>NC_062296.1:48103479-49303479 GCF_902655055.1 Lutra lutra | reverse complement strand
TCGGGAGTTGGCTCTGACAAGTGTTCTTTGCTCACGGATAGTGCTGTCCCTTGTTTGCACAGACCTACCCTTTCCATACTCCAGTCAATGCAAAGGTTGTAAAGGACTACTACAAAATCATCACTCGACCAATGGACTTACAAACCCTTCGTGAAAATGTGCGCAAACGCCTCTACCCCTCTCGGGAAGAGTTCAGAGAGCATTTGGAGCTAATCGTGAAAAATAGTGCAACCTATAATGGTAAGAATCACCTTTCAGATCCTTATTTGTCTCATTAGTCCCAGATTCAGACAAGATTGGACTGACTGGAAGGATCTACGATGTATGCATTTTGGGCTTACGAAAATCAGATAGTGCACTTTTCTGTCATTTAAGGTTGCTTCTTTTTAGTCCCACTTTTTAATGTATCCTTTGGAGAATTCGGAGTCTGTCTGTTGAAATGAAACAGTTGCAGGGAGATAAGTGGGAGGAAGAAGTGGACCTGATCAAATAGAAGGAAGAGACAGTGTGGATGGAACCTATGCAGAGTGTGAGCCTGCGACCATGTTGGCTATGTGTGAATCTTTGATTTGATCTATAGATTTGTTATAGGGGCTCTTATATGTTCACTTTGCTCCAAATCTGCAAGGGAGAAAGAAATCTGCTTTCTGTGTCTTAAAAGGGGAAACAGTACAGCTTCTGCATGTCAGGGATCAAGGTTTCTGATCTCCAATTGTATCCTTGCACACAGATTCATGTGTAAGTGTTGGGTTGAAGGGTATGGATAGAGAAAGAATCCCATCCCTGCCACGTACTGATTAAGTTACCCTGGACAAGTTCTTAGACAGGTTACTGTAGACAGCCTCTCACAGCCTCCTCAGTTTTGTCATCTGTAAATGTGGCAAAACCTAGATTCTGAGACCTTTTATAAGCAAGCCTGACCCATTTATCTAGTCTCCTGTCCAATGCCTGACTCCCATACCTACTAGAGACTTCTGCCAGATTCAACATTATATTTCACTAAATATCTTATGCCATTTCTTCATGCACCTTGCACAGTCTTTGCCCTGTCTGGAATGCCCTTAGTTCCCACTGAAAAGTTGGAACATGCCCTATGAATTTCCATTCATATTTCCAGACCAATTCATATCTCTCCATGAAGACTTACTGCCCAGAATACCCATGAATTTTTTGTCGTTCTCGACACAATTAAACCAACTTCTGTGACTCTTAACTCTGTTGTATGTAATTATTTATGTGTCTGAATCTTCCATCACTTTGCAACTCCTGGAGAGACTATGTCTTATTCGTCTTTGTATTTTCAGGGCCTAGCAGAGTGCTAGACATACAGAAGGGAAGAACACATTTGTTAGGTCCAACTGTCATTCATATTACTAGGATAAATACTTAAAAGTCAGACTGGGGGGCGCCTGGGTGGCTCAGTCGTTAAGTGGCTGCCTTCAGCTCAGGTCATGATCCCGGTGTCCTAAGATCGAGCCCCACATTGGGCTCGCACAGTGGGAAGCCTGCTTCTTCCTCTCCTACTCTTCCTACTTATGTTCCCTCTCTCTCTCTGTCAAAAAAATTAAATAAAATCTTAAAAAAAAAAGACTGGAAGAGGAATGAGAAAGTGTTGAGAGTCCACTTTGGAAGTATAGAGTTGGGGTACCTGTGGGTCACTTCGGTGGAGATGTTAGCACAAAATTTAAAATCTAGGTTCTGACCTTGTCACAGCCTTATATCCCCCTCTAGCCCAGTCCTCTTTCTTCCTCATATCTGTTGCTAGTAATAGCAGTAGTAGCAGTACTGCCAGTGGCTCTAAGCATTTTACTTGCATTATTTTCTTTATTTCACCTTAAGAAATCTCTGAAGTGGGTACTGTTATAATCCTCATTTGACAAATAATCAGATAAGCCTGTAGTATTTTAATAACTCGACTAAGGTGGTCACACTGCTAAAAAGCAGCAGAGATGGGAATCCGTTCTCACCTCACGACCCTGAAGCTGTCTTCTGCAGAAGTACTGGCTAGCCACCTCCTAATGGTTGGATCAAGGGGCCACATTCCAGAAATACCTGTTTATATAAGCAGCTTCATCTAGGTATAATTCACATACTGCACGATTCACACATTTAGAGCAGTCAGTTTCAATGTGTATTACCCATGTGGTAGCATGTGTCCATACTTCTTTCCTTTTTACTGTCACATAACGTTCTGCTGTATAGATATACCCCATTTTAAAAATGGCGTTCATCAATTTATAGACATCTGCGTTATTTGTGCTACTTTTTGGTTAGTACAGCCAAATAATACAAATAATGCTGCTGTGAATATTTGTGTGTAGCTCTTGTGTGGACGTTTGTTTTCATTTCTCTTGGGTATATACCTAGGGGTGGAGTTGCTGATAACACATGGTATATGCTTTTTTTGAGAGACAGTCAAATTGTTTTCCAGAGCAACTGCAGCATTTTTAATCCTATCAGCAGTGTGTTAAGGGTTCAAATTTCTCCACATCCTTGTCAACACTTGTGTTACTGTCCATCTTTTTTATTCTAGCCATCTTGGTGGATGTGAAGTGGTATTATGGTTTTGATCTGCATGTCCCTGGTGTTCCACAGAATGGTGTTGAGCATCCTTTCCCCCCAGTTTTACTGAGATAGAATTGATATACAGCACCATATAAGTTTAAGGGGTACAGCATAATGGTTTGGCTTACCGTAGTGTGAAATGATTACTGCGGTAATTTTAGTAAGCCTCTGTCATCTCAGGCACAATAAGAAGAAAAAAAAAACTTTCCTTCTTCTAATGAAAGTCTTAGGATTAACTCTCAGTAGCTTTACTATCTATCATCCAGCAGTGTTAACTGTGGTCCTCCTACTGTACAAGTACTCACTTCTCTTACAATTGCAAGTTTCTACCTTGTGACCACCTCACTCCAGTTTCCCCCTGCCTCTGATAACCCCAAGTCCAATATCTTTTTCTATGAGTTTGTTTTGTTTTTGTTTTAGTTTTTTTAAAGATTTTATTTATTTATTTGACAGAGAGAAATCACAAGCCCGCAGAGAGGCAGGCAGAGAGAGAGGAGGAAGCAGGCTCCCTGTTGAGCAGAGAGCCCGATGCAGGGCTCAATCCCAGGACCCCAAGATCATGACCCGAGCCAAAGGCAGAGGCTCAACCCACTGAGCCACCCAGGCACTCTTTTTTGTTTTGTTTTGTTTTTTTTTTTTTTTTTAAAGATTCTACACATAAGTGAGATCATAATGTTTTTGTTTTAAAATATTTATTTATTTATTTGACAGAGAGAGACACCATAAGTAGGCAGAGAGGCAGGCAGAGGGAGAGGGGGAAGCAGGCTCCTTGCTGAGCAGAGAGCCCGATGCGGGGCTCGATCTCAGGACCCTGCGACCATGATCTGAGCCGAAGGTAGAGGCTTAACCCACTGAGACACCTGGACGCCCCAGTCATACGGTTTTTGTCTTTGATGTTGAATACCTTTGCATGTGCTTAGAAGTCTCTTGAACTCCAGTGTATTTGGCACTCTTGACCACTTGACGCTCCTCGATACTCTCTTCTTTCTTTTCTAGGAGTACTTTCTCTAATTATTTCTGATCTTTTTCATTCTCATGACTTCAGCTACCATGTATCCATTGATAACATTATCTCCAGTCCATACCTCTCTTCGGAGCTCCATGCTCAAGTTTCCAGTTGCCTGCCAGACATGTCCATGTTTCATTGCCCTACTGGCAACTGTTGATCTGGTTGCTTTATTTAGACTGATGATATTACCATCCATCTGATTGTACAAACTAGAAATGATGGTCATCATTAGTTCCACCCACTCTTCCCCACATTCATAGATCACTAAATCCCATAAATAAGTAAGGAAGTAAGCAAAGTCTCCTCTACGGCTTGCTGGAGCACATCCCCTTCCTTTTAATCTCAGTTGCTGCTCTTATTCTTGTTTGACCCCTTGCAACAGCTTCTGAATTTTCCCTTTGCTGTTTGCCTTAATTCACACTGTTGGTAGGGTAATTTTTTCTAAAACACAAATTTGAAAAAATTTTTGAGCATAAAATCATTAGTGGCTTTCTGTCACCTATGAGACCTTTATAATGTGGCCCCTCCTGCCTTTCCAAGTTCTATTTCCTGTTTCTCCTCCATACATACCTGTGTTGCAGTTGTACCAAACTACTTATGGTGCCTCGTGTTTCTGTTAACTTGCTTACTTTGTATCTTTGTATACTTTTTCTTCCCTCTGGAATGTCTTTCTACTGTATTGCCTACCTGATGGACCTCTACTCTTCATTAATGACACTACTCAAATGTCAGTCACAGCAAGCCTTCCTTGCTTCCCAGTATGCTGATTTAATTGTTGTAAAAATGGCTTACAACATGTTTCGTATGCAACCCTACCATATTTCATAGCAACCAGTGTATCCCCATGTTTGCACTATACTCAGTTTTTAAAAAACTTCATTATGGAAATTGTTAGGTATGTACAGAGGTATAGTAAACCTCAGCACACCTATTCACCTGGTTCAACAATTACCCTCATGGCCGATTCTTGCTTATTATTCAATCTGTATTTCTAGACATATCATTTCATCCATAAATACTGCAAGCACTCATACTCTGTCTTGGCAGTGATATATTTTCATGTCATTTTCTTTGATTGACCCAAGAGCTAAGGTAGGAACTATGTCTTATTTTCTCCTTATTCTCACCATTGAGTACATCACGGACCATCATTAATCATTCATTGAATGAATAAACAAATGAATGCTAAATTAATTAGTTGCAAATAGAGTTGAGGTTTGGGGGTCTGGGGAACACTTACATGGACGAATAGAGGAAGATGGTCAAGCAGAGGATAATGAAAGGAAATAGAATTACTGTCTAGATGAAAATGTTTTAACTATCCCTATAATGAGCTTAAATTAGGGCAGCCATAAGTGAGGGCTATAAGAAAGAGTTCAAGGATTTTCTGAAGCTCCTGTTACAGATTTCAAGGAAACTAAATAGTCTGAGATGGGATGGAGAATCTGTTATGACAGAGGCTTTGGATTAGCCATATGTTGGGAGTACCTCACAAACCATGAGTTGTGTAAACAAAAATTGCAATCACAGATCTTATATGCTAAGTGTGTAAAGATTATAAATCATGCCTTTATCTCCTAAGCCATCCTTAAACAAAATGTCATTTATTACATTCAAGGTATTAAAGGTAGCAGTATCAATAGTAGTACTGTCGGATATGTACAAATAAAGAAGAGAGTTAAAATTAGTTTTTTCACCCATACTATATATCTGCCATGTGTTAGCACTGAAAAATGGAGTTACAACTGGTATATCTATCTGATCTAGCAGCCAGGCTGGTGCCTGACACTTATTAGGTGTTTAAGTAAATGTGTTAAAAGTCTAAAGAGGTATTGGCAGCTCTCGTCTCCCATTTTTAATGGTCTCATCTCTTATTGTTCCTCTGTAAATTTAGGTCCAAAGCACTCACTGACCCAGATCTCTCAATCCATGCTGGATCTCTGTGATGAAAAACTTAAAGAGGTAAGATACTTAAAATGAAAGAAAGGCAGGGGCAACTGGCTGGCTCAGTTGGAAGAGTATGCAACTCTTAATCCCACGTCATGAGTTTGAGCCCCATATTGGGTGTAGAGATTACTTGTGAATAAATAAAATGAGAAAGAGGCATGGAATTTGAGGGGGGCTGGTAGCAGGGTTGAGGAAGGAGAGAATATAACAGAAGGAAGAGTAGAGAAATATAGGAGTAGCAAATCTTTAGTGTGTTAGAGGCTGGAAGGGACCTTAGAAATCTCATAATCCAATTCCTTCTTTTGTATATGGAAAAGCTAACATCCGTAGAAGAAAATTGCTTGCTGGACATCATGGTTATTAAGTAGTGTGGCTAGGACTGAAATCTAGAATCTACATAACTTTAGAAAGGGCCAAGGAAAGTAAATTCCCAAGAAGTCACCTAGAGCTAAGAGACTGTTTCGGCAGAGAGGAATTTTAATTTTTAAAATTTTTAATTAAATTTAATTAAAATTAAAAATTTTAATTTTTAAAAGATTTACTTTAGAGAGGGAGTCGGGAGAGGGACAGAGAGAATCTTAAGCAGGCTCCATGCCCAGCATAGAGCCTGACATGGGGCTGGATCTCACAACCCTGAGGTCATGACCTGAACGGATACCAAGAATCGGATGCTTAACCAACTGAGCCACCAAGGGGCCCCTAAAAGATTTTCTATATTCCATTTTCTTTTTCTTTTAAGATTTTATTTATTCATTTATTTGCAGTGGGGGGCGAGGAACAGAGGGAGAGGGACAAGCAGATTCTGTGCCGAGCAGGGAGCCTCACATGGGGCTTGATCCCAGGACCCTGAGATCATGACCTGAGCCAAAGGCAGATGCTTAACTGGCTGAGCCACCCAGGCGCCCCTGAAACAAATTTATTGGGTTAGATTCCCTTATGTAAAAGTCACTAATCAGCAATATGTTCAGTGTTTTTAGCAATAGTTTACAGCAGAAACAGTGTTATATTAAAACCTAACTTGGTGAAAATGTTTTTATTCTGAGACCTAAGTTATCAGTTTCCAGGAATGTATATTTTTGGTGATCTGCAAGAATAGAAGATAGAATACCTAAACATGTGGTTGGTACATTCCTTTGGATCCTTTAACTAGAATATCATTTCTCATTTGGACTTTCTGTCTACAGCTGAAGTTGAGAATTCAAAGTTAGGCTTTTCTGGGCAAGGGCAATAGACAACTGAACCATAAATTATCCGTAAGTTTCTGCAGTGGTTACACCTCAGGGAAACCTCTTTTTCCTTTGCTTTGTTTCATATCAGAAAGAAGATAAATTGGCTCGTTTAGAGAAAGCTATTAACCCCTTGCTGGATGATGATGACCAAGTAGCATTTTCTTTCATCCTGGACAACATTGTCACCCAGAAAATGATGGCAGTTCCAGATGTAAGTAGTCTCTGTGCTAAATATTGTGAAGATAGCAAGGGAAAGAACAGTAGGATGTGCGTGTGTTGGGGAGTCTGGAGGGTAGTGTTTGTAAATTCAGACTGGCATATAATTTTAAAAACTGACCTTTTTACCGTATGAGTGCTTGATCATTAAAATCAGAGGCCAGGAACCCGTGGATATAGAGAGATTTCTTTGTTCCTCTCATTGAATGCTCCTGAATATCCCTGGAAAGAAATTAGAATGACAGCTAATGGGAGGCTTTGGATTGAGAGGTGCCTCTTGACAAATGGCAGTTTATTTAATTATCCATTGTTTGTTGTCTTTTTTATCTATTTTTGTCTTTTACAACTTTATGGCATGGCTACCATGTTGACTGTATGTATCCGTTTTGGGGAATGATTCTCTCTTAGGAATGCTGGACTGAATTTCCTTTTGTGTTGTAGGCATATGTTATATATGTGTTAATGCTATAAAATTTCTGGATGGGACTGGGGTATAAGAAGTTTTAATTGTGAGTATAGAGCAGAGGTTCTTAAAGGAATCCATGAACCGCTTAAGTTACAGACAAAATTTTGTGTGATTATGTGTCTCTGGGAAAAGGGTTTCATAGCTTTTTTGGGGAACCTTAGGAATATTTGTGACTTAGCGAAGGTTGAGAATCTCCAGTATAAAGAATGGTTTCCATTTAATTTCTCACGCTTTCTGTTTTATAGTCTTGGCCATTTCATCACCCAGTTAATAAGAAGTTTGTTCCAGATTATTACAAAGTGATCGTCAGTCCAATGGATTTAGAGACTATACGTAAGGTGAGTGATTTGATCTAATATGTCTTTTTGGAAGCCAGTAGATTTGTACATATATCTGAGTCCCCTGGTTCTTTTAATCACAGAATATCTCCAAGCACAAGTACCAGAGTCGGGAGAGCTTTCTAGATGATGTCAACCTTATTTTGGCCAACAGTGTTAAGTATAATGGTGGGTATTTCTGCTTTTCTTCTACTTTCCATCATTCTATTCATCCAGTGTTAGTTAGCATCATTAAAATTTGATTGCATGAAGTATCCTTGAACAGTACTCTGCTTTTTTTTTTAAAGTGAGCACATATTTTAGTGTGTTTTGTAAATTTTGTTAATAACTTTTAATGATAAAAAAGCAATGTGCATTTATTTTCTTATACTTTAGAAAGCACAGAAAAATGAGAAGAGAAATATCAAATGGATATTGCTTTGGGCTTTGAGCCAACACCGCTTCCCATGAGATGTGAAAATTCACCTGTCCTCCAGGCCTTTAGATGGAGCTTAAGTGAATGTGTGACTGTAGACCATAGTGAGCTTCCTCAGAGCTTGGAGTTTCGGTCAGTGCACAAAGCGATAATATATGCCAAGCTAGTTACTTAACTTCTGTGCTGACTACTTAATCTACTGGTAGGAAAGACAGTCACTCTACCCACAAAATTCACAGTCCAGCTGATGGAGGGAGGCTGTTAAATACAGCTTGACAAGCAAGGGCTGTATTAGAAGGATGTACAAAGTGCACTAGAGGAGATAAAGGAGCACCTTCACCTAAGGGTTAGGGAAGGCTTCATAAATAAGCTAATAAAGATCATAATAATGACTCACTTGTTGAGTAAACATTGAGCACCTAATACATGCTGGCTCTGATAAATGCTATAAATATAAAATCAATGTAGATATGATTCCTGCCCCCAGATTGGTTTTAGTTTATTTGGGGAAACAGAAAAGAAAATTTACAGAAGTATTATGCTAGATGTACATGTAGAGTGCCAGAGGGGACACAGAGACAGGCCGTTTAAATCAAATCAAATTGAAATTAGAGGAAATTTTCTGTAAGAGAGTTATCTTAAGCTGAATTCTAAAGGATCGGTCGGGGGGATTGCTAGGCAAAGAACGTGGAGGAGAAAACATTCTAGGCAGAGAACAGCGAGCAGTATGTAAAGAAACAGAGGCCTGAAATTACATTATAGGCTTAAGAAACAAGTCATTGGGGTTGCATTTATGTGTCCATGTTGGTGAGTGACTCGTTATATGTAGAAGTCTCTAGGAGTCAAATCTTAGAGACCCTTGTGTGTGCTCTGTCATGTTTAAGAGATTTTACTTTATCCTATTTGGAAAGACAAGTGAGGAATTTGGCAGTGAAATGTTGATCTCATATAATTCCCTAAGCAAAACAGAAGAGGGAGCTAATGTGCTATGGTGAGTGCTGTGAATTGTGTAAGACTGATGAATCCCAAACCTGTACCCCTAGCAAATAATACATTATATGTTAATAAAAGAAAAAAGAAAAAAAGAAGCGGGAGCTAAGGGCATTTGAGAGAATTGCCTAGCATACCGAGGTCTCAACTAAAAAATCCACGTGAGTGTGGCTGTACGTTTGCTAGATAGAAGAGACGGAGAATTTGGAGGGAGGTGGCAAAAGAAGGGACAGCCAGAAAGGCAGATGAGGAAGTGGGCATTGAGAAGAGGATGTTTAATGCCATGGAGGAATGAAAGAACAGAGCACTTCAGAGAACGATACTTGGCTAGAACTTATATATATCATTAAGGAAAGGTGGTAAGAGATGAGCCTTCCATTTTTCTTCATCCAAGGTGGTTTAAAAGATTCTGCTTTCTCCCTTGTGCTCTTCTTACTGCTCATCTGAAATTAGAGAGTGGAAGTGCCCTCTGTCAGGTCAGTTATATCTCCATTATTGTCTCCTGAAAAACACCTAAAGCTATAGCCAGAATTCTGGTAAAAGAAGTGTTGGGAGGCTCACAGATGTCTGAAAATGATTGTCACAAGTGATAAAGCAAGAGTGTTACAGAAAGCCTGCTTGGCCTTGGTGATGGCTGGCGTAAGATATAAGGCAGAGTAAAAGGAGCTAATATAAGGCAATGAGAAAAACACAGAAGATGCTAAGGGAAAAATGAGCAAAGGGCAGACAGCAAATCACAGAAGACCGAAATTAAATAGCTAATGAACATGAGTAAATATTCAGTTGTACCCAGTAATCAAAGAACTGCAAATTAAAGCAAATAGGTATCTTTTTCCCCACCTATTAGATGAACTCAATTTTTCTTTTTAATGGAAGTATTGAATGCTTGTGAGGCAGGTGCTGTCACATATTGCTGTTGGCAGTATAAACTTGTAAGACATTTCTGGAAAGCTCTTTGGCAGCACTGAGAGACTTAAAAATAGTTAAGTGAACAGACTTTATAATGAAGTAGGCCCCACCACTTAATAGCAGGGTGACTTTGGGCAAGTAACTTAGCCTTTGCTTTCCTGTTTCTAAGATGGGAAAAATAACAGTACCCTCCTCAGTGCTGTTGGGAGTATTAAGTAAAATAAGGCACATAAGTGTTTAATATACATACATGGTATATACAACATGGTAGACTAATCTGCCTTAATCAGAGATGTGGACAGATATTCATGATAATCTTATTTATATTAATGAGAAATAACCTGAATGGTTAATGTAGGGGGAATGATCAGTTATTGTGCCATCCGTATGATGGATTATTATATAAAGATTGAGTGCTCTTTTTAAAAAAAAATTAATGACCAAAGTATTCACAATGTTAAGTGAGAAAAGCAGAACACAAAACTTACTTCATTACGCTTTTTTAAAACTGCATATGCATAGAAAAAACTAGAAAGAAACACATCTGTGCGATAAAATAGTGTTTTTTTCTGGTATGTAGGGTTAGGATTTTCTTTGTTTTCATCTTTTGCATGTTTTCCAAGTTTCCTACTAGTATGAAAGGCAGGAAGCTCTTTCTAGAGGTTTTTTGAAAATTTTTTTAAAAGGATTTATTTATTTATTTATTTATTTGACATACAGAGATCACAAGTAGGCAGAGAGAGAGGAAGGGAAGCAGGCTCCTTGCTAAGCAGAGAGCCCAATGTGGGGCTCGATCCCAGGACCCTGGGATCATGACCTGAGCCGAAGGCAGAGGCTTAACTCACTGAGCCACCTAGGCACCCCTACTTATGACTTTCTTAATCGCATTTTCTCTGGCTTTATTGTAGGACTACAGTATACAATACATATACAAAATACATGTTAATTGATTATTAATGTTTTCAGTATGGCTTCTGGTCAGTAGTAGGATCTTTATCAGTAGCTAAGTCTTTGGGGAATCAGAAGTTATAAGTGGATTTTCGATGCATGGGGTGTTGTTGCCCCTAACCCATGTGTTCAAGAGCCAACTATAATTTGCAAAAACATGGGAGTACATGGAATATCCAACAATAGGAAATCAGTTAAATAAATTATAAAACCTATATATGATGGAGTACTGCTTAGCTATCAAAATGGCAGATTAGCTAACAAATAAGATGTATTCGTATATGCTGATATGAAAACGTATTCAAGATATATTGTTGGAAACTAGATTACTTGACAGTATGTACAGAAAGGGTTGCAAATTCAGATCTTATAAAGGCCAGATAGGTATGAGTGAAATGGGCACAATAGAGACTGATGAATTGGAGAGCACATACCCATGTAAAGGAATCAGTCACTGTTTCTTATTGCCATAGAATAGAGTTACTGAAGGGAGAGCTGGAGGATAATTTTCACTTCGTACTTGTTTGTGCTTAGGTGTTTGAATTTTTGTAGTTGAGCGCACAGTACTTTCATAATTAAAAGAAAAAATCCACTTTTGAAAGGATGTATAAATCAAATGACATCCAGAATTCTGACTTGGGTAACTGGTGGTGCCATTGACTAATACAGGAAATAGAGGAGTGGTTTTGGAGAAAAAGTGGTCCAAGTTCAGTTTGGGCTGTGTTGTATTGACGTAGAGCATCCAAGTGAAGACCTAGTAGATAGTTGGCTATGTACATATCCTAAGCTCAGAAGAGAAGTCATTACTGTAAATACAGATATTTTCTCAGACCAGCAGTATGTTACAGTGGAAGTAGATGAGCTCAGATAGGGACTAGGGTATATTCCTTGAACTCCTGATGCTGTATGTAAAATATGGCTGTATGTTTTTCCAGGTAGAAAGGCCATAGTTTTATCAGATTACTAAAGTATGTAACCCAAAAAAGATCCACTGTTTAGTTTAGAGAGAACATAGGAGGAGAATAGACTTGACAAATTCCAACATTAATTTAAGAGATCAGGTGGAGGGACGCCTGGGTGGCTCAGTTGGTTAAGCAGCTGCCTTCGGCTCAGGTCATGATCCCAGCGTCCTGGGATCGAGTCCCACATCGGGCTCCTTGCTTGGCGGGGAGCCTGCTTCTCCCTCTGCCTCTGCCTGCCATTCTGTCTGCCTGTGCTCGCTCGCTCTCCTCTCTCTCTCTGACAAATAAATAAAATCTTTGAGGAAAAAAAAAAAAGAGATCAGGTGGAGGAGAGTACTGTGGAGTGGCCAGAATGAAACAAGGAAAAACCAAAGAGAGTAAGACCTGGACACCAAGAGAAGAGGAAGGTGGCCAACAGGTCAAGTGCTACATAGAAAACCAGAGAGAATGGTTGTTAGAAGAGTTGTTTCAGTGAGGCAGTTAGAATCAAAAGCCAGATTGCAGGGGCACCTGGGTGGCTCAGTCCATTAAGTGTCCAACTCTTGATTTCTGCTCAGGTCATGATCTCCAGGTCGTGGGATCGAGCTCTGCCTCAGGCTCCACACTCAGTGCCAAGTCTGCTTGTCCCTCTCCCTCTGCTCCTCCCCCTGCTCACACTCTCTCCTCTCTCAAAGAAAGGAAGAAAGAAAGAAAATCTTCAAAAACTAGACTACAAAGGATACAAATGAATGGGAAGTGAGGAAGTAGAAACTGAAATTTGCCTGTGAAGGGAAGCAGGAAAACTGTACTCAATATGTGGAAAGGGATGAAGGCATTGGGACAAGGTACCTTCGTATAGGTGAAAGGAAAGAAAATTAAAGATATGAGGAGAGGTCCTTTTGGAAGGTGGGAAGATAGACACCGAGAAAGTTTCTGCTGGGTAGCCTCTTATTTTCTCTCCAAAGTAGGAAATAGGGTCTTCTGCTGACAGTGGGTGAGGTGGTGGGAGAAGGAATTTGAAGAGAAGTGTTGATAAGGGTTTGAATTATCTGTTGTAGGAAATTTGAAAAGTAGCTGACTAGAGACATTTCAGAACTGTTGAGAAGCCTTTGAGGGTCCAGCTCATGTTGGAGACTGTTCATTTTTATAGCAGCATCAGTTGGCACAGTTGTGTAATTGTCAGGGAACTAAGAAGGCAGATGATAGAATTGACTCAGGATTGGGATCTTGTTTTCTGGATGTGTTGGAAAGATTGGGAATTGAAGGTGTCAGCAAGGTGGGGGAAAGGTTGAAGTAGGAGCTTCTCAGATTTTGTCACCAAAGGACCCTTTTATAGCAGAGGATTGTGATTATATAGTCTCTGGTTTGGGGATATCCCAAAGCAGCTCTGCAAAGGCTTGAAATTTCTTTGCAATTCGTGGTTTTTGTTTGTTTCTTTCTTTCTTTTTAGTAATCTCTATACCCAATGTGGGCTCAAACTTACAAGCCAGAGATCAAGAGTCGTGGGTTTTTGGGTTTTTTTTTAAGATTGTATTTGTTTATTTGTTGGGGAGAGAGAGGGAGCACATAAGCAGGGGGAGTGGTAGGTAGGGAGGAGAAGCAGACTCCCTGCCGAGCAAGGACCGTGATGCAGGACTCAATCCCAGGGCTCTGGGATCATGACTTGAGCTGAAGGCAGATGCTTAACCGACTAAGCCACCCAGGCGCCCTGGAAATTCATGTTTTATCTTTAAAAGTTAATCTGAGTTTGCATTTGACTTATCTGTACTTTTACACATTTCTTACAAATTATTTTATTTTCATTTTTTAAAGATTCATTTATTTGAGAGAAAGCATGAGCTAGGGGAGAGACAGAAGGAAAGGCACAGCAGACTCCCCACTAAGCAGGGAGCCTGATATGGGGCTCAATCCCAGGACCCTGAGATCGTGACCTGAGCCAAAATCAATAATCGGATGCTTAATTGCCTGAGCCACCCAGGTGCCCCCAAATTATTTTATATCATCCCCCAACCTCCATCCTCAAATACAATTGCTAATGGAGGGAGATGTACCACACTGTGTATACGTTACCTTACTTTTTAAAGCATGGGGGCTGATGAGGGCCAAGACTAAAGCCAAGAGAGGCTTAATAGATTGGGAAATAGAAATTAATGGACTTACAGGTTTTTACATTTCCTTGAGGTCAGAGGGAATGAAAAAAGAGAACAGATACAAGGTTGTGATTAAAAAGTAGGATACCGGGGGGTGCCTGGGTGACCCAGTGGGTTAAGCCTCTGCCTTTGGCTCAGCTCATGATCTCAGGGTCCTGGGATTGAGCGCCCCCACCCAATGGGGTTCTCTGCTCAGCAGGGGGCCTGCTTCCTCCTCTCCACCTGCCTCTCTACTTGTGATCTCTGTCAAATAAAATCTTTAAAAAAAAGTAGGATACTGGAATTGAAACTTTCAGAAGTGAATGTGTTTTCAGTTAAAGACAACGTTCTGGATACAGCCTTGGATATGTTTGCTAGAGTGGAGCTGCAAACCATGGGCATGAAATTAGCAAGGATTTTGGATGGGTAGTGCAGGTGAGCAGTAGAGTAATCCATCATGATGGGGAGGGATTTGGAGCCAAGAACAAGACTCTGCCAGGTGTGTAGGTCCTTGGTGAATGTGAGTAGATTCATGATGGTGAGTAGAGATGAAGAGCATCGATCTCAAACTCAGGCAGCTTGCGGGAGGTGAGGCAAGTAATATAAATGAGGTGGGCCAGGTGTGGATTGTAGTGAATGAGAAGAGTATACATTCCATCTAAAGAGTCCTATGCTTCATTCGATCATTGTCCTAAGGAAATGAGCATAGTGAGAAGCAGAAAATGTAGATATTTGTGTGTGACATTTCCCAATTTTTACGTATTTGCAAATATACTGAATTTTTTTTTTTTAAATTCTGTGAGCCAGTCAAAAGCCAAGTCTACCTCCCAGGGCAGCTGGTTTTCAACTGGTTTCAGCTGGTTTTCAGCACAGTAGAGAACAAGTCTCAAAATAGGGGGGATTTTTTTTTTCCAAGGGAGAGTAAATAACTTGATAGCAGCAGCAGTGGACAGCCTAGAAGGCTGACTCTTTCCCCTCTAAACAAGTTGATGAGAGTGTAAGAAACTTCTGACTAGGGCTGTTAAGGGTTTGTAGTATGCTGTGACACAAAATGTGACATCTTTTGTACTAAAAGGACATCAATCATGGAGTTGAAAGTCACATATGTTTCCCACATATACAAAATACTACTTTTGTTTAAAATTTTGTTGATTTTGTTGATTTGAACATGCTTCTGTTTTTAATTAATAGTAATAGGGTCCACATAGGGTCTCTGCCCTACCAGTTAGTAGAACAGTATATCTGATTAGCATTGATTCTGGCCATTCTGATCCTTCACACATAGTATCATACTACATATAAACATATTTCTGTAGCATTTTCCTTTTTTTTAAAAAAAAATATTTATTTATTTGACAGAGATCACCAGTAGGCAGAGAGGCAGGCAGAGAGAGGCGGGGAAGCACGCTCCCTGCTGAGCAGAGAGCCCGATGCAGGGCTCCATCCCAGAACCCTGGGATCATGACCTGAGCCGAAGGCAGAGGCTTTAACCCACTGAGCCACCTAGGCGCCCCTGTAGCATTTTCTATAACTCTATCCACTTACCCTGCATTATCGTGTGTATGTATGTGTGTGCACTGAGGCTGGGCTCTTCAGGCAGTGAGTGGAAGATGAGTACCACTCCCAATACAAGTGCACCCGGAAGGGGGCAGGACATGT
Source organism: Lutra lutra (assembly GCF_902655055.1). Classification (NCBI taxonomy): domain Eukaryota; kingdom Metazoa; phylum Chordata; class Mammalia; order Carnivora; family Mustelidae; genus Lutra; species Lutra lutra. Next base: position 49,287,718 of record NC_062296.1, on the reverse strand, counting down.
CAGAGAACTGCCTTGTACTCAAGTGGTGGTGTTGGGCTGCACACTCCGAATAGAGTTCAAGCACTTTTGCCTTCCAGCTCCCGCATAGGTACCGAGTCCATCTCAGAGCCTCTCATTATGCTCAAGGAGCATTTGAAAAGAGCATTAATAATCAGGGAGACCTGAAACTTGGGATTGGAGCTATTTGCAGTAGTCTCAGAAGGCACATAACATTTCAAGTCTATGAAAGAGGGAGGCATGTAGATCAAGAAATTCCTTCTGAAAAGTACAACCCAAACTTTTTGTCAGTCTTCACAGAACCGTTAAGGCATAAGTTGGTAAAGATAAGTTAGTACTTAATGTTTGGTTAAATTTGAAGTGAACTGCATCATCTGTACCAGTAGGTGATACCAAGCTATTCATAATATTTCTTTTCCCAAAGAATTTCCTAGCAAGTTCCTCCTCTAGTGCTCTTGTTTGTTTTCCTTAGAAAATTTTGTTTTATTAATTATTTTTATTACAGGTCTGTGAATCGTCAGGCTTACACACTTCACAGCACTCACCATAGCACATACCCTCCCCAATGTCCATGACCCAGCCACCCTCTCCCTACCCCATCCCCCCAGCAACCTCTAGTGCTCTTTAAACCAAAAATCAGCTCTGATAAGCCATCTTCAAGGTAGGCCTAGGATAGGTAGATCATGTGTCATTAAACCTGAGAGCCTGAACTTATACAGTGCTCAGTGGGACCGTACAATCTAGATAAAGATACAGAGTAACTTTACGAAAAGTAAAAAAACAACAACAAAACCCAGAAAAACTTCTGGGAGGGTTTTTTTTTCCCACTTTCATTTGAGTAACTCCCAACCCTGTGTGAGCTCTGATAGTTGTTCTGCTTATAGGACCCCTCGTGGAATCTCATTCTAAACATGTGCAGTTTAGTGTTCAGCCAAAGACTCAAGGGAGCCTGTCTGCAGATCTTAAGTTATTAAGTGGAGTAGAGTTAACATACAGCGTTACGTTAGTTTCAGATGTACAATAGGATTCAAACAGTTCTGTACATTTCTCAGTGCTCTCATCAAGATAAGTGTATTCTTTAATCCTTATCACCTATTTCACCCAACACCAAACCCACCTCTCCTCCGGCAACCACCAGTTTACTCTCTCTATTTAAGAGTCAGTCTTTTTGTCCATCTCTTTTTTGTTCTTTTGTTTTGTTTCTTAAATTCTACATGTGAGTGAAATCATTTGGTATTTGTCTTTCTCTGACCGGCCTGTTTGGCTTAGCATTATACTCTAGCTCCATCCATGTCAGGGCAAATGGCAAGATTTCATTCTTTTTTATGGCTGAGTGGTATTCCGTGCACGTGTGCGTGCGAGAGAGAGAGAGAAGGAGAGAGAGTGTGTGTCTGTGTGTGTGTGTATGTGACACACACGTCTTTTTTATGCATTCATCTGTGGATGGACACTTGGGCTGCTTCCATATCTTAACTATTTTAAATAATGCTGCAGTAAACATAGGGCTGCGTATATCTCTTCAAATTCATGTTTTCATTTTCTTTGGGTCAATAGACACATGAAAAGACATTACTAATCATCAGGGAAATGCAAATCAGAACCACAATGAAACATTGCCCTACACTTTCAGAATAGCTAAAGAGCGTTAGAAACAAGTGTTGGTGAGGATGTGGAGGAAGAGGAACCTTTGTGTACTCCTGGTGGGAATGCAAATTGGTGTAGACATTGTGGAGACATTATGGAGCTTCCTCAACAAATAAAAATAGAAATACCATATGATCCAATAATTCCACTACTGGGTATGTACCCCGAGAAAATAAGAAACTTCATTTTTCTGTAGATATTTGTCAGTCTTTTCCTTTATGATTTCTGTCTTTCATATAATTGTTTAAAAGAGCTCTCCTACCCCTAAGATACCCAACTATGTTCTCTTCTAATGCCTATCATATTTTAAATATTTGAATGTTTATCGATTTTTAAAACTAGATCCTATGGTATAAGATAAATATCTAACTTATTTTCTCTTCCAAATGATTAGCCAAAGTGTCCCAAGTTCTATTTATGGAATAGTCTTGTCCTTTCTTACCAAATGAAATGATACCTTTATCATGTACTAAAGTCATATATATTCCTGAATCTATTTGGGGGGTTTCTTTTCTCTTTTATTTATCTATTTGTCTAATCTGCACTATTATCACCTGATAGTGTCACTGTGCTTATCACTCAGACTTTATAATTTTAAATTCCTTGGCTTTCTTTGCTCAATTATTAAATAAACTGAGATCATTTTTGTTAGATTCTAACTTGTTCCCAAATAAATAGTATTGAAATCTTACTTAATGTATGGATTAATTTAGAGAGAGGATATATCTTTATAATATTACATTTCTTCCTCTAGGAGCTTTTTCATTTATTCACATTTTCTTTTACTCAATAAAGGCTACTAGTCTTCTTTGGATAATTTCTAGGTATCTTTAGTCTATTCCTATACATAGATTTTATAGTTTTCGTTGCTTTTGAGCATCTGTCTTTTTGTTACTAAGTTTATTCCAAGGCAGTTTTAAAGTTTTGCTGCTATTATACATGTGCTCTTTTCTTCCCTAACTGGCTATTAAATCTCAGGTTTCCAATCTGTTTGCATATGAGTAGGTGATTCAGTATTATTTGTAGGTAAATATAATGCTTAAACTATTTCCATATATTCATTTCTAAGTCAGTCTTCTGAGACTATTCTGTAAGTTTGGCCAGTATTATACAATAAGGTTCTTTTTTTAAAATCTGTTAGTGACCTTCCTTAGACTGGGGCCAAGATACACATATTCCCATGTGAAGTTTCAGTCTCTCACATCTTTGAAGAAAATAAAATCTCTCTTAATCCGGCTTCAGCCTCTTGCTGCTGTTCTTGCTCTTTCTCTTCTTCACAGCCAGACTTTTTTTTTTTTTTTTTAATTCTGGTAAAATGTACACAGCATAAGCATTTTCCTTTTTAACTGTTTTTAAGTGTATAATTCAGTGGCATTAAGTACATTCAAAATGTTGTGCAGCCGTCACCACCATCCATTTCCAGAACTTCCTCATCATCCCATAACAGAAACTCTACATCCATTAAACAATAAACCCATTCTCCCATTCCCACCAGCCCTTGGCAACTTCTGTTCTTCTCTGTAAATTTGCCCCTTCTAGGCACCTCATGTAAGTGGAATCAGAGTATATGGAATATTTGTCCTTTTGTGTCAGGCTTATTTCATCTAGCATAATGTTCTCAAGGTTCATCCGTGTTGTAGCATGATCCGAATTCCTTTTTTTTTTTTTTCTAATGAGTAACATCTCTCCTGTTCTTTTTTTTTTTTTTTTTAAAGATTTTATTTATTTATTTGACAGAGAGAAATCACAAGTAGGCAGAGAGGCAGGCAGAGAGAGAGGAGGAAGCAGGCTCCCTGCTGAGCAGAGAGCCCAATGTGGGGCTCGATCCCAGGACTCTGGGATCATGACCTGAGCCGAAGGCAGCGGCTTAACCCACTGAGCCATCCAGGCGCCCCACATCTCTCCTGTTCTTAACCTGCCATTTGTGCCTCATTCAGCCTTAATTTGGCTTCTTCCTTGTCCAGTACACCAAGTGAATAGGATCACATAATTGCCAGATATGGTTGGCTCTTTTCAGTCGTTATCTTGGCCTCACCCCAGTATTTGACATCACTGACCATTCCTTCCTTGAAACTATATTATGATTGGCTTTGTAACTTTTAGCTCTTATATTCCTCCTACTTGGTAGATGATGCCTTCTCAGTCTCCTTTGCTGAATGTCCTTTTGCCTGCTCCTCTAACTTCAGCAGCCACCTCTTTCCTGATAACTCAATTTTATTCTGAGCCACGATCAATATCCCCACCCACCTGCTGAACATTTCCTCTCGGATATCCCGGTGGAACTTCAGACATACTTCTCACACTGAGTGTTCTTCTGTCCTTCTCTATCCCAGCTTTCCCCCTCCCTCCTTTACTCAATTCAGTCCTTTACTATTTGCAGTCTGGGTTTAATGGGGGCAGTGGTGTTACCCAGTAGCTATACCTAGAAACCTCAAAATTATTTTTCCTTCTTTCCCTTGAATAAATCTCTGACCTCTGGTAAATCACTAAAGCCCTCATTATATTTTGTCTGGATTTTTACCGTAAATAGTCACCTGGCTAATGTTCCAGCCTCTAGACTTACTAACCTGTCATTCACGTTCCTGTCAGACCTCTTTTGTAAAAAATTTAAAAAATTCATATTTCTTATAAAAAGGTCAAGTAATATGGAAATATGTAAAATTAAAAATTAAAGTTTCTGCCTGTCTTCTGTCCCCATCTCCCATAGTTTCATTCACCACAGGTAATATGTATCCTTGCCATGCTTGTTTCTGTACTAGTATAAAGCATTTAATAATGACATAATAATGACAAATTTTAAAATTTATTATTTTCAAGAATTGCCATTTTTGGGGGCACCTAGGTGGCTCAGTAGGTTAAAGCCTCTGCCTTCAGCTCAGGTCATAATCCCAGGGTCCTGGGACCGAGCCCCGCATCAGGCCCTCTGCTCAGCCAGGAGCCTGCTTCCCCCTTTCTCTCTCTGCCTCTCTGCCTACTTGTGATCTCTCTGTCAAATAAATAAATAAAATCTTAAAAAAAAAGAATTGCCATTTTCAGAGATAATATTCTGTAAGTTGCTCTTTGCTCATGACTATATCATGATTGTTTTTGAAATAATTTTAGACTCAAGAAATTACAAAAATAGTACAGAGTCCTGTGTACCCTTCACCCAGCTTTCTCTTGTAGTGACATCTTACATAGCTATAGTTCACTATCAAAACCAGGGTAATTGACTTGGTATATTACCATTAACTAGATTACAGACTTTATTCAGTTTGCACTTTTTAAGGAAATCTATATTCATTTGTGTGTGTGTGTGTACAATTTTATGCAGTTTACGCCATCGCTTAGCCCCCACTGCAGTCAAGATTGAGAACTGTTCTGTCACCACAAAAGAACTGTCTGATGCCACGTCTCTGTATCCGCATCCCCCTCCATGCGACTACCACTGTCTTGTCCCTTGGCAACCACTTATCTGTTCTTCATCTTCATAGTTTTGACATTTGAGCATTTTTTTTGTTTTTTGTTTCTGCTTATTTTTAATTTTATTTACATTCAGTTAACATACAGTGTATTATTAGTTTCAGGGGTAGAGTTCAGTAATTCATCATCTTATATAAGACCCAGTGCTCATTACATCACATGCCCTCCTTAATGCCCATCACCCAGTTACCCCATCCTCCCACTCCAGCAACCCTCGGTTTGTTTCCTGTGGTTAAGAGTCTGTTTTGGTTTGTCTCCCTCTCTGGTTCTGTCTTGTTTTGTTTTTCTTTCCCTTCTTTTGTGCTCCTCTGTTTTGTTTCTTAAATTTGACATATGAATGAAATATGGTTTTTGTCTTTCTCTGACTTCTTTCACTTAGCATAATACCCTCTAGTTCCATCCATGTTGTTGCAAATGGCAAGATTTCATTCTCTTTGATGGCTGAGTGGTATTCCATTGTATATATATATCACATCTTCTTTATCCATTCATCTGTTGATGGACATCTGGGCTCTTTCCATAGTTTGGCTGTTGTGGACATTGCTGCTATGAACATTGGGGTGTAGATGTCCCTTCGGATTGCTACATTTGTATCTTAGGGGTAAATACCTAGTAGTGCATTGCTGGGTGATAGGGTAGCTCTATTTTTAACTTTTTGAGGAACCTCCATGCTGTTTTCCAGAGTGACTGCACCAGCTTGCATTCCCACCAACAGTGTAAGAGAGTTCCCCTCTCTCCATCCCCTCTGCAACATCTGTCATTTCCTGACTTGTTGACTTTAGTCGTTCTGACCTGTGTGAGGTGGCATCTCCCTGTGGTTTTGATTTCTATTTCCCTGATGCCGATATATGAACATGTTCAGATGCTCATCATCACTCGGCAATATATTTTTGACATTGATTTTTCACTAAGCATAATTGTCCTGAGATCTGTTCAAATTGTTGTATGTATCAGTAGTTCATTTTTTCCGATTGTTAGTAGCATTCCATTGTGCCCGAGTTTGTTCAGCCATTCACCCAGTGCAGGACTGTCAGGTTTCCGGTACTTTGTATTGTAAATAAAGCTGATGTGAACATTTGTGTACAGGATTTTGTATGAGTATAAATTCATTTCCCCGGGATAAATGTCCAAGAAGATGATGGTATACATATGTTTTGTAAGAAACTGCCAAACTCTTCTCCTGTGTGTCTGTACCATTTTATATTCCTACAAGCAATAGATGAATGATCTAGTTTGTCTTTAGTATTTAGTATTATCATTGTTGTTGTTTTTTTTCATTTGAGTCATTCTTTAATCTCATTGTGGCTTTATTTTGCCTTTCCCTAATGGCTGTTGATGTTAAACATCTTTTCTTAAGCTTATGTGCCATCCATGTATTTTCTTTGTTGAGATGTCTGTGCATTTCTTTGCTCCAGTTTTAATTGTGCTGCTTTCTTTTTGTGTGTGCATTAATGAGTTTTGAGGGTTCTTTATTTTAGGTACTTGTTCTTTATTATATGTATGAAAAAAAATTTATGAAACCAAAATTTATTGAAGTATAGTTGACATATGTCGTGTTGGTTTCAGGTGTATAACATAAGGATTCAGCAGTTCCATACATTATGTTTTGCTCACCACATAAGTGTAGTTACCACCTCTCATCATAGAGCATTATTACAATATTATTGATTATGTTCCCAGTGCTATACTTCTTATCTCCATGACTAACTTACTCTATAACTGAATGTTAGCAAGGATGTGGAGAAAAAAGAACCCTCATGCAGTATTACTGGGAATGTAAATTGGTGTAACCACTGTGGAAAACAGTAAAGAGGTTCTTCAAAAAATTAAAAATAGAGGGACGCCTGGGTGGCTCAGTTGGTTAAGCAGCTGCCTTCGGCTCAGGTCATGATCCCAGCGTCCTGGGATCGGGTCCCGCATCGGGCTCCTTGCTCGGCAGGGAGCCTGCTTTTCCCTCTGCCTCTGCCTGCCATTCTGTCTGCCTGCGCTCGCTCTCTCTCCCTCTCTCTCTGACCAAAAAAAAAAAAAAAAAAAAAATTAAAAATAGAAATACCATACAATCCGGTAATCCCACTGCCCTTTTTTATCCAAAGAAAATGAAAATACTAATTTGAAAAGATATATGGACCCCTATGTTTATTGTAGCATTATTTACAGTAGCCAAGAAATGGAAGAGATGGAATAGATTAGGTAGATGTATGATTTACAAAGATTTTCTCCCAGTCTTTGTCTTCTTAGTCTTTTGACTGTATCTTTGGAAGAACAGAAATGTTTAATTTTGATAAAGTCCAATTTATAAATTTTTTTCTTTCATGGAGTGCACTTCTGGTACTATCTCTAGGAAGTCTGCTTAACCCCAGGTCACAAAGGTTTTTTTTCCTCTTATATTTTCTTTTAAAAGCTTATAGTTTTAGTGTTTCACATTTAAATCCATAATCCATTTTGAATTAATTTTTGTGTATGGTATGAGATTTTGGTTGAGGTTCATTTTGTTTTGCCTGTGGATGTCCAGTTGTTCCATTTCATTTGTTGGGAAGGCTATCCTTTCTCCACTGAATTGCTTTGAGCATCTTTGTCAAGAATCAGTTGAGTGTATGCATCTATTTCCAGGTCTATTTTGTTCCACTGATCTACGTATCTATCCCTCTGCACAGTACAACAATTGTTGTAGCTGTGTATAGTAATTCTTGTCATTAGGTAGAATGATTCCTCTCATTTAAATCTTTTTATAAATGGTTTTCTTATTCTTTTGCCTTTTTTTTTTTAAGATTTTATTTATTTGACAGAGATCACAAGCAGGCAAGAGAGGCAGGCAGAGAGAGAGAGGAAGGGAAGCAGGCTCCCTGTTGAGCAGAGAGCCGGATGCAGGGCTCGATCCCAGGACCCTGAGACCATGACCTGAGCCAAAGGCAGAGGCTTAACCCACTGAGCCACCCAGGCACCCCCCCTTTTTTTTTTAAAGATTCTTTTGCCTTTACACATAAATTTTATTATTTTATTTTTTTAAGATTTTATGTATTTGACAGAGTGATAGAGAGCACAAGTAGGCAGAGGGAGAGAGGGAAGCAGGCTCTCTGCTGAGCAGGAAGCCCTATATGGGGCTCAATCCCAGGACCCTGGGGCCATGACCCCAGCTGATGGCAGACGCTTAACTGACTGAGCCACCCAGGAGCCCCTGCACATAAATTTTAGAAGAGTATTTATATCTACCGAAAAGTCTTGCCGGGATTTTGATAAGAATTGAGGTAAATGCATAGAGCAGTTTGGGGGAAAATTGGCATAATTATTGATTCCGTCTTATTATTAGTACATACTGCTCTCTCATTCTTTTTAATGTATTCCATAGCATAGATATATGTATCTTAATTTACTTAAGTATCCCCCTATTGGGTATTTAAAGTATTTCTATAATGCTGGCTTCTGAACAGCTTTTCACTATTTTTATATTTCATTGATATCATTGTGCATTTATAGGAGTATTTTTGTAGGAAATTTTTATCTGTGTTCTAAAATTGTGTTCTAGGGACGCCTGGGCGTCTCAGTGGCTTAAAGCTTCTGCCTTCGGCTCAGGTCATGATCTCAGGGTCCTGGAATCAAGACCCGCATCGGGCTCTCTGCTCAGCAGGGAGTCTGCTTCCCCCTCTCTCTCTCTGCCTGCCTCTCTGCCTACTTGTGATCTCTCTCTCTCTGCCAAATAAATTTTTTTAAATGTTTTAAAAAAATTGTGTTCTAAAAATCTGTACACTTATTTATAGTGAAAAACAACAGTGAAGAGAATGCCTGTTTGCCTTCAACCTCTAAGAATTCAGGAATTAGCAATGTTTAAAAATCTTTGTCGATGAAATTATTTCTGTAAAATTCAAGTATATAACTTAAACTAAACTTCTCCATCTTAAAAAATTGCATGCTTGTTTCAAAAAAAAAAATCAAGCCATACAGAATTGTATTAAATGAAAAGGAAAAATCTTCCTGTCTTTCTCCTTTTCCCATCCCATTTCCAGGGTGGCCACTGTCAGGTTTGGGATGAAGCATGGACCTTTTTCTGTACATACCATATACTTTTTTCTTTTTTTGACAAAAGAAATCATATATTTACATTCCATTCTACAATTTTCTTTTTTTCACTTGATAATGTGTTATGGACAATTTTCATTCATGTATGTGATCTTGTTTAAGTAAAATCTGTTCATATGTGACTCAAAGAAAAAAGAGCCCAATGAATGTCATTATGAATGCTTTCTGCAATAAACATCTAGAATGGCTTTCCACTTTAAAAAAAAATACTATGGCTGAAGTCGAGGGAGATTGCGCAGTGGTAACTGATTTTTCATTTTTATGAGACTGCTGCTTTCTTTGTTCCAGAATTCAGTTTCTACTTATATGTGGTAGGGAGTAGACATATGATGTCCATAACTTGCTAGCCCTCTTCTCTTATGTACTGTATTGAGCAAGTAGATAGTGATACAGCAACCTGGTATAAGCAGCACCTCACTGAAATCTCATACTTGTATGAATGAGATAGTATATTATGCCATTAAGCAAATACGCACCAAAATATATTAAGGCTACAACAAAGTCCACATTTAAAAAATATCACTGGGGAAAATATAGGTTATTATTTATTAAAAGAAAAAGGAGACAGAAGGAAAAAATGGGCTTTCTTTCAGCTCTGGAGTTTCTGTAATATATTTTCAAAGCACCTCTGTAGTGCCAGGAGAAACCAAACAAAACCTTAGCATGAGGGGTACAAATCCGTGTTAACTTCCTCCATGGATATTCTTTATAAGCTGTTGTAGCTGGCATCATGTAAAGTCGGGCCAAGAGTATATAGGAAGAAAAATGGCCACAGGTAGACTTAGTGGCCTACATCTAGTAAGTGATTGTTGTAGCCTTCATGAAGGCAGGAATCGTGTCTGTCCGATGTCTTCAGTGTTCAGGGTAGTGTTTGGCACATAGTAGACGCTCAGTATGTATCTGCTGAACGAACTAATGGCTGGGGGTAGAGGTTCAGTACCAGGAAGGAGTGGAGAGTGGTGCTCCAGAGGCCATAGTATTGGAGTTTTAATAGGGAAGAAGCAAATATCAGTTGCAAATATGACACAGGTCTTTTGAGGTCAAAGTATGAAAAATGGTCACCGGATCTGGCAGTTAGCATATCACTGTTGACTTGATGAGAACAATTTTAATGAAGTGTTCTTTAATGTGGATCTGTTCTCTGACACATTGCTACTTTCTGTACAGTCCCTTAGTACTTTGTATGGTATTGAAATTGTGAGTGTTTGTATGATCTTCATGAGCCCATGAAAGGCATCAAGTACAAGGACCTGTTTTTCTGTTTTTTTTTTTTTTTTTTTTTTTTAAATTTTTGCCTTTGTATTACCAGAGCCTGGTGCTTTACTTGGCTTATAGTAAGAGGCCTATTGTGAATTTTAAATTCTACTCTACAGGAAAAGGTGTTTTGAAGTTGCTCTGTTGTCATTTTTCCAGTGGTTGTACAGACATGAGGTGACTTTGTTTATTTAGCCAAGGCTGTATATGTATTTTTAAGTTGCTGAATGGAATGATTGGTTATTTGGGAAAGAAAAAATGTTTTCAGGTTTTTTTTTAATTAACATATAGTGTATTACTAGTTTGAGGTAGAATTTAGTGACTCATCAGTTGCGTATTATACCCAGTGCTTGTTCCATTAAGTACCCTCCTTAATGCCCACCACCCAGTAATCCCACACCCCTCCTCATCTCCCCTCCAGCAAGCATCAGTTTGTTTCCTATGGTTAAGAGTCTCTTATAGTTAGTCTTTCTCTGTTTTGGTCTTATTTTAATTTTTCCTTCCCTTCCCTTATATTCATCTGTTTTGTTTCTTAAATTCCATGAATGAATGAAATCATATAGTATTTGTCTTTCTCTGACTTCTTTCGCTTAGTATAATACCCTCTAGTTCCATCCCTGTTGTTGGAAATGGCAAGAGTTCGTTCTTTTTGATGGCTGAGTAATATTTGTGTGTGTGTGTGTGTGTGTGTGTGTGTGTGTGTGTGTGTACACATACCCACACATACCCACACCACCTCTTTTTCATCCATTCATCTGTCGATGGACATCTGAGATCTTTCCATTTTTGGCTATTGTGGACATTGCTGCTGTAAACATCAGGGTGCCCATGCCCCTTTGATTCACTGTGTATCCTTTGGGTAAATACCTAGTGCAGTTGCTGGGTTGTAGGGTTACTGTATTTTTAACTTTCTGAGGAATCTCCATACTGTTTTCCAGAGTCGCTGCATTTTCAGGTTCTTTAGGACTTTTTGTCAGATAGGTTCTGAATGTAAATCCTACCCTTGTCCAGTGAGATTTATTACCCCAGTTCCCCTCTGGATAGTTTCTAGCTTCTTGAGTTTCTAATCCAGATTCTGAGTAAGATTCTGTTACTCTGGTTTGATAGATCAGACCTGTTATCTTAGAAACCAAACATTTGCATTCAATCCACATTCTACATAATGTAAAGAGCCTAGCTATAGTCTGAAAGATTAGATTTACTTCTCTTTTTACCTTTCTAGACCTAGTTTGAGATAAATATCTAAGAATTGAGAGTTCAAGCTTACTGTCTTTGGGATCTGCAGACTACATGTAGTTTCTTTAGGAATTAGCTGTGTGGATTTTTTTTCCTCTCTTTCTCATTTTAAATCTGACACTGATTTTTTTAAAGACGCTTTCTACTGATACTGGGGTTTGATTTGATTTTTTTTAATTTTAATGATTCACATTAGAACACATAGACGTCCCCCTGCACCATTCACTGTCAAGATAATGCTTTATGCTTGTTTTAGCAGAGTACTCATGTTCTTAGGAGGAAGGTTATTTTTAGTTATGGTGGTAAGATCCTCAAAGGAAATGTGAACTTAAGAGTGATCACAAACATCTTTCTCTTCTTGGTTGTGCAGGACCACTCACCAACTTGACTGGTATTTTTCACTGAAACCTTTCAGATAGCAGTAATACTTGCTTTCCCTTTCTAACTAGAACCGTGAAGCTTGTAACTTTCTTCTCACATCACTAAAGAGGTAAATTAACCTAGAAATGACAAAAAGAATGTTCTTGATTTGGGTGGGAAATCAGCGTTCCAAAGCTGTCGTTGGAATTAGCACTATTTAAGGACATTTGGGTTTGAATTCTGTGTGATTCTGTAGGTTACTACCAATCCTTATTTGGAATAAGACAAAGTATAAATTGATTTCCTTGACAAGACATTTGCAGTTGCATTGCTGATTTAATGAGGAGAGAGAAAAAGCAAAGTATATTTGGAAAAATATTTCTTTTTGTAAATGGGTAGCTTATTCTCCTGTAGGGCACAGTGATAATTCATAGAGGGTCTTATCTTTCATATTCGTTTTTGTGTTGTTTTGGAAATCACTTTTTCAAAAATTAATTTTAGTTTTCTGTGTGTAAGTGGTGTGGTTATAGACTCCTTTGAGAGTCTGAGGAAAAGCCATGGATTTTCCACCTCGAAAACTGTTACCACATACAGAATTTTCTTTACAGTTTCAGGACATTCATGGATCTCTTTCTCTCATTACCACCCCATTCAGGAATTCCTGGGATAAGAAAACATCGGGTATCTTTTCCCTTTGTGAGGGAGGTGTGCATTTATTTATGTATTTATTGAAGTGTATTGACATACAATGTTAAATTAGTTTCAGGTGTACATAGGGGTTTGACAATTACATTATACTGTGCTCACTGCAGTAGGTGTAGTCATGTCTGTCAGCTTATGGTATTACAATATTATTGACTGTATTCTCTGTGCCATATTTTTCATTTCTGTGACTTACTTATTTTATAACTGGAAGTTTGTACCTCTTAATCCCCTTCCTCTCTTTTGCCTATGCTCCCACCTACCTCCCCTCTGGTTCATTCTCTGTATTTAAGAGTCTGTTTTTTGTTTGCTTGTTCATTTGTTTTGTTTTGTTTTAGGTTCCACATATAACAAAACAAAAAATTTTTATTAAAAGTACTTCAGTTGGGGTACCTGGGTGGTTCAGTGGGTTAAGCTTCTGCCTTTGGCTTAGGTCATGGTCCCAGGGTCCTGGGATCGAGCCCCACATTGGGCTCTCTACTCAGTAGGGAGCCTGCTTCCCCCTCCCCCTCTGCCTGCTTCTCTGCCTACTTGTGATATCTCTCTCTCTGTCAAATAAATAAATAAAAGCTTAAAAAAAAAAAAGGAGGACACAAACAACTAGTAATCCAAACATATTAACAGGTAGTATCAGCTTTTGTAAATAGTGTGTTTTTTTTTTAAAGTGTTTTTTCTTAAGATTTTTTTATGTGTTTATTTGAGAGAGAGAGAAAGTTGAGAGAGAACATGAGAGGAGAGAGGGTCAGAGGGAGAGGCAGATTCCCTGAGCCAGATCTGGCACTCGATCCTGGGACCCCAGCTTCAATACCTGAGCCGAAGGCAGTTGCTTAACCAACTGAGTCACCCAGGTACCCCAAGTGTGTTTTTTAAAATATATTCTGGGGTTATTATTAGCAGGTGTTTCTCTAGAGTTGCCTGTTGCGAAGAAAATGGGGAAGGAAGAGGTCCCGTCTTCAAAATGGTTAAGAGAGAAAATTGTGCAGATGTAGAAAATACTTTTCTCTGTTTTATTTTTTTTAAGATTTTATTTATTTATTTTGACAGAGAGAGATCACAAGCAGGCAGAGAGGCAGGCAGAGAGGGCGGGGGAAGCAGGCTCCCCACTGATCAGAGAGCCTGATGCGGGGCTCAATCCCACCACCCTGAGATCATGACCTGAGCCGAAGGCAGAGGCCCAACCCACTGAGCCACCCAGGTGCCCCTTCCCTGTGTTTTAAATGAGAGCAGTGAGATGTTAAAGGGTTAGTTTAGGTTTAGGTTTCAAAACCAATTCAAGTAAGGTCTAAATTCTTCAATTATAGGCTGGAATTATAGCCACACGGCAAGTCCCCGTAAGTAGAAGAGTCACTGTACCCAAAAAAGCTGATGTATTGGCCTGATGAGGGAGGCCTGTAGACTATGTACAGCCTGTTTGCCCTAGTGGCACACGTTACTCTCAACATGAACAAGCTTTCTGATAACGTCTGCAGTCTGTCTCCTATCAGTATTTTGAGGACCAGCCTACTGGTGGCCCTAGGAGATTAGAACTCTGGAAACTTGAGCTGCAGTCTTCTTATCACTCAAACTGTTCTTGATGGTGAGCCAGCTCTGGCTGTCTTTATATGTGTCCTGAATATCTTGATGGTTGACTTTGTTTTTCTTTCTGGTTTGTGTTTTCTTTCTGGTTTGTTTGTGTTTGGCATGGTCAGCTTGTGTGAGGATACCATTTTTTATTGCCTCTTTGAAAGAACAGATGTCCTATCTGAGGTTTTAACTGAAAGAGACTTCGTTTTTCGTATAATAGCTTGTAATAACCAGATTAGGTCTGGCATGAAAGTGGCACATATATACATAGTATATTTTTTATCCTGTGCATCCTAATAAATAGTAGGTCTAATTCAGGGATCACTTCCTCTGTGAAGCCTTTCCTAAATCCTTTTTCCCTCTCACTTCCCAGAATTGGCCACTTCTTCCTCTGTGCCTCTACTGAACCCTGTATGAATTTTTCCCCTTCATTATATTGCCCTATTTGTTTATAGTCTGTCTCACTGGACGAGACCATAAGCTTCTTGAGGATGTGGTCTATATCGTTCTCTTTTCTGCCTGGCACATAGAAGGTACTCAAAAATGTTTTAAGAATGAATGCATGCCGGGGGGGGGGCGGTGCACCTGGGTGGCTCAGTGGGTTAAGCCTCTGCCTTCGGTTCAGGTCATGATCTCAGGGTCCTGGGATCGAGCCCCGCATCCAGCTCTCTGCTCGGCGGGGAGCCTGCTTCTCTGCCTACTTATGATCTCTGTCTGTCAAATAAATAAATAAAATCTTTAAAAAAAAAAAAAAAGAATGCATGGATGAGGGGTGCCTGGGTGGCTCAGTGGGTTGGGCCTCTGCCTTTGGCTCAGGTCATGATCCCAGGGTATTGGGATTGAGCCCCGCATCGGGCTCTCTGCTCAGCGGGGAGTCTGCTTCCCCTCTCTCTCTCTGCCTGCCTCTCTGCCTACTTGTGATTTCTGTCTGTCAAATAAATAAAATCTTTTTTTTTTTTTTAAGATTTTATTTATTTATTTGACAGAGAGAGATCACAAGTAGACGGAGAGGAAGGCAGAGAGAGAGAGAGAGGGAAGCAGGCTTCTTGCTGAGCAGAGAGCCCGACGCGGGACTCGATCCCAGGACCCTGAGATCATGACCTGAGCCGAAGGCAGCGGCTTAACCCACTGAGCCACCCAGGCGCCCCAAATAAATAAAATCTTTAAAAAAAAAAAGAATGAATGCATGGGTGAATGACCAGAATATTAAAGAATATTAAAGTCAGGGATTAAAAACTCAAATGCCTTCAGGGTCCAGGCAAAAATAAGTTAAGCAGACCTGGTAGGGAGGACGATACCCTGCAAAACACATGCCTTATC
This sequence comes from Lutra lutra, assembly GCF_902655055.1. NCBI lineage: Eukaryota > Metazoa > Chordata > Mammalia > Carnivora > Mustelidae > Lutra > Lutra lutra. The sequence continues at coordinate 49,272,106 of NC_062296.1, read as the reverse complement.
TAAAAGGGGCAGCTGCTCCTCAGCTCCAGCCCATTGGTGCTTTGTGGGGATGATGACGCTGTGCTACCACATCTTTTTTAAGAGAAGCCAGATATTTGGGTTTTGATATGAAATTTCTCAGTTAACTAAATGTTGTCAACTAATGAAGATTTTCCTGAAAATTTTTTATTGAGGTATAATTTATACACAAAAAAGTATATATGTTATGGGTATACTGCTCAGTCTGACTTCACAGACTGCAGTGATTTTTTTATGTGGGCCAGACGAAACTGGATTGACTTGCCAGCCACCCGTCTGCAGCTTATGACAAAGACCATATGGGGAACAGTATTGGCTAGTTAAGAATCACTTAATAGGGGTACCTTGGTGGCTCAGTGGGTTAAGCCTCTGCCTTCGGCTCAGGTCATGATCCCGGGGTCCTGGGTTCAAGCCCCGCATTGGGCTCTCTGCTTGGCAGGGAGCCTGCTTCCCCCCCGGCCCCTGCCTCTCTGCCTACTTGTGATCTCTCTCTGTCGAATAAATAAATAAAATCTTTAAAAAAAAAAAGAATCACTTGGTAGGTAAAAGTGTCTCAGAGCGGTGTGTAGAATTGATTTGGATTATGATTCAAAGAAGGCAGATGTAAAGGAAACTTTATGAAACAATTGGTGAATTTAAATGTTGACTGGCTATTTAATAATATTACACAATTATTGTTAATTCTTTCATATGTAATATAGCTGGTCTGGTGTGAATATATATATATATATATATATATATATATATATATATATTCAGTTTTTTAGAGCAGTTCAGGGAACAGTCGAGTGGAAGGTACAGAGTTCTTATAGACCCCCCCCCCACCTCCACACGTGCATAGCCTTTCCCATTATCAACATCCCCTAGCAGGTGGTGCGTTTGTCACATTTGATAAACCTACACTGACACATCGTAATGGCCCAAAGCCCATAGTTTACATTAGGGCTCATTCTTGGTGTACGTTCTGTGGGTAGATACGTATAATGATATGTATCTACCATGATTATGTGTAGTTATTTTTTTAGGAGAGTCCTCAGAGACACACATAGATTTTAAAATAATTACGGGTGAGATAAATGAATCAATGCTTGAATTTGCTTCAGAATAATTTGGGAGGAGTGTAAAAGTTGAGGTGTAAGTGAAACAGGATTGACCATGTATTGACAATCATTGAAGCTGGGCAATAGGTACATGGAAGTTCATCATATTGTCTCTGTTTTTGTATGTGTTTGAACTTCTCCACCTCCAAAAGTAGAGCAAGAGTCCAAGATGAAGCCGGGGCACGGTTTTTTGGGTCTAGGATAACATGGGACACTACTGCTGGTGACAGAAGTAAATTTATGGAACTGAAGTCTGAAAAAGTCATAGCATTTTTCTTTTTTCTTTTGTAGGGCCTGAAAGTCAGTATACTAAGACTGCTCAGGAGATTGTAAATGTCTGTTACCAGACATTGACTGAGGTAGGTGGTAACGAGAAGGTCTTCTTGGGATGTAGCATTCTGGAATATCTTTGTTCCTTTGGGTGTAAGTCTTCCCTGTCTGTCTCCTTTTCATGTGTAACCTCCCACCCCATATCCCTCATTTCCTTTCCCACTTTATTTTCCTACCTGGTGCTAAACATTTTTAACAAACTATATGATTATTTACTTTAATTATAATATGTGACCTGTCACTAGAAGAAGCTCCATGAAGACAAGGATTTTTTTTTGTCTGCTTTGTTTACCTTTATTTTATTTTATTTACTAAGTAGGCTCCACGCCCATTGTGGGGCTCAGACTCACAACCCTGAGATCAACAGTCGGATGCTCTACCAACAGCCAGCAAGGCACCTTCAGTGCCTAAAACCTACATTCAGTGAATTCACTAATTTTCTTTATTTCTCAGTATGATGAGCATTTGACCCAACTTGAGAAGGATATTTGTACAGCTAAGGAAGCAGCTTTGGAGGAAGCAGAATTAGAAAGCTTGGACCCAATGACCCCAGGGCCTTATACACCTCAGGTAAGTCTAAAGACTAGGAACTGCCTCTTAGAGTTTTCTTATTGGTTTGGGGGAATTGGGAGCATGTTAACAGATATGTTTACTGAGATACCCTTCTTCTCTGTCCTTCCTCTTCATATGCCTTTCGTGTGCTTTCTTGTCTTCTCAAAGGCTAAGGTGAGTGAGGGCCATGGGTCTTGGTGGCCTTGTTGAATCCAGAAGAAGCAGGTGTGGGATGAATGAGTGGGCTGGGGTCTTAGTTGTTTGGGCAGTGTTTAGGAATACCAGATTCCTGACTGCTATGGCCATAGGTATCCTCTTGAGTCTCTGGAGTTCCCTTGCCCATGAATTGGGGTTCTAGGATATCCCTAGAGGATAGAATTCTCAATTAAAGGCATTGGCCACATTGTTCCTGTGCCTCATAGATGTCCAGTTACTCATTTCTTCAGATGTGTCTCAGTGTAGCTCAGATGTCACCCATTTTCCTGGATTGACTCCCTCTACTTACAAATGAGGACAGGTAACATTTATAATGTTCTTAAAGTTACATGTCACAAGAGTAGGGAGCAGGATTAAAAGGAAATTTTTAGTCTTTGTGTTCTGTCACTTGAATATATTGGAACATAAGCATACGTTTCCATATTTGAAGACTGGGACTTAGCAGAATATAGCTGGTGCTTAGTTTCTGTGTTGAAGGCACTATGGTAAAGTGGGAAGTATGAATTTTGGCAATAAAACAGGCCTGGGTTTGAATCTTAGCTCTCCTCTTACCTAGCTTTGTGAACTTGGGAAGTTAGCTTAAATGCTCTCAGTCTCCTTTTCTGTAAAATGTACTTTTCAAGATTATTATAAACATTAAATGAGTTAATTTGCCTGGCACGTAGGAGACGTTCAATAAATGTTTCCTTGTCTGTATGAAAATTATCTGCAAAGTTCTCAGACTTCCTTTCAAATTTCACCAAATATTTTTTGTTTTTTAATAGTTTTTTTTTTTATTTGACACAGAGAGAGAGATCACAGGCAGGCAGAGAGGCAGGCAGAGAGAGAGGGGGAAGCAGGCTCCCCGCTGAGCGGAGAGCCCGATGCGGGGCTCGATCCCAGGACCCTGAGATCATGACCCGAGTTGAAGGCAGAAGCTTTAACCCACTGAGCCACCCAGGTACCCCAAATTTCACCAAATATTTTAATGCAGAATTCTCCCAATTCCCACTGGAAAACTTTTTTTCATTCTGCTCTGAACTGGTACCGCTGCCTGTATGATCTCTGTTGGATTATTGCTGTTTGTATTTCATGCACTCTCCCTATCTATCTTTTACTCTCTGTCACCCCAAAACCTAGGTTACTGAGGGGCCAAGTATAAAGAGCCCTAAGATACTACTTCCAGGCCCAGAACAAGGAAAGGCTCTTGGAGTATGTGGGCAGATTGGGTCTGGGGGGCTTGGGTGAGTGATGTTGCCCAGAAAGGCCCCTTTTGCTTATACGCCCACAGCTCCCACGAGGTCCTTTCTGGGTAAGTCAAAGCCTGGGTTTTAGCCATCACTTCTCAGAAGAGTCTCGCCACTGAGCAGCACCTGCTTAGCTCCAATCTATGACAGCATAAACCTAGTCCTTTGGTGAGTCAATGCCTTAGACCCAGAGGTTATCTTCCTTTCTTTCCTGCTTCTCCCACACTGTCTCAGGTGGCTGAGGAAAGCCTGGCAACTATTCTCCCTTCTGAGCAGTTGCTGTCGTTCGGTACGGTTAGAGGGTTCCCTGCAAAGAGCAGGGTGCAGATAGCGCCTCTTCATTATTCCAGTTCACCCTCTCATCGTTGCCTTCACTCGTATGTGCACACTGTGAAACAGTAAGCCCCATGTGTTTTCTCTTAGCCTGAGGATGATGCCCCTGAGTGATTGTCCTTACTCATCACTACTTTCCAACCCAGTGTTATCAAAGGGTTTGTCATAATTCTGGTTGTATGGAAACATGACAGTAATCTTACTTTACTTCCAGCCCTAAACAGTGGTAGTCAGTACCGCGTTTTCACTCAGCTGTTCCCACCAGGCTTGAATTACACCCTACATTGCACCTAACACTTGATCTAAAATTGCTCACTTTGCAGTTTCCCACTAGCTCCTCATTCCCTGATTTTCTCTTCTGTTCAACCACTAGTTTACCTACTCTGTAGTGCTTTAAATTCTGTGTTACCTCTTTTTCCAAAACCCTCTTCAGTCATCCTTGCTTGTTTGCTTTTAAAAACACCCGACAAAGTAACATATATGTGGGGTTCATTGGGAAATACAAAGGAGAAATAAGGGGCGCCTGGGTGGCTCAGTCATTAAGCGGCTGCCTTCATCTCGGGTTGTCATCCCAGGGTCCTGGGATCGAGACCCACATCGGGCTCCCTGCTCAGCAGGGATCCTGCTTCTCCCTCTCCCACTCCCCCTGCTTCTGTTTCCTCTCTTGCTGTGTCTGTCAAACAAATAAATAAAATCTTTTTTAAAAATATTTTATTTATTTATTTATTTGACAGATCACAAGTAGGCAGAGAGGCAGGCAGAGAGAGGGGGGGAGGCAGGCTCTCTGCTGATGTGGGGCTCGATCCCAGGACCCCGAGACCATGACCTGAGCCGAAGGCAGTAGCTTAACCCACTAAGCCACCCAGGCGCCCCAATAAATAAAATCTTAAAAAAAAAAGAGAAATAAGTTACCTAGAGTTAAGTCCACCAGTCCAAAAGAACCAGCCACTGTGAACATTTTGGTGTGTTTCTTTCAAATCTGTGGGGGGTGTGTGTGTGTTTATGCGTGCACGCACGTATGCATGTTTACGCACATGCACATGTGCACACCAGGGTATATAGACACTTTTAAAATGAAATTGGTCAGAATGATTTTGTGTCTTACTATTTTCACTTCACATTATGTTATGGACATTTTACCTCATACGTCTTTGAAAACATGGTTTTTAAATAGCTACATTATATTTCTACCCCCCAGAGTTTTAGAGAATGCTTTCCTACTTCTCCAGCCTGTTCTTTATCAGTTCCTCCTGCCCTCCTGTCACTGAAAAGTCCATTTTGCTATATCCCTCATCTCTTCAGGAGAGGGAAAAGGGAAAGGATCTATAATTTTATTGAATTACAAATTATCTTCATTCTCCCAACAGCCAAGAGAGGCAGACATTATCATCCATGTTTTATAATTGAAGAAACCAAGGCTTAGAGTGATTAAATAGTTTGTTGAAGTTACTCAGCTAGCAAGTGGTGGAGCGAGGACTCAAACCCAGGGTATTTTGTTCCAAACCCCGTATTGTTTTGTTTTGTTTTGTTTTTTACCACACCATTTTGCCTCATAGCATCTTCTGATGAGCTCACAAACTATTAACCCACTACATGCTCTTGTTGGAATTGGAATTCCTTTATGCAATTTCCTATTAGAGGCCTCTAAACCAAACAATGAAAATTGCGCAGGTATGAAGCCCTAGGCCTGCCAACAATAAGACAAGGCTTAGAAGACACTAGGTTATTGACCAGAAAGACTGTCGGGACATAGAATTGTCCCACAGCTTTGATGCTTTTCTGCTTCAGGCTTCTGATCTGAGTCAAACATCAGATTCCTCTCTGCTAGAATGAGCAAACATTTGTAAGATTCCCCAAAACCTGCCCATAAAGCTGTGTCAAACTGTTTCTCTTTAAATGGATTGCTCTGCATGACCTTTTTCTGCAGTGAGTGCTCTAAAAGGGAGTTCTGGATTTCTTACTCCCTTTCCTAAACAGAAGCTAAGTTGTACATTTGTGCCGCAGCCTCCTGATTTGTATGACACCAACACGTCCCTCAGTATGTCTCGAGATGCCTCTGTATTTCAAGATGAGAGCAGTATGTCTGTCCTGGATATTCCTGCTGCCTCTCCAGAGAAGCAGGTGACGCAGGTAGGATGTTCTCCTTCTCGTTGCGGCACTGGTAATGTGCTTTGGTGTGGGGTGTGGGAGAGAGATGATGTTGATACGTGACATGCATCGTGAATGATTGGGTCCCTTTGGCCCTGGGCATGAAGGCTTAGAAGTGGGTTTTCGGGGGCACCTGGGTGGCTCAGTGGGTTAAGCCGCTGCCTTCGGCTCAGGTCATGATCCCAGGTCCTGGGTTCGAGCCCCACATCGGGCTTTCTGCTCAGCAGGGAGCCTGCTTCCTCCTCTCTCTCTGCCTGCCTCTCTGCTTACTTGTGATTTCTCTCTGTCAAATAAATAAATAAAATCTTAAAAAAAAAAAAAAAAAAAAAGAAGTGGGTTTTCGAGGTGGGTTGGTGGCAGGTCACATGACCGTCTTCTGTCTGTCCCCATGGGCAGAGTCAGGCACAACAGCTCCTCAGGGAAGGCACAAGTATGAAAAGTGTATGAGGCATCAGAGCAACCTCACAGGTGACTAGAAAGACCAATTGCATTCAGAGACAGAGTTCAAAATAATTGGCCCTGCTACTGTACTGTATGGATGCTGTAATCTAAGTTAAAATTATTTATAAAATTAAATTAAATTTTTAAAAATTGGCCTGTTCTAGAGTGCCCGAAGATGCTCCTGATCTGAAGCCAAAAATCCTATCAGCTGCTCTCAGTCAGGCTTCCACTGGAGAGTACAAAACCCAGGAGAGTTTTTCTATCCCGAAGAGTCCTAACGGAAGCTAAGGAAAGCTTGGGTTAGGAAGGAAGAGTCTCCTTGTGATGATACAGCAAGAGCAGACCAAGGACCTTCCTGTTCGGGTTTTTTGTTTCTTGTTGGTTTGTTGCTTTTGTTTTTGTTTTTTTTAACTCTACCAGTGATTTCCAAAGAATGGGAAAAAGCACACATGCCTTGAGCTGTGTAAACGGCCCCCACTAGCTGTGGGGTTGGCTGGGATGTCAGGGAGGAGCATCCGGCCTGGGTAAGAGCCCGTGGTTAACTCCTCCTACAGGCACGTCCCTCAATGATGTGCTGTTTGTGTTCCTTACTCAGATGCACCAGGGCCGAGGTAGGCTGGGCGAGGAAGACTCTGATGTAGATATTGAAGGGTATGATGATGAGGAGGAGGATGGGAAACCTAAGACTCCAGCCCCAGTGAGTATGCTTACAGAAGGCTTATGGTTACGTTACACCCTCGTACGATAGGAGCCCCACTAGCACAGGGCAGGCCAAATCCCAAGCTGATATCAGAGAGTCCGTAGTGAGGTCCAATCAGACTTTAATCCTTGGAAAATTAGCTAAACGAATTCATCCACCACAGTTACTTACCTTCTTGTGAGGCAGCAAGGGGGGTGCTGGTGGTGGCTTCTGGTCTCTTACTTGGTCGATTGATGGGACTTTGACCCCAACTGGTCCCATTCAGGAAGGCGAAGATGCAGATGGTGATCTTGCCGATGAAGAGGAAGGAGCCGTGCAGCAGCCTCAAGCCAGTGTCCTATACGAAGACTTGCTTATGTCTGAAGGAGAAGATGATGAGGAAGATGCTGGGAGCGACGAAGAAGGAGACAATCCTTTCTCTGGTAAGTCTTGTCCGTGGCTTCTGTTCCAGGTAGCTCACCATAGCACCCTAAGGACTGGATAGGAAACTCTGGGCCACATGTGCTTTTACCAGAAACTGCTCTTTTCTTGAAGTCTCATTAATAGACCCAGAGTCCTGAGTGCTCACAGGATGAGGACCTTCATCAGCCTTTGAGGAGGTAAAGAAATGTAACATAGAAGTTCAAAAGGTGATCGTGGAAGAGGCAATGCCTCAGTAGCATCTTTGACTTGAATATTTGATAAAGAAGAGGAAAGAGGTGTTGTGTTTATAATAGGGAAGTTGGGGGGGAGATAAGGAAATAAGATCTTGCTTTACTCAGCCGTAAGAAAGAATGAGATCCTGCCATTTGTGGTGACATGGATGGACCTAGAGGGTATAACGTTGAGGTAAATAAGTCAGTCAGAGAAAGACAAAATACCACATGATTTCACCCATATGTGGGATCTAAAAAAACTGAACAAAGCAGAAACAGACCCCTAAGTACGGAGAACAAACTGATGGTTTCCAGAGTACAGCGGGGTGGGGGGGTTGGGCAGATGGGTGTGAAGGGGAGAGGGAGATCTAGGCTTCCAGTTACGGAATGAATAAGCCACGGGAATAAAAAGCACAGCATATGGAATATAGTCCATGATATTGTAATAGTATTGCACGTTGACAGATGGTAGCTACGTTTGCAGTAAGCATAGCGTGCAGGGCTGTATGTATTGCCAAACCACTGTGTTGTAATCCTGAAACTAATAACATTGTACGTCAACTATCCTTCAGTTAAAAAAAAAAAGATCCTACTTAGTTTATTTTGTCAATTAATGGCAATGGCAGGGAAAAGTACAGGAGAGGATTGGGGGGAAAACAAGACTGGACTGAGATGAGAAAAGGAAATGGTTATTTGGGTTCTGTTTCCAAACTGTGGTCTTGCTGATGTTGGTCCGAGGCTCCCCTCCGAGATGAGGAGTCCAGGCGGGGTGCCTGTGTAGATGGAGGCCAGGAACTGGTTTGGAAAGACCAAGCCAAAGATGGCACTTCTGTCCCGCTTATCTCAGGACCGTCCTCTTTTCACTCTTTTCAGCTATCCAGCTGAGTGAAAGCGGAAGCGACTCTGATGTGGGATCCAGTGGGATAAGACCCAAACAGCCCCGCATGCTTCAGGAGAACACAAGGATGGGCATGGAAAATGAAGAAAGCATGATGTCCTATGAGGGAGATGGTGGGGAGGCTTCTCATGGTTTGGAGGACAGCAACATCAGGTAATCGGCAGCAACACACTCCAGGGCTGTGGCCTCAGGGCCCAGCTGTGATGGCAGAGGGCCCAGCCTCAGATTACTTTCATCCATCAAATGTTTCCACAGCTCCCTCTAGGGCCAGGCATTGTGCCGGGCCCTTGGGGAGACACAGAGGACCAAGCCATATCCTGCCCTCGAGGAGCTCACAGTCCGGTGGAAGAGACCGATAACAAACAAAGTCATTGCAAGTACAGTGTGCTGAGTGCAGAGTGCCAAGTTGCCGCTGAGGAGGGGGCCTCTCCCTCTGCTTGGAGGGGGCAGGGAAAGCATGGAAGATGAGGGAACATGGACCTGGCAGGAAGGCCAAATAGGAGTCTGCTAAGTAGAAAAGTGGCAGGAGGTGAGGAGACCCTTAGAGACGGAATAGTAGGTTCTAAGGCACAGAAACCAAAGGGTGTTCCAGGGTGAAGGGAGGTTGTGGGGAGTTGTGGCTTTGGAAGCAACAAGGCATTTTATCGTTGAGGACCTTACATGACATGTTAAGACACTTGGAGCTTGGGTAATAGGAATCATCACTTCAAGGAGAAAGAAGTAACGTTGGATTTTTATGTTCAGTAAACTTTAGGGTAATGGTAAGGATCTCAAATGGGATCTGTTAGAAGTGGGGGAAAGGAAGGGACGTATTTAAGAGTTATTTAGAGGATAGATCAGTTGGATTTGGGAGATACAGACATAAAATGAATGGGAATGTCACTGAGAGAGGGAAGTGGAAAGAGCAGGTATTCGATGAGGTGGGAAAGGAGGAAAAAATGAATTTGTCTTTGGAGATGTTAGATTTAAGGTACATCAGATACATCTAACCACATGTGTCCAGCAAGCAGTTAGAGTCTTTATGTACTCCTTAAGCAAATATTTATAACAAGTTCAAAAGCGACTAAGGTGCAATCCCTTTCTTCAAGGAGCTCAGTGTAGTGGGAAACCTAGTACAGGTTAATGGACGATCATATTGTGACATGGAAAGTCAGGCAACCACAGGGTTTTTCTGGGACTTGGGTAGGAGTGGGGTGGGGGAGCTACTTGGAGAAGGAAACCGAACTAACTCAGATGAGGAATTAGCTAGACAAAGAAGAAAGCGAAGGGCACTTCGGAGAGCAAGAACAGCGTTACGAAGCACTAAACATTCTAGCGTGTGCAGGCAGCTTGGTGTGGCCGGAGCTTTTGATCCATGATCTGTGTGATAGAGACAATTTACAGAGGTAGGTAAGGACCAAATCATGAAGGGCCTGAAAGTTCAGGGCAGACACTGAAGGAGAGGTATGAGCAGATCTACATTTCTGCAAAGAGTGTTCTGTACCTGCAAAGAAATGCACATGGCCAATAAATATATGAAAAAATAATGCCCCTAGGAATTAAAGGAAGGCAATAAAACAATGAGATGCAGTGTTTTTACCTACAAGATTAACAAAGATTAAAATGAATGATAATGCCCAGTGTTGGGAAGGTGTGAGGAAAAAGGCATTCTCCAATGACTGCTGGTGATGTGAATTGATAAAATGAGTGGGTAGGAGAGAGGCATAGCAATTTATCGTTATAAACCAAAAACTTAAAAAATCTGCATCCTCCTTGGCCTCCCAAAATTCCATGTCTACGAGATTATTCTGTAGCAGTAATGAAACACCTTCATCAAGACATTTGTACAAGGAGTTTAATCACAGTATTGTTTTTCAATATGGGGAATATTGGAGACTGCTTCAGTGTCCCAGTGAGAAACAGTTATTATCAATCATGTGATGGCCATATAGTGGAGTACAATATAGCAGTTGAAAGGATGCTATAGATGTGTGTTTATTGACATGGAAGGATGTTCATTATAATCAGTAAAAAAGCAGAATCCTGAAGTATTCCAATTTTGTAAAGTAAAAAATGCATAGAAAAAAAATTAAGATGATCATATACCAGGAGATTATCTCTGGGTAGTGGAGTTACTGGTGATTTTTTTTTCCTGGCGTATATTTTATTTAACAAAACAAAACAGTGAACATGCATTGCGTGTATGGTGGGTTTTGGGGGGTTTTTTGTTTTGTTTTGGGGGGGGTTTAGCAAAATTAAGAATAAAGAAACAAAAAATAAAGAGCACTGTGGCAGAAGTGTGAAGAATGAACTGGAGGAGAGCAGGACTGGAGGCATGGAGATTTATTTCAGTGGTGCAGGCCAGAGATAGCAAAGGACTGAGCTAAGGCAGGCAGAGTAGAGATGGAAAAGAGGGACAGAGACAAGATATATTGAAGAAGTAGCATCTTCAGGACTATTGACTAATTGGATCTGTAGACGAGTGAGGCTGTAAGTGGGAGAGGAAACTCTGAGGCTGTCCGAGCATTTACGGCCATGCCAGCTGGCAGTGTGGTGTTCAGGGGTTAGGGGAGCTTTTCATTCGGGTTCTTGTGAACGTGACGTTGGCAGGTTGGTGTTTTGCACAGGATCATTTTCCTGTCGGGGACCTATAGAACAGTCTAGAATGAGTCATTTTGGTGTCCAGGGGAGATGAGATGGGCTGATCCCATGGTGGCCCCGAGAACAGGATGGTGCCTGAGCTTGAGAGATGGCCTGTTTCTCTTCTCAGTTATGGGAGCTATGAGGAGCCTGATCCCAAGTCGAACACCCAAGACACAAGCTTCAGCAGCATCGGTGGGTATGAGGTATCAGAGGAGGAAGAAGATGAGGAGGAAGAGCAGCGCTCTGGCCCCAGCGTACTAAGCCAGGTCCACCTGTCAGAGGACGAGGAGGACAGTGAGGATTTCCACTCCATTGCTGGGGACAGTGACTTGGACTCTGATGAATAAGGCTTCCTTTGGGCCTCCCTTTAGCCTTCCCTGTTCTCCAGCCTAGGTGGCTCACATTCCCTAATGTTCATAACTGTATAGAGTCTGATCCTGAAATCTCACGAGACTGACTAATGCCTTAGCCTTTAAGAAATAGTATATAAATGGTAATAAATCACCTCCTCTGATCTTCCTGGGGCAGTGTCACACTTTGATTAAAAACCAAGCAACCCCTTTTCCTGTACCACTAACAAAAGGAGAACAGTCTCCTCTTTCTCCAGTGCCCTCTTTTAGCTCCACTTACTGCTTTTGGTATCGCTTTTTTCCCCGAGAAGGAGAAGAAATGATGAAAGGCCTAACAAATTTCTCTTGTTGCCCTCTTGGTATATTAGACATTTTCCAAGCATGTTATCATCTCAGTTTTCTAATTTGCAGTCTAGAACAGGTGACAGCCCCCTTGCTGGGACAGAGAATTGGGTTCTGCTCGACTCTGTGCCCCAGTAACCACATAAACCTATTTATTGGACAAACTGCCCATTACTTTATTTATTTGATTATACAATGCCTTGTCCCTAAATGGATTTGGGGCAAATGGCTATCAGTCCTTCGAGCAGCCTGTATGTCAGAAATGGTGGTTGTCATGTGAATGTGTTCTGTGCCCGTCATCCCCAAGGGACAAGATAGGAAAATGGTAAGGTCCTTAGGGCAAACACTGTGTGTCGTCTTTTGTTTTTTTTTATGCCTAGGATATGGTTCTGTGCATTGTAGGTGCTCAGGAAATGTTCCTACAGTCTTAACATCCTCGAAAGACTTGTTTTTTTGACCATCTGCTCTGTGGTAAGCACTCAATCAGATCCTTGGGGTGCAAAAGTAAATAAGACACACAGCTTTTAACTATAGAGCTCACCCTCGATTTGGGAGAGGGGGAATAGAATTAAAAACTTGTTTCTTAAATCATTACCATGGTGCTGTGAGCTAAGCGCAATGAAGACGCTAAATGTAAAATAGAGGGGAAAACAGAGGAGTGACTGTGTCTGAAAAAGTCAGGGAGGTCTTCCTAGAGGTAATTTATAGGCTGACTGTTGAAGAACGAGTAGGAGCTGCCAGATGGAAAAGTCCAGGCAGAGTGTAACCTGCTGTCTCTACTAGAGATAGCAGGGTGTGTTCCCGATCTGTGCATGTGTGCGCCTGCCTGTCTTGTTCCAGAAAGGGGTGGAGGTGGTTTGTGCTCCAGTCCTTTAATGCTGGAGTGCCTGGAGACAAGACGGAAAAGACTGGCAGGAAACATACCCTCGATGCTAACAGGTGCGAACTGTAATTATTATAGGAAATGAGGAGTGCATCAGATTTGTGTGTTAGAAATTTTCTATATGTGGAATGAAAAACATTGAGGAATCCTATGTAACAGACAAGTTTGACCCCGCTTTTGTAAAACACAAAACCACATGTGTATATTTATATGTGTGTATATACTTGTATATGCAGAGGAAAAGGTCTGAAGGGATATATGCTGAACTGTTCACAGTGATAACCTCTGGGAAATGGGATCGGAGGGGAGGGAGCTATGCAGTTGTGTGTATATTGGGAATGTATTGTGCTTTTATTTCTATATCGTTTGAAACTTTTTACAAGTATGTACTATTTTTGTAATAAAAAGAATCTTTTTAAAATACCCAGCAATAGTGTGGAGAATGGTTTGGAGGGGAGCAAATCTAGTCACTCTAGGGCTGAGGGGCATGAATTTGAGAGATCTTCAGGGGGTAGAATCAATAGGACTTGACCGGCTGGCATTCGGGGGTGGAAAAGGAGGAATGGGATGGAAGGTGCTTTTAGAATTTGGGTTTGGGAGACTGGGCGGGTGCATGGTACGCATTCATTTGTTCATTCAACTTTCATCAAGCAGTCTGCTGGATGCTGATATAAAAGTAAGGTCTAGTTTCTGATTGCAGGGAGCTTTAAGGGCTGAGAATGAGAGGGAGAGACATGTCAATAAGTTTAATAAAATGTACTCTTTGCAATACATACTTGACAAGGATCTGTGGTGAGAGGAAGGAGTTACCAACTCTGCTTATGGAGTAAGGATGTGATGGTTTCACAGGGGAGAACTTTGAGATGGATCTTGAAAAGTAGGTAGTTTGCCAGACAGAGGGAAGGGGAGGGAGGAGGGCCTTCTTGACAGAGGGTGTGGAATTACCCAGCCCCTTCATAGAACGAGTAGTTCTGGATGGGTGGAACAGATGGATCATATGTCGGATGGTGAGGACCGTACTCACGATCAGTGCTCGTTTTAGAGAGAACGTGCTGGCCTCACTTCGAAAACGGGTGGACTGGGGGAAGAGGGTGGTGCCAGATGAGAGGAGGCAAACTCAAGCTGGCCGAGGCTTGGGCAGTAGGGACGTGATGAGAGGTACACTTTGGTGACTGATTGATTGGATGATGGAAGGTGAAAGAGTGGACCCTAGGTTTCTGAACTAGGTGACCGGGTCAGTGGTGATGCTGTTCACAGGCTGCGGTTGGAAGGTAGGAGAAATAGCTGCGTTTGGTTGGAAGCATGGAAATTGAAAGGGTGATAGGTGGAAAGCCTAGGATTTGTGTAATCTCAGGAGCAGGTGCGATCGGCCAGAAAATGTGTCGTCAAGAGACCATGGAGGACAGAATCTTGGTGAAAACCAATATTTGGAGGTGGCCAGAAATAGAAGCAAACCCGGAAAAGTGGTATTTCTCAAACCGAAGAAGGAGTTTTAAGACAAACCACTCCCCCACCCCCCCGCAAAAATACAACATGGTTGCCACGGAGCAGTAGAGTAAAAGGAAGCCTGAGGGAGAGAGCCTTGGGTTTTGTCACCTAGGAGGTCCCTGGTGGCCTTAGCTAGCAGAAGCAGTTATAGAGGAGTGAGGTTGGAAGCCAGCCAGCAACAGGGTCCAAGGAGCCCATGGAAGATGAGAGTGACCGTAGAGACCGTAGACTACTCTCGAGAAGCAAGGCTGTGAGGCTTAAAAGGGGGAGAGTCGTAAAGGGGGAGATAAGTAACCATGCCTATATGAGCTTAGGGGAGAAAACGAGAGAAAGGGGTTGGGGGAAAAAAAAAAACAAACAGGATAACTGTTGGGAAGCCCTGTGTGAGAACAGGCGGGAATGTCAGGAAGCAAACCCAGCATGGACACCAGCGGGAGACAAGTCCTTTTCCCTGAGACCCCAAAGGATGGATGTCCCAGATCAGTGTGTAAATATGGGAAGTAGGAAGCTGGAAGAGTTCCCACTTCATAGCTTCGGTTCCCTCTGGGAAAGAGGGAAGAAGATCCTTGGGAGAAAAATGAAAATGGGCTGGGATCGTGAATAGAAGTGTGGTGCTACCGGGGGAGGTGTCCCCAACAGTAGCAGGGAGGCGGAATCGTGGCACATCCATTCGGTGGAAAAGCGTGCAGCTGTTAAAAATAGAATGAGGAAGAGCAGTGTGTATTCATAGGGAAAGGTGTTCTTGGAAAAAAAAAAAAGAATAGGCAGTGATGTTTGAGTTCATTTTTTCAGGGGACAAGGAGGATACACATCCATGTTGCGTACGCACAGAGAGGAGGTGGCAAGGTGCACTTGAAGCTGTTAACACCTCTAGGAGTGAAGTAGAACAGGGGAAGGGAGGGAAAGATGGCTCATCCTTTTCACCCCAACCCCTCTACTCATGTTGAAGTGTTTCTTTTTGGTTTGGTTTTTGGTTTGTTTTTTTAATGGTCCCTGAAGGAAATGGGAGCTGGAGCTGACAGGAGCCAAAAAAGAATTGCTGGGTGTTGAACATGCAAATGAGGTTACAGACGTTAATTTGAAACGGCACCAAATTGGGGTGCCTGGGTGGCTCAGTTGGTTAAGTGTCAGACTCTGGATCTCAGCTCAGGTCTTGATCTCAGGGTCACGAGTTCAAGCCCTGCACTGGGCTCCGTGTACGCCCACCTACTTAAAAATAAATAAATACATACAAATATACACACATACCTTTAACCAATTTCCTTTATTGTGTGATTTTTTTCCAAGGCTGTGTTGACAGCAACACAGCTGTCAGGGTGTAGAACCAAAGGTAAGCAGTTTGGGGTGAAGACCCAAATATAGGAGAGAAATTGGTGGAATTTCTTTCGGTCACTCTTTGTTGACTACTCTGTACCAAAACCTTGCTGGGTGGCTGTCATTGGCAGATAGGTATCCATGTGTTACTTTGATAAAGTTAAGATGTTTTATAAAAATCTGGAAAGGTAAGCAATGAAAGAACCACACAAGATGCTTTGAAAGACTGGCCAGAGAAGTGTGAAGAGAACAGGATATACTGTTTTCAGGGAAGCCAAAGGAGAATTTCAAAGGATGGAATTGAGGTCAGCGATGTCTAGTACTTGCAGAAAGGTCAGTCGTGTCCTTTGGACTTGGCAATCTGTGAGCCTAGTGCAGACTGTTTCCTTGGAATGGTGGGTACAGAAACCAGATGGTAAGTGGGCTGAAGAATTAAATGTGAGGAAGTAGACACAGAGCTTGATTTGATTAAGTAATAGCCATCATTCACTGTGCCAGCCTCTGTGCAGAGAGCCCTCCTTACCTAACCTCACTCAGTCCAGAGCCGTCTATGAGATAGGTGTTATTATTCTCATTTTACAAATGAGGGAACACGTTCAGAGGTACAAAGGGTAGAGGGATTGGTCTTGGACCTCAGAAGGACCCCCCCCTTTTTTAAGATCTATTTATTTATTTTAGAAAGTGTGAGCGGGGGATGAGGGGCAGAGGGAGAGGGAGAGAATCTCAAGCAGGTTCCCCACTGAGCGTGGATCCGGACATGGGGCTTGATCTCACAATCTGGAGATCATGGCCCAAGCTGAAATTAAGAGTCACACATTTAAGTGACTGAGCCACCCAGGTGCCCCAGAAGGACCCCCTTGACCAGAAGAATGAGTGTTGGATATATCTAAGCAGTAGGAAGGGGGCAAACCATGCCTCTGGGCATTGTAGACCCTAGTAAGGAGTTTTGTCTTTATCTGAAAAGTAGTGAGACACTTTTCTATGGCAGAGGAGTGGAGCTGGAGAAGGTTGCCTCAGCTTTGCGTTTCCAAAACTTCGATCCCTTATCAGTATAAAAATAGCCAATTTCTTTACTATTGGTAGTTTAAGTTTCTTTCCCAATTCCAGGGTCTTAGGTATCATAGGACAGTATTTGCCTAAATATAATAATCTGACTTGATTCCCCCTGACTTTGAAGAGAGACAACTGGTGTGCTTGTTAAAAAACCCTGTTTCCCAGGCCCCAGTCCAGCCCTCTTGAGTCAGAATGTCTAGGGAAGAGGACTGGTGTTCTGTGTATTTTACAGATGGCCCAGGTAATTCTTAATCTGAGAGGTTTGGGAAACTGATTCAGCGACATTCCCAAATTACTGCTAGCCTCTATATCAGCTGTTGTTTTTATTTAGTATTTTTTAAAGATTTTATTTATTTACTTGACAGAGAGAGAGATCACAAGTAAGCAAAGAGGCAGGCAGAGAGAGAGCAGGAAGCAGGCTCCCTGCCGAGCAGAGACCCCTGTGCAGGGCTTGATCCCAGGACCTTGGGATCATGACCTGAGCTGAAGGCAGAGGCTTAACCCAGTGAGCCACCAAGGTGCCCTTTTATTTAGCATTTTTTAAAGATTTTATCTGAGAGGGAGAGAGCGGGCACACAAGCGGGGGGGCAGGGGGGCAAAAGGAGAGAGACAGGCAGACTCCACACTGAGCGTGGCGCCCAACGCTGGACCCGGAGATCATGACTATAGCCGAAATCAAATGAGCCACCCAGCACCCTCAGCTCTTCTTAAACTAGTATATATCCAAGTGGCACTGGGGTCGCTTATTGTAAATTCAAATTCCTGGGCTTGGAATGTGCATTTTTAATATGCCTACCTTAATGTAATAATAGTAACAATATCAATAAAGTTTTTTTGGTAACTATAAATGCTTTCGAAGAAATACACAATCACAGGTTTTTTTAAATTATCAGGTAAATAATGCAAATTTATTTTTTGCTTTTTGGCTCATAAAAATAGTCAAAGGTTCTAAAAATAAGAAGTTACCTTTATTTTTTTAAGATTTTGTTTATTTATTTGAGAGAGAGAGAGAACACAAGCGGGGAGAGGGAGAGAAGCAGGCTCCCTGCTGAGCAGGGAGCCTGATGCAGGACTTGATACCGGGACCCCGAGATCATAACCTGAGCCGAAGACAGACGCTTAACCAAATGAGCCACCCAGGCGCCCCTAAGTTACCTTTAATATTTTGTATCTCACCCATTATTTATAAATGTTATACAGAAACTGTGATAGTTTATATATAAATTATAAATTCTGCAAGTTGGCTTAAATAGATGTAAGAGTTTCAAAATCATTTCTCTTGAATTTTCCTTACATAGGTTTGGATTTCTTACATTTTGGAGACTTGGAATCCAGTGTTTCCAATCAACTCCATATTACAGGTTTTCGAATTTTTAAAAGATCCATTCACTCTGATTTACAACAAAATAAAAACGTATGCTTATATCCTATATTTGTGACTCTCTCACTTCTATAGTACAAAAAAGACCTATCAACCAAAAATTTGATTTTTTTCCTATCTATGATATATGTAAGAAATGCTCAAATAACAGAAGAAGCAGAATTAAATTGCATTTTAGTAGGCAGAAAGTAAGTAATAAAAAAAAGAGTTGGGGTACCTGGGTGGCTCAGTGGGTTGAGCCCCTTCCTTTGGCTCAGGTCATGATCCCAGGATCCTGGGATCGAGCCCCGCATTGGGCTCCCTGGTCATCAGGAATCCTGTTCTCCCCCTCCCACTCACTTTGCTTGTGTTCCCTCTCTTGCTGTGTCTCTCTCTGTCAAATAAATAAATGAAAAATATTAAAAAAAAAGAAAAAGAAAAAGAGTCTCGGGGCACCTGGGTGGTTCAGTCAGTCAAGCCTCTGCCTTTGGCTTGGGTCATGATCCCAGGGCCCTAGGATCCCTGCATCAGGCTCCCTGCTCAGTGGGGAACCTGCTTCTCCCTCTGCCATTCCCCGTAGCCTGCGCTCTCTAGCACATGCACTCTCTCTCTCTCTCTGTCAAATGAATAAATAAAATCTTAAAAAAAAAATTCTCTTATGGTTTGTCTTCCTCTCTGGTTTGTTCTGGTTTCATTTTTTGGGAGGAGGATTATTTTTAAAGCCTCCCAAGTAGTAGGGAGGACCGTCCACCTCTTCCCCAATCCCTGATTTAGACAATTAGATGAAATGTCTCCAATTTTGCAAAAATTCTTAGGCCTCAGTACTTAAATTCAAAACCAACTGATTCCTTATCAATAAGAAATTTTCAGCTTTTGGGGCGCCTGGGTGGCTCGGTGGGTTAAGCCTCTGCCTTCGGCTCGAGTCATGATCTCAGGGTCCTGCGATTGAGTCCCGCATCGGGCTCTCTGCTCAGCGGGGAGCCTACTTCCCTTTCTCTCTCTCTGCCTGCCTCTCTGTCTACTTGTTCTCTCTCTCTCTGTCAAATAAATAAATAAATAAAATATTTAAAAAAGATTGGGGCGCCTGGGTGGCTCAGTGGGTTAAGCCACTGCCTTCGGCTCGGGTCGTGATCTCAGAGTCCTGGGATCGAGCCCCGCATCGGGCTCTCTGCTCGGCAGGGAGCCTGCTTCCTCCTCTCTCTCTGCCTGCCTCTCTGCCTGCTTGTGATCTCTCTGTCAAATAAATAAATAAAATCTTTAAAAAAAAAAAATCTTTAAAAAAGAAAAAAAAATTTTCAGCTTTTATCTTTGTTCTACTTTATCAAGCAGCTTTCAGTCTGTCAAACAGTGGTTAAAATAGTCTTTTTTTTTGAGATTTGTATTTATTTACTTGACAGAGGGAGAGAGAGCACAAGAGGGTGTGGGCCGCAGAGGGAGAGGGAGAAGTAGGCTCCCCGCTGGGCAGGGAGCCTGACACAGGGCTCAATCCCAGGACCCTGAGATCATGACCTGAGCCAAACACAGACACTTAAGTGACTGAGCCACCCAGGCACCCCTGAAATAATGAATCTTAACTTGCTTGGGGAGGTGGGGTATGGACAATTGAAAATATAAAAGGGTACCTGGGTGGTTCAGTCGGTTAAGCATCTGACTGGTGATTTCAGCTCAGGTCATGATCTTAGGGTCGTGGGATCAAGCCCCATGTCGGGCTCCATGCAGGGCAGAGCCTGCCTGGGATACTCTCCCTCTCCCACTGCCCTTCACCCCCTTTCCCCCTCAAGAAAAAAAAAATGTGGTAAGCACTGAACTCCTCCAGAAAAAAATGTAAATATATACATAAGGTTCTGTATATAAGATGTTTCTTGGACTCCTGGTTAAGAAGCTAATTTAAAGGGGGTGTGGCCTGAGGTCTAAAGAAATGTTCTCTCCAAAGGTATCTAAATATCAAACAATAGAGTATAATTTAAATACTCCTAAATCCTAAGAAAGATTCCTAAGCAAGTTACAGGCCGGATTTCGGTCTTACAAGAGGAAGAAAAGTTGGGACAACATATTTTCATTCTCTTGAGGTAAGTTTACAAGTCATTCCACTCTCTCTAACCTTCTACATGCCAGCTCTGACTCTGCATTCCAAGAGAGTCTGTCTGTGGACAAGGAAAAAAGAGCATTCCAACAAGAGCCCTCATTTCAGATCCAAATGTCTTGGAGACAATGTAGTGGTGGTTTGAAATACAGGCTTAAATGTCACACTTAAGGCTTCAATGACTTCCTAGCTGTGTGACCTGAAGCAGTTAGCGAAAGGTCCGTTTTCTCGGCTGTCTGACAGGGCTGTGGAGAAAATGACAGGAGCTGATACATATAAATTACTCAGCACGGTGCCTGCCACATCTTACACAGTCAACATTAGCTGTGGTTTATTATATATTCTGAGTAAATGAGTTCAAACATTGAGAATTACATTCCTTATCAGTGTAAGGAATTCTAACTCCTTAAAGTGAGATCTTAAATTCCAAACACCATGTACTCTTAGGGTTTTCAAGACTAAGTAGGAGTCCTCAGGAAAGGATGGTTTGTCAGAATTACCCAAGAGGATTTTCCAAACGCCCATTCTCCCATGAATCTTCTTCCTCACATTCAGATCTGCTTCCATCAATCACCCTGAGCTATCTTATGCCCTTAGCTGAAAATCAGTGCCTTGGTGAGCCACTGTTACCGGGGAAAATGTGAAAAGGTAGGGGGAAGCTGAAAACCTTCAAAACCACATACTGACTTCATCTCCCATTATGGCAGGGCCAGAAAATTGAACTGTTCCATTTACTTGATTCCTCTTTATTGAAAATTAACTCTTGAGGCACCTGGGTGGCTCAGGTCATGATCTCAGAGTCCTGTGATCAAGCCTCACATCGGGCTCCTTGCTCAGTGAGGAGCCTGCTTCTCCCTCTGCCTTCTGCTCCCCCTGCTTGTGCTCTCTCTCTCTCAAATAAATAAATAAATCTTAAAGAAAATGAACACTTTATGACACAATCAAATTGAAAACACAAATATTTGAGGGCTCTAGACATTTCCAAGTACTATAATACACCCAAACTATTATAGATGTGGAAAAGGCACAAGATTTTCTTCACCACTAACTTTTACTTATTTCTTCATTTCTTTTAAAATTTTTATGTTTAGTAGGCTCTACGCCCAACATGGGGCTTGAATTCACAACCCTGAGATCGAGTGGGACACTCCACTGACTGAGCCAGCCAGGTGCCCTTTTATTTATTTACTTAATTTTTATTTTCAGTGGGTTCATCACTAACTTTGTAATTTCAATTTCATTTTAGCTCTTCTCCAAGTTTCTTGATGTGTTTCCAGTATCCAAGGTTAGAATAAAATTGGGGGTTTTAAAAGGTTTGTTTCTTGTTTCCTCTTCTTACAATTCCTTTTTTTTTTAAACTTTAGAATCAAATTGTAAGTTACTGGATTTAACTCTCAGCTCACCAGTTGAGTATGGCTTCTTCTAACTTTGAGCAATAAATATCAGACTGGACAGAATGTATTTGCCAGAAAATGTAATATAATTCTTAAAAAGGTAAGATGAGGGGGCGCCTGGGTGGCTGGGTTGGTTGGGCATCTGCCTTTGGCTCAGGTCATGATCCTGGGGTCCTGGGACCAAGGCCCGCAGGGGAGCCTGCTTCTCCCTCTCCCTCTCCCCCTGCTTGTGCGTGCGCTCTCTCTCTCTAATAAATAAATAAAATCTTTTAAAAAAAATACAAGATGAGGAGATTCTTTTATAATTAAACCAGAAGTTATTCCCTTTAACTGCATCCTAGCATGATCACTTTTTTTTTAAGATTTTATTTATTTATTTGACAGAGAGAGATCACAAGCAGGCAGAGAGGCAGGCAGAGAGACAGGAGGAAGCAGGCTCCCTGCTGAGCAGAGAGCCCGATGCGGGACTCGATCCCAGGACTCCGAGATCATGACCTGAGCCAAAGGCAGCAGCTTAACCCACTGAGCCACCCAGGCGCCCCGCATGATCACTTTTTTAAAAAGATTTATTTATTTGAGAGAGAGAGAGAGAGAACTCACACATGTGCAAGCAGGGGAGAGGCAGAGGGAGAGGGAGAAAGAGAAACCTCAAGCAGACTCCCAGCTGAGTGCAGAGCCTGATGTGGGGCTCGATCTCAGGACCCTAAGATCACAACCTGAACTGAAATCAAGAGTCGGGTGCTTAACCAACTGAGCCACCCAGGCGCCCCACGTGATGACTTTTCAAATGGTTATTTAGAAGTAAGTTATTACATAGTCATACATCCACTTGATTATTACCTACTTTATATCCCAGTTTAGTCCATTGACTTTTAGTTCAAGAGCTCTCTTCATCTCATAACATAAAGTACAGGTTTTTCCACGCAAACCTCTAATTACTAACATTCAGGCCGTGTTGGTTGGAGTCATGTGACAAGGACTGCCTGGAGCTTTCCCTTGATGTCAAGTCTTAGAGCCTCAAGACTGAGAAGATAGTCTCTAAATATATCGGCAAAAGAGGCTAGGCTGCCCTGTCCCCTCCCTCCAGTACTCATTATGAAATAACTGAATTTTCATGACCTCTGCTGTCTTCCAACATATGCTATGCTTATGCATTTTGCCGGGAATGCATTTCCCTATCCAGTCTGTGATATCCTGCTTTGGAGCCTGAAGGCAGTTCAGAGAGACCCACATGCATGATTTACAAAATAACTAGACAAGATGACTTCTGACATTTTTTCAAATTAAGATAATACATCACAGTGCCTAAGAACATGGCTTTGAAGTCAAACTCCTGCGCTCAAACTCTGGCTTTTAAGGCAAGTCCCCCAACACTGCCCCCACCTTGGGCCTTAGGTTCCTCTTCTGTAAATGTCAGATCATCATAAAGATGAAATGAAATAACATCTGTTAAATTGCTTAGAATGATGTCTGGCACGTAGTAAGTCCTCCATATGTGTTAACTGTTATTTTACTACTCAACTATTTAACGATTTCAATAACAATAATGCGTAGGAGAAGGGAGAGGGACCTTCCTTCATTCTGACTCCATAGCTGATGGATTCCTAAATCACAGCCTACTGGTGGTGAAGTTCAAGTAGAAAAGCAAGGCATGCTGGTAAAACAGTGGGTGCCAAACTGATGAGAGAGAGTAGGTTTACTCAGCGACAACCAGTTCGTCATCTAGTTAGTTGACTATCAGTAGCGTACATCCCAGCCCATGACCTTAGTCTCACCAACCTGATGCTATGTCCAAACCTGAAAGCAATACATGAACACTTTCTAAATTATTAATCAGCCACAAGAAATTTAACAGATAGATGAGGACTCATTTCTGCTCATCAAGGACATTGTCCACTAAATGACAAATTGAGATGAGAAGACATTGCAATCGGAATGTTGCTCAGTGGGGAGAAAATCAGAACCAAGACAGTAAGTTGCATTTTACTTCTAACTTTTCACTATAGAAAATTTTAAACATATTTAAAAATAGAAGAGTATGATGAACCCTAATGAAGCCCGCATCTGGCTTTAACAATTATCAACATTTTTTTCGCCTTTATTTATCTACCCCCCTCCCCTTTTGGGAGGGCTACTGTAGTGTTTTTTTGAAAATCCCAGACATCATATTTGCCAATAAGGTATTCAGTATGTACCTCTTAAGGATAGAAACTTTAAAAATTAATAATTATCTTCATCACACACCATGAATAACAATAATCCCTGATACTATTATCAATCTGTGTTCAAATTTCCCACACTATCTCAAAAAATGTTTACATTTGGCTTGTTGAAATCAGGAACAAAACTGCGCTTGGTTCCTCTGTCCTTTTTAAAAGTTTTTTTATTTAATCACCTGGTGCTCATCATGACAAATGTGCTCCGTATGCCTGCCACCTTCTTCCCCTCTGGTAACCATCAGTTTGTTCTCTATAGATAAGTATCTTTTTTTTGCTTTCTCTCTCTCTCTCTTTTTCCCATCTGATCATTTGTTCTGTTTTATTTTTTTTTAAGATTTTATTTATTTATTTGACAGACAGGGATCACAAGTAGGCAGAGAGGCAGGCAGAGGGGCGGGGGTGGGGAGAGCAGGCTCCCTGCTGAGCAGAGAGCCTGATGTGGGGGCCTGATCCCAGGACTCTGGGATCATGACCTGAGCTGAAGGCAGAGGCTTTAACGCACTGAGCCACCCAGGTGCCCTGTTCTGTTTTAAATTCCACATATGAAGGAAATCATATGATAATTGTCTTTCTCTGACTGGCTTATTTACTTAGCATAATACTCTCTAGCTCGATCCATGTTGTTGTAAAGGTCAAGATTTCATTCTGTTTTATGGCTGAATAACATTCAGTCTTTGGGTAAATACCCAATAGTGTGATGGCTGGGTTGTAGGGTAGCTTTAACTTTTCGAGGGAACTCAGTACTGTTTTCCAGAGTTGCTGTACTGGTTTGCATTCCCACCAACAGTGCAAGAGAGTTCCCCTTTCTCTGCATCCTCACCAACACCTGTTGTTTCTTGTGGTTTTCATTTTAACGATTATACAGGGGTAAGGTGATACCTCATTGTAGTTTTGGTTTGCATTTCCCTGATGGTGATGTGCATGTTTCCATGTGTCTGTTGGCCATGTGGACGTCTTTGGAGATATGTTTCATGTCTTCTGCCCAGTTTTTAATTGGATTATTTGGTTTGGGGGTGGCTAGTTTTATAAATTCTTTATATATTTTGGATACTAACCCTTTATCAGATATGTCCTTTGCAAGTATCTTCTCCCATCACATAGGTTGTGGTTTTGTTTTGTTGATGGCTTCCTTCACTGTGTGGAAGCTTTTTATTTTGATGGAGTGCCAATAGTTTATTTTTGCTTTTATTTCCCTTGCCTCAAGAGACCTATCTAGAAAAAAAAAGTTGCTACAGCCAATGTCAGAGAAGTACTGCCTGTACTGTCCTGGGGTTTTTATGATTTCAGGTCTCATATTTAGGTCTTTCATCCATTTTGAATTTTTTTCTGTGCCTTGTGTAAGAACGTTGTCCAGTTTCGTTCTTTTGCATGTAGCTGTCCAGTTTTCCCAACACCATTTGTTGAAAATACTTTTCTTTAAAAAGATTTATTCATATTAGAGAGGGACAGGGAGAGAGTACATGCACACGTGAGCAGTGGGGAGGGGCAGAGGAAGAGGGAGAGGACACCAAGCACACTCCAAGCCGAGCACAGAGCCCAACACAGGGGCCCGAAGTCACCACCCCAATGATGTGGTGTATCACACTGATTGATTTGCGAATATTGAGCCACCCTTGCAACCCAGGAATAAATCCCACTCGATCGTGGTGAATGCTTTTTATTAATGTATCGTTGGATCCAGTTTGCGAGTATTTTGTTGAGAATGTTTATATCCATGTTCATCAAGGATATTGGCCTGTTCTATTTTTTAGTAGTGTCTTTATCTGGATTTTATTTCAGGGCAATTCTGGCCTCATAGAGTGAATTTGGAAGGTTTCTTTCCTCTTCTGCCTTTTGGAATAGTTTACATGTTTAGTAGAATTCGCCTGTGAAGCGTTCTCGTCCTGAACTTTGTTTTTTGATTACTGATTCAATTTATTTCCTGGTAATTGGTCTGTTGAAATTTTCTATTTCTTCCTGTTTCGGTTTTGGTAGGTTATATGTTTCGAAGGAATTTATCCATTTCATCCAGGTTGTCGAATTTGTTGGCATATGGTTTTTCATACTATTATCTTTTACTTGTTTATATTTCTGTGGTGGTTATTTTTCTCTCATTTGTGATTTTATTTGGGTCATTTCTCTTTTTTTCTTGATATGGCGGGCTGGAGGTTTATCAATTTTGTTGATCTTTTCATAGAACCAGCCCCTAGCTCACTGTTGTGTTCTATTGTTTTTTTAGTTTCTATGTAATTCTGCTCTAGTCTTTATTATTTCCTTCCTTCTGCTGATTTGGAGTTTTGCTTGTTGTTCTTTTTCTAACTCCTCTGAGTGTAAGGTTAGGTGGTTTATTTGAGATCTCTCTTGCTTCTTGAGGTGGGCCCCTTTGCTATAAACTTCTTTCTTAGAACTGCTTTTGCCACATCCCAGAGGTTTTGGACCATTGTGTTCTCATTTCATTTAATATCCACTCATTTCCATGTACTTTTTTTTTAACATTTTATTTATTTGAGAGTGAGAGAGAGAGCATGGGCAGGGTGAAGGGGAAATGGAGAAGCAGACTCTGTGCTGAGCAGAGAGCTGGGTGTGGGACTCGATCCTGGGACTCCAAGATCATGACCTGAGCCGAAAGCAGACACTTAACTGACTGAGCCATCCAGGCGCCCTTCTGTGTACTTTTTTTATTTCTTCTTTTTATCTCCTGGTTGGCCCATTTATTGTTTAGTGGCATGTTGTTTAACCTCCATGTATTTGTGGTCTTTCTAGATTTTTTCTTGTGGTTTGAGACTTCAGGTTTCACAGCATTATGGTCAGAAAAGATATATGGTATGACTTGTAACTTACTGTTATTTGTTGAGGCTTGTTTTGTGGCCTACTAATGTGATCTGTTCTGAAGAACATTCCATATGCACTTGAGAAGAATGTGTATCTTGCTGTTTTAGGGTGAAAGTTCTGAATATATCTGTTAAATCAGTCTTTCCCAGGGTGTCATTCAGACACTGTTTCCAGGACACCTGGGTGGCACAGTTGGTTAAGCCTTCAGCTCAGGTCATGATCCCAGGGTCCTGGGATCGAGGCCCTCACTGGACTCCCTGCTCAGTGGGGAGTATGCTTCTCCCTCTCACTCTTCCTTTCTGCTCTCCCTCTCTCTTTCTCTCTCTCATATAAATAAATCTTAAAAAGAAGAAAGAAAGACATTGTTTCCTTGTTGATTTTCTGTTTGGATGATCTGTCCATCAATGTAAGTAGGGTGTTCAAGTCCCCTACTATTATTGTATTATTACCGATTAATTCCTTTATGTTTGTTATTTACTGTTTTATGTATTTGGGTGCTTCTGTGTTGGGTGCATAAATATTTACAGTCTTGGGGTGCCTGGGTGGCTCAGGTGGTTAAGTGACTGCCTTCGGCTCAGGTCACGATCCCTGCTCAGCAGGGAGCCTGCTTCTCCCTCTGACCTCCTTCCCTCTCATGCTCTCCCTCTCTCTCATTCTCTCTCTCTCTCTCAAGTGAATAAATAAAATCTTTAAGATAAATGAAACACCAGGATTTAAGCCCCACTGGTGGCCAGAGGTCATGAAGTTTGACCCCTCTCACTTTTCGAGCTAGTTGCTAAGGGATTCATTTTCCCCTGCACTCCCCTGTGTGCTAGTCTGTCTGTTGCCCTTCCCTGTGACCCTGGTCCTTTCCCACTGCGATGGCTACAATCTGTTTCTTTCCCAAGCTGGGTCTCTGCATTTCCTACTTTCTTCAGTGTGGCCTCTTCTCTACCTTTAGTTGTGAAGTTTGTTCTACCAGCCTTCAGGTCTGTTTCTGAGGTATTTAGGATGATATGATAGTTATTTACTTGTATTCCTGGGACGACGCAAGCCTAGGGTCCTCCCACTCTGCTGCAGTCTTCCTGTCCTTGGTCCTGGAATGATAGTTTAAGGTTGTATAGAGAGTTATATAGCCAGATGTGCCATGACCCTCAAAGGGACAGAAATGGTTTATTCGTGACTGGTGAACTTCACCATGGGGTACAAGGAGAAAGCTTCCCTCGTCCTCCCCTCCCCATCTTTGGTATTCAGAGTATGAGATAAGAAGTAGTCTTCTGGAGAAGACCACAGGAAAGAGCCTCAGTTCAGTGAAGGCAGGGGATGAAAGGGAACATGCAGTTAAGAAAACCAGGGTGTAGTGTAATTTGTTTCTCATGAAACAGGGGCTCCAGAGGGCATAGTGGAAAAGGCTCTGAGAAAAGGAAACAGAGGGGAAAACAGGCTGGGGCTGTATGTGGATTAAACAGAGCATCTGGAGCTCATATAAGATATTAGCTCCTCCCCAATCTTGTGAAGTTGGCAACACCTACTCTACTGTAATTTTTTTTCTTTGATGCCATTCTTTTTTTTTTTAAGAGGTAGGGGGAGGAGGGGCAGAGGGAGAGGAAGAGAGAGAATCTTAAGCAGGCTCCACACCCAGCGTGGAGCCCGATGTGGGGCACAACCTCACAACCCTGAGATCATGACCTGAGCCAAAATCAAGAGTCGGACACTTAACCCACTGAGTCACCCAGGCTCCCCCCTTTCATGCCATTCTTAATGTGCTTCATTGCAACCAATTTTAGTTTCACTTGAACATATTTCTAACTCTTACTTTCTTTTCTCCTTAAAATCCATAAAATTAGATTGGTATGTTTCCAAGTAAATACTCTTTCTAACCCTTATGAAATGTCCTCATTCTATAGCTTAAAATGCTGCCATTCCAATATCTTCAATCTGGACCAAAAGGCCAAATTGATTTTTCTTTTTTTTTTTTAAATTTTTTTTTTTTTTAATCTGACAGAGCAAGCAAGAGAGCACAAACAGGGGAGCAGCAGAGGGAGAGGGGGAAGCAAGCTTCCTGCTGAGTAGGGAGCCCAATGCCGGGCTCGATCCCAAGACCTCCAGATCATGACTGGAGCCAAAGGCAGACACTTAACCAGCTGAGCCACCCAGGTACCCCCCCCAAATTGATTTTTCTAATGCTATCAAAGAGCTATGCATTCACTTCTGCTCATATCCTCCTTGCTCTCCCAAAACCCCTGCCTTTACCTGGATGAAGAAGTAGAAATGCTCCCTTCTGCTCTCAAGAGCTTCAGCTTTTGGCTAGGCACCATTCCATACAAGTGCTTTGCAAATGAGTTGTAAAAGTGCTATTCAACCCTGTGGGAAGCACCAGGAGCAAACAGAGCTCAGAAAGTTTGACAGAGGTTCTATGACACACTCCAGATTCACAGTTTGGGAAAACAGCACCTCATCCCCTTTGAGAGTGGCTTTATATACAGTATTTCATTTTTGCACACATAATGTATAAAAATTGAAATCTACAAAAAAGGTGTGTGGAAAGAGTAAGTTTCCCTTCCTTTTCTTTCCTCCAATTCACTTACCCTCCCTAGAGGCAATAGCAGTTGTCAGTTTCTTATGTATTCTTCCAAATAATCTATACATTTGTCAACATATATCTGTACTTTAAAAAAATCCCCACAAATCGTAGTCCTATGTGGCCACGATGTTGCACTTGGCTTTTTTTCTCTTCATAGTACATCCTGGAGTTCTTTCCAAGTTAGTCCACGTAGAGCCGCTCATTGTTTCTGTGACTACATACTGTTACATGCTAACTGTACCATCGTTTGTTTTAACCACTTCCCTCCTGGTGAACGTCTAGGTTGCTTCCAACCTTTTGCTCTTGCAAAGAATGTTTCAGTGACTCTTTTTGTACGTGTGTCATTTTAAACATCTGTTAACAGAATATATATATGTATATGAACAAATACACACTCTATAGAGAATAAATATAGAAAACATCCCTCAAAGTGGAATTTCTAGATCAAAGACCATGACACTCTCCTTTTTGATTGGCCTCAAAGAGGCTCTATCCAGTGATCTCTTGAACACTGTGGCAACAAGCCATCCACTTCCACGAAGTCTCTGCTATTCCTGCCAAGGGCAACTGTTTCCACTTCTTTTTGTTTCCACTTACAGAATCCTCCCTCTTCTTCTGTGGAGTATGTGATAAAACATCTTGTCTAGTGAGTACCTACAAATCCCTCATGGAGAATTCTTCATATCTGGGGTGTAACATGGCTGGTTCAATGTGTTTTTCTTTTCGTGTCCTTCTATGTATCATTATAACTTCAGTCATGGAAACCCTCTGCTGACCTCCTGGTGTCTTCCTTCTCCCTTTTCTCTTTGCCCTATAACTCTTTCTTCTCCCTCTCCTTCTTTTCCTTCTTATTCTCTTTTCCCTTTTCGTTTTTTTTTTCTTAGTAAAGATTTTATTTATTTATTTGACAGACGCAGCAAGAGAGGGAACACAAGCAGGGGGAGTGGGAGAGGGAGAAGCAGGCTTCCCGCTGAGCAGGGAGCCCCATGCAGGGCTCGATGCCAGGACCCTGGGATCATGACCTGAGCCAAAGGCAGATGCTTAATGACTGAGTCACCCAGGTGCCCCTCCCTTCTCCTTTCCTACACCTTTTCTCCCCTCTTTCTCTTCCTCCTTTGTGATTTTTTTTAATGCGCCAGCTTGGCTAGGTTATGAGTTACTGAGTCAAACTTATCTTGGTGTTGCTGCAAAGGTATTTTGTAGATGTGATTAAAATCCATAACCATCTAGCTGTTGGTGTGAAGGTATTTTTATATGTGATTAACATTTAAATCAGTACACTTTGAATAAAGTAGATCACTCTAAAAAAAAAATAAAATCCATAACCTGTTGTCTTTCATCAAGGAGAGTATCCCCCAAAAGGGGAGATTATGCTAGAAAAACTGGGTGGGTCTGATTCAATCAATTGAAAGGCCTTAAGAGCAGAGCTGCGGCTTCCCTAATGAAGAAGAAATTCCTCAGTGTGAACAGCAGCTTCAGCCTGTGCCCAAGTGTTCCAGCCTGCCCGTCTTGATGGCCTGCCCTCTGGATTTTGGACTTGCCTAACCAACCCCCACAACTATGTAAGCCTATTTCTTGTAATACATTTCTTTTTTTTTAAAGATTTTATATTTATTTGTCAGAGAGAGCGAGAGAGCACAAGCAAGGGAAACGGCAGGCAGAGGGAGGGGGACAAGGCGACTTCCCCCTGAGCAGGGAGCCCAACGCAGGACTCGATCCCAGGACCCTGGGATCATGGCCTGAGCCGAAAGCAGACAATCGACGGAGCCACCCAGGCGCCTGCAATGAATTTCTTAATATATGTTTTCTACTGGTTCTTTTCTCTGGTTCAACTGTGACTAATGCTTCTTCTGAAGTATTTTCTCCATCCAGCCTGGGAAGTCCTCATTTCACTGATAAGCATAGGGAGACACTCCCCAAAGGCACTCCCTTTTATCTGTACCTCAAGGGGTAAGACCAACTTCAGTAAATACTTAGAGTGCCATTGTTGCTTCTGACAGGAAGGAAAGCATTCTGCAGGTCCCAGGGAAGGTTTCCCGGTGTCAGGAACACTGTGCTAGCGATATCGAATGAATGACCCTCTTATGGTTGGTTGATGCCAGAATGCTGTCAATTGCATAACAAAGTAAAAATGATTGAGCATAAGAACCAAGAGTGGGGTAAAGTATAAAATAAAGACCCATGAGCCCATACTGATATAAATAAGTGATTGAATAAAGAAAGAAGAGAAGAGACAAATGTCCCATGCAGAAGAATTCCAAATAATCTCTGTAGTTACTCTGTCCTCAAAGAGGAGGAGCTTGACTTCTTTCTATTGTGCTTGGGTGTGTAGAGGGATTTCCAATGAGTACAGTGTGGAAAGAGGGGAAGGGGCAATTTTATATGGGAGAAATTTGACAGACACTACCTCAGGTAGGTGGTCAGCATCAGTAGTGAAAACTCATGTTCATAGTATGTATTATTTTAAGGGTTTTTTTTTAAGATTTTTTTTAAAGATTTTATTTATTTATTTGACAGAGAGAAATCACAAGTAAGCAGAGAGGCAGGCAGAGAGAGAGGAGGAAGCAGGCTCCCAGCTGAGCAGAAAGCCCGATGCGGGGCTCGAACCCAGGACCTGGGATCATGACCTGAGCCGAAGGCAGCGGCTTAAACCACTGAGCCACCCAGGCGCCCCAGGGTTTTTTTTTTTTTTTTTTTTTTTTTTTTTTTTAAGATTTTTTTTTGACAGATCACAAGCAGGGGGAGCAGCAGGCAGAGAGAGAGAAGGGGAAGCAGGCTCCCTGCTGAGCAGAGAGCCCAATTCAGGGCTCGATCCCAGGACCCTGAGATCATGACCTGAGCCAAAGGCAGATGCTTAATGACTGAGTCACCCAGGTGCCCCTCCCTTCTCCTTTCCTACACCTTTTCTCCCCTCTTTCTCTTCCTCCTTTGTGATTTTTTTTAATGCGCCAGCTTGGCTAGGTTATGAGTTACTGAGTCAAACTTATCTTGGTGTTGCTGCAAAGGTATTTTGTAGATGTGATTAAAATCCATAACCATCTAGCTGTTGGTGTGAAGGTATTTTTATATGTGATTAACATTTAAATCAGTACACTTTGAATAAAGTAGATCACTCTAAAAAAAAAATAAAATCCATAACCTGTTGTCTTTCATCAAGGAGAGTATCCCCCAAAAGGGGAGATTATGCTAGAAAAACTGGGTGGGTCTGATTCAATCAATTGAAAGGCCTTAAGAGCAGAGCTGCGGCTTCCCTAATGAAGAAGAAATTCCTCAGTGTGAACAGCAGCTTCAGCCTGTGCCCAAGTGTTCCAGCCTGCCCGTCTTGATGGCCTGCCCTCTGGATTTTGGACTTGCCTAACCAACCCCCACAACTATGTAAGCCTATTTCTTGTAATACATTTCTTTTTTTTTAAAGATTTTATATTTATTTGTCAGAGAGAGCGAGAGAGCACAAGCAAGGGAAACGGCAGGCAGAGGGAGGGGGACAAGGCGACTTCCCCCTGAGCAGGGAGCCCAACGCAGGACTCGATCCCAGGACCCTGGGATCATGGCCTGAGCCGAAAGCAGACAATCGACGGAGCCACCCAGGCGCCTGCAATGAATTTCTTAATATATGTTTTCTACTGGTTCTTTTCTCTGGTTCAACTGTGACTAATGCTTCTTCTGAAGTATTTTCTCCATCCAGCCTGGGAAGTCCTCATTTCACTGATAAGCATAGGGAGACACTCCCCAAAGGCACTCCCTTTTATCTGTACCTCAAGGGGTAAGACCAACTTCAGTAAATACTTAGAGTGCCATTGTTGCTTCTGACAGGAAGGAAAGCATTCTGCAGGTCCCAGGGAAGGTTTCCCGGTGTCAGGAACACTGTGCTAGCGATATCGAATGAATGACCCTCTTATGGTTGGTTGATGCCAGAATGCTGTCAATTGCATAACAAAGTAAAAATGATTGAGCATAAGAACCAAGAGTGGGGTAAAGTATAAAATAAAGACCCATGAGCCCATACTGATATAAATAAGTGATTGAATAAAGAAAGAAGAGAAGAGACAAATGTCCCATGCAGAAGAATTCCAAATAATCTCTGTAGTTACTCTGTCCTCAAAGAGGAGGAGCTTGACTTCTTTCTATTGTGCTTGGGTGTGTAGAGGGATTTCCAATGAGTACAGTGTGGAAAGAGGGGAAGGGGCAATTTTATATGGGAGAAATTTGACAGACACTACCTCAGGTAGGTGGTCAGCATCAGTAGTGAAAACTCATGTTCATAGTATGTATTATTTTAAGGGTTTTTTTTTAAGATTTTTTTTAAAGATTTTATTTATTTATTTGACAGAGAGAAATCACAAGTAAGCAGAGAGGCAGGCAGAGAGAGAGGAGGAAGCAGGCTCCCAGCTGAGCAGAAAGCCCGATGCGGGGCTCGAACCCAGGACCTGGGATCATGACCTGAGCCGAAGGCAGCGGCTTAAACCACTGAGCCACCCAGGCGCCCCAGGGTTTTTTTTTTTTTTTTTTTTTTTTTTTTTTTTAAGATTTTTTTTTGACAGATCACAAGCAGGGGGAGCAGCAGGCAGAGAGAGAGAAGGGGAAGCAGGCTCCCTGCTGAGCAGAGAGCCCAATTCAGGGCTCGATCCCAGGACCCTGAGATCATGACCTGAGCTGAAGGCAGAGGCTTAACCCACTGAGCCACCCAGGCGCCCCTGACTTATTTATTTGACAGAGAGAGCACACAAGTAGGCAGAGCAGCAGAGGGTGAGGGAGAAGCAGGCTCCCCGCTGAGCAGGGAGCCTGATGAGGGGCAATCCCCCAAGCCGAAGGGAGATGCTTCATCGACTGAACTACCCAGGTGCCCCATCATAGTATGTATTGTAACTATGATATAATGACAATAGCACTTTACATCTGTGGTCTTCCTTCTGAAAACTCATAATCTCAGTCTCATCAGGAAAAAAACACCAGAAGAATCCTAATTGAGGGGCATTCTACAAAACACCTGACCAGCGCTCCTTGGAATTCTTAAGGTCAGGGTGTCCCTGGGTGGCTCAGTCGGTTAAACCTCTGCCTTTGGCTCAGGCCATGATTTCAGGGTCCTGGGATCGAGCCCCGAATCAGGCCTCCTGCTCAGCAGGGAGTCTGCTTCTCCCTCTGCCCCTCCTCCTCCTCATCCTCTCTCTCTCTCTCTCTGTCAAATAAATAAATAAATAAAATATTTTTTAAAAAGAATTGTTAAAGTCATCAAAACAAAGAAAGTTGGAGAAGAACCATTACAGCCAAGAAGACATGAGGAGTAAGTGTAATGTGGTGTCCTGGATGAGATTCTGGAACCAAACAAGGACATTAGGTAAAAACTAAGGAGGTCTGAATAAAGTGTGGACTTTGGCTAATAAAGATGTATCAATATTGGTTCATTAACTATAACAAATATACCATAGTCATGTGAGATTTTAATAGTAGGGGAAGCTGGATGTTGGGTGTACAGGAACTCTGTACTGTCTTCTTAGTTTTTCTGCAAATAGAAAACTTTTCAAAAAAATTAAGTTTATCTATGAGGTAATAAAAAGGTCAGTGGTTTCCAGAGGTTCAGTGAGAGGAAGGAAGAGGGGTTGAGTAGGTAGAGCACAGGGGGGTTTTAGGGCAGTGACACATACTTTATGATAGTGTAATGGATAAATGCCATTATATGTTTGTCAAGGCCCATAGAAGGTGCAACACAAAGGGGGAGCCCTAATGTAAACTATAACTTATTAGACTATAACTATCAATTTTGGCTCGTGAATTGTAACAAACGTACCATGCTGTTGCAAGATGCTCCTAATTGGGAAAACCATGCGCCTGTGAGTGGGAATAGGTAAAGGTGGAGAGAGTAAGTTGGGTACATCAAAGTCTACGTAGTATCTGCCCAATTATTCTGTAAATGTAAAACTGCATGAAAAGAATGAAGTCTACTGAAATAAATGGAGGGGGACGCCTGGGTGGCTCAGGAGGTTGAGCATCTGACCCTTGATTTCAGCCTAGCTCACAATCTCAGGGTTGTGAGATCAAGCCCTGCATCAGGCTCTGCACTCAGTGGGGAGTCAGCTTCTCTCTCCCCCGACCCCCTCCCCCATCTCCCTTTGCCCCTCCCCCTGCTCACATGCTCCCTCTCTCTCTAAAATAAATAAATCTTTAAAATTTTAAAATAAGGGGCTCCTAGGTGGCTCAATCAGTCAATCATCTGCCTTTAGCTCAGGTCATGGTCCCGGGATCCTGGGGTCGAGTCCCATGTTGGTCTCCTTGCTCAGTGGGGAGCCTGCCTCTCCCTCTCCCTCTCCCTCTGCCCCACCCACCCACTTGTATTCTCTCCTCTCTCTCTCAAATAAATAAAATCTTTAGGGGCGCCTGGGTGGCTCAGTGGGTTAAAGCCTCTGCCTTTGGCTCAGGTCATGATCCCAGAGTCCTGGGATCGAGCCCCGCATCGGGCTCTCTGCTTGGCAGGGAGCCTGCTTCCTCCTCTCTCTCTGCCTGCCTCTGCCTACTTGTGATCTCTCTCTCTGTCAAATAAATAAATAAAATGTTTAAATAAATAAATAAAATCTTTTAAAAAGAGAAAGGGTATATTTATGCAATATTTTTTCTAGTGTATATTCTAGGGGTAGAACTGCTGAGTCATATAGTTTAACCATGTTTAGATTTATTAAATCTCAACATGTTTTCAAAATTGTTATGGGGTGCCTGGGTAGCCCAGTCATTTAAGCGTCTGACTTTTTTTTTTTTAAGATTTTATTTTATTGATCTGTCACAGAGAATACAAGCAGGGGGAGCTGCAGGCAGAGGGAGAAGTAGGCTCCCTGCTGAGCAAGGAGCCTGATGCAGGACTCCATTCCAAGACCCCCAGATCATGACCTGAGCCGAAGGCAGATGCTTGACCGACTGGGGCACCCAGGTGCCTGCATCTGACTTGATTTCAGCCCGCTGCTCAGTTCCAAAGCTGAGTCTCAGCAGGTGTTTCTGATTAGAGGAGCCTAAGTTCCCGGATGGTGTCCTGTCCACAAGGGAGGCTGGTGAAGAGTTCTCTTACATGAGGGAGGCAGAGCTCATAAGGCGGAAATTCTTCTATAGATAGAAAGGCTATTCAAGTAATGAGGACAGCCACAAGTGTGACCCAGATGGTGCTGCTGTCAAGTAGCATAAGGCGTACAAGAGTTTTGGGGTGGTGAGGCGCCTGGGTGGCTCAGTCAGTTAAGCATCTGCCTTGGCTCAGGTCATGATCCCGAGGTCCTGGGATGGATCCCCGCATTGTCAGGCTCCCTGCTCAGCGGGAAGCCTGCTTCTCCCTCTCCCACTCCCCCTGCTCGTGTTCCCTCTCTCGGTCTCTCCCTGTCAAATAAGTAAATAAATAAAATCTTTTTTTTAAAAAAGGAGGACGAGTTCCATTGTGAACATAGGGACTGTGAGGTGTTTGTGGAACACGCAGATACAGATGTCTAGCGGGGGGTGAGATATTTGAGGGTTTTTTTTTTAATGTTTATTTATTTGGCAGAAAGATCACAAGTAGGCAGAGAGGCAGGCAGAGAGAGAGGAGGAAGCAGGCTCCCTGCTGAGCAGAGAGCCCAATGCGGGGCTCGATCCCAGGACCCCGGGATCATGACCTGAGCCGAAGGCAGAGGCTTTACCACCCAGGCGCCCCAATATTTGAGGTTCTTAACACACAGGTAGCCGCTAAAACAGGACTGAGTGGGATGGTCCAGAGAGCCTGCAGAGTGACATGAGAAGATGTAAGAGAGAGTCCTGGTGTGGGAAATAAAACTTCCCCAGGTTTCTCAGTGACCCTGTAAAAAACCCTAGCCCCCAGGATGTATACAATAATACAGATCAGGGGCGCCTGGGTGGCTCATTCTTTAAGCATCTGCCTTTGGCTCAGGTCATGATCCTGGGATCCAGCCCCACATAGGGCTCCCTGCTCGGCGGGGAACCTGCTTCTCCCTCTCCCACTCCCTCTACTTGGGTCCCTCTCTCACTGCCTCTCTCTCTGTCAAATAAATAAATAAAATCTTGAAAAAATAATAATAATACAGATCGAAAATATTTGCTCTCGCTTCCCCTAGATACATTTCATTTTCACGTACCAGGAGGCTCTCTCTAGCCATTTGTCTAGCTAACTGCTCTGATCCGAGTGGATAATAAAACTTCTCTTATCTCCCTAAGAGTCAAAGGGTCCCAGCCAGGATTAAGTCCCCTGGAGAAGCTC
Organism: Lutra lutra; assembly: GCF_902655055.1. Taxonomy (NCBI): domain Eukaryota; kingdom Metazoa; phylum Chordata; class Mammalia; order Carnivora; family Mustelidae; genus Lutra; species Lutra lutra. The sequence goes on along the minus strand of NC_062296.1, from coordinate 49,234,806 downwards.
CCAAGGTGTCAGGAAGATGAGCATTATTTCCCTAAGTATTAACACTTCAAAAGGGATGAAGCCTAGAACTCAGAGACAGCTCTAGGCTGTAAAAACTGGAGATAACAGGGCTTAGCTGGCCTTTGGAAAGACATTAACATTACAGAACAGTTCCTGTCAGAACCAAGATCCTTTACTTCCAACCTCCTAGAAGTAAAAGTTTTCTCTCGGAAAGGAGCAGGATGTCTGTTTCATATATATATGTATATATGTATTATATATAATATATATATATTTTAAAGATTTTATTTATTTATTTGATGGAGAGAGACACAGCGAAAGAAGGAGCACAAGCAGGGGGAGTGTGAGAGAGAGAAGCAGGCTTCCTGCTGAGCAGGGAGCCCAATGAGGGGCTTGATCCCAGGACCCCTGGATCATGACCTGAGGCAAAGGCTCAGACTGAGCCACCCAGGCACATACATATATATATATGGTTGTTTTTAATTTTTTTTCATTATGTTCAGTTAGCCAACATAGTACAAGTTTTTGTTGTAGTGTTCAACCATTCATTAGTTGCATATAACACCCAGTGTTCATCACATCCTGTGCCCTCCTTAATATCCATCATCCGGTTACCCCATCTCCCACGCCCCCTTCTATAACCCTCAGTTTCTTTCTCTGAGTCCAGAGTCTCTCATGGTTTGTCTCCCTCTCTGATTAAATTTTATTTTTTTAGGGCACCTGGGTGGCTCAGTTGGTTGAGCGACTCTGCCTTTAGCTCAGGTCATGATCTTGGAGTCTCAGGATCCAGTCCTGTGTCGGGCTCCCTGCTCAGCGTGGGGAGTCTGCTTCTCCCTCTGACCCTCCCCCCTTTCGTGCTCTTTCTCTCTCTCTCTCATTCTCTCTCTGAAATAAATAAAATCTTTAAAAATAAACAAATACATTTTACTTTTTAAATTTAAACTTAATTACCCAGGTGCCCCTGTTTTGTTTTGCTTTTAATGAGAGTTTAAACACATGTTTAAGGCTGAGGATAAGGCACCACTGATTGAAATCAGAAAAAGAAGGGATACTTGATGGAGGAGGATTCTGAAGGAGATTGAAAAAATATGGCACTTAGGGCACAGGGGGGATGGGTGGGCCTGGAACAGAAAGTGCGGTGGAGATCAGGATGGGTGTGAATGCAGTGTTGTTTGTAGAGAGATTCAGCTGAGGCGGAAGACCAGGGATTTACAGTGGCCCAGTTTGTATGGTTTTGTGGATTTTCTGCAGCAGGGTGAAAACACGTGGATAAAGGAGGGGAGAGGGTGGTTTTCAGTACTGACCCAAGGTGAGAGGTTTGTAGGGCTGGTTCAGCAGACGGGAACGCGAAGGGGATTGAGAGTGGTGGTTAGAGTATATATAGTTCAGGTGATCAAGCACGGGGTTAAGAAAGGTTGAGAAGGGGTTGCGGGGTGGCTCAGTGGGTTAAATGTCTGCCTTTGGCTCAGGTTGTGATCCTAGGGATCGAGCCCCAAGAGGGGGCTCCCTGCTCAGCGGGGAGCCTGTTTTTCCCTCCCTCTGCTGCTCCCACTGCTTGTGCTCTCTCTCTCTCAAATAAAAAATAAAATAAAATATGGGGCGCCTGGGTGGCTCAGTGGGTTAAGCCGCTGCCTTCGGCTCAGGTCATGATCCCAGGTCCTGGGTTCGAGCCCCACATCGGGCTTTCTGCTCAGCAGGGAGCCTGCTTCCTCCTCTCTCTCTGCCTGCCTCTCTGCCTACTTGTGATTTCTCTCTGTCAAATAAATAAATAAAATCTTTAAAAAAAAAATAAAAATAAAAAAATAAAAAATAAAATAAAATAAAATCTTTAAAAAAAAAAAGGGGGGAGGGACGCCTGGGTGGCTCAGTTGGTTGGACGACTGCTTTCGGCTCAGGTTATGATCCCGGGGTCCCGGGATCGAGTCCCACATCAGGCTCCCAGCTCCATGGGGAGTCTGCTTCTCCCTCTGACCTTCTCCTAGCTCATGCTCTCTCTCACTGTCTCTCTCTCAAATAAACAAATAAAATCTTTAAAAAAAAAAAAAAGGATTGTCTAGGTAGACTGGGATGGAGGGGATGGCCATTCCTGATAGAGGGAGAAGATTGGGAAAAAGCATGGTTGGAAGTGTGGTACAGCCTGATGTCTTCAGGCAGCCAAAACCAGCATGAGTGTGAGCACAGGGAAATGGCAGGAGATGCGGCTGGATCAGCGGGAGGAGCTGACTCGGGATGGACAGCCCCGGAGGACTTTGCAGCAGAGTATTGACTCAATTCTGATTTGCATTTATTTTATTTTATTTATTTTTAAAGCCTTTTTTTTTTTTTTTTTGAGAGAGAGAGAGAGAGCGGAGCAAGACTGTGAGTGATGGGGAGGGGCAGAGGGCAAGGGAGAGAGGTCTTAAGCAGACTCCCCGCTGAGCACAGGACTCCATCCCACAACCCTGAGATGGTGACAAGAGCAAGAAATCAAGAGTCAGAGGCTTCACGGACTGAGCCACTGGGCGCCCCTCTGATTGGTATTTTAGATTGTCTCAGGTGAAGCGTGGAACCTTAGAGTCAAGTAGGGCTAGAGACCAGTGAGTGGGCTGCTGTAGTTGCCTAAGCCAGGACCCAGGGGGAGTGGCAGTGGGCGGGGGAGAGGAATTCCAGAGCTATTTTGATATCACACGTGTTCCTTTCAGTGTGCAGTATGAAGCCTGGTAGCTTCATCCTCTCCGTTTCGGCTTTCGTGGCCCAGCTCCCCACCCCAGGGCAGCTGTCAGGACCTTTGAGAATGGGGCTGATTCCGCTTGCCTTAGAGGGCAAGGGATATAATTATCAAAGGCTTTTGGTCTCAGCTGACTGCTTTTTCCTTACTTGCTTTTGCTTCTCTCTGCCAAATCCTTCAAGTAATCCGAGACAAGAATGTGGTATCTTGAACATTATGGGATTGGGCTGTTTCATTCTTTCCCATTGCTCTATGACCCTACTGCATACATGTGGCAAACGGAAGGGGCAAATGCGGTACAGGAAAATTGAACCAGGATGTCTGACATGCACCAGGCAGCCCTCCCTCCTTCTTCAGGGTCACTCTGCCATGTGTGGTAGGCGGAATTCTTTCATGGCCCCCAATCTTGGCCCCCTGGGGAATGTACACCTCCTCCCTGTTATTTCGTCAAAAACCAATCTTGAGGCAGGGAGGGGGGTGTCTGGGTGGCTCAGTTGGTTAAGTGTCTGCCTTTGGCTCAGGTCATGATCCCAGAGTCCTGGGATCGAGTTCCACGGGGAGCCTGCTTTTCCCTCTGCCTGCTGCTCTCTTTATCTCTCTGTCAAATACATAAATCAAATCTTAAAAAAATAAAATCAAGGTGCTACTGTGAAGGGATTGTACAGATGTAATTAAGACCCCAAATCGGCTAACTTCAAGAAATGGGAATTATCCTAAGTAAGCTGACCTAATCAGGCAAGCTTTTAAAGGACTGGGCTGGGGCACCTAGCTGGCTCAGTCGCTAGAGCTTGCGACTTCTGATCTCGGGTTGTGAGTTTGAGCCACACATTGGGTGCAGAGATTGCTTAAAAATAAATCTTAAAAAAAAAAAAAAAGATTGGGCTCTTCAGTCATAGGAGGACACATATGGTATATAATTCCACTGGTACGAGGTATCTAAAGCAGCAAATTCATAGAAACAGAAAGTAGAATGGTGGTTAGCAGGGACTGGGGAAGGGAGGAGATAGAGAGCTGTTGTTCAGTGAATATAGTGTTTCAGTGTTTCAAGATGAAAAAGTTCTGGAGATCTGCTGCACAACAATGTGAATATATTTAACACGACTGAATTACACACTTAAAATGGTTTTAAGATGGGGTGCCTGGGTGGCTCTGTCGGTTAAGCATCTGCCTTCAGCTCACATCATGATTGCAGGGTCCTGGGATCGAGAGGTCCTGGGATCGAGGCCCATGTTGGGCTCCCTGCTCATGGGGAGCCTGCTTCTCCCTCTCCGCCTGCCTGCTGCTCCCCCTGCTTGTGCTCTCTCTTTCTCTGTCAAATAAATAAATAAAATCTATAAAAAGAAAATGGTTGGGGTACCTGGGTGGCTCAGTGGGTTAAAGCCTCTGCCTTTGGCTCAGGTCATGATCCCAGGGTCCTGGGATCAGGCCCTGCATCACATTGGGCTCTCTGCTCAGCAGGGAGCCTGCTTCCCTTCCTCTCTCTCTCTCTGCCTGCCTCTCTGCCTACTTGTGATCTCTGTCAAATAAATAAATAAAATCTTTTTTAAAAAAAGAAAAGAAAATGGTTGGGGCGCCTGGGTGGCTCAGTGGGTTAAGCCCCTGCCTTTGGCTCAGGTCGTGATCTCAGGGTCCTGGGATCGAGTCCTGCATCGGGCTCTCTGCTCAGCAGGGAGCCTGCTTCCCTTCCTCTCTCTCTGCCTGCCTCTCTGCCTACTTGTGATCTCTCTCTGTCAAATAAATAAATAAATAAAATCTTTAAAAAAAAAAGGAAATGGTTAAGATGTTAATTTTTAGATTAAGTATTTTTTTAAATCAAAATTTTTAAGAAGTGAGAGGGACTGGGCCCTTTGAGATTCAAAGCGTGAGAGGAATTTGATACAAGGGAGGCTAGCACTGCTGACTTTGAGGATGGAGGGAGCCACATGGCAAGGAATGTGGGATGTCTCCAAGAGCTGAGAGTGCCCTTCAGCTGACTGCCATCAAGGATATGGGAACCTCAGTCCTGTGACTATAGAAACTAAATCATGCCACAATCACGAGTTTGGAAGAGAACCCTACACACCTCAATGAGTTTGAAGCCTGACTGACATCTTCATTTCAGCCTCTGAGACCCTGAGCAGAGGACTCAGTCAACTTGAGACTATTCCCCATTCCTGACTCATGAAAATTGTGAAAAAAAGGGGCGCCTGGGTGGCTCAGTAGGTTGAACATCTACCGTTGGCTCAGGTCATGATCCCAGGGTCCTGGAATCGAGTCCCACAGCAGGCTACCTGTTTGGTGTGAAGCCTGCTTCTCCCTCTGCCTGCCACTCCCCCTGCTTGTGCTCGCTCTCTTTCTCTCTGACAAATACATAAATGAAATATTTTAAAAATAAGAAAAAAATTGTGAAAACATAAATGCGTGTTTTGAATGAAATTTTTATTTATATACTGTATCTAGAAGCAGATACATAAATTCTTACACCAATTACTTCCAGAAACGTACAAGAAATTACTTTTTTTTTGTTTTTTTTTTTTTGTTTTTTTTAAGATTTTATTTATTTATTTGACAGACAGAGATCACAAGCAGGCAGAGAGGCAGGCAGAGAGAGAGAGGGAAGAAGGCTCCTCGCTGAGCAGAGAGCCCGATGCGGGGCTCGATCCCAGGACCCTGGGATCATGACCCGAGCCAAAGGCAGAGGCTTTAACCCACTGAGCCACTCAGGCACCCCTTATTTGTTTACAAACCAAACCACAAATTACAATCAATGGATTTGGGATTACTCATTCTGTGGGGTTCTAAGTACAAATGGTAGATATCTGACTTGAGACATACATAAAAAGTATAAACTATAGCAGTCTGGAATGAAAATATTACTTTCATGACACTCCATCATGATTCTAAAATTTCTTTAACCCAATATGTGTATTTATTACAAAATTCTGTAAGAACTTTTCATCACCGCTACATGTAAAATTTGTAACACTTCAGCAACTACACATTTTGGCATGTCATGACTGATTAATAAAAGGGATGTTTATAGGGTTGCCTGGCTGGCTCAGTCGGTGGAGGGTGCGACTCTTGATCTCAGGGTTGTGGGTTCAAATCCCACACTGGGTGTGGAGGTCACTTAAAGCCTAAAAAAAAAAAAAAAGGGATGCACATTAAAAAAAAATTTACAGGATTGAAAAAGTATTAAATCTGTGATTACTGGTGTACCAACACTTTATTTTAGAAATCTAAATGGTTAGAAATCTAATGTTATTTATGAAACTGGAGGGACGCCTGGGTGGCTCAGGCGGTTAAGGGGCTGCTTTCTGCTTGGGTCATGATCCCAGGGTCCTGGGATCAAGTCCCACATCGGGCTCCCTGGTCAGTGGAGAGCCTGCTTCTCCCTCTCCCTCTGCCTGCTGCTCTGCCTGCTTGTGCTCTCTCTATCTCTCTGTCAAATAAATAAATAAAATTTAAAAAAAAAAGAAACTGGAGATTTTTCCTTCTTAGACTTTTCAGCAAAACTGTGTATTGCTGATAGTATGATTTCATTTTCCAATTAAGACTTCATATCTGATTAAAAGCCATTAAAATTTAAATGTATATAAAATATAGTTTTGAATCACTCATAAAGCAATCTCTTATAAATAATGTGAAATGTACAGTAATTAAAATCGCCATTTCTGAAAGTATTTTCCTGAAGATTTATTTATTTTAGAGGTGGGGGAGGGGCAGAGGGAGAGAAAGTCTTAAGCAGACAGACTCCCCACTGAGCACAGAGCCCCCTAGGTCATGACCTGAGGCAAAACCAAGAGTTGGAAGCCCAACGAACTGAGCCACCCAGCTACCCCTCTGAAAGTATTTTTTTAAAAGATTTTATTTATTTATTTGACAGACAGAGATCACAAGCAGGCAGAGAGACAGGCAGAGAGAGGAAGGGAAGCAGGCTCCCTGCTGAGCAGAGAGCCTGATGCGGGGCTTGATCCCAGGACCCTGGGATCATGACCTGAGCCGAAGGCAGAGGCTTTAACCCACTGAGCCACCCAGGGGCCCCTCTGAAAGTATTTTAAAGAAAATATTTAGACCTGTAAAAGTAGATATTGTGCATAACCTGTTTAAGATTTTAGTAATTTATCCTGTTCAATAATACTGACTCAGAAAAAAAAATACTGACTCAGAAATTACAATGCATACTTTATAGTTTACTTCATACATGCTAATGATTTAGTCTTTGGCACGGGACTTTATTTAAGAGCAAGATGGTCACCGGTTTCCTTAAAAACTATTTTTAGTTCTATAATCATTTCTTGTGACAAATTTGACCCTCTAAATGTTCAGATTATTGCACTAAATAAAAGGAGAATAGTTTTTCTTAGACTGAGAGACAGAGACACACAGAAAGAAATTTTCTAAATTCTTTCTATAGCTTTCTTATTATTTATAAAAATGCACAGTAGTTTTCTAATAAGCCTGATAATAGCTTGGCCTTTCATCATGGTTTTCTGAAGAAACATTGGACAAAAAAACAGTTTGATTTTATGGATTTTATTTTATTATATTATGGTGAAGGGACACATTTTTTTCTGTTTTCTTTTCTTTTTTCTTTTTGTCTTGATCTCAGATTTTTAGAAGCACATATTTAAAAGTCAAGTGCGGGTTTTTACATATGTCCTTTAAGTTACCATTCAATAGAATCCAAAAATATACTCCAAATGTACTTAGACCAAACCAGAGGATGAACTTTTCCCTTTTTTTCCTCCATTTTTTAAAAAGATTTTATTTATTTATTTGACAGAGAGATAGAGAGCACAAGTAAGCAGAGCGGCAGGCAGAGGGAGAGAGAGAAGCAGGCTCTCCGCTAAGCAGGGATCCCGATGTGGGGCTCGATCCCAGGACCCTGGAATCATGACCTGAGCCGAAGGCAGCTGCTTAACCAACTGAGCCACCCAGGCGACCCTCTCCTCCATTTAAAAAAAAGATTTTATCTATTTATTTGAGAGAGAGAATGAGAGGGAGCATGAGAAGGGAGGAGGTCGGAGGGAGAAACAGACTCCCCATGCAGCTGAGACTCTGGGATCATGACCTGAGCCAAAGGCAGTCGCCCAACCAACTGAGCCACCGAGGCGCCCTGTCTTCCATTTTTAACTAGACTGTTGCAGTATCCCAGAAAGCTAAACTGTCACATTTTGTAGTGCTACCTACAGCAAATGGCTCGCTCTCTATACAAAAGCAGAAAATACGGCAATACCCCTTTCTTTCTGTTTATAAACGTAATTTCTTGGCAAATACTTTCATTTTTATTTATTTATTTATTTATTTATTTATTATTTTTTTAAAGATTTTATTTATTTATTTGACAGAGAGAGATCACAAGTAGGCAGAGAGGCAGGCAGAGAGAGAGGAAGGGAAGCAGGCTCCCTGCTGAGCAGCGAGCCCGATGCGGGACTCGATCCGAGGACCCTGGGATCATGACCTGAGCCGAAGGCAGCGGCTTAACCCACTGAGCCACCCAGGCGCCCCTTATTTATTATTTTTAAAGAAGATTTTATTTACTTATTTGACAGTGAGGGAGAGACAGCAAGAGCAGGGGGAGTGGGAGAGGGAAAGCAGGCTTCCCGCCAGCAGGGAGCCCGGTGCAGGGCTTGATCCCAGGACCCTGGAATCATGACCTGAGCTGAAGGCAGCTGCTTAACGACTGAGCCACCCAGGCGCCCCTACTTTCATTTTTATTGATACACTAACAGAACCTAACAATTTCAGATGGCATTATAATGGCATCTTTCTTTTTTAAAATTTCTATTTAAATTTGATTAGCATATAATGTAATATTGGTTTCAGAGGTAGAGGTCAGCGATTCATCAGTGTTATATAACACCCAGTGCTCATCACATCACGTGCCCTCCTTAATGCCCATCACCCAGCCACCCCATCCTCCCACCCGCCACCCCTCCAGCAACCCTCAGTTTGTTTCCTGTGCTTAAGAGTCTCTTATGGTAGGGCCCCTGGGTGGCTCAGTGGGTTAAAGCCTCTGCTTTCGGCTCAGGTCATGATCCCAGGGTCCTGGGATCAAGCCCTGCATCAGGCTCTCTGCTCAGCAAGGAGCCTGCTTTCCTTCCTCTCTCTCTGCCTGCCTCTCTGCCTACCTGTGATCTCTGTCAAATAAATTTAAAAAAAATTAAAAAAAAAGAGTCTCTTATGGTTTGTCTCCCTCTTTGATTTTGTCTTGCTTTATTTTTCCCTCTCTTCCCCTAAGATCCTCTGTTTTGTTTCTTAAATCCCACATATGAGTGAGATCATAGGATAATTGTCTTTCTCTGATTGACTTCTTTTGCTTGGCATAACATCCTCTACTTCTATCCTCATCATTGCAAAATAACAGCACCTTTCTTTACCATATTATGGGTACCATAATATGGGTACCATATTATGGGTATCCAAAGACACATAAAAATTGGCTTCATAAATAGAACACTATTAACATTTGTCCTCCCCAAAAGGACACAAAATAAAAAATTTTAAACACTTAGATAAAAAAATAAAACATTTACATGAAAATCAGAATAATTTTAACTTAATGCTAAATAGCTAGATTTTATGTACACGGTATCACATGAGGAGAACCTGAGAACCGGGCTATTAACACATGATGAAATGAGGTTCAGGACAAGTCCAAAGACTTTTGTGTACTATGATATCACAAATAATACATGCCATTGCTTCTAGAAACATGGAGAAGTTATTGTAATAGTTTTTATTAATACACAGTGCCTCTCTGACAATAGCTGCCATCGAATATTATGCACAAAGACTTTTACCTCATCCTAGATATATTTTAAGTTGTTTAAGGACCTGAATAAGTCCTTTTCCAATGAAGATGGTACAAACATCCAGATGGTGAACAGACACATGAAAAGATGTTCAACATCACTCATCATCAGGGAAATGCAAATCAAAACCACAATAAGATATCAGTTTACACTGGTTAGAAGGGCTAAAATCAAAATGACAAGAAATAACCAGTGTTGGCAAGGATGTGGAGAAAGGGGAACCCTTGTGTACTGTCGGTGGGAATGTAAACTGATGCAGCCATTCTGGAAAACAGTATGGAGGTTCCTCAAAAATTAAAAATAGAGGGGTGCCTCGGTGGCTCAGTTGATTGAGCATGATTCTTTTTTTTTTTAAAGATTTTATTTATTTATTTGACAGAGAGAGATCACAAGCAGGCAGAGAGGCAGGCAGAGAGACAGGAGGAAGCAGGCTCGCTGCTGAGCAGAGAGCCCAATGCGGGACTCGATCCCAGGACTCTGAGATCACGACCTGAGCCGAAGGCAGCGGCTTAACCCACTGAGCCACCCAGGCGCCCCTGAGCATGACTTTTGATTTCGGCTCAGGTCATGATCTTGGGTCATGAGATGGAGCCCCACATCGGGTTCTCCGCACAGTGGGGAGTCTGCTTCTTTCTCTCTATCCCTCTCCTCCTCCCCTTGCTCACACTCTCTCTCTCTCTCTCTCAAATGAATAAATAAACCTTAAAAATATTTAAAAAACAGAAATACCGCATGATCCAGTAATTCCACTACTGGGTATTTACCTAAAGAAAGCAAAAACACTAATTTGAAAAGATATATGCACCCATGTGTAATTTATTGCAGCATTATTTACAATAACCAAGATATGGAAGCAACCCAAGTGTCTATCTTTTAAAATAAAAAAAAATTAATTCCAGTATAGTTAACATACAGTGTTAGTTTCCGGTGTACAATATAACAATTCAACACTTTCATACGTCATCCAGGGTTCGTCACAACAAATGCATTCCTTAAACTCTATCACCAAATCACCCATCCCCCTATCCCCTTCCCATCTGGTAACCATCAGTTTGTTCTCTATATTAAGTGTCCACTGATAGATGAATGGATCTAGAAGATGTGACATACATATAATACATATAAAATAAGTATGTATATATAATTATATATTATATAATTATATAATTTGTATTATAGTTCTATATCACATGTAATTTTATATTAAATTATATGTATTTATTATATAATTATATTATACAATTATGTATAATATAAAATTAATAAATACATATAATATATTATATATAATATATATAAAGGAATAGTACTCAGCCACAAAAAGGAGATCTTGCCATTTGTGACAACATGGATGGCGCTAGAGGATATTATGCTAAGTGAAACAAGTCATGCAGAGAAAGACAAATACCATATGATTTCACTTATATGTGGAATCTAAAAACAAAAGCCAGGAGCGCCTGGGTGGCTCAGTCATTAAGCAGCTACCTTTGGCTGAGGTCGTGATCCCAGGGTCCTGAGATCGAGCCCCATATGGGGCCCCCTGCTCAGCGGGAAGCCTGCTTCTCGCTCTCCCACTCCCCCTGCTTGTGTTCCCTCTCTCGCTGTGTCTCTCTCTGTCAAATAAATTTTAAAAACCTTTAAAAAAATAAAAACAGGGCGCCTGGGTGGCTCAGTGGGTTGAGCCGCTGCCTTCGGCTCAGGTCGTGATCTCAGGGTCCTGGGATTGAGGCCCGCATCGGGCTCTCTGCTCAGCAGGGAGCCTGCTTCCCTCTCTCTCTCTCTCTCTGCCTGCCTCTCCGTCTACTTGTGATCTCTCTCTGTCAAATAAATAAATAAATAAATAAATAAATAAAATAAAAAATAAATAAATAAAAACAAAAGCCAACAAAATAAATGAACAAACAGAAACAGCACAAACAGAGTCATAAATACAGAGAACGAACTGGTGGTTGCCAGAAGGGAAAGGGGGTGGGAGGAAGAGCCAGAAGGGTGAAGGGGCGTGGGAGGTACAGGCTTTCGGCTCCGGAATGAGGAAGTGGCGTGGGTGAAAGGTATAGCATGGGGAATAGAGTCCGTGGGTATTGGCATGGCACCCTGTGGTGAAGGATATTTGCTACAGTTGTTGTGAACATAGCACAATGTATAGTTTTGTTGAAGCACTGTGTTCTATGTCTGAAACTAATGTAACATTATCTGTCAACTGGACTTCAAAATGTTGTTTAAAAATAGGTCGCTTTGCAACAGTCTTCCGTGCGTTGATTCTGTATCCTGCAACTTTGCTGAACTGCTGTATGAGTTCTAGCAATTTTGGGGTGGAGTCTTTCGGGTTTTCCACAAAGAGTATCAGGTGGTCTGTGAAGAATCAAAGTCTGACTTGTTTGCCGATTTGGATACATTTTATTTTTGTTGTTGTTGTTGTCTGATTGCTGAAGCTAGGACTTCCAGTCCCATGCTGAACAACCCTGATGAGAGTGGGCATCCCTGTTGTGCTCCTGACCTTAGGAGAAAAGCTCTCAGTTTTTCCCCTGTTGGGGACAATGTTCGCTGTAGGTCTTTTGTATATGGCCTTTATGACAGTTGAGGGATGTTCCCTCTATCCCCACATTGTGGAGGGTTTCGATCAAGAAACGATGCTGCATTTTGTCAAATGCTTCTTCTGAATCTATTGAGAGGATCATATGGTTCTTGCCCTTTCTTTTCTTATTGGGGTGTATCATGTTGATTGGTTGCCCAGCCCAGGAAGAAATCCCACTTGGTCGTGGTGAATAATCCTTTCAGTGTACTATTGGATCCTATCAGCTAGTATCTTGTTGAAAATTGTATTTTATTTTATTTAAAAATAATAAGTGGCTTTGCCAAAAAAAAGTAGTTTAAAATGTCTTACATTAATTTGACAACAAGTTTACAACTTCATAATAATTCTTATTCAAATAGTTTGCAGTGAAACCTTAAATTATATTATTACAACATCCCATGTTCCATATTATTAGGTGAAAATATATCAGAAAATGAAAAAGAAGCCTCCCTAACAAGGTACATTCAGCGCTCCACCAAAATTAATTAACCCTTTCCCCTTTTAGTCAAAACACACAGTACCGTGCTATTATGGCTTTGTGCCTTTCCTTGGTAATACCTCAATTCCGACTTTAAGAACACAAATAGAGAAAAAAGTGGGGACAGATACGTTTGAATGACAAAGTCACGGGATTGATTTAAGACTTCTACCCTTGTGTTCACATGAAATAAAGAAAAGTGACAAAGGAAGAAACATCTAGAATTACATCTTTCATCTTAGAAACATTTCTATCTATAGATAGATAAACATATAGATAAATAAACACATCTAAAGATAGACAAACATATCTTTCTTTAAGGCTGTGTAACTGGAAACATGTTTTGCACTGGGTAATCTCAGAACACTGTATTATAGCATTGTGCAATGAGTAAACATTCTGCATTTCAAAATAACTAAAAAATATTAGGGATACCCCCCCCATACTGAATCAGAGGTAAAATGATTAACTAATGATTCCACATTAGCCAAGACTTAGCTAAATTAAAAAGAAACAAACAAAAAAACTTTTTTAAAACAGCACTATAGGGCGCCTGGGTGGCTCAGTGGGTTAAGCCGCTGCCTTCGGCTCAGGTCATGATCTCAGGGTCCTGGGATCGAGTCCCACATCGGGCTCTCTGCTCAGCAGGGAGCCTGCTTCCCTCTCTCTCTCTGCCTGCCTCTCTGTCTACTTGTGATCTCTGTCTGTCAAATAAATAAATAAAATCTTAAAAAAAAAACAGCACTATATACGGTAGGCAATAAGACTTCCATATATCTGATATGGTTTTAGTATTTTTCTTATTTTTTTAAAATTTAATTTATTTATTTGACAGATACAGATCACAAGTAGGCAGAGAGGCAGGCAGAGAGAGAGAGAGAGAAGAGGAAGCAGGTCGCTGCTGGGCAGAGATCCCAAGGCCATGCTCGGTCCCAGGACCCTGAAATCAAGACCCAAGCCGAAGGCAGAGGCTTTAACCCACTGAGCCACGCAGGCACCCCAGTATTTTTCTTATAATGCTTCACATTTTCCACATTTTTTGAACTAGGGTGTTTGGTGGGGGCAGGGGTCAAATCTAGCACATTTTACTAGTGAGTACATTAATGAAAAGATATGAATCCAACTGCAATACAGTGTTTCCCTTGTATCTAAATCAATTAAAAACTTGATATAAAGCTTACTGTTGTAAGAGCATCCAATCCCTTTATGAAAATGAGTTGTACAATCAGGTTCCATCCAAGAAATTGTTGACTCAGCTGAAGAAATTAAGAGAAAATATTTGGCAAAGGAAAGTAATACGAAAAATTGTTAGGAAATCTAACATTGTGTATTATTTCTTTAATAATAGTTCTAGTTCCATGGGTCTTTATATGTTATGCCAATTTGTATCAGAGTTTAATGGCAGAAAAGGCAACAATTTCTAAATTGGTGGCGTACATTTCTTTAAGATTTTTTTTAAATGTAAGGTCATTAAAAAAATATACAAACGACTAGATAAAATGAAGGCAATGGAAAAATACAACTTTTCACAACCAGATAATTAGCACAATCTAAAAAAATAATTGAGAAAAGAGTGTTGTTAATTCACAATTCTAAATCTTTCTAAACTATGAGATTAAAAATCATTTTCAGTGTATGTAAATTCTGCATTTTATCACATGAATATGTCTCTTTCACACTATCTTTTGAAAATAGGCCATTTAAGGAGAAAACAATTTTTAACCCAAAACTTTCATTCAGCTTTACTGTGGGTTGAATACACGTGCAATGTGCTCTCAATGCATAGAAATCACAGTGGACAGCAGTGCAGGATGGTGGGGGGGGTGGATTAAGGAGAATCTGCTAATTCACATGGTGATTTTTTTTTTTTTTTGGTCCATGATGGAAGATAATTCACACTTCTAAAACCTCAAGACTTTCCATTTTATTTTTTTTAATTTTTTTTAAAGATTTCATTTATTTATTTGACAGACAGAGATCACAAGTAGGCAGAGAAGCAGGCAGAGAGAGAGAGGGAAGCAGGTTCCCTACTGAGCAGAGAACCCAACTTGGGGCCTGATCCCAGGACCCTAGGATCATGACCTGAGCCGAAGGCAGAGGCTTAACCCACTGAGCCACCCAGGCGCCCCAAGACTTTCCATTTTAAAGAACCAAAAGCAAACTCAGGACACCTCGCTGACCCTTCCCCACCCCTAAACAAATTGATTACTCTTTTCATCAAAAACTCTGAGAGTTGTAGCAGCAGAAGGTTTTAATAGCAATGCAAGTTTGCAAACTGGATTTCATTTTTTTTTTCTTGAACTCAAAGTGCAGGATGCAGAGTTCTCCTCATTTTCATGAATGTTGCTCTTGTCACTAATCCTTCATTTTGTTTGGCAAAGGCAGGTTTTGAATTAAGTCTCTTCTGGTCTACAGAAACATAATAAAACGAGACAGGTATTACAAAGAAAGCACCTGCATGAAATCATGATACTCAACTGGTAAGTCTGACTGGGTGAATAGCGATTTAGGCAACGAAGGCCCTGAATAACACAAAGCTCTGTTTTTAGAGTCCCTGGTTGAATGTTTAATTAGATCAGGAATTGTCTATCCACATCTGGTTGTTCATCAAAGTGAAACCTACCGTTTGAGTGCCCAGTTCTCGTGTGAAGTGTTTTTCATGGGAGCAAAAGCTCCAGCTTAAAAGATAACAGTCATCAGAACTATCCAGAACAAGAAAAGAACCATCTGACACATTTACTAGATTTCCTTCTGCCTCCCAGCATGTGACTGGTTCCCAGTATCATCTTTATAAGGCTTGTCACAACCATAAGACCACTACTTTTCATTGAGTCATAAACTCTTGCAACCCCAGGAGCAGAGTCAGGATCAAAATTCAAATGATAGCACATAATTTGATTTTATTTTTTAAGGATTTAAAAAAAATTTATTTGAGAGAGAGAGAGAGGGAGAGCGCACTGGTGGGGGGAGCAGCAGAGGGAGAAGCAGAAGCAGACTTCCCACTGAGTAGGGACCCCCTCCCCCTGCTGACATGGGTCTGGAACCCAGGACCCTGGGATCATGACCCGAGCTGAAGGCAGATGCTTAACCGACTGAGCCCCCCAGGCATCCCGATAGCCCATAATTTTAGACACAAGGACATCTGTGCCCGTGAGTCCACTGAAGTTCCTTTGGATTTGATTATTCTGCCCTGGAGTCAGCAATGGTGAGCGTGGGGGGACATCATCATGTCTTGTTCTTGGACTCTGCAATGTGATGAATATGGTGTCAACAAGCCATTCACAGACTGATCCACAAAGATCCCTGGGGGCAATGACTGTAGGGCCCTGGTCTACCTGACTTCCAATTTCAGAGAAAGCTTCCCCCTGTCCCTCCCCCACACACTTTAGAAGGCACTGCTGAAACTTCCATTGGAAGGATCCAGAATACCAAATGCCGTACTGAGGTGTATGTCCACTAACTACAGACACGTGTTCATTGAGGTGACATTGCAAGTCTCCATTCTGGGATTCCGAGCTCCTTTATGAATTATCTTGCTCTTGGCACACAGTGCCGGGCTGAAGACTGAAAATATTTTCAAACATCCTTCCTTGGGGCACCTGGGTGGCTCAGTGGGTTAAGCCTCTGCCTTCGGTTCAGGTCATGATCCCAGGGTCCTGGGATCGAGCCTGCATCGGGCTCTCTGCTCAGCAGGGACACTGCTTCCCCCTCTCTCTCTGCCTGCCTCTCTGCCTACTTGTGATCTCTCTGTCTGTCAAATAAATAAATAAAATCTTTAAAAAACAACAACAACAAAAAACATCCTTCCATGCTGGACTTGGATTGGAGGAAGGAACCAAAGCCGTGACTCTCGCCTTCTCCATTTTGATACACCTCTCTTCAGCATTCGTGGGTCCAGAGGCCACAGGGTAGTCATGATTGCTAAGGGAAGTGGACCTCATTGGTCTCTGAGCTCTCACATCTTTCAAGACTCTAGGTGCTGAGGAGAGGAAAAGGTATCTTCATCTGGCGGAACTCCCAGAGGGTGTGCTCCCCTTGTCTTTCTGCTTTTGTTCTGCAGAAAGTAGCTTTTTTCATGTGCCCATTAAGCTTTGACTCTTTGATCTATTTTTTCCACCTTTTTCATCCCCACGGTTGATAGCACAGCCGGTCATATCTCTCCCTTAGCAGCTACCAAACAAGGAATCGTGGTTTCCAAACACTGGCTTAGGGATGCTTACGGTCCTACCATGAAGTCAGGGGCTCGTTTACTTTTATTCAGGTTCAAAGATTTCTGGAAGGTTTTAAGACTACTTTTCTTCGTGATGACGCGTTCTCTAATCCCCGGAGGGCTCAGTCCCTCTCTGGAATGTTATTCCCGAACAGCCGGAGAACCCTGCGGTGCCGCATCCATCCACGTGTGTTTCTCCAGCTTCGTTTAACCCTTGGAGCCATTTTCCAGCGGCAGCAGCGCGGCGGGTGGCTGCGGCGGCCGGCCAGAGCGTGACTCCCGCTCCCTCTGCCAAAGCCGGCGCGAGGGCTGCGAAATACGTGCGGCTGGAAGCCGCGAAACTGGTGGCAATTCGCTGCACGGTAACAAAAACCGAATACGCCATTAGCGATGTTAGCATGCAGGCAAAGTTTGGGGTTCGGGTGGAAAACGGGGCTGATTTATTTCAGACGATTCTGAATTTAGACTCGCTGCCCCTGAAAGGGAGGGAAAAAAAAATAGCCAGAAATCAGGGTGAACGAGAATACACAAAAGTACCATCTTCCATGCCCAGGTCAGGCCTCCAGCCTGAAGAGACCGTTCTCTCTCCAGATAGTTACAGACCTTCACGTATTCTAGCACCTAACTAATACTCTTGTTTTATGCTCCAGTGGCTTTTTGTGTCTGCCTAACTGGGCTTCAAGTTCCCTGGGGGCGAAGATCTCCTGCCGATTTCCGTGTCCCCCACCGTGTCTTGCACAAAGGGATGTGCTAGGAAATGTTTACTTGACTGGCCAAAGACGGTGTGTTTGTCCCATTAGCGAGTCCTTCAGACGAAACCTTCCAGGTGCTATGCCCGGAAGGTACCCGGAGTGGGTTCTTGAGACTTCAGCTGGGATTTTTCCGATTGAAGCACTGTGAGCCTCACCATCCAGCCTCTCACAGCAGCAAAATGTATCATAATATCCTCTGACTCTTCTCTCTCGGGACAAGGAAACTTAGACCACAAGTAGGGATAAGCCCAATAGCCGGCCTCATAGGGAACATGACCTAACATTGAATAACAAAAAGAGTTTTACTTAATTAGCTAGCACCCGCTAATCAGCGAGGCCTAAACATCTGTCAGTGGAATCTGAGAAGTCTGTTCTAAAAGCTGAAAAGCTGAGTTTATTTGCCACAGATGGGGCACCTGTAATGAGAACGGGTAGAAAACGTTTTTGCAGTTAAACCAATCTGAGAGAAGAGGTTGGTACCCAATTTCCAGACAGAGTCTGTGGATTGAACTTGGTCTTTTTCATTGCATGTGACTATTAATCATCAGATGTGATGGAAGAAATTATCAGCAAGAATTTTCTCTGCACTCATATCCATAATTAACAGTTTGTGAACTGTGCTGAAGAAATCGAAGCAGAACTTGAGGGCTTAGGGTTTTTTTTTGTTTTTTTTTTTTTTTTTGTTAATGTAGTCAAATGACAAGGCAGTGGAAACGTTTTGAAGAAATTCACTGACCTGTTTTCTTAGATCAAGGATGACTTTTTGAAATAAAGCTCTGAGAGATCCAACTTGTTGCCTCCATGGGCTTATAAAAATTTCTTGCTGATGTGACAAGGTAACTCAAATCCTTTCAACAGGAGATATAAATTAATACCAATGTTACAAAATATCGGAACAATGGACTTGAAACTACAGGACGATCATAAGGGTTGATTTGTTCAGGGAAGTGGAAGCAATTCAGACTCAATCTGGATGTGTGGTTTTAAGTAGATGGCAAGTGAATTCATCTGTCATTGTTGAGCTGCCTTTAGCTAAATGTAATCATCGACTGTTAGGATCTGCAAAGCTATCTGGGGGAAGTGAAGTTACAATTCAGAAGAGAGTCAAGAATTTTGACGAATATGAATCATCTTTAACATTTTTATGGTTGCCTTTGGAATGCAAACTCTCAGCATGTCCCCGAGTTATGAAGCATTTGCCCGAAGACCGTGGGCAGAACTACGCTGCACACCAAAACGATTTTGAAATTTCGAACTGTATGCCTACGATCTGAAATGTTCAGGTTCATTCGGCCCGGTGAGAGTATCAATCTCTTTCATCAAAAGTGCTGAGATCAGTGGGTGGAATCAGAATTGAGACTCGTTCCAATTATAACCTTCTCCGCCATCGTTTTGAACAACAGCTCAGTCTTTGAAATAGAAACCTTTAAATTCACTTGCTCAGATTGATCCATCAACCTTGTAACTATCAATTTTTACACGAATAAAGTTGATGGAATTTTTTAGACGCCCCTGGCATTGGTACCAAAAACCTCCACTACCGGCTAGGTAACAAATCGCACAACTCCGACAAAAATGTATCCGTCGTGTAGACGGATTTCTTTTTAACCCTCCGCTTCGTTATTGAAAAACTTGGCCGCTCCTGCCCCAGCCGGTGCCCTAAGCGCGAGTAGGGTTGACAGGGTTGCTCGCATGCGCTCTCGACACAATCGTGTTTGTCGCAATGGGCCCTGGGCGGAAGGTTACAGAGGAGCCAGCGACTTTGATCATAGTCAGTTTGTCGGTAGCGCTGGTTACCGCGCTACTTCCGCGCTGGTACTTGATTGTAACAGAAAGTAGTTCCGGCCCGTGTTGTTTCGGCCGAGGAGCCGTCGCCGCCATTTCAAGACCGTGAGAGGTAGATGGCCAACCAGAGTTCCTAAGGTTCGAAGCCTGTAACTGCTGCCGCCGCTTAAGCCTGCCAAAACACTGGTACGGCTGCCGCACTCTTCTTACTACCTCTAGAAACATCCTTGCCAGTAGTGGCGGCAGCGGGTCAATTACCCTCCTCTCGTTCTCCTTCAAGAAGCTCCAGATGGCGTCTTCCGTGGGCAACGTGGCCGACAGCACAGGTACCGGTGTCCGTTCTACCTTGGCAGACGCCCCGTCGGGGTCTCGCGCCGTCCTCGACCTCTCATCACTCCCTTCCTTACCCCTAGCCATCCCCATTACATCAGTGTGGCATTGCTGAGCTTTTCGTCGTCTACCGGCATCTGTTCGGGTTTTCCGCTGTCCGCTCCTCGAACATTTCCTCTTTTCTTGCTTGCTTTCTGCTTCCATTTTTTGCTTTTTTAACCCCATCAATTTTCTAGCTGCCGACTCTCTCGGGACGCCTCTACCACACGTGCGCGCTTAGAACGTCTCAGAATGGACTGCATTGGAATCCCTGCCCTTTCACTCTCCTTCGCAGTCGTTTTCTCCCCGAATTCAGCCCACCGCCCCCTTCTCTCCCCCCTCCAGCCCTTTCCCCTTAGCCAGATTTGGTTCTTCTCTGTCAATCTAGGGTGGGGGTGCCATTCCAATGTAATCATGTCCTCGCTTTGCATCACCCGAGGACAAGCAGAAGCTCCTTGGTGTGCTGTAAGAAACCTCGAGAAGAGGGGCTACTGAGCAGCACCCCGCTGGGCAGCGCCTTTTTGGTGGTGTTTCGGTCGAGCGACCCCGGTTTAGATTGGAAATTTCCAGGGGTTCCTGTTGCCATCGCCCAATTCCACCCGCTGCCCCCAGCCTGGATTTCCGATCCCGTCTTCCCTCCCCTCCCGCGGGGAACCACACCCTTCCCTTCGCGAGGTTGCCAGCCCTGCAGTCCACTTCCTACCCTCCGGGAGAAACCACCCTGGTGCGGGTGCTTTGGCGTTGACCACCCTGCCCGCCGAATTTCTGCTTTGTGTTACTTTCTCCCTGTATTCCTCCGCCGCCGCCTCTGGGTCTTCCATCCCCATTCTTTAGCTTAGTGTCTCTTTATTCATAGGGTGTGTATTTTTTTAAGTTTTCATCTTTGCTTGAAGAGTTTGTAAAGCAACTGGAGTGTAGCTGCACAAGTTCAAGGCGGTTGCCCTCTTAGACAATTCAGTTGAAAGCATTCGGTACTAAAAATAAGAGGACCAAATTATAGGAGTGTCCTTCAGCTGCCTTTCCATATTGAGGCTATTTGGGGCGGAAGGGGGGGAAACTGAGCTGCGGTTCTAAGGTTTCCCACAAGGTTATTTTGTTGTTGTTTCTCAGTTGAGATGTGTCAAGGGTTTTATTATTTTTGGACATTGTGCAGGAAGTAATAGGAGAATCCTCCGTTGATCTTAATCCGTGAGATTGTGGGTAGTGGGATCTAGTGATCAGTGTTCCCCTTCCTTCCAGGGATTTTAAAAGATGTAAGAGTCTGTATGAGCTTGCCCTTTTCTGTGTTACTTTGAGGAAGTTGTCATTTCAAGTGTTAATATTAGCAGATAAAGGGGCTTTGAAAGTTAATAGTGTGTTGAAATGAGGGGCTAGGAAGTTCCAGAGACTTGTCTAAAATGTCATTAATTCACTAGTTTCTACTTGAGATACCATCTTACCCAGATTTGGATGCATGTCTCTGCTATTGTGTAGTGGTCAGCTTTACGTTCTGTCAGGAAATTTACTTTGCTTTCCTGAGTATACGGATCACTTGCCAGCTCTAAGGGTTGGGGTACAAGGCTCAAATTTGAGCTTGTCACTGTGACCTTGGTAGAATTGAAGTAATTTGTACATGGTTTCCCATTCCAACCTCCTAATGAAAGTGCCATGATCAAATTCCTGGTAAAAATGTATCATTGTTTAAGGAAGTGTTTACAATTGAGACTTAGGCAGTCTGTGGCTGTTTCTCTCCCCCTCTCTGGGCTTTAGCTGTACCCTTTATGTATCTGAATTAAGTCACTTACACAGAGCAAAGTGCTTTCATTTGTTACTCATTCTGCCCCACTTTATCGAATGGTCTTATATTTGAGCATTTCCCCATTCTTCCTAAAAATCATTGCAGTTGTAGGTAACTGCTTGGTTTATTTAGGGTTGTTTGAAATGTCTTAATCCTTTAGTCAGTGTCAGAGCTCTTGGAAAATGCTAGTTTTAAACCAGTGTGGGTGGGATTTAGCTAATTTGGTCTCCATTGTGAATTGGGATAATAGAGGAGCAATATAATCTTGGGTCTTTACTTAAAACGTTTGATGACCCCTTTAAATATTTTGGCTCCTAAGAGACTAATTCATGTTGTTTATCAGCTGTTTTAAAAATAGCACCTTGGCTTTTAACTGTTTTCCCCCTTGGTGCTGGTTTCAAGTGTATCCCTTAATAAAAAACTAAGTAGAGAAATTAGCAATACATTCTTGTAATTTCAAGAGTTAAAAACACAGGTGGTGCTCCCAGTCAGTTGAAGAGAGAGATTGTTACCAGTATCCCACCCCCCACAAATGCAACTTGAAACATGGGACAGAGTGTTTATTAAGTTTCCAGTAGGTGGTTCTGACATTAAATCTTTGTGACCTTGCAAATCATGTTGTATATTTTGTTTCTGTATGTTAACTAAGATACAGGGAATAATGTTTGGTGACTCTAGATGCTATTTCTGACTTATGATTTAAAAGTACAAAGTATTTTTGTTCATAAAATGTAATCTTATTTGGAAGTAAATGTTTCTATCTGTCTGGGGAAGAAAAGTTAATGGTGAATTCTAAAAATGCCAATTCTGCACCTGATGTTAACTTGGAGGTATAAATTAGTGCAGAACACTCTAGTGCTTTACATAGTTTCAAGCGTTTTCATCTTTGAGTTTAATATACCATATTTTTACATTTTTTTGTTTGCATTTCTAACTTTTTGTTTTCCCCCCTCCTTCCCTCAAATGTTTTGATGATTCTCCAGAACCAACGAAACGTATGCTTTCCTTCCAAGGGTTAGCTGAGTTGGCACATCGAGAATATCAGGCAGGAGATTTTGAGGCAGCTGAGAGACACTGCATGCAGCTCTGGAGACAAGAGCCAGACAATACTGGTGTGCTTTTATTACTTTCATCTATACACTTCCAGTGTCGAAGGCTGGACAGGTAGGAGATGTGGGGGTACCTGCTGGTGATTGCTGCCTCTGGGTGCTGAGCTTAAAAAAATGATACTTAAATATTTGAACTTGAAATTTTTCCAGTACTGGGTTTCAACTAAGCCACCAACGCACATCTGCTCTTTTGCCCACTTGGGACATGCCCAGCTGCCAGTTTTTCTCCTTTCTTTCGTGGTGGTGTTTATATTCTCAGTATGACTAGGGGCCTTTTCTAGATTTTCCCACCTACATCTGCCTTCTTAACTCTGTTCAGGTATACTAAGAATAATTTATTCCATCTGAGCATCCTGTCTCACCTTTGTAAGCTGTGTCAGTTTGAGGAATGGAAATGCTCAGAAATGATGGTGTATGTTGCTGTGGTAGGAGGTGCATATGTGGTTCAAGTTG
This sequence comes from Lutra lutra, assembly GCF_902655055.1. NCBI lineage: Eukaryota > Metazoa > Chordata > Mammalia > Carnivora > Mustelidae > Lutra > Lutra lutra. Next base: position 49,211,794 of record NC_062296.1, on the reverse strand, counting down.
CAAATGCACAAATCGTTATGATATGCTATTTTTAGCTCATCAGTTGAATTAATCAAAAGGGAAGAATCTGTCTTACCCTTTTAATAAATTGCCATTCTGGCTTATTTAGACATTAAAAGATGAGTGTCGTTACATTTTAATCAACAAATGGAAATGAGGGTCATGCACATAGCATTTTCATTCTTGATCTTAGTGTTCATGTCTTTACAATGTGGCAGTTTGATAAGACTTTAGTAAGAATTTTATCTCATAAGAAAAAAGGATTCCAACTTGAAATTGGGGATACCTCTACTTTTGGAAAACTTTGATTTCCAAAATATTTTCTACCGTACAGTAGTTAAAAGATACTGTCTTGTTACACAGTCAGCAGTAATAGCACAGGAGCTTCAGAAACTGAGTTGTGTGTGGGCCATACCTTCTCTCTGTGACACGCATACCCATGTATCAACACTTTTCGCTTTTTCCAGATCTGCTCACTTTAGCACTCTGGCAATTAAACAGAACCCCCTTCTGGCAGAAGCCTATTCGAATTTGGGGAACGTGTACAAGGAAAGAGGGCAGTTACAGGAAGCAATTGAGCACTACCGGCACGCACTGCGTCTCAAACCAGATTTCATCGATGGTTATATTAACCTGGCAGCCGCATTGGTAGCAGCAGGTGACATGGAAGGGGCAGTACAAGCTTACGTCTCTGCTCTTCAGTACAATCCTGTGAGTAACATTTTAATGGTAATTATTTCCCTTTACAAAAGCCCATAGGGAAATAGCCTGCTACTTCAGACATTAAATAGGTTTTTGGATGGAATGAAGTTGAGTTTAGAAATGTTTGATGACTTAAAATGGTGAAATTGCTTGGACTGGATCTGCATTAGGTTTTAAAAAATTAGTTTTATCTAGCAAGTTACATTTAAAAAGCATAAAAATTACCCTTATTGCAAGAAGTTCTACACCTATTTTTATTTTTTATTTTATTTTTTTAAAGATTATTTATTTATTTATTTGACAGAGATCACAAGTAGGCAGAGAGGCAGGCAGAGAGAGAGGAAGGGAAGCAGGCTCCCTGCTGAGCAGAGAGCCCGATTCGGGGCTTGATCCCAGGACCCTGGGATCACGACCTGAGCTGAAGGCAGAGGCTTTAACCCACTGAGCCACCCAGGTGCCCCTACACCTATTTTCATAATGACTGTAAAAATGCAGAACATACGACATTTTGGGGGGGGTTGTTTGATTAAATTTGGATATGTTCTGATAGGTATTTGTAACAGTTAATTGATTTTCAAGGCATACTGGATGAAGGGCCTTAATCTGTAATAGGAAATAGTTATAACAGGACGCCACTGTTTTGGGTCAGTGACATGAAAACTAGGCTGCGAAATGTGTTCTTCAGTAGCGTATTCTGTTTTCATTCAACATAATTACAAGTGGTAGAATTGAGGCAATAGCATCCAAACCAGGCTTTTGATTAGTTTTTAAATTTGGGGGGCTAAATTGCCGATGTTCTCTGGCGAACAAGTGAGGCCCAGCTGGCAGACATTAAGTTCACATTGAGTTAGGGTCTCTGAAAGATCGATAAAAAACAAAAAAGTAAGACTGGCCCTCAGAACTTTTGATGTAGTTAAGAAAGAACTACAGAGGGGCGCCTGGGTGGCTCAGTGGTTAAAGCCTCTGCCTTCAGCTCAGGTCATGATCTCGGGGTCCTGGGATCGAGCCCCGCATCGGGCTTTCTGCTCAGCGGGGAGCCTGCTTCCTCCTTCTCTCTCTCTCTCTCTCTCTCTCTCTCTGCCTGCCTCTCTGACTACTTGTGATCTCTATCAAATAAATAAAATCTTTAAAAAAAAAAAAAAAGAAAGAACTACAGATAGATATAAACTTAAGAGGTAATGATAGAAGGAGTATAGGTCTCCAGAAAAAACGAAGGGTACATGACCAAGCTAAGTGGTCCACATTTAGTTTTGCAACAAGTCTGGAAGTTATTTATGTTAGTTAATTATGTTAGCTACCATTTATTGAAAATCCGCTATGTGCTCAAATACTGTGCCAGTTGTTTCAGATATTGGTCTTCTTAATGCTTATGATCCTTTGAAGTAGATAGTATTATTCCCAGTTTTGCCAGTTAAAAGAGTCAGGAGAGTCAGGGGTCCTGTAACTTTCTTGGGATCACACAGCCAGTAATGGAGAAGTAAGATATTAAAACCTGAGCCTGAATATAATTTTTTTCCTCTTGGTAACTGTCTTTTTAAAAAAATTCACATAAAATTAACATACAGTGTTATATTAGTTTAAGGTGTATAGTATAGTGACTCAGCAATTCTATACATTACTCAGTGCTCCTCACGGTAAGTGTATCTTAATCCCCTTGCCTAGTCCACCCCCCCCCCCGCCTCCCCCCTGGCAGCCACCACTTTGTTCTCTGTATTTAAGAGTCAGGGTTTTTTCTGTTTTTTTTTCTTTGTTCATTTCTTTTGAGCTTGAATATCTTGAAAGTAAACACAGAAGAGAGAAGAAATAAAAGATTAAAAAAGGGAGGATGTGCCCAGAGGCCCCCCTCGCTCAAGGCAGCTGTTGAGTACAGTTTGAAAACCGTTGATCGGATCCTGCTGTCCCTTAATCCCTATTTTATAGGTTTGGAAACTGCAGCTTAATTTAGTAGTTTGTGCAAAAGATCTGAAATCACTTTTCATTATGACATCTGTTAATGATTATTTTTCCAGTTAATTTTAAGAGTTTAATATTTATTATTATTTTTTCATTGCTTTTTGTATGGATACAGTGAAAAGTCTCCCAGTTGCTCTTCTTGGAGGTAGTCAGTGAAACTAACTCCTTACATGCATTGAGTATTCTGAAAGGATATGTAGATTTGCGTGGCTTTTTGTGATTTTTATTGCAGTATTATCTAACTAGTTTCCACAAGAAATTATGGGGGGGAGCCCTGTACTGCCACTGGGGCTTGGACCCTGTTCTTCAGAGCCAGGGCTCAGAGTTCACTTGTGCACCTAGTTTTCACAGTAAATTCGTACCCTTTATTAATCAGGGTTGGTTCCGCCCTTCTCTTGTTGATTGAGTATAAACTCACTCTTGCCCTCTTATATAGCTGTGGCTCCACATCTTGAACTCTGATCCCCTTGGCTCAGGTTTTCAGTTGTTTACATGTGTAGCAGGGCAGTCATTGCTGCTGACCTGATACCAAACTGCAGGAGTAGAAAACCTAAAGGAGAAGGGAAGACTAAAGTGGGAGACAGAACCGTGTTTTTCAATATCTAACCTGTTAACAGAAAGCTTATTGTTGGACCTTACCAGAGAAGTAAAAACAGTCCTAAAATACATCGTGGGACTACCTCCTTAAAGGCACTGAACAGCTATGAATTCCCATGTGGTTCTGTTTCTACTAGCGGAGGTTGCTGCTTTATTTCTGTGCCTTCACCAGTAAGAGTGAAAAAAGGATTGTGCAGACTGCTGTGATTTCACCTTAAATATACCAGTAATGTTTTAACTTATTGAAGGATATCTAGCCTTAATTAGACTTCAGCTTAGTGTCAAATGCCTTTGTCAGTTCAGTACTGACAGTCTATAGTCTGTTCCTAAGTTGTGCTCTTGTTAGCAATGCATTGTTGTCTTGAATCATAGAAGTAGTTGGCCTATGAAAAATAGTTAAAATCATGTTATTTTGGTTTTGCAGCAGTGAAAAGGTAAAATGTTATGGTAGTATTCTTGGTAATCTGTTTTCAGCAGTTTATCCTTTCTAGTTAATGGTAGAAGTTATTCTGTGACTTGATTATAGAAATTTTAAGACCTGGAGCTGTTTCATATTTTTATGTTCTGAACTGTCTTCTGTAATGTTGGATTTAATAATTTCACTGAAATTTTAGTCCATTGTATTTAAGGGTGCTATTGCAGCGGTTAATCTACATGATGGTTCACTAGAGTTGCCTCATACCCAGCAGTCCCTTTTATGAATTACGTATAAAATTGTCCTTTGTAAAATGGCTATAACCCTGAGTTGTTCTAAGGCGCTCTGTTGGCGGTTGAAACATTGCTTTGGCTTTGATTGTGGATGCATAATGCTGAGAGCTACTGGCATCCTGACTATCATGTTACTGTCATGTAATTTGTTACTGTTGTGAGCTAAGCTGTGGAAAACCATATATTTCTGTTTCTCTCTGCTTTTTATTATGTTTGCTGTGCAAATGTCACATTTAAATATTTGAGTGCTTATTGTGTGTGCAGTGCTTTATTAGGAATTGGGGTGAAATGCCAGGGAGAAAAAGTTGAAGGTTCTAATATGAGAGAGGACCTGACCTGTAAAGAGAAAAAGGGCGTTAAGTTCCTTGGATGATTATTGTTAGAGAGTATTAATCAGAAGATTTTCTTGAGTGGGTGCTTATAACCTAAGCATTCTGTAGGAAGGTAAATAGCAAGTAGACTTCCTTGGCTGAAGTGGTGAGTCAAGTAGTACAAGAAGTGAGTGTAGTAGAGGAGAGTCAGTTTGAAGATTCAGAAAGAGTAGAGGCTGAGGAGTTTAAATTTAAATTGAGAGGCAATTGAGAACTACCGTATGTTTTTATCAACCTGATTCTTCATGTGTATGTCTGTAAGTGTGGATAGATAGATAGATAGATAGATAGATAAATGTGGGTAGGGGTTGGAGCTCTAGGAAGAAAGGCAGGAAATAAATGCTGTTTTGGGAGGGGTGGTTATATAGGAAATTCTTTTTTTCTTTTAAAGATTTTATTTATTTGAGAGAGAGATCACAAGTAGGCAGAGAGGCAGGCGAGGGGGGCGGGGAGCAGGCTCCTGCTGAGCAGAGAGCCTGATGCGGGGCTCAATCCCAGGACCCTGAGATCATGACCTGAGCCAAAGGCAGAGGCTTTAACCCACTGAGCCACTCAGGCACCCCTCTATAGGAAATTCTTACTCATTTTGAAGCAGTCTTGGGTTTTGAACTTTTGGGAGAATACTTGTATCCTTGGATTTCCTAGAAATCTGCTGTTTGTGCATAAACGTTTGGATTCCCAAATGGGAGACTTGGATTTCAGTATTATATTTAATATGAGATGTTTTTACCTTTTTCTAAAACTGCCTTGTTGATTATCTGCTAGTGATCTTGAAGATAATCTGTTTTTAACTGTGGGCATTGTGTTAACTTGATTTAGTATGCTGTAATGGATCAAGATGGTATTATTAAATATAGGTAGGCACTGTCAGCAGTTGGATGGCATCCATCCAAGAGTTTATAGAAATTAGAGGGTAAAAGTATGCAACAGTTGGCTAAAATATATAGCCCATTAGGGTCACTATTGGGGAATTATTGCAAGATTTTTGATTATTATGGCTCAGAAGAGACATAGGAATTGGTAAAAGTCCAAAGGTAAATAACTGCAATAATCAGATGTAGTAATAGAGCTTTTATGAGCAGATTGGATTGTTTAGTTAATGGTTGGCCCAAACTGAAGGGTAACCCTTAAAGTTTAGGAAGAAAAATTATACAAAGTAGATAGCAAGATTATAGAATCATTACTTCTGAGTATAAATAGGGCTAAAAATGCTTAGAGTCATTGGAGGAGGATAAATCTGTAATAAGACTAAAGATACCTGTGACTTTTTTTTTTAAAGGATTAGTATTAGCCTTTTGTACTTGAGGTCACGGGAGACAGTCCTTCTCTCCCAACACACCAGTCACTGCTCGATGGACAGACAGGACAGATCAGGTAGATCATGGAATTGACCCAATATGGTCAACTGTTACAGCTGTTCTGTGGCAGTCTGTTTGCTGGCTGACTTTTGGTTCACCTAATGGATGATTGTATACAGTCACAAAAGCTGTTTGTCAGTAAAATTAACCACGTGATTCTGGAAACCATAATACGATTGTGCATAGAATAGTATATATGATGATACTTTGGCGCAGTTGGCAAAATTTCTCTTACTGGGACTTAATAAGGCTCTTTCCCCCTCTGTGGAACAGTTTGGAATGATAAGCTTACTCCCTATTGCCATTGTCTGTGCTTGTTAGCTGGTAGATTTGAATGACAAAGGCAAACAAGGACAAATAAAAATTTAAGCTCACTGTTCTGATGAGTCTTTCATACTGAAGAACGGAATGGTGAGTCAGATGACTCACAACACAATGGCGTTGCTAATAAAAAAGCAGAGTCAACTGCTTTTCATTATTCACCCACTCAATTCTAATGGCACTTAATACTAATGAGTAATCTAGTGGCAGGTGCCAGGATTGAAGCTTTGGTTGGATGATAATCCTTCTGTCTAATGCTGAAATGAAGTCAAGGTTTCTAAATATGCCTAACAGCGCAAGGGTAGGTTTGCTGATAGCCAGTCACAGCTAAATACTTTTTTTCACTATGGAAAATTTTTGGCCCTTGATACTGGAGTGATAACCTTTGAACAAAATAGTTGAACAAATATTTGGTGCTTTTTTTTTTAAAGTGACTGACATTTAGGGAGAGGAGAAGCTTCAGTAAAGCCCATAGTCTCCCCCTCCATTTTAAAAATTTAAATTCAGTTAACATATAGTTTCAGATGTAGAGTTCATGAGTCATCAGTCTTACATAATACCCAGTGCTCATCACATCACGTGCCCTCCTTGCCCTCCTTAATGTCCATCACCCAGTAACTCCATCCTCCCACCTCCCCTCCCCTCCGGCAACATTCAGTTTGTTTCCTATGTTTAAGAGTCTCTTAGGGTTTGTGTCCTGCTCTGATTTTGTCTTGCTTTATTTTTCCCTCTCTTCCCCTATGATCCTCTGTTTTTTTTTTTTTTTAAGATTTTATTTATTTATTTGACAGAGATCACAAGTAGGCAGAGAGGCAGGCAGAGAGAGGGGGAAGCAGGCTCCTTGCTGAGCAGAGAGCCCGATGCGGGGCTTGATCCCAGGACCCTGAGATCGTGACCTGAGCCGAAGGCAGAGGCTTAACCCGCTGAGCCACCCAGGCACCCTGTTTTGTTTCTTAAATTCCGTATATGAGTGAGATTATAGTCTTTCTCTTATTGACTTATTTCAGTTAGCATAATACTTTCCAGTTCCAAGGCCCATAGTCTCTTATCTGAAACTGGTGGGATCAGAGGCATTTCAAAATTCAAAATTTTTTAGGATTTTCAAAAGATGGTAGTACCATGTATAAAACTCTCAGGTGAGTCTGGAGCAGTACCTTCTAGTAAAACACATGTTTCTGCAGCAGGAGGTTTGAGTATTCACACTAAGTGGGATCAATGAATTCTCTAAATAGCTTTGTGCCGGTTCTGGTCAGATTTAATCATCAGATAAGTTTTTGGAACTTTTTGGAATTTGGAATTGAGGATGTGCGGTTGTGGTTCTGTAATTTGTCAAGCAGTATCTTTAGTTGGCAGAATAAAAGGACAGCAAGCTTAGATGCATAAAAGTAATTTCAAGGTATTTTTGGTTGACAGTATAATTAAGGAGTATCTCCTGGTTTCTAGGATTTGTACTGTGTTCGCAGTGACCTGGGGAACCTGCTCAAAGCCCTGGGTCGCTTGGAAGAAGCCAAGGTAGGTGTTTGATAGAATACATTTAAACATCAGTGTTACGAAAACTTGTACTTTTTGCCAAGTCTTCAACTCTTCATTGAGCTATCTCCAAAAAACAGTCCTATGAAACTGAGGAAAACTGATGGCATGAATCACCTCAGACTAGAGCAGGGCCATGCTTTGGCATATCTGTTCTAAGTCTGGGGGTAAAGCAAGAACCTGAACATTTTGGAGCCTTTCTGCTGAGCTAGATCATCTTTATAACAATGGGCTCCGTCATGATCTTATGTGGGAATAAGTAACTATTCCTTCAAATCTGAGGCTTGCCTGCTGGTGACAAGCAGAGCACCTGTGATTTGGCTCAAGACTCCTATATGATGCAGGTGCCATTGAAAATGCTGCTCTTCTAAGTCCTTTGTGGCTTGTAAGTGGAGAAGAATTTCATCCAAATGTTACCCTGTAATACTGGCATTTAAAATTCTTATTTAACCTTCCTCCCTTCATCTTCCTTACCCTTTTTACAGTGGAAGAAAGGCTGTTAAAATGATTGCAAATTAATAATTGGAACATCCTGCCCCTTGTCCCTACTCCCTCCCCTAAGTTCCTTTTTCCTCTTTTCCAAACCTATTTGTCTACCTTCTTTTCTTCCTTACTTCCTTCTTTTATTCCTCCCCACCCTACCTCTTTAAAAAAAAGAAAAAAAAAAAAAAGGACAAAGCTGGTTTGTTTGGGAAATGGACTGATCGAAAGAAAACTTGCCAAAGTGGAAAGGTGGCTTTTAGCATTCTTTGTTTCCAAATAATGAATTTGAACACCAGGTTGGGTTATTAAAGCTTTTGGTATAATTGTAAATTAAATTTACACATGAAATTGTCTTGTTACAAGCCACCTTACGCAACCGCGCTGCAGGGGTGAGGAGTGGGGAGAAACCAGAATGCTTCTGAAACTCCCACCTGTTGCTCTGAGCCCCACGCGCATGCTAATGCGTGGAGTGTATGCGCAGCGTAGCTGTCTGTTTGCTTCATCCAGGGAGGGCGAAGGCTTTTCAGCACCATCTAATGTTAAAAGGCACTAGTTTTAAGTGCGTAGCTCATAAATTCTGCTGACACTTTGGATTAACCTTTATGTAGGTTTCCAGCTAATGAATTGTAATGGATTCCAATCTTAGCTGATAAATCTAATTGGTAATTTATAGAACAAATATTCGATAAGCTCCTATTAATTGTCACCCCACCAAGCGGACAGCTAACATGAATTGCACTTCACTGCAGCTTTAGAGATCGGTTTAGGCTGAGACATTGCGCCTGCCTTAGGTTGCTGACTTCTTTATTTCAGAGCTCTGGAGACACCTAGTTTGAAAAATGTTTATTCTGTTTTTGTGAGAACTTAGTGAACAAGAACATACTCTTGAGTGAAATGCAATGTATTTCTTTTGTAATCAGTGCATTTGAAAATTCAAGCCAGCATATTCCTAGTAGATGGAAGCAAAATTAAGTTGTCTTTGTAGAAAGCGAAGAGCCTTTCTTCCAGCAAAAATCCCTGCTGTATGCAATAGCCCTGATTAACCCTCTCCCTTCTGCATGTTTCCCATGTTACAGACTTGAGACTGTCCTCATTCCCATATGTAATAGACATCCAAAGAATTTCAATTGCTTTGTTGAACTTTTACTAATGATCTTGTTTTTATTTTCTCTCTTGTTTTTGGTTTTTCACCATTGATATTGTATTTAGAAGGTTTCAGGTGGGTGAAACCTCCTATTCCATGCGTAAGGTGCCTCGCTGAAGGGAGCTCGAGGCCTGGATCTAGGGCAGACACACACCTCCTCCTCTTCCAGCAAGGAACGCACCGAAAAGTCACATGATGAGAAATATGGTAACGGGTTTGTAACTGCCACAGCAAAACAATTTGCCTCCATGCCTGAATCTTCTGTCTTGTGGCTTCAGAAACAGCTTAAAATAATTTTATTTACGAGCAAGTTACGTAAGAGAATGTTTATACTATAGCCACAATTCTGTCAAAGATAAGTAAAAGTTAATTGATATTAAAAATTATTAGAGATAATTTACTAGTAAAAGCTTCTAACTCTTCTTGTTGTTCATTTTTTTCCTTTTTTCTTCTTTGTTTGGATTGCAGCATTCTGCTCTTCTGATGATGCGCTGTGACCCTGCAGTAGCGCAAAGGCTGCGCAGCGTTAATGCGCAATGCGTGCAAATGAGCCCCTGTGAACGGTTGACTAGATGAGTAATCTGATTGACTGGCTCCCTCAGTCCTATTGTGTAGCCTTTTTTGGATAAAATTGGGTTTTAACATACCTCGAGTCCAACTAATCTCATTAAACAAATATTCTCTCTGGGCCTGTCTAGTAGATTAATGGATCTGGTTGGCCGTTTGCTGCGTCTAGGGGTGTTCTATGTAGCGCAGCAGTTCGCAGCGATCGCGCAGTGCGTTGCTGTTAGGTTGCGCAAGCGATGTTTGCGCTCGCATTACAGGGACCTCAACCTAGGTGCAATCCTGTCATAGGAGGTTTCAGCTTTGGTCCCCCTTGGGAGTCGGGTGTTGTGAGGATGGATAGCCTGGCTTATACCTGATGTGGCAGAAAGACATTCTTCTCCTCAGTAGCGTAGTTTTGATGTGAGTGAGGAACAGTATTGTTTAGAGCAGCGTTTCCCAAAGTGTGTTTCGTAGCATTCTAGTAATATGTCCACGGAAAAAAAGAGTTCCATGGTCAACTAAGTTGAGGGAGTCCCATATAAACTGTTAAAGGCTTAGGCAAGTTCTGTAGCAAAGAAACCTGTTTTCTGTTCGCCTAATTGATTTGATCATGAAATCCTTTTTTTTCCCAGTGAGCTCTGGTAACATTTTGTAGGGCACGCTTTGGGAAACTGGTGAGGGGGTAATGGGGTGGGAAAATTTGGTTCTGAGCGGCACCCTCTAGAGCAGACTTGAAAACCTAGCAGAAGCCCTTAGGTATTCAGATAAAGAAGTCCAGCATAGAGTATTAAGGCAACTGGCTTCCCAGATAAGTCCCAGAATAAAGGGTCGGTTATTGGTCAGCAGAACTGAACATGGTGGTTTGCACTTGGGTTCTGGTGGCGCAGGCGCAGGAGCAGCCAGCTGTGGCAGCGCATTAGTTTTGGCGCAAGCGAGCCTATGCTGCAGGGTCACTTTTGGCTGGTCAGAGAAGGAATAATGATATCACCTTCTTCCCCCCCCCAATCTTTTTTTTTCCCTTTACAAATTTTCCCTTTTCCCTTTACCTCCTTCCCCTCCCATCTTCTTTCATTAACCCCTCCTAAGGCATGTTATTTGAAAGCAATTGAGACGCAACCGAACTTTGCAGTAGCTTGGAGTAATCTTGGCTGTGTTTTCAATGCACAAGGAGAGATTTGGCTTGCAATTCATCACTTTGAAAAGGTTAGTCATTAATAATTGGTACTTGGGAAGTGCTTATGTGTGCAGGGTGTTTTTACTTAGAACCAAATAATAGGCCTTTACTTCATCAGTCACTTAATCTTTGTTTCTTTGACAGCGTTATAGCATTTGCTGGATGGTATATGATGTGGCAGTTTCCAGTTTTGTTTGTTTCTGAAGATTTTATTTTATTTTATTTTAAAGATTTTATTTATTTAGTTGACACACAGAGAGAGATCACAAGTAGGCAGAGAGGCAGGCAGAGAGAGAGAGGAGAAAGCAGGCTCCCTGCTGAGCAGAGAACCTGATGTGGGGTTCGATCCCAGGACCCTGGGATCATGACCTGAGCCGAAGGCAGAGGCTTTAACCCACTGAGCCACCCAGGTGCCCCTGAAGATTTTATTTTTTAAAGTAATCTCTACATCCAACGTGGGGTTCGATCTCACTCATGACTCTAGGTTCTAAGAGTCGCTCGTGGCTCCATCGACTGAGCCAGCCAGGTGCCCCCCCCCACCGCCAGGCAGTTTCCAGGTTTGCATGGAAAATGTATTTTAGAAATTAAAAATGCTTTTTTAAGAAGGGCAACTTTAAAGAAGCAGGGTTTCTTGGTCAAAAGGCTGATTCCAGATTGGGGTAGGAAATGTACAAAATGAATCTTGAGTACCCTATCACACCAGAAAGCAAGGAAGCTTTGATAGAGTAGGTCGAGAGGACTCGAAAAGGCAACCGGAAGAGGCTCATGCTGGCTAAAGATGGGACTTGAACATCAGCTGGAATATTAACTGAGATATATTTGAAACTTGTCAAATGTGTGTAAATTCATGAGTTTATAAATATACTAAGAAGAAATTCATTTGCTACCTTTAAAAGATAAGGAGTAATTCATTTTGAAAACTGACTAGAGTAGGAAGAATAAAGTATTTGTCTTCCTTCTGTGTGAACCGGACCTTAGGGTAACCCAGTAGTTGATGGGGGAAGTTTCTATTTATAGCAGTGTTCCAGCTAGTAAATGAAAAAGGAATGGTACAATCAGAGTTTCACCATTAATAGATTTAGGCATTTATCTGTGGCAAAGAAGACACAACCAGATGCTAGGTACTTTGTGATAGAAGCAAAGAGAAGAGGAAGTGTTCTTTATGACTCTTTAATATGTTCACAATTACTCATTACCTTTACCTTTTCAGTATTTCAGTTAAAGTTTGCATTTATTACACTGTAGGAGTACCTACCTCTTGCTCGGTGGTTCTCTGCCTTGGTTGCACGTGAGGAGCTTATAAAAGATAGGAATTCCTGGTGCCATCTTCAGAGGGTCTGATTTAACTGGTACGTGAGAGAGCCCAGGCACCCTTTAGGAGGTGAATTCTTAATGTTATGGCCAGGGTTGAGAATCCCTGCTCTGGTTATATCTGGCCATATTTTAAGACAACTTCAGATTTATTTGGATAAAACCATTTAATGGTTAGTATCTCCTTGAAGTAATGTATCTGACTAAGTGTGTAGCTCTAATTACATATCTTACTAAGGTCTTACTGAGTATGTAGACTTTATTAATGAGCTATATATTTCCCTTTTCAGTTAGAGCCTGCTGCTGTTTCTTCCTGCCATTATGTTTTAGAAGAGTTAGGATTTTTTTTAAAGATTTTATTTTTTATTCATTTAATTTTTTTAAATTTATTTATTTGATAGGCAGAGATCACAAGTAGGCAGAGAGGCAGGCAGAGAGAGAGGAGGAAGCAGGCTCCCTGCTGAGCAGAGAGCCCGATGTGAGGCTCGATCCCAGGACCCTGGGATCGTGACCTGAGCCGAAGGCAGAGGCTTTAACCCACTGAGCCACCCAGGCGCCCCTGTTCATTTAATTTTTTGAGGTGGGGAGGGGGCAGACAAAGAGGGAGAGAATTAAGGAGGCTCCAAGCCCAGCGTAGAGCCTGATGTGGGGCTTGATCTCAAAACCCTGAGATCATGACCTGAGCCAAAATCAAGAGTTGAACACTTAACCGACTAAGCCACCCAGGCACACTTTTAAGATTTTATTTTTAAGTAATCTCTACACCCAACGTGGGGCTCAAACCCATAGTCCCGAGATCAAGAGTCACATGTTGCACAGACTGAGCCAGCCAGGCGCTCCTAGAAGAGTTAGGCTAATTAATCTTAAATAAGATAGGGCCCACCGTTAGAAGTATTTAGCTCAGTAAAATTGGAGGAGACCCAGTTTAAAATTTTTCCCTTCAGGACACATTGTGCTCTCCCATTACACAAGTTATTTTGATAACATTGAGGTTTGTGAATAATGAGTGGGTACTAAAATAACGGTTTTTAAAAGTTTATTTGTTTCATAATTTCTCCACCCAGTGTGGAGCTCAAACACACAATGCTGAGATCAAGAGTTGCATGCTCCGACTGAGTCAGCCAGACACCCCTATATGGGTTTTTTTTTTAAGTGAAAGAAATAAGATTTAACTATACTGGAATATGTAATTGGAGGCCTAAAATTATCTCAGAATAAAAAATTGTAATTGGCAAGTGTAATCTGAAATCTTAACTTGTCTCTGAGTAGCTGTCTTGTAATTTTTAGGCTGTCACCCTTGACCCCAATTTTCTGGATGCTTATATCAATTTAGGAAATGTCTTGAAAGAGGCACGGATATTTGACAGGTGAGAGAATGTTTTATTTGATACATTTTCTTGAGTGTTTGTTGTATTGGCACTTGAGCCTTTGGACTAAAATGATGACAGTGGTCCATTGAAATACATTTTCCTTTTCTAGTATGTTGCTTTTCCCTCATCATGTCTGCTGTGTTACCTTTTATTTAGAGGCATTGTTGCCTGACTTTTCATTGCTGGCTTTCCTCCAAGCCATTATCCTTCTCACTGGGAATTTAATTGAAATTTCTTTTATTGTAAACCTGTTGAAGTGGTTATCTTTTAGACTAAATTATTTCTTTGATCTGATTCCAAAGGCTAAGTAAATCCTGACTTTTTGACCTCTTTTTTTTTTTTTTGGTTAGGGGAGAGCTGATTTCTTATGTGGAAATAGAAAATTTTTCAATGTAAAAATACATTTTTATTAAGGTGGAATGTTGATGTGAGGTTAAGTATAGTATAGCATGAATTATAATTAATTGATAGACTTTGGTATAGCTTGAATTAATTGTAACAAAGCATCCATTAAAAGTTAGTTGCATTGTGTGTGTGTGTGTGTGTGTATGTTTTTTTTTTATTTACAGAGCTGTGGCAGCTTACCTTCGTGCCCTAAGCTTGAGTCCAAATCATGCAGTGGTGCACGGCAACCTGGCTTGTGTATACTATGAGCAAGGCCTGATAGATCTGGCAATAGACACCTACAGGCGAGCTATTGAACTGCAACCACATTTCCCTGATGCCTACTGCAACCTAGCCAATGCACTCAAAGAGAAGGGCAGTGTAAGGACATTTATTCAGTCTATTTCTTTGTTACCTGGTAGGATTAAAAAGCTGTTTCTGTACCTATTGCTATTAAGTATCGAAGTGGTGAATTGTTTTACTTTCAAGTTTTGGTTGAGAGAATAGCAAAAATACCTATTTTCTAGAATATTATCAGCCATTAGGCTTAATTAAGCAGTTGTTGGAATAACATCTGTGTTGGCTCTGTGATTCCTCCGTATAGGTGTTGAATAATTTGTTTCATTTTCTAGGTTGCCGAAGCAGAAGATTGTTATAATACAGCTCTCCGGCTGTGTCCCACCCATGCAGACTCTCTGAATAACCTAGCCAATATCAAAAGAGAACAGGGAAACATTGAAGAGGCTGTTCGCTTATATCGTAAAGCATTGGAAGTATGTTCAGGGTGGTGTGGCTGGATATTTTTTCTGTGTGTTAATAGAGGAAAGGCAGTTAAAGTTTGCCATGTCATCCACCTCTTTTGTAAAAACAGTGGTTGAATCATTCATTGAACCAGTAATTGAGTATCTAAGGTATGAGTGAAGTCGTGTGTGACATTCAGGGAAGTCTCTATGTTGAGTTTGTTATTTTATGGGCAGGTAGAGCTACACGGAAAAGTTAAACTGAGTTAACAGTTCAAGAGAGGTTACAAATAAGTCCATAATTTCAGTGCCTGATGGCTGTAATGGTGGGTGGTGGTTGTGGTTTAATAAGAGACTGAGATTTTAGAAAAGAGAGATGCTGGAGTAATCGGCATAAGCTGGATGAGGAGAGGTCTTACCTCCTCACCTTTGGAAACAAGGAGAGGTAAAAAATAAAGGAAGTGGTAGAATTTGAGTCACTTGATTTTGAAGAATGAGGAGACTTGGAGAAGGTAGACAGAAATGTAGGGATATAAAGATACTTGAGCAAAGTTCTTACCGTGGTAAGTTTTTACTGCTGGTTTAGAAGTTTTTTTTAAACCTCGGATGTCATCTTGACTCTGTAGGTCTTCCCAGAGTTTGCTGCTGCTCATTCAAATTTAGCAAGTGTACTGCAGCAGCAGGGAAAACTTCAGGAAGCTCTGATGCATTATAAGGAGGCTATTCGGTAAGATCCTCACTGTCTAATTTTTTTTTTCCTTTACATTTTTAAATGTTTGGCCTGTGGCACATTTGGCTTGTGTTAAGATGACTTTTAATAACCATAGACTAACATTACAGGGAGTTAAAGGTTTTTGTACTAGAAGAAGAAAATCTTCGTTTTCTCTTTTAGAATTAGTCCTACCTTTGCTGATGCCTACTCGAACATGGGAAACACTCTAAAGGAGATGCAGGATGTTCAGGGAGCTTTGCAGTGTTACACTCGTGCCATTCAGATTAACCCTGCGTTTGCAGATGCCCACAGCAATTTGGCTTCCATTCATAAGGTTACTACTGTTGATTATAATACGTGCATCTAAGCACCTAATGTTTAATTGTAGCAAAACTTTTAACCATCCCATTTTACTTATTTCCAGGATTCAGGGAATATTCCAGAAGCGATTGCTTCCTACCGCACTGCTCTGAAACTGAAGCCTGATTTTCCTGATGCTTATTGTAACTTGGCTCATTGCCTGCAGGTAAAGAATAACAGGCCAGTAATTGGGTTTCGGTGTGGCAATCACTTTTTAATTGTTATGTGCCACATTAATCCAAGCCTGGCCAGAGACCTTTAAACAAACTATTTTCTAAAGGGTTATCTGAAGTTATATTAGGCCAAAGTCATGTAAAATGTTAAATCTTGGAATAGGGTTTTCTGGGAAATAACTTTTTTCCCCCCTAAGACTTTATTTGACAGAGAGAGCCAGAGCGCACAGGCTGGGGGGTGGGGGAGAGGTGGGACGGAGATGGCAGAGGGAGAGGGAGAAGCAGGCTCCCCACTGAGCAGGGAGACCGACATGGGGCTCCATCCCAGGACCCCGGGATCACAACCTGAGCCAAAGGCAGATGCCCAATCACCTGAGCCACCCAGGTGCCTCTGGGTAGTAACTGCTTCTTGCCTCCTCTAGATTGTCTGTGACTGGACAGACTATGATGAGCGAATGAAGAAGTTGGTCAGTATTGTGGCTGACCAGCTAGAGAAGAACAGGTTGCCTTCTGTGCACCCTCATCATAGTATGCTCTACCCTCTTTCTCACGGCTTCAGGAAGGCTATTGCTGAGAGGCATGGAAACCTCTGCTTGGATAAGGTACAATTGTTTTGTCTCAATCTTTCTGTTTCACAATAAAGTACAGATACAGAAGATGACGTGAATCAGTCATATGTATGTGGTTTCTTGAGTTACTTACTATAAGGTGAACACAACCCATGCTGAGAAACGAGATACCCCAGAGATACCATGTCTCAGTCATGACCCCTTCCATCCCCTAGGGTGGAATTCTAACAGTAGAGGGCTGGTGTTTGAAAGCCATAATATTTAATAAAAGTGTTTGGTATTTTATACTCTGCTTTGAGAATTAGAGCAGTACTTGATCAAAGATGACAGTTTGCTCAGCAGAATGGATTAGAGTGCTAAATGTAATTCTGTGTTTTAGAAATGCTTCCCTATAGAATTTTCTAAAATGCAGGGTATGTCATGCTCTGTCCACACTGCCTCGAGCTTTCTCCAAGTTTTAGATTTGCTCAAGCTACTACTTAGGCCTCAGGAACAGGTCAGAGTATGAAGCATATTATATAAACTGCTAAGATTGGATTGAATTGGCTGTATGACTTAAATTAAGTATTCTGGGCAAACCATTTCCAACAGATGGAAAGTACAGGCTTGTTTTGTTTTTTATCAGTTTTCCTAGATGAAGATTTATGTATAGATTCAACTGTACTAATAGGCATTGGTTTCTGTTGGTAGATTAATGTCCTTCATAAGCCACCATATGAACATCCAAAAGACTTGAAGCTTAGTGATGGTCGGCTGCGTGTAGGATATGTGAGTTCTGACTTTGGGAATCATCCTACTTCTCACCTTATGCAGTCTATTCCAGGCATGCACAATCCTGATAAATTTGAGGTAAGACTAGTATTTCCCTAGAGACACTATTTGTTTTATTTAAAAAAAAAAACAACAAAAAATATTTCTGGCTTTATCATCACCATTAGGTGTTAAGGTCAGTCAGTGTCTTTTTTGAAAGATTTGAGCCAAGATTAGTTTTACATTTAATTTTAATTTTTTAATTGAAATACAGTTGACATACAATATTACATTAGTTTCAGGTGTACAACATAGTGATTCACATTCGTTCATTATGAAATGCTCACCACAGTAAGTGTAGTTACTGTCTGTTACCATATAAAGTCATTAAATGTTGACTGAATTCCCTATGCTGTACTTTTCCAGTTAGAAAATAAGTCACAGGGATGGAGTTTGTACGTCTTAATCCCGTTCACCCATTTTACCCATTCTCCTCACCTCCTCCCTCTGGCAACCACCATTTTGTTCTCTGTACTTAGGAGTCTGTTTCTGTGTATTTTTTGTTTGGTCATTTGTTTTTTATAATTCCATATGTAAGTGAAACCATATGGTACTTGTCTTTTTCTGTCTGACATATTTCACTTAGAATAATATTCTCTAGTTCCATCCATGTTGTTGTGAATGGCAAGATTTCCTTCTTTTCTATGGCTCCATTGTATGTATGCCAACACCCTCTGTGTATTCTTTATCCAATCATCTCTTGATGGACATATCGGTGGTTGCTTCTGTATCTTGTTAAGCCGAGGTTTTTAAATACATTGTGTGCTGCCCTTCAGGTATTCTGTTACGCCCTGAGCCCAGATGATGGCACAAACTTCAGAGTGAAAGTGATGGCAGAAGCCAATCATTTCATTGATCTCTCTCAGGTAGGCGAAACTCCTACACTTCAGGCTTTTAATTTAAAGCAAATAGTGAATGAAACTATTGGTGTGTAGCTTGTATTTTTCATGACCAGTATTTAACATCAGCCATTACATATGGATAATTACTGCGATCTTATTTCTCTGATCATTTACATTTGTAATCAGTGTGGATTGTGCTGACGTTGCAAATGAAATAAAAATGGGATCTATTTGTGCTTGGACATAGAACTCTTCAGGAAATGCTGCCTTGGAAGAGGAATAAATAGGTTATTTAAAGAAAATAGAGGAATTCTAGGGTTCATCATGGTTCATCTGTTTTTGTGGGCATTTGCCTTTGGTTATCTTTATTTCTGTACTTGCTCTATTGTTATTTTTAGGAGCATCAATTTTATGATAAATTTAAGATTGAGGGCGCCTGGGTGGCTCAGTTGGTTAAGTGGCTGCCTTTGGCTCAGATCATGATCTCAGGGTTCTGGGATCGAGTCCTGCATCGGGCTCCCTGCTCAGGGGAATCTGCTCCCTCTGCCTGCTGGTCCCCCTGCTTGTACTGTCTGTCTTTATGTGAAATAAGTAAATAAAATCCTTTTTTTAAGATTTTATTTATTTATTTGACAGAGATCACAATTAGGCAGAGAGGCAGGCAGAGAGAGGTGGAAGCAGGCTCCCCGCTGAGCAGAGAGCCCGATGCAGGACTTGATCCTAGGACCCTGAGATCATGACCTGAGCCGAAGGCAGAGGTTTAACCCACTAAGCCACCCAGGCGCCCAGTAAATAAACTCTTTGAACAAAATTAAGATTGAAACCTGTGGAGGAATTAATTTGCTCGGTCTAGAGGTTTTTCTTTATAGATTCTGTGGGTCACTTTGGTGACTAAAAGGGATATGCAATGTTTGGTATATCTAGTAATTGATACATGAATCATTGAAGTTCCAGCAGAAGGGTTGTGAGATCCTTGTCATTTAGTAAATAGTGTGTACCAACATTTTTAGCAATGTAGCTTTTGCTTTGGGATTATACTTAACCCTTTCTGATATAGCGTTTAGACTCTGACCAAGAAGCATACTGTCCTCCACATCTGAGACGTTCAGGGACCCACTGCTTATTGACTGTGGAGTCTAAACTCTTCAGCAGGGCCTTCCCAGTCCTTCTTTCTTTTTTTTTTTTTTTTTAAGATTTTATTTATTTATTTGACAGAGAGAGATCACAAGCAGGCAGAGAGGCAGGCAGAGAGAGAGGAGGAAGCAGGCTCCCTGCTGAGCAGAGAGCCCGATGCGGGGCTCGATCCCAGGACCCTGAGTTCATGACCTGAGCCGAAGGCAGCGGCTTAACCCACTGAGCCACCCAGGCGCCCCGCTTCTTTTTTTTAAATTTATTTATTTAGAGAGAGGGCTCGAGTTGGGATGGGGAGAGACAGAGGGAGAGAATCTCAAGCAGACTCTGTGCTGAGTGCAGTCTGACATAGGGATCCATCTCATGAACCTACGATCATGACCTGAGCGAAAATCAAGAGTTGGACGCTTGACTGAACCACCCGGGCACCCCAGCCTTCACAATCTAAGTCCGAGCACAGCCATGTTTGCCAATGCTTTTCACCTGCCATTTGCCCTCATATATACCTTATACCAGACAGAAGTGATCTACTCAGCATTTTCAAAATCTACCATGCACTTTACTCTGGTTCTTTATTCATTCTGTTCTCTATTGAGATTCTGTTCTGTCCAACTGCCTCAAACTCTTACTCATCTTTGAAGGCCCATTTCAAACACCAATCCTCTATGAAGTCTTGTTATTCATAGGTTCAATATAGAGTGAACTCCGCTTCCTGAGTATTCTGTTTCTGTAATGTTTTGGGCCCATTTTAATGGCACTTAGCCATATTTTTATGCTACATTAATGTAATTTGTGTTACCGTGTTTTGCACCTATGACTCTGAATTCTATTTGCCATTAAAGCTAATTGAATTAGTTTGAGATTACACATAGTTCTTTTTTTTTTTTTAAGATTTTATTTATTTATTTGACAGAGAGAGAGATCACAAGTAGGCAGAGAGGCAGGCAGAGAGAGAGGAGGATGCAGGCTCCCCGCTGAGCAGAGAGCCCGATGCGGGCCTCGATCCCTGGGACCATGACCTGAGCTGAAGGCAGAGGCTTTAACCCACTGAGCCACCCAGGCGCCCATAGTTCTTTTTTTTTATTCCACAGATTCCATGCAATGGAAAAGCAGCTGATCGCATCCATCAGGATGGCATACACATCCTTGTAAATATGAATGGTTATACCAAGGGTGCTCGAAATGAACTCTTTGCTCTCAGGCCTGCTCCTATTCAGGTAAAGGAACTAAATAGTAATTGCTCACAATGTTTATTGAGCTAAAAAGACAGTGATTTCTGCTACCCCCGGCCCCCCGGTTACCTGGCATTTGAAACAACAGACATGCTTGACTTAAGAAAAAAAGTATGGTTCTTGAAATGTACAGGGATAAAGAATTTTGAGTCTTGAATACAATATGCACAGGCACATGTATAGAAACACACAGTTCGTGGTTGAGTACAAACAGTTGTTTGGTATTGTAAATTGGAAAAACGTTTAACACTTCAAAAGGTAGTTTGAGATACTACGTCATCCCTCTTGGCTAAAGAAGTCAACCCTCCTTGTATGTTTATTTGGTTTTGAACTCTTTTGATGAACATTTTTAGGTTTTGGCCTCGTTTCTTTTTTCTTCTAGGCCATGTGGCTGGGATACCCTGGGACTAGTGGTGCACTTTTCATGGACTACATCATCACTGATCAGGAAACGTCACCAGCTGAAGTTGCTGAGCAGTATTCTGAGAAACTGGCTTATATGCCCCATACTTTCTTTATTGGTGATCACGCTAATATGTTCCCTCACTTGAAGGTAGGTAGAAAAACAGTGCTATGTGGATGTTGCGAAGAACTGTAGTCCTTTCTTTGTTGTTGTCCCTATGCATCCTAAAAGATTTGTCTCAAACCTTTTTTTTTTATTAGAAAAAAGCAGTCATCGATTTTAAGTCCAATGGTCACATCTATGATAATCGGATTGTTCTTAATGGCATCGACCTCAAAGCATTTCTTGATAGTCTGCCGGATGTGAAAATTGTCAAGGTCAGAACCTGGTCAATATTGTCATTGAAATGAAGTTATCTGCATTTGGGATCTTATTCCTAATGATACATTTTGTCATTTTTTCCTTATAGATGAAGTGTCCTGATGGAGGAGACAATGGTGACAGCAGTAATACAGCTCTTAATATGCCTGTTATTCCTATGAATACCATTGCGGAAGCAGTTATCGAGATGATTAACAGAGGGCAAATTCAGATAACAATTAATGGGTTCAGTATTAGCAATGGACTAGCAACTACCCAGGTGAGGAGAGAATAGAGCATAATATGTACCACCAGGTATTCTTTTATCTCCTTTAAGTCTCATAATAACTCCAGGAGGTGTAAGTATCATTATCTCTGTTTCATAGTTGAGGAATTGAGTTCAGTGGAAATTGGCATCTTACATAGATTTGTCTTATTTTATTATTTTTTTAAAGATTTTATTTACTTGAGAGAGAGAGAGACAGAGATACAGAGCATAAGCAGGGAGGAGAGGGAAAAGCAGGCTCCCTGCTGAGCGGGGAGACTGATGTAGGACTCGATCCCAGGACCCTGGGATCATGACCTGAGCCGAAGGTAGACGCTTAACCAACTCGGCCACCCAGGTGCCCCTCAATTTGTCTTATTTTAAAAGTCTCTTGGATTCAGCCAGTAGGTCACTTAATGAGGGTCTACTTGGTTAACAATATGTTTCTTACTCCTTGCCTGTGGCTTTCTTCTTATCAACAGTGAATAATTATCTGTACTGCATACAGTTTCTTGCTTCTGTTACTCATTCTTTCCCTAGTTAAATCTTCCTTCCTTTTAAGACTTTTTAGTTCAGATAGTTCCTCCAGGAATCCATTCCTGTCCTTATCACTAATCTGCTAATCTCACCTTTCCTGTTCTGTGCTCCTTGTCTTTTCTGCTTCTGTAATACCTGGGATGTATTTTATATCCAGCAGAGCATGTTATCATTCTTGTGTTTGTGTATTCTCTGTTGAACTGAATTCCTTTAGGGTCTGTGTCTTAATCACAGTAATATACTATGTGTTCAGTAAATATATATTGCATATTGGAGTAAGTGAGTATGTAGCTCTGTCAAGATTATAAGGCAAGGATCTCTCAGGAGTTAAAAGTTTTAGTGGTGTAACAGTTTATACTAAAGGTGCTCAAAATGAACTCTTCTCTCAGGTTAGCTCCTGTTAAGGCAAAGGAATTGATAATAGTCACTTACAGTGTGTATTGGGCTAAAAAGATGGTGTGTTTTCTCTTAATCTCTGATTAAATGCCATTTGAAATAGGACAGACATGTTTGACTTAAGAAAAAAATGTGTATAATTCTTGAAATGCACAGGGACAAAGAATTTTGAGTTTAGAACACAATGCCCAAATGTATGAAATGTCCATGCATACTTGGAATAGTTATATAACAGTTTAACACAGTACCCAGATCTGTGGGAATTGTAAGACTGTAATTAATTGTATACGTAGATACTTAAAAATAGTGATCATCAGTGTGAGGAGATGCAGGAGAGATCATTTGGAGGAATAAGTTTAGCCTTCAAGGGTGGGTGTGATTTAGAAAAGGACATTTCATTCATTAAAAATAAGCAGAAGGGGTGCCTGGATGGCTCAGTCATTAAGTGTCTGCCGTCAGCTCAGGTCATGATCCTGGGATGCTGGGATCGAGCCCCGCATTGGGCTCCCTGCTCCATGGGAAGCCTGCTTCTCTCCATTTCTGTTCCCTCTCTAGCTGTGTGTGTGTGTGTGTGTGTGTGTGTGTGTGTGTGTGTAATAAATAAAATCTAAAAAAAATAAGCAAAGCTTGCTGTTGGAATAAGGTTTTGAAAAGAACTTTTTGGCTTGAGTCATAAGTTTGAAGGTGTGGAGTGGTCCCCCCCCCCCATTAAGATAATACTGTAACATTTTCCGTTTTTTGACTTAATATGTCATGAATATTTTTTCATAGTTCAAATGACGTAACTTTTAATGGTTTATACTATTTGGCATCTTAAGGTTTCTTTCTTTTTTTTTTTTTTTAAAGATAGTTATTTGAGGGGTGCCTGAGTGGCTGAGTGGGTTAAAGCCTCTGCCTTCTGCTCAGGTCATGATTCCAGGGTCCTGGGATCGAGCCCTGAAGCAGGGAGCCTGCTTCCTCCTCTCTCTCTGCCTACCTCTCTGCCTACTTGGAATCTCTGTCAGTCAAGTAAATAAATAAAATCTTTAAAAAAAAAAAAGATAGTTATTTGAGAGAGTGTGTGCATGTGTGTATGAGAACAGGTTGGGGGAGGGGCAGAGTGAGGAGAGAGAAAATCCTCAAGCCGACTCACCGCTAGCCTCGGAGTCTGAAAACCCTGAGATCGTGACCTGAGCTGAAACCAGGAGTCAGATGCCCGACCTGCTGAGCCACCTGGCACCCCAAGGATTCTTCATTAGTTAAAAAACACCAGATGCTGCTGGCTTTAAATATAAATACATATTGTTTTTCATGTTCCAGATCAACAATAAAGCTGCCACTGGAGAAGAGGTTCCTCGTACCATTATTGTAACCACACGTTCTCAGTATGGGTTACCAGAAGATGCCATTGTGTACTGTAATTTTAATCAGTTATACAAAATCGACCCTTCTACTTTGCAGATGTGGGCAAATGTGAGTATGGGTAGATTAATTATTCATGTCTAGAGACACGTAGAGATTATGTAGACCATGTTGCTAAGGCTGCCCTCCACTTCCATTCAGGAGCTGTTGTGCTCATTTCTACAAAAGAGTAGGTTTTTCAGCCATTTTTGATTTTTTTTTTTTTAATTAAAAAAAATTTTTTTTTAGTATAGTTGACACAGTATTTTTATTTTATTTTATTTTTTAAGGTTTTATTTATCCATTTGAGAGAGAGAGATGAGAGGGGAGAAGGTCAGAGGGAGAAGCAGATTCCCCACAGAGCTGGGAGCCTGATGCGGGACTTGATCCTGGGATCATGATCTGAGTTGAAGGCAGTTGCCCAACCAACCGAGCCACCCAGCAGCCCTATTTTATTTTATTTATTTATTTGGCAGAGAGAGAGACAGAGCTAGAGAGGGAACAGAAGTAGGGGGAGTGGGAGAGAGAGCAGCAGGCTTCCCACTGAGCAAGGAGCCCAATGCGGGACTTAATCCCAGGACCCTGGGATCATGACCTGAGCCGAAGGCAGATGCTTAATGACTGAGCCACCCAGGTGCCCCTTGATTTTTCCTTCCAGTGTATAAATATCATGTTAAGAACCTTTTTAACTTATGTATTCAAAACCAGGGATCAACAAACTTTGTTTTAAAGGGCCAGATGGTAATTATTTTTGTTTTTTTTAACCCACTGAGCCACCCAGGCGCCCCTGTTTCTGTAACTTTTATACACACAGTCACGCCTGCTTGTTTACATACTGTCTGTAGCTGTTTTCCAGTGACAAGGACAGAATTGAGTAGTTATGACAGAGTCCATGTGGTTGCAAAGCCAAAAATATTTGTTCTCTGGTCCTTTACAGAAAGTCTGCTGACACCTGATCTTGATTAGGCACGTAGTCAGGCAAGTGTGAGCTCATCCTGTTTGTTGTGTCATGCTGGGGGATTTAAAATTTGAAATGGAAAATTTCTTGCTCATCAGCAAAAACCACTGTCAATAATGATTCCCACAGGACACAGCCGCCTCAGATTTTGCCAATTAGTAACTTGTTTTGTGTCTTACGTCAGTTTTCTCTTTCTTTGAACTCTGGGGACAGCTAAGCACAACAGGAACCTGTAATTCAGTTGATCTAATTCATCTATGAGGGAAAGACAAAGTTCATAGTAGGCTACTATCTGGGTGACAAGAATAGACTGGTAGAATTATTAGAGCTCTATGAGAGCCTTTCTTGAGAAGGGCAGAACTGCTATTAAAAACTATTCTTGGGGCGCCTGGGTGGCTCAGTCGGCTAAGCGTCTGCCTTCAGCTCAGGTCATGATCCCAGAGTCCTGGGATCGAGCCCCGCATCGGGCTCTCTGCTCAATGGGGAGCCTGCTTCCCCCACTCTCTCCCTGCCTACCTCTCTGCCTACTTGTGATCTCTGTCAAATAAATAAATAAAATCTTAAAAAAAAAACCCTATTCTTATTTTCCCTATTTTAGATTCTAAAGCGTGTTCCCAATAGTGTGCTGTGGCTGTTGCGGTTTCCAGCAGTAGGAGAACCTAATATTCAACAGTATGCGCAAAACATGGGCCTTCCCCAAAACCGTATCATTTTTTCACCTGTTGCTCCTAAAGAGGAACATGTCAGGAGAGGCCAGCTGGCTGATGTCTGCCTGGACACTCCCCTTTGTAATGGACACACCACAGGGATGGATGTTCTCTGGGCAGGAACACCCATGGTCACTATGCCAGGTGAGTTGCCCATAAATCATTGGAATCTTCCTTGTTCCTTTTAAAACCTCCTTTAGGGGAAACATTTTTTAGGTGAAATTGTGTGTACTAGAAGCAGCACTTAGGGCAAGATGATAAAAAAATGAGCTTTGTTCCAAGTATAAGCACTCCGTTCCATTCTCCTCATCTGCATTGTATGGGGTACATAACAACATTAATAACTGCTGTTTACATCCTCAGATGTGCAGTCTGTTCTCTTCTTTTTCTTTTTTTTTTTGCAGGAGAGACTCTTGCTTCTCGAGTTGCAGCTTCCCAGCTCACTTGTTTAGGTTGTCTTGAGCTTATTGCTAAAAATAGACAAGAATATGAAGACATAGCTGTGAAACTGGGAACTGACCTAGAATAGTAAGTAAACTTTTCCGTGAACAAATTTTATGGTAAAGGAGATAGATAAGGAAAATTTAGAGAGAATATAGATGTTACACAATGAAATTATAAAATAAGGATAATATGAACTAGGTGATTTAGTTGTATGATCTCTAGATGAGAGAACTTCTGAACTTCCATAAAAGCAGTGATCAATAGGTGTGACTATGTAAAGAGTAAATGGCTGAATAAAAGTGAGTCAAGAAAATAAAAAGGCAAGCAAAGAGGGAAAGAAAATCTTTGTTTCTGTGTCAAATAATAATAGTCTGGTTATATAAAGACCAAAGAACATTCATATCTTAAATTCCTTAAAAGGAAACCAAACACAGAAATGAACAGACAACTCATTCAAGTAGAAATACAAATGGTTAATAAGAGAAAGTTTCAACCTCTGTAGTAGAAATGCAAATATAAAATAACATTGTAGTATAGCCATTATTTGCCAGAAAATAAATATTTTTAGTATGATACCAGTGATGAGGGAGCATCCAGGTGCTGGCCTTTTCATACATTTCAGACAGTGAGTAAATTGGTACAACCCTTCCTCAAAATTTGAAGAGCTGTAGGGAAAACAGCCAGACCTTTGATCCTATTAGGGTGCTACATCTTCACTGTAGCCTAAGGGAAAATGCCAGCATAACTTCAGTGCCCTAAGTGGGTGGGAATTAGAGGGGTGGTGCTTAGATAAGGGGTGCTTTAGCCTACAATGAAGTAGTGTTTCTCTCTTAAATGAGGCTTTTCTTTGGGTGTTCTGGGTAATTTTTTTTTCTTCTTGTTTTTCTGAGAAGTAGCATATTCTAGAGAGATTGCTTGGTGGTTTGAATCCACGCCCTCCCACTTAGAAGCTTTGTGACCTTGGGCAAGTTAGTCTCTACGTGCCTTGCTTTTTCTGTCTGCAAAATGGGGATGCATGATAGTACCTACCTTGCAGAGATGTAAGGGTTGAAAAAAAAAAAGGTGTTCCATGTAAACCACTTAACAAAAGTTCTTGGTAAGCATTCAGAAGATGTTAAGCATTTATATTTTCAAAATCTTCTCCATTGAATATCTCATATATTTAAGAAGAATGATTGAAAATTTTGAGCTCAGTCATTAAAAAATTAAGGTTTGTGTCCATCATTCTAGAGAAAACTACAGTAAATGTTTTAGTTTTAGTGTATTTAAAAATTTTTTTTGGAGCTTAGTTGATTTCATATGATACTTTTCCCCAACATTTTGTTATAAAAATTTTCAGTCTTAAAATAAACTTCTGTACCTACTGCCTAGATTTTACCACTAACACTTTACTATCCTTGCTTTATCACGTATCTATTCCTCTATTTATTCATTTATCCACATAGCAATCCATCTTACATGATACATTTTGAAGTACATTGCAGACCTCCATACTCCTGTATACTTAAGAATGGACATCCTTAGAGTTTAATATTATTTTGGAGGCAGAATTTATATACAGTGAAATGCATAAATCTTAAATTTTGAGTTTTGAGACCTACCTTTGTAACCCAAACCTGTAACAGTGTATGGAAACATTATCATCACTCCAGAAAGTTCCTTCACATTCCTTCTCAGTTGGTCCTTCACACCAACCCTCAGGACAACTACTACTGTCCTGAATTTTTTTCCCCATAACTTAGTTTTGCCTTTCTAGAACCATATACAAATGAAACCATACAGTATGCACTCTATAGGTTTTTTTCACCTAGGATAATGTTGTGAGATTGATCCCTGATGTTGGCCTATATCAGTACTTCATTTTTTTTTTATTGCTGAGTAGTATTTCATTGTATGGATGTAGCACAGTTCAACCATTCTCCCGTTGACTTACAGAACTTAGAAAAATAGAGCACAGAAGTACATTTATTTGAAAGGTAGCATTAATATAGTCATGGTTGGGTTGAAGCCAACATAATGTATAGCCATTTTACTAGTTCTGTCACAAAAACTTTAAAACTTTTTTATTAATTGCTTTTAAAAATGCATAGGAGTGTTCCAGCTTGTCCCTCTGAGGTAGTAATTCTCTCCATAGAAGAAGAATCTCATCACAAATTACATATTCAGAAGAGGAATTGAGAATTCTTTACCTGTCTGTTCCCAGTGAAGGACTGATTGCTTCTTTTCCCTATTTTGAATAAAACCATGGTCTTGGTGATACTAGGAACACTTTTTGCTAATATCTAAATAAGTAATTCATGTGTAAGTGGAAAATTATGGCAGTAGAGATAGTATATTTCTTATCCCCTGGAGTATTTTTCCTATTTCATTAAAATATTCATAAACTGAAAACTTCATCTCACATTCATTGCTTAGCTATTGTAAATGATGCTTCAGTGAGCATCTTTGCATGGCCAGGTTTGTCTGTATCTCTGATCATTTTCTTTTGGATAGATGTAAAAGTGTTACTGATCGATCAGAGGGTTGTTAACATTTAAGTTTCTTGACACACATATTGCTAAATCTCTTACGAAAAGGGTAAGCAGTGTACATTCTAACTGGTACATGGGAATAGACATGTGTGATTGCCAATTCTTTTAAAGGTAGAAGTGAGCTGAAATGGAGAAAGCATGGGATCTCGTGGATATACTTCTTTAGGAAAAACAATATTTTCAGAGGACGTGGAGGTGAACTTGATTATTCTAAATGTTAGCATTGCGTTAGCTGTGATCCTTCCCTTTTTCAGCGTTGAGGTCAGCGTGGCCAGTCAGAAGAGAACACAGTGTGAAGTACAGTCATGTATTTTACCACAGAGGTGACTAGGAATTTGTGAGGGCTGGTTCTGAATTTTTCTGCTCTGATTTGTAAGCTTGGTTCTTTTTTGTTTTATTGCCTAGCCTGAAGAAAATTCGTGGCAAAGTGTGGAAGCAGAGAATATCTAGCCCTCTGTTCAACACCAAACAATACACAATGGAACTAGAGCGGCTCTATCTACAGATGTGGGAGCACTATGCAGCTGGCAACAAACCTGATCACATGATTAAGCCTGTTGAAGTCACTGAGTCGGCCTAAATAAAGACTATGCACAGGAGATTGCCCCTATACCTGAGCCTCAACCTTCTGGGGAAAGGGAACTAGATAATGTACTTTTGCTTATCTGTACGGTATCATGTTGCAGATGGGTGACAAACGATAATAGAATAGCACAGCCAGACTTGCTTCCTGCGTGATAGGGAGAGACACGAGATGGGAAACTGCTGTTCCACAAGGAATCTACACAGAATTTTGCAGCAACCAGGTGGTGCATAGGTCTGGAAGGTCTGATCTCCCTTGGTCTTCCATGGGATGGTTAGTGTGGAGGGGAGATACAGATTGTCCAGCCGTTTTGTGATTCCATGGATTGATTGAGTCTTCTGAATTAATTTTTTTCTTTATACTTTGGGTATTGGAGCTTTTAAAAATGTTTGGTTTCAGGTATTTTTATTCATGTGAAGTGTATATGATTCTCTTGAGATAAGGTTTTAAGCTAAAATGTTGCTCCTTGTTTTAGTTTCTGAACTCTACAAATTAATGGGGACTTTGCTGGTGTAGTCTTTTTTATAGGTTTTATAAACCACTTGAGCCTATATCAGTCGTTTTAGTGTCTGACCTAATGTTTGGAGCTATCAGTGCTTTGTTGGTTTAGATGATGACTCAAAAATTTTTTTCTGGTCCGTTTCCCATTTCCTTCCCTTCCCTTCCCCTCCTTTAAAGTTTCTCCTATAACTCAGCTAACAAAACGAAGTCTGATTTTAAATATCCCAGAGTGTTTCTCTTAAACACATCATCTGGTGCCAAATGAAAATTCTTAGGAGTGATTATTAATTATGCAGGGCATAGTTGTGGTACTGTCATTGATAATAATATAGATTTTTGGGGGGCCTAGTTTTGACCTATTTCACCAGTGTTTTACCTTTGACTGCCCCTCTATGCTGCTTCCAAAAGTGATAGTGTGTGATAAGATTTTTACCTTCCTTTCTCAAGTTTTTTTTTTTTTTTTAAGTGAGTCCTGTTCTTCCTATTTCTTTCAGCAGAAATGAAATCCCAGGTAAGTATAAGTATTCACGTATTTGATCAGTAAGTCACAGTTATCTTCGATACATTAAATAACTTTCATCAAAAAACATGATAGAGGTAAAATGCTCTGAAGGACCAGCTATGTAAATGAGTAATTATTTTTCAGACCTTCTCGGGTATTATGTAATAATTGTCTTCTGGACTTGGTATTGAAGTCTGTATGGATCAGCCTCAGTAGTAGCAAGTGGCTTTGCTACGTGGTTTGGAGTACAAATTAGACTTTAGCCCTCCTGGAGCTTGAGTTTTTGGTATTAAAACCCATAGGAATACAATTGCTGAATTTCAACAAAGGATCGAGGGCTTGAGGCTTAAACAAGCCGACATATGAATATATGTTTTGTGTTGCTGTACTGTACTTATGCTCTCCAGTAACAGATATTTTTTTGTCTGCTAGTAGTGTTCTAGATTATAATGTCTTTCCAAAGCGCTGAGGCAGTGCACCTATTCTGTAGTTGCAGCTGATGCCTGAATGTATCCTAGCTGACAAATTATTGATTAATAAGAACTTGAATTTCTGAAAGATTCTTACTGTTAACCAAAATCTGAGCAAGGAGTCTCAAATGTAATTCTTGCCAGAATTACATGTTAAATGAACTGTGTACCTTTTAAAAATGTAAATCAAGAAACATCAGTATAGGGATTTAATTTATTTTTTACCCGATGGAACTACCAGTCAGAGGTTGCCAGCATGGTTGCAGATAAACTGATGTTTGAAATTCACCAAACTACTTACTGTGGAATAGGAGAATATACTTCCAGTGCCCTCAAGGCTGTGACCTTACAGCCATTTTACATAGCACATCATTCCTCCTATAGGGATGAACTTTTTTTTTCCTGGCACGAAAAGTAGCCGCTCTGGTTGAAGCTTTGCTTATTGTAATAGGCTTTTGTTTCCAGGTAACATGTCTGTGAAAGACTTAATTCTGAATAGAGCTATAGATATATCACTGGAAACTAATTGTTTTTTCTATTATACTCTGCTTTATCAGAAAAGTAAAACATTTAAATTGTGCTACAGAAATCCAGATGTTGTCTTGCGATCTTTAAACAATAAATGAATGATTTGCCCTTAATATGGCTGATGTATTTTGTATTCTGTGAGATTGAGTGTTGGACAGAAAAACAGGGTCACCCAGTGAAGAAACTCCTATTGGAACATCTCCAAATAACTGGAGGACCATATTTCCCTAGTGGAGCTGTGATCTTAAGAATTATTTTGTTTTCTCAGCCAGGTGTGGGAGAGGGGTGGGCTTGGGATCCGTTAGAGGACGACAAAGCCTGTGACTCCCAGCACACCCATTCATGGTGGTTTTTGTTTGGCTTACGTAATGACTGTGACTGCTCTGGCTTCGGCTACTGCTGTAGTCTTACTCTTCGTGTGAACTAGTCGTGTTCTTTGTGGTGGTTGAACTCTGCCACAGGTATGAGGGAGGATATCAGAGTAGCAGGGACCAGAACAGACTGTTTAGCTCTGTTTTCTCAGAGATAATAAAAGAGAAAAATTTTCAACCATCTTTCTGGGGTGCTAGGCTGGCTCAGTTGGTAGGTCATGCGACTCGATCTCGGGACTGTGGGTTCAAGCCCCATGTGGGGCATAGAGCTTTACATTATAAAAAAAAAAAAATTCAGCTAATTTACCTCCCAAGCTCTGTGGGTTTTGACCCTCAAAGTCCTGATGTAGATGGGTGTTTGTTTCCTAAAAGGTGGTGGGGAAGAAAGGTGTCAGGCATCCTATTCAAAGGTTCTCACCCCTCCCTCCCCTCTTTCTGTCCTTTTCAGTCCACTTCAGCTCCTCCTGCCTAAAGTCTGTAGAAGTTGCTTGTGGATCTGGAATAAGCTTGGGTAACAAGATTTAATTCCAGTCCTAACCCTTTTACCTGAAGCACATGCCTCTTAATATTAATGACAACTAACGTTCAGGTTCTTTGCCCAAACCTCTGAGGCACAGTTACGTAGCTCCCATTTTTATAGAAGGGGCTTGTAGAGGTAAACTTTCAAGTTTGTTGTACAGATAGGGTTATAATAAGCCCCTCTTATCCAATTCCTGACTCATTCAGAAAGTACCTTTATGTATATAGGCAGTTTGGTGCTTAAGAGTTTAGATTTTTTAAAAGATTTTGTTAGGGAGAATGCATGAGAAGAGGGGAGGGGCAGAGGGAGGGAGAGAAACAGGCTCCATGCTCAGCCCCGAGCTATGAGGGTTGGGGGGCGGGTGGAGAGGCTCAATCCCAGGACTCTGAGATCGGGACCTGACCCGAAGGCAGACGCCTAGCTGACTGAGCCAGCCAGGCATCCCTTAAGATTTTATTTTTGAGTAATCTCTATAATGCAGGGCTGGAGCTCCCATCACTGAAGTTCGAATCCCAGCGCTGGCACTTTGTAGCCGTGTGATCTCTATAAAATGAGTGCTAACATTGCCTACTTTCTGAGGTGTTTTGAAGATTAAATACATATAAGACACTTGGAACAGTGCCTAGCATGAAATAAACGCAATATTATTAATATCTCTACATGCACGGAGGTTTTGTGTTCCGTTTGGGCACATGCTTAAATTATGAAACTTAACGGGCGTCTGCCAGAGAAACATCGTCTAGAAAGCATTTACTTCCCGGTTTGTTTTTCTTTCCTTCTTTTTTTTTTTTTTTTAAGATTTTATTTATTTGACAGATCACAAGTGGGCAGAGAGGCCGGTGGGAGGCGGGGAGCAGGCTCCCTGCTGATCAGAGAGCCCGATTTGGGGCTTGATCCCAGGACCAGGACGCTGGGATCACAACCTGAGCCGAAGCAGAGGCTTTAGCCCACTGAGCCACCCAGGCGCCCCCCGGTTTGTTTTTCTTGGTGTGTTCGGAGCGAGTGCCAAAAAGCTTCGAGTAACCAACCCCTCTATCTCCAGGGTCTGGAGGGTTCTGGAAGCAATTGTTCTGGAAGCAAGTGTTGCCAGGTGCTGTTGGATTGGTGCCTTGTTCTTATCTAGGGGTCTAGGTGGCCTTCCCCTATCCCCCCTAGCTCACAGTAGTGGGTGGGGGGCAGGCAAACAGGCTTAGAGGTTTGGGCGATTTCGGCAAGGAACCGGGCTTGCTTTATCCACATTCTCACAAAGATGAAGCTTTGGGGAAGATTCAGCCCAGTTCTTCCATGTCACCGCAAAGTTAATTAAGGGATCGGCAAACTACAGAAGCCGGCTCGGGGACTAGAGCTCGGCGCGAAATAGCGCTTTCTGTGACAAAATAAGCAACACCCGTGGAAGTGATAGACCTGACTCCGGAAGCACTGCGGCTGGGCGCCAAATTTGAGTTCCTAGGCGCGAAGTTTAAATTTGCCCCGTCACCGCACACCACACTGTGATAGGTGGGTACAGGGAGAACGAGAACACGTCAGTTCCTATCCCCCCACCCCCCCACCCCCGCGTTGAGCCCGAGATCTATAAAAGGTCTCGCGCCTGGCGTCCCCTCGCAGTTGCTCAGGAGCTCCCTTGGCATCAACCACCAGCTGGAGGTGGGCGACGATCGGCCACACTAGAGGCGCCCGGAGCAGGTAGGCGGCTGGTGGGGCTTAAGTGGTTACTGAAGCGGGAACAGTCTTGAAGCTCACCCTAGTTGAGCGGGCTTAATTAAAATCAAGACCGCCACATGCCCTGACTATGAACCTTGGGACTGAGATTATGGCAGAATATTTTGCCGACTTCTACTTTTAAAAAAGGCTTTTAGAGGAAGCTATTTTAATTTTTTCTTAGCGATATTAACTCCACTGAAGTGAAGATGAGGAAGGGGGGTTGTGGAGATCCCATTGGGGGCATGAGGGAGAAGGGGCTTGGGGGAGGTGGTGTACGGTTGTAGGTGGGGGTCGCCTAGGCCTGAGCAGTGGAAAAACTGGCTGAGATTGCAGCGTAAGGGGAGGTGGAGGGCTGGTGAGGGCGTGGGGGTGTTAGATGCCTGATCCCGGAAGGCTGGCGGGCGAATTGAGGTGGGAATGAAGGTGGAAATGTGGGCAAATGGAGATTGGGTAGGAGTGCGTGCGGGGAGTGGGGGGTGCGGAGGGGGCTGTCTGATTCGCTAGCTGCAGTGAGAAGGTTGTAAGGGCCTGGTGAGTGGAGGTTTTGAGGCCGGATTGGTGTATGCCTGGTTGCAGGCAGGCTGGCTGGGGGGGCTGAGCTGGGAGGAGGTCTGGGCCTGTTGTTATAAAACCTCTGGGATTGAGAGGGAGGAGGGGGAGTGAAGGGGGGGTGGTGGTGGTGAGTGGCATTTTCGAGGCCTGATTGGTGCAAGACTGGCTGGGGGCGGAGTCTGGGCCCCTTGGTCTAAGACTTTCTGGGGTTGGGGGAGATAGAGGCGGGTGGAGGTGGTGAGTGGAGGTGCAGAGATTGGTGCAAGACTGGCTGGCCACGGAAGTGTTGGGGGTGGAGTCTGAGCCTGTTGGCTCTGAGACCTCGTGGGGTTGGGGGAGGTGCAGGCGGGAGGGTGGGCGTGGCGAGTGGAGGTGTTGAGACCTGATTGGTGTAAGACTGGCTGGCCGTGGAAGTGTAGGGAGAGCAGTCTGGGCCTGTTGCTATAAGACTTTCTGGGGTTGGGGGAAGTGGAGGGGGAGTTGCGGGGAAGGGGGGGGGAATGAGTGGCAGTGTTGAGGCCTGATTGGTGCAAGACTGGCTGAGGGCGGGGCCTGGGCCTATTGGTCTAAGACTTCCTGGGGTTAGGGGCAGTGGAGGGGGGGTTGTTGGGAGGGGGGATGAGTGGTGGTGTCGAGGCCTGACTGGGGCAAGACTTCCTGGGGGCGGGGTCTGGGCCTGTTGGCTCTAAGACATCATGGGGTGGGGGGAGGTGTGGCGGGAGCATAGGGGTGGCGAGTGGAGGTGTCGAGACCTCCTTGGTGCAAGACTGGCTGGCCGCGGATGTGTAGGGAGCGCAGTCTGGACCTGTTGCTATAAGACTTTCTGGGGTTGGGGGAAGTGGTGGGGGAGTTGTGGGGGGTGCAGAATGAGTGGCAGTGTCGAGGCACCTGATTGGTGCAAGACTGGCTGGGGGCGGGATCTGGGCCTGTTCGGTCTAAGACCTCGTGGGGTGGGGGGAGATGCAGGCGGGGGGGGGGGTGGCGAGTGGAGGTGTCGAGACCTGATTGGTGCCAGACTGGCTGGCCCCAGAAGTGTTGGGGTCTGGGCCTTTTGGCTCTAAGGCCTCGTGGGGTGGGGGGAGGTGCGGCGGGAGGGTGAGGGTGGCGAGTGGAGGTGTGGAGACCTCCTTGGTGCCAGACTGGCTGGGCGTGGATGTGTTGGGGGCAGGGTCTGGGCCTGTTGGGTCTGAGACCTCGAGGGGTGGGGGGAGGTGCAGGCAGGAGGGTGGGGGTGGAGAGTGGAGGTGTCGAGACCTGATTGGTGCAAGACTGGCTGGCCGCAGAAGTGTTGGGGGTGGGGTCTTGGCCTCTTGGTGTAAGGCCTCCTGGGGACCCGAGGGGGGAGTAGGGGGGTCCTGGCGGAGTAAGTGAAGGTTTTGAGGCTGTATTTATGCAAGATAGGCTGAGGCAGAAAACTAACTTAGGGAGATAAAGGGATTGGGGGAGGGTGGAGAGCAGTTGGGGGTGGGGGTGACCTGGTCCCATGTAAGACCATTGGTGCAGTGGGTACAGTAGAGGGATGGGGAGAGTAGAGGTTGGCTAATGGTATGTAGTGGGCTGGTTTGTGTAAGAGTGCCTGGGAATAGGAATAGAGAGGTGGAGGGATGGCAGAGTGGAGAGGGGTCAAAGCCAGATAGGTGGAAGACTCTGGGGCTTGAGGTGGGAGTAGGGAGAGTTCACGTGTGGGGAGAGTGGTGGGCCAGCGGGGATGGGGGTAGTGGGAATCCCTTTTGAGAGAAGATACTCATGGGCCAGGGGCTAAATGGGGATTAGTGCATTCTAAATCCTTACAATGGGGAGAAAATTTCTCTGGGGACTAATAAATGAATGGATTATCCTGGTGCATCGCTATAAGATGGCAGTTGAGGTTACTGCCATGTGCTTTGGGGTTTCTGATTGGCAGAGAACCTTGGCAGGGCATGGTGGGAGAGGGTGTTGCTCTAGTTTTCTCCAGCCAGGAAAAGCCTGCAACAAACATTTAAATACATCTCGTTTCACAGTGCAGAGCTTTGGCCTCAAATTAGGGTGAATAAGCTGCTCAAAGATAAATGCAGAATGTAGAAATGTTTGTTCCGGGGGCACCTGGGTAGCTCAGTCAGTTAAGCCACCGGCTGGATCTCAACTCAGGTCTTGATATCAGGGTTGTGAGTTCAAACCCCCATGTTGGGCTCTATGCTGGGCATGGGGCCTACAAAAAAAGAAAAGAAATGTTGGTTCTGAGTTTTGGTGTTTTTTAAAGAGTGTATTTTTGTTTTGACTGTAGACATGGACATGTCAGAAGAAGCAGCTGGCCAATCTAAGATCCAGGATGATGATTGGTGAGACTTGAAAAATTCTGTTTTCTCTTAGTTTAGTTATACTTGTGCTGGCCAAATGACTTTCTCAAAAAGTGTATGTTTCTTTCGAGTCTGCGGAGTATATAACTTGGTTATAGAATGAATTGTAAAAAGGAACCTTAGAGGGGCGCCTGGGTGGCTAAGTGGGTTGAGCCTCTGCCTTCGGCTCGGGTCATGATCTCGGGGTCCTGGGATCGAGTCCCGCATTGGCCTCTCTGCTTGGCAGGGAGCCTGCTTTCTCCTCTCTCTCTCTGCCTGCCTGTCTACCTACTTGTGCTCTCTCTCTGTCAAATAAATAAATAAAATCTTTAAAAAAAAAAAAAAGGAACCTTAGAATCACATAGGAATCCAGCCTCTTAATCAATGCACGAATGCTGTTATATATATAATGTCTCTGTTAGTGCCCAGGAGCATAAAACTCCATGAAACAACATAGTACATTGTTGAATATGTGTAATTTCTAGAAAGTTCTTCATTCTAGTGAACTTAAAACTTGTCTTAGGAGCTTCTATCCCATTGTTCACTGTGCTGCCCTCTAGAGGTACACAGATGAAGTGTTTATCTTCTCCATGATAAGGGGGTATTTTAAGATCATTGTCTTATCTCTGAAGTCTTTTTTTTTTTAAAGATTTTATTTATTTATTTGACAGAGAGAGATCACAAGTAGGCAGAGAGGCAGGCAGAGAGAGAGGAAGGGAAGCAGGCTTCCTGCTGAGCAGCAAGCCCGATGTGGGACTCGATCCCAGGACTCTGGGATCATGACCTGAGCGGAAGGCAGCGGCTTAACCCACTGAGCCACCCAGGCGCCCCTTATCTCTGAAGTCTTGCTCTCCAGGGACACTGCCCTGATTTCCTCCACAGATAAGCATGTAAGCCTATAATACGGGAGAAAGCAGAAACCATAGAACAGAGAGTCTGGAAATCGGCCCTAATACCCAAATATGAAAACTTAGTTCATGATAAAAAAATGACATTTCAAATCAGTGGGGAAAAGATGGATTCATCAACAAATAATTTGAAGATAATTGGCTAACCATTTGGGAAAAAATGAGAATTGGATTCTTCATCTCTCCTTACGACAAAATAAATTACACATGGGTAAAATATTTAAAAATAAAGGAAATCATTAAAAATGTTAGAAAACAGGTGGATTTCATTTCCAATAATTTTGGAGTGGGGGAAACCTCAGTTTGATATCAAACAGAAGTATAAAAATGACAAACTGGAAAAGTATTCACATTACCCATGATAAAATGCTGTTGTTCTTCATCTACAAAGAACTTTTACAGGTCAACAATTAAAAAAAAGGTGAACACACGTATGGAAAATGGGCCAAAGATATCAGAAGATAGTTCTTAGGGAAAAAAATAGTGTTGGCCCATAGACATTAAAATTTATTCACCTTAACTTATATTTAGTGAAAAAAATTTTCATGAGATACTGTTTTTCATATATCAGGTTGGCAAAAATTAAAAAAATGGTAATAACTGGAGTTGGTGAATTTGTAGGAGAACAGGCAATTTCTTACAGTCATTGTGGGAATGTAAATTGGTGCAACATTTTTGCAGGACAATCTGGAAATATCCAAATTGTAAATGCCCATGTCCTTTGACCCAGTAATTACTAGGACTTTTTCTTTCCCTGTTAGAAGAATTTTATTTAATTTCTGTGTGTGTGTGCATATATATATATATATATATATATATATATATATATATGTGTGTGTGTGTGTATATACACACATTCACATACACCGAAGTGCATAAATGTGGTTATGTCATACATTCCTTTCTGTGTGTTTACATTTAGTTGCTCTTGACTCCTTTTCCCCTTCTCCCATGTCCCTTCTTCCTATAACTCATATTTATTTCATCATATGTAGACATGTACAGGCTGATACTTTGTCTTGGTTCAGTTCTGGGATAGAAGGATGTATGATTGAATTACAAGTCCACAGAGAAATACACACAAGGATGTTCGTTGCAGGATTGTTTGTAATAGCACCAATTTGGAAAAAGTTTAAGTGACCTAAGGGTGTAGTTGAATGAATTATTGTTCGTCCAAAAAAAATGGTAAGAAATGTATGTTCTGGTAAGAGAAAGACTACTAAGGTACGTAAAGTGAAGAACTTCCAGTGACAGAACAATCTGTGTAGCATAATACTATTTATTTTAAAAGATGTGTGCACTTGATTTGTGCTGGTATGTGCTTATGTTTAAGAACTTTCTAGAAGAATAATAAGACACATTGTTTATTCCTGGTGAATGGGACTCTTGGAGGAACAGGGACAAAGTGTTCCTCTCCCTCACTCCTCTTTCCAGTGTTTTTTAATCACTCAGAAAGCTATCTGGTAAACATTATAACAGTTGATAGTCATTAAAACGGAAGGGGGAATTAGCAAAAGAATGCAGCAAATAAACATTGGAAAATACACATCGTAAGTAATAAAAAGAAATGAAAATTTTAATGTTATTTACCTACTAAATTAGTAAATGAGAAAAAATTATCCTATTATAGTAATGCTCCTGAACCATGCACTGATCTAACCCTTTGCAAATGATTAAACAAATATACCAAGAGTCATAAAATTGGTCATGTTTTTGATGACTTTGACGTTTGGGAATCAACTTTATAAATCCACTTTATAAAAGTAATTAAATGGACAAAGATACTTGTTGCAGGATTCAGCTGAAAAATTAATGTGCATTTTCAAAAATGCACAGTGTAAAATTCTCAGCTCTCCCGCTGACTCTCATTCTCTTGCCCCAAATAATGCCCTGGGCGGGTGGTTGGCATTAGTTCTCCTGAGAAGTGAACAGGCAGTCTGCATTATTAGTTCTCCCCTTGCAAAGCTGGTTAACAGGAGTCTTTCCTCTAGCATTTGATGAAGAATTGAGAGACCCAAGTTCTGGAAACCACAGCTGGGAAGACCAGATCCTGGAGTTCTAGGTGGAGGTGGCCCTTGAGGCTGGATATTGACTGGCCAGTCTCCCCACCCACCCTCGCTGCAAGTCGGGACCACTATGTCTCAGGACCTGGGCACTGTGTTTTCATTAATGCAGATGACTGTTTTTTGTGTGTGTGTGTGTTTGTTTTTTCTTTGGGCTCACTCAGTACCTCACATAACCTTCATGTAAGGTTCGTGTAAATGGCATGTGTAATTA
Source organism: Lutra lutra (assembly GCF_902655055.1). Taxonomy (NCBI): domain Eukaryota; kingdom Metazoa; phylum Chordata; class Mammalia; order Carnivora; family Mustelidae; genus Lutra; species Lutra lutra. Next base: position 49,172,064 of record NC_062296.1, on the reverse strand, counting down.
ATTTTTTAAATGGAGAACCTTATTGGTGAGATCTTTCAGGCCAAGACTTTTTTTTTTTTTCAGGCCAAGTCTTTTAAAAATAAGGTTCTAGGGGTGCCTGGGTGGCTCAGTGGGTTAAAGCCTCTGCCTTCAGCTCAGGTCATGGTCCCAGGGTCCTGGGATCGAGCCCCGCATCGGGCTCTCTGCTCGGCGGAGAGCCTGCTTCCTCCTCTCTCTCTGCCTGCCTCTCTGCCTTCTTGTGATCTCTGTCAAATAAATAAATAAAATCTTAAAAAAAAATAAAAATAAGGTTCTATGGGGCTGTGGGTGGGAGGGTGGAAAATAATAAAAGGGACCCTTTTTGAGATTCATTCATTCTTTTATTCAGCCTGATAGTTGAGTACTGACTTCCGAATCCTTGTATGGTTTACTGTGTGGGATGGGAGATAGAAACATGTAAAGAAGCAATTACGGTATAGTGTGATAAATGCCGTGATGTGGGAGAGGTATGTGATCCTGTAGGAGGGCAGACATTATCTTACTTAATTTTCATAGTAGCCGTATGAGGTAAGTGGTTCTTTTTTTAAAAAATCTATCTATTTTAGAGAGAGAGAGTGGGGGAAAAGGGGCAGAGGGAGAGGAAGAGAGAAAGAATCTCAAGCAGAGTCCTCACTGAGTGTAGATACTGGCGGGGGCTTGATCTCACGACCTGGAGATCATGACCTGAGCTGAAATCAAGAGTCCAGTGCTTCACTGACTGCACCACTCAGACACCCTAATATGAGTGGTGTGTGTGTGTGTGTGTGTGTGTGTGTGTGTGTTTTATAACTGAGGCCCAGGAACTTATTTACAGAAGTCTAGGTGAGAGGCAATGGTGGCATAGAATAGGGTGGTAATAGTAAAGTTGTAAGATTTTATTTATTTATTTGACAGAGACAGATCTCAAGTAGGCAGAGGCAGGCAGAGAGAGCGGGGAAGCAGGCTCCCAACTGAGCAGAGAGCCTGATGTGGAGCTCGATCCCAGGACCCTGAGATCTGAGACCCCAATTCTGAGACTTTTTTTCCCCACAGTTTTGAAATTGGGATCCATTATACATTTGATAGTTTGTCATCATTTGGTAGTGTTTTTTTTCTTTCTTAGTGGTACTTGTGCTTAGACGAGATGAAATGTATTACAGGGGCACCTGGGAGGCTCAGTCATTAAGCGTCTGCCTTCGGCTCAGGTCATGATCCCAGGGTACTGGGATCGAGCTCTCCGTCGGTCCTTCTGCTTGGCGGGAAGCCTTCTTCTCCCTCTCCCACTCCCCCTGCTTGTGTTCCCTCTCTTGCTGTCTCTCTCTATGTCAAATAAATAAATAAAAATCTTTATAAAAATAAAAGAAATGTATTCTAGAAGTAGAGCCAGCAAATCTTGCTGATGGATTGGATGTGTGATCAGGAGAGGAATTAAGGATGACCCCTAAGTTTTTGGTCTGTGTTACTGGGCAGATGGTTGTGCCATTGACCGAGATTGGTCAGTCTCCTATAGGAACAGGATTGAGGGAAGAAATTGAGAATAATATACTGGCTATGTGATGTTTCAGATGCGTATTAAATGTCCAAGAGGTCACTCAGACAGTTGGAGCTCAGTGGAGAGTTGGAGGCTGGAAATATAAAATTGGGGGATGTGGGGTCTTAGGATAGTGGAACAAATGATCCAGGATAGAGGGGACCGTAGTGCAACACAGAATGGAAAATTGGAGGAATAAAATCCTTGAGAAGGCGGGAGGGGGATGAGATCCAAAGTGTAGGGGAGGGTTTGGCTGGAGACGGTGGTGCGAACACTGTGTTCATTGTTAACTATAAAGAAATAAGAGGATCGGGGGTAGTTGCTGATAGGATGGTAGATTTGCTGGTGGGAGGATGAAGCAGTTCCTGTCTGATGGCTTTATTTTCCCAGTGACTTAGGAGACAAGGTCATAAACAGAGTAAAGTCATTAACAGTTTGAAGGCAGAAGGACTACTGAAATACATAATGCCAGGGGCGGAGGACTGGTTTCTCACTGATCAACCAAAGTCCAATTAGTAGTTCTGGTGGCCTGGCCACTGACTAGTCTTTTTTTAACCTAAGGTACTTTGTTTTTTGTTTTTGTTTTTGTTTTTGTTTTTTAATACTACAAGATGGAGGAGCAGAAATACTGTATTTTAAAAATTACCAGGGCACTTGGGAGGCTCGGTCAGTTGAGCCTCCAACTCTTTCAGCTCAGGTCATGATCTCGGGGTCCTGGGATCGAGCCCCACTTCAGGCTCTGTGCTCAGCATGGAGTCTGCTTAAGATTCTCTTCTCCCTCTAACCCCTCTGCCCCATTCGCACGTACTCTCAAATAAATTAAAAAAAATCTTGGGGTGCCTGGGTGGCTCAGTGGGTTAAAGCTTCTGCCTTCGGCTCAGGTCATGATCCCCGGGTCCTGGGATCAAGCCTCGCATCAGGCTCTGCTTGGCAGGGAGCCTGCTTCCTCCTCTCTCTCTCTCTGCCTACTTGTGACCTCTGTCTGTCAAACAAATATATAAAATCTTTTAAAAAAATCTTTTTAAGAAAAGAGAACCAAGGTCACGTTTTGACCCATACCTGGGAAACCTTACACCCGGCAAGAGTTTTTTTTTTTTTTTTCTCCGATTAAAAAAAAAAAAAGTTGACTCTGAAACCAATAATACATTATATGTTAATTGAATTTAAATTACAAACATGGAAAAAAAATTTGAGGTCTACTCCTGAGTAAGTCCAGTGTACAGTGACAGATACATGAGCAGGAAAATGAACCAAGGGGGGTGAGCCAGCATGTATCTTGAAAAACAGAAAAAAATATTTTCAATGCAATATTATAACCCAATATAAAAATATTATCCGTCCAATATATTGTTAATCTGATAACCAATCTCAAGGTTAAAATGAACACTGCCAAGAAACGCCGAAGGTTAACTTGATGGAACTATAGGTCCACCTTTAGTGCTTTTTGGTTTCCTCTTTGAGCTCTGTGTCACTCTAACTAAGATAACCTGTGATTAGGTCCTATGCAGCAGCCCGGCGCATTACGGGGGTGGGGGGGGCAAAGAAGCAAGGGGCCCCAGCATCACTGTTCATTGCAGGGAGCAGCTGCAGCTGGGGCAATCCCCCTTGGTTTGCCCCCCAAGAAATGGATTTCAGCATTTGCCGATGTAGCTAGACCACAGTCCCAGTATGTAGGCCCTCTTTTTTTTTTTTTTTTAAAGACTTATTTATTTGACAGAGAGATCACAAGTAGGCAGAGCAGCAGGCTCTTCCTGCTGGGGGGGCGGGGGGATCAGGCTCAGCAGAGAGCCTGATGTGTGGGGCTTGATCCCAGCATCCTGAGATCATGACCTGAGCTGAAGGCAGAGGCTTAACCCACTAAGCCACTCAGACGCCCCCGTAGGCCCTCTTCAAACCAGTCAAGCCCTACAAGGTGTCCTCCTCCCTCTTTGGTCCTTTTGATTTTTACCTGTAATCTCTTCATCCTTGGGTCTTTTCATGGGTGGCCCTTGTCTCAGAAATCACTTTCATATCTTTCTTTTCCTCTTTTTCTTAGATTTACTTAGTTATTTTAGAGACAGAGAGAGTGGGTGTGGGGAGAGGGAGAGTGAATCCTCAAGCAGACTACCCTCTGAGTGTGGCGACCGCCTTGGGCTCAATCTCACAACCCTGAGATCATGACCTGAGCGGAAACCAAGAGTTGGATGCTTAACGGACTGAGCCACCCGGGAGCCCCCCCACTTTCATGTCTTTACATAGGAATAGGTCACTTGGCAGAAAACAGGCTTCTTGCTGGTAGCTGATGATACTCAACGAACATCCTTCCCCTATTTTCGATTCAGCGGTAGACTGAGCAACTTGTTGCTCCTAATTTTTCTTCACCTCCCCTGCTGTGGTCTTAATTTCCTAACTCCCTAAAACTTTTCACACGTGTCAGAAACTCTGGTGGGTGGTTCTCTCCATGCGAGATCCTCTGCTCATGGACTTGCGAACGATGTTCATTGGCCTTCCTTTATAACAATGCGTATCTCATTTTTCACAGTTGCATTCTTACTGTGGACTCAAGCAGTGATGAAGAGTTTGAGGCCTGTAAGTAGCATCGCTTCAAAGTGGTAATTTCCGTTTCAAGGCGTAACTTGACCCTGTCTTTGTGAAGATCACTGAAATGTGGTTTGGGACATTTGGTGTGAGCTGGTCCAGGGTCTATCTCCTCTAGGGTCTCTCTCCACGTTGGTGAGATGAAGGTCATTTCCCTGCTATTAGGAGCAGAGGCAGTTCTTTGGGCTTGGTTTGCCACCTTGATCTTTTTCATTCTAGGTATCCTGACTTTTATTTCCTCTCTAGCTCACATAGGGTGGGGGGATATAAGCCTCCCATCGATTTTGACCAGCCCTAACTTCTGGACATAGGCTTTAGGGAGTTAAAGATGTGGGTAACTAGGCTTGTATCCTCCTTCAGATGCTTCCTGACGCACTCTTTCCTTCTCTGATTTAGTTGGAACCAAAAAGAAGGAGCAGAAAAGGAACTTTAGGTGAGTAGGAAAATTAGCGACATTTGACATTTGTTGAGGAATGATGTTGTGTGTAAGGAGATTGACAAATAAACGACACATTTCCTCCCTGAGCACTATGTTCAGGGTCATAGTAGGTATCTGATCTCACAGCCGGGTTCAGAGTATTAGATCTTTTTGCCAGGCCTGTTATCTAATCGGTCACTTTCTTTCTCGGAATGTCTTTGTGATTGATTTGTCCTCTAATTTCCACTCTCTACTCCTCAGGCCCTTATGGGCCCATGTGCCAGACTGTAGGAGGTGCTAAGAAAATTTACAGGAATAAATCCAAAATAGGATGCTAGGTAACTGATGTTTCCACATTGACTCCTCGAATTACCATAGCAGGTGTGTTGAAACATGATTTACATAATGGCAAAATTCACCCTTTGAGGTGTACAGTTCAGTGAAATTTGACAAATTTGACAAATGTATATGGTAGTGTAAACATTACCACAATCACAGGAGATGCAGGATCTTTTCATCACTGCCATTTACATTTTATTTTATTCTTTAATTTTGAAAGTTCTGTGTTTTGACAATATTTTTATATTTATTTATATATTTATTTGTGAGTAAAGCAATAGAAGTTTATTAAGTGAAGATAGAAAAAGCTCTCAAGAATGAGAGGGGTCCCAACAGGGTTGCCCTATTTTTTTTATTTTTTATTTTTATCTTTCTGAAGACTTTTTTTTAAATGTTTGTTTGTTTTGTTTTTAAATAACCTCTACACACAACATGGGGCTCGAACTTTGAACCCCAAGATCAAGAGTCGCTCGCTCCTCCGACTGAGCCAGTCAGGCACCCCCTACAGTATTTTTGTTTGTAATTGTAAAAATTTTAAATTTTAATTCCAATATAGTTAACGTGCAGTGTACTATTAGTTTCAGGTGTACGATAAAGTGATTCAGCACTTCTGTCCATCATCTGGTGCTCATCACGGTCATCATTTAGGTTTCAGATGCTTTATTGTAGTTTCTTTGTGGCTTCCAGTATTATACATAATAAAGTCCTTACTTGATAATACATTTATTTTTTTTTAAAGATTTTATTTATTTATTTGACAGAGAGAAATCACAAGTAAGCAGAGAGGCAGGCAGAGAGAGAGGAGGAAGCAGGCTCCCTGCTGAGCAGAAAGCCCGATGCGGGGCTCGAACCCAGGACCTGGGATCATGACCTGAGCCGAAGGCAGCGGCTTAACCCACTGAGCCACCCAGGCGCCCCTTGATAATACATTTAAATGTCTAATTTTTAAATAGAAAAATTGGTTTCTTCCTGCCTCCAAGGGATAGATGTTGAACAAGAACATAGAGAAAATCTGTTTTAATGGGCCTGCTGGGAATGCCCACAGCTCTTGGTCTAGTCCCTGGAGGCTACTGTAAGTTGGATATTGGAGGAAGGGTGAAACTGGGGAAGGAGGGGGCTTTCCGCTTTTCAGTTTTCCTTGAACTGAGTTCAGTTTTGGGCCTGTGTAAACGGAGGGGCCTGTAGGCAGGGCCGATCCTCAAAACATTTAACGACCGGTTGAGTACAGACAGGGATCAGTCAGGATGACTGCCAGACCCGTCAGAACAGATGCCATCAATAAACACTGGGCAAGGCTATTCCTGCACGTGCGAACTGCGAGTCCGCCCTACCCACGGGATACCAGGTAGGAAGTTAGAATTGTGGAGCTGGAAGTCAGGCACACAGTTGGCCTGGATATAATGGCTTGCGTTGGCAGATAGGTGACGTCCACGCAGTCCTTAGGAATTGATTAGCTTGGTGCGAAGGCACTGTGGAGAAAGCCTGGGAGTGAGCTGAGGAAGAGAGGTTAGTGAGAAGGAGTGGATAGAGGGGCAGGAAGAGAACCAAAACAGAACAGTAGCTTGGAAATCCCAAAAAGAGTTTTAAGGAGGGAGTGACCAACAGGAAAGCCAAGGCCCCTCAACCTGGCAGCTTAAATGTGAATATGGTAGAAGTAGATTAGTGGATTTGTGACTGTAACAGGTAAACATAAAGGAAAATGTCCACTAACTGATAGAAATTAACATTTGCCTAGTCCGTTTTTGCCTTGCACCAGAACTGTTGGCATACATGCCTTTGGACAGCCCATTTCACTCAGTACTTGACAGATAGCTCCTCTCCCAAGGATAGAGCCAGATTTAGTGATTTGGTTGAAAGATGGAAAATCGGGAATAATGATTGAGTAGTTCTGAAGAAGGGGAACGGCAATAGAACATTTTCAGGTGCTCGTGTTCATGGTGGAGGAGTTAGGAAAGGCCGTGAAAAGAAGACCATAGTGCTGACGTTTCACTGTTGTTTTTCCCTGTCTCCTCACTCAGCTATGTGGTGATTGACTCTGACTCTGAAGACGAATACTTCAGTGATAAGGTCAGAGCTCACATATCTGACATCAGCAGCGAAGGCAAGTATACTCATAACGGAGGGAAGTAGCTGAGATCGGCATCCCCATCACACAGTGGTTTTAGGGTACGCGTCAGGATATGCGTCAGCAAACGTTCGATTCTGGCACCCGCTTAGTAGCAGGTGCCACCATTTCTTCCCTCGTGGGTGCTGGATGTGGATATGGATAGATTCCCTACACACACCCCCTCCCTGGTGAATTTCCAAACGTAGCAGCAACTGTTCTAGGCACTTTAGCTCTTGGTCATCCCCCTCCATAGAGTTCTGGCCACCTACATACAGGGTTCCCCTCCTACCTATATATAGGGACCAGGGCTGGGGAAGAAAGGAGCTGACACTAGGAAGGTATTAAGGCTGCTCAGCTCCCCTCCCCACCCTCCCCCCACACCCATCCCCGCCATTTTTTTCATCCTCTGTGTGTGGGAATGACAGAGAGAGGGAAGGTGAGAGGTGTGGGCTCATTCTTTCCAGCTGGGGAGAGACTTAGCTAGGTGATGGTGCTGAGTCAGCCCACTGTGACTTCTCGGGGGAACCCTTGCTTTCTCCAGCTAGCTCTTTGTCTTTGCCTTTCCCCATTCTGCATATATTTTCTGGAGATTTCTGTCCTTCTTGGAGCCTGTTTCCCGCAGCAGTTCTTTGCCCCTTTGGTTTCAGAGGCTCTTTTAAAAACCTTTCCAGAGGCAGGGAGCCGTATTCACAGTTGGGAACCTATTCAGTAGGGGGGTGAAAAGTAGGAAGATGAGGAGCTTTTTCTTTTTAATTTTAGATTTTATTTATTTACTTAATTATCTGAGAGAGCAGGGGAGGAGCAGAGGGAGAGAGGCAAGCAGACTTCTCGCTGAGTGTGGAGCCTGATGTGGGGCTCGATCTCACAACCCCCGAGATGATGACCTGAGTCGAAATTAAGAGTCAGATGCTTAACAGACTGAACCACCCAGGTGCCCCAAGACTAGGAGCCTCTTTGGCCTTAGGGATGGTACTTTATTGATCTTTGTTCACTTCTGACAAAGATAGGGCATGACCCATAGGCCTCTCCTTAAGGTACCTGCACCCTTAAAGTGCTGGCTGCTTCTTTGGTAACTACCAAAGAGCTACCATTGGTCAGAGTTTCCTGGCTAACCTGTGTTATCAGAGCAGGGAAAGGAGAGGTGGCTTGGAACCCTAGTCTGCTACTGTTCTGCTAGCTGTCCCCTCTCAATGATTTTTCCTGTGGTTTTTGTCTTTCTCTGACTGACTTGTTTTCACTTAGCATGATACACTCTAGCTCCATCCACGTCAGAGAACAGTATGGAGGTTCCTCAAAAAGTTAAAAATAGGGGTGCCTGGGTGGCTCAGTTGGTTGAGAGGCTGCCTTTGGCTCAGGTCATGATCCTGGGGCCCCAGGATCGAGTCCTGCATCGGGCTCCCAGCTCCATGGGGAACCTGCTTATGTTCTCTGTCAATCTCTCTCTCTGATAAATAAAATCTTAAAAAAAAAAAGTTAAAAATAGACCAACCCCACAATCCAGCAATTGCACTCCTAGGTATTTACCAAAGGATAGAAAAATACAGATTCGAGGGGGTGCATGCACCCCAATGTTTGTAGTAGCACACTCAACAACCAGATAACAGATTCTTAACTGTGATTCTGAACGTCCCCATTTCCAGCTTGCTTCATTTGTGCTCGATAATCTGAAGTTGAGTGTGTGGGGTGGGCAGAGGGAGTATATGAATGTGACCGTGTCTCGTGAATTTCAGATGAGATTCTGGATGTGTTATCAGACACCGAGGAGCAGCCTGCCACCAAGGAGCAGCCAATAGTTATTACCGATGATGACAGTGATTTTGAGGGCCCTGTGCTCATAATAGACGAGGATTCGTATGATCAGGGCCAAACTGCCTCAGAGGAAAAAGAGATGGAGGTCTTCAATGTCTCCCAAAGCGGTTCCTCTAATGATGCTGGGGAGCTGAATCGTGGTGAAAATCTGGGCCAGCCACCACGCGGTGCCGAAGCCGAGGTAGAGATTACAGATGACAAGCCCGCACCTGTGGTGGAGCAGCCACGGAAGAGGAAGAGTAAGACCAAGAATATATGTGTGACACCCGGTAAGCCAGTCACCTCAAGGACACCCAACCTCCCGAATCCGCCCTGCTCTCCTCTCTCCCTGTGCACCAGCAAGGCCTGCTTTGCCCTTGAGAGGTCTGTCCTGCCTACTGACCTTAGGCCTTTCAGCAGCTTCCTGGTGGCTAAGGGAGATAGCCATCCAGGCAAAAAGATCTTTCTGGAAGTGGGGGAGGAAAAACTGTGTCTTAGGAGCTGTCGTTCCCTCGATCTGGCACACTTTCTCTCTGTGCTTTTCATCCTAAGGAGATGCCATTTTTCTTGGGACCCAGCCCAATTGTCAGTTCCTGTAGGGAGCCGGACATCAGAGAGACTCTTCCCTCCTGGGTTCCCAAAGTTCTCAGAGCCTGTCCCTGCTAAAGCACTTACCCAGCTGTCTTATGATGTGTTTCTGAATCTGTCCCCCGCCCCCCAGTGGACGATGAGCCTCTGGGTGGGAGGACTCTTCAGTTTCAAGTCTCTCCCAGGGTCTAGCTTGGTATTCGGCACATAGTTGATGTTTAATACTTTTTTTCAGTAAACGAATGACACCGCTGTTACGGAAGTCTCTGGCTAGAGCAGTCAGCAGTAAATGGGGGCTAACCAAAGACACACAGGCTGGGCTTGTATGCTGAGTGAAGGGTCTACCCTAGAATCTGAGATGCTTCCTTGTATTGTTTTTTTTTTTTTTTTTTAAGATTTTATTTGAGAAGAGAGAAAGGGACAGGAATAGGGGCAGAGGGAGAAGCAGGCTCCCCGCCAAGCAGGGAGCCAGATGAGGGGTTTGATCTGAGCACCTGAGATCATGACCTGAGCCCAAGGCAGACGCTTAACTGGCTGAGCCACCCAGGCACCCCTGAGCCACTTCCTTAGGGCAAGTGCATGAGATGTGCCACCCTGTTCCTTATGCCGCCTGTGCCTCAGTTGCCCACACAATCTGACCTCTAGCGGCAGGCTCACATCACCTCATTATATAGTCCTTGTACCTATGAGAGCCTTGTACCCAGCTTACTCTGCTGACAGCTCTGGGATTCACTCAGGGAGACTTTGTCACCAACTGATGGGAGAGTATGCAGGCTTCAGACCTTTTCTAGATGGTGCTCTGGGTGTGGCTGTGGGGGCTGCTCCTGGGTGCACCTTTCTTCCAGTTCTAGATGGGCCTAGCTTTCAGGGTACAGATGAGCTATTATCTTTACAGCTGTGAGAGTCTCCAAAAGACGTGCGCCTACAAAGAAGAAGCCCGGTGCAGGAAAAATTGAAAAACGCACGCCCGGGTATGTACTGTTCTTGTTCAGCTGCGTGGGAATTAATGGTACCTTTGTCCCGTCCGTGTGAAGTGGTCCACCGTACCTGTGGGAGGGTCTTCCAGGGGATGGAGGAGTCTGGTTGGGGAGGGGACAAGGCTTCCTTCCCTGAACTGGGGGGGCATAAATTGGGAGGAGGAGGGAGGAGAGGAGGTGGAGACACTGCACTGCTCCCCACCTCTTTTTGTCCCCAGGAGAGCCCTGCACGGGTACCCCATCACAATTCCTGTGCTCCCCTGGGTGGGTCCAGAGCCCTTTGGCCCCCACATCAGTGCTGGCCTTTCCTCGGTCCTTAAACTCAGGTCAAAAACTCACGTGTAGCCAAACATGAGACTTTTCTTCAGACTACGTATTACCTTGTTGCCACCAGTGGGCACGAAACCAAAGCAGTCACAGGGGAGATGGCGGGAAGGCAGAGTGGATATGTCCCCATCCATTGGAATTGGGAGGGGGCAGTCAAGATTGCTTTTCGGGTTTTCACGGTGCTTTGGCTGCCTCCAGTTACTCCTACAGCTTGTTGATGTTCTTGAACATTTCGAAAGCTTAAACATCAGGGCGAAACTGATGGCTCATGGTGCCTTTATTTTTACTAGGCTGTGTGGAATTGGTCCTGAGAACAGCAGGTCACTTAGACCAAAGACATGTCAATACTTTAAAGGAAGCCAAAAACTGACACTTTTTTTTTTTCATTCAGATTGCAGGACGTTCTCACCTTTCCCCTTAAAAAGACGGTGTAGTAGGCATAATTTTCTTCGTTCTTCCTCGTGTTCAGGAGTCATACATACTTACATCCGAACTATCTTACAAGACAAGAAATGTGTTTGAAGGACTGTCTGCTTGTTTGGTTTTGGTTTTGTTTATACCTGGATTTTGAAGCAATAAATGCATCTTTTTTTTAAAAGGTTTTATTTATTATTTGACAGGGAGAGACACAGTGAGAGAGGGAACACAAGCAGGGGGAGTGGGAGAGAGAGAAGCAGGCTTCCTGCTGAGCAGGGAGCCTGATGCAGGGCTCGACCCCAGGACCCTGGGATCATGACCTGAGCCTAAGGCAGACGCTTAATGACTGAGCCACCCAGGCGCCCCACAATAAATGCATCTTAAGGGGAGAAGAAGAACGACATGACAGGCACGGGCACAGCAGGGCCACTTGAACCTGAGCTGAGAGGCGCTCTCTGCTTCTGCACTTGTCGCTCAGAGAAGCAGCTCTCATCGTTTGGCATGTTCTCTCACGGGTGGATCTGTGGCCAGCCAAGGATCTTCTCTGGGTTCCTAGATAACAGCCATGAGCTGCCTTTGCTTCCAGGCACCCATGTCTTGGGCAGCTCCCAGATTGCTTTGCTGTGGTGTGACAGAAGGAGGCTGCCCCTGGGCGGCGGCGTCCTCCGCATCAGCCCGAGGAGACTAGTGTGTTTGGACTCCTCACAGTTGCCTTGGCGCTTCCTGTGGTAGTCTGCGGGCTTCCTGTTGTGCCTCGCCTTGTTCCTGTACAGGCTGCTCGCTGGTCATGGCGTCTGATGTACCCATTTGGGGTCTTGCTGGTTCCTCTGATGTGGAGGTATTCTGCCTGTAAGTGAGGTGGCAGAGGCATTGAGGGGAAGGTGGGCCAAGCCACAAGTCCTGCTCGACTTAGGTGCCAATGGCGGGGGGGGGGAGTCCCCCCTTCTCTGCTGAGGTCTGCAGATGGTTTGGGTTTTCATCTGCTACCTTTTTGGATGCAAATTTGCTTTCAGTACAAGGTAATTTGAGGCAGACCATGTTCGTCACCAGTCTCGGGCTCTGGGGGATGAGGACCCTGACTTGAGCTGCCTTGGCCTGGTTTTGTTCTGATTTCCTCTCCACCCCAGCCCCCTCCCAGAAGGCTTCTTTTGTGATTTCAGGATTCATGAGTGTCCCGGCAAAATCCCCGTCTCAGGAGTTCCATTAAGTCAGAGACATTAAGTCAGAGCTTACGTGTGTTTGCTCCTGTTTTCATCTGTGCCGCTCAGTGGGCTCATCTCTTGGGACTTGTGGGTGGTTGTGGCCAGGATTAAAGGGTGAAATGAATTGTTATTACAAGTGTGAGTCCTCCATGTGCTTAGCACTATTCTTTGTGCAGTGCAATTAGACCTCAAAAGATGGGGCGGCGGTAGGGGTCTAATGGGAAAGACCCCAAGATTTGGGTCCAAAGATCCAGGGTCTCTGTGAACTTTGGGGAAGTCACCTGACCTCGGACCTTCGGTTTCTTGTCTGCCAAGTAGAGATCATGAGAATAGCAATCGCTTCTTTGGAGGGTGTTGGTGAGGATTAAATAAGATAAGGCAACAAGAAGTTCTCTGCAAAGGAGAAAACACTACATGGATGGGGGTTCTCAGGAGAGCTGGAGACGTGGTCATTCTAGGGCTCAGGGGTGAATCGGTTGTGCCCAGACATGAACAGACTGCGGGAAATCACAGTTCCTGTCCAGAGAACATTTAACTTGCCCATCTTGGCCACGGTGGAAATAGTAGCTAGAGACAGAGGTTGGGGTCTGATTGACCTGGGCCTTGAATGGCCAGGCTACACAGTCATGGCAAGCTGGGGAGGGACGGAATAGTGTGTGTGTGTGGGGGGGTTGGGGTGGAGGAAGAAAGAAAGAAAAAAGGCCTGGAGGGGAGGAACACAGAGGAACACTGTAGCAGCAAGGCCCAGAGGGGAGAGGAACTTGAACTAGGCTGGCAACTGTGGGGTGCAAAGGAGGTCTGGCTGGAAGAGATGAGAAGGAGATTGTGGTTTTTGAGCTTATTTGAATATGGGGCAAGGGAAAAAATGGATTTTAAGATGTCTCTGAGGTTTTCGGCTTGGTATAACAGAAGTCCGCTAACAAAACACACCGAGCAGGGGACGTACTCAGGTTAATCAGTTGGCGGTACACCTGGGGACCTTGTCAACTTGGAACTGGATCCCCCAGGAGAGAGCTCGAGACTGCGGATACAGGAGTGGGATCACTCCTGCTGAGGTTGAAGCCACAGGCTTCACATCTCTGAGAATGCAAATAGCGAAAAGAAAAAGGCTATGCGTGGAACTTTGGGGACTGCTCTCCTACAAGGAGCTGGAAGGAAGAGGAACTGGCACCTTTTCCGAGTCTCTGTGGATATGACCCGCATGTGCGCACTTCTCTCATTTCTTCCTCCAGCTGTACATAACTCAGTTGAACTTAACCTTCGCAGGAAAGCGACATGCAAAATACCTGGATGTTTCCTGCGTGACCTGGAAAACGCGAAGCAGTATTCTGGAAGGAAATTCAAGCAAAATAAGGATAGCCTGGTTCAGAAAATCTACACCCTGTTTAACAGTTCGGTGTTTAATAAAAAGGTATTGACGAATGAGCGCTAGATGAGCACCTGCTGGACACCTGGCGCTCTCGGGAGCTGTGAGGTGTGTGGATGTGTTAGCTGTGTATTTCCGGCTCTGGAGAAGTGTCAGCTTACATGGAGAGATGATGCAGTTGTAGGTGAAAGAAATCACATGTGTTTGTGGCTAATCATCTATGGGTAGACTGTTACCAGCACAGGAGATCAGCAGAGGCAGAAAAATCACTGAGAGCCCCAACTGGTCAGGAAATAAGGTTGCCTGCAGGAAGTAAGACTTCTGGTTCTTGAGGGATGGTAGGCAGAGAGAGCAGCAGTTGTGTGTGGGGAGTGGAGAGGGCGTATGCTGATCCTTGAGTATCTGGAAAGAGAGGCTTTATGTTGAAGGATAATGGGAAGGAGCTCTGTGAGCCTGGGCAAGTTACTTATCCCCTCTTTGCCTCAGTGTCCTCATCTGTAAGATGGGAACGATAATAGTACCTGCTACTTCATAGAATTATTGTTCTTTTTTAAAGATATTATTTGTCAGAGAGAGAGCCCATGAGCAGGGGGAGGAGGGGCACAGGGAGAGGGAGAAGCAGACTCCCCTGCTGAGCAGGGAGCCTGATGCAGGGCTCAATCCCAGGACCCTGGGATCATGACCCAAGGTGAAGGCAGACACGTAATTGATGGAGCCCCCCAGGTGCCCCCACAGAACTATTGTTAGGCCTAGGCCTTAAGTGTCTAGAACAGAGCCTCAGCGGTTGTTAGGATTTTCAGACTTTTATTATTTCTGCTGACACAACCAGGTTCCCCAGCTTTGGGGAAGTCACTCCTCATGACAGTGGTGTCACATCACATGGCTGATGAGGGGACTGAGGTGCATGTGCAGTTTCATCTCTGCATTCTTATGCTGGGAGGGGAGGGGGCTCCATCTCCTGCCTCAGTGGGGTTTGCCCTTCTCTCCTTGGCTGCCCCTGACCTGTGTCCCCATGTGGGGCAGCTCAAGTCCTGTGTGCGTGTACCCTCAGCCATCTCCCTTGTGTCCTGATGGCTTGTGCATCATTTTCACCTGGGCTTCAGCCTGGCTTTTACTCTCCCCAGAATGTTTAGATGTGCAGAACTTTCTTTCTTTCTTTTTTAAGATTTTATTTATTTATTTCAGAGAGAGATCACAAGCAGGGGGAGGGAGTGGAGGCAGAGAGAGAAGCAGGCTCTCCATGGGGAGTTTGAACACGGGGCTCGATTCCAGGACCCCCGGGATCATGACCTGAGCCGAAGGCAAATGCTTAACCCACTGAGCCACCCAGGCACTCCCCTTGCAGGGCTCTTGAGTGAATAGTCTTTGGTCTGCTTGAAACTGCTTGCTGACTCACTTTGCTCGCTGTTTTGTTCTCAGCTACCAGAGAAAATTGATATTGGCTGGAATAAAAAGATGCTGAGGACCGCTGGCTTATGCACCACGGGTGAGACCCGTTACCCTAAGAAGCAGCGTTACGCGAAGATCGAGATTTCCCTGAAAGTCTGCGACTCCGCAGGTGACAGGCAGCTTTCTGGCTGCGCCCTTTCCTTGTGTAGTGACTCTTACATACTGGTGTTTCCTGACAGCCTATGCCACAGCTTTACCTGTCCTTCCTCGGTAGCTGGGCCTACTGCGCCTTGCTCCGGGGGCATTAACTTCTTATTTTTAGAATTTTCAGGAAAGATTTATTCATTTATTTTAGAGAGAGTGATTTATTTATTTTAGAGAGAGAGAGAGAGCATGAGTAGGGCGAGAGGGAGAGAGAGAATCTGAAGCAGACCATGCTGAGCACAGAGCCTGACATGGGGCTCTGTCCTACTACCCTGAGATCGAGATCTGAGCCAAAATCAAGCGATGGACTGTGCCACCCAGGTGCCTCTGCTCAGAGGACACGATTATCGGCTTGGCTGTCTTTCGATTAGGCTAACTGTCTCTCTGCAGGTAGCTCCCCTGTTGCCAGCGGCGGTGTCTCTATTCACCCGGTAACTAAGGTTCAAGGTCTTACCCCCATAGCTAGCCAATCACCAGATCTTCAAAATGACCCTTCTATCCTCGTTCCTTTGCCTCTGCCCAGGTGTGGGGCCCTGTCACCTCATTCTTCATCTCGCTCCTTTCAGTTTCCAGCACATCACCGTGTCACTTTCCTACTAAGCCACCTGGGGCTCGTGTGTGGCAGGGTTGAGGGTCTCAGGTGGTTGGGGGCAGACTGGAGGGCAGTGGTTCAGGTGCTCATGATTTTTTTCCATCCCTCTTCCAAGACCGTCTCCGGGACACTTTGATCCATGAGATATGCCACGCAGCCTCCTGGTTGCTTGACGGCATCCGTGACTCTCATGGGGACGCATGGAAGTATTATGCCAAGAAATCGAACATGGTGCACCCGGAGCTGCCCATGGTTACCCGCTGCCATAACTATAAGATTAACTACAGGATCCATTATGAATGTACTCGGTGCAAAACCAGGTAAGACCCTCCACCTCAGACTTCTCTTCGGTTACGTTTCTGCTGTGGCCTCCAGCTAACTGGCCCTTCGTGGTTTCGTTAGTAAGCCCATGGCTGGCCTGCTTGTGGAGTAAACCTCTGCTCCTCTCCGCGTCTTCTTTCTCCATGCTCTGCTACTTGGAGCTGGCCTGAGAGCCTTGCTTTGGGCCCCCAGCCAGCAGCTCCGAGAACACGCTGAGTTCCGCTGGCTGATCAGTTTGCTGTGTGGTGTCTCTTTCCTCATTAGGGTTGGCCGCTATACCAGATCCTTGAACACCGATCGCTTTATCTGTGCCCAGTGCAAGGGGCCTCTGGTCATGTTGCCGCTAACTCGCAAGGATGGAACCCCCATTGCGCCCCATGTGAGGCCCTTTGCTAAGTACGTGCAGGAGAATTATAGAACGATTAAGCATGAGACGGAAGGGATAAGCCATGGGGATGTGATGAGGCGGCTGAGCAAGGATTATGCCGATAAGCGAAGGCAGGATCATTGAAGTTGTCTGGGGGCGCATTTCTGTAGGCTGAGCCCCCCCCCTTAACTGCTAAGAAGTTTTAGAAAAATATCTGTTTCTGATAAGTGGTGAATATTAGGAATATTAGGATTTAAACCATTTCTTTATAGCCTCATAGTGTTAATGATGAATTGTTCTTAGGCAAGGATTCTGCTACTAAGCAATTTTGTGCCCTTGAGGTACTCATAAGCCCTTTGGATCAGATCCACTCTGGGTATTACTCTTAACATAGTTTTAACATGTAGAACACAATTCAGACACAAACTGCATTTTCAAGAGGGGCAGGTGGAGAGAAGGAGAAGGATGCTGGAGGTGATCGAGTTTTAAAGGCCGCGCTCCAAGACCAGGGCTGCTGGCAGGTAGAACATGTTATACTTAAATAGACATAAAAGACAAGCATATTTCATGAATTCAGTTGCTCTTGACATTGAATAAGCCTGTGCTGAGCCAATATAATTGTTATTAAGACAAAAAAATAAATAAAATGTTTCCTGAAATTTGCTTGTTAAATGGGGTCAGTTCATTGACACCCCGTGCCTAGCGCAGAACCAACCCTCAGGACCTTCATCCAAGACCCTGAAATCAAGGAGTGGGCAGGGCTGTGTTTCTCTCTGGACGCCCTGGGGTTTGGGGATCCATTTCCTCATCTTGTCCAATTTCTAGAGGTCACCAGCATTCTTTGGTTTGTGGCCCCCTTCCATCCTTCAAGCCAGCAACATCTGTCTCTCTCTTCCCTCTCTCTCTCTCTCCATCACTCTCCCCCACCCTCTCCCTCCTTCTGCTCCTTTTCTTTCACTTTTAAGGACCCTTGTGAAGCCACTGGGCCCACCTGGATAATCCAAGAGAATCTTATTTTAAGGTCAGCTTATCAGCAACCCTTTTTTTTTTTTTAAGATTTTATTTATTTATTTGACAGACGGAGATCACAAGTAGGCAGAGAAGCAGGCAGAGAGAGAGAGAGGAGGAAGCAGGCTCCATGCTGAGCAGAGAGCCCGACGTGGGGCTCAATCCCAGGACTCTGAGATCATGACCTGAGTTGAAGGCAGAGGCTTTAACCCACTGAGCCACCCAGGCGCCCCAACCCTTTTTTTTTTTTTTAAAACAATTTATTTATTTGACAGACCGAGATCACAAGTAGGCAGAGAGGCAGGCAGAGAGAGAGAGAGGAGGAAGCAGGCTCTCTGCGGAGCAGACAGCCCGATGCGGGGCTCAATCCCAGGACACTGGGATCATGACCTGATCCGAAGGCAGAGGCTTTAACCCACTGAGCCACCCAGGCACCCCTATCAGCAACCTTTTTGCCATGTAAGGTAACCTATTCATGAGTTCTGGGGGTTCGAGGGTGGACATCTTGGGGGACCCACTGCTCAGCCTGTCACAAACCTCATTACTAATCTAGCATCATGGAACATCATTGATAACCTTTTATAGGGCAGGATGTCTCATTTTGTCCTTTTTCTTCCTTCCATCCTTCCTTTATTTCACAGGTGCTTTGTCTTTCCGTGGTGGCAGACTGAAGCCTAACCACAAGTCTAAGGGTTTGGGTGTGGGCCCTGGGGTTATAGGAGCTTTCCCAGCTAGATAAGTCTTCAGGTTCCTCCTCAGCAGGCCTGCCTCCAGTTGCATCTGCAGTCTTGGCAGAGGCCCAGCTGACCTGCGAAACTGGATCATGGCACATTGGTGGCTTAATGAAGGGGAACTGACAGCACAGTGGTCCCACACCTGCAAAGGGACGGTCTTCACTCAGTAGTCCTGCCACCTACCTTTCTGGGGAGCCCCGGTCATTTCCCCTGCTCGCTTCCACCTCAGCCATAGCGCCCCCTCCTCATGCCTCCAGGTGGCTTATGTGCTAATGACTATTAACAAGTCATTCAGTCTCGGTCTCAGTGCTTTGCTCCCATCCTCGAAGGAGCCCGCATACCCTCTCAACTGAACAGCTGGCTACCGCCTTCTAGCAGGACTCTCTGATACCATCACTTGATCCCAAACCAATTTTGAGTCTCACTGTTTTCAACCCTTCCCTTATCTGAACCCCTAACTCTAGCCAGGTGGGAGCACTTCTGGGTCTGGTAGGCTTTGCAGTTTTCAGCCTTCCCACGCTTTGCCAGTGCCTTCCCTTCTGTCCAGAAATACTGTCTCCCATCTTTTTGCCCTTGGCAATACCACTTGTCCATTAAGGTCTGCTCATTTCTGTCTTCAGGAAGCCTTCCTAAATGGCTCCAGCCAGAGGGCTCTGAATGCCAGGGTCACAGTCCACAAGCCACTCATTTGCCTCATGGCAATAGACAGTTTGGTATTGTTATTTCTCACCACGTTGTCCCTGCTAGCCTAAGCTTCTATAGTGCAGGGACTAGGTCTTTGTGTCTGAAGGCCCTTCCCCCAAATTATGTCCACACAGCAGCTGGCTGGTCCAGGCAACTGTTGGCACACACCCATGCACCTGGGTGCTTCCCTGTGAGGGTCAGGAGCGCCCAGGGGTTCCAGAGGAGGCTCAACGTGGACGTTCATGCAAGCAGCGCTGGTTGGCATAGATCCGGGGTCCAGCAAGGAGAGCGGGAAACGCATCCCTGAAGCCTTGGCTGGGCTGGGGATAATGATGTGTGACAAACACGCCCTGGGCCTGCTTATCTTGTTTATTGAAGCATTGTAAGCAGAATTGTAGACATAAAAAAATAAACCAGGGGCAAATACACAGGTCTGGGGGACCACAGCTACAGATGCTGGGTTGGAGACCTGGGCCAGGGCCCCATGGGGGCATTCTCTACCATGCTTTCCGCTACGTGCTCCCCAAACCTGGGGAAGGCCAAGGTCTAGTTACTGGATAAGAGGGGCAGTGGGGCTCTGGGCAGCCAAGGGAACAAGGGCCCTGAGACAGCCAATTTCCAAGTGGGGTGCTGCAACTAAGGAGCAGCAACGGGCATAGACCCCACAGCCAAGGGCAGGGCCGGGGTAGGGGTACCTCCCCGGGACACCCTGGGGGTGCTGGGGCTGCCGCCAGAGCATCCCCAGAGTGCACGTGGGGCAGGAGGCTACCAGGAGAGGGAGGAAGGAGCCTGGAGCACAGGGGCACTGGGGCCACGTGCTGAAAGGAGAGCCCCAACCTGGCCTCACAAGCCCGAGTAGGAGGCCTCTGTGGTCTCGGACCACGATGACTCGCGGCGGGAGGACGACGGCTGCCGCTGGTGTGCTCTCTGGCTGGGGCAGCCCAGGCGTGCCAGCAGCCTCCACATATGCTCGCGGAACTTGATGCCCACGAAGGCATAGAGCAGTGGGTTGAGGCAGCAGTGCATGTAGCCCAGGCCCGCGGTGACCGACTTGGCCACATCCACGTGGCTCTCCCGGCCACAGTTGCGGCCCAAGGCGCCCAGGTCCATGAGGGTGTCCACCAGCACCACCAGGTGGTAGGGGGTCCAGCAGAGGGCGAAGGCCACCACAACCACGACGACCAGCCTCATGGCTCGCAGCCGCCGCTGGCCCCTGGAAACCAGCAGCACGGCCAGGATGCGCGCATAGCAGTAGGCCATGACCAGCAGGGGCAGCAGGAAGCCAGCTACCAGCTGCAGGACACGCAGGGCTGTGCGGCCCACCCTCGGGAAGTTGTACTGACAGTGGGTGGCGTTGAGGCGCTCATCACGTTGGGCCGACAGGAAGATGAAGTCGGGGATGGCAAAGAACAGACAGAGCCCCCACACGACCCCACAGGTGAGGGTCACACGGGCCGGGGGCCCCCGGCGGTAGAGCTGGGTGGCGTGCACGATGCTCAGGTAGCGGTCAAAGCTGATGCATGCCAGCAGAAGGGCCCCGGCGTAGAAGTTGATGTTGAAGAGGGCCCCGGCCACCTTGCATAGGCCGGACCCGAACACCCACTGGATGGCGGCATCAACCGCCCAGAGGGGCAGGGTCAGCACCAGTAGAATGTCGGCCACAGCCAGGTGGAGCAGGAAGGTGTCAGTGCTACTGCGGGCCGCCCGCTGGCCCAGCAGCACAGCTGCCACTGCGCTGTTGCCCAGCAGCCCCAGCGTGAACAGGAGGCCGTACAGGGCCGGCTGGAATGCGCGGTCGAAGTTCAGGCTGAAGTCCTGTGGGCACGGCGGGGAGGCACAGCATGAGTCACTCTCATTTTCTCCATAGTCATAGGAAGAGCTGCAGTTTTCCAGGAGGAAGGCGAGCTCCGAGGCTTGGAACACTTGGCGCTCGCTCATCTGTGGACGAAGGCAGGGAGCGGATTGGGTGAAGGCCTTGCAGTCACTATGGGAGCATTTCTCTGAGGGGCTCCTCCATTAGGCAGGCCCCAGGCAAGGGGCATGCCCTCCCACTGCTCCTGCCTTTCTTCAAAGGCCTCGCCAATGGAACTCAGAACTCCATCTTCCCAGGCTTGGCCACCACCGCTGCCACCATGCCCACCCCGGGAGGCAGGGGTAACTTCTTATCCCAAAGGTTGCTTCTCTCTCACCCTTCTGGACCACCCCATCAGCCTGGGTATCGTGGGCCCGAGGGAGAGCTGTCCAAGAACCTCCTTGCCCCCTCGCCTCTCTCCTGGCTCTTCCTTCACGACTCGCCCTTCTGTTGCCCCAGCCACGCCTAGTTCTACAACCTTCCTCCCCAGGCACCTCCCCACAGTCCCCTCTCTTAGTCAAGTTCTCTCCTCAGTCCTTGCCTAGGGACCCCAACTTCCTGCCCCCCGTGGGGCCTCTCCACAAATCATTGAAGCACCCCCCCCATCACATGCTTTTGGCTCCTGATCTTCCTTTCCCAAACGTGGAGGCCACCCGCCACCCACTGGGGGTTCCCCCAACCAAACTCTAGTAGAACTATTCCTTACCCCATCGCCCTGCAAACCACCCCAGAGCCTCCAGCTTTCTCGGTGCCAGTTGAGTCCCACATGGAAGAGTAAGCTCCAAGTCAGAGCTGAAGGCAGCCTTGGAGGCCGTCAGGGGTGAGCCTCTACCTGCTGCATTTCACAGACGAGGCGTCGAAGCCAGGCAAGACAGGGGACTCCCCTGTGGTCCTCCACAAGCCAGGGGCCAAGGTGGGTTCCCAGTTCTCCGGCCCAGGGCTCCATTTACCACAAACTCTGTGTGGTCTCTCTACTCACCCAACCCTCAGGTGGCCCCGGCTTCAGGAGGGGGAGGTGGGGGTTACCCAGCCCTGACTCTCCCCCAGTACCCTGGGCTCTCTGCTCTGAGCGGCGTAGCTGTGTCCCTCCTGGCCTGCTGGGCAGCGGCACTTACCTCAGGGACCATTGCTGGGCTGGTACTCCGGCTGCCGGCCTGCGTGCTGCCTGCCCCTCAGCCTTGGTGCTTGTGGTCGGGACCTGTGTTACACAGAGGAAGTGAGGGTTTCGCATGATTCTCAGCAGCAACCTCTTCCATGGGGTTGTCCGTACCAGGCCTCCCCAGACCCTGGGCCACGGGAGTTCCTACTCCAGACATTCTCCGCCTGGCCAGGGAAAGCTGCTCTGCAGGAGCTGGCCTCGAGTCTGGGACCAGACAGCCTGGGGCCTGGGAAAGGGCAGGGCCTCTGAGGGGAGGGATCGGAGGGAGAAGCAGTGTGTCTGGGAAGTGGGGGGGTGGCCCCCGCTGCCAGGGGCACAAACTGCTGCTCCTGCCTTGTGATAGTCAATGCTTGGTGCTCCGAACTTGCGTTCATGGGCCCTGGGCTGGAGCGGATCGTGTGTGACTATAGACTGCGTGGCTAAAGGTCTTCAGTCTGTAAAAGAGACGAGCCTCCTTGAAAAATGAAAATATTTATGTATTTTTAAAGGTTTTATTTCTTTATTGGAAAGAGAGCAAGCGAGTGCACGCACAAGGAGGGGGGCAGGGGCAGAGGCAGAGGAGAATCAGGTTTCCCACTGAGCAGGGAGCCCGATGCGGGCCTCGAACCCAGGACCACGAGATCACGACCCAAACCAAATGCGGACGCTTAACGACTGAACCACCCAGGCGCCCCTAAAAATGAAAATATTTTAAAGCAATCCATCACACTGAATCTAGTCTTCCATTATTGCTCCTCCCTGCTAATCAATGGGACGAAGAAAGGGAACTACTAATAATGAACTTGGTATGTGCTAGACAGTGTTATAAGTGCTCTCTCCAACACGGCCTCATTCAAACCACACAACTCCCCTGTGAGGCGGGGGTGTTATCCCCAAGGCCAATCCAGAGCAGGGGGGACGTCCTTCGGCAGACACAGCAAATAAGGCTTGGTGCTGGGAATGAAACCATGGCTGTCTCTCTTTTTATCACTCATCCCACTGCTTTCAGTCTTTTTAAGTGGATAAGCTAGGATATATCCATGCAGTTAAAAACAAAAGGCCTGCTGGGACGCCTGGGTGGCTCAGCTGATTAAGAATCAGCCTTTGGGTCAGGTAGTGATTCCGAGACCGTGGGATTGAGTTCCACATTGGACTCCCTGCTTCTCCTTCTCCCCCACTCCTGCTTTATTTTCTCTTTCTCTCAAATAAATAAAATCTTTTTTAAAAACAACCTGAAATGGTATGTTTTGACATGGCTGCAGCTAGAAAAATCTAATGACTGCATGGTGGAAAAGGCCAGTTATAGAACACATCACGTAGAGTCGGACACCACTTATGTAAATTTGAGAAACCACAAGCAAAAAACTATACCCTGTTGTTTGGGATGCAGCTATTTGTCCCAGAAGTTTGAAAGAGGGGCTGGAGGGAAGCCTGGCTGGCTCAGTCGGTGGGACATGGGACTCTTGATCTCGGGGTTGTGAGTCCGAGCCCCACGTTGGGTGGAGAAATTCCTTCAAAAAAAAAAAAATCTTAACGAAAAATAAGACAGGGACTGGAGACACTACAAATTCGTGAGAGTAGTTACTTCTGGGGTTAGAGGGAAGAGGATAGGGTTAGGGAAGGGTACACGGGGCGCTCCCGATTTGGAGGAAAAGCTGTAAACATTTGTGGAGCCGATCAGGTTGCGTGCTACACTGGTTTCTCTCCCGCTCCTGGCCCTTGGCCCTCTGCCCCCTTTTCCCCTCCCTATTGCCCTGTTCTCCTTATCTGTAGGGAAAGGCTGCCCCTACCTTGAGTCTGCTAAGCAGTTTCCTCTTTCCCTCTCTCCCACTGAGATGAAAAGGAGATGCACAGAGACAGAGACATTGAGGCAAAGCAGGTCTACTGGGGTCTAGTTTTCAGGCAGAAGGCTTTGCCAGAGCCTCTAGGCTCAGGCCTGGAATTTGCCTCAAACTTCTTTTTTTTTTTTAAGATTTTATTTATTTATTTGACAGAGAGAGATCACAAGTAGGCAGAGAGGCAGGCAGAGAGAGAGGAGGAAGCAGGCTCCCCGCTGAGCAGAGAGCCCAATGCGGGGCTCGATCCCAGGACTCTGGGATCATGACCTGAGCCAAAGGCAGAGGTTTAACCCACTGAGCCACCCAGGCGCTCCTGCCTCAAACTTCTTGACGAGACACACGCTTGCAAGGCAGCAAGCCCCCTCTCCACCTTCTGTGGACAGAAGATGTGAGTGTCCTGGCTCTAAACAGCTTGTTGCCCACAAGGTCCGGGCCAGAGGGAGCTGAGGACCCCGGGGGATGTCAGGAGGAGGAGCACGGGTGGGCAGGACCGGTGATACCAGGGGCCTCGCAGTTAGGATGGGTCGGACTTGGCGGTTGACTGCCTGCGGGGTGATGAAGAGGGGTAGGAGCTGGGAGCCCTGTTTCCGGCTGCCGGCCCCTGAGGAGCTCCCACCAACTGGGCTTTTAAGTGAGGGTAACAAAAATCTCTGTTCGACTTAAAGGAGGGTCTTATATTCTGCAATGATGTCATTCATCCCCCCTTTTGGTGTTAAAAGGATCTTTTCTGTATGAAATTGTGCAGGAAAATAGCCAATAGATTTGGAAACAGCTTGTGTTGGCCGAAGTGGGTAAATAACTCCTTGCGGGGCCTCCAAACAGAGGTTGGGAAGTCACTGGTCCATGTACAGTGTCAAAGTCTAGGCATCCCTGGTCCCCTTCCTGTGCCCCAGTCCCCATTGGTCACATGGGGATCATGCACCCCACCTTCCCAGGCTGCCGGGATGGAGAAATGAGAGAAGGTCGGGCATGAGGTTTGAAAAGTTGCAGACAGCTTTTCTGAGTTGGGCTCAGAAAAGCCTCTGGCATGGCTGTGATGGGGTGGGAAGAACCCCGAACTTGGCTGGGTCCGGCTCAGGCTCCCCCCACTCCTTACTTGAGGGTGTCCTTGAATAATACCATGCCTGAGGGTGACCTCAGACAAATGCCATACCCATTTTGCACCTGTCCCTTTGGCAGGGTTGTTAAGGAGATGAACTGAGCTCACGGAGACTTCGAGGCCCCTGCCAGGGCCCAGCACATGGTAGGAGCGCAGCAGAGAACATTGAGCAAGGGAGGTTGGCTACACATGGGAGTGACCAGGAGCTTTTCGGGTCAAGGGGAACCCTGGGGTAGGGTGTGCTGCCCTGTGGGCCATGCGCTGGGGTGGCCTCCAGAAAGGTGGGCCCTTGCCTAATCCTCTGGCATTTTACTTCCTTGCCTCAGGTTCCTTGTCTGAAAGGTAGGGGTAAGCCCAGGATGCGCGTGAGAGTCGGGGCTGCTGTGGAGACTGCCGATGACACCCACAGGTGCGTGGCCCAGGAGGTGCCTGGTGAGCGGCGGGCTCTTCCTCATTCTGGTCACTTTCCACGGCGGCCCTTGGCTTTGGTCCTCTCCTGTCCCAAGCTGCCACAGAGCAAGTTGGGGGCGGGCCCAGCCCTCGCGCAGCAGGAGGGGGAGAACCCACCACACCAGGGGCCCGCACCCAGAGTTCTGCTAGATGTGCATCTCCTGCCTCTGCCCTCCCGAGCAGCCAGGGGGGAAGCTTGAAGAGGAAGTTAGTCAGAGCGAAGCTGCTCCGGGCCCCACCTGTGGTCAAGGTGTGAAATGTGCACCTGTCTCTTCTCTGCCACCCATCCCCCTGTTTTTTTTTCTTTTTTTCACACCTCTGGGCTGTGGTTTGGGGAGATGGGAGGCTTAGAGGTCTGAGCCCTGGGCCCAGGCTCTCACAGGAAGGAGGGCCTCTACAGTTCTCTGTTGGGCCGATCAGGGAAGGGGGCCATTTCCTTCTCCTTCCCCTCAGTGTCTGCTGCCTCTCGAGACCTCCCTCGTGGAGCCTTGCCATGCCCCTTGGGGCCCTGCTCCAAAAGCGCCGGGCTGCTGGGGCCTGAGCTTCTTGTGGGACTCAGGTGGCAGCCTCAGCTGTGGTTGGACTCTTCTTACACATGGTTAAGAAGGGTCCTAGCTAGCCCCAGGAAGGGCTGTGAGTTCGCCCCATTTGGGGCTGGGACTTGGGGATTCCTTTTGCTGGTCCTTCTCCTCAGAGAAGTACAGCTTAAGCCACAAGGAGGCCCTGGGACTGGGGACCACCCCCGTCTCTGTTTCCTGTCTGAGCCCTCTTCGGACGCAAGAACGTTCTGCATGCTGGGGCCGTGGGCTGGGGTGTATGCAGTCGAGGCCCATGAGGGTGATTTCCTAAGCTGCGGGGGCCCTCATCATTTTTGGGACCAAGGCTGGAGGGTGTTGTTGCCATTTGTCAAGACGATTCAGGTGGTGAGAACAGCAGGTGCCAAGGCAAGAAAGTCAAGAAGAGACGGTCAGCCCAGGGATGGTCAGTCTGGCCAGAAAGGCAGGCATGTGTATAAGCAGGAAGGTAGAGGGGGCTGGACAACAGCTCAAGACCCAAGCCCAACGACCTTCTCATCATCCCGTCCCCAGCTGTGCCTGGAAACTGATATGTGGAAATAGCTCCCATTCAGCAAACCCGTACTTTCATACATGTGATCTCTTATTTTTATTTTTTAGAACCGGGGGAGAGGGACAGAGGGAGAGGGAGAGAGAGAATCTTAAAAGCCCGACACAGGGCTCGACCTCATGACCCTGAGATCGTGGCCTGAGCCAAAACCAAGAGTAGGACTCTCTATCAACTGAACCACCCAGGCAACCCCACATGATCTCCTCTGAGGGATGGAGGTGGTGACTCAGAGAGGTCAACTGACTTGTCCCAGGCTAGTTGGCCAGTAGGCCTTGTGACAAGATTCCTATTCACGCTGCTTTCTAATGGGCTATTCTGATTGCTGAGGCTGGAGACCCCTGCCTGCACCCCACCCCGTAAAGCACGCTGCTGCCTAAGGACTGGTTCTTCTAAGAACCACGCCTTCCTCACCCTACAGTCCCAACCAGGCATCTTGTGTCCTAGAGTCCTTGTGTCCTTTGCCAAAGCTCATCACAGCCCCATTCTTCTCACCCTGTTCCTTCCCACCTACAGGGAGAAGAAACGTCAGAATGTCCATGACGAGATGTCTTGAGGACCCAGCAAAGACCTGCCATGGGTCAGACACCTTTGGTGACGCCCCCAGGAGAATCTGTGCTGCTCCCGGAAATCGCCATTCTATTGCAGGTCAGCCCTGGGAGGCCTGGCTTGGAAACTTCCCTATGTATGGGCTCTGGGTGCCTCTGTTTCCATCCTGGCCCGTACCCGGGGTGCCCACCTCAGCTGGGAGGCCAGCCCAAGCTCTCTAGAGATATACAGGTGGCAATGCTGTTATGTTGTTAATGCACACAAATCTGACTGTGGAAGCCTGACCTGGATGGGTTCTTGAGTCCCAGTTGCTCCCATTGTGAACAGTCGGGGGATGTCCTCCACGCTGGTGAGCTGGGCTACCCCTTGGAAACAAAGTCATTGGCAGGCCCACCGTTCGGTTGTTGGGTTCCCTTGGGTTGCCCCACAGAGTAAGGTCAAACAGGAGAATAAGAACAGCTGACATGCACTGATTACGTAACTATGCACCAGGCACTACTCTAAGAGCTTTATTGGGACAAATTAATTTGATTGCTATAATCACGGAGTGACTTTGACATTATTACTCTTATCACCCCTGTTTTACAGACGACAGAAACACAGAGTTTAAGGAACTCGCTCAAAGCCGCATAGCCAACAAGTGGCAGAAACTTCATGCTCTTGTTTTTTTTTTTTTTTTTTAAAGATTTTATTTGTTGGGGCGCCTGGGTGGCTCAGTGGGTTAAAGCCTCTGCCTTCGGCCCAGGTCGTGATCCCAGTGTCCTGGGATCGAGCCCTGCATCAGGCTCTCTGCTCAGTGGGGAGCCTGCTTCCTCCTCTCTCTCTGCCTGACTTGTGATCTCTGTCTGTCAAATAGATAAATAAAATCTTTAAAAAAAAGATTTTATTTGTTGATTTGAGAGAGCGTGAGAGAGCACAAGTGGCGGGGGGGTGGGTGGGGCCAGAGGCAGAGGGAGAAGCAGACTCTCTGCTGAGCAGGGAGCCCGATGTGGGACTCGATTCCAGGACCCTGACATCATGACCCGAGCTGAAGGCAGATGCTTAACCAGCTGAGCCACCCACGTGCCCAAGACCTCATGCTCTTACCCATTACAGACACTATAATACCTTTTAAGGTCTGAGGGACTGGGATCAAGGGTAGTGGGCGAAGAAGACTACTTTGGCTCTATCTGTAAGGTTTTCCACAGAGACTGTATTCACATATTAGCTGAGTGATTAAGAAGCCATCCAAAAGGAAAATAAAATTAAGCTAAATATCTGGGACAGTCAGTGAAACTTGAATATGGCCTGGAGATGAGAGAATAATCCTATATCTGTGCTCTTTTGCTGATTTCAGCGATGTAAAAAAAGTCTCTGTTCTAGAAAATACACACTTAGATATTTAGGGGTAAAGGGCCATCACATCAGCAACCTACTTACATATGACTTGGAAAGCATATGCGCAGGGCGAGAGAAGGTTCACAAAGAATAAGGCAAACCAGGTAAGATGCCGATAGTTGCTGACGTGGGTGTCAGGGAGCTCTCTGTGCTCTCCTGGCAACTTTCCCCTCAGTGATATTCTACTGAAATAAAAGTTACTGAAGGAATCTTCCTCGAACAGGGTGGGGTCGGCATCTGATGCTATTCCCACGAGAAGCTGGGAAACCTGCGTGAAGACAGTGGGAGGAATAAAGGCTCCCTGGCTGTGGCTGGCGGCCTCCTCCCCCAAAGCGCTGTCTGCTCCCATAGTTGTGTCCCCACTGCTTCTCCCTGGCAGGCGCTATTTCCAGAATCCTGGGCTGCTTCTTGCCTTTTCCCTCTACCGGGCTACGTGTGACCTCTCAGGCCTGACTCCTTCCCAGCTTCCCTGCACTCTCTCTCTTTTTTTTTTTTTTTTTCTGTTGGATTTTATTTATTTATTTGCATTTTAAAAATTATGTTCCATTAGCCACTGTATAATACATCATTAGTTTTTAATATAGTGTTCAGTGATTCATTAGTTACATGTAATCCCCAGTGCTCATCACCCACATGCCCTCCTCAATACCCCTCACCTTGTTATCCCCTTCCCCACCCCTTCCCCTCTGAAACCCTGTTTGTTTCCCTGCAGCTCCGCTCTGTAGTCTCTCATGTTTCCTCTCCCTGCAACCTCTTGAACCAGGAAGGAAAGTGCAGCCTGCTCTCCAGGTGGGAAGCTTTAAGGTCCTCGAGCTCCCTCTCCAAGCCACTCAGCGTCCCTCAAAGAACAGAGGCTGTGCCTGGAGCTTTCAGGGTGACCCCATCCTGGGCTCAAGTGGCTGAAGAGAAGGGGTTAAGATATACATCTTTCACAGGGTGTCCCTAGATGAGAGCCTGGAGTTCTTTCTCTCAAGCAGAAAGAGGCCCGCCAGGTTGAGGGGGTGGCGGGGTGCTGCCGGGAAGGCAGACTCTGCTCCCCCTGGAGTCTGGGCTGGGGCTCTTGGCTGCTGCTGGGCTCCCACGGGGAGGAAGAGATGCACCTGGAAACCCCGGTACGCCCAGCCCAGAGGTAGCCCACTGAGCAAACACAGCTGACTGGTGTCTCTCCCTGGTTCCTTACTTTGGAGGGCACCCAGTTGTGCCTGAAGCTGCCCTCCTGGGAGCCTGCACAAGGCCCCTTGGTGATGATGGGTCCCATCTCATCAGGACTCTTACCTGCCTGGACTCCTGGGCCTTCTGGAAAATTCCTCAACTACCCAAACAGATCTCCTAAAACCCCAACAGGGTGTGGCATTGGCCTGGGTTGGGGGGCGCTTTTCCCACAGGTCCTGGGCAGGGCTGCGGCTGGTCAGGGCCCTGCTTCCTCTTAGTGTGGAGCCCCTAGCTCTCTGCCCGGGGCATTGAGTAGCACACGCAGGGCAAGCATCGGTGCTCGCTGGTTGGAGTGACCTGGCCCCGTGCGAGGCAGTGTGGCAGAGCAAGTGATCACAGAGACCATGGGACAGACTGGGCTGGATTCCTGGCTCTGCCATTTGCTGGCCGTGTGAGCCTGGGCGGGTCATTTCACTTCTCTGGGCTCCTCTGCGGATGAAAGGGGGCTGTCCGGGTACAGACGCTCAGACCCCAGCCTGGCACGCAGTGAGTGCTAGGTGTGACTTGTTAGCTCCCCGCAGCCCACACCCATGGGGACAGCTTCATTTGCATGGAGGTACCCCACGCCCTAGATGGGGAGGCCTGAGCCTGGGCCCTGAGTTGGAGAATTGGTCAAAGTGCTGCTGCCTTTGACTGTGGGGCCTGGGTGCCAGTTTTGAACTCCACACCCAAGTCTTCATGGGTAATGGGGTGAGAGGTCCCTTCGAGACAAGGAGCCTGGCTCGGGGGGGGGGCGTTCTCCAAGCTGTGGGGGGTAGCACGCGCTGGGCCTGGGGGTCAGGACTTTAAAGGAGCTTGAGGGGACACCAAATATTCTCTGCGGTACCCACAGTTTCCCCGCTCACACAGTACCGTGTTAATTGTTGCCTTAGCCAAAATGCCTGTTGATGATGACATAGACAGGCACCAACAATATTGATCAGTTCCACTTAGGTAACAGAGCATGCCAGGTGTAGTTTTATTTTTAAATTTTTTATTTATTTGAGACAGAGCGAGAGAGAGCGAGCATGAGCAGGAGGAGAAGCAGATGGAAAGGGAGAAGCAGATTCCTCACTCAACAGGCAGCCTGCCTCGCGACTCGATCCCAGGACCCGGGAATCATGACCCAACCCGAAGGCAGATGCTTAACCTTCTGAGCCACCCGGGAAGCCCACAAGGCACTGTTTAAAGCACCATTATGCATACATATCCTCATAACAAGTCTTTCACATAGGTTCTATTTATATTCCCATTTTAAAGATGAGGAAACAGACGCAACTAAGTTAAGTAACTGACCCATGGTTCAACGACTAATAAGTGACAGAGCCTGGATTTCAAACCAAACAGTCTGGCTTCAAAGTCCACACTTTTCACCACCCTCTTCTACTGTCTCAGGTTTGAAGAGGCCATGATGTGAATTTAAGAGGAGCAGTGGAGCCTGAAGCTGACCCCCTAGCTGGGCCTGGCAGGAGGGGTGTGTTGCTCATGAAGCATATCCCCAGCCAGAGTTCAGAGTGCCTGAGCCCGGGCAGGGACTGGGGCAAGGCTCGGGAGAAACCAAGGCAGGGCCCCTTTCTGGAACAAGGGAGCAAGCACCTTGGGCATGCCACAGCTGTGTAACCAGCACAGAAAAATGAAGCAGAGGAGTCTGGAACCATCAGTGGTGACCATGGAAACCAACTGGTGTGGTAAACTCAAAGCTGAGACTGTCTGGGTCTTAAAAAAAAAAAAAAAAAAAACAGGCAGGCAAATGATATTTTTAAAAAATTCTAGATTGGGGCGCCTGGGTGGCTCAGTGGGTTAAAGCCTCTGCCTTCGGCTCAGGTCATGATCTCAGGGTCCTGGGATCGAGCCCCGCATCAGGCTCTCTGCTCAGCAGGGAGCCTGCTTCCTCCTCTCTCTCTGCCTGCCTCTCTGCCTACTTGTGATCTCTGTCAAATAAATAAATAAAGTCTTTGAAAAAAAAATTCTAGATTGTTCTGGAGGATGGCTTAGGACGAACCCTCTGCAGAATGCAGATGAATTTGTAGCATATTTGCTAGTGAATAGAGGTCTTTCACACCCAGAGTATCTGTAAGTTACTGTAGCTTTTAATACAGCTGGAGGAGCACTTGCATAGGAAGAGGCCCCAGACAGGATGGATGGGACACAGGAGGAGGAAGAAGAGGAGGAGGAGGAGAAGAAGGAGGGGAGGAGGGAGGTGGTGGGGTTCGGAAGCTAGTTGGAAGAGAGTTTGGGAGCAGGTAGGTGCGGGGAAACAGGTTGGAGGGAGACTGCTAGCTGGGGTGGGGGTGGTGGGGGTGGCAGGGAGGGGACAGAAGGTGATCCAGAGCCGGAGTCCACAGCACTGACTCGCCAGCGCCAGCCCAGTCTGCCTCCAGTGGGTCTCTGCCCACCTTTGCCACGAGGATGGCATCCACGGTGGCCTCTCTGCTCTTCCTCTGCCTTCGTGTCAAGTCTGGGGAGTCCGGCATAAAAGAGGTCTGTTTAGGGGCACCTGGGTGGTGCAGTCGGTTAAGTGTCTGACTTGATTTTGGCTCAGGTCGTGACCTTGTGGGTCCTGGGATTGAACCCTGCGTCAGGCTCCACACTCAGCATGGAGTCTGCTTGAGATTCTCTCTCTCCCTCTCTGCCCCTGCACCCCCACTGCTCCCCTGCCTCAAATAAATAAATAAGTAAATCTTTTTTTTTTTTTTTAAAGGATATCTGTTTTAGTCTCTTTGAACTCCACCTTCCTGGCGAGGAACCTTTATTTTCTCACATAAAGCCTCTTCCTGTCACTGCTATTACTATCCTGAACTGTGAGTTGTCTGCAATACAAGCTTTGGCAAACACCAACCCAGAGAATGAAAGCTGTTTGGTGATCTGGCCCCAACCTCCTGCCCAGCCCGAGTCTTCACTCAGCTTTGGGTATCCTGTGTCCCAGGCAAGCCGGGCCATATGCTGTTGCAAACACACCCCAGGTATCCAGTGCTTGGCCCGTCTCTGCCCACATCCTACCCGCCATCTAGGACCCAGAAGTGCAGCCAGAGCCAGTGAGCCATAAAAACTCAAAACTCTCTTTATCTGGATCTCAAGGCCCTGTCCTGAGGGCCCCAGCTGATGGAGCAGGACAGAAAGGAAAGGTGAGATGACACAGGGGGAGGAAGTGGGAAGTTTCAGTACCCTGTGCCTACCTTCCCAACACAGAAACAGACTGAAGAAATTCATTTTTAAAATATTTTATTTATTTATTTGACAGAGAGAGAGGACGAGAGAGGGAACACAAGCAGGGGGAGTGGGACTTGATCCCAGGACCCCAGGATCATGACCTGAGCTGAAGGCAGACGCTTAACTGACTGAGCCACCCAGGCACCCCAGACTGAAGGAATTCTGCAGGGCAAGTGTCTGAAGAGAAGTAGCCTTTGCCAATCCAACCTCCAGCCTTCTCACCCTCAGAACCATTCATTCCACTGTTGTGGACTAGCCCACCCCAGGTTCTGGAGGCTCTCGCTCTGAGTCCAGCTGAGTATAGACACGATATAGTGCACTACTGGTAAATGGACTTTAAGGGCAGTCATTGGTGTTGGTCAGGCCTGGATTTCAATCCCATATTAGCCACTGAACAGCTGGATGATCTGGGCAGGTCACTGCACTTCCCTGAGTCTCAGTTTCCTCCTCAGCAAAATGGAGATAATACCTACCACACATGGGGAAGAAGAAATGGTTCTTGAGAAGATTAACATGCGACTAACGTAGGGAATTACCTAGTGAAAGGCTTTACCCAATCTAAAGGAGCGCCCCCCCATCCCTCTCTACCCTTTCAGCTCATTTTATGCTCTTCTTAGCGTTAGTCACTACCTGATATTTATTCGCTTATTTGCTTACTGACTGTTCCTTTAGAATGTACTTTTCACAAGAGACATGATTTTTGCTTTTTGTTTTTATTATTTTTATTTTCACTATTTACTTATTTCTTTATTTTTAGAGATTTATTTATTTTAGAGAGAGAGAGAGAGAGAGAGATTGAGAACATGACCAGGGGAAGGGACAGAGGGAGAGAATATCCAAGCGGACTCTGGCTGAGTATGGAGCCCGACACGGGGTTCCATCTCAGGAGCCATGAGATCATGACCTGAGCCGGAACCAAAAGTCAGACGTTTAACCGACTGAGCTACCCAGGTGCCCCTATTTTTGCTTGTAAAATCACTCTATCTTTCGTGGCTTGAGGCTTGAATTTCTGATACATAGTGGGTACTCATAAATATTTATTGAATGAGTTTATAAGCAAGTGCGTAGTAGGTTCTGAAAGGGTAGAGGCATGATGAATCTGTGTGTGGCTATAGCTCACACATAAAGGTCTTGCACACCCGCAGCCTGCAATGCTGTGAGTTCCGCTCCCTGATGCTTGGCTAGCATGTGACCTAGCACAAGGTGCATTCTGGGGAGCACTTGTCCAGGGCCTGTGTTTGAGAAACAATGCCCGTTAGCATAGGAAACATTTGGTGAAGCTATAAAAACAAGAGCTGGGGTGCCTGTGTGGCTCAGTTGGCTAAGTGCTAAGTGCCTGCCTTTGGCTCAGGTCGAGATGGTGGGGGGTGGTCGTGGGATCAAGTCCTGCATTCATGGCTCTTTGCTCAGCAGGGAGCCTGCTTCTCCCACTGCCCCTCCCCCTGCTTGTGCTCTCCTTCTCTCTCTGACAAATCAATCTTTAAAAAAATGAAGACTTACCGAACTTATTCGGTCACTGTATCAGCTTCCTAGAAGGGCCACCATAAGGAATGTCCACACACTAGGGGGAGGGGTCTTAAAAACAACAGAAATTTGTTCTCCCGCATTCTGAAGGCCAGAAGTCCAAAGTCAAGGTGTCGGCAGGGCCACATTCCCTCAGAGGCCCTAGAGGAGAATCCATTCTTTGCTTCTTCCAGCTTCTGGTGGCTGTTGGCCAGGAGACCTTGGCTTATGACCCTGTCTCTGCAATCTCTGCCTCCATCTTCAGACAGCACCCTCTTCTGTGGGTCTAATCTCCCTCTGTCTCTCTCTTATAACGGCACTTGTTGATGGAATTTGATGTCCACCCAGATAATCTAGGAGAGACTCCTCATCTCAAAATTTTTTTTAAGATTTTTTTTTTAAGATTTTATTTATTTGAGAGAGAGAGCGTGGGTGAGAGAAAGCATGAACAGTGGGAAGGGGCGGAAAGAGAGGGAAAGGCAGACTCCCCGCTGCGCAGAGAGCCCCACAACATGGGACTCAATTCCAGGACCCTGGGATCATGACCTGAGCCCAAGGCAGCCGCTTCACCGACTGAGCCACCCAGGCGCCCCACGTCTCAAAATTTTGAACTTAATTACATCATGAAGACCCCATTTCCAAGAAAGGATGTCAGATTATGTACATAGTTTCTAGGGTTTAGGACTGGATGGCTCTTTGGGAACCATTCAGTTTTCCACAACTCCCCGGCTATCACTATAGAGTATATTTTGAGCCAGGATCACTTCTGAAAAATGTGCTTTTGGAAAGAATGGGAGTGGAGACAGAAGTAGGGTACAGGAAGAAACAACTTGAAATTTGGAAAGGATACTACAGATTGTCATACTCTTCTCAGCATGGGAGGAATGGGGCTGGATACCGATGGAGCGCTCCTGCTAATTCTTTTTGTGGGTCAAGGACTGGAACCCACTGCTTACAAAGACGTGGAGAGGTAATTATGCCTGATGGAGAGTAACGACTGCGGTGTGCTTCTCATTTAATTGGGCTGGGGAGGGTGTCTGGGTTTGGGCGGCTTTCAAGAGCTCTTCAGGTAATTGTAATGCATAGCAAGAGCGGAAAACCACTAGACCGGAGTGCTGAGGAGATGCGCGTTTCAAACACAGCTGTTAATGAATATTATATTGAAGAGTGGTAATAAAGTTCACAATGTTGACATCAATTATTAACCCTCTTGACCTTCTTGGGGGAGATAATACCGGATGTGAAAAGTGCCAGGAACACTAGCTGCCTGGGGGGAGGGGGGTTGTGGGGTGGGATGGGGGCGGGGATGCTGGGCAAGGAGGAGGTGCGGAGAGAAAACATAAAGCATGGTGGGAGCCAGGGATGGTCAAAAGCCTCAGGTCCTGGATGGAGACTACAGGGCCAAGGCTAGGGCGTGGAAATAGGGAGCCAGCAGAGAACTGCCAGGACTTGCGAGGAAGAAAGAGGCGGTGTTAATTTTTTTTTTAAGATTTTATTTATTTATTTGACAGAGAGATCACAAGTAGGCAGAGAGGCAGGCAGAGAGAGAGGGGGAAGGAGGTTCCCCGCTGAGCAGAGATCCCAGGACCCTGAGTTCACGACCTGACCGGAAGACAGAGGCTTAACCCACTGAGCCACCCAGGAGCCCCAATTTAATTTTTTTTTTAAAGGGAAAGCCCTTGGGCTAGGCCCAGCAGTCAGTGGCCTCCAGTCCCTCCCGGCCCAGTAGGCTAGGGCACCCTGGCCATGACTGCTGAGGCTGGAGTGGGGGTGGTCAGCAACTCTGCAGGCTCTCAGAGAGAGAAGCCAGACTTTAGGAGAGGCCTAGTGCTTTTAGTGCCCAAGTATTTTTTTCGAGTATTAAATGTGAGGTTCAAGCCAACTGATCTGAGGCCTTACAAAGGATACCTGAGCCCCTTTTGAGGCTGGGGCTGCCAAAAAGGAATACTCTTCCCTTTCTCTATGGGGTCCTTATCCAGGGCTTTCTTATCTCCCGAAGTTCCCCAGCTCCCTGGGGAGAAAAACCATGTAGCATTATTGTTTTTTTTTTTTCGTTTTAAAAACGACAGAAAACTTGCCATTTTAACCAGTTTTGGGAACAAAGACTCACAGATACCTTTTTATGCTAGGCCATGCTTTCTTCATAGAGAGAAAATCACATTAACCTCAACATCTCCAATCATTTCGGTATATTGAAAGGATAAAATGGGATGATGGCTTTGAAGCTAGTCTGTGTAAACTTTAAGTTCTAGAATATGTTGAATCCTTATAAATACCAAGAAGAATACACTAATTATTACCTGTTAGGTCCCTCGGCCTTCTTCCCCCACAATGATAGGCAGGAGTGAGACCTGTATGTCAACGTGGAATCAGACTCTTTGTTTTGAGTTGTTTCATTTAGACACTTTATGATTTTATTTTATCATTATTATTTTTTAGGATTTTTTTATTTGACGGAAAGAGACAGCTGAGTGGGGAACCTGATGCAGGGCTCGATCTCAGGGACCTTGGATAATGACCTGAGCCGAAGGCAGGTGCTTAACCTACTGAGCCACCCCAGGGGCCCCGACACTTACTATTTTAATGTGTTTTACTTTAGTAATGGGCAAGTCATTTTTAAAAACTAATGGCAAAATATGCATCACTTAAAGTTTACCATCGTAACCACTTTTTCCAAAGATTTTATTTCTTAAAAAAAAAAGATTTTATTTCTAAGTAATCTCCACACTCGACGTGGGGCTGGAACTCACAACCCAGAGGTCAAGAGTTGCACGCTCCTCCGACCGAGCCAGCCAGGCACCCCTTGTCGGAGTCATTTTCAAGAGCAGAGCTCAGCGGCATTACGTATATTCACACTTTCATGCACTCATCACCACATCCATGTCTAGAGTTCTTTTCATCTTCCTCAACTGAGGCTACACCCATTAAACACACATTCCCATTCCCGTCTCCTCCCAGCCTCCGGCAAACACCATTCTGCTTTCTGTCTCTATGAACTGGGCTCCTCTGGGCACCTCATGGAAGTGGAATCATACAGTCTTTGCCCTTTTGTGACTGCTTTCTTTCACTTTGCAGGTCTTCAAGGTTCATGTGTGTTGTAGCACGGGGTAGGATCTCCTTCCCTTTTATGGTCTAACCCTTGTGCAGGTAGACCACGTTTTCTTTATCCATTGGTGCGTTGACGGACACTTGAGTTGTTTCTACCTTTTGGCTGGTGTAAATACTGCGGCTGGGAGCTGGGATCATTACTTTTCAGGAAAGTAAAGTGAGGTTGGGAATGATCACCCAGCAAATAAAGGTCAGGGCCGGGATTCAAAGGCAAGTCATCCCCCTTGGCTGGGCCAGCCACCTCCAAAGATGCAGTTGCCCTGCACTTCACCCTTCCACACCCAACAGCCCTAGTGATCTATCTTTTGAGCTGGAAACTGGCCATTTATACCCCCTGGGAGGTTGGAATGGGCCCCCTCGATAAGACTCCCGTGGAAAAATCCTTCTCTTTACCTTGCAGAAGCCCCGGGGGCCAGATGGCTGGGTTCCTCTGTGTGGGTGATATTTGTGCCTGCTTCCAGCCAGAAGGAAGATGCTGGGGTGTCCTTGCCTAGTCTGTGTCCTGCCTCTTAAGGCTTCCTAACCACTCTGGTCTCCAGCAGGGCCCATTTATTTTTGAATCACTGCAACAGTCTCCAGGAGGTGCTGGAGGGAGAAAGAGCCTGGCCATTGCCTGCCTGGAATTTTCTGTCCAGGCTAGGTCTGAGAAGCCAATCTCTTATAAGCTCTATGGTCCTCCTTCCACCCGCCTCCCCACCCCTCCCCCTGCTGCTGCCCGACAGGTAGAAAGCACAACTTTGGAGGATGCTTTTGAAAACTCAGGTTGCATTTAAGGTGCGGGCATTCCTTAGAGGCAGGCATGCCAGCCTCTGCAAGAAGCCCAAAAGTTAGAGGAGGCTTCAACACTCTCTAAGGCTTGGCATTAAACCTTCATTCGAGTGGTGTTTCAGCCACAAGGCTCGCTCCCTTGGTGTTGCAGCTCTACCGTGACCCAGGTGGTCATCTGGCCAGGAGTGTGGGAAGGAGTGAAAGCAGAAAACCCACTACTCAGAGCAAACCCCAGGATCCCAGCTGGTGCGGGAGGAAGCAAGATACTGAGCTCAGGATGCTCTCGTGGAGAGGCAGGCTAAAACTTGGGCTGACCGTGGCTCTGGCGTCCTCTTCTCGTTGTCTGCCTGACAGCCATGCTCCTCTCCTTTTCCACTAGAAAACCCTTTCAATGTCAGATACTCACTCTCCCAGACTCCCTGGCAAGCAGGAGCAATCACATATGACGACTGAGTTCTGGACCATGCTATGTAAGGGGAAACCAGCTGGCTGGCTTTGGAGAAAGGGTTCCCCTGTCTTAAAAAAGAGAAATAGGTAAAGTAGCTTTCCTCCTTAACTTACTGTCTTTGGACATGGCTGGAAGGAGAATCTGTTTGCAGATCCAAAAACTGTTAACACTCACCTTTGGTCAAGACTTGGTTTCTAGATGGCTTGGAGGGCAAAGAGAGGACATCAATTGTTTAAAAAACTTTCTTAAAAATATTTTATTTATTTGAGAGAGAGAAAGAGAGAGCACAAGCAGGGGGAGTGGCAGAGGGAGAGGGAGAAGCAGGCTCTCCTCTGAGCAGGGAACCTGACTCGGGGTTCGATCCCAGGACCCTAGGATCATGACCTGAGCCAAAGTCAGATGCTTGACCCACTGAGTCACCCAGGTGCCCTGAGGACATCAATTTCTATAAAAGCCCAAGTAGGCAGGGTTAGAGGTGAGCCATCTGCTCTAACCACACCATCTACCACCGAGGCATGGGAGCAAACATGCTACCGGTCTTGCCCAGTGCTGCCTTCAAGCCCTGGGATGGAAGCAGTTATACTGGAAACAATGATGAGAAATTCACAAGTTGGATTCTCCCTTGTCAGCTTGTACTCATTCCCTATTGTTGCCTTAACAAATTATGACAAACTCAGTGGCTTAAAACAACACAATTTCATCTTACACTTTTGGAGGCCAAAGTCCGAAATGTGTCCCACTGGACTAAAATCAAGGTGCCTGCAGGAGGCCTTTCTGGAGGCTCTAAGGGAGAATCTGTTTCCAGCTTCTAGAACCAGCCACATTCTTTGGCTTATGACCCCTTCCTCTACCTACAAAGTCGGCAATGTCGGTCTGAGTCCTTTTCAGACTGTCATCTCTCTGGTTCCTTCACTCTGGTTCCCTCTTCCATTTACAAAAATCCATGTGAGGGGAACCTGGGTGGCTCTGTCGGCTAAGCGTCTGCCTTCAGCTCAGAGCATGATCCCGGGGTCCTGGGATGGAGCCCTGTGTTGGGCTCCCTGCTCAGCGGGGACCCTGCTTCTCCCTCTCCCTCTGCCCCTCCCCCTGTTGTGCACGCTCACTCTCTCTCTCTCTCTCTGTCAAACAAATAAAATCTTAAAAAAAAAGAAAAATCCATGGGATTATATTGACCCACCCAGATAATACAAGAGAATCTCCCCATCTCAAAGTCAGCAAAGCTTAATTACCCTTTGACATGTAATATAACATAAATTCACAAATTCTGGGGAGAAGGATGTGGACATCTAATTTCATCCACCACACAGGCGTAGGAAGAAAAGAAATTTTGCTCCTAGGAGCAAAACTGGATGCCCCATGAGTACATGATATGGGGCTAGAAGCCATTTTTAAGTGTCTTAAAGTTAGATTGGACACTGGAATTTTCAAATTAAATCCTAAGCTCCCATATCGTTTTATTCTGATATTATATCAGTTTTCATAAACCCACTCAGCAGCTAATGACCTCATCTTTGTAGACACCTTAGGCTCAAGGGTGTTTTTTTCCTTCTTGTATTTTTCCCTTTCCCCCCCAACCCCCCACCAGAGTGAAGCCAGCTCTGCTCCTTACTGCCTCACTACTTCAACAGGTCAGGGAAGGAATGTAGCCTGGCAGGGGGGGGAGAGAGAGCACTGTGGGTCTCCGGACCCGGCTTTCTAGCAGCGCTCTGAGGAGCTGGTAATTCCCCCCCCCCGAAGTGTAGTCCCCCCGCCCCCCTGCCCTGTTCACACAGAAACACAAGAGCTCCCAGCCGTCTGGTAGATTTCCTCAGCTTCCCGCGACAGGGACAATGAAAGGGTTAGTGGCAGTTTACAGACTACCGATAATCGGTGATGAGATGGGGCTCCCTCAGATGTCTGGCACTGTGGAAGTTTCCAAGACCTAGTCTTGATCTCAGGGAGGCAGGAACTGCAAGAATGACTCAGGTAGAATTTCCCAGCACTCTGCTGAGATGGGGTGCAGAACCGAAATTGAGCTGGTTTAGAAAAACAAGAGAGAGGGGCGCCTGGGTGGCTCAGTCAGTTAAGGGGCTGCCTTCGGCTCAGGTCATGACCCCAAGGTCCTGGGATCGAGTCCCACATCGGGCTCCCTGCTGGTGGAGAGCCTGCTTCTCCCTCTCCCACTCCCCTTGCCTGTGTTCCCTCTCTCGCTGTGTCTCTCCTTGTCAAAATAAATAAATAAAATTAAAAAAAAAAAAGAAAAAAAAACCCAGGAGAGAAGGATAATATTCTTCTATACCTAGATTTATGATCTGGGACTAATAACAAAGAAACATGCCTTTCAATCTGCCAAAGGGCTTGGACACACAGTTACATGGGAAACTACATGCTTAAAATGAAGCTTTTGGGTTTCTTTATCCACAATCAGAGAATACAATCTACTTCATGGAGCAGTGTATATGAACAAGCATTCTAGGGAGACTGAGCGAGAATGGAAAAGCATTGCGGTGCTCAAAGGAACTCACCTGCATACACCGGCTGCCGGTGTTTTTGGAGAGCAGCGAGCCATATCCGCTAAGCAGGTGTATCTCCTATGATTCCGTGACCCCGACAGCACGAGTGCTCAAAATTACCTGTGCGAGCTGCCTCGGATCCGTTTCCTCCTCTCTAGCTTTCCTTGCATGGCTCAAGCCAGAGTCTCTCACCTGGCCCACTGTGAACAGCGTCCTCTCCAATTTTCCTGGGTCCAGACTTTCCTCTCCACGGAAAAGATTGTTCAGAATAAAACCTAATCCTATCACCTCCTTGTTCACCTTCCTGTTCAAAACTCTCCAGAACTCTCCTCTACTGCTTTCCATAAAGAGACTGATATTCTGTCCCTGTGATCTGGCTTCTTTTTTTTTAAGACTTATTTATTTGAGACAGTGAGAGAGAGAGAGAGAGAGAGCGCACACAGAGGCAGAGGGAGAAGCAGACTCCCCGCTGAGCAGAAAGCCCAATGCAGGGCTTGATCCCAGGACCCCTGGGAACCTGATCTGAGCCAAAGGAGGACACTTAACAGACTGAGCCACC
Source organism: Lutra lutra (assembly GCF_902655055.1). NCBI lineage: Eukaryota > Metazoa > Chordata > Mammalia > Carnivora > Mustelidae > Lutra > Lutra lutra. The sequence continues at coordinate 49,130,427 of NC_062296.1, read as the reverse complement.
CAGGGAACCCTGTTTCCTGGCTTCTTAACATTTTTGCAAGCATGCTGCAAGGTTTGTTCACCAAATGGGTCTAGAGGCTCTTGTCTGTGTCCCTGGGCACACTGTTCCCATCTGCTATGCCCGAACTCAGTTGCCTTCTTATCCATCAGGACGCTCTTCCTGCCAGAAGCTGGCTTTCAAAGCTCAGCACGGTAGTGGTTGTTTCTCCTTGGGGGTCCCACGGTACAGTGTCTACCAGGATGGCATAGAAGCTAGCATATTGGATTGCTATTTTATTTTCTTTAAAAGGGTTTTTTTTTTTTTTGACAGGTAGTACAAGTAGGCAGAGCGGTAGGCAGAGGGAGAAGCAGGTTCTCCACTGAGCAGGGAGACCCATGCGGGGTTCGAACCAGAACCTGAGCCGAAGGCAGCCGCTTAACTGACTGAGCCACCCAGGCACCCCTGGATTGCAATTTAAAAAACAATTCTTTCTCCACCTCGACACAGATGCGTTCTTTGAAGGTACAGGCTGTGCCGTTATGTCTGTATTTCTGCCATTTTAGAAGATTCTCAGTAGTACTCTCCAACTACGTGGTTTCAAGCATGCACGGCTCTCATTTTCCTAGACCACCCCCTTCTGGTCCCAGACAATTCAGGCTGAAAGTGCTAGAGCTAGAGATTTCTTCAACACTGAAGGGATGGTGCAGGGAGGGGGGGGGCGGGGTTGTAAATCCTACTTTCAACACTGTGTCTGGACTGCGCCCCTTCATCTGTCACTTCCTGTGTGATCACGGGCAAATCACAGTCTATGAGCTTCTGTTTCTCCCCAGGAAGACGAGCATAATCATGCTAGCTACCCTCAGAGACTGTCGAGAAGGCACGGAGCGACGAAGTGAAAGTGCTCACCAAATTGTCATGTGTTACACGCGGATAACCTCCAAAGAACCGCTTTTGTTAAAAGTGGCCCCAGAGAAAATGAACTAAAAAAAAAAAAAATGAGATCCCAAGTGTAAGAACCTAACGAAACCTTTCTTTTTCATCTTATTTGCATTTATTTATTTATTTATTTTTTTTTTGAGAGAGAGAGAGAAAGCATGAGGTGGGGGAGGAGCAGAGAGACAGAGACAGACAGAGAGAAACAGACTCCCCGCTGGGCAAGGAGCCCGGCACAGGACTCCATCCCAGGACCCCGAGATCATGACCTGAACTGACTAAGCCACCCAGGCACCCCCGGACCAAACTTTCTTTTTCCTTTTCCATTGTCCAAACTAACTTTGTGCTCAATTCTGCCTTCACCTGCCCTCACCTGGGGGACATCGTCCTCCCTCCATGCCATCTGTTTTATTCCAATTCCCCGCTGGTGGCAGGAGAGCACCGTGTCCCTTTCAAGATGGCAAGTCACAGAGTCACAGATCTGGGTTCAAATCTCAACCCCGCCATCTCTCTGGACTGGCTGCCTCACCTCTTCGGGCCCAAGTTTTGTCATCTTCTGGGTCCTCGGTATGTGATGGGGAATAGATGACACCATAGAACTGTTCCTTTCAATTTCAGTAATTCCCACCTCTGCTCTTAGTCAGCCTCCCACGGGTTTAATCACACCTAGGATGCCTTCTCCGCTCAACCCAAGTTTCAGGTTTCATTTTCAAATATTTAAACTTGGAAATCCTCTTTTCTGAGTACCACCTCTGGTTTTTTCAATTCTCTTCCTTCTGCCAAAGTCACTCTGCCTTCAGTGTGGCTTCCAGCCCCTCTAGCCAACCTTGTTTTCCCAGACAGCCTCCGGGACGGCCTCAGTCGCCTCTCTGCCAAGCCAGAATCTGAAGCCATAGCCACGTCACCGTGCCCTCAACTGCCGCCTCACATCTCCACACTCCCTTTCCCCGGGTGGCCTCAGGGCCCAGATAACTTTCTGCTTACTGTGTCAGCTTCCAAATGTTCACGTTTGCAACCAATAGGTTTTTTCCTCCTCTGCTGGGGGAACACACTCATCAGCAGAATGCCTGTCTCCCTCTCCCTGACTTCCTTTTGCCATAGCTGAGGAAGAGTCATCCCCCTTCCCCGCCAGCAGTCTCCTCTGACAGGCACCCTAGCTCCTCCCCCGTAGCCCCTCCAGCAGGCCTTGATCCAGAACGATCCCCTCTATCGTTTGCCTCTTCAGCTTCTTCTCTTTCCCTCTCCTCTCCTTCTGCATATAGCAACCCAGATCTCCCCCATTCCAAGATGACCTTGTCAGGCTTTCTCTCCAGATACCACCTTAGATGTGCCCATGGTACCATCTGGGTTCTTCTGTGTGGCCATGGATTTACCTTTACCAGAGATCTTTCCATTTTGACATGGCTTCACGTAGCTGTTTACCATCCCTTGGTTTCAACTTGAAGGACTCCTTTTTAGCACTTCTTGTACAGCAGGTCTTGTGGTAAGAAACTCCCTTAGCTTTTGCTTAGGAGGGAAACCCTTCCAGCCTTGTTGACGTGGGGGCCAGGACCTGAGATGATGGTGCAAGGGCCGTAATGGCCACCGTAAGGGTGAGGATAGCTTCCTTTCATCTCTCTGTCTCTCCCCTGTATCTGTTCCGGTGACCCACCCTTCTGTGTAGACAGGTTAAAAAATACATACTTTTTTTTTTTTAATTTTTTTTCCTTTTTTTTTAAAATTTTTTTTATTTTTTCAGCATAACAGTATTCATTATTTTTGCACCACACCCAGTGCTCCATGCAATCCGTGCCCTCTACAATACCCACCACCTGGTGCCCCCAACCTCCCACCCCCCACCCCTTCAAAATTCTCAGATCGTTTTTCAGAGTCCATAGTCTCTCATGGTTCACCTCCCCTTCCAATTTCCCTCAACTCCCTTCTCCTCTCCATCTCCCCTTGTCCTCCATGCTATTTGTTATGCTCCACAAATAAGTGAAACCATATGATAATTGACTCTCTCTGCTTGACTTATTTCACTCAGCATAATCTCTTCCAGTCCCGTCCATGTTGCTACAAAACTTGGGTATTCATCCTTTCTTTTCTTTTTTTTTTTACAGCTTTATAAACATATATTTTTATCCCAGGGGTACAGGTCTGCGAATCGCCAGGTTTACACACTTCACAGCACTCACCATAGCACATACCCTCCCCAATATCCATAACCCCACCCCCCTCTCCCAACCCCCTCCCCCCATCAACCCTCAGTTTGTTTTGTGAGATTAAGAGTCACTTATGGTTTGTCTCCCTCCCAATCCCATCTTGTTTCATTTACTCTTCTCCTACCCCCTCAACCCCCCATGTTGCATCTCCTCTCCCTCATATCAGGGAGATCATATGATAGTTGTCTTTCTCCGATTGACTTATTTCGCTAAGCATGATACCCTCTAGTTCCATCCACGTCGTCGCAAATGGCAAGATTTCATTTCTTTTTTTTTTTTTTAATTTTTTTATGTGACAGAGAGAGAGAGATCACAAGTAGGCAGAGAGGCAGGCAGAGAGAGAGGGGAAAGCAGGCTCCCGGCTGAGCAGAGAGCCCGATGTGGGGCTCGATCCCAGGACCCTCAGATCATGACCTGAGCCGAAGGCAGTGGCTTAACCCACTGAGCCACCCAGGCGCCCCGATTTCATTTCTTTTGATGGCTGCATAGTATTCCATTGTGTATATATACCACATCTTCTTTATCCATTCGTCTGTAGATGGACATCTAGGTTCTTTCCATAGTTTGGCTATTGTAGACATTGCTGCTATAAACATTCGGGTGCACATGCCCCTTCGGATCACTACGTTTGTATCTTTAGGGTAAATACCCAGCAGTGCAATTGCAGGGTCATAGGGTAGTTCTATTTTCAACATTTTGAGGAACCTCCATGCAAAAAATACATACTTTTTTTAAAAAGATTTTATTCATCCATTTGAAAGACAGAGATCACAAATAGGCAGAGAGGCAGGCAGAGAGAGGGGAAGGGAAGCAGGCTCTCCGCTGAGCAGAGAGCCCGATGTGGGGCTTGATCCCAAGACCCCGGGATCATGACCTGAGCCGAAGGCAGAGGCTTTAACCCACTGAACCACCCAGGCGCCCCCATACATGTTTTCTTTAAAAAGAATTATTTATTTATTTGAGAGAGAGGGAGAGCAGGGGGGAGGGGCAGAGGGAGAGGGAGAGAGAATCTCAAGCAGCCTTTGTGCTGATCATGGAGCCTGACGTGGGGCTGGATCTCACAACCCTCAGATCGTGACCTGAAATGAAATCAAGAGTCAGAAACCCAACCGACTGAACCACCCAGGCTCCCCATATACAGTTTTAAAAATAACCTAACTGTCCTGTCCTACAGCTTTGGTTGGTACAGAGCCCACTTTTTAAATTACCACAGGCAACATTGTTTGACCAAATGTTTCACCACCAAATAACTAAGGGTGATAACTTTCTAATCTTCCATAGTTTTACCATTATGGCTCCAAGCCTAATCCTCCTTATTGAGCCAATTCTAAAATTTTGGGTTTTGTACCTTGTAGCTCCTACTTTGAGGTACTACATTCCAATTTAGCTCCAATAACTGGAACTCCAAAGCCTGGCCCAAACAAATAACATAAAAACATATTTTCCCATGTAAGGAAAAGTCCCAAGATGGGTAATCAAGGGCTGAAATGGTATCTACACGATGTTTTCAGAAATTCGGACTCTTTTTGAATTTCCGCTCAGACAATATTAGAACATTTAACCTTCGCAAGATGGCTGCCTGACTGCCAGCCTTCACATCTGCCTTCAAAGCAGCAGAGAAGAAGAGAAGTTAATGACGCAATGAGATAGGTCAACTGATTCAGCTCTCTCATCCGTGTTTCCTTCCACAAAATATACATGTGTAAACATTCAGTCACTTTTCAGTGGGAAAGATGATACTCAGATTTCACTGTTAGGTTCAGTAGAACATAATGTCAAAGTATGACATATCCAATGTGACACACTGAAAAGAATGTTGAATAAAGAGCACTTAATCTTCAAAGAAATTTATAATAATAATTTAAAGCTTCATGAATTAAGGTTGTGCCAATTTAAAACACTAAGAAATAGGACTATCATGAGAAACAAAATCAGCCTCTGAGGGTATGAAAAGGGATGTAGGGCAAACAAGAAGAAAATTAGCATTCATTGAGTTATGAATATGAGCTTTCCATATGATGAATATTAACTATTATTCAATGACAAACCTTGTAAATACAGAATAAAATCCAAATTACTGGTTATACAGAAAAAAAAATCTACTTGTGACAAAAGCAAGGTTATAGATTCAGGTTCTCATCAAACATTTCTTGCACTAACATTATCTACAGAAGCATCTGGCCAATTTGTACCCTTTCTTTACAAAAGATTTTATTTATTTGAGAGAGAGAGATGCAAGAGTGAGAGAGAACACAAGCAAGGCTGGTTCAGAAGGAGAGGGAGAAGCAGACTTCCTGGTGACCAGTCTGCCAGATGTGGGGCTCGATCCCAGGACCCTGCGATCATGACCTGATCTGAAGGCAGACGCTTAACCTACGGAGCCACCCAGGCACCCTGTACCTAGTGACTCCTTATGCATACTGAATGGGAGTCAGGTAAAATGCCGCTATGTACAAAGCTGTGTACAAAGCTGAAAGAGTGTTCTCCATTTCCTGGGGGAATTATCAGTATACAGCAGGAGGTCTAAGGGTTCATGTATTTGTTGCTTCATCACAATTCAAATGCATTTCTGGGTGTGGTTTTCATTTTGCCCAAATGAATATGTGCCTTGAATATGTGCCCTATGGTCATACTTAGCAACGAGAAGAAAACAGAACTCCAGCTTTGAGGAGCTGACACACTGCAAGCCAGCTGCAGGACATTACCTGGTGGGACATACTGAGGTCACCTTGCTTCCTGAGGAATTTTCACAAAAGTTTTATGCACCAACTTCTACTTCCATCTCACTAGCCAGAATTTAGTCATGTGGTTATCACTCTTTGAGGGAGCTTGGGCAATGTAGATTTCTAGCTGTTACGTGTTGCTTCCGCAGACAAAATCAGGGTTTGCTAACGAGGAAGGTGGGAAAGAAGAAATCTCAGATGGGCTCTAACTAGTTGGGGCAGAAAGAAATTTATCTCCTGCAGAAATGTTAGAAGAGCCACAGAAGCATGTCTAGGCAAAACTCTCAGAAACATCATTGCTTAGTTAGTCTGATTAACCTCAGAAACACTGCCTCTGCTGCCATCCATGCCCGCAAAGCCATGACCTCTGCACAGCTGTGACCCCATGTCAATTCCGAATCGCTACTTTCCACGGGGGCATCTTATTGGTAAGAACTACATCACAGGCACGCAAGGGACGTTGGGGAATGAAGTTTAGGAAAAATCTATCTGAAGAGGTGGCATTCACAGTAGTGGTGAGTAAACATATTTCATTGATTCTAAGACACGCATTTTTTCCACATTTTTATGCTTCTGAAATTAGTGTACTTTTGACAGGTCACTGATGGCTGTTGGGCATCTGGTGCTTTTGTGATGTGGCTGTCATTGTTTGTATGCCCATTATACCCCCTTATGAGAATGAGAAAACATTGCCATTGAAAGGGTCCGAATGGGGGTTTCAATAGGTTGGAAGGAAATCCTGGACCCAAGAGTGAAGCGCTCTGTTTAAATGCTGTCCTGCCAAAGAATCCCACAGGGTACAAGATCAGCAACACAGACAACTCTGAGTTCTACACTAAATATAAAGCATTTCTAGAAATAAGTTAACTGATTTATTTTGCTTTAAAAAAAGATTTTATTTATTTATTTGAAAAAAGAAAAAAAATTTTAAAAGGAAAACAAATTTGTATATGCACTATAATCACAACTATGTAAAATATGTGTATGAAAGTTTTTTTTTAAAAAAAAAAGACTTTATTTATTTGTCAGAGAGAGAGAGAGAGGGAGCACAAGCAGGGGGGCAGCAGGTGGAGAGAGAAGCAGGCTCCCTGCAGGGAGCCTGATGCAGGACTTGATCCCAGGACCCTGGGATCATGACCTGAGGCAAAGGCAGGTGCTTAACTGACTGAGCTACCCAGGAATCCCTGTGTATGAAAGGTTAAACACTCAAGAAGCCTGCAAAATATCTAGAAACATGTTGCAGTAAAACATGAATGTCCTGGATGGGCTCCTGGGGACCCGTGGGTCTATTGGCTCTGAATCTTTTTTGGGGGGCTATGAATCCTGTATTAGTCTCTTCAGGCCACCGAAACAATACCACAGGCCAGGTGGCTTAAATAATTTATGTTCTCATAGTTCCAGACACTAGAAGTCCAAGATCAAGGTGCCAGCAAATTCAGTTCCTGGTTAGGCTCTCTTCTCTGCTTGCAGATGGCCCCAAGCTTGCTGTGTCATCACATGGCATTTTCTCTGTATGTTATGGAGAGAGAGAGAGATCTGGTGTCTCTTTCTCTTCTTATAAAGATACCAGTCCCATCAGATTGGGGCCCACCCATGTGAACTCAGTTAACTTTATAAGTTTTAAAAAAGGTTTTATATTTTTATTTAATTGACACAGAGAGAGACAGCAAGAGAGGGAACACAAGCATGGAGAGTGGGAGGGGAAGAAGAAGGCTTCCTGCTGAGCAGGAAGCCCGATGCGGGGCTGGACCCCAGTACCCTAGGATCATGACCTAAGCTGAAGGCAGATACTTAACAACTGAGCCACCCAGGAAACCCTTCATTTAACTTTCTAAAGGCCCTGTCTCTACATACAGTCACAACGAACGTTAGTGCTTCAATATAGGAATTTTTGAGGCTACATGATTCAGCCCGTAACAGGCCCCCTTTGAAAACCTGATGAAAGTTCTGTGCACCCTCCCCGGAGTCTGCATACATCGCCTCCCACAACGTTGCACACAATTTCAGGAAGTTCATGGACCCCAGGTTGAGCAGCGTTGTTCCAGGCCAACTTCCTCTTTTCACAGATGGAGAAATGGTGCTTCAGAAGAGGGAAGTGATTTTCCACAGATTCGGAGAGAGCCAGGTCTCATGATTCCTCATCTAGTTCTTGCCCAAGTTTACTCCGCCTTCTTCTGAGCCTGTTAGATCAGCCATCCAGGATGACCCCAGCACAAGCACACCACAGGTCCTCTGGACAGGGTGGAAGGGTGCAGCCACTTCTTCTTCTTCTTCTTCTTTTTAAAAAGATTTTATTTATTTATTTGACAGAGAGAGACACAGTGAGAGAGGGAACACAAGCAGGGGGAGTGGGAGAGGGAGAAGCAGGTTCCCCGCTGAGCAGGGAGCCCGATGTGGGGCTCCATACCAGGCCCTGGGATTATGACCTGAGCCAAAGGCAGACGCTTAACGACCGAGCCCCCCAGGCGCCCCAGGTGCAGCCACTTCTTCACCTGGGGTACTCACATGGGTTAACAAGGCTCTAGCTGTAACGGACAGCAAGGGGGATGGATTTCAGTGTCTCAAACTAGTCAGGAGCTTGTGAAGGAACTGTGCCAACTTCAATATTCATCCACAAGAGACCTGAGAGTGAGGAGGCAGAAGGGCTCTGGTCTTGCTGAAAGACAAAGTGGAGAGGACAAGGTACAGCCTTGAACTATCTGGTGGCCTTGATGTGGCATTGTCCCCCTAGGTCTGATTCCTCACTTGGACACTGCCCAGGAGTTGGGCTATTTGATTTCTCCAGGAGTTCTTCTGGCTCTCAGATTCTGTACTTCTATGATACTGGGGCAGGAAGCAGGAGAAAAAATGAGTTGAGGCATTTGGGTTCTTAATTCTGGGGAAAATAATTTTTTTTTCAAAATGTCTTCTAATGGTACCATAGAATTAGCGATAAAGAAAATGTTGTTTGGGGGTGCCTGGGTGGTGCAGTTGGTTAAGCATCCGGCTCTTGATTTTGGCTTGGGTCCTGATCTCAGGGTCAGGAGATAGAGCTCTGTGTTGGGTTCCATGTTCAGCGGAGAGTCTGCTTAACACTCTCATTCCCTCTGCCCCCACCGCCTCCTCTCTAAAATAAATAAATCTTTATTTATTTATTTTTATTTTTATTATTAAAAAATATTTTATTTATTTGACACAAACACACACAGAGAGAGAGAGAGAGAGAGAGAGAGAGAGAGAGAATGAGCACAAGCAGGGGGAGCAGCAGAGGGAGAAGGAGAAGCAGACTCCCCACTGAGCAGGGAGCTCAATGTGGGACTTGATCCCAGGACCCTGAGATCATGACCTGAGCGGAAAGCAGATGCTTAACTGACTGGGCCACCCAGGCGCCCCATAAATAAATCTTTCAAAAAGAAAAGAAAAGAAAAAAAGAAAATGTCTTTTGAAGAGATGGAAAAGCCCTAAGAAGAATCTGAAAAGACCCTTTAAATACTTAGTCATTTAACGTAAAGTTTTGACATAAATGTTTCCTTTGTTTCTGCTTCAGGCCCATCCTTAAGTAAGAGAGGAGAATTAGGGTAGCTGAACTTCTAAATAAAGGTGCCAAGAGAATGGGGCAGTATTTACAATGGGAAATGCTATGTATCTTTAGGCAGAGGTGGTGGCCCCAGAGGATCATTTTGTTCCATTTCATCTGTCAATGAAATAAACAACCATGACATTCTTTCTACTGACCCTCTCAAAGCCACAAAGCAGCGTGGAGGCTAAACTTGAGCCACTTTGGGGGAAAGCAAGACTAGAAACAAAAGCAGGGGAAACTCCTGGGGTGAGGTCTAACTTTTCAGGAATATTCTTCTAGCTTTGCTCCCTACCAATAAGGCCTTGAAGGGCTGCCCACACCCTCCTGCTGTTTCTTCTGCCTGTCCATGCCCCCACGCCTAGTCAAACACATCATTGGTCTCAGTTTCTGTGTAGGGAGAAGAGGAAGAAAAGGGTTGTAGATGGGGAAGCAGGGGTGAAGGCTGGTGTTAAGAGGGAAGTGTCAAACAGGCAAGGGAAATGCGGGGCACCGCCATCACCACGCCCACCACCTTTATTGGCGAATAACCCCTTCAGTCTCAGTGGCTAATCGCCCAACTACGGAAGGACGGGAGAACTCCAAAAGCGGGGCGTCCACCCGTTACTTCCCAACAAACAGCCTTGAACGGCACTGCCCTCAGCTGGTCAAATCATCGTATTACAACGCAGGTCCTTTGTTTTGGATTTTCGGCCTTCATTTCTTGCTCTCGGGGGTTCTTGGTCCTCCACCGCTGAGAGGAAGTGGATGGGGAAGGTAGAAATCTCTGAAAAGCTGTAACCATAGTGCAACACCTTTGTGGGTTTTCAGCACAAACTCACAATTAGATTCCGAGTGAAAACATACCACTCAAATATGGAATACCTATTAAAAAACTGAGATTGATTTACATATTATAATTATGTAAACATCATTCCTGTCATTTTTAGTAAAATCTATGAAATTTGGAACATAAGGCTATCAATATAAATGAAATGAGGTTACTAATCTTAATGAGGCCTGTTGTAAATAAAGGAAATAATTTTAGTTTTACTTCTGGATATAACATAATTACAATATGTTTATACTACTATGTTATTTCCCTTAGCATTGTTCTTTCGCCATTTATGGTGAAAGGTAACATAGATAGGGAAAATGTCACGATTATATGCATATTTTAATAAATGATTATCAAGTTAATGTCTGTGTAAACTCCCCGGGTCACAGAAGAGAACACTGTCAATATCCCCCAAGGCTCCTGAGGTTTCCCTGTCTGGTTTCAGCCCCATTTCCTCCTCCAAAGAGGAAATCCACAACCTTACTTCTGTGACCACACTTTCCTTATGGTTTTATACACAATGCATGCATCTTTATTTTGTTTTATTTTTCAGGAGTTGAGGGGAGAGGGAGAGGAAAGACAGAGAGAGAGAATCTTAAGAAGGCTCCACACCTAGCATGGAGCCCGACACAGGGGTTGATCTCACAACCCTGAGATCATGTCCTGAGCAGAGATCAAGAGTTGGACCCTTAACCAAGTAAGCCACCCAGGTGCCCCTATATATGCATTTTTAAATGATACATCAATACTGCCCATTATTTACAGTTACATAAATGGAATCATTAAATATGTCCGTATTGTTTCTTGCTTCTTTTATTCACTCTCATATTTGTAAGATTTGTTCTTATTATTCTGTGTAGCGGTACCTTGTGCATTTTTGCTGATGAAAAAGTATTCCCTTTTATAAATGTGCCACAAATCATTGATCCTGCCAACAAAAGTAGAAATCTGTGTGGTTCCCCTATTTGTAACAAAATGATAGCAAAAATGCTACTCATAAACCTTTCTGTCTTGCCATTAAAGGGGTATTTGTAATGCATATGTTTAAAAGGATAGTTGAAAGTTCATGAAAACAGTTAGAAAAAAAGCAATATAAGCTCAAGAAAGGATGAAGGAAGGAATAAAGGTAAAAGAAATTAGTGAAAGAGGAAACAAGTATACAAGAAATAGAATCACAAAGGCAGGAGTTGGTTCTTTGGAAAAGAATAAAATTGGTGAAACTCGAAGGAGCTTGATCAAGGAAACAAGGGAGCGAAGCACCAACATCGGAAAAGAGAGGGTAGAAATAACCACAAAACCAAATGATCAAAATTAAGTTGTGGGACAACTGACATCAAGAATATCCTGGTGTCATGCACCGAGAAGGACAGAACATCACTTGTATAGTATTCCTGCCCGACGTGTTTAACCTGAAACTAAACAGGAGAAAGCAATCAGACAAATCCAGCCTAAGAAGCTTTCTGAACTCCTGGACCAGATCTTCAAAAGGCAATGTCATGCAAGACCAAAAAAAAAAAAAAAAAAAAAAAAAAAAAAGTCTGGGAAAATATGTTAGTTTAAATACTAAGGAGACATGACAACTGAAATGCAATGGATGATCTTTACGTGGAAAGATGGGTTTTTTTTGTTTTAGAGATCAGGTACAAAGAACAATATTGGGACAATGGGAAATTTTGAGTGAGAATCTAAACTAGGTATTGTATTGTCTCAAAATTAAATTTTCAGAGTGTGATATCTGCATTAAGATTTTTTAGCAGATCACGATTTCTCTTAAGAAATGTATGTTGTGGGGCGCCTGGGTGGCTTAAGTGGGTTAAGCCTCTGCCCTCGGCTCAGGTCATGATCTCAGGGTCCTGGGATCGAGCCCTGCCTCGGGCTCTCTGCTCATCAGGGAGCCTGCTTCCCCCTCTCTCTGCCTACTCGTGATCTCTCTATCTGTCAAATAGATAAATAAAATCTCTAAAAAAAGAATAAAAAAGAAATATATGTTGTGTATTTAGGGACAATAAACCATAATTTCTTCAAGTAACTCAAATGATTCATGAAACATTTAAAACACACACACAGAGTGCTCGCTTCGGCAGCACATATACTAAAAAAAAAACCAAAAAACCACACACACAGAGGGGAGGGACAGAAAATGACATAAGTGACAAATAATAACGGGTAAATCCAGGTGAAGGATATCTGAGTGTTTCTTGCAATTTTCTTGCAATTATCTGTAAGAGAGACATTTTCAAAAGTAAAATTTGGGGGCGCCTGGATTGCTCAGTTGTTAGGCATCTGCCTTCAGCTCAGGTCATGTGGGATCAAGCCCCGAGTTGGGCTCCCTGCTTAGCGGGGAGCCTGCTTCTCCCTCTCCCTCTGCCCTTGCGCGTGTTCCCTCTCTCACTGTCTCTCTCTCTAGCAATTAAATAAATAAAAACGTTTAAAAAAAGTCCAGGGTCCTCCATTGACTTTGGACAAATACTTTAAGCAAAAACTTTTTTTTTTGGCAGAAACATTTTTAATGTGACATGAATTCATAAAAAAACGGGAAAACGAAGGACACTCTGCAAAACACTTTGAAGATACAATAACCTGGATACTAAATCCTGTCAAGGACAAGTTGAGAAAGGAAAATCACTGATCAATCACACACTCATGATAAAGAAGCAGAATCAGTAACAGAATACTAGCAAACTGAATTCTACAGGATATAAGAAGGAAACCAGAAGGCTCTATGATGAAACTGGATCCATCCCAGACACACAAACTTGATTTAACTTCAGAAAATAAATTGCTACAATATTCCACATTCACAAATTATGAAGGAGATCATTGTGAACCTCAAATTCAGAAAAATAATTGGTAGGGTACAGTATCCGTTCGTAATGTATTTTTCACAAATTTTTAAAAGTTCAAGATTATTTTTTTTAATTAGAGGACTTTTAATTTCGGAGTCTTTTTTTTTAACTCATTAACTTTAAATTTTATTTTTTATAAACATATATTTTTATCCCCAGGGGTACAGGTCTGCGAATCGCCAGGTTTACACATTTCACAGCACTCACCATAGCACATACCCTCCCCAATATCCATAATCCCACCCCCCCTCTCCCAACCCCCCTCCCCCCATCAACCCTCAGTTTGTTTTGTGAGATTAAGAGTCACTTATGGTTTGTCTCCCTCCCAATCCCATCTTGTTTCATTTACTCTTCTCCTACCCCCTTAACCCCCCATGTTGCATCAATTTCGGAGTCTTTTGAGAAAGCAAAATGAATGCAACACAAACCAGAAGATCTAATTAATAAATTTAACAAGAAGCCGAAGTAATTTTGTTACATGAAGTAACCCGTTTATTATAGGCTAGCAGTGTCTCAAATGCTGGAGCTTCTACTGCTCTTTCAACTCCTTCAGCCTTATGATGGCCAACTTTAGTGTGACTGCAGAAGTGGCATTGTACGTCCAGGCAACACCAGCAACGGTTTTCATGCAGGAGCCGCAGCGCCAGATCCCCACAGCTCGTCTTCTCATCTTGGTTTTGCCACAAAAGGGGCAAGTGTACTTAGCATGCTGCTTTATTTCAATCTTCAGCATTTTCCCGAGGGAGGCACCGTAACAGGTTCCACATTTACCCGCAGTTCCAACCTTCTTGGTGCGTTTAGCCATGTTGCTGCAAACTAGGTCTGAGCCCAGAGAGCAAAGTTCAAGATTATGGAGATAGAATTTGCGTTAAGGTCTATGAGTCCTTCCAGACTCATACTGTTAGGGAACCACGACAACCAGACTACAAAATTTTCATCACCCGCCAAACCCGAAGTGCTCTGAGAGGTAAAGCCCTTCTCTCAACCCCAGACACTGGCGACCACTGATCTGCTGTCCGTCCCTATGGTTTGGACTTTGTAAGAATGTCACAAAAATGGAATCCTATGGTATGCAGACTTTGCACTTGTCCTTCAAGAAAGGGACCCACACATATGGCATGTCTGGAGGTGCCATGTACCATTCCTCACCTGGGTAGTAGTTAGATGGCTTGATCACTTCCTATCCATTTCTCAAATTGCAGGCTTTCCACAATCATGTATACATATGGTGTAACATAAATACAATTAATCCTTACCTTCCTGTAATTTTTCCCATCCTTGTAAAGGTTATTTATTAAATAGCGATTGCTTTCCTTTAAAAGAAAGTGGAAAAGGCAAGACAGCAGTCACCTCAAGAAAACTGGGGAGACAAGTGACTGGCATGGGGCAAAAGTAGGGTTTCAACTTACTGTCAAAATTTCTCTAAATCTGAGCAGTAGGTACTAGGATTCCAACCTGACAGGAGCCCAGGGCCACTGAGCACCCTCTAGTGATGCCGATGGTGCCCGCAGGGATCATGCAGGTAACAGGTCGCATGACCACCCTGACACCCACAATGTGCGGGGCAGCCAAACCCGGCGAACACGGGCGAGAGTCTCCCCACCTTAAGGTCAGCTGAGTAGCACCCAGAATGTAGCTGAGTAGCACCCCACCGCTGCCATGCAAGGTAACATATGAGCCGATTCCAGGAATTAGGACGTGGACATCTTTGGGGACCATGCCTGTGCCCTCCACGCCCAGCGCCGTCTCTGGTGCGCACCCCCTCCTGCCCTCCTTGGGTGTGCCCATCCCCCCCAAGCGTTGGCAGACAAAGGGTGGCCAGTGGTGCTGGTGCTGGAGGAGGTGGAGAGGGAGGCATCTGCCGGGGGCCTGGACAGGCAGAAGAACGAGGCAGGACGGGGCCTAGGGCTCCCCAGGCCAGTCGCCACTGCCTCCCTGGCTGCAGAGGAGACGTGAGGGGGAAACCGAAAGGGGCACTAAATAAGGGCGGGGGACCCACCTCCTCCTTTCCCCTGGGGCCCACACGGACTCCCTTAATCTGTGCCTCACCATCTGCCACTCACTTCCCCCTGGGATGCGAAGGTGCCGAGCCACAGCCTGTGATGCCTGTGTTTACAGCAACATGACTGCGGGCTGCGCGGTCTGAATATGGAACAGAGATCGTGTGCTCAGACGATAGAAGGGAGGCTGGCAAAACTAGTCAGCCAGGACTCTGACCAGACCATCCTCCACCCACTCTCCCCTTCCTGGCGCTGGCCACCATGGCTCTGTGCCCCCGGGGGCGCTGTGGGTGCTGGACGTCTCCCCACTCACAACTTGACCGCGCGAAGGCCCGCGGACACCCCAGCCAGAAGGTCTCTCCCAAACACATTCCCGCAGGCGACAACAGCGCACCGTGTTGCCCCGCCAAGAGAGAACCACAGGGTCCGGGTGAAGGCCGGAGTCCCAGCAACCAGGCCCACCTTCTCAAGTGAGGGGTTTGGAAGGACAGGACCGAGTCCCACGGATGTGCCTCCCCAGGCTGAGGTCTGTGCTTGTCCCACCCGGCGCCGGATGGTCTGGCCACCTGAGTTGGTGGCACAGACCTGCGAGGGAAGGCAGGCTGAGAAGAGGGCGCAAGGGGGAAACCAAGGCGGCCCAGTCTTCCCCACGGGGAAGCCAGTCTCTACTTCCCATCCTCACTGTGCCCATCCTGCCCTTGTCCCCGTTAGCTCCTGGCAGAGCAGTCTCCGGAGCGAGCTCCCTGCTGCTAAGATGAGGCCCGCCCCGGCCACTCCGAGGTAGCCTTCCCTCCCACTGTCCTTCCTTCAACACACCCGGGAGGGCTCAGACCTCAGAGGATCACAGAGTCGGATCCACAGCCTCCTCTGGGGGCCCGTGACACCGAGCATCCCCGCACCCCGTCCGGGGCTCTGGGGACTTCCACGCCATTTCCCGCCAGTTATAGGCATTTAACGGCACCCCCTGAAAGGTAGAGCCGCCCCTTGCTTCTGCTCGTTCAATCCCTTGCAGGCCCTTGACCACAGTCTCCCCTCCCTTAACACCCTGAATCACCTCGCTCTCCCTCCCCGGAGATTATCTTATCCCCGATTAATTATATTCTCTCTCTCTCTCTCTCTCTCTCACACACACTCTCACACACACACACACACACACACACTCACACACCCCAATACACACACCAACCATGACCATCGAACCCCCCAGCCCGCTTTCTGTGCCTGAAACACCCGGGCTCGCGGGAAGGGTGTCTGGTCTGGCAGAGGCGACCCTCACCTCACTCAGACCCAGATCTGACCCTCTGAGTCTCAGGCCAGCACAGCCCTGGGCCCCGGCTGAAGGAAGGAAGCCATCTCCGCCCATCAGCGAGGGCGACATGGAACACGGAGTCCGGACTAAATCTCCTGTGACCTGAAGGAGCAGTCGGGGAGCCTGAGCGGGGACACGGAAATAGCGCCTCCAGAAAAATCTGGGTCATGGTGGAGGTCAAACAGCACTGGCAGAGGACTACGCGGGCACATTGAGACCCGTCACGCACCCTTGCCATAGAAGGGGATGGCCACTTTGCAACCAAGGGACCGGAGACGACCAGGCTGGAGGAGGGGGTGAGGTGATTTGGACAGGAGGGAAGGGAGAGCTCTGGTGGCTAGCCCATCCGTTTCTGGCTGCTGGCGGGCCCTTTGCCCCTGGTCGGCCCAGAGCCCCCACAAGCCTCATCGCACCCACCTCCAGCCCAGAGACGAACCTGTGCTTTTCTGCCCGGTTCCCTTACCTTCCTGTACGGGTTCCCTGTACCTGCTCAACAACCCCACCGGGCTGTGACTTCTGCCTCCAACCCGCCACTGAACCCAAGGAGGGAGAAGTGACAGGGTTGGAAACCCAGCCTCAAGGCCCAGGGCTAAAGAGGAGAGGGGAGGGTGCGCCAGTTCCCGCACCAGTGGTCCTCCTGCGCGGTGGCACCAGAGGGAGGGAAGGACTCCGCAGAGGGCGCTGGGCCCAGGAAGGGCCAAGAAGAGCTCAGCTGTGCTTTCTAATGCCTGTTGAAGCACTGGGGCAGGGAGGGCCAGCGAGGGAAAGCCACAAGCCACGGGAGTGATCAAGGACGCTCAGACAGCAGAGCAGGGGGGCTGGGAGGAGCAGGACAGCGATCCCAAGGAGGGAAGGGAAGGGGGGCTGCAGCTCTGGCAGGGGTCCTGAGTTCCTGCTGAAGGGGGAGGGGTCGGGGGCAGGGGATGAACGGGAAGCACCCCCCCAGACTCAAAAAGAGGGGGACATGAGGGAAGAACCTGAAGGGGACCTGCGGGGGAAAGGGAGCAAACGCTCAGGTGGCCAGACAGAGCCCACGCAGAGCCCACGCAGACCCCAGAGGGGGCACCCAGCACAGGCCCACCCACTCTCCCCACAAGGAGAAGGCCTACCACAGGACCCAGGAGGTCCTGTTCTGGCAAAGGCTGGGACAGGGAGCAGCTCCCTGCCCCGCCCCTCCCCTCCCCTCCCCTCCCCTCTCCCACCCCTCCCCACTGCCCGGCCCAGCCCCCTCACCCCACAGAGAGGGCAGACCACAGACCTGAGAGGTACTTTAATTTGAAACTGCTGTGAACAGGGCTGGGGAGGGGGCAAAAGAACAGGCAGAGGAAGTCTTGGCCGAGGTCGAACAGGAGGGAACCGGCTTGGCCACAGCTCCCTGGCTCCAAAGGCACCAGCTGCTCCTCGTGCGCAGAGATGCTGGGCTCAACCTGTCCGACAGAGCAGGCTCAGGGAGGAGCAGCAAGCCAGGGCCAGCCCCCGCCCTGCTGCACGGGCCGCCACGGTGCAAAGGGGAATGCAGTGTGTGACACTCACTTCAAAGGCTCTGGAACTTGTCAGTCAGGGACCGCATGGCCGCTGAAACAGAGACAGGCGTAAGCAGACCCTCCAGACGTGGGGAGAGAGGAGCCCGTCCCCCTGTCCCCGTGGGGAACCGCCTAGCCCTGCAACCTGAAACCCCCTCCAGCCCCTATCCCAGGAGTGCGGGCCTGACTCACTCACCCACCACCTCCATTCACTATGGACACGTCCTCTTAAGGGAACGCGATGTGCCGGTACTTCTCCAGCTTTGAGGCACATCCGACTCAGTCAGACTTGGCCAGACACATAGACACACACAGACACACACAGACACAGACACACACACACACACACACACACACACAAGCCTTGCAAGCCATACCAAGGAACCGTTAAAGGGAAAATCAAGGCGGCATCTGCAAATGTCCTAAAGGAGGGAGACCTGTGTGACCTGTTCCCGCCAGCAGAGCGGCCACGCAGGCGAGGCACGACTGAACCGCCTGTGCGCACACCTAGCTGTGCACGCACTGTAGGCTCCCGGGCCAGGCCTGCCAGGGTCTCCTCCCCACAGGAACGGTGGTCCCTGGGAGGCCGCCTGCACCTGTTGCCCATCCCGGGTCCTGACCTGGGGACCCCCACCCCACCCCACGGCCTGCCTCTGCCCCAGCCCGGCCCCAGCCAGAGGTTCCTCATACCAAGCTGCTCTTTAAGATCGTCTATTTCTCTCTGTAGCATGAGACACTAGGCCGGCAGACAGCAGACACAGAGAGAGAAACCATTAGTATCCTCTGGCTTCCTCTCTCCTCCACCTCCCCCTCTCCCGCAGGTACTACATCCCCAGGCCCAGTGGCTAGACCCCCACAGGCTCCTCAGTGGAGAGGCGGCACCTTCCCTCTGTGGCGAGCAGATCCGGGTGGGTGGGGGGCGGGGCACCCAGGTCAGTCTAGCCTGGACCTGGATCCCACCCTCTAGGTTGGGCGTGCCTTTCTAGGAGCCACAGGAAGCATTACCCGAGGACAGTCCTGTGCGCCAGCTGGCGGCTGCTGCTGCCTCTCCGGCCTTGGGGGCTGGTCAAGTGGCTCCTGGTCACCTGAGAGGGAAAGAACATCAAATCCAGCTTCCAAGGCCCCCACGGAGGTGCAAAGGGCCTCAGCGGGGTCCAACGTGAGGCAGCACCACCCTCTGCTGGCAACCAGTGGCCCCTGCTCCGCCAGCGGCTCCAACCTTCTCTCTGGACCCGTCCCCCCTGTCCCCCAGGGGCAGCCAGCCCATCCTTGAGGGTGGGCCCCAGGGACCCTGGCTCTGGCTCGGACTCTCCCAGAGGGGCAGCCACAGCCAGCCCCTGGCAGGAGCAACGCACCCATACAGGACTCATCAGAAGAAAGGCGCCGTGCTGCTGAAAGGCTGTGTCCGGGGCCGCAGTTTGGGGCACTGCCACGCATCACCCCTGCTGCACAAACCCCACCTGGGGTAGAACGCGGCTTAAGGCCGATCCTGTCCACACCCCATGTCCAGTGCGAGAAACTGCCCGGGGAGGCGGGCCGCAGAACTGAGCCCCCAGCAGAGCCAGAGCAAGAGGTTTCCCTCCTCCTCCTCCCCTCTCCCCCGCACTCCTCTGACACCCACAAGACTCACCGGAGGGTGCAGGCCCTCTGGGCAGGACGTCTCCCTGGCTTGGCGCCAAGGGTTCCGAGCTTCCTGGCACTTGGGGGGCTCTGGCCTGGAGGTCGCCAGTGCTGCATTCTCCACGATGCATGCACAAACAAGATGGCCCTGGCCTCTGTTTTGGAAGCTAAAAGAAAAATTCCTCACCCATCTGGACTTGGGGTGTGTGTGTGTGTGTGTGTGTGTGTACACACCCACGTGTGTATAAGAGCTGAGGTGAGGCGGGGAATGGGCAAGGGAACTCAGAGGCCGATCTGGCTGGTACCTTCTCCCTCAATCAGCCCCAGGCCAGGAGGCAGGGCTGAGCCAGGGAGATGAGTAGGCCACTGACAAAGCCCAGGCAGCTAAAGCCTGAAGGGTCGTGGTCCAAGCTTTGAAGGGGTTCCTGGCTTCCAATCAGCTACCAGTCCTCCCTTCATCCAGACGCCTCTCTGGGGGAAGGAGGCAGGAAACGTGCCAAGGGTTCAGAACGGTGCCGGGCTCACACGCAGTGCTACCCCCAGGTTAATACCTGCCCCTGTGAAAACGACCCTCGAGCGGGTCTGCCATCCCAGTGATCCCAATGACCCAGGGCCACCCACGGCAACCCCTGAAGTAGGGACAGAGGCAGCATGGGTAAAGAACTGGGCAGAGCCGGAGGGGCAGGGGGAGAGGAAGGGCACCCAGAGAGAAGGAGCATGGCCTACTCACCTGGCCCTTTGGGAATGCGTCTCTGTTTGAGTCAGTGCCTTCTCCTGCCGACGCCACCACCTCCGCCTCCCGTGTCCTCCTGGCCACCGATTTCTTCCCGGCCCCCGTGTGCTTGGGCTGTTTGATTCCCCAAGGGCCCACGGGATGCTTCTTGGACTTGCCAAGCAGCGAGACACCAGAGATTGGGGGGAAGGTGGCCGGTTCCAGGGGAGCTGCCGAGACTCTCTGCCCCCAGGAAGGAAAGCTTTTCCCCGAGGCGACTCTTGAGGGGCCCCCTAGGGATTTCTTCTCCTGGGTCACCTTCCTCCTAGAGGTGGCCCGGGGCAAGCCGCCTGCAGCAGCAGCAGCAGCAGCAGTAGCAGCAGCAACAGCGGTAGCTCCCCGGTAGGTGGGCCTGCTCTCCCCCTTCCCCCAGACCACACTCTGCATTTTCTTGGAGGAAGGCATGTCCAGCTCTCCGATGGCCTGCCTCTCCACAACCGAAGTGAATCCTCGGGGAGCCGAGGTCAGGAAAGGGCCCGGCACGTGCAGGAAATTCTCCCTGACGCGGAAATTTGAGTGTCTGGGTGTGTCCCCGGGATCCTCGGGGCTGCTGGGCTTGGCCTGGCCTCCTTCTTTGGAGTAAATGCTCACCCTCATCAGCTGTATCTCCCCGAACTCATCGGAGGACTCGGGGTCGGAAGGCAGCGGGGCGCCCAGGCCTTCGGCAGCAGCGGCGGCGGCGGCGGCGGCGGGGGGGGGGCCGCTGGCGATCCGTCCTGGCATTCGCCCTGCTCTTAGCGCCTCTTCTCGGGTTCCCCCAGGCCCGGCCGCTCTCGGGCCCAGCCACGCGCGGCCCGGCGGCGGAAGGCGGCTGCGACTCCACGCGGCCCAGGCCGAGCGCGCCTCGCCCACTGGGCCCCGCGTCGAGGCCTGCCCAACCGCCCGACGCTTCGGCGGCGCAGCTCTCGGGGGACGGGTTTCTCCGCAGGCCCAGGGCGTCGCGGTCTGTCAGCTGCTGCACGATGTCCGCCGCGGACTCGTCAGCCAGGTGGGCCGCGTAGTCCGGGGCGTCCCCCTTGTCATCGGCCGGGGAGCCGGGGCGGCCTTCGCGGCCCCACAGCACCGGCCCTCCCGCTTCCAGCACTTCCCGCTCGGACTCGAAGCCCTCGGCGTCTGCGAACCCGCCCTCGCCCTCGCCGCTCCGCGGCGGGCCCACATCCAGACCTAGTCCCGGGGCTCGCGGGGCCCGCGGGGCCCCGGGGCCGGAGGGGCGGACGCCGGCCTGCTCCCCGCCCTCGGGGCCGAAACCCGCTGCCCAGACAGACCCCTCATCCGGAGTGCTCATGCCGGCGACGCCGCGCAGCCGGGCTTTGAGGGAGACGACCGCCCTGGTCCCGGCGCGACGGGTGAGAGGCGAGGGCGCCTGAACGGCGGCGGGAGTCGCTCGGCGTCCGGACGACGCCGGCCCTCACCACAGGCTCCACGCCACCCGGTGTGGCGTTGAACCGCTCGAGATCGCCTCAAACAACGCGTGGTTTGCGCGCGCCTCCGACGGGACTGCGGCGGCTTCCTCATTGGTCCGCCCCCCACCAACCAGCGCGCCCCTTGTTGGCCCACCCCTCGAGGCCCTAACCAATGGGGTCGAGCGCCTTTGGTCCTCTTGTGAACTGGTTCAGGTCTCTGTGTCTGGTAGTTGGGGCGGTTGACTCAACTGTTTTGGTCCTACCTCCTGGCTTGTATCCTGCTTTACGTTCGAGTCATGGCTCTGAACTTCTGTCTCCCCCTTTCTTCAGAGCAGAGTGACAGGCACCTGCCTCCAGTGTTGTGGGGACCTAGGGTCGGAACAGATGTGAGGCACATAGTACACAGAGCATTTCCTGGCCACTGTTCCACAGTCCCACTTAGGACCCGATGGGAACTGGGCACGGGAACCCACAGGCAATGGTAAGAGGGTAGGTGGCATATGTTCCCGAGAAAGTCCCAGAGAGCAAATGTAGTTTCCTTATCCAGGAGAATTTGGAGTATTTCCAGTTTTTCCCATCACCAACATCTGCATGGGTACACCTACCCACACACACACACACATCCCCCCTGCTGGGGACTCAGTTCTGCGGCCCGCCTCCCCGGGCAGTTTCTCGCACTGGACATGGGGTGTGGACAGGACCGGCCTTAAGCCGCGTTCTCCCCCAGGTGGGGTTTGTGCAGCAGGGGTGATACGTGGCAGTACCCCAAACTGCGGCCTCGGACACAGCC
This sequence comes from Lutra lutra, assembly GCF_902655055.1. Taxonomy (NCBI): domain Eukaryota; kingdom Metazoa; phylum Chordata; class Mammalia; order Carnivora; family Mustelidae; genus Lutra; species Lutra lutra. The sequence goes on along the minus strand of NC_062296.1, from coordinate 49,107,955 downwards.
TTTCAGCAGCACGGCGCCTTTCTTCTGATGAGTCCTGTATGGGTGCGTTGCTCCTGCCAGGGGCTGGCTGTGGCTGCCCCTCTGGGAGAGTCCGAGCCAGAGCCAGGGTCCCTGGGGCCCACCCTCAAGGATGGGCTGGCTGCCCCTGGGGGACAGGGGGGACGGGTCCAGAGAGAAGGTTGGAGCCGCTGGCGGAGCAGGGGCCACTGGTTGCCAGCAGAGGGTGGTGCTGCCTCACGTTGGACCCCGCTGAGGCCCTTTGCACCTCCGTGGGGGCCTTGGAAGCTGGATTTGATGTTCTTTCCCTCTCAGGTGACCAGGAGCCACTTGACCAGCCCCCAAGGCCGGAGAGGCAGCAGCAGCCGCCAGCTGGCGCACAGGACTGTCCTCGGGTAATGCTTCCTGTGGCTCCTAGAAAGGCACGCCCAACCTAGAGGGTGGGATCCAGGTCCAGGCTAGACTGACCTGGGTGCCCCGCCCCCCACCCACCCGGATCTGCTCGCCACAGAGGGAAGGTGCCGCCTCTCCACTGAGGAGCCTGTGGGGGTCTAGCCACTGGGCCTGGGGATGTAGTACCTGCGGGAGAGGGGGAGGTGGAGGAGAGAGGAAGCCAGAGGATACTAATGGTTTCTCTCTCTGTGTCTGCTGTCTGCCGGCCTAGTGTCTCATGCTACAGAGAGAAATAGACGATCTTAAAGAGCAGCTTGGTATGAGGAACCTCTGGCTGGGGCCGGGCTGGGGCAGAGGCAGGCCGTGGGGTGGGGTGGGGGTCCCCAGGTCAGGACCCGGGATGGGCAACAGGTGCAGGCGGCCTCCCAGGGACCACCGTTCCTGTGGGGAGGAGACCCTGGCAGGCCTGGCCCGGGAGCCTACAGTGCGTGCACAGCTAGGTGTGCGCACAGGCGGTTCAGTCGTGCCTCGCCTGCGTGGCCGCTCTGCTGGCGGGAACAGGTCACACAGGTCTCCCTCCTTTAGGACATTTGCAGATGCCGCCTTGATTTTCCCTTTAACGGTTCCTTGGTATGGCTTGCAAGGCTTGTGTGTGTGTGTGTGTGTGTGTGTGTGTCTGTGTCTGTGTGTGTCTGTGTGTGTCTATGTGTCTGGCCAAGTCTGACTGAGTCGGATGTGCCTCAAAGCTGGAGAAGTACCGGCACATCGCGTTCCCTTAAGAGGACGTGTCCATAGTGAATGGAGGTGGTGGGTGAGTGAGTCAGGCCCGCACTCCTGGGATAGGGGCTGGAGGGGGTTTCAGGTTGCAGGGCTAGGCGGTTCCCCACGGGGACAGGGGGACGGGCTCCTCTCTCCCCACGTCTGGAGGGTCTGCTTACGCCTGTCTCTGTTTCAGCGGCCATGCGGTCCCTGACTGACAAGTTCCAGAGCCTTTGAAGTGAGTGTCACACACTGCATTCCCCTTTGCACCGTGGCGGCCCGTGCAGCAGGGCGGGGGCTGGCCCTGGCTTGCTGCTCCTCCCTGAGCCTGCTCTGTCGGACAGGTTGAGCCCAGCATCTCTGCGCACGAGGAGCAGCTGGTGCCTTTGGAGCCAGGGAGCTGTGGCCAAGCCGGTTCCCTCCTGTTCGACCTCGGCCAAGACTTCCTCTGCCTGTTCTTTTGCCCCCTCCCCAGCCCTGTTCACAGCAGTTTCAAATTAAAGTACCTCTCAGGTCTGTGGTCTGCCCTCTCTGTGGGGTGAGGGGGCTGGGCCGGGCAGTGGGGAGGGGTGGGAGAGGGGAGGGGAGGGGAGGGGAGGGGCGGGGCAGGGAGCTGCTCCCTGTCCCAGCCTTTGCCAGAACAGGACCTCCTGGGTCCTGTGGTAGGCCTTCTCCTTGTGGGGAGAGTGGGTGGGCCTGTGCTGGGTGCCCCCTCTGGGGTCTGCGTGGGCTCTGCGTGGGCTCTGTCTGGCCACCTGAGCGTTTGCTCCCTTTCCCCCGCAGGTCCCCTTCAGGTTCTTCCCTCATGTCCCCCTCTTTTTGAGTCTGGGGGGGTGCTTCCCGTTCATCCCCTGCCCCCGACCCCTCCCCCTTCAGCAGGAACTCAGGACCCCTGCCAGAGCTGCAGCCCCCCTTCCCTTCCCTCCTTGGGATCGCTGTCCTGCTCCTCCCAGCCCCCCTGCTCTGCTGTCTGAGCGTCCTTGATCACTCCCGTGGCTTGTGGCTTTCCCTCGCTGGCCCTCCCTGCCCCAGTGCTTCAACAGGCATTAGAAAGCACAGCTGAGCTCTTCTTGGCCCTTCCTGGGCCCAGCGCCCTCTGCGGAGTCCTTCCCTCCCTCTGGTGCCACCGCGCAGGAGGACCACTGGTGCGGGAACTGGCGCACCCTCCCCTCTCCTCTTTAGCCCTGGGCCTTGAGGCTGGGTTTCCAACCCTGTCACTTCTCCCTCCTTGGGTTCAGTGGCGGGTTGGAGGCAGAAGTCACAGCCCGGTGGGGTTGTTGAGCAGGTACAGGGAACCCGTACAGGAAGGTAAGGGAACCGGGCAGAAAAGCACAGGTTCGTCTCTGGGCTGGAGGTGGGTGCGATGAGGCTTGTGGGGGCTCTGGGCCGACCAGGGGCAAAGGGCCCGCCAGCAGCCAGAAACGGATGGGCTAGCCACCAGAGCTCTCCCTTCCCTCCTGTCCAAATCACCTCACCCCCTCCTCCAGCCTGGTCGTCTCCGGTCCCTTGGTTGCAAAGTGGCCATCCCCTTCTATGGCAAGGGTGCGTGACGGGTCTCAATGTGCCCGCGTAGTCCTCTGCCAGTGCTGTTTGACCTCCACCATGACCCAGATTTTTCTGGAGGCGCTATTTCCGTGTCCCCGCTCAGGCTCCCCGACTGCTCCTTCAGGTCACAGGAGATTTAGTCCGGACTCCGTGTTCCATGTCGCCCTCGCTGATGGGCGGAGATGGCTTCCTTCCTTCAGCCGGGGCCCAGGGCTGTGCTGGCCTGAGACTCAGAGGGTCAGATCTGGGTCTGAGTGAGGTGAGGGTCGCCTCTGCCAGACCAGACACCCTTCCCGCGAGCCCGGGTGTTTCAGGCACAGAAAGCGGGCTGGGGGGTTCGATGGTCATGGTTGGTGTGTGTATTGGGGTGTGTGAGTGTGTGTGTGTGTGTGTGTGTGTGTGAGAGTGTGTGTGAGAGAGAGAGAGAGAGAGAGAGAATATAATTAATCGGGGATAAGATAATCTCCGGGGAGGGAGAGCGAGGTGATTCAGGGTGTTAAGGGAGGGGAGACTGTGGTCAAGGGCCTGCAAGGGATTGAACGAGCAGAAGCAAGGGGCGGCTCTACCTTTCAGGGGGTGCCGTTAAATGCCTATAACTGGCGGGAAATGGCGTGGAAGTCCCCAGAGCCCCGGACGGGGTGCGGGGATGCTCGGTGTCACGGGCCCCCAGAGGAGGCTGTGGATCCGACTCTGTGATCCTCTGAGGTCTGAGCCCTCCCGGGTGTGTTGAAGGAAGGACAGTGGGAGGGAAGGCTACCTCGGAGTGGCCGGGGCGGGCCTCATCTTAGCAGCAGGGAGCTCGCTCCGGAGACTGCTCTGCCAGGAGCTAACGGGGACAAGGGCAGGATGGGCACAGTGAGGATGGGAAGTAGAGACTGGCTTCCCCGTGGGGAAGACTGGGCCGCCTTGGTTTCCCCCTTGCGCCCTCTTCTCAGCCTGCCTTCCCTCGCAGGTCTGTGCCACCAACTCAGGTGGCCAGACCATCCGGCGCCGGGTGGGACAAGCACAGACCTCAGCCTGGGGAGGCACATCCGTGGGACTCGGTCCTGTCCTTCCAAACCCCTCACTTGAGAAGGTGGGCCTGGTTGCTGGGACTCCGGCCTTCACCCGGACCCTGTGGTTCTCTCTTGGCGGGGCAACACGGTGCGCTGTTGTCGCCTGCGGGAATGTGTTTGGGAGAGACCTTCTGGCTGGGGTGTCCGCGGGCCTTCGCGCGGTCAAGTTGTGAGTGGGGAGACGTCCAGCACCCACAGCGCCCCCGGGGGCACAGAGCCATGGTGGCCAGCGCCAGGAAGGGGAGAGTGGGTGGAGGATGGTCTGGTCAGAGTCCTGGCTGACTAGTTTTGCCAGCCTCCCTTCTATCGTCTGAGCACACGATCTCTGTTCCATATTCAGACCGCGCAGCCCGCAGTCATGTTGCTGTAAACACAGGCATCACAGGCTGTGGCTCGGCACCTTCGCATCCCAGGGGGAAGTGAGTGGCAGATGGTGAGGCACAGATTAAGGGAGTCCGTGTGGGCCCCAGGGGAAAGGAGGAGGTGGGTCCCCCGCCCTTATTTAGTGCCCCTTTCGGTTTCCCCCTCACGTCTCCTCTGCAGCCAGGGAGGCAGTGGCGACTGGCCTGGGGAGCCCTAGGCCCCGTCCTGCCTCGTTCTTCTGCCTGTCCAGGCCCCCGGCAGATGCCTCCCTCTCCACCTCCTCCAGCACCAGCACCACTGGCCACCCTTTGTCTGCCAACGCTTGGGGGGGATGGGCACACCCAAGGAGGGCAGGAGGGGGTGCGCACCAGAGACGGCGCTGGGCGTGGAGGGCACAGGCATGGTCCCCAAAGATGTCCACGTCCTAATTCCTGGAATCGGCTCATATGTTACCTTGCATGGCAGCGGTGGGGTGCTACTCAGCTACATTCTGGGTGCTACTCAGCTGACCTTAAGGTGGGGAGACTCTCGCCCGTGTTCGCCGGGTTTGGCTGCCCCGCACATTGTGGGTGTCAGGGTGGTCATGCGACCTGTTACCTGCATGATCCCTGCGGGCACCATCGGCATCACTAGAGGGTGCTCAGTGGCCCTGGGCTCCTGTCAGGTTGGAATCCTAGTACCTACTGCTCAGATTTAGAGAAATTTTGACAGTAAGTTGAAACCCTACTTTTGCCCCATGCCAGTCACTTGTCTCCCCAGTTTTCTTGAGGTGACTGCTGTCTTGCCTTTTCCACTTTCTTTTACATGATAACAAGTGCTATTAGTAACCTTTACAAACATAAAATAAATTATAGGAGTTTGGTAAGTATATTTATGAAACACCGTATGTATACAGAATTGTAGAAAGCCTGCAATCTGACAAATGAATAGGAAGATATTAAGCCATGTAACTACTGCCTGGCTGAGGAATGGTACATGGCACCTCCAGACGTGCCATATTATGTGGGCCCCTTTCTGTATAAAGAACAACAAGTGCAAAAGTCTACATATCGTGGGAATTCATTTTTTAAAAAGATTTATTTTAGGGGGAGTGAGAGAGTGTCATGCATGAATAGGGGAGGTGTGGAGGGAGTGAATCTTGAGGCAGAATTCCCACTGAGTGCATAGCCCATCGCAGGGCTGCATCCCACCACCCATGAGATGTTATCACAATGGTGATAACTGAGGGGAAACTAAGAATCAGTTACTTAATTGACTGAGCCACTCAGGTGTCCCCGATGGGTTTCCATTTTGGTGACATTCCAAAGTCCAAACCACAGAGAGAGAGGACAGATCGGTGGTTGCCAGTGTCTGTGTGTTGAGAGAAGGGGTTTAACTATCAGAGCATGACGGGTTTTGGCGGGTGATGAAAATTTTTTATAGTTTGGTTGTGGTCGTGGTTCCCTAACAGTATGAGTTTGGAAGGACTCCCAGACCTTGATGTAAATTCTATCTCAACAATCAAAAAGTTTTTTAAATGTACATCATGAATGGATATTGATACTTAATTATTTTTTTTTCTGAATTTGAGGATCATAATTTTGTTTTTTACTGTCTGTATGATGTATCCGTTGCTCAGAGTGGGATATTGAAATCCTGTACTGTTTGTATTGTTGTCTAACAGATCTAAAGTAGATCTGTTAGTTTTTGCTTAATATATATTGAGCTCCACCTAAATAAGTAAAACAGTAAAAAACATAAATGAACTAATTGATAACAATATGATAATAGTAAGGAATTTAACACCCCACTTACACATGGACAGATCATCCAAACAGAACAAGATGGAAATAATGGCTTTGAATGGGGCACCTGGGTGGCTCAGTGGGTTAAGCTTCTTCCTTAGGCTCAGGTCATGATCTCAGGGTCCTGGGATCGAGCCCCACACTGGGCTCTCTGCTCAGCACAGAGCCTGTTTCCCCCTCTCTCTGCCTGCTTGTGATCTCTCTTTCTCTGTGTCAAATAAATAAAATCTTTAAAAAAAATAATGGCTTTGAATGACACACTGGAATAGATGGATTTAACTGATATAGTCAAAACATTCCATCCAAAATGAGAATATGGGGGGCGCCTGGGTGGCTCAGCGGGTTAAAGCTTCTGCCTTCGGCTCAAGTCATGATCCCAGGGTCCTGGGATCGAGCCCCACATCAGGCTCTCTGCTCAGCAGGGAGCCTGCTTCCTCTCTCTCTCTCTCTCTCTCTCTCTGCCTGCCTCTCTGCCTACTTGTAATCTCTGTCTGTCAAATAAACAAAATGAGAATATGCATTCTTTTCAAGTGCACATGGAACATTCTTCAGAATAGATCACATATTACCCCATAAAACAAACCTTAGCAAATTCACAAAGATTGAAATCATACCACACATATTTCCTGACCTCAATGTTATGAAACTAGTAGTCAATCAAAATAAAATGTCTGTATGGACAACATATACTTGGAGGTTAAATAACATGCTACTAAACAATGAATGGGTCAACTAGGAGATCAATGAAGACATAAGAAAGAATATGAAAAAGATAAAAAGGAAAACACAATGGTTCAAAACCTCTGGGATGCAACAAAAGCAGTTCTAAGGGGGAAGTTTATAGCAATATAGGCCTACCTCAAAAAGCAAGAAAAATCTCAAACAACATAACCTTGCACCTAAGGGAGTTAGTAAAAGAACAACAAACAATCTAAAATCAGGAGAAGGATTGAAATAATAAAGATTAGAGCAAAAGGAAATGATACACAAAATGAAAAAAAAAAGAAGTGATCAATGAAACTGAATTTGTTCTTTGAAAAACTCAACAAAATTGATAACCTCTAGCCAGTCTTATCATGAAAAAAGAAGAAAGGGCTCAAATAAATAAAATCACAAATGAGAGAGCAAAAATGACCAACACCACAGAAATACAATTATAAGAGAATATGATGAAGAACTGTATGCCAAAAAATGGACAACTTAGAAGAAATGGATAAATTCCCAGAGATATATAAGCTAGCAAAACTGAAACAGGAGGAAATATAGAATTAGAACAGACTGATAACCTGGAAAGGAAAATTGAGTCAGTAATCAAAAAATTCCCAACAAACAAAAGTTCAGGAGCAGAATGCCTCACAGGCAAATTCTACCAAACATTTAAAGAAGAGTTAATACGGGTGTTTTTGTAGAAGATGGCGGAGAAGTAGCAGGCTGAGACAACATCAGGTAGCAGGAGATCAGCTAGATAGCTTATCTAACCATTGCGAACACCTACAAATCCAACAGGAAATCGAAGAGAAGAAGAGCAACAATTCTAGAAAGAGAAAATCAACCACTTTCTGAAAGGTAGGACCTGTGGAGAAGTGAATCCAAAGTGACGGGAAGATAGACTGTGTGATGGGGGGAGGGGCTGGCTCCTGGCAAGCAGCAGAGAAACGGAGCAAAAAATCAGGACTTTTAAAAGTCTGCTCCATGGAGGAACATCGCTCCAGAGGCTAAACCGGGGGGAAGCCCAGGCGGGGTCAGTGAAACCCCAGGTCCCGCGGGGTCACAGAAGGACCAGGGGTGTCTGAGTGTCGCAGAGCTCGCAGGTATTAGAGCAGGGAAGCCGGCTACAGTGACAAAGCCGAGGAGTGAGCTCTCAACTAGGGCTTACCTTGAACCGGTCGCAGGCTGGGTGAGCTCGGAGCGCGGCCAGAGGCCACGGAGATGGAAGCGACCAGGAGCTTTTCTCCAAGTGCGAGCGATTGAGCGCTTTCCTCCAAGCGCAACTAAAGGCCAGGGAGACGGGGGCAGTTGGGCGCTTTTCTCTGAGGGCACACTGAGGAGCGGTACCCCGAGCTCTCGGCTCCTCCGGGCCGGAGACTGGGAGGCCGCCATCTTCATTCCCATCCTCCAGAACTCTATGGAAAGGGCTCAGGGAACAAAAGCTCCCAAAAGCAAACCCGAGCAGATTACTCAGCCTGGCCCCTGGTAAGGGCGGTGCAATTCCACCCGGGGCAAAGACACTTGAGAATCGCTACAACAGGCCCCTCATCCAGAAGATCAACAAGAAACCCAGCCAAGACCAACTTCACTCACCAAGGAAAACAGCGGAATTCCGGAGGAGGAGAAAGCAGATCTTATCTGGACAAAATGACAAGGCGGAAAAACTCACCACAAAAAAAAAAAAAAAAAAAAAAAAAAAAAAAAAAAAAGAGCAAGAGGCAGTATGGAAGGTTGGGGACCTAATCAATACAGACATTGGTAATATGACAGATCTAGAGTTCAGAATGACGATTCTCAAGGTTCTAGCCGGGCTCGAAAAAGGCATAAAAGATATTAGAGAAACACTCTTCGGAGAGATAAAAGCCCTTTCTGGAGAAATAAAAGAACTAAAATCTAACCAAGATGAAATAAAACAAAAGCTATTGAGGTGCAATCAAAAATGGAAGCTCTTACTGCTAGGATAAATGAGGCAGAAGAAAGAATTAGTGACATAGAAGACCAAATGACAGAGAATAATGAAGCTGAGCAAAAGAGAGAAAAACAAATACTGGACCATGGGGAGAGAATTCGAGAGATAAATGACACCATAAGACGACACAACATTAGAATAATTGGGATTCCAGAAGAAGAAGAAAGAGAGAGGGGAGCAGAAGGTCTATTGGAGAGAATTATTGTAGAGAATTTCCCTAATATGGCAAAGGGAACAAACATCAAAATCCAGGAGATGCTAAGAACACCCCTCAAAATCAATAAGAATAGGTCCACACCCCATCACCTAATAGTAAAATTTACAAGTCTTAGCAACAAAGAGAAAATCCTGAAAGCAGCCTGGGAAAAGAAGTCTGTAACATACAAGGGTAAAAACATTAGATTGGCAGCAGACCTATCCACAGAGACCTGGCAGGCCAGAAAGAACTGTCAGGATATATTCAGAGCACTAAACAAGAAAAACATGCAGCCAAGAATACTATATCCAGCTAGGCTATCATTGAAAATAGAAGGAGAGATAAAAAGCTTCCAGGACAAACAAAAACTGAAAGAATTTGCAAACACCAAACCAGCTCTACAGGAAATATTGAAAGGGGTCCTCTAAGCAAAGAGAGACCCTAAAAGTAGTAGATCAGAAAGAAACAGAGACAATATACAGTAGCAGTCACCTTACAAGCAATACAATGGCACTAAATTCATATCTCTCAATAGTTACCCTGAATGTTAATGGGCTAAATGCCCCAATCAAAAGACACAGGGTATCAGAATGGATAAAAAAACAAAACCCATCAATATGTTGCCTACAGGAAACTCATTTTAGACCCAAAGACACCTCCAGATTTAAAGTGAGGGGGTGGAAAACAATTTACCATGCTAATGGACATCAGAAGAAAGCTGGGGTGGCAATCCTTATATCAGATCAATTAGATTTTAAGCCAAAGACTATAATAAGAGATGAGGAAGGACACTCTATCATACTCAAAGGGTCTGTCCAACAAGAAGACCTAACAATTTTAAATATCTATGCCCCTAACATGGGAGCAGCCAACTATATAAACCAATTAATAACAAAATCAAAGAAACACATCGACAATAATACAATAATAGTAGGGGACTTTAACACTCCCCTCAATGAAATGGACAGATCATCCAAGCAAAAGATCAACAAGGAAATAAAGGCCTTAAATGACACACTGGACCAGATGGACATCACAGATATATTCAGAACATTCCATCCCAAAGCAACAGAATACACATTCTTCTCTAGTGCACATGGAACATTCTCCAGAATAGACCACATCCTGGGTCATAAATCAGGTCTCAACCAGTATCAAAAGATTGGGATCATTCCCTGCATATTTTCAGACCACAATGCTCTGAAGCTAGACCTCAATCACAAGAGGAAATTTGGAAAGAACCCAAATACATGGAAACTAAAGAGCATCCTTCTAAAAAATGAATGGGTCAACCAGGAAATTAAAGAAGAATTGAAAAAATTCATGGAAACAAATGATAATGAAAACACAACGGTTCAAAATCTGTGGAACACAACAAAGGCAGTCCCGAGAGGAAAATATATAGCAGTACAAGCCTTTCTCAAGATACAAGAAAGGTCTCAAATACACAACCTAACCCTACACCTAAAGGAGCTGGAGAAAGAACAACAAAGAAAGCCTAAACCCAGCAGAAGAAAAATCATAAAGATTAGAGCAGAAATCAATGAAATATAAACTAAAAAAACAATAGAACAAATCAATGAAACTAGGAGCTTGTTCTTTGAAAGAATTAATAAGATTGACAAACCCCTGGCCAGATTTATCAAAAAGAAAAGAGAAAGGACCCAAATAAATAAAATCATGAATGAAAGAGGAGAGATCACAACCAACACCAAAGAAATACAAACAATTATAACAACATACTATGAGCAACTCTATGCCAACAAATTCGACAATCTGGAAGAAATGGATACACTTCTAGAGACATATAAACTACCACAACTGAAGCAGGAAGAAATAGAAAACCTGAGCAGACCCATAACCAGTAAGGAGATTGAAACAGTCATCAAAAATCTCCAAACAAACAAAAGCCCAGGGCCAGACGGCTTCCCGGGGGAATTCTACCAAACATTTAAAGAAGAACTAATTCCTATTCTCCTGAAACTGTCCCAAAAAATAGAAATGGAAGGAAAACTTCCAAACTCATTTTATGAGGCCAGCATCACCTTGATCCCAAAACCAGACAAGGATCCCATCAAAAAAGAGAATTACAGACCAATATCCTTGATGAACACAGATGCGAAAATTCTCACCACAATACTGGCCAATAGGATCCAACAGTACATTAAAAGGATTATTCACCACGACCAAGTGGGATTTATTCCAGGGCTGCAAGGTTGGCTCAACATCCGCAAATCAATCAATGTGATACAATACATTAATAAAAGAAAGAATAAGAACCATATGATACTCTCAATAGATGCTGAAAAAGCATTTGACAAAGTGCAGCATCCCTTCCTGATTAAAACTCTTCAAAATGTAGGGATAGAGGGCACATACCTCAATATTATCAAAGCCATCTATGAAAAACCCACCACAAATATCATTCTCAATGGAGAAAAACTGAAAGCTTTTCTGCTAAGGTCAGGAACACAGAAAGGATATCTGTTATCACCACTGCTGTTCAACATAGTACTAGAAGTCCTAGCCTCAGCAATGAGACAACAAAAAGAAATTAAAGGCATCCAAATCAGCAAAGAAGAAGTCAAACTATCACTCTTTGCAGATGATATGATACTATATGTGGAAAATCCAAAAGGCTCCACTCCAAAACTGCTAGAACTTGTACAAGAGTTCAGTAAAGTGTCAGGATATAAAGTCAATGCACAGAAATCAGTTGCATTTCTTTACACTAACAACAAGACAGAAGAAAGAAATTAAGGAGTCAGTCCCATTTACAGTTGCACCCAAAACCATAAGATACCTAGGAATAAACCTAACCAAAGAGGCAAAGAATCTATACTCAGAAAACTATAAAGTACTCATGAAAGAAATTGAGGAAGACATGAAGAAATGGAAAAATGTTCCATGCTCATGGATTGGAAGAACAAATATTGTGAAAATGTCTATTCTACCTAAAGCAATCTACACATTTAATGCAATCCCTATCAAAATCCCATCCATTTTTTTCAAAGAAATAGAACAAACAATCCTAAAATTTATATGGAACCAGAAAAGACCTCGAATAGCCAAAGGAATATTGAAAAAGAAAGCCAAAGTTGGTGGCATCACAATTCCAGACTTCAAGCTCTATTACAAAGCTGTCATCGTCAAGACAGTATGGTACTGGCACAAAAACAGACACATAGATCAGTGGAACAGAATAGAGAGCTCAGAAATAGACCCTCAACTCTATGGTCAACTAATCTTTGACAAAGCAGGAAGGAATGTCCAATGGAAAAAAGACAGCCTCTTCAACAAATGGTTCTGGGAAAATTGGACAGCCACATGCAGAAAAAAGAAATTGGACTATTTCTTTACACCACACACAAAAATAGACTCAAAATGGATGAAGGACCTCAATGTGAGAAAGGAATCCATCAAAATCTTTGAGGAGAACACAGGCAGCAACCTCTTTGACCTCAACTGCAGCAACTTCTTCCTAGGAACATCACCAAAGACAAAGAAGCAAGGGCAAAAATGAACTATTGGGATTTCATCAAGATCAAAAGCTTTTGCACAGCAACGAAAACAGTGAACAAAACCAAAAGACAACTGACAGAATGGGAGAAGATATTTGCAAACGACATATCAGATAAAGGGCTAGTATCCAAAATCTATAAAGAACTTATCAAACTCAACACCCAAAGAACAAAGAATCCAATCAAGAAATGGGCAGAGGACATGAACAGACATTTCTGCAAAGAAGACATCCAGATGGCCAACAGACACATGAAACAATGCTCCACATCACTCGGCATCAGGGAAATACAAATCAAAACCACAATGAGATACCACCTCACACCAGTCAGAATGGCTAAAATTAACAAGTCAAGAAATGACAGATGCTGGCGAGGATGTGGAGAGAGGTGAACCCTCCTACACTGTTGGTGGGAATGCAAGCTGGTGCAACCACTCTGGAAAACAGTGTGGAGGTTCCTCAAAAAACTGAAAATAGAGCTACCCTATGACCCAGCGATTGCACTACTGGGTATATAGCCTAAAGATACAAATGTGGTGCTCTGAAGGGGCATGTGCACCCGAATGTTTATAGCAGCAATGTCCACAATAGCCAAACTATGGAAAGAACCTAGATGTCCATCAACAGATGAATGGATAAAGAAGATGTGGTATATATACACAATGGAATACTATGCAGCCATCAAAAGAAATGACATCTTGCCATTTGTGATGATGTGGATGGAACTAGAGGGTATTATGCTTAGCAAAATAAGTCAATCGGAGAAAGACAACTATCATATGATCTCCCTGATATGAGGAAGTGGAGATGCAATGTGGGGGTGTTTGGGGGTAGGAAAAGAAAAAATGAAATAAGATGGGATTGGGAGGGAGACAAACCATAAAAGACTCAATCTCAAAAAACAGACTGAGGGTTGCTGGGGGGATGGGGGATGGGCGAGGGTGGTGGGGATATGGACATTGGGGAGGGTCTGTGCTATGATGAGTGCTGTGAAATGTGTAAACCTGGTGATTCACAGACCTGTACCCCTGGGGATAAAAATACATTATATGTTTATTTAAAAATACATTAATTAATTTAAAAAAAGAAGAGTTAATATGTATTCTTCTTAAACTATTCCAAAAAGGAAGGAAAACTTCCAAATTCATTCTATGAGGCCAGAATTACCCTGATGCTAAAACCAGATAAAGATGCTACCATAAAAGAGAACTACAGTTCAATATCCCTGATGAACATGGATGCAGAAATTATCAGTAAAATACTAGCAAACTAAATTGAACAATACATTAAATAAGTCATTCATCACAATCAAGTGGGATTTATTACTGGGTTGCAAGAATGGTTCAATATTCACAAATCAGTGTAACACATCACATCAATAGGAGAAAAGATAAGAACTATGTGACCATTTCAATAGATGCAGAAAAAGCATTTGACAAAGTACAACATCCATTTGTGATATAAACCCTCAACAAAGTATGTTTAGAGGGAACACCGCAATATGATGAAGGCCATATGTGAAAAATCCACAGCTAACATCATCCTTAGTGGGGAATATCTGAGAGCTTTTCCCCTAAGTTCAGGAACAAGACAAGGATGTCCATTCTCACCACTTTTGTTCAACATAGTACTGGAAGTCCTAGCCGCACCAATCAGACAACAAAAAGAGATAAAAAGCATCCAAATTGGTAAGGAAGAAGTAAAGCTTCCACTATTTGCAGATGATATGATACTATATATAGAAAACCAGGGCACCTGGGTGGCTCAGTGGGTTAGGCCGCTGCCTTCGGCTCAGGTCATGATCTCAGGGTCCTGGGATCACGTCCCGCATCGGGCTCTCTGCTCAGCGAGAAGCCTGCTTCCCTTTCTCTCTCTCTCTGCCTTCCTCTCCGTCTACTTGTGATCTCTCTCTGTCAAATAAATAAATAAAATCTTAAAAAAAAAAAAGAAAACCAGAGGGGCGCCTGAGTGACTCAGTCAATTGAGCATCTGACTTCAGCTGAGATCATGAACTCAAGGTCTTGGGGTCAAGCCCTGTGTGGGACTCCACCCTTAGGGAGGAGTCCATTTGCCCCTCTCCCCCTCCCCTGGATTGTGCATGCACTTTCTCTCTCAAATAAATAAATAAATAAATAAATAAATAAATAAATAAAAATCTTAAAAAAAAAAAAAAAAAGGAAACCCAAAAGACTCCACCAAAAAGCTTCTAAGCCACTACATGAATTCAGCAAATTCTCAGGATACAAAATCAATGTATAGAAATCTGTTGCATTTTATACACCAATAATGAAGCATCAACAGGAGAAATTAAGGAAACATCCCATTTATATTTACAACCAAAATAATAACTTACCTAGAAATAAACCTAACCAAAGAGGTGAAGAACCTGTACTCTGAAAACTATAAAACACTGATGAAAGAAATTGAAACCAACAGAAGAAAACAGAAAGACATTCCATTCTCATGGATTGAAAGAAAAAACACTGTTAAAATGTCTATACTGCACAAAGCAATCTACACACTCAATGCAATCCCTATCAAAATACCAATAGCACTTCTCACAGAACTAAAACAATCCTAAAATTTGTATGGAACCACAAAAGACCCCAAATTCCCAAAGAAATCCTGAGTAAAAAAAGCAAAGCTGGAGGCATCATGGTTCTGGACCCCAAGATACATTACAAAGCTGTAGTCATCAAACAGTATGGCACTGGCACAAAAACAGACACCTAAATCAATGGAACAGAATAGAAAACCCAGAAATGGACCCACAAATATATGGTCAACCAATCTTCAACAAAGCAGGAAAGAATATCCAATGGAAAAAGAGACAATCTCTCCAATAAATGGTGTTGGGAAAACCGGACAGCGACATGCAAAGGAATGGAACTGGATGACTTTCTTACAGCATACACAAAAATAAACGCAAAATGGATGAAAGACCTAAATGTGAGACAGGAAATTATCAGAATCCTAGAGGAGAAAATAGGCAACAATTTCTTTGACCCCAGCCATAGCAACTTCTTCTTCTTCTTTTTTTTTTTAAATAACATATAATGTATTATTTGCCCCAGGGGCACAGCAACTTCTTACTAGATGTGTCTTTGGAGGCAAAAGAAACAAAAGCAAAAATGAAATATTGGACTTTGTTAAGATAAAAATCTTCTGTACAGTGAACCCAAAAAAAAAAAAATCTTCTACACAGCACAGGAAGCAACAACGAAACTAAAAGGCAACATATGGAATGGGAGAAGACACTTGCAAAAGACATATTCACTAAAGGGTTAGCATCCAAAATATATAAAGAACTTATCGAAGTCAACACCCAAAAAACAAATAATCCAGCTAAGAAATGGGCAGAAGACATGAATAGATAATTTTCCAAAGAAGACATCCAGATGGCCAACAGACACATGAAAAGATGCTCAACATTACTCATCATCAGGGAAATAGAAATCAAAACCATGATGAGAGAGTACCTCACACCTGTAAAGAATGGCTAAAATTAACAACACAGGAAACAACAGATGCTGGCGAGGATGTGGAGAAAGGGGAACCTCTTACGCTGTTTGTGAGAATGCAAACTGCTGCAGCCACTCTAGAAAACAGTATGGAGGTTCCTCCAAAAGTTGAAAATAGAGCTACCCTATGACCCAACAATTGCACTACTAGGTATTTATTCAAAGGGTACAAAAATACAGATTTGAAGGGGTACATGTACCCCGGTGTTTATAGCAGCATTATCAACAATAACCAAACCATGGAAAGATCCCAAGTGTCCATTGACTGATGAATGGATAAAGAAGCAATATTGGAATATTACTGGAATAGTACAATGGAATATCACTCAGCCAACAGAAAAGAATGAAATCTTGCCATTTGCAATGATGTGACTGGAGCTAGAGTGTATGATGTTAAGTGAAATAAGTCAGTCAGAGGAAGACAAATACCATATGATTTCACTCCTTTGGAATTTAGGAAACAGAACAGATGAGCATATGGGAATGGGGGGAAAAAGAGAGGGAGGCAAACCATAATAAAGACTCTTAAGGGTAGAGAACAAACTGAGGGTTGATGGAGGGAGGTGGGTAGGGGATGGTCTAGGTGGGTGATGGAGATTAAAGAGGACACTTGCGATGAGTACTGGGTGTTATATGTGATGAGTCACTAAATTCTAATTATAAATCCAACATAACACTGCATGTTAACTAACCAGAATTTAGATAAAAATTTGGAAGAAAAAAACTTTTTATATACATATATATAATTTTTCCCTTTCTTTCCCCCTTATCATATAACATAAGCTATATTGACTTTACAACACAGTATTTAAGTATTGTTAACTTGATTATTTTTTCCAGTTCTATTAAGATATAACTGACATATAACCTTGTATAAGTTTCAGGCATACAACATAATGATTCGATATATGTATATATTGTGAACTGATTACCAGAATAATTTTAGTTAACATCCATCACCCCACATAGTTGCACGTTTCTTTCCTGTGATGAGAAACTTTAAGATCTACTCTCTTAGCAACTTTCAAATACACAACACATGGTTGTATTGTTAACTACAGTCACCATGCTGTACATTACATCCTTGGAACTTATTTCTCTTAGAACTGGAAGTTTGTAACTTTTGACCGCCTTCACCCAATTCCCCCACCTCCACCCTAAGTATTGTTAATTTTATATCATAGTATTTAAGTCATAGTATATCAAGCAGAAGAGTGACCATCATTCAAGAACTATGCTTCCTCTTCTGGGCAAAGGGTTAGTGTGTTTTGATTGTACACAGGACAGTTGTATCCTGTTAGGCAGAAGTATGACCTTGCTATTGTCTTTATTTGGAGATTAAATATGGTTTAAGGAGATCTGTATTGGTTTTAAATCGACAAGGGCTGGATATATGATGGTTAATTTTATGTGTCAACTTGACTAGGCTGCAGTGCCCACATATTTGGTCAAACACAAGTCTAGGTGTATTGTAAAGGTATCTTATTTATTTTATTTTTAAGATTTTATTCCTTCATTTGACAGACAGAGATCACAAGTAGGCAGAGGGGCAGGCAGAAAGAGAGAGAGGGGGAAGCAGGCTTCCTGCTGAGCTGAGAGCCGGACTTGGGGCTCGATCCCAAGACCCTGGGATCACGACTAGAGCTGAAGGCAGAGGCCTAACCCACTGAACCACCCAGACGCCCCTGTAAAGGTATTTTAGATGAGATGAACATTTAAATCAGTAGACTTTGAGTAAAGCAGGTAATCCTTTATAAAGTGTATGGTTCTCATCCAGCCAGCTGACGACCTTAAGAGAAAAAGACTTAAGAGAAAAGAGGGAATTCTGCCTCCAGAATGCTTTCAGATTTAAGCTGCTGCAATGTCAACTTTTCCCTTGGTCTTCAGTCTTCCAGCCTGCAATCACATAGGCCAATTCCTTAAAAATTTCTCTCTCTCTCTCACACACACACACACACCCTCTGTCCCTATCTTCTCTCTTCCTCTCCATATACATACATCTTATTTTTTCCATTTCTTCGGAGAGCTCTGATTAATATGCTGTAAGGGGACTATTCAGTGGATGGACATCCTAACCATCATAAAGCCATTCAGCATGGCTTACATATGAAGTACACTAGCCACCATAACTGGGATGTTCCACTTGACACTTAAAGGAAGAGAAGATAAATCATTCCCCACCCCCCACCAAGGTAAATAAACCTTATAGCAGCTTTTATCCAGTCTATTAGGCTGTTTTCCTTGGAAATAATCTGTTATGTCTAGATCACTTATAACTAACTGTGTGTGATTGTTTAGTATGACCTGTGAGTCCTATATCAACTAAAGCATGTGTTTTTGCTCTGCAGCTTAAAAACCAAAGATACTGCCCCTAAATTAGTCACAGTACACCTTCTGTTTTAGTAAATGTTCTCCACGAAGCTGATAATACTGATCCACAAAATTAGACACCTCCTTGACACTATATCCTCTGTTTTTGGTAGTTTCTTGGTTTTGCTTTCCCTCCCTGGATTACCTTATTGGTGAACAGAGGTCATAGATGAATTGTCTGTTGTCTCAGTATGATTTTTCCTTTTAGGGGTAGATCTCAATCTAGTATCATAGCTCAACCTGACCAAAATCAGAGCTTGGCCCAGTGTTAGGATCTACCTTAGTACTCTTTTTTACTTTCATTTTAATTATTACAGAAAACAATAACCAATCATATATTTGGTGTGTTTCTTATTATTCTTCATTTCTTTTTTTAAATTATGTTCAGTTAGCCAACATACAGTACATCATGAGTTTTTGATGTAGTGTTCAACGATTCATTAGTTGTGTATAACACCCAGTGCTCATTGCCACATGTGCCCTTGTTAATACCCATCACTTGGTTATTCCATCTCCGCTTCCTTCTGTAACCCTCAGTTTAGTTCCTGGAGTCCAGAGATTCTCATGGTTTGTCTCCCTCTCTGAATTCCTCCAATTCACTTTTCCCTTCCTTCTCTTATGATCCTCTGTGCTATTTCTTACATTCCACTTAAGAATAAAACCATAAGGGTGCCTGGGTGGCTCAGTGGGTTAAAGCCTCTGCCTTCAGCTCAGGTCATGATCCCAGGGTCCTGGGATCGAGGCCTGCATCGGGCTCTCTGCTCAGCAGAGAGCCTGCTTCCCCCTCTCTCTCTGCCTGCTTCTCTGCCTACTTGTGTTCTCTGTCTCTCAAATAAATAAATAAAATCTATTAAAAAAGAATAAAACCATATAATTGTCTTTCTCTGCTTGACTTATTTCACTTAGCATAATCCCCTCCAGTTCCAACCATGTCGATGCAAATGGTGGGTATTCATCCTTTCTGATGGCTGGGCAATATTCCATTGTACATATGGACCACATCTTTATCCCTCCATCCACGGGAAGGGCATCTTGGCTCCTTCCATAGTGCATTTCTTTATGTATCTAGTCTGCCAACACCTTGAGAGTTGGGTCTATAATATCTAGATTTCACTGGCAGTTTTTACCTTTAGTAACCAGTAATAGTGCAGCTACAGTTTCCTACTATGGGTGAATAGAAAGCCATTCAGGTTTTTGTGTTTTTTTTAATGTTCAGTTAGCCAGCATATAGTACATCATTAGTTTTTGATGTGGTGTTCAATGATTCATTAGTTGCCTATAACACCCAATGTTCATCACAACACATGCCCTCCTTAAAAGCCATCCAGGAATGGGGCACCTGGGTGGCTCAGTGGTTAAGCATCTGCCTTTGGTTCAGATCATGATCCCGGGCTCCTGGGACTGAGCCCCACATCGAGCCCCTCACTGGGGTCCCTGTTCAGTAGGAAGTCCACTTTTCCCTCTCTCACTCCCCCTGCCTGTGTTCCCTCTCTCACTGTGTCTCTCTTTGTCAAATAAATAAATAAAATCTTTTTAAAAAAGATTTTATTTATTTATTTGACAGAGATTGCAAGTAGGCAGAGAGGCAGGCAGAGAGAGAGAAGGAAGCAGGCTCCCTGCTGAGCAGAGAGCCCAATGCGGGGCTAGATCCCAGGATCCTGGGATCATGACCTGAGCCTAAGGCAGAGGCCTTAACCCACTGAGCCACCCAGGCGCCCCATAAATAAATAAAATCTTAAAAAAAAAAAGCCATCCAGGTTAAAAAAAAAAAGGGAAGAAAAAAGAAAGCCATCCAGGAATCAAAGGCTCCTCATTCTCCCACCCTTTCATCTTTTTTCTTCCCAAACCACAAGTTTTAGTGATTCAGAATTGTTTCAAGAAGTCTTATCTTTTTTCAGACACCAGATACCTGGAGCAAGGCCAAACTTCACAGGTGAAGTGGGCAGTCCTCCATAAAACTGCTCTCACTTCAGACACCAGCTACAGGTTTGGGGGTTCTCAGGTCACCCTCACTTCTGACCACCTGGCTACAAATTGAGGGGTCCCCACTATCCCTTTAGGTTCAGTAATGTGCTAGAATAACTAACACAATGCAGGAAAACACTGTATTTATGACTTCAGCTTTATTACAACAAGAGGATAAAAATCAGAACCAGCCAAAGGGAGAGATGCATAGGGTGAGCTATGGGAAGGTCCTAATCACAGTGATGTTTTACCCTCCTGGCGCATCAATGTGTGACAATACACAGAACGTTGTCAGTCAGGGAATCTCACCTGAGTTTTGGTGTCCTAAGTTTTTATTGGTGTTTAATTATGTAGGCATGATAGATTAAATCATTGGTCATGTGGTTGAGCTCAGTCTCCAGCCCTTCTTTCTCTGGTGACTGGGTTGATATCACAAGGCTCAAAGCCCCAACCCTCTAGTCAGTGGTTGTTTTACTGGCATGGCAAGCCCCCATTCTGAGCCATCTTATTAGCACAAACAATCTAGGGCCCACCAGGAATCACCTTGTTAGCATAAATTATGAGATGTGCTCTGTGGGGTCCACCATGAATAATGATGACACTCCTATCACCTTGAAAATCACAAGGTTTTACAAGTTATCTCCTAAGAGCTGGGGACAAAGTCAGTCAAATTCTTTATTATATGCTAAATAACAGAAAATGCACATCATAAAAAAAATTCACCTTACTGGAATATTTCTAAATTTCTGCAATATAGAAAATGTACAGACAAATAGGGGAAAAGATGGTATAACAAACAATTCAATGTAAATTTAACAACTTAGACAAAATGAACCAATTCTTTTAAAGCCACAAATTAACAAAACTCAACCAATATGCAATAGATGACTTAAATAGTTCTTGAAAGAAATTGAACCTATCATTAATTACCTTCTAAAAAAAGATATCTCCTGGGACGCCTGGGTGGCTCAGTTGGTTAAGCAGCTGCCTTCGGCTCAGGTCATGATCCCAAGTCCTGGGATCGAGTCCCGCATCGGGCTCCTTGCTCAGCAGGGAGCCTGCTTCTCCCTCTGCCTCTGCCTGCCATTCTGTCTGCCTGCACTCGCTCTCTCTCCCTCTCTCTCTGACAAATAAATAAAATCTTAAAAAAAAAGAAAAAAAAAGATATCTCCAGGCCCAGGTGGTTTCACTGACAAATTCCACTATGTGCTTCAAGGACAATTAACACCAATCTATAATATCTCTTCCCAAAAATGGAGTAGGAAGGAACACTTCTCAACTGATTTTATGAGCCCACCATTACCTTGATAACAAAACCAAAGATACTGTTTTTTTAACAGTACAAAAAGAATCAAGTAAGAAAGAGAATACAGACTGATAAACTCCATGAACAAAAATGCAAAAACCATTTAAAAATTAGCAAATTGAATCTAGCAATGTCCAAGAAGAAAAAAAAATATAGTTCATGTGAGGTTTATTCCAGAAATGCAGTTAAAACTAATTTAATCCATTATATTGTCTATAAAAGAAAAAACATAATGACACCAATTGATGTGGAAAAAGTTTTTGGCAAAATTTAACATGAACTCAAGATAAAAAAAAAATCTCAGCAAACTAAGATTAGAACAGAACTTCCTCAAGCTGATAAAAGACATCCACACACACACACACACACAAAATCCTATGGTTCACAACATACTTAATGGTAAATAATAAAATGCTTTCCCCCTGAAGTTTAGGAACAAGACAAGGATGTTTACTCTTGCCACTTCTATTTGAAATTATAATAGAAGCCCTACCTAGTGTAATAACTCAAGAAAAAGAAACAAAATTATCCAGATAGGAAAAGAGGAAATACAACTGCTTATGTTTACAGATGACATGATATCTATGTAGGAAATCCCAGGGGATCTACAAAAAAATTCCTAGAACTAATAAATGAATCTAGGAAGGTCAAAATAATTGTATTTATATACACAATAAATATATAAATGAAAACCAAGAATTTTAAAACTAATGTAACTTATAATAGCTCCCCAAAATGAAATACTTATGCATGAATATAACAAAACATGTACTGGATCTATATTCTGGAAACTACAAAACAGTGATTAAAGAAATCCAAGAACACCTTGTTAAATGGAATAAACACAAATATACCATGTTCATGGATTTGGACACTCAATAAATACAGTAATTCTTCCTGATTTTTTTTTTTTTTTTTTTAGTGAGAGAGAGAGAGAGAGAGAGAGAGGGAGAGTGCATGTGTGTGGAGGTGCAGAAGGAGAGGGAGATAATCTTTAAGCATGTTCCATGTCCAGCATGTACCTGGACATGGGGCCTTATCTCACGACCCTGAGATCATGACCTGAGCTGAAATCAAGAGTCGGACCCCTAGCTGACTGAGCCACCCAAGCAAACTTCTTCCTGAAGTCTATAGATTTAACACAATAAAATTGAAGAGGCAGCAGGATTTTTTGTGGGTAAAGACAACATGATTCTAAAATTTATACCAAAAGTTGAAGGAACTAAAGTCATTAAAACAGTTTTAAAAAGAATAAAGTTGGAGACTTACTATAACACTACAGTAATTAAGGCAGTGTCATTAGTGAAGGGGTAAATCTAAAACAGTGGAACAGATAAGAGACTCCAGAAATAGACCCACAGAAGTATTGACAATTTTTTAAACATACTTTTTAGATGAAATTTAACATAATATTAACCACTTAAAAGTGAACAATTTAGTCACAGCACTGTCACAATATCATGTTAAGTATCACTTCTATCTAGTTTGAAAACATTTTCTTCACCCCCCCCCAAAACCTATCTGTACCCCTTAGAAAATTACTTCCCATCTGCCTCCCTGCAGGTCCTGGGGCCCACTGATTTACTTTCTATCTCTATGGATTTATCTGGTCTGGAAATTCCATAAAAATCAGATCACACATTATGTGACCTTTGTGTCTGGCTTCTTTCACTTAGCATAATGTTTTTGAGATCCATTGATGTTTTAGCATGTGTCAATACTTCATACATTTTAATACATATTTAATTTACTTATTACAGAGAGAGAAAGAGACCATGAGAGGGGGGAGAGTCAGAAGAAGAAACAGACTCCCTGCTGAATAGGGAGCCTGATGTGGGACTTCGATCCCAGGACCCTGGGATCATGACCTGAGCCGAAGACAGATGCTTAATAGACTGAGGCACCCAGGTGCCATTTTTAAGGCCATTTTTAAGGCTGAATAATATTTCATCAGATTTGTGTGCCACAATTTGTTTATCCATTCAAGCGTTGATGGACATTTGAGTTGTTTCCACCTTTTGGCTATCGAAATTGTGTTTACCTGCGGTATTTCTTTGAATACCTGGTTTCATTTCCTTTCAGTATATAACTTGGAGTGGAATTCCTGGGTCACATGGGAACTCCATACGTTTAATTTTTTGGGGAACCGCCAAAATATTTTCCACAGTGGCTGAATCTTACATACCCACCAGCCATAGCCATCCTGATGGGCGTAAAGTAGTATCTCATTGTTTTGTGTTTTCCTAATGACTAAGAGTGTTGTCTACCTTTTCATGAGCTCTACTAGTTGTGAATCTTTTTTGGAGAAATGACTATTAAAATCCTTTGTGTATTTTAAAAGGTAGATTGTTTGTTGTTGAGTTGTGAGAGTTGTTTGTGTATTTTGGATATTAGACCTTTATCAAATATATGATTTGCAAATGTTTTCCCCATTCTCTGGGTTATCTTTTCATTTTCTTGATATCTTTAATGCACTAATGTTTTTACTTTTGATGAAGTTCTATTTATCTATTTTTTTCTTTCTTTCTGGTACTTCTAGTGTCATAGTTAAAAATCCAATGCCAAATCCAAGATCATGAATATTTACCCCTACATTTTCTTCTAAGACTTTTATAGTTTTAGCTCTTACATTTAGATTGTTGATTTATTTTGAGTTAATTTATCTGTATGATATTAGGTAGAGGTCCAACTTCATTCTTTTGCATGTGGATATCTAGTTGTTCCAGCTCCTTTTTTTTTTTCAGCTTTATTGAGGTATAATTGATAAATAAAAATTGTATATATTTAAGATGTACAATGTGATGTTTTGATATATGTGTATATTGTGAAATGATTACCACAATCATGTAATTTAACATCTCCATCACCTCACATAGTTAGGTACTTTTTATGGCGAAAACACTTAAGACAAAATCTTTTAGCAAATTTCAAGTATATAATGCGGTATTATTATTTTTAAAATTGAAGTATAGTTGTCATACAACTGTTTGTTGCAACATACCGAAATTAATTTCAGTTACACAGTATACATTTCATAATATACATTGTGAAATGCTTGCTACAATGTGTAGTTATTATCTGTCATCATACAAAGTTATTACATTACTATTGACTATATTTCCTATGCTGTACTTTTCATCCCTGTGACTTACTTATTTTTTAAAAGATTTTATTTATTTATTTGACAGAGACACAATGAGAGAGAGAACACAGGCATGGGGAGTGGGAAAGGAAGAAGCAGATTTCCTGCTGTGCAGGGAACCTGATGCAGGGCTTGATCCCAGGACTCTGGGATCATGATCTAAGCCGAAGGCAGACGCTTAGCAACTGAGCCACCCAGGTGCCATAGGACTTACTTATTTTATAGAAAGTTTGTACCTCCTAATCTCCTTCACCAATTTCACTTATCTCCTTCCCCCACCCTTCCATCTGGCAACCACCAGTTCTCTGTATTTATGAGTTTGTTTCTGTTTTTTTTTTTTGTTGTTGTTCATTTGTTTTCTTTTTTAGATTCCACATAAGTAAGATCATATGGTATATATCTTTCTCTGTCTGACTTATTTCACTTAGCCTAATACCCTCTAGGTCCAATCTTCCTGTCTGCAATCCAGTATTATTAAGTATAGTTACTAGGCTGTACATTAGATTTCCAGAACTCATTCATCCTGCATAACTAAAACTTTATGCCCTTAACCCACATCTCCCATTTCCCCTGGCAATCAATAAGCCCCCTCCACGTGCCTTCCCACCCCTTTCCCCAGTCCCCTGGGCTGCAGTGGCTGCATGAATGACACCCTGGAGGAGGGCAATCCTGTAGTCATGTGTACTGAGTGCTGCCTTTGGGGGCTGCGCTTGCCTCCCTGGAAGGGCAGGGGAAGCCGCTGCATGCCCTGATGCAAGGTCATGGGATTAGAAATTTGCTTCAATGAAAAGAGCCACAGAGAGCAAGCCAAGACTGAGAGACGCCCATGAGCTTGAGCTACCACCACCCTCTGAGACAGCAGCGGGAACCTACTCCCCCAAGATCTACTGGCCCAAACACACTTGCATCTCTGAGCTGAAGGCCTAGGTAGTGAAGAAAGACTGGCGGAAGAAGCTGATCCAGTTTAAGTTTGTGTGGGGAGCTCAGAACACTGCCCCCCTGCCCCCCCCCCGCCCCTTGCACCTGAGATGAGACAGGAACCTGAGCAGGGCCCCTGCTGTGGACATACAGATGTCCTCTTGCAGATGGTGCCCTGTGCTGTGTACCTACCCAGCGGTGACCACAAAGGATTCTATAAAAGAAAGCAGTACAAGCCTTCCCTTGGCCACACATGTGGCATCTGCTTGTGTGTGGACGAGAACAGGGTGAAGCTGCCAGGCATGGAATTTGTTGAGGGGACTTTCCTCGTCACATCTTTTATTTACTTATTTTTTGACTCATTTATTTATTTATTTGAGAGAGAGAGAGAGTGCACACACGAGTGGGGTGGGGGCAGGGAGATAGAGAGAAAGAGAATCCACAAGCAGACTCCCAGCTGAGCACAGAGCCTGACATGGGGCTCGATCCCTGGACCTTGAGATCATGACCTGAGCTGAAACCAAGAGTCGGATTCTTAACCGACTGAGCCACCCAGGCGCCACTCAGTGTCACATCTTTGATAGCAGCAACTTTGAGTGATGAATCACTCACCCTTCCCTTGTCCCATCCCACCCCCAGTCTTAACTCCAGCAAGTCTCCCTCTACCTGGGGAAGCTACTTGTTTAATCTTACTTAAGGGTAAATATATATATTTGAGGAAACTGAGGACCTTGGAATCTCTGGCATGGTCTTCACTTTGAAAAATGGCAACAATGGTGATGCAAAGAGCTAAGGAAAACCCCCTGCCCCCTTTCAAATGGTTTTCTTTTTAAGGCAAGGGAACAAATGGAGGAAGGGAAGAGAGGAGGAACAAGAGAAAGAGAAGGGAGGAAACCACACGTGTAGGAGAGAGGAAAAGATTGTTAGAAAAAGGAAAAGAATTATGGGTGGGAAGGAAAGACCACCTGGAACATGGTTGGATTCACCTTTCTGTCCAGCCCTGGCTGGAGCTGGGGAGACGTTTGGGCACTAGAAGGTGTGGCCCAAGATGTGGCATTCAGTGACACATCTGGAATTTTCCCAGTTTGGATTGGTCAGGAGGGGGAGAAAGGAAAAGACAAAAGGTATCAGTGTGTCTCCTGGATCTGTCTCCTCCTCTTGTTAGCAATTTGGATGGCTTGAACCCTGTCCTTCCTTTTCTCTCACCCTGCAGAGTCTCTCTCCCTGCAAATTTATAACAACCAACGTGTATTTCCATTCTTCTCAAAACAAGGCAAATGAATAACCTAGTGATATTAGATAGGTTTTCCTGAGCAGCTACATAAATATTAAATATGTATATATTTCACTCCCTGTACAGACTTCTAGAGATCAATACATACTCCAATAATGGGGAGACTTGTTTTTCCATGGTAACTAAAAATACCTACTGAAACATGTGGCTTCAGCCCCTCACTGCATTCAGTTCACAACTAGTGCAGCCTCTGTCAAGGAAGAGAGATTGAAAAAAATTGTACTCATCTACAAGATTCCAGTAGTCATATATGGGCATATAAATCTACTTTCCTTATTCCTTTCTCTTTCAAAGGTTTGTATTAACTTTTCAAAGTAGTTCTCATTCACTCTTTCTCTCTCTGTCTGTTAAATAAATAAAATCTTTTTTTAAAAAAGGAGGGGGCGCACCTGGGTGGTTCAGTTTGTTAAACATCTGCCTTCAGCTCAGGTCATGATCTCAGGGTCCTGAGATCGAGCCCCTGTATCAGGCTTCTTGCTCAGCAGGAAGCCTGCTTCTCCCTCTTCCTCTGCTCCCTCCCCTGTTTGTGCTCTCTCTCACTCTCTTTGTCAAATAAATAAATAAATAAATAAAATCTTTTTAAAAAAGTAGTTCCTGGGGAGCATGGGTGGCTCAGTCATTAAGTGGCTGCCTTCAGTTCAGGTCATGATCCCAGAGTCCTGGGATCGAGCCCCGCATCAGGCTCTTTGCTCAGCAGGAAGCCTGCTTCTTCCTCTCCCACTGCCCCTGCTTGTGTTCTCTCTCTTGCTGCCTCTCTCTCTCTCTGTGTGTTGAATAAATTTTTAAAAATCTTAAAAAAATAGTTCCTATGGAGGAATTAAGGAGCTTCCTCATTTTGGGGAAGGAAAACTCATATTCTTCTAATATAACACATAATAGTAGTTTTGCCTGCCTCCCATGAGCAACAAGCTCAATTCTTTGTGGACCAGTGTTGGATTTTTAAATGATTTCCCATGTGCACGTGTGTTCATATGTACCACCAAGACAGGTAGATAGGAGCACTCAGTGGTACACTCACCGTGCTTCCCAATACAACCCATTGTACCCTTCCAAACTTCTGGAAGTAACTATTTCTGGGCACCACACCAAAGGAGCCAAACAGGTCTGAGTTTGACCCACTGGTCCTGCCTTTCCATTTCATCTGAACAGAACTTGCATTCTGAAAGCCTCTCTCAGTCTTCACGCTGGCAGGGCAAGAGAGAGATGAAAAAGAGAGATGGCAAAGAGATAGATGGAGGTTAAAAGGTTTAAATACAGGGAAGCAGTAAAATTGTTCAGGTCAGAGTAAATGGAGTGAAGGGATGGAGGGCTGGAAGAAAAGAGGGTCGACTGCCCCATTCTAGCTTTGGAGCAAAGCAATAGAAAGGGGGACAAAGCCAAGAGAAAGTTCCTTGGATTCCCACCCTATAAGCCTTCTGGGATTCAAGAGGAAGGAGAGGGGAAAATGAGGGAACAGGATATAAGAGAGAAATGAGTTGAATCCAGGCCATAAAGCCAGGGAAGGTGAGTACCTTTGGGTGGGTTCTAGACTTTAGAAGCTGGATGGGAACAAGTATCAGCAGAGACTGCTTATGCTTTGGAAGGGACAGGACCACATACTTAGATAGCCATCTTCATCTTACAATGAGGAACTGAAGCCAAAGAGTCTTTCAAGCTCTTCATCCACTCTGGCCAGTCCATGTTTTCTCCCTGGGGGTGGAGGATGGAATAAAGGCCCAGGACAGCCAGGGAAGGGATATTTCAGAGATGCTGTCATTTGACAGCCAGATCCTGAACCAAGAAAATTCCCATTCTCCACTGACCCCCTCAATAAATTGGCAGCTTCTGGCTGTCCTCTGAGGCTGGAGATAGCCTGCCAGGAAAGGGGGTTTGGACACGGGCAAAGGAGACTTTTTCTCTCTGTGAACACAGCTCTATCCCTCTTTCCTGATGGCATGGCACCATGGAGACCACTTCTAGTGCCAAACTTGGGACAATGAAGAGAGACAACGAAGAAGCAATCATTTACTTCAGTAGTGAAAAACTTGCAGCTGTGGGACTTGGGGGATGTCTCCTACCCCTCCGGACAGGACAGTTGGCTGGAATGGAAGTGGTGGCTCGTCATAGGACAAAGGGCCTGATGGGGGTGGCAGCCCTGAGGACCTGCTGTGTCACCATGCCTCATCTCTGCACCGTTGTCCCCAAAACCTGAACTCACATTTCTATAGCTAAGCCAGTATTGTAAACTTTCCCCACTTCGCTCTTCTTTCTTTGGATCTTGAACAGTCATCTAACGGGAATCTGCCAAGTGGATACTGGGGTACCATTTCCCCTAAGAAAAGACTCCACCAAGAATTATGTACTCCACTTCCACCAATGCCTGGATCTGGTTCATGAGAGGGGGCTCCCCCAACCCTCACTGTTTACTGGACTTTGAATGGGGCTCTGCCCCTTACATTGACTCTTTGCTGTCAGCCATAAGGTAGAGAATAATGGCCTGGTTTAACACCACCAAACTCTCCAAGTTTCCAAAGTTCATGCTGACTAACCGAAACCTGTGATTCTCCAGTGCTTGTGGTGAGTGATTCTGATCAGCTGACAACTCCCTAGAGGACACTGAACCTTTATAACGGATGTAACCAAACTTCCCAATGGTACGTCTGGCCTGACCCTAGAGTGGGGAGATCAGGGGGAGAGACTCACTGAGGAATATGGAGCCCCTCCCTTTGGCAGGGTGGAAGGAAAAGTGGGTGTGGCATGCTGCCAGCCTGTGAAGTCCTGAGTAGGGAGGTATCTGTTCTATTTGCTCACCTAGAAGACTTAAACTCCGGATTTTCTATGACCTCAATTTGAAATGTTGCCTCCCACCAAAACAGAAGGTCTCTTTCCATTCCCCTTGTGACTCATGCCTTATTCTGCAGGAGTGGAGAAGATACATATTGTTCCCTCCTACTGCCAGGTGGCTGAAGGAGGCTTCACCAGGGTTTTCCCCAGAACTGCCCTACCCACCCAAGCAAATGGGGCATCTGGGAAAGAAGAGACTTAAAAGTTTCTTGGACAGGCAGACCTGGAGACACTCAACCCCTGCACAGGGGAAGAAGGGAGGCCCTGAGTGGTCACACCTCCTTTCCCCCCTTGCCCATTTTCTCATCACCACTGCTGTGGTTTCCATGGTAACTCTGCAAAATTAATCTCCTCTGGGGAAAAGTGGGCCTCAACCACCATTTTCTTACCACCTAGTTCATTAGCAGTGACAGCGGCAGCGATAGGTGCCACAGCACCTGCCAAAGTGGGACAGTATTCCCCCCTCTATCCACTTAGCTCCCTAGAGGTCTCCAGTTCGGAATGGGAACTTCAAAGAGGAGTGGACCAAGGAGAGGGAACTCCCTGGTCTTGGAGAGGAATTTTTGGGCTTCCAAGAGAAAGGAGGCTATGTTTGGGAGAAGTGGTGTGGGACAAAGGAAGACGTTTTCACCAGTCTGGGTGTTGTACTGTCTTTTATTTTTAAAAAACACTAAAGTACAAGCATTGTTTTGCACTTTTCTCCACTTATTTTTCTCTTAAGTTCTTATTTCTTTCTAGAAACCTACTTTCTTGGTTTTCTAATGGTGTATGTAGTTTGGAGATTTCCACAGACTCTGGCTTCTTCTCTTTAACTCTTCTTGGATAAGGAAAGAGAAGGTGGAGAGGGTCACATAAGAAGGGGTTCCCAGCACTGCTGTGCCCACTCATCCCACTTTTCTGGTCCCTGGTCACCAGCTTGAGTCCCATATCTTCCATAGTCATCACCACCCCACAGTAGCCCACATGGAAAACAGTTGTCAGACAAGATTCCTTCGGATTCTGTAAACAGATAATTTTACTTCTCTCTTTCCAGTTTGGATGCCTTTTGGTTCTTTTTCTTGCCTAGTTATTCTAGATAGATTTTTTTTTTGCAAGTAAGAAAAAAACATAAAATTTGCCACGTTAACCATTTTTAGGTTTATGGGAGAGTAGTGTTCACTCTTTGCATCCCGTCGTATGACAGATGTCTAGAACTTTTTTCATCTTGCAAAACTGAAACTCTATATCTATCATACAACTCCTTTCCTCTGCCTGGACCTTAGCAAACACCATTCAGTTTTCTATTTCTTTTTTTTTTTTAAGATTTTATTTATTTGACAGAGAGAGAGAGAGAGATCACAAGTAGGCAGAGAGGCAGGCAGAGAGAGAGAGGGGAGGAAGCAGGCTCCCCGCTGAGCAGAGAGCCTGACGCGGGGCTCAATCCCAGGACCTGGGATCATGACCTGGGATCATGACCTGAGCTGAAGGCAGAGGCCTTAACCCACTGAGCCACCCAGGCGCCCCCAGTTTTCTATTTCTAAGAATTTGGCTACTTTAGATAACCGATGTAAGTGGAACTATGCGGTATTTATCTTTTTGAGACTGGTTTTATTTCATTTACTGTAACAACCTCAAAGTTTACCCATATTATAGCATGTGACAGGTTTTCCTTCTCTTTAAAGTGCTGATTAATATTCCATCGTACATGTAGACAATATTTTCTTTAACTATTCACCCATTGATGGACATTTAGAGGTAGACATCCATCTTTCAATTATTATGAATAATTTCACAATGAGCATGAGTGTGCAAATATCTCTTCAAGATCCCATTTTCAATTATTTTGGATATATAACCCCAGAACTGGGGTTGCTGGATCATGTGATAATTGTGTTTTTAATATTTTGTGGATGCTCCCTACTGCCTTCCATAGTGCTGCACCATTTTGTATTCCTGCCACCAGTGCACAAATGTTCCTATTTCTTCATACCCTCGCCAACACTTGTTATTGTATGTTTTGTTTTTTGATAGTAGCCATTCTAGCAGGTGTGAGGTTTTGACTTGCATTTCCCTGATGATCAGTGATGTTGAGGATCTTTTTCATATTCTGGGCCATTTGTATATCTTCTTTGGAAAAATATCTATTCAAGTCCCTTTCCATTTAAAAAATAATAAATGATTTTTAGAGCGGTTTTAGGTTCATGTGCTAAAATCAAACAGGGTTCCTGTATATCCCTTGTCCATAGGCATGCACAATGTCTCTCACTTTGGACATCCTTGCACCATGGTGGTTATTTGCTGAAACTGATGAAGCTACATTGGCACATGATTATCACCCAAAGTCCATAGTTTACTTCAGGATTCACTCTTGTTGTTGTACGTTCTACAGGTTCTGACATATGCGGAATAACATGTATCCACCATTATAGTATCATACATAAAATTTCATTGTCCTGAAAACTTCTCATGTTCTGTCTACTCATCCTTCCCTACTGTCTAATTACTGGAAATCCATCTTTTTTTTTTTTTTACTCTCTCCATAGTTTTACAGCAGAATCATACAGTATGTAGCTTTATCTGATTGGCTTCTTTCACTTAGTAATATGCATATTAGTTTCCTTCATGTCTTTTTCTTTTTTTTTTAACTTGACAGAGAGAGAGAGAGAGAAAGAGAGAAAGAGAGCACAAGCAGGGGCAAGCAGGAGATGGACATGCAGGCTCCCTGCTGAGCAGGGAGTCCAATGCGGGTCTTTATCCCAGGACCCTGGGATCATGACCTGAGCAGAAGGCAGAGATTTAACTGACCAAGTCCCTCAGGCATCCCTGCTCCATGTCTTTTTATGACTTGATAGCTCGTTTCTTTCTAGTGTTGAAAATATTCCATTTTCAGGGTGTACCATGGTTATCCGTTCACCTACTAAAAAACCTCTTGATTGTTTGCAGGTTTGGGCATATATGAATAAAGTTGCTATAAATGGCTGTGTGTGGATTTTTGTGTGGACATAAGTTTTCAGTTCATTTGGATACATACCAAAGAGTATAATTGCTGGATCTTAAGGTAAGAGTATGTTTAGCTGGTCTCCCAGTTTGGCTGTACCATTTTGCCTTCCCCCCAGCAGTGAATGAGAGTTACCATTGGTCCACATTTTTGTCAGCATCTAGTGTTGTCAGTGTTTTGCCTTTTGGTGGTTCTGATAGGTGTGTTGGGATTTCTCATAGTTGTTTTAATTTGCAAATTCCCCGATGACGTATGCTGTTGAGCATGTTTTCATATGCTTACTGACCCTTTATATCTTTAGTAAGGTGCCTGCTGAGGTCTTTCATCCATTTTTAAATTAGGTTGTTTTTTATTGTTGAGTTTTTTTCAGCTTTATTGAGTTATAATTAACAAAACTGTAAGATACTTAAAGTATATATCTGTTGGTCAAGAGGTTAAAAACTTCCAGTTATGAGAAGAATAAGTTCTGGGGATCTAATTTAAGCATGGTGATTATAGTTAATACTGTATTATATAATTGAAACATGTTAAGAGAATAGATCTTAAGTATTCTTGCCACCCAAGAAAAGTAATTATGTGACATGATGGAGATGTTAGCTAATGTTATAGTGGTAAACACTTTGCAATAATAAAAGTGTATCAAATCAACACATTGTACACCTTAACCTCATTCAGTATTATATGTCAATTTTTTCTCAATAAAACTGGAGGGCACGTAAAAGCCTAAAATTTGTGAAGCAAAATCTGATAGAACTGCAATGAGAAATAGATGAATCCACAATTATAGTTTAGACTTCAACGTCTCTCTACCAGAAATGGACAGATACAGCAGGGAGAACATTAGTAAGGATATAGTTGAACTCAACAGCACCACCAATCAACTGGATATAATTGTCATCTACAGACTACTTCATCCAACAAGAATAGATTACACATTCTTGTCAAACTCACAGGGAACATTTGCCAAGACAGATCATATTCTGGGCCCTAAAACACAATTTAGCACATTTAAAATAATAGAAATCATGTAATGTCTGCTCTCAGACCACAGTGGGATTAAACTAGAAATCAATAACAAAACACTCCCAAATTTCTTCTTAGTTCTTTTTTAAAAAAAAATTTTCTCTTTGTTGAACTTCTCATTTTGTTCTTGTATTGTCTTCTGATGTAGTTAAATTATTTATCTGTAGTTAAATTATTCTCTTGTAGTTCTGTGGACAATTTTTTTAAAGATTTTTTATTTATTTATTTGACAGACAGAGATCACAGCAGGCAGAGAGGCAGACAGAGAGAGAGGAAGGGAAGCAAGCTCCCTGCTGAGCAGAGCCCGATGCGGGGCTCGATCCCAGGACCCTGGGATCATGACCTGAGCCGAAGGCAGAGGCTTTAACCCACTGAGCCACCCAGGTGCCCTCTGTGGACAATTTTAATGCGATTCTTTTGAATTCATTATCAGAAAATTCTTCGATCTCCATTTTTTGGTGGGGGGGGGCAGTTACTGGCGTTTACCGTATTCCTTTGATCATGTCATGTTTGACTGATTCTTCACTATCCCCATTGTGTTACATGTGCATCTGCACATTTCAAGAAGTAATCACCTCTTCCAGATTTTATGGATGGATTTCAGTAAGGGAAGTCTTTCACCTGTGGGTGGGGGCATGCTGGAGCACGCTGTGATCGCAGGTCTAGTGGTCCAGGGTGCTAAGTGTGGGAGCATGTGATGACACATTCGGTGACATGACATGGGTGTGATGTCTCTTCAGCTCCTGCCACTGACGTTCATAGCATCCACTGTGCAGTCCTTGGCAAGGACTGGGGGGGACTCTCTAGCAGCTGCAAGAGCTGTTGGTGTCCTCAGTGGTACCCCCAAGCCTGGTGGCTAGGGACCAGTGTGGGTAGCGTTGGTGGCCAGGGCCAGCAGTCTGCCTACCAGGGCCAAGTGCATGTGCCTGTACAGTGGCAGGGGCTGGTTGCAAACACACCAGTTGTGGGGGGCGCAGGGGAGGCAGCAAGGGCTGGGACCCACTGTGGGCTCATTGGCAGCTGCAGAGGCCCTGGCTGTTGGTGTGCTCTCCCTTGGCTGTCTGGTCTTACTCAAAGTGTGTGCATGGTGCTGGAGGCCATCGAGGGGCATCAGGTCAGTGGTGTGCAAGTGCACAACTTAAGGCACTAGTTTTCCAATGCACTTGTAGTGGTTAGGGTCAGCCGTGGGAATCCAGGTTGGCATCTTGCACTAGTGTAGTCACAGAGGACTGGGCTGCCTGCTGGGGTGGTTTCCATACTCCAGTAGGGATTGGAGGTGGGAGAGAGCAGGGAGAAGTTCAGGCTTCTGGTGCTAGTGAATGGGAACACCTGTGGGGGGATAATTGGGTAAAATCTGTGGAGGGTGGGAGATTGAGGTGGCTGTGCTTGTTTTTGGTTTTGTCAGTGACCAAATCTGCTGGGTTGGTCTGCAAAGCAGGTCACTGTGAACCATGATCACCCCTGCTGTGCAGCTGTTATGGTGGTTCCTGCTTTTCTACCTTGTTCCTAGCTATCCCTACGTCTCTGTACGTCTCAGCTTTGCTGGTTTGGGTGGGGCAAAACTAAAGCAGGACTTTTTTTTATTTTTAAAGATTTTATTTATTTATTTGACAGCGAGAGAGGGGACACAAGCAGGGGGAGCAGCAGAGGGAGAGGGAGAAGCAGGGTCCCCACTGAGCAAGGAGCCCAATGAGGGTCTCAATCCCAGGACCTGGGAGTCATGATCTGAACTGAAGGCAGGTGCTTAACCAACTGAACCACCCAGGAGCCCCTAAAGTGAGTTTCTTATAGACTACATAGTTGAGTCTTGCCTTCTGATCCACTCTGACAAACTCTGTCTTTTAATTTGTGTATTTAAACCTTTGACATTTATTTTATTTTATTTTTTAATTTTTATTTATTTGACAGACAGAGATCACAAGTAGGCAGAGAGGCAGGCAGAGAGAGGAAGGGAAGCAGACTTCCCACGGAGCAGAGAGCCCGATGCGGGGGCCGATCCCAGGACCCCGAGACCATGACCTGAGCCGAAGGCAGAGGCCCAGCCTGCTGAGCCACCCAGGCACCCCGGCCTTTGACATTTAAAGTGATTATTGGGGCGCCTGGGTGACTCAGTGGGTTAAAGCCTCTGCCTTTGGCTCAGGTCATGATCCCAGAGTCCTGGGATCGAGCCCCACATCGGGCTCTCTGCTCGGCAGGGAGCCTGCTTTCTCCTCTCTCTCTGCCTGCCTCTCTGCCTACTTGTGATCTCTGTCTGTCAAATAAATAAATAAAATCTTAAAAAAAAACCTAAAAAAAAAAAAGTGATTATTGATGTAGTTGAATTAATAGCTACCTTATCTGTTACTGTTTTCTCTTTCTTGTCCTTGTTCTGTTCCTGTTTTGGTCTTCCACACTTTTTCTACCTTTTGTGGTTTTATTTGAGCATTCCATATGACTCCATATTCTCTCCTTTATTTAGCATATAAATTATACTTCCTTTAAAACATTTTTTTCGTGGTCCCCCTAGAGTTTGTAATATACATTCACAGCTAATCCAAGTCCATTTTCAAATATCACCATGCAGTTTCATAGGTAGTGAAAGTATATAATACTAATTAATATTCTTAATTCCTCCCTCCTATCTCTTGTATCATTGCTGTCATTCATTTCCTTATATGTCAGTATATACATGTGTGGATGTGTGTATAATCAAATACACTGTTGCTCTTAATCGTTGTGAACAAACTGTTATCTGTTGATCAATGAAAAGAAAGAAAAGTTTTATTTTACTTTCACTTAGTCATTTTCTACCTTTCTTTATATAGCTCTGAGTTTCTGGCCTATGTGATTTTCTTTCTCTCTGAAGAACTTTTAACATTTCTTGAAAGGTAGGTTTGCTGTAACAAATCCCCTCAGGTTCTGTGTGTTGGATAAAGTATTTTTTCTTTTACTTTTTTTAGGCAATAAAAATAGAACCACGTGAAGATTTTATTTATTTTTTCTTAATGTACCATCTTTTAAAATTTTTTAAATTTAAATTCAATTTAATTAATGTATAGCATATCATTAGTTTCAGAGGTCGAGTTTAGTGATTCATCACTTGCATATAGCACCCAGAGATCATTATACCAAGTGCCCTCCTTAATGCCCATCACCCAGTTACCCAATC
Organism: Lutra lutra; assembly: GCF_902655055.1. Taxonomy (NCBI): domain Eukaryota; kingdom Metazoa; phylum Chordata; class Mammalia; order Carnivora; family Mustelidae; genus Lutra; species Lutra lutra. The sequence goes on along the minus strand of NC_062296.1, from coordinate 49,071,179 downwards.
CCCCCACCGTCTCCCTTCCAGCAACAGTTTGTTCCTTATAGTTAAGAGACTCTTATGGTTTGTCTCCCTGTTTTTGTCTTATTTTATTTTTCCTTCCTTTCTCCTATGTTCATCTGTTTTGTTTCTTAAATTCCATATATGAGTGAAGTCATATGGTATCTGTCTTTCTTTGATTGACTTTTTTCACTTAGCGTAATACCCTCTAGTTCCATCTGCATTGTTACAAATGATAAGATTTCATTCTTTTTGATGGCTGAGTAATATTCCATTGTCCATATATACACCTCTTCTTTATCCATTCATCTATCAATGGACATATGGACTCTTTCCATAGTTTGGCTTTTGTGGACATTGCTATAAGCATTGGGGTGCAGGTGCCCCTTCGAATCACTATATTTGTATCTTTTGGATAAATACCTAGTAGTGCAATTGCTGAGTCATAGGGGGACTCTCTTTTTATATTTTTGAGGAAACTCCACACTGTCTTTCAGAGTGGTTGCACCTGTTTGTATTCCCATCAGCACTGTTAAGAGTCTTCCCCTTTCTCTGCATCCTCCCCAACATCTATTGTTTCCTCAGTTGCTAATTTTAGCCATTTCAACCCCTGTGAGGTGGTATTTCATTGTGGTTTTGACTTGCATTTCCCTAATGCCAAGTGATGTTGAGCATTTTTTCATGCGTCTGTTGACTGTTTGTATGTCTTTGGAGAAATGTCTGCTTGTGTCTTCTCCCTGTTTCTTGACTGGATTTTTTGGGGGGTGTTGAGTTTGATAAGTTGTTTACAGATTTTGGGTAATGCCCTTCATCTGCTGTCATTTGCAAATATCTTCTCCCATTCCATAGGTTGCCTTTTGGTTATGTCGACTGTTTCCTTTGTTGTGCAAAAGCTTTTTATCTTGATGAAGTCCCAATAGTTCATTTTTGCTTTTGTTTCCCTTGCCTCTGTAGGTGTGTCTAGCAAGTAGTTGCTGTGGCTGAGGTCAGAAGTTGCTGCCTGTGTTCTCCTCTAGGATTTTGAAGGATTCCTGTCTCACATTTAGGTCTCTCATCCATTTTGAATTTATTTTTGTGTTTGGTGTAAGAAAGTCATCCACTTTCATTCTTCTGTATGAAGAAACACCATTTGTTGAAGAGATTGTCTTTTTTCCACTGGATATTCTTCCCTGCTTTGTCGAAAATTAGTTGACCAGAGAGTTAAGGGTCTATTTCTGGCTTCTCTATTTTGTTCCATTGATCTATGGGTCTGTTTTTGTGCCAGTACCATACTGTCTTGATGATCATAGCTTTGTAATAGAGCTCGAAGTCCGGAGTTGTGATGCCTCCAGTTTTGGTTTTCTTTTTCACATTCCTTTGGGTATTCAGGGTCTTTTCTGGTTCCCTACAAATTTTAGGTTTGTTCTAGCTCTTTGAAAAACGTTGATGGAATTTTGATAAGGACTGCTTTGAATATGTTGATTGCTTTGCATAGCATAGACATTTTAACAATATGTGTTCTTCCAATCCATGAGCATGGAATGTTTTTCCATTCTTTGTGTCTTCCTCAATTTCTTTCACAAGTGTTCTTAGTTTTCAGAGTACAGATCCTGTACTACTTTGGTTAGGTTTATTCCTAGGTATCTTATGGTTTTTGGTGCAATTGTAAATGGGATCAATTCCTTGATTTCTCTTTCTTCTGCCTCATTGTTAGTGTATAGAAATGCAACTGACTTCCGTGCATTCATTTTATATCCTGCGACTTTGCTGAATTCCTGTATCAGTTCTAGCGATTTGGGGGTGGAGTCTTACAGGTTTTCTACATAGAGTATCATACCGTCTGTGAAAAGTGAAAGTTTGATTTCTTCCTCGCCAATTTAGATGTCTCTTATTTCTTTTTGTTGTCTGAGTGGTGAGGCTAGGACTTCCACTACTATGTTGAACAACAGTAGTGAGAATGGACACCCCTGTCATTTTCCTGACCTTAGGGGAAAATTGCTCAGTTTTCCTCCATTAAGGATGATATTTGCTGCATGTTTTTTGTATATGGCTTTTATAATATTGAATTATGTGAAGAGTTTTTTTTTTTTAAAGATTTTATTTATTTATTTGAGAGAGAGACAGTGAGAGAGAGCATGAGAGGGGAGAAGGTCAGAGGGAGCAGACTCCCCATGGAGCAGGGAGCCCGATGCAGGACTCCATCCCAGAACCCTGGAATCATGACCTGAGCTGAAGGCAGTAGCTTAACCAACTGAGCCACCCAGGCGCCCATGTGAAGAGTTTTAATCAAAAAAGAATGCTGTAGGGGCGCCTGGGTGGCTCAGTGGGTTAAGCCGCTGCCTTCGGCTCAGGTCATGATCTCAGGGTCCTGGGATCGAGTCCCGCATCGGGTTCTCTGCTCGGCGGAGATCCTGCTTCCCTCTCTCTCTCTCTCTCTGCCTGCCTCTCCATCTACTTGTGATCTCTCTCTGTCAAATAAATAAATAAAAAATCTTTAAAAAAAAAAAAAAGAATGCTGTATATCGTCAAATGTTTTTTCTGCATCTATTAAGAGGATCATATGGTTTATGCCCTTTCTTTTATTGATGTAGTGTATCACAATGATTGATTTGTGGATATTAAAGTACCCTGGCAGCACAGGGATAAATCCCATTTGGCCATGATGAATAATCCTTTAAACGTACTGTTGGATCCTATTGGCTAGTATCTTGGTGAGAATTTTTGCATCCATGTTTATCAGGGATATTGGTCTGTAATTCTCCTCTTTAGTGGGTTCTTTTTCTGGGTTTGGGATCAAGGTAATGTTGGCCACACTGAGTGAGTTTGGAAGTTTTCCTTCCATTTCTCTTTTTTGAAACAGCTTCAGAAGAATGGTTATTAATTCTTCTTTAATCCTTTGGTAGAATTCTTCTGGGAAACCGTCTGACCCTGGATTCTTGTTTGTGGGGAGATTTTTGATTACTGCTTCAATTTCTTTGCTGGTTATTGATCTATTCAGGTTTTCTATTTCTTCCTGTTTCAGTTTGAGTAGTTTATGTTTCTAGGAATACATCAATTTCTTCCACATTGCCTAATGTTTCAGTATATAATTGCTCATAATATTGCCCTATAATTGTTTTTATTTCTTCAGAGATGGTTGTGATCTTTCCTCTTTCATTTCTGATTTTATTTGTCCTTTCTCTTTTCTTTTTGGTAAGTCTTTCATTTTTTTATTTATTGACAGAGATCACAAGTAGGCAGAGAGGCAGGCAGAGAGAGAAGGGGGGAAGCAGGCTTCCTGCTGAGCAGAGAACCCGATGAGGGGCTCGATCTCAGGACCCCGAGATCATGACCCAAACCAAAAGCAGAGGCCTAACCCACTGAGCCACCCAGGTGCCCTTTGATAAGTCTTTCTAGGGGTTTATAGATCTTATTAATTCTTTCAAAGAACCAGCTCCTAGTTTCATTGATCTGTTCTACTGTTTTGTTTTTTTAATTTCTGTATCATTGATTTCTGTTCTAATCTTAATCATTTCTCTTCTTCTGCTGGTTTGAGGCTTTATTTGTTGTTCTTTTTCCAGCTCCTTTAGGTGTAAAGAGTTAGGTTGTATACTTTTTTCTTTCTTTTAAAAAAATATTTCGTTTATTTATTTAGAGAGCACAAGCAGGGGGAGTTGCTGGCAGAGGGAGAAGCAGGCTCCTGCTGAGTAAGGATCCTGATGCAGGACTTGATCCCAGGACCCTAGGATCATGACCTGAGCAGAAGGCAGACACTTAACTGACTGAGCCACCCAGTCATGCCTAGGTTGTGTATTTGAGATTTTTCTTTTTTCTTGAGGAAGGCCTCTCTTGCTATATATATCCATCTTAGGACTGCCTTTGCTGCATTCCAAAGGTTTTGAAAGTCGTGTTTTCATATATATATATATATATATATATATATTTTTTTTTTTAACTTATTTGTCAGAGAGAGTGAGCGAGAGAGAGAGAGCAGAAGCAGGAGAAGCAGCAGGCAGAGGGAGAAGCAGACTCCTCGCTGAGCAGGGAGTCCAATGCAGGACTTGATCCCAGGACCCTGATTGTGACCTGAGCTGAAGTCAGACACTTAACTGACTGAACCAACCAGGCGTCCCTGTCATGTTTTCATTTTCACTTGCTTCCATGTATTTTTAAATTTCTTCTTTAATTTCATGGTTGACTCATTCATTCCTTAGTAGGATGTTCTTTTTCCTCTATGTATTTATGTTCCTTCCAAATTTTCTCTTGTGATTGAGTTCAAGTTTTACAGCATTGTGGTCTGAAAATACATGGTATAATCTCACTCTTTTGGTACCAGCTGAGACCTGATTTGTGACCCAGTATGTGATCTATTCTAGAAAAAGTTCTATGTGCACTTGAGAAGAATGTGTATTCTGTTGTTTTAGGATGAAATGCTCTGAATATATCTGTTAAGTCAATCTGGTCCAGTGTGTCATTCAAAGCCATGGTTTCCTTATTGACCTTCTGCTTAGATGATCTGTCCATTGCTGTGAGTGGAGTGTTAAGTTCCCTACTATTATTGCATTATTATCAATGTGTTTCTTTAATTTAATTTTACTATGAATTGGTTTATGTAATTGGCTACTCCCAAGTTAGGGGCATAAATATTTACAATTGTTAGATATTTGTGTACCTTTTATTATGATATAGTGTCCTTCTTCATCTCTTATTACAGTCTTTGGTTTAAAATCTAGTTTCTCTGATACAAGGATTGCTACTTCAGCTTACTTTTGATTCCTGTTAGCATGACAAATGGCTCTCCACCCCTTCATTTTCACTCTGGAGGTGGCTTTAAGTCTAAATTGAGTCTCTTGTGGACAGAATATTGATGGGTCTTGTTGTTGTTGTTTTTTAATCTGTTCTAATACCCTGTGTCTTTTGATTAGATCATTTAGTCCATTTACATTCAGAGCAATTATTGAAGGATACAAATTTGGTGCCATTGTATTACCTGTAAAGTTGCTGTTTTCATAGATTGTCTCTGTTCCTTTCTGGTCTTTGTTACTTTTGGGCTCTCTCTTTGCTCAAAGGATCTCCTTTAATATTTCTTGCAGAGCTGATTTAGTGCTCACGAATTCCTTTAGTTTTTGTTTGTCCTGGAAACTCTTTATCTCTCCTTTTTTTAAAAAAAAAAAGATTTTATTTACTTATTTGACAGACAGAGATCACAAGTAGGCAGAGAGGCAGGCAGAGAGAGAGGGAGGAAGCAGGCTCCCTGCTGAGCAGAGAGCCCGATGCGGGGCTGGATCCCAGGACCCTGGGATCATGACCTGAGCCAAAGGCAGAGGCTTAACCCACTGAGCCACCCAGGTGCCCCTCTCCTTTTTTTTTTTTAAAGATTTTATTTATTTATTTGACAGACAGAGATCACAAGTAGGCAGAGAGGCAGGCAGAGAGAGAGAGGAGAGGAAGCAGGCTCTGTGCTGAGCAGAGAGCCCGATGCGGGGCTCAATCCCAGGACCCTGGGATCACGACCCGAGCCGAAGGCAGAGGCCTTAACCCACTGAGCCACCCAGGCACCCCTTTATCTCTCCTTCTATTCTGAATGACAACCTTGCTGGATAAAAGTATTCTTAGCTGCATGTTTTTCCCATTTAGCACATTGAATATATCATGCCAGTCCTTTCTGGCCTGCCAGGTCTCTGTGAAAGGCCTTATGTTTCTACCCTTATAGGTTAAGGATCTCTTGTTCCAGCTTCTTTCAGGATTTTCTCTTTATCTCTGAAATTTGCAAGCTTCACTATCATATGTTGAAGTGTTGACCTATTTTTATTGATTTTGAGGGGGGTTCTCTGTGCCTCCTGGACATGAACGTCTGTTTCTTCCCCATATTTGGGAAGTTCTCAGCTGTAATTTGTTCAAATAAACCTTCTGCCCCCCCCCCCACATCTTCTAGGACCTCTATTATTTGGGTATTATTTTGCTTTGTGGTATTGCTGATTTCTCAAAATCTCCCTTTGTGATCCAGTAGTTTTTCACTCTTTTTCTCAGCTTCCTTATTTTCCACCTTTTTGTCTTCTATATCACTGACTCTCTTGCCTCATTTATCCTGGCTGTTAGAGCCTCTAGTTTTGACTGCATCTAGTAATAGTATTTCAAATTTTGGCCTGATTAGATTTTAGTTCTTTTATTACTCCAATAAGGGATTCTCCAGTGTCTTCCATGCTTTTTCAAGCCCACCTAATATCTTTATAATCGTTGTTTTGAATTCTACTTCTGACCTCCTACTTATATCCATATTGATTAAATCCCTGGCAGTGAGTACTACCTCCTGTTCTTTCTTTTGGGGTGCATTTCTCCTTCTCTGCATTATGTCCAGGAAGGAATAGAAGAAAAAGGAAGTAAAGACAAAAATAACAACATCACCTCCAGAAAAGAACAAACAAAACAAACCAGAAGAAAACAGAAACAAAACAAAATAAGAAAAAAAATTGAACAATAAGTAAAACAAAACAAATGTTGAAAGTGTTGAAAGATCCTGGGTGTATTTTGATCTGTTTGTTAAAAGAAACTAGATCCCAAGATAGGAAAGAAAGAAAAATTTATATATACACAAAAATAAAATAAAATACAGTGAAAGGAAATAAAAAATCAAAAATATAATGCATATATAAAAATAAAAATTTAAAAAGAATTGAAAAAATAAGAAAATAGCTGAAAAATAACTGGAGACACTAAAGAATAATTTTAAAAAACCATGAATGCTATGTACTGTTTTCCCCAAGAGCTGAAGTTTTGCCATTCTCCATGATCGGTATACTTAGTACTGGTTGGTTGCTCGTGCTGGTCTTCTGGGGGAGGGGCCAGTTGTTTTGATTCTCAGTTGTCCTTGCCCTTGTGGAAAGGTGCCTCCCTTGCCAGGGGGCCAGGCTCAGTTTAAGTGGCTTCAGATTGCACTATACGGTGCTGTTTTGCTCCTTGAAGGCTTTCAACACTGATGGGTGGAATGAAAATGGCAACACCCCATCTCTAGCCCCTGAGCTGAAAGTTCACCCCCCCCCACTCTTCAGTGTACCTAAAAGCAGTCAATCACTCTGTGTTCACCCAGTGTGTGACCAACTGTTTTTTATCTCAGGCACACAACCCCGATTTGAGTCTCAAACTTTACAGATTCCTGTGGTGTGGCCCGAGTCATTCATCCCAGGGAAGCCTCACCCCACTTCTACCTTTTGCTGGGACGGGGCCCAGAGAGCAGTCATGTGACCCTGCAGCGGTTTGCAGTTTATGGCAATCACTTCACCACCTGAGCATCTTTAAGCCAGGGACATCTTCCACTGTAGCAGACTTCTAAAGTTCTAATTTTGTACTCTGCTGCTTTTACTACTTTATGGTAGCCTCCTTAAGCAAGCTCCCTCCCTTCCACCATATCTCCCCATATATCACCCCACATTCATATCTCTGTACCTCCTACCTTCCAAAAAATGGTTGCTTTTCTATTTGTAGAATTGCAGCAATTCTTTTCTCAGACCTCCAATTGATTTCACAGGTATTCTGAATAATATGATAATTATCTAGCTGAATTCCAGGAACAAGACAAAATTAGGGTCCCCTATTCCTCCACCATCTTGACTCTTCTCCTGTGCCATTTTGATTTATGTATTTTTTTCTAGTGAAATATTGAAACCTTATTCCTATATAGGTCTATTTACTACCCTCCTTTGTGGTATTGTTATACAGATTGCATTTATGTAATGCAATGTATTATAAATCCAATAATACTTTTTTTGTTTTTGTTTTTTTGATTTTTGATTTATTTACTTGGCAGACAGAGATCACAAGTAGGCAGAGCAGGAGGCAGAGAGAGAGGAAGGGAAGCAGGCTCCCTGCTGAGCAGAGAGCCTGATGTGGGGTTCAATCCCAGGACCCTGAGATCATGACCTGAGCTGAAGGCAGAGGCTTAACCCACTGAGCCACCCAGGTGCCCCCCAATAATACATTGTTATAATGATCACTTTATATATAATTGCATGTATTTTAAGGAAACTGGCAAAGAAAGGAAAGTAAGTATGTGTTTAAAGAGTTTCTTATATTGGCTTTCTTATTTATCATTTGTGGAATTGAGTCACCATCTGGAGTTATTTTTGTTTTCGTGGTCAAGTATGAACTCATTTTACTTTTCTACAAACATGGTCTTGTTGCCTATTTGAAAAAATTATTGTAGGGATGCCTGGGTGGCTCAGTCAGTTAAGCCATTGCCTTCGGCTCAGGTCATGATCCCAGGGTCCTTGGATCGAGTCCTGCATTGGGCTCCTTGCTCGGCAGGGAGCCTACTTCTCTCTCCACCTCTGCCTGACACTCTGCCTGCTTGTATGCTCTCTCTCTCTCTGACAAATAAGTAAATAAAATCTTTTAAAAAATTATTGTAGTAAGAACACTTAACATGACATTTGCTCTCTCTTTTTTTAAAAAATATTTTATTTATTTATTTGACAGAGAGAGAGAGAGCACAAGCAGGGGGAGCGGCAGATGGAGGGAGAAGCAGGCTTCTTGCTGAGCAGGGAGCCCGATTCGGGGCTCGATCCCAGGACTTTGGGATCATGACCTGAGCCAAAGATAGGCGCTTAACCAACTGAGCCACCCAGGCGCCCTGACATTTACTCTCTTAACAGAGTTTTAGGTGTACAATACTATATTGTTAATTATAGGCATAACGTGGAATCAGATCTCCAGAACTTATTCATCTTGCGTAACTGAAATCTCTGCTTTTGAGGATATTTTGCGTTATACAGAATTCTAGATTTTTTTTTCTTTTAACACTTTAAATATTTCATTCCGCTTTCTTCTTCCTTACATGGTTTCTGAGGACACGTCAGATTTTTTTTTAAGATTTTATTTATTTATTTGAAAGAGAGTGAGAGAGAGTACAGTGGGGGAGGGACAGAGGGAAAGGGAGAAGCAAGCTCTTCACTAAGCAGGGAGCCCAACAGGGCTTGAGCCCAGGACCCTGGATCATGACCTGAGCTGAAGGCAGACACCCAACCGACTGAGCCACCCAGGTACCCCCGGTGTTTTTTTTAAATCCATCTTTGATCTTCCAAAATTTCAATATGATATGCCAAAGTGTAGGGGCACCTAGGTGGTTCAGTCAGTTAAGCATCTGACTCTTTGTTTTGGCTCAGGTCATGGTCTTAAAGCTGTGAGAGTGAGCCCCACATTGGATTCCATGCTCAGCGGGAAGTCTGCTTCTCCCTTCCTCTTCCTCTAACCTCCTGTGCTCATGCACTTTCTCTAAAATAAGTGAATCTTTAAAAAAAGGTAGAAGTGTTTATGGGGCACCTGGGTGGCTCAGTTGGTTGAGCGACTGCCTTCTGCTCAGGTCGTGATCCTGGAGTCCTGGGATCAAGTTCCACATCGGGCTCCCAGCTCCACAGAGAGTCTGCTTCTCCCTTTGACCTCCCTTCTCATGCTCTCTCCCTCTGTGTCTCTCTCTCTCTCAAATAAGTAAATAAAATCTTCTTAAAAAAATAAAAGGGTTTAAAAAAAGATATGCCTAAGTGTAGTGTTTATTTTTTATTTTTGGATATTTACCTTGCTTGTTGTTCTCTGAGCTCCCTGGATGAGTGGTTTGGTGTGCAACATTAATTTGGGAGAAATTCTCAGTCATTATTCCTTCAAATATTTATTTTGTTCCTTACTCTTTTCTTCTGGCCTTCCCATTGTGCATATGTTACATTTTTTGTAGTTGTCCTAGTTTTTGGATATTCTGTTCTGCTTTTTTATTCAGTTTTTTTCTCTTTGATTTTCAATTTTGGAAGTTTCTGTTATCATAATCCTCAGGTTCAGAGGTTCTTTCTTTAGCCCTGACCAGTCTACTAATGAACCCATCAAGGACATTCTTCAATTCCATTACAAAGTTTTGATCTGTAGCATTTCCTTTTTATTTTTGTAGAATTTCCATCTCTTTGTTTATATTATGCATCTGTTCTTCCATGTTATCTGCTTTTTCCATTACAGCTCTTATCCTATTAATCATGGTTACAGAAAATTCCTTGTCTGGTAATTTCAACTTTCCTGCTATATCTAACTGTTTCTGACGGTTGTTTCAAACTTTTCTAAAAAGATTTTATTTATTTATTTATTTTAGAGAGAGAAAGAGCATAAGCAGGGGGAGGACCCGAGGGAGAGGGAGAAGCAGACTCCCTGCTGAGCAGGGAGCCTGATGTGGGGTTTGATCCTAGGATCTTGAGATCATGATCTGAGCTGAAGGCAGATGCTTAACCAACTGAGCCACCCAGGTGCTTGATGACTGTTTCAATATTTTTAAGCTGTATTTTGTGCCTTTTAGTATGCCTTGTAATTTCTTGTTGGAAGGTGGACATGATGCACTGGGTAGAAGGAACTGCCATAGATAGGCCTTTATTAATGCAAGGTAAGATGTGGTGGGAGGAGAAGTGTTCCATAGTCCTATGATTAGGTGTTAGTCTTTTGGTGAGTCTATGTCTCTGGACTGTGAACTTCATCAGTGCTTCTTAGTTTTCCCCATTGTTTAGGTGGGACAGGATTGGCTAGAAGGAACTGGAGTTGGATATTTCTCTTCCCCCATATAGTTTAAGCTCTGATAAAACCCCAGCTGGTTGGGGTCTGGTTAAGTGGTTCCTCTTGAGGGTATGTTTTGTTAAGAAGAACAGAATACTCTGGTGTATTTAAAAAATAGTTACTTTTCCCTTTTACTCTTATATTCACTGCAAGTATCTGGTCAAACTCCTGAAGGAAAAGCTCACAAAAGTGTTGGAGTTCCCCATCACTGGATCCTCCTGGAGTTTTAAACTCTAAGACTTATCTATACTGAACCAAGGAATTCACCAAGTACAGTTTAGGTTTTCTTATCCTGGCACTGGTGCTTGTAGTTTCTGTTCACAGGTTTTGGGTCTGTTATGTTGTGATTCTCTGAATTTGCCCATCTGTCTCTCCAATTTTTGGATCAGTGGCTTGCCCTCTGAATAATTAGATTCTCTGAAGAATCTAAAAGGAGTTGTTTATTTTTCAGTTTGTCAAGCTTTTTGCTTGTTGTTTGGATGGAGCAGTGACTTATAAACTCTTTACATGCTGGGCAGGAAACTGGAAGTCCTCCTTTACCCTTTTTAAGTTTGGATTATTCATTTTTTTGTTGTTGAGTTGTAGGTATTATTTATACATTCTGGATATTAACCCCTTATTGGATGCTCGATTTGCAAGTATTTCTTCCCATTATGTAGGTTGCTTTTTCACTGTGTTAATTGTATTTTTGTTTTATGTAGCCTCGCTTGCTTGTTTTTGCTCTTGTTGCCTGTGCTTTTGATGTCATATCCAAGAAATCATTGCCAAGTCTAATATAATGTTTTTCCCTATTTTTTCTAGAATTATTATAGTTTCAGGTCTTACATTTAGATCTTTAATTCACTTAGAGTTAATTTCTGTATATGGTGTAATAGAAAGGTCCAACTTCATTATTTGCAGTAGATATCCAGTTTTCCCTGTACTACTTGTCTTTTCTCCATTCAGTGGTCTTGGCACCCTTGTGAAAGGTTATGTGACCATATACACCAATGTGGGATCATCAAGTGTGATGGTCAAGAAAGAATTCTTGAGGTGTTTCATGGTGCAAAAAGGTGGCTCTTTTTTAAAGCATGGGGACAGGACTGATGGACAGAAAGAGCTGCACTGCACTTGTGATTGTGAGGAGTGACTGATTATATACTTTTTTGCTAATGGGGGTTAGGCATAAGTAAGTCTCTAAGGAATTTATGTATATTGAAAGAAAATTGACAGGACCTTGGAGGTCTGGCTATTGTCAAGATAAGGTTACCCTTTATTATCTAGTAAAACTTTAGTCATGAGACCCTTGAGGAATGTCATGTTCTAAATATCCCAGATGTGCATCAGTGGGCCACATGTGGTAAGGTGATTCACTTTTGGTTTCATTCTTCCTGCCTTTGTTTTCCTCATCATACATGAGGTTGTATTTCTGGTTTCTGAAGAGTAGCAGAATATGCCACCACAAAACATGCCCCTTGGCATAGCACTCTTTTGACCTGATTTTTTTTTTTTTTTTTGAGAAACTGCAGATACAGGAGAAACTCTGAAAACAGACTAGAAGTTTAAGGTAGTGGTTTAGGCCATCTTGGGGAGTTCCTCGATTTTTCTGTGTATCTCCCAAGCATACATGATGTATATACATGTTAATAAAATTCCAGGGGTGCCTGGGTGGCTTAGTGGGTTAAGCCTCTGCCTTCAGCTCAGGTCATGAGCCTGCATCAGGCTCCCTGCTCAGTGGGGATCCTGCTCCCCCCCCCACCCCGCCTCTGCCTGCCTCTCTGTCTACTTGTGATCTCTGTCAAATAAATAAATAAAATCTTTTAAAAAAATAAAATAAAATTCTGTTTGCTTTTCTATTGTTAATCCATCTTTATTACAGGGAGTCTCAGCCAAGAATTTGGAAGGATAGAGGAAACTTGTTTTTTCTCCTTTACAGTTTTGGCGACTAAGGAGGTAGAACTCATAGGGATACCCCCCCTTGCTCTACTGCCCAAAGATGAGATCTGGAAAACCAGTGGATGCTAGTGAAGAGTAAGAATTTTTACCAGTCAGCTCTCCTGGATCCCTGTTTGTATTTCCAGGTCAAGAAAGAAAGGTAAAATTTCACTCTCATCTTTTCCTTTCCGAATTCAGTTTAGCAGGGAAAACATTGTTAGAATTGGTTCTTTGATTTTGCTTTCAGGTACCCATTGGTTACTGATCCTTTCCCTCCTAAAGACAGCTGTATATCAATTTCCTGTTTGTCTCATTTTCTTTCTTGAGAACTTCACTTGGTTTTCTGCCTGTCTGGGGGCATAGAGCTTGCTAGTTCTTGGCTATGCAGGTCACTCAACTATCAGTTTGGGAATATGACTAGACAGAAATGTGAATTGTGTCCCATGTGGCTGGTGTCTTACCATTACCAGCTCTGAGGGAAAGTTGTCTAAGTCTTTCTTCCTTTTGGCTATCTTTGGAAATGGTTCCAGATATTGAGAAGCCTGCATATTTTATACCCTATTTGGGGAAACCTCTTGTGTCCATTGTTAAGTTATAAAAAGCTTTTTGGTTTAGGTTTAAATCACATCATAGATATATGTTTGGTTTAAACGAAAAAGGGAAATAATTTTTGTAAAAAAGGAGTCCAATACTGTCAGGAATATTTACTGTTTCTTCTGGCTGAAATAGTTTTATAATTATTGTTTTATACACTTGTCTTTTAAATCATATGGGAAATAAAAAGAGGAGTTATAAATAAAAAATACAATAATTCTTGCTTTTACCTGTGTAGTTAGCTTTCTTAGAATTCATTATGACTTTGTATAACCTTGAGTTTCTTTCTAGTGTCTTTTCATTTCCACCTGAAGGGCTCCCTTTAACGTTTTCCGTAGGACAGGTCTGTTAGGCATAAACTCCCTCAGATTTTGTTTATTTAGGAATGCCTTACATTTTCTTTCATTTTGTATGACAGTGTTGTTTAATTTAGACAATATCAACAATTTCTTCTTTCAGCACTTTATCTTTTTTCCTTCAGCACTTTAAAAATGTCATCCAACACATTTGCCTCCATCATTTTTTATGAGAAATCTGCTGATTTTCTTATTGAAGGTAACTTGTTCTTTTTAAAAAAAATTTTTTTAAATTTATTTGACAGAGAAGAATCAGAAGTAGGCAGAGGGGCAGGCAGAGGTGGGGATAAGCAGGCTCCCCACTGAGCAGAGAGCCTGATGTGGGGCTCAATCCCAGGACCCTGAGCTCATAACCTGAGCTGAAGTGAGAGGCTTAACCCACTGAGCCACCCAGGCACCCCTGAAGGTATCTTGTTCTTGACAATTCTGCTCTCAAGAGTTTCTCTTTGGCTATGACTTTTGACAATTTAATTATAGTTTGTTTTGGTGTGGATCTCTTTTTTGTTTATTCTTCCTGGAGAGTGTCAAGCTTTTTCTTTTTTTTAACCTGAGGTTAAGTAAAGAATTCTTAAGAAATAATACCAAAAAGCTAATCCACAAGAAACTCTAAAAAGTTATTAAGTTGGATTTCATTAAAATCATACATTTGCTCTGAGAAATACCTTTTTAAGAAAATGAAAAGATAGATGTAGAATGAGAGAAAATATTTGTAAATCACAACTATATGCAGAACATACAAAGAACTCTCAAAACTCCACTATAAGATAATAAACTATTCCTTTTTAAAATGGACAAAGGACATGAAAAGACACTTCACGAAAAAAGATAAAAGATGGCAAATAAGCTCATTAAAAGCCATTACAAAAACTCAAATTAACACCATGATGAGATACCGCTTTAACCTTATTTGAATGGTGGAAGTAAAAAATATGACAATATCAATTTCAGAGAAACTGGAACTCCTATATATTGAAGGAAGGAATGGAGAATGGTACAGCCACTCTGGACAACAGTTCGCTTGTGCTCTCTCTCTCTCTCTCTCTCTGACAAATAAATAAATAAAATATTATAAAAAGCTCTTGTTTCTTGATTTTCTGTTTAGATTATCTGTCCCTTGATATAAGTGAGTTATTAAAGTCCCCTACTATTATTGTATTATTATCAATTAGTTCCCTTATGTTTGTTATTAACTTTTTATGTATATGGGTGCTCTTATTTGGGTGCATAAATATTTATAATTATTATGTCTTCTTGCTGGATTTTCTCCTTTATGATTATAGTGTCCTTTGCCTCTTGTTACAGAGTTTGTTTCCAAGTCTATTTTTGTCCAATGTAAGTATTACTACTACAGCTTTCTTTTAACAACCATTTTTATGATAGATGTTTCTCCATCCCCTGACTTTCAATCTGCAGTTGAGTCTCCTATAGGCTGTGTATAGATGGGTCTTTTTAAAAAAATTTTTAAAAATCTACTATATCTCCCTATGTCTTTTGATTGGAACATTTGGGCCATTTACATTCAAAGTAATTATTGATAGATATGTATTTACTGTCATTTTATTATTTGTTCTGTGGTTGTTCCTGAAGATTTCTCTGATCCTTTCTTTTCTTTCTCTTTTTCATGGTTTGCTGATTTTCTTTAGTGATATATCTGGATTTCTTTCTCTTTATTCTTTTATATTTATTAGTGGTTTTTGATATATGGTTACCATTAGAGTTTTATATAACATCTTCTGCATATAGCAGTCTATGTTAAGTTGAAGGTCATTTAAGTGTATTTATTTTTTAAAAGATTATTTATTTATTTATTTGAGAGAGAGAGAGAGAGAGAGAGAGAGAGAGAGAGTGTGCACAAGTGGGGAGGAGGGTCAGAGGGAGAGGGAGAAGCAGACTCCCCACTGAGCAAGGAGCCCAGTGTGGGGCTCAATCCCAGGACCCCGGAATTACAACCTGAGCCAAAGGCAGATGCTCAACTGACTGAGCCACCCAGGCAACTTGATGGTCACTTGAGTTTAAATCTATTCTTTACTCCCCTCCTCTCCATGTTTTAGGTATATGTCCTAATGGTTTGCATCCCTTTATTTTGTGAGTTCCTTGACTGGGTTTTTACAGAAATATTCATATACTGCTTTTGTGTTTCCTACTTTCATACTCTCACTTTTGGTCTTTCTTTTCCACTCAATGAGTCCCTTTTAGTATTTCTTTCTGGGCTGGTTTACTGGCTGTTTTACAGTGAACTCTAATTTTTGTTTGTCTGTGAAACTCTGTATCTCTCCTTCTATTCTGAATAGAAGGATAGTCAGCTACACCTTCTGTTCTTAAGGGTAATAGCCTTTTGAAGAAGAGGTTCTGTAGTGCCCTTCCATGTAGTGTTCCTTATTCTGCAGGGCCTGGTGCTTCTGGGAGTATCTCTAATGTGCTCTTATATATTGTCCTGGCATCTTTATCCTTCAAGCCAGTCATCTGCAGAGGCTCAATTTGCCTGTTGTGGACAGTGTTTGGTCCTTGGTCTGGATTTGATGCATTTTAACTAGGTCTGCTCTGGTCTGCTTGTGAAATGACACCTGTCACCACCACTGTTGGAACTGAGGCTTTGCAAATCTCCTATGTTGGGAGATGTGGTTTGAGCAGGGTTTGGGCTTATCTTTTGGGGGAGGGAGCCCACTGCATTGGGACTAAGGCAAGCGTACCTGGGAAGGGCAGTTCCACCAGCATGTAAGGGCCAGGGCTTAGTGTGAACAAGTTAGGTAGTGAGTGTGAGCAATGCACTTGTTCCCACAGGTGGCCCTGTGCTTATGCAGAGGGTCAGGGCTGGGAAGTGACACTGGCCAGTTCCTTTATTCCTGGAGGGGTCTCTCCATGAGCATTGTCTCTCTGGGACACACTCTAAGATGAGCAAATAAGCTCTCCACTGTGCGTCCCAGATGCTCTTTAGATAGCTGTTTCCTTGGTGTATGTCTCCAGGTTGTTTGCCTTCATCCTCTGCAAGAGCAGTGCAATGCCACTCAGCTCTCTCCCAGCCAACCCCACTAACACTTAGAACTCCAGGCTTTAAGCCCTGCTGGTTGCAAGAATCAATGAAATTCAGGCCCTCTTGCTTTCCAAGCCAGTTGCTACAGGGATTAGTTTTCCATGTGTGTTCCCTTGTGTGCTTGTCTATCTCTCTCCCTTCACCACAATCATGGCTCCCTCTCCACCACAGTGGCCATGATCTGTTTTTGCCCCAAACTACATCTCCACACTTCTTGCCTTCTTTGATGTGACCTCTTCTCTACCTTTATTTATGGAGTTTGTTCTGCCAGTATTCAGGTCCATTTCTGAGGGTACTTAGGATGATTCGGTAGTTATCTAGTCATATTTGTGGGATGAGGTGGGCCCAGGATCCTCTGACTCTGCCGCCATCTTCTAACTTCTCTCTCTGTATTTTAAATGTTTTGAATCACCTCCATCCTGTTTTGCACAATGGCTACACCAATTTGCATCCCCACCAATAATACAAGAGGGCTCCCCTTTTTCCACATCCTTGGCAACACCTGTTATTTTCTCTGTTTTTGATTTTAGCCATTCTGACTGGTATGAGGTGATATCTCTTTGTAGTTTATTCATGCAAAATCTTAAAAGAAATCATCACCCATAGAGGATGAGTCCCATCAAAACAGTGTATCAAACCACTAACAAGGAAGACATGAATTCTAGGAAGCAGAATATCCCACTTAGGGTCTTAGTAAAGAAATGTTTTAAGTCAGCATAACACTCTTAGCCAATAAAGATTGAAGCAGGGTCTCGGAAGGTAATTTCCAAGAACAAAGAAATGGATATAGTTGAAGATTTGAAAAACATTGTCAATAGGTTTATGATAGAAATGTGAACTCTTGAGGGCAGAAACTTCATCTGTTTTTCTTAACGATGTAGTCGAACATTTTAGTATAGTACCTGGCACATGGTAAGCCCTCAATACAGATTTGTTAAATAGAAAATAGAGGAAGAGTGCAGGAGAGGAGAAGAATTTGAGACAGCAAGTATACAGTACTATTTTAAGAAGTGTTTCTGTAAAGGTGATCAGAGAAAAATGGTGTAGCTTGAAGGAAAAGTAGAATCAAAAGAAGGTATTTTTTTTCTATTTTTTTATTTTTTCAGCATAACAGTATTCATTATTTTTGCACCACACGCAGTGCTCCATGCAATCTGTGCCCTCCACAATACCCACCACCTGGTGCCCCCAACCTCCCACCCCCCACCCCTTCAAAATTCCCAGATCGTTTTTCAGAGTCCATAGTCTCTCATGGTTCACCTCCCCTTCCAATTTCCCTCAACTCCCCTCTCCTCTCCATCTCCCCTTGTCCTCCATGCTATTTGTTATGCTCCACAAATAAGTGAAACCATATGATAATTGACTCTCTCTGCTTGACTTATAAAGAAGGTATTTTTAAATTAGGAAAGGTGACAACGTACTTGTATGCTGATGGGAATGAGAAAATAGAGAAAAACATTTAAGAATGAGGGAAGTTTTCTTGTGATTGCTTGTATATTCTCAGAGGATTGGGAAGCAAAGTTACAGGTATGAGTGAAGATGGTTCATGGTCAGCAAGTGCCCCCAATATCCTGAACTTGCCTGGATCTTCCATTCATCTTTTTATATGGAACTTTTCATAATAAAGTGCTGTGAAAAATTAAAAAGAAATGCTTCTATTAAAAGGCGTGATAAAGAAGAGTGAAGGCAAGCTACAAACCAGAAGGAGATATTTCTATTAATGAAATCACCAAAGAATTAAAGAATACTTAGAGAACGCCCACAAATAAATAGGTAAACAACCCATGGGGAAAATGGGCAAAAGACAGTAAATAGACACCTCATAGGAAAGGAAAACCCCAAGGCCACATATATGAAAAACTGATCAATATTATTACTAATCAAGAAATTGCAAATTAGAGACACCTGGGTGGCTCAGACAGTTAAGCATCTGCCTTCGGCTCAGGTCATGATCCCAGGGTCCTGGGATCAAGTCCCGAATCGGACTCCTTGCTCAGCGGGGAATCTGCTTCTCCCTCTGCCTGCTGCTCCCTCTGCTTGTGCTCTCTCCCTCTTTCTCTTTGACAAATAAATAACTAAAATCTTTTAAAAAATTAAAAAAAAAATTACAAATTAAAGCTATAATGAGGTACCGTTTCACTTTCACTAGATTGGCAACGATTTTGTAGTTTGTTAATAAGAATGTGGACCAAGTGGAACAGTTAAACACTCTTGATAGGAGTGTGAATTAGTATAATCATTTTGTAAGTAAACCTGGTGTGATCTAGTAATGTTGGAAATATGTCTCCTCTATGAGTTGACAATTCAAGTCCTAAGTATAAATACTAGAACACAGCTTCTCGGCCATTTTATTCTCTGGCCCACACAGGAAATGCTATTTGTATGACACACAGGAGTAAGATGACAAGGTTGTTCAGGGCCAGAACCAAGAGATCTAGGGTCTGTGGACTGGCTCCCTCTAGGACTAAAGGGGTCTCAACCTTTCATGTCCAAGACTTAGAGGACTCTCACACATGGACACCAGGAATCATGCTCCAGAATGTTTATAGTGGCAATGTTTGTAATGTTCCCCGCAAATAGAAAAAAACCAAATATCCATCAATGTTAAAATGGATACATAAATTGAGATACAGTTGATTCTTGCGATTTGTAGAGCCCATATTTGCAAATTTCCCTACTTGACAAAGTTCATTTGTGACTCCAAATCAGTACCAGGGTGCTTTCCTTGTCACTTGAGGGAACAGTGAAAAATTTGTCACTGGAAACGCATGTATGTTCCCAGATGAGGTCAAACAAGGTGACACTTTGCCTTCTTTCAGTCTCATACTGTAAGCAAGGGTCCTTTCATGATGTAGTTAGTACCTCACATTTTGCATTTTTGTGCTTTTTGTTGGTTCCTTTACAATTAAAGATGATCACCATGCTTAGTGCTAATGTGTTGTCTAACGTTCTTGAATGAAAAATGACTGTGATGTGCCTTATGGAGAAAATATTTGTGTTAGATAAACTCTGTTCAGGTGTAAGTTATAGAGCTGTTGGCTATGAAGTCAATGTTAATCAATCAATAATGTATATTAAACAAAAAGCCTTTAAAGAGAAACACAAATGAAATATGGATATTCATTGATCAGTTGATGAAATGTGACCAGAGGATCATAGGAGCTTGAAATTACATTTCCCTTAGGAGCAATATTTCAGGATTGCCTAATTCTGTGTTCATGGCAACTTCATAGACTGTAACTACCACAATAATGAGAATTTACTCTATATTCATTTGGTGAGATAGTCTATGGCACTGATAATGAACAATTGCCTGCCACATGCAACCACAGGGATGAGTCTCAGTTACACAAATTATTCCCCTGTATAAAGAACAAAGGAAGCAGTAAAAAACAAGATGTTGTTAGGATTATGAATCTACCTAGAAAATAACTAAAAGAAAAGGGAGGGGAGTGATTGGGTGGCTCAGTCGGCTGGGTGTCTGCCTTCAGCTCAGGTCATGATCCCAGGGTGCTGGGATTAAGTCCCACATTGGGCTCCTTGCTCAGTGGGGAACTTGCTTCCCCCTCTGCCTGCTGCTCCCCCTGCTTGTGCTCTCTCTCTCTCTCTGACGAATAGGTAAAAATCTAAAATAATAAATAAAAGAAAAGGGAGGGAACAATGAAGACACAGGATAGAGGTTACTCTTGAGGAGGGTGAAAGGAAAGGGATCAAGGGATACATGCAAGAAACTTCTAAGATAATGGTGATGTTTGAAAAAACACTGCTGTAGAAGTTTATTGAGGGAGTAAGTGACTGTTAAATCGGTCTCTCTGGCTCTGATCCCTCATTGGAGCTCCAGGACCAAATTTCTAAGTGCATTTTGGATAATTATACCTGCATATCCTATAAATACTTCAACCTTGCCATATCCAAAGTCCAAACCCATCATTTTCTTCCCAAAATTCCTTTCTTCCTGTGTCCCTCTGCTAGTGAATTCTCCCTACCACGAAATAACTCAAAAACAGGAATTTTGGTCATCTTTGACTTCTGCATCATCTTTGGCCTGCAGGGACCCCAAAAATGTGCCTGTCAGATCTCTTGCTAGAGGGAGCATTGTGGAATGACAAGCTCTAGCTGTCACTTCTTTGGCTCCACCACTAACTTTGTGCCAAGACTACACATCTCTGGGAAATTCCCAGCCAATGACTAAGCATGGCAGGGACATATTGCTGGGGGACAGGACTCCACGTACTGTTGGCTGTGGGGTGGGGAATCCATGTGAGCCTGAATAAACTAAAGTCTACACTTTAGTTTTAGAACTAAACAGCATCTGAAATTCTTCCTATCTGACTCCCCCCATCCCCTTTTCTCCCACATCTTTCTTAAAGATGTCAAACATGCATCACATTTTAAATAGTCTTCCTGCTTACCACTGCTGCTTCTCCTTTATTTTCACATGCCATTCCCCCATAGCGATCTTTCACAATCAATCATGTCTTGGTATCCATATTTTTGTAGAAACCAAACTAACAACAGTGGTAGTCAGGAGTGGTCTTGGCAACAGGCTGGAAGATGGTGTTTATGGACTGGCTCCCTTGTTACCCAAATGGCAACAACAGTACCATCCTGAATATTCTGTGTGGCATGGATAATTAATAGCACAAGGTTAACTCCTGATTGCTTAAGGTTTCACATACATACCTGGAAAACATCACAGTGTAGAGTTTTATCCTAGCTTGTGAGATGATTCAGGCCTTTGAATGGTATGAAGGGCGCAAAGTCGAAGGAAGGCCCAAAGTGGCAGTCATCACCAAGTGGTACTGATGCCCTGAAGAGACACAATGAGTAACTAAGGAACATTATCAAAGAGTTAAAGGCTAAGGGTGAGACACACAGAGCTTCCTTGGTAACTTATAAAAAGGCCCTTTCCTACAGCAGAGGAATAGGAGACACACTGAGGATCCCACAGAGGATGTGGTAGTAATACAGGTAAAATTTCAGAGGGGGTTATATCCTCAACCAACACAAGCCCGTTATAGGAAGTTGAGGGATCACTTTGGAAAAAGACCAGATTCTGAAGAGCAGCCAGGATATGTCCCATACATGCCCCCAAGGAAGCTGGTTTTGCAAAAACACTTTTGTATCTTGATTACGGCAATAGTTACATGTTTTACCCATATATTAAAAATCAGGGTACTGAAAACCAACAAAGGAAAAATGATTAATTTAACCATAACAATTCAAAATTTATCATTTAAAAAATCTTTTAATGCATGACATATAAACAATGGGACACAAAACACCACTCAAAATCATGGCACGCTTCTCAGAAATGATATTGGAAGTTAATAAAAAAAAACAAAGAGTAGATCAAGGCCTTCAAAATCCCTGGGGGGAAATTTCAGCCTGAAATTTATACATCTAGGTATCAATTAAGAATGAGATCAAGACAAACTTTGCCCAGGTAAAGTCTCAAAAGAAGTCACTTACCATGTGTCTTTTCTCAGGAAGTACCCAGAGGATGTGTCTCATCAAAAACACTGTAGTAAACAACAAGAAAAAAGTGGGTTCCGAGAGGCCCCAGACCGCACTTGGGTGCCTAGCAAAGGAATGTTCTAGATTGATGCAGCACCCTTAGCAATCAACAAAGACTGGAGCGTGCTCTGGGAAGGCATACTCCAAGAACAAAGGAATGAAGGTATTTGAAGATTTGGAAGAGACGGATGATAGGTCTATGACAGAAACGGAAGTTCCTTTAGCCCAGTTCACCGATGTAGCTCCAGGTCTTAGAACAGTGCCCAGCAGGTGGCAAGCATTCAGTAATGCTTTGTGAGATTCAAACAGAGAGGAGGACTGAACGGGAGGAGAGGAACTTGAAACAGTACGAACAACTTATTCTTTTAAGATTTATTTTCCTATTAGAGAGAGAGAGAGAGAGAGAGAGGAAGCATGATCAGGAGGGGCAGAGGGAGAGAGAATCTCAAGCAGACTCCAGGCTGAGCGCCCAGCCCAACACAGGGCTCGATCTCAAAACCCTGAGACCACGACCTGAGCCCAGATCAAGAGTCTGCTCAACGGACTGCGCCACCCAGCTGCCCTGACACAACTATTCAAAGGGGTTCTTCTGTAAGGCCGAGCAGGGAAATGTGGGGGCACTCAAGTGGAAAGTGGGATCAGAAGAGGGGTTTTTTAAGTTAGGAGAAATGACATGACAGTACATTGATACGAGTGATCCCAAATGGAGGGACACATTTATAAGGACGGAAGGAAGTTTTCTGCCAGTTGCCCTCTACTCTCAGGAAAATGGGAACCAGGGTCATCAGGTGGGAGTGAAGAGGGGTGAGTGAACAGAAAGGACCCGAAAATCCTCAACATCTCCAGATGTCCCCCAAATCGTCCTCCTTGACACGAAAGCTGGCTGTTCCCTAAGATCATTCTTTTCCTTGAAGCATTTCTTGGGTGGTATTGAGTCTCACACACTCTTCTACCACGAGAGCGTTAAATCCTTGCATAATTTAGATCCCTTCAAAGCTGTTGAGATCAGCTTCATGGTCCTCAGCATGTTCTATCCCAGGAAATGAGCATGTGGACTTGAAAAGAATGTGGAATAGAAGAAACAAAACAGATGAACCTAGGGGAAGGGAAGAAAAAATAAGACAAAAACAGAGAGGGAGGCAAACCCGAAGACACTCTTAACTCTAGGAAACAATCCCCGAGTTCTGAGAATTGCTGGAGGGGAGGTGCGTAGGGGATGGGGTAAGTGGGGGAAGGGCCTTGAGGAGGACACTTGATGAAATGAGCCCCCAGTGTTATATGCAGCTGATGATGAATCACTAAATTCTACCCCTGAAAGGCGTAATGCCATATACATTAACTACGTTGAATTTAAATACAAAATTAAAAAAAAAAAAAAGAAGAAAGAAAGAAAAGGAGGAGTACACAGCAGCTCTTGAATGGAGCATCCTGTAGGTGTCCATTAGTTCAAGCTAAAACCAAGACTGTTCAGGTCTTCTATATCCTCACAAATTTTCTGTCTAGTCCTTCTATCAATTATTGAGACAGAGTATTAAAGCCTCCAGATACCACCGTTGAATGTGCTAGTTCTGCCATCAATTTTGTCAAGTTCTGTTGTACGTATTTTGAGGTTCTGTACTTCCGCGCACCTAAGTCTACAACTGTGATGTCTCCCATACTGGTGGATCCTTTTATCATTATAAACTCTCCAATTCTGGGGGCGCCTGGGTGGCTCAGTTGGTTAAGAGAATGCCTTCCGCTGTGGTCATGGTCCCACGGTCCTCGGATCGAGCCCCACCGAGGGCTCTCTGCTCAGGGCGGGAGTCTGCTTCTCCCTCTGTGCGCACACTCTCTCTGTCTCAAATAAATAAATAGAATCGTAGAAAAAAATGTCCAGTTCTGTCACTGGGAACACGTTCTGCCTTAAAGGGCTACTTTGTGTGTTGTGATGATGGCCACGACGGCACACTAGAGGCTGAACTCTCGGTAGATCGTCCTCAGTCTTTTCCCTCTCAGTGGGTTTAGGGCGTTATCGGAAGAACCTCGCCTGACCAGAGCATACAGTGGAATGCACCGGGCCTTACACTGGGTGGACCCTCTCTATACCTGGCGATTAATGCATTCAAACTAGGGGTGAATTTACAGATGTTGCTTTGCTGTGACTTGTATACATTTCTTATGTCTTTTTGTGCCTCTGTTTCTCCAGGACTACCGTCTTTGGGGTTAGATAGATGTGTTCTCATATACCACTTGACTCCTTGGTGCTGGGGCCCCAGCCCCTGAGGCCTCGGAGCTTTCAGGGTGGCCCTTCGCTCCCTAGCAAGACCCAGCATGTGCCCTGTGCTGATAGACGCTGTGGAGAATGCTCCCCGCCAACCACAGGGGCCCCTCCCAGCGGAAGCCCTGATCTTCTCTCCATAACCTCGCTGGGGCTATGCCAAGCCTGATAAGGGAGAAAAGAAATGATACACCGAGGCAGTTTCCAGAAATAGCTGCTCTGTACTGGCAGGAGCAGGGGAAATAGCCTTGGGATTGGAGTTTGAGGGTGCTGGATCAAGAGGACAGGAAGAGAAGACTGGATAAGCAGGTTTTACTGAGTGGGGGGCACTTTCTCATCGCACGGGATTTCCCGTACTGGCAGGGACTCCAGGAGAGGGAGCAAATTCACCACCAGCATGGCCCTCCAAAGCTTTAAGAAGCTGAAGGCCCACACGGAGAGAAGTGCGAGTCCCTGCCCTGGACAAGCAGGTGGCAGAGGAAGGAACAAAGAGGTTGAGTGAGGCAGTCCTGGTGGAACAGATAGAACATGTGAGGCCAGACGGTTATGCGCCACAGGAGGGCCGAGAGGACACACCATGCACCAAAGCCATCAGGAGTGTTCTGGTTGGGGAGGGGACAGCATCACCAAGAAGTTCGGCGGTTGCTCTCCTCTGCAGGCCAGGGCAGATGACGGAAGGAAGGTGGTCCTGGCCCGGGCTCATCCCCATCCATGGGAGGTGAGGGAACGCTGACATAACAGAGGGCTGGGGTGGCTCTTGACTAAGAGACTCCAGGAGACCATGTTTCTAGTAACAACTGGCGAGGGCGACTGGCACAGAGCTGAGAGGATGGTTCCAAAAGCCTGGCTCCCTCGGGGCAACGGCGGCCCAAAAAAGGCAAGAGGAAGAGGGTGGTCGTCCCAGGAAAGAGTCACAATTTCTTGCTCAGTTCCTGGTCCTGAGGCGGTTTTGAGACCGGCCCCACTGACTGAAGAGGTGGAGGAGTCCTGAGGAGGAAGGGTCTGGAAACCAGGCGGTCAGTATATATACGGTTTGTGACGCCACTGTCCTTCTCTACAGAAAAGGACTGCCATTTCTCAGGGGATGGTGCCCTGGGGAGAGAGGAATATTCAGACATGCCTGGAACCATCTGACACAGGGTCTGAGGTGACACTGATTCTGGAGCCCCACAGTGTCACGACAGGGCCTGGCGAGACTGGGGCTGAGGAGACCCTGGTAATAAATGGAGTTGGGACTAGAGACCCAGTCATGGACCACGGCAGTGGTCACTTCTCCAGTCCTCAACTTGACAACTGATACACGTGGCAGTTGGGGCGAAAACCCCCACACTGGGTCACTGTGTCTGTGTGGTAAGAAGCTATCACGCCAGGGCGGCCAAGTGGATGCCCTGACACTGGTCCCGCCACAGACCAAACAGGTAAGTTGAAACCGCTATCGGAGCAGAGCGAGGCTGAAGGGAGGGAGTCAGCAGGGATTGCGGATGCCGGTGGAGACCTGTAGGGTGCAAGCAAAGAGGAGACACGAGAGCCCCAGGGATGACGAGAGTGCGGAAGGTGCGAAAAGGCTCCAGGATTCTGTCTGCGGGGGATAGGGACAAGGAGGCTTCCACTGGCTCCATCGGCAATGTTCCCTAGGAGGGCGGTGGGGAGAAGAGATGCTGTTGTATCCTCCGTGACCAATTTAAGCACGTCTGAAACAGCACCATGACTTTAAGAGTCAGTGGGAGAAGTGGGAGAGGGCGTTTTCCACACACAGGCAGGGACAGCGGAGGGGGGGTGCACACTGCAGGAGGAGGCTCATCGCAGAGTTAGAGTGTGCCCAGTCTCCCCTGCTCTGTGACGTTCTCCAGCACGGTAGGCTTCTCGGGTGCAGACCCAGTGACACTGGGCCTCGGAGCTCACACAGACAAGGAGTGTTCAGGCACCCCAGGCCTCTCTTGGGGATCAGCCAGAGTAGGATGTGGGAAGGAGAGGCAAGGGGCAAACAGAAGAGCATGAATGGGAAAGAGGAAGGAAAAGCACGGAAGGAATGGAGGGCCCTTGGAGTAGGGGTTGGGTGGCAAGCAAGGGAAATTCTAAAAGGCCGGGACCTCACAGAAGCCAAGGGAGAGAGGGACCACTCCCCAGATGTCATGACTGCTCAGCTCAGAGAAGCTGGGAACCCGTAGTGTCAGGAAAATCTGAGAGACCATTGGCGCCCCACCCCCACCCCCCACCGCCACCACCACTGTTAGTCCTACTTAGCTGTACCTTGCTCCAGACCTCTCGACATTCTTGTACCTACACCTCTACCTAGTCTCAACATAGGAGAGGTTGGTGGTTTTCAATTCATTTCATTATTTACCAATGTGTGTCCAGCTCCACTGACCTCCAAATTGCTCTATTCAGTCACGAGGGTGCTTTGAAATCTGTGAACGTGGCCTCTCGCGTTCCTTTTGACTGCCGCCTTTCCCGTCCTCGGGATGCACACTTTCCGTTGCTTGCATCCCTCTCCTCACTGCTGGGAACTTGGAGTGTTCCCAGTTTTTCTCATCACCAACGTCCTAGCGCACGTGTCCTTCCTTACCCACTGCGTGAACGAGCGAGTCTCCAGAAGAAGTACCCGGCAGCAGATTTGCTGGATGGTAGATAGGGAATATGGGTGTTCTCCGCTTTAAGGTTTTCCGCTCAAAGCGAGCACTCTGCCCCCAAACTGCGTGCTTTTGATCCTGCCAGGGATCCCAGCAATCCTAATGACTTTGGGCCAGTGGCTCAACCTCTCAGTGCCCGTTTCCTCCCCTGTAAGAGGACGGTAATCGAGGGTACCTCAACCCTACGCGTGTCTTGTGGGTGCGTGACTAGTTAACTACAGCGCTTACATGAGCGCCAGGCATGTGGCACCTATTGTTTAAGTTGCTTTGCATCGATTCTGCCAAATACCCTCCCAAAAGGCTGCCCTGGGCCCCCACCCCCACCCGCAGCAGTGGGCAAAAGCACCGGTTTGCTCACAACCACTGCCACCCTTACAATGGTTCAGCTCTTTGATCGTCCCAAGTCCAGATTGTGGACACCGAGTTGAGGTTTTAGTTCACACCTCCGGCATTGGTGATGGTGAGCATCTTTTGGTGCCTGCACTGGCGGCTCGGATTCCCTCTTTTGTTGAACTGCCTCGGAGAGGAGGAGGGGCCGGCAGGAGGGGGGCAAAGCCCAGCCTGTGCACCAGACCTGCCTGCCAATACAGTTCCCGGAGCAGAGTGTCACGGACCAACTTGATGGTCCATGGTGGTCGAGTGGTTGCGACAAAGAATGAAAGGCGCGTAAATATGACATCGTTTGCTCTCGGGCCCTTCGCAGGAAAGTATGCCCGCCTCCCGCCCCCCATCCACTGATCGGTGACTGCGGGCTTCCCGTGCCCAGTTTCCCATCGGGTCCTAAGTGCCACTGTGGAAAACAGGCCGGCGAATCCTCTGTGTGCTCCGTGTCTCACCTCCGTCCCGACCTTTCGTCCCCAAGACCCGGGAGACAGGTGCCGCCGCACCCGGCTCGGTGGATGGAGAGACCGAAGCTCAGAGCGGTGACTCCAAGTGGAAAGCAGGTTCTGGCCAAGGGAGACGGGACCAGAACAGCCGGAAGCAACGCCAGGACTCGCGGACACCCAGCCCCCGCCCGCTGCAGGGCGAACCAACGGCGCTCGACCCCACTGGTTAGGGCCTCGAGGGGCGGGCCAACAAGGGGCGCGCTGGTTGGTGGGGGGCGGACCAATGAGGAAGCCGCCGCAGTCCCGTCGGAGGCGCGCGCAAGCCACGCGTTGTTTGAGGCGATCTCGAGCGGTTCAACGCCACACCGCGTGGCGTGGAGCCTGTGGTGAGGGCCGGCGTCGTCCGGACGCCGAGCGACTCCCGCCGCCGTTCAGGCGCCCTCGCCTCTCACCCGTCGCGCCGGGACCAGGGCGGTCGTCTCCCTCAAAGCCCAGCTGCGCGGCGTCGCCGGCATGAGCACTCCGGATGAGGGGTCTGTCTGGGCAGCGGGTTTCGGCCCCGAGGGCGGGGAGCAGGCCGGCGTCCGCCCCTCCGGCCCCGGGGCCCCGCGGGCCCCGCGAGCCCCGGGACTAGGTCTGGATGTGGGCCCGCCGCGGAGCGGCGAGGGCGAGGGCGGGTTCGCAGACGCCGAGGGCTTCGAGTCCGAGCGGGAAGTGCTGGAAGCGGGAGGGCCGGTGCTGTGGGGCCGCGAAGGCCGCCCCGGCTCCCCGGCCGATGACAAGGGGACGCCCGGACTACGCGGCCCACCTGGCTGACGAGTCCGCGGCGGACATCGTGCAGCAGCTGACAGACCGCGACGCCCTGGGCCTGCGGAGAAACCCGTCCCCCGAGAGCTGCGCCGCCGAAGCGTCGGGCGGTTGGGCGGGCCTCGACGCGGGGCCCAGTGGGCGAGGCGCGCTCGGCCTGGGCCGCGTGGAGTCGCAGCCGCCTTCCGCCGCCGGGCCGCGCGTGGCTGGGCCCGAGAGCGGCCGGGCCTGGGGGAACCCGAGAAGAGGCGCTAAGAGCAGGGCGAATGCCAGGACGGATCGCCAGCGGCCCCCCCCCGCCGCCGCCGCCGCCGCCGCCGCTGCTGCCGAAGGCCTGGGCGCCCCGCTGCCTTCCGACCCCGAGTCCTCCGATGAGTTCGGGGAGATACAGCTGATGAGGGTGAGCATTTACTCCAAAGAAGGAGGCCAGGCCAAGCCCAGCAGCCCCGAGGATCCCGGGGACACACCCAGACACTCAAATTTCCGCGTCAGGGAGAATTTCCTGCACGTGCCGGGCCCTTTCCTGACCTCGGCTCCCCGAGGATTCACTTCGGTTGTGGAGAGGCAGGCCATCGGAGAGCTGGACATGCCTTCCTCCAAGAAAATGCAGAGTGTGGTCTGGGGGAAGGGGGAGAGCAGGCCCACCTACCGGGGAGCTACCGCTGTTGCTGCTGCTACTGCTGCTGCTGCTGCTGCTGCAGGCGGCTTGCCCCGGGCCACCTCTAGGAGGAAGGTGACCCAGGAGAAGAAATCCCTAGGGGGCCCCTCAAGAGTCGCCTCGGGGAAAAGCTTTCCTTCCTGGGGGCAGAGAGTCTCGGCAGCTCCCCTGGAACCGGCCACCTTCCCCCCAATCTCTGGTGTCTCGCTGCTTGGCAAGTCCAAGAAGCATCCCGTGGGCCCTTGGGGAATCAAACAGCCCAAGCACACGGGGGCCGGGAAGAAATCGGTGGCCAGGAGGACACGGGAGGCGGAGGTGGTGGCGTCGGCAGGAGAAGGCACTGACTCAAACAGAGACGCATTCCCAAAGGGCCAGGTGAGTAGGCCATGCTCCTTCTCTCTGGGTGCCCTTCCTCTCCCCCTGCCCCTCCGGCTCTGCCCAGTTCTTTACCCATGCTGCCTCTGTCCCTACTTCAGGGGTTGCCGTGGGTGGCCCTGGGTCATTGGGATCACTGGGATGGCAGACCCGCTCGAGGGTCGTTTTCACAGGGGCAGGTATTAACCTGGGGGTAGCACTGCGTGTGAGCCCGGCACCGTTCTGAACCCTTGGCACGTTTCCTGCCTCCTTCCCCCAGAGAGGCGTCTGGATGAAGGGAGGACTGGTAGCTGATTGGAAGCCAGGAACCCCTTCAAAGCTTGGACCACGACCCTTCAGGCTTTAGCTGCCTGGGCTTTGTCAGTGGCCTACTCATCTCCCTGGCTCAGCCCTGCCTCCTGGCCTGGGGCTGATTGAGGGAGAAGGTACCAGCCAGATCGGCCTCTGAGTTCCCTTGCCCATTCCCCGCCTCACCTCAGCTCTTATACACACGTGGGTGTGTACACACACACACACACACACACACCCCAAGTCCAGATGGGTGAGGAATTTTTCTTTTAGCTTCCAAAACAGAGGCCAGGGCCATCTTGTTTGTGCATGCATCGTGGAGAATGCAGCACTGGCGACCTCCAGGCCAGAGCCCCCCAAGTGCCAGGAAGCTCGGAACCCTTGGCGCCAAGTCAGGGAGACGTCCTGCCCAGAGGGCCTGCACCCTCCGGTGAGTCTTGTGGGTGTCAGAGGAGTGCGGGGGAGAGGGGAGGAGGAGGAGGGAAACCTCTGGCTCTGGCTCTGGCTCTGCTGGGGGCTCAGTTCTGCGGCCCGCCTCCCCGGGCAGTTTCTCGCACTGGACATGGGGTGTGGACAGGATCGGCCTTAAGCCGCGTTCTCCCCCAGGTGGGGTTTGTGCAGCAGGGGTGATGCGTGGCAGTGCCCCAAACTGCGGCCCCGGACACAGCCTTTCAGCAGCACGGCGCCTTTCTTCTGATGAGTCCTGTATGGGTGCGTTGCTCCTGCCAGGGGCTGGCTGTGGCTGCCCCTCTGGGAGAGTCCGAGCCAGAGCCAGGGTCCCTGGGGCCCACCCTCAAGGATGGGCTGGCTGCCCCTGGGGGACAGGGGGGACGGGTCCAGAGAGAAGGTTGGAGCCGCTGGCGGAGCAGGGGCCACTGGTTGCCAGCAGAGGGTGGTGCTGCCTCACGTTGGACCCCGCTGAGGCCCTTTGCACCTCCGTGGGGGCCTTGGAAGCTGGATTTGATGTTCCTTCCCTCTCAGGTGACCAGGAGCCACTTGACCAGCCCCCAAGGCCGGAGAGGCAGCAGCAGCCGCCAGCTGGCGCACAGGACTGTCCTCGGGTAATGCTTCCTGTGGCTCCTAGAAAGGCACGCCCAACCTAGAGGGTGGGATCCAGGTCCAGGCTAGACTGACCTGGGTGCCCCGCCCCCCACCCACCCGGATCTGCTCGCCACAGAGGGAAGGTGCCGCCTCTCCACTGAGGAGCCTGTGGGGGTCTAGCCACTGGGCCTGGGGATGTAGTACCTGCGGGAGACGGGGAGGTGGAGGAGAGAGGAAGCCAGAGGATACTAATGGTTTCTCTCTCTGTGTCTGCTGTCTGCCGGCCTAGTGTCTCATGCTACAGAGAGAAATAGACGATCTTAAAGAGCAGCTTGGTATGAGGAACCTCTGGCTGGGGCCGGGCTGGGGCAGAGGCAGGCCGTGGGGTGGGGTGGGGGTCCCCAGGTCACGACCCGGGATGGGCAACAGGTGCAGGCGGCCTCCCAGGGACCACCGTTCCTGTGGGGAGGAGACCCTGGCAGGCCTGGCCCGGGAGCCTACAGTGCGTGCACAGCTAGGTGTGCGCACAGGCGGTTCAGTCGTGCCTCGCCTGCGTGGCCGCTCTGCTGGCGGGAACAGGTCACACAGGTCTCCCTCCTTTAGGACATTTGCAGATGCCGCCTTGATTTTCCCTTTAACGGTTCCTTGGTATGGCTTGCAAGGCTTGTGTGTGTGTGTGTGTGTGTGTGTGTCTGTGTCTGTGTGTCTGTCTGTGTGTGTCTATGTGTCTGGCCAAGTCTGACTGAGTCGGATGTGCCTCAAAGCTGGAGAAGTACCGGCACATCGCGTTCCCTTAAGAGGACGTGTCCATAGTGAATGGAGGTGGTGGGTGAGTGAGTCAGGCCCGCACTCCTGGGATAGGGGCTGGAGGGGGTTTCAGGTTGCAGGGCTAGGCGGTTCCCCACGGGGACAGGGGGACGGGCTCCTCTCTCCCCACGTCTGGAGGGTCTGCTTACGCCTGTCTCTGTTTCAGCGGCCATGCGGTCCCTGACTGACAAGTTCCAGAGCCTTTGAAGTGAGTGTCACACACTGCATTCCCCTTTGCACCGTGGCGGCCCGTGCAGCAGGGCGGGGGCTGGCCTTGGCTTGCTGCTCCTCCCTGAGCCTGCTCTGTCGGACAGGTTGAGCCCAGCATCTCTGCGCACGAGGAGCAGCTGGTGCCTTTGGAGCCAGGGAGCTGTGGCCAAGCCGGTTCCCTCCTGTTCGACCTCGGCCAAGACTTCCTCTGCCTGTTCTTTTGCCCCCTCCCCAGCCCTGTTCACAGCAGTTTCAAATTAAAGTACCTCTCAGGTCTGTGGTCTGCCCTCTCTGTGGGGTGAGGGGGCTGGGCCGGGCAGTGGGGTGGGGGGTGGGAGAGGGGAGGGGAGGGGAGGGGAGGGGCGGGGCAGGGAGCTGCTCCCTGTCCCAGCCTTTGCCAGAACAGGACCTCCTGGGTCCTGTGGTAGGCCTTCTCCTTGTGGGGAGAGTGGGTGGGCCTGTGCTGGGTGCCCCCTCTGGGGTCTGCGTGGGCTCTGTCTGGCCACCTGAGCGTTTGCTCCCTTTCCCCCACAGGTCCCCTTCAGGTTCTTCCCTCATGTCCCCCTCTTTTTGAGTCTGGGGGGGTGCTTCCCGTTCATCCCCTGCCCCCGACCCCTCCCCCTTCAGCAGGAACTCAGGACCCCTGCCAGAGCTGCAGCCCCCCTTCCCTTCCCTCCTTGGGATCGCTGTCCTGCTCCTCCCAGCCCCCCTGCTCTGCTGTCTGAGCGTCCTTGATCACTCCCGTGGCTTGTGGCTTTCCCTCGCTGGCCCTCCCTGCCCCAGTGCTTCAACAGGCATTAGAAAGCACAGCTGAGCTCCTCTTGGCCCTTCCTGGGCCCAGCGCCCTCTGCGGAGTCCTTCCCTCCCTCTGGTGCCACCGCGCAGGAGGACCACTGGTGCGGGAACTGGCGCACCCTCCCCTCTCCTCTTTAGCCCTGGGCCTTGAGGCTGGGTTTCCAACCTTGTCACTTCTCCCTCCTTGGGTTCAGTGGCGGGTTGGAGGCAGAAGTCACAGCCCGGTGGGGTTGTTGAGCAGGTACAGGGAACCCGTACAGGAAGGTAAGGGAACCGGGCAGAAAAGCACAGGTTCGTCTCTGGGCTGGAGGTGGGTGCGATGAGGCTTGTGGGGGCTCTGGGCCGACCAGGGGCAAAGGGCCCGCCAGCAGCCAGAAACGGATGGGCTAGCCACCAGAGCTCTCCCTTCCCTCCTGTCCAAATCACCTCACCCCCTCCTCCAGCCTGGTCGTCTCCGGTCCCTTGGTTGCAAAGTGGCCATCCCCTTCTATGGCAAGGGTGCGTGACGGGTCTCAATGTGCCCGCGTAGTCCTCTGCCAGTGCTGTTTGACCTCCACCATGACCCAGATTTTTCTGGAGGCGCTATTTCCGTGTCCCCGCTCAGGCTCCCCGACTGCTCCTTCAGGTCACAGGAGATTTAGTCCGGACTCCGTGTTCCATGTCGCCCTCGCTGATGGGCGGAGATGGCTTCCTTCCTTCAGCCGGGGCCCAGGGCTGTGCTGGCCTGAGACTCAGAGGGTCAGATCTGGGTCTGAGTGAGGTGAGGGTCGCCTCTGCCAGACCAGACACCCTTCCCGCCAGCCCGGGTGTTTCAGGCACAGAAAGCGGGCTGGGGGGTTCGATGGTCATGGTTGGTGTGTGTATTGGGGTGTGTGAGTGTGTGTGTGTGTGTGTGAGAGTGTGTGTGAGAGAGAGAGAGAGAGAGAGAGAATATAATTAATCGGGGATAAGATAATCTCCGGGAGGGAGAGCGAGGTGATTCAGGGTGTTAAGGGAGGGGAGACTGTGGTCAAGGGCCTGCAAGGGATTGAACGAGCAGAAGCAAGGGGCGGCTCTACCTTTCAGGGGGTGCCGTTAAATGCCTATAACTGGCGGGAAATGGCGTGGAAGTCCCCAGAGCCCCGGACGGGGTGCGGGGATGCTCGGTGTCACGGGCCCCCAGAGGAGGCTGTGGATCCGACTCTGTGATCCTCTGAGGTCTGAGCCCTCCCGGGTGTGTTGAAGGAAGGACAGTGGGAGGGAAGGCTACCTCGGAGTGGCCGGGGCGGGCCTCATCTTAGCAGCAGGGAGCTCGCTCCGGAGACTGCTCTGCCAGGAGCTAACGGGGACAAGGGCAGGATGGGCACAGTGAGGATGGGAAGTAGAGACTGGCTTCCCCGTGGGGAAGACTGGGCCGCCTTGGTTTCCCCCTTGCGCCCTCTTCTCAGCCTGCCTTCCCTCGCAGGTCTGTGCCACCAACTCAGGTGGCCAGACCATCCGGCGCCGGGTGGGACAAGCACAGACCTCAGCCTGGGGAGGCACATCCGTGGGACTCGGTCCTGTCCTTCCAAACCCCTCACTTGAGAAGGTGGGCCTGGTTGCTGGGACTCCGGCCTTCACCCGGACCCTGTGGTTCTCTCTTGGCGGGGCAACACGGTGCGCTGTTGTCGCCTGCGGGAATGTGTTTGGGAGAGACCTTCTGGCTGGGGTGTCCGCGGGCCTTCGCGCGGTCAAGTTGTGAGTGGGGAGACGTCCAGCACCCACAGCGCCCCCGGGGGCACAGAGCCATGGTGGCTATCGCCAGGAAGGGGAGAGTGGGTGGAGGATGGTCTGGTCAGAGTCCTGGCTGACTAGTTTTGCCAGCCTCTCTTCTATCGTCTGAGCACACGATCTCTGTTCCATATTCAGACCGCGCAGCCCGCAGTCATGTTGCTGTAAACACAGGCATCACAGGCTGTGGCTCGGCACCTTCGCATCCCAGGGGGAAGTGAGTGGCAGATGGTGAGGCACAGATTAAGGGAGTCCGTGTGGGCCCCAGGGGAAAGGAGGAGGTGGGTCCCCCGCCCTTATTTAGTGCCCCTTTCGGTTTCCCCCTCACGTCTCCTCTGCAGCCAGGGAGGCAGTGGCGACTGGCCTGGGGAGCCCTAGGCCCCGTCCTGCCTCGTTCTTCTGCCTGTCCAGGCCCCCGGCAGATGCCTCCCTCTCCACCTCCTCCAGCACCAGCACCACTGGCCACCCTTTGTCTGCCAACGCTTGGGGGGGATGGGCACACCCAAGGAGGGCAGGAGGGGGTGCGCACCAGAGACGGCGCTGGGCATGGAGGGCACAGGCATGGTCCCCAAAGATGTCCACGTCCTAATTCCTGGAATCGGCTCATATGTTACCTTGCATGGCAGCGGTGGGGTGCTACTCAGCTACATTCTGGGTGCTACTCAGCTGACCTTAAGGTGGGGAGACTCTCGCCCGTGTTCGCCGGGTTTGGCTGCCCCGCACATTGTGGGTGTCAGGGTGGTCATGCGACCTGTTACCTGCATGATCCCCGCGGGCACCATCGGCATCACTAGAGGGTGCTCAGTGGCCCTGGGCTCCTGTCAGGTTGGAATCCTAGTACCTACTGCTCAGATTTAGAGAAATTTTGACAGTAAGTTGAAACCCTCCTTTTGCCCCATGCCAGTCACTTGTCTCCCCAGTTTTCTTGAGGTGACTGCTGTCTTGCCTTTTCCACTTTCTTTTAAAGGAAAGCAATCGCTATTTAATAAATAACCTTTACAAGGATGGGAAAAATTACAGGAAGGTAAGGATTAATTATATTTATGTTACACCATATGTATACATGATTGTGGAAAGCCTGCAATTTGAGAAATGGATAGGAAGTGATCAAGCCATCTAACTACTACCCAGGTGAGGAATGGTACATGGCACCTCCAGACATGCCATATGTGTGGGTCCCTTTCTTGAAGGACAAGTGCAAAGTCTGCATACCATAGGATTCCATTTTTGTGACATTCTTACAAAGTCCAAACCATAGGGACGGACAGCAGATCAGTGGTCGCCAGTGTCTGGGGTTGAGAGAAGGGCTTTACCTCTCAGAGCACTTCGGGTTTGGCGGGTGATGAAAATTTTGTAGTCTGGTTGTCGTGGTTCCCTAACAGTATGAGTCTGGAAGGACTCATAGACCTTAACGCAAATTCTATCTCCATAATCTTGAACTTTGCTCTCTGGGCTCAGACCTAGTTTGCAGCAACATGGCTAAACGCACCAAGAAGGTTGGAACTGCGGGTAAATGTGGAACCTGTTACGGTGCCTCCCTCGGGAAAATGCTGAAGATTGAAATAAAGCAGCATGCTAAGTACACTTGCCCCTTTTGTGGCAAAACCAAGATGAGAAGACGAGCTGTGGGGATCTGGCGCTGCGGCTCCTGCATGAAAACCGTTGCTGGTGTTGCCTGGACGTACAATGCCACTTCTGCAGTCACACTAAAGTTGGCCATCATAAGGCTGAAGGAGTTGAAAGAGCAGTAGAAGCTCCAGCATTTGAGACACTGCTAGCCTATAATAAACGGGTTACTTCATGTAACAAAATTACTTCGGCTTCTTGTTAAATTTATTAATTAGATCTTCTGGTTTGTGTTGCATTCATTTTGCTTTCTCAAAAGACTCCGAAATTGATGCAACATGGGGGGTTAAGGGGGTAGGAGAAGAGTAAATGAAACAAGATGGGATTGGGAGGGAGACAAACCATAAGTGACTCTTAATCTCACAAAACAAACTGAGGGTTGATGGGGGGAGGGGGGTTGGGAGAGGGGGGGTGGGATTATGGATATTGGGGAGGGTATGTGCTATGGTGAGTGCTGTGAAATGTGTAAACCTGGCGATTCGCAGACCTGTACCCCTGGGGATAAAAATATATGTTTATAAAAAATAAAATTTAAAGTTAATGAGTTAAAAAAAAAGACTCCGAAATTAAAAGTCCTCTAATTAAAAAAAATAATCTTGAACTTTTAAAAATTTGTGAAAAATACATTACGAACGGATACTGTACCCTACCAATTATTTTTCTGAATTTGAGGTTCACAATGATCTCCTTCATAATTTGTGAATGTGGAATATTGTAGCAATTTATTTTCTGAAGTTAAATCAAGTTTATGTGTCTGGGATGGATCCAGTTTCATCATAGAGCCTTCTGGTTTCTCTTCTTATATCCTGTAGAATTCAGTTTGCTAGTATTCTGTTACTGATTCTTGCTTCTTTATCATGAGTGTGTGATTGATCAGTGATTTTCCTTTCTCAACTTGTCCTTGACAGGATTTAGTATCCAGGTTATTGTATCCTCACAAAAGGTTTTAGGGTAGCTCCCTCTTTTTCCAGTTTGTCTATGAATTCAGGTCACATTGAAAACATTTTTTGCCTATGATTTGTCAGAAATCAGCAGAGAAGCCTGGTTTTTTAAAAAAGCTTTTGACTAGTGATAGAATTTTGTATGGTTATAGAGCAATTCAGATTGGCTATTCCTTCTTGAGTTAGTTTTATTTTTAAGATTTTATTTATTTCATAGACAGAGAGATCACAAGTAGAGAGGCAGGCAGAGAGAGAGGGAGAAGCAGTCTCACCACTGAGCAGAGAGCCCGATGCAGGCCTCAATCTCAGGACCCCGAGATCATGACCTGAGCCGAAGGCAGAGGCTTTAACCCACTGAGCCACCCAGGCACCCCTTTAGCCAGTTTTGTAAGTTTTTTTTTTTCCTAGAAATTGGTCATTTTTTTCTCTTTTCAAATTGAAATAAAATGGTATGTAATTATCTTCTTTTTCTCCAATTTTTTATTTTTGAAAATGTCTCTACTACAGATAGTTAGTTGCAAGAAAATTGCAAGGAACACACATATATCCTTCACCTAGATTTGTATGTTTTCATATTTGTTATTTTCTTTCTGCGTGTGCGTGTGTGTAATTGTTTTATTGAATAAGCTTAGTTCGTTGAAAATATTACAGTACATTTTCTCTAAATACTTCAGCCGGTAGCTCTTAAGAAAAGAAAAACACTGCTACAAAATCTTAAGAAAATTATTACATTCAGAAAATTTAACATTTGAGAAAATACAACTACCTATCATTTGATTCTCACAAAATATTTCTGATAATTTCAATATTGTTTTTTGTGCATATTAATTCAAAACATACTGTCTCCAAACAAACACCATGCATTGCATTCAGTTATCATGTGTCTTCACCATCCTTTAAAGTAGAAAAACTTTCAAGACTTTTTGGTCTTGCACAACATTGACATGTTCTAGGATCCAGTTCAGTTGTGTTTCAGAAAACTTTGGATTTGAATTTTTTGACTCAAATTTCCTCCTGCTATTCCCCTGTTGTCTTCTAACAGTTTTACATATTTGTTTCTTTTTTAAATAAGATCTCATTACTTATTTGTCAGAGAGAGAGAGAGAGAGCACAAGCAGGCAGAGTGGCAGGTAGAGGCAGAGAGAGAAGCAGGCTCGCCGCTGTGCAAGAAGCCTTGATGCCGGACCCTGGGATCATGACCTGAGCTGAAGGCAGCGGCATAGCCTACTGAGCCCCAGGTGTGCATATTTTGTTTCTTAAATTTAAGTTAATAAATTTAAAATTTTTTTATGTGCTACAAGATAGGAGTCCAGTTTAATTCTCTGCATAGTTTTATCCGGTTTTAGCAAAAGCATTTATCGAAGAGACTATCCTACCTCATTGATAGGAGAAGCAAATCCATTTATCTTTAGGATAATTAATAGATAAGGACTTACCAGTGCCATCTTATTGTTTTCTGCCTATTTTGAAGTTCCTTAATGCCTTTTCTCTAGTTCCTTTCCTTTGTGAATTAATGATTTTCCTTAGTGTTATGCTTTGATTTCCTCCTCTTCATTCTTTGTGAACCCACAGTATTGTTTTGCTTTGTGGCTACCATGAAGCTTATATGAAACCACCAGGTCCTCCCACTGTCCCACTCTCCCCTTCCTGGCGCTGGCCACCATGGCTCTGTGCCCCCGGGGGCGCTGTGGGTGCTGGACGTCTCCCCACTCACAACTTGACCGCGCGAAGGCCCGCGGACACCCCAGCCAGAAGGTCTCTCCCAAACACATTCCCGCAGGCGACAACAGCGCACCGTGTTGCCCCGCCAAGAGAGAACCACAGGGTCCGGGTGAAGGCCGGAGTCCCAGCAACCAGGCCCACCTTCTCAAGTGAGGGGTTTGGAAGGACAGGACCGAGTCCCACGGATGTGCCTCCCCAGGCTGAGGTCTGTGCTTGTCCCACCCGGCGCCGGATGGTCTGGCCACCTGAGTTGGTGGCACAGACCTGCGAGGGAAGGCAGGCTGAGAAGAGGGCGCAAGGGGGAAACCAAGGCGGCCCAGTCTTCCCCACGGGGAAGCCAGTCTCTACTTCCCATCCTCACTGTGCCCATCCTGCCCTTGTCCCCGTTAGCTCCTGGCAGAGCAGTCTCCGGAGCGAGCTCCCTGCTGCTAAGATGAGGCCCGCCCCGGCCACTCCGAGGTAGCCTTCCCTCCCACTGTCCTTCCTTCAACACACCCGGGAGGGCTCAGACCTCAGAGGATCACGGAGTCGGATCCACAGCCTCCTCTGGGGGCCCGTGACACCGAGCATCCCCGCACCCCGTCCGGGGCTCTGGGGACTTCCACGCCATTTCCCGCCAGTTATAGGCATTTAACGGCACCCCCTGAAAGGTAGAGCCGCCCCTTGCTTCTGCTCGTTCAATCCCTTGCAGGCCCTTGACCACAGTCTCCCCTCCCTTAACACCCTGAATCACCTCGCTCTCCCTCCCCGGAGATTATCTTATCCCCGATTAATTATATTCTCTCTCTCTCTCTCTCTCTCACACACACTCTCACACACACACACACACACACTCACACACCCCAATACACACACCAACCATGACCATCGAACCCCCCAGCCCGCTTTCTGTGCCTGAAACACCCGGGCTCGCGGGAAGGGTGTCTGGTCTGGCAGAGGCGACCCTCACCTCACTCAGACCCAGATCTGACCCTCTGAGTCTCAGGCCAGCACAGCCCTGGGCCCCGGCTGAAGGAAGGAAGCCATCTCCGCCCATCAGCGAGGGCGACATGGAACACGGAGTCCGGACTAAATCTCCTGTGACCTGAAGGAGCAGTCGGGGAGCCTGAGCGGGGACACGGAAATAGCGCCTCCAGAAAAATCTGGGTCATGGTGGAGGTCAAACAGCACTGGCAGAGGACTACGCGGGCACATTGAGACCCGTCACGCACCCTTGCCATAGAAGGGGATGGCCACTTTGCAACCAAGGGACCGGAGACGACCAGGCTGGAGGAGGGGGTGAGGTGATTTGGACAGGAGGGAAGGGAGAGCTCTGGTGGCTAGCCCATCCGTTTCTGGCTGCTGGCGGGCCCTTTGCCCCTGGTCGGCCCAGAGCCCCCACAAGCCTCATCGCACCCACCTCCAGCCCAGAGACGAACCTGTGCTTTTCTGCCCGGTTCCCTTACCTTCCTGTACGGGTTCCCTGTACCTGCTCAACAACCCCACCGGGCTGTGACTTCTGCCTCCAACCCGCCACTGAACCCAAGGAGGGAGAAGTGACAGGGTTGGAAACCCAGCCTCAAGGCCCAGGGCTAAAGAGGAGAGGGGAGGGTGCGCCAGTTCCCGCACCAGTGGTCCTCCTGCGCGGTGGCACCAGAGGGAGGGAAGGACTCCGCAGAGGGCGCTGGGCCCAGGAAGGGCCAAGAGGAGCTCAGCTGTGCTTTCTAATGCCTGTTGAAGCACTGGGGCAGGGAGGGCCAGCGAGGGAAAGCCACAAGCCACGGGAGTGATCAAGGACGCTCAGACAGCAGAGCAGGGGGGCTGGGAGGAGCAGGACAGCGATCCCAAGGAGGGAAGGGAAGGGGGGCTGCAGCTCTGGCAGGGGTCCTGAGTTCCTGCTGAAGGGGGAGGGGTCGGGGGCAGGGGATGAACGGGAAGCACCCCCCCAGACTCAAAAAGAGGGGGACATGAGGGAAGAACCTGAAGGGGACCTGCGGGGGAAAGGGAGCAAACGCTCAGGTGGCCAGACAGAGCCCACGCAGACCCCAGAGGGGGCACCCAGCACAGGCCCACCCACTCTCCCCACAAGGAGAAGGCCTACCACAGGACCCAGGAGGTCCTGTTCTGGCAAAGGCTGGGACAGGGAGCAGCTCCCTGCCCCGCCCCTCCCCTCCCCTCCCCTCTCCCACCCCCCACCCCACTGCCCGGCCCAGCCCCCTCACCCCACAGAGAGGGCAGACCACAGACCTGAGAGGTACTTTAATTTGAAACTGCTGTGAACAGGGCTGGGGAGGGGGCAAAAGAACAGGCAGAGGAAGTCTTGGCCGAGGTCGAACAGGAGGGAACCGGCTTGGCCACAGCTCCCTGGCTCCAAAGGCACCAGCTGCTCCTCGTGCGCAGAGATGCTGGGCTCAACCTGTCCGACAGAGCAGGCTCAGGGAGGAGCAGCAAGCCAAGGCCAGCCCCCGCCCTGCTGCACGGGCCGCCACGGTGCAAAGGGGAATGCAGTGTGTGACACTCACTTCAAAGGCTCTGGAACTTGTCAGTCAGGGACCGCATGGCCGCTGAAACAGAGACAGGCGTAAGCAGACCCTCCAGACGTGGGGAGAGAGGAGCCCGTCCCCCTGTCCCCGTGGGGAACCGCCTAGCCCTGCAACCTGAAACCCCCTCCAGCCCCTATCCCAGGAGTGCGGGCCTGACTCACTCACCCACCACCTCCATTCACCATGGACACGTCCTCTAAGGGAACGCGATGTGCCGGTACTTCTCCAGCTTTGAGGCACATCCGACTCAGTCAGACTTGGCCAGACACATAGACACACACAGACAGACACACACAGACACACACACACACACACACACACACACACACACGCACAAGCCTTGCAAGCCATACCAAGGAACCGTTAAAGGGAAAATCAAGGCGGCATCTGCAAATGTCCTAAAGGAGGGAGACCTGTGTGACCTGTTCCCGCCAGCAGAGCGGCCACGCAGGCGAGGCACGACTGAACCGCCTGTGCGCACACCTAGCTGTGCACGCACTGTAGGCTCCCGGGCCAGGCCTGCCAGGGTCTCCTCCCCACAGGAACGGTGGTCCCTGGGAGGCCGCCTGCACCTGTTGCCCATCCCGGGTCCTGACCTGGGGACCCCCACCCCACCCCACGGCCTGCCTCTGCCCCAGCCCGGCCCCAGCCAGAGGTTCCTCATACCAAGCTGCTCTTTAAGATCGTCTATTTCTCTCTGTAGCATGAGACACTAGGCCGGCAGACAGCAGACACAGAGAGAGAAACCATTAGTATCCTCTGGCTTCCTCTCTCCTCCACCTCCCCCTCTCCCGCAGGTACTACATCCCCAGGCCCAGTGGCTAGACCCCCACGGGCTCCTCAGTGGAGAGGCGGCACCTTCCCTCTGTGGCGAGCAGATCGGGGTGGGTGGGGGGCGGGGCACCCAGGTCAGTCTAGCCTGGACCTGGATCCCACCCTCTAGGTTGGGCGTGCCTTTCTAGGAGCCACAGGAAGCATTACCCGAGGACAGTCCTGTGCGCCAGCTGGCGGCTGCTGCTGCCTCTCCGGCCTTGGGGGCTGGTCAAGTGGCTCCTGGTCACCTGAGAGGGAAGGAACATCAAATCCAGCTTCCAAGGCCCCCACGGAGGTGCAAAGGGCCTCAGCGGGGTCCAACGTGAGGCAGCACCACCCTCTGCTGGCAACCAGTGGCCCCTGCTCCGCCAGCGGCTCCAACCTTCTCTCTGGACCCGTCCCCCCTGTCCCCCAGGGGCAGCCAGCCCATCCTTGAGGGTGGGCCCCAGGGACCCTGGCTCTGGCTCGGACTCTCCCAGAGGGGCAGCCACAGCCAGCCCCTGGCAGGAGCAACGCACCCATACAGGACTCATCAGAAGAAAGGCGCCGTGCTGCTGAAAGGCTGTGTCCGGGGCCGCAGTTTGGGGCACTGCCACGCATCACCCCTGCTGCACAAACCCCACCTGGGGGAGAACGCGGCTTAAGGCCGATCCTGTCCACACCCCATGTCCAGTGCGAGAAACTGCCCGGGGAGGCGGGCCGCAGAACTGAGCCCCCAGCAGGGCCAGAGCCAGAGCCAGAGCCAGAGGTTTCCCTCCTCCTCCTCCCCTCTCCCCCGCACTCCTCTGACACCCACAAGACTCACCGGAGGGTGCAGGCCCTCTGGGCAGGACGTCTCCCTGGCTTGGCGCCAAGGGTTCCGAGCTTCCTGGCACTTGGGGGGCTCTGGCCTGGAGGTCGCCAGTGCTGCATTCTCCACGATGCATGCACAAACAAGATGGCCCTGGCCTCTGTTTTGGAAGCTAAAAGAAAAATTCCTCACCCATCTGGACTTGGGGTGTGTGTGTGTGTGTGTGTGTGTGTACACACCCACGTGTGTATAA
Source organism: Lutra lutra (assembly GCF_902655055.1). Classification (NCBI taxonomy): domain Eukaryota; kingdom Metazoa; phylum Chordata; class Mammalia; order Carnivora; family Mustelidae; genus Lutra; species Lutra lutra. The sequence goes on along the minus strand of NC_062296.1, from coordinate 49,028,129 downwards.
GAGCTGAGGTGAGGCGGGGAATGGGCAAGGGAACTCAGAGGCCGATCTGGCTGGTACCTTCTCCCTCAATCAGCCCCAGGCCAGGAGGCAGGGCTGAGCCAGGGAGATGAGTAGGCCACTGACAAAGCCCAGGCAGCTAAAGCCTGAAGGGTCGTGGTCCAAGCTTTGAAGGGGTTCCTGGCTTCCAATCAGCTACCAGTCCTCCCTTCATCCAGACGCCTCTCTGGGGGAAGGAGGCAGGAAACGTGCCAAGGGTTCAGAACGGTGCCGGGCTCACACGCAGTGCTACCCCCAGGTTAATACCTGCCCCTGTGAAAACGACCCTCGAGCGGGTCTGCCATCCCAGTGATCCCAATGACCCAGGGCCACCCACGGCAACCCCTGAAGTAGGGACAGAGGCAGCATGGGTAAAGAACTGGGCAGAGCCGGAGGGGCAGGGGGAGAGGAAGGGCACCCAGAGAGAAGGAGCATGGCCTACTCACCTGGCCCTTTGGGAATGCGTCTCTGTTTGAGTCAGTGCCTTCTCCTGCCGACGCCACCACCTCCGCCTCCCGTGTCCTCCTGGCCACCGATTTCTTCCCGGCCCCCGTGTGCTTGGGCTGTTTGATTCCCCAAGGGCCCACGGGATGCTTCTTGGACTTGCCAAGCAGCGAGACACCAGAGATTGGGGGGAAGGTGGCCGGTTCCAGGGGAGCTGCCGAGACTCTCTGCCCCCAGGAAGGAAAGCTTTTCCCCGAGGCGACTCTTGAGGGGCCCCCTAGGGATTTCTTCTCCTGGGTCACCTTCCTCCTAGAGGTGGCCCGGGGCAAGCCGCCTGCAGCAGCAGCAGCAGCAGCAGTAGCAGCAGCAACAGCGGTAGCTCCCCGGTAGGTGGGCCTGCTCTCCCCCTTCCCCCAGACCACACTCTGCATTTTCTTGGAGGAAGGCATGTCCAGCTCTCCGATGGCCTGCCTCTCCACAACCGAAGTGAATCCTCGGGGAGCCGAGGTCAGGAAAGGGCCCGGCACGTGCAGGAAATTCTCCCTGACGCGGAAATTTGAGTGTCTGGGTGTGTCCCCGGGATCCTCGGGGCTGCTGGGCTTGGCCTGGCCTCCTTCTTTGGAGTAAATGCTCACCCTCATCAGCTGTATCTCCCCGAACTCATCGGAGGACTCGGGGTCGGAAGGCAGCGGGGCGCCCAGGCCTTCGGCAGCAGCGGCGGCGGCGGCGGCGGCGGGGGGGGGGCCGCTGGCGATCCGTCCTGGCATTCGCCCTGCTCTTAGCGCCTCTTCTCGGGTTCCCCCAGGCCCGGCCGCTCTCGGGCCCAGCCACGCGCGGCCCGGCGGCGGAAGGCGGCTGCGACTCCACGCGGCCCAGGCCGAGCGCGCCTCGCCCACTGGGCCCCGCGTCGAGGCCCGCCCAACCGCCCGACGCTTCGGCGGCGCAGCTCTCGGGGGACGGGTTTCTCCGCAGGCCCAGGGCGTCGCGGTCTGTCAGCTGCTGCACGATGTCCGCCGCGGACTCGTCAGCCAGGTGGGCCGCGTAGTCCGGGGCGTCCCCCTTGTCATCGGCCGGGGAGCCGGGGCGGCCTTCGCGGCCCCACAGCACCGGCCCTCCCGCTTCCAGCACTTCCCGCTCGGACTCGAAGCCCTCGGCGTCTGCGAACCCGCCCTCGCCCTCGCCGCTCCGCGGCGGGCCCACATCCAGACCTAGTCCCGGGGCTCGCGGGGCCCGCGGGGCCCCGGGGCCGGAGGGGCGGACGCCGGCCTGCTCCCCGCCCTCGGGGCCGAAACCCGCTGCCCAGACAGACCCCTCATCCGGAGTGCTCATGCCGGCGACGCCGCGCAGCCGGGCTTTGAGGGAGACGACCGCCCTGGTCCCGGCGCGACGGGTGAGAGGCGAGGGCGCCTGAACGGCGGCGGGAGTCGCTCGGCGTCCGGACGACGCCGGCCCTCACCACAGGCTCCACGCCACGCGGTGTGGCGTTGAACCGCTCGAGATCGCCTCAAACAACGCGTGGCTTGCGCGCGCCTCCGACGGGACTGCGGCGGCTTCCTCATTGGTCCGCCCCCCACCAACCAGCGCGCCCCTTGTTGGCCCGCCCCTCGAGGCCCTAACCAGTGGGGTCGAGCGCCGTTGGTTCGCCCTGCAGCGGGCGGGGGCTGGGTGTCCGCGAGTCCTGGCGTTGCTTCCGGCTGTTCTGGTCCCGTCTCCCTTGGCCAGAACCTGCTTTCCACTTGGAGTCACCGCTCTGAGCTTCGGTCTCTCCATCCACCGAGCCGGGTGCGGCGGCACCTGTCTCCCGGGTCTTGGGGACGAAAGGTCGGGACGGAGGTGAGACACGGAGCACACAGAGGATTCGCCGGCCTGTTTTCCACAGTGGCACTTAGGACCCGATGGGAAACTGGGCACGGGAAGCCCGCAGTCACCGATCAGTGGATGGGGGGCGGGAGGCGGGCATACTTTCCTGCGAAGGGCCCGAGAGCAAACGATGTCATATTTACGCGCCTTTCATTCTTTGTCGCAACCACTCGACCACCATGGACCATCAAGTTGGTCCGTGACACTCTGCTCCGGGAACTGTATTGGCAGGCAGGTCTGGTGCACAGGCTGGGCTTTGCCCCCCTCCTGCCGGCCCCTCCTCCTCTCCGAGGCAGTTCAACAAAAGAGGGAATCCGAGCCGCCAGTGCAGGCACCAAAAGATGCTCACCATCACCAATGCCGGAGGTGTGAACTAAAACCTCAACTCGGTGTCCACAATCTGGACTTGGGACGATCAAAGAGCTGAACCATTGTAAGGGTGGCAGTGGTTGTGAGCAAACCGGTGCTTTTGCCCACTGCTGCGGGTGGGGGTGGGGGCCCAGGGCAGCCTTTTGGGAGGGTATTTGGCAGAATCGATGCAAAGCAACTTAAACAATAGGTGCCACATGCCTGGCGCTCATGTAAGCGCTGTAGTTAACTAGTCACGCACCCACAAGACACGCGTAGGGTTGAGGTACCCTCGATTACCGTCCTCTTACAGGGGAGGAAACGGGCACTGAGAGGTTGAGCCACTGGCCCAAAGTCATTAGGATTGCTGGGATCCCTGGCAGGATCAAAAGCACGCAGTTTGGGGGCAGAGTGCTCGCTTTGAGCGGAAAACCTTAAAGCGGAGAACACCCATATTCCCTATCTACCATCCAGCAAATCTGCTGCCGGGTACTTCTTCTGGAGACTCGCTCGTTCACGCAGTGGGTAAGGAAGGACACGTGCGCTAGGACGTTGGTGATGAGAAAAACTGGGAACACTCCAAGTTCCCAGCAGTGAGGAGAGGGATGCAAGCAACGGAAAGTGTGCATCCCGAGGACGGGAAAGGCAGCAGTCAAAAGGAACGCGAGAGGCCACGTTCACAGATTTCAAAGCACCCTCGTGACTGAATAGAGCAATTTGGAGGTCAGTGGAGCTGGACACACATTGGTAAATAATGAAATGAATTGAAAACCACCAACCTCTCCTATGTTGAGACTAGGTAGAGGTGTAGGTACAAGAATGTCGAGAGGTCTGGAGCAAGGTACAGCTAAGTAGGACTAACAGTGGTGGTGGCGGTGGGGGTGGGGGTGGGGCGCCAATGGTCTCTCAGATTTTCCTGACACTACGGGTTCCCAGCTTCTCTGAGCTGAGCAGTCATGACATCTGGGGAGTGGTCCCTCTCTCCCTTGGCTTCTGTGAGGTCCCGGCCTATTAGAATTTCCCTTGCTTGCCACCCAACCCCTACTCCAAGGGCCCTCCATTCCTTCCGTGCTTTTCCTTCCTCTTTCCCATTCATGCTCTTCTGTTTGCCCCTTGCCTCTCCTTCCCACATCCTACTCTGGCTGATCCCCAAGAGAGGCCTGGGGTGCCTGAACACTCCTTGTCTGTGTGAGCTCCGAGGCCCAGTGTCACTGGGTCTGCACCCGAGAAGCCTACCGTGCTGGAGAACGTCACAGAGCAGGGGAGACTGGGCACACTCTAACTCTGCGATGAGCCTCCTCCTGCAGTGTGCACCCCCCCTCCGCTGTCCCTGCCTGTGTGTGGAAAACGCCCTCTCCCACTTCTCCCACTGACTCTTAAAGTCATGGTGCTGTTTCAGACGTGCTTAAATTGGTCACGGAGGATACAACAGCATCTCTTCTCCCCACCGCCCTCCTAGGGAACATTGCCGATGGAGCCAGTGGAAGCCTCCTTGTCCCTATCCCCCGCAGACAGAATCCTGGAGCCTTTTCGCACCTTCCGCACTCTCGTCATCCCTGGGGCTCTCGTGTCTCCTCTTTGCTTGCACCCTACAGGTCTCCACCGGCATCCGCAATCCCTGCTGACTCCCTCCCTTCAGCCTCGCTCTGCTCCGATAGCGGTTTCAACTTACCTGTTTGGTCTGTGGCGGGACCAGTGTCAGGGCATCCACTTGGCCGCCCTGGCGTGATAGCTTCTTACCACACAGACACAGTGACCCAGTGTGGGGGTTTTCGCCCCAACTGCCACGTGTATCAGTTGTCAAGTTGAGGACTGGAGAAGTGACCACTGCCGTGGTCCATGACTGGGTCTCTAGTCCCAACTCCATTTATTACCAGGGTCTCCTCAGCCCCAGTCTCGCCAGGCCCTGTCGTGACACTGTGGGGCTCCAGAATCAGTGTCACCTCAGACCCTGTGTCAGATGGTTCCAGGCATGTCTGAATATTCCTCTCTCCCCAGGGCACCATCCCCTGAGAAATGGCAGTCCTTTTCTGTAGAGAAGGACAGTGGCGTCACAAACCGTATATATACTGACCGCCTGGTTTCCAGACCCTTCCTCCTCAGGACTCCTCCACCTCTTCAGTCAGTGGGGCCGGTCTCAAAACCGCCTCAGGACCAGGAACTGAGCAAGAAATTGTGACTCTTTCCTGGGACGACCACCCTCTTCCTCTTGCCTTTTTTGGGCCGCCGTTGCCCCGAGGGAGCCAGGCTTTTGGAACCATCCTCTCAGCTCTGTGCCAGTCGCCCTTGCCAGTTGTTACTAGAAACATGGTCTCCTGGAGTCTCTTAGTCAAGAGCCACCCCAGCCCTCTGTTATGTCAGCGTTCCCTCACCTCCCATGGATGGGGATGAGCCCGGGCCAGGACCACCTTCCTTCCGTCATCTGCCCTGGCCTGCAGAGGAGAGCAACCGCCGAACTTCTTGGTGATGCTGTCCCCTCCCCAACCAGAACACTCCTGATGGCTTTGGTGCATGGTGTGTCCTCTCGGCCCTCCTGTGGCGCATAACCGTCTGGCCTCACATGTTCTATCTGTTCCACCAGGACTGCCTCACTCAACCTCTTTGTTCCTTCCTCTGCCACCTGCTTGTCCAGGGCAGGGACTCGCACTTCTCTCCGTGTGGGCCTTCAGCTTCTTAAAGCTTTGGAGGGCCATGCTGGTGGTGAATTTGCTCCCTCTCCTGGAGTCCCTGCCAGTACGGGAAATCCCGTGCGATGAGAAAGTGCCCCCCACTCAGTAAAACCTGCTTATCCAGTCTTCTCTTCCTGTCCTCTTGATCCAGCACCCTCAAACTCCAATCCCAAGGCTATTTCCCCTGCTCCTGCCAGTACAGAGCAGCTATTTCTGGAAACTGCCTCGGTGTATCATTTCTTTTCTCCCTTATCAGGCTTGGCATAGCCCCAGCGAGGTTATGGAGAGAAGATCAGGGCTTCCGCTGGGAGGGGCCCCTGTGGTTGGCGGGGAGCATTCTCCACAGCGTCTATCAGCACAGGGCACATGCTGGGTCTTGCTAGGGAGCGAAGGGCCACCCTGAAAGCTCCGAGGCCTCAGGGGCTGGGGCCCCAGCACCAAGGAGTCAAGTGGTATATGAGAACACATCTATCTAACCCCAAAGACGGTAGTCCTGGAGAAACAGAGGCACAAAAAGACATAAGAAATGTATACAAGTCACAGCAAAGCAACATCTGTAAATTCACCCCTAGTTTGAATGCATTAATCGCCAGGTATAGAGAGGGTCCACCCAGTGTAAGGCCCGGTGCATTCCACTGTATGCTCTGGTCAGGCGAGGTTCTTCCGATAACGCCCTAAACCCACTGAGAGGGAAAAGACTGAGGACGATCTACCGAGAGTTCAGCCTCTAGTGTGCCGTCGTGGCCATCATCACAACACACAAAGTAGCCCTTTAAGGCAGAACGTGTTCCCAGTGACAGAACTGGACATTTTTTTCTACGATTCTATTTATTTATTTGAGACAGAGAGAGTGTGCGCACAGAGGGAGAAGCAGACTCCCCCCCTGAGCAGAGAGCCCTCGGTGGGGCTCGATCCGAGGACCGTGGGACCATGACCACAGCGGAAGGCATTCTCTTAACCAACTGAGCCACCCAGGCGCCCCCAGAATTGGAGAGTTTATAATGATAAAAGGATCCACCAGTATGGGAGACATCACAGTTGTAGACTTAGGTGCGCGGAAGTACAGAACCTCAAAATACGTACAACAGAACTTGACAAAATTGATGGCAGAACTAGCACATTCAACGGTGGTATCTGGAGGCTTTAATACTCTGTCTCAATAATTGATAGAAGGACTAGACAGAAAATTTGTGAGGATATAGAAGACCTGAACAGTCTTGGTTTTAGCTTGAACTAATGGACACCTACAGGATGCTCCATTCAAGAGCTGCTGTGTACTCCTCCTTTTCTTTCTTTCTTCTTTTTTTTTTTTTTAATTTTGTATTTAAATTCAACGTAGTTAATGTATATGGCATTACGCCTTTCAGGGGTAGAATTTAGTGATTCATCATCAGCTGCATATAACACTGGGGGCTCATTTCATCAAGTGTCCTCCTCAAGGCCCTTCCCCCACTTACCCCATCCCCTACGCACCTCCCCTCCAGCAATTCTCAGAACTCGGGGATTGTTTCCTAGAGTTAAGAGTGTCTTCGGGTTTGCCTCCCTCTCTGTTTTTGTCTTATTTTTTCTTCCCTTCCCCTAGGTTCATCTGTTTTGTTTCTTCTATTCCACATTCTTTTCAAGTCCACATGCTCATTTCCTGGGATAGAACATGCTGAGGACCATGAAGCTGATCTCAACAGCTTTGAAGGGATCTAAATTATGCAAGGATTTAACGCTCTCGTGGTAGAAGAGTGTGTGAGACTCAATACCACCCAAGAAATGCTTCAAGGAAAAGAATGATCTTAGGGAACAGCCAGCTTTCGTGTCAAGGAGGACGATTTGGGGGACATCTGGAGATGTTGAGGATTTTCGGGTCCTTTCTGTTCACTCACCCTCTTCACTCCCACCTGATGACCCTGGTTCCCATTTTCCTGAGAGTAGAGGGCAACTGGCAGAAAACTTCCTTCCGTCCTTATAAATGTGTCCCTCCATTTGGGATCACTCGTATCAATGTACTGTCATGTCATTTCTCCTAACTTAAAAAACCCCTCTTCTGATCCCACTTTCCACTTGAGTGCCCCCACATTTCCCTGCTCGGCCTTACAGAAGAACCCCTTTGAATAGTTGTGTCAGGGCAGCTGGGTGGCGCAGTCCGTTGAGCAGACTCTTGATCTGGGCTCAGGTCGTGGTCTCAGGGTTTTGAGATCGAGCCCTGTGTTGGGCTGGGCGCTCAGCCTGGAGTCTGCTTGAGATTCTCTCTCCCTCTGCCCCTCCTGATCATGCTTCCTCTCTCTCTCTCTCTCTCTCTCTAATAGGAAAATAAATCTTAAAAGAATAAGTTGTTCGTACTGTTTCAAGTTCCTCTCCTCCCGTTCAGTCCTCCTCTCTGTTTGAATCTCACAAAGCATTACTGAATGCTTGCCACCTGCTGGGCACTGTTCTAAGACCTGGAGCTACATCGGTGAACTGGGCTAAAGGAACTTCCGTTTCTGTCATAGACCTATCATCCGTCTCTTCCAAATCTTCAAATACCTTCATTCCTTTGTTCTTGGAGTATGCCTTCCCAGAGCACGCTCCAGTCTTTGTTGATTGCTAAGGGTGCTGCATCAATCTAGAACATTCCTTTGCTAGGCACCCAAGTGCGGTCTGGGGCCTCTCGGAACCCACTTTTTTCTTGTTGTTTACTACAGTGTTTTTGATGAGACACATCCTCTGGGTACTTCCTGAGAAAAGACACATGGTAAGTGACTTCTTTTGAGACTTTACCTGGGCAAAGTTTGTCTTGATCTCATTCTTAATTGATACCTAGATGTATAAATTTCAGGCTGAAATTTCCCCCCAGGGATTTTGAAGGCCTTGATCTACTCTTTGTTTTTTTTTTTTATTAACTTCCAATATCATTTCTGAGAAGCGTGCCATGATTCTGAATGGTATTATCAGTCCCAATCCTGTTTATGGATAGATTTGTGTAATCTTCTCTACCATTAGGATATAAAATATTTTCATTATAGTTAAAATTTCCCTCACTCTACCCTCTTTTTAAACCCTCTTTCCGATCCTAAATCTATGCTAACCAGTGATATGCTTCCCATTCTTATATTTTTACCTTTTCCAGAATTGTATACAAGCATAATGATAGCACATTATCTCTTGTGTCTTGTCCTTTCATTTAACAAAATGCATTTGTGATTCATCAAAATTGTGCAAATAGCAATTGTACTCTCCTTTATGTTGGCTAAGTAGTATTCAATTTTATGGATGCATCAAAGGTTGCTTTTCATTCATCTGTTAAAAGACATCTTGATTTCTTTTAATTTTTGAACTAATATGAATAAAATTGCTATGAGCATTCATGGAGAAGTTTTTTTGTAAACACAGGTTTTCATTTCTCTAGCTCTATGGAAAGCATTCAGAAATGACATTGCTGAGTGCTATGATTATTTCATGTTTACTTGTGTAAAAAATTGGCAAACTGCTTTACAGAGCAGCTGTACCATTTTGCATTGCCTTCATCAATGTCTGAGCATTCCATTTACCTCCAATCTTACCCAGCACTTGGTTTTGTCAGTATATTTTAATTCAGCTATTGTAATAGGTATGTAGTGGTATCTCATTGTTGTTTTACTTTGCATTTTCCTAATGGCTAATAACACTTTTTCATGTGCTCAACTGCTATTCTCATATCCTCTTTGGTGAAGTGTCCATAAGTGTCCATTCTTAATTAAACTATTCATTTTTTTAAAATTAAATTTTCTAAAAATATTTTACTTATTTGAGAGAGAGAGAGAGAGAGAGAGAGAGAGAGAGATTGTGAGATAGTGAAAGAGAAAGAGAGCACGAGGAGGGGGGCAGAGGGAGTAGCAGACTTCCCACCGATCAGGGAGTCTGATATGGTGCTTAATTCCAGGACACTGGGATCAAGACCTGAGCCCAAGGCAGATAGATGCCTAACCGACTGAACCTTCCAGGTGCCCCAAGCTGTTGATTTTCTTATTGTTGGGTTTTAAGAGTTCTTTGTATACTCTGGATCATAGTTGAGTATATAATTTACAAATATTTCTATGTATTATTTGTTTGTTTTTTTATTCTCTTAACAGGATCTTTCTCAGAATAAACATTTTTAATTTTCATGAAATATAATTTAACACTCATTCCTTTTTTTTTTTTACATGTTTCTGGTGTTATGTCTTAGAATTATTCATATATCCCCATGTTATGACAAAATCTTCTTGGATTTCTCTCACTGGTACTTTGTGGTTTTGAGAATAAAGATCTTGTATATATTTTGTTAGATACATCCCTAAATATTGTAAATTATATTGGTTTTTAAATTTTTGGTTTCCATTTGTACATTTATTGTATATAGAAGTACAATTGATTTTTGTTAATGATGTTGTATCCTGTGATCCTACCAAACTCATTTGTTAGTTATGAGAATTTTTAAAATAGATTTCATGGGATTTTTCTATTTAGATAATCATATTGCCTATGAATATGGTCAGTTTTATGTCTTCTTTTCCTATTGGAATGTCTTTTATTTATTTTTTTTGAATTATTATACTAGCTAGGATTTTCAGTATGATGTTGAATAAGAATGGTAAATATGGACATCCTTGCCTTATTCTTTATCTTAGAGGGAAACCAGTTAGTTTTTCACTATCAAGTATGTTAGCTGTAGGTTTTTTATAGATGCCTTTTAGTAGGTTCGGGAAGTTCCCTTCCATTCATAGTTTGCTGAGTTTTTGTCTTGAATAGATGTCAAAGGTGTTTTCTTAATCACTTGTCATGATGGCATGACTTTTCTTTTATAAAATAGTAATATAATATCTTTAATTTGAGGGCTTTAAATTGAGGTGGTGCAGTTGGTTAAGCATCTGACTCTTGGTTTCGACTCGGGTCATCATCTCATGGCTTGTGAGATTGAGCCCCTCAGTGGTCTCCGTACTCAGTGACGAGTCTGCTTGAGATTCTCTCCCTCTATCCCTCCCCCAACTCATGTGTGCACATGTACTCTCTCTCTCTCAAATAAATAAATTAAAAAAATAATAATGGCTTTAATTGATTTTTTAAACATTGAACAAACCTTGTATTCCTGGAATAAGCATCACTTGTTTGAGATATATTTTTCTTTATATACATTGCTGGATTTGATTTGTTAATATTTTTTTCAATTAAAAATTTTTTAAAAAAAAGAATTTATTTGACAGAGAGAGAGAGCCCAAGCAAGCCGAGTGGCAGGCAGAAGGAAAGGGAGAAGCAGGCTCCCTGCTGAGCAGAGAGCTGGACATGGGGCTCAATCCCAGGACTGGAGCGGAAGGCAGACCGACTGAGCCACCCAGGTGCCCCTGATTTGTTAAGATTTTGTTGAGGATTTTTGTGTCTATGTTCATGAGGTTTTTGATCTGCAGGTTCTTGCTTGCTTGTTTTTTTGTTTGTTTGTTTGTTTGTCTTTGGTTTTGGTGTCAGGGTAATGCTGGTCTCATGAAAGGGGTTGGAAGCTCTTCTCTCCTGTTCTATTTTTGGGAAGAAGTTTTACAAAATTGATGTTAATTCTTTAAATGTACAGTAGAATTCACCAGTGAAACCATCTGGGCCTATCATTTTCTTTTTTGGAAGGTATTTAGCAATGAATTCAATTTCTTTATAAGAGTATCCAAGTTATCTATTCAATATTGGATAATTTTTGGTAATTTGAGGTTTTCAAGATACTGGCCTATTTCTTATAAGCTATTCAATTTATGTGCATTGACTTATTCATATTACCATTTCCCCCCCTATTTGACCAATAGCAATATATTTTCTGTATTCTTGGAATCTGGAAATATTTGATTGGTGACTTTTTTATGATGTGCATTTTGTTGTGTATTTAGTATGTATACCCTTTCACCGGAAATGTGTGTCTTTCCATTCCAGGAACTTTTCTACTCAGTCAATTTGAGCCGCTGTAATAGAATGCCATGGACTGGGTGGCTTATAAATGACACTTATCTCCCACAGTTCTGGAGGCTGGATTGTCCAAGGTCAAGGTACCAACAGTTTGGTAACTAGTAAGGGCCCACTTCCTGGTTCACAGACAATGTCTTCTTACAATATCCTCATGTGGTGGTGGGCCAGAGAGCTCACTGGGGTCTCTTTTATAAGGGCACTAATCACTTCTGTGAGGGCGCCACCCTCATCATCTAATCCCCTCCTAAAAGCATCCCTTCCAAATACTATCACACTGGGGCTTAAGTTTTAACCTTTGAATTTGGGGGGACACAAACATTCAGCCTATAGCATTGTCTTCATTTTTCCTCTCCAGCATTTTCTTTTTTTCTCTTCTTTTAGAACTGCTAACATTTCCATGCTGGTGAGCTCTCCACACATCCATAGAGCCAAGAACACCGTTCCTAGACCAGCAGACTGGATTTTGAGATTGATCATGAAATTTTCTAAGCTCTTCTCTTCCATTATCCATTTCACTGTCCCCTTTCCATGGTTTCTGGGATACCTCTGAAGCTTTAGTTTTCAACCTTTTATTGAAGTTTGTGGTTTGTTTTGAATCTCCATTCTTCTATTTTCGTTTCTACAAGTTCTTTTTTATTTTCTGTTCCTCTTTTAAAGCATGGGTGCAGAATCTTCTCTCATTTCTCTAGGATATTATTTAGAGGACTTGGGGTTTATGGTTTTATAAAAAGCATTTTTTTCTGTTCCTCATATTATATCTGCTTCCTCTGGAGTCTACTTTGCTATTTGTCTTGGTTCCTCTCATATAGGAGATCTTTTTTTTTTAAGATTTTATTTATTTATTTGACAGAGATCACAAGTATGCTGAGAGGCAGGCAGAGAGAGAGGGGGAAGCAGGCTCCCTGCTGAGCAGAGAGCCTGATGCAGGACTCGATCCCAGGACCCTGAGATCATGACCTGAGCTGAAGGCAGAGGATTAACCCACTGAGCCACCCAGGTGTCCCTCATATTGGAGATCTTATTCAAATGCTGTAGGATCCCTGGAAGTCCATTGATAGTACATTTTGAGGCACTAACATGCTGACTGCAAGTTGTATTTCTTTCATTTTCTAGCCTTAAAAAAAATATTTTATTTATTTATTTGAGAGAGAGAGGGAGAACAGAGAGAGAACGCGAGAGCACAGAGAGTGAGAAGCAGTTTCCCCACTGAGCAGACAGTCCAATGAGGGGCTCGATCTCAGGACCCTGGGATCATGACCTGAGCCAAAGGCAGACGCTTAACCACTGAGCCACCCAGGTGCCCCTTCTAAGCCTTTTTATTGTGAAAAGTAAAGTACATAAGATGATCACCAAACTCAATGGATGATCATAAAGCAAACACATTTGGACCAACCACAAAAGTCAAGAAATAGAACGTTACGAGTACTCAGAGGCTTTCCCTGTGTCCCTTCTCAATCAGTTTGCCTTTCCCCTTTCCAAAAAGTAACAACTATCTTAACTTTCATGGTAATCACTTCTTTGTTTTTCATTAGAGTCTTACGTGCAGTTATAAGGAACACTGTTAAATGTTGCTCTTTTTCGCTTCTTAAAAAAAGTTATGGTGGGGGGCGCCTGGGTGGCTCAGTGGGTTAAGCCGCTGCCTTCGGCTCAGGTCATGATCTCAGGGTCCTGGGATCGAGTCCCGCATTGGGCTCTCTGCTCCGCAGGGAGCCTGCTTCTTCCTCTCTCTCTGCCTGCCTCTCTGCCTACTTGTGATCTCTGTCTGTCAAATAAATAAAATCTTAAAAAAAAAAAAAGTTATGGTGGGGGTGGACGATGGGGTAACTGGGGAGAGGGACATTAAGGAAGGCACGGGAACTAAGGAGCACTGGGTATTATATAAGACTGATGAATCACTGACCTAATAATATACTATATGTTAGTTAACTGAATTGAAATTTTTTAAAAAGATGTTATTTATTTATTTGACAAAAAGAGAGAGAGAGCGCACAAGCAAGGGGAGAGGCAGAGGGAGAAGCAGACTCCCTACTGAGCAGGGAGCCCGACATGGGGCTCGATCCCAGGACCCTGGGATCATGACCTGAGCTGAAGGCAGACATTTAACCGACTGAGCCACCCAGGCACCCCAATTAATTGAATTTAAATAAAAAATTTTATGTACATGGAATCTTACTGTATACAGGACTGTGGGTCTGGTTGTGTGGTAGACAGACTGGTGGCCAGGTAAATACATCCATGTTCTAATCTGGGGAACTTATGACAGTGTCTGGTCATGTGGCTGAAGTGAACTGAGGTAGCAGATGGAATTAAAATTGTTAATCAGTTGACTTTAAGATAGAGAGATTACTCTGGATTATCTGGGTAGGTCCAGTATAATCATAAGCATCCTGAAAAGTGGAAGAGGGAGTCAGAAGAGGGAGAACCAGAGTGATAGTAGCATTGAAAAGGACTCAGTACAGGGGCACCTGGGTGGCTTAGTTGTTAAGCGTCTGCCTTCGGCTCAGGTCATGATCCCAGGGTCCTGGGATTGAGTCCTGCATCAGGCTCTTTGCTCAGTGCGGAGCCTGCTTCTCCCTCTGCCCTTCTCCCTGCTCATGCTCTCCCCCTGCTCATGCTCTCCCTCTCTCCCCCCACCCCTGCTGACAAATAAACAAATAAAAAATCTTAATAAAAAAAGACAAGAATGTCCACTTTCACCACTGCTATTGAACATTATACTATAAATTCTAGCCAGAGCAATTAGGTAGAAGAATAAATAAAAAATATACAAATTAGAAAAGAAGAAGTGAACTATCTCTAGTCGTGGATGACATGATCCTATGTAAAGAAAATCCCAAAGAATCTTTAAAAAAAAGCTGCTATAGCTAATAAATTCAGAAAAGATACAAGATACAAAATCAACAATCAAAAATTAGTTGTGTTTCTATACCAGCAATGAAAAATCCAAAAGGGAAATTAAGAAAACAATTCCATTTAAAATAACATCTAATATAATAAAACATCTAGAAATAAATTAATCAAGAAGCTAAATACTTATATACTGAAAACTACAAAACATTTCTGAAATAAATTAACTATGACCCAAATAAATGGAAACACATCCTATGTTCATGGATTGGAAGACTTAATATTGTTAAGATGCCAGTACTTTCTAAAGCAGTCTTAGGATTGAATGCAATCTCTATCAAAATTCCGGGGACTTTTTTGTAGAAATGGAAAAGCCAATCCTCAAATTCATACAGAACTGCAAAAGACTCCAAATAACCAAAACAATCTTTAAAAAGAAATAAAGTTGGAGGACTCAGTTACCAATTTCAAGCTTATTACAAAGCTATAGTAATTAAGCAATGAAATCCTGGCATAAGGATAGGTGTATAGAAACATAAAATAGAATTGAGGGTCCAGTTATAAAATGACATACCTATGATTAATTGATTTTCAACAAGGGTGTCAAGACCATTAAATGGAAAAAAAAAGACCATTCAATGGGGGAATGAAGACTCTAACAGATGGTAATGGGAAAATTAGATATCCACATGCAAAAGAATGAAATTTAACCCCTCCCTCATACTATATACAAAAATTAACTCCAAAAGGATCAAAGACCTAAATATAAGTGTGAAAATTATAAAAATCTTAGAAGAAACATAACAATCAACCTTCATGATCTTAGATTTGGCAATGAATTCTTAAATATGGCAACAGAAACTTGGGCAACAAGAGGGAAAATAAACTGGACTTGACCAAAATCACAATTTTTGAGCATCAAAGAATATTATTAAGAAAGTGAAAAGAAAACCTATAGAATGGAAGAAAATATTTGCAAATCATATATCTGATAAGGGTTTAATATCCAGAGTATATAAAGAACTCCTATAACTCAACAGTGAAAAGATGTCCCTATTAAACATGGGCAAAGCATTTGAAAAGACATTTCTCCAAAGAAGATATACATATGGCCAGATAAATACATGGAAAGATGCTTAACATCGTTAGTAGGGAAATGCAAATCAAAATCCCAAGGAGATCCCATTTCACACCTACCAGGATGGCTATCATAGAAAAAACAAACAGAAAATAACAAATGTTGAGAAGCATACAATGAAATTGGACACTCATGCATTGCTGGTGGTCATGTAAAATGGTGTAGTTGCTGTGGAAAACAGTCCGCTAGTTCCTTAAAAGGTAAAACATAGAGTTGCCATATGACCCAGCAATTCCACTCCTAGGTACATATCCAAAATAACTGAAAAAAAAAAAAAGTATCCAAGAGAAACTTTTACACCAGCATTCACTGCAGAATTATTCACAGCAGCCAAAAGTGGAAACAAGTCATTGTCCATTAACAATGAATGGATAAACACGATATGATGCATAATACAATGGAATATTATTCAGCCAAAACAAGGGATGCAGTTTTGATACACACTACAACATGGATGAACCTTGAAAACATTCTGCTAAGTGACACAAGAGGACAAATATTGTATGATTTCACCTATCTGAAATCTCTAGAATTAGCAATGCCATATAGATAAGAAAGTAAATTAAATTAAATTAAAGGTTACCTGGGGCTTGGGCATGGTGGAAATGGGGAGTTATTGGTTATTGACTTAATGGTTACAGGGTTTTGTTTTAGGTGATGAAAAAGTTTTGGACACATATAGTGATAATGGCTGCAAAATATTGTGGATATAATCAATGCCAGTGACATGTACACTTAGAATTGTTAAAATCATAAATATTACATCATACATCTTTTACTACAAAAGCTAATTCCAAATAACCCGAGAGAAGAAAGAAACAGAAGGGAAAAACAAAGAAGAGACATAACAAATTGAAATCAGCTAGCAAAATGATAGACTGTATTTCAAACATATCAATAATCATGTTAAATTGGATGATCTACACACATCCGTTAAAAGACAAGATTGTCAGGGGCACCTGCCTGGCTCAGTGTGTAGGGCATGTGACTCTTGATCTCGGGGTCATGAATTCTAGTCCCACGTCAGGCGTAGAGCTTTCTTAAAAAAAAAAAAAAAGAGATAGTCAGACTGGATTAGAAACTGCAACACAACTACATGCTATCTACAAGAAACCCACTCTAACTATAAAGACACAAATTAAAAGTGAAATGAAAGAAAGATATACCATATAGATATTATCTAAAGAAATTCGAACTAGCTATGTTAATTTCAGAGTAAGCCAAGTTCCAAGCAGTGAATGTGTTCAGGGATAAAAAGGGACATTGCATAATGATAAAGGTTATCAATTTTCAAGATGATATAACCATCCTAAATATGTATGTACTTAACAAAAGAACTTCAAAATTCATGAGGCAAAAACTCATAGAACTTAAAGGAGAAATAGACAAATCTACCATTGTAGTTGGAGAATCCACCATTCCTCTCTCAATAATTGAGAGAACAAGTAGGCAGAACGCCAGTGAAGGGGCGCCTGGGTGACTCAGCGGGTTAAACCTCTGCCTTCGGCTCAGGTCATGATCTCAGGGTCCTGGGATTGAGTCCCACATCTGGCTCTCTGCTCAGCAGGGAGCCTACTTCCCCTCTCTTTCTGCCTACTTGTGATCTCTTTCTGTCAAATAAATAAATAAAAGCTTATGGATAACTTGAACAACACTAGCAACCAACTTGACCCAGCTGACACTTAGAGAACCCTCCACCCAACACAAGACAAATCTTTTTTTTTTTAAGATTTTATTTATTTGACAGAGATTTATTAAGATTTATTTATTTGACAGAGACAGCTAGAGAGGAACACAAGCAGGGGAGTGGGAGGGGGAGAGAGAAGCAGGCTCCCTGCTGAGTAGGGAGCCCGACACAGGACTCGATCCCAGGACTCTGGGATCATGACATGAGTTGAAGGCAGACGCTTAACCAAGTGAGCCACCCAGGCGCCCCAACATAATACAGATCTTAAGTGCACACAGAACAACCATGAAGTTAGACCGTACTCTGGGCCATGAGCAACACTTGACAAATTTTTAAGATAGTAGAAATCATACAAATCAGGCCATATTGGAATTAAACTAGAAATTACTACCAGAAAGATATCTGGAAAATCCCCAAGTTTTTGGAACTTGAAAAGTATACTTCTAAATAACCCAGGGGTCAAAGGAAGTTCTTGAGGCAAATTTGATAATACTTTTAATTAAATAAAAATGAAAAGAAAACATATTGAAATTTGTGGGATGTAGCAAAAGCAGTGCTTAGCAGGAAATTTATAGCATTAAATATTTATTAGAAAAGAAAATCTCAAATCACTGAGAGCACATGTAGTGGAATTAATACAATGATTGACCATGAAATTTAAGCTGGGGAGAGAGGGAATTGAGGACATGAAAGGAAGTGGGAGTAGGAGGTTTAATGAGTGGGGCCAAAGTACTGTTAGGGTAGAGGCACAATAAACATTGTTTATTTAGAATTAGAAAGGAGAAAGTGTTAGTTGAAAAGTGGGATGCCTGAAGTTCAGAAAAAAGAGGAGTAGTTTTTTCATTTGTTTTGTTTTGTGTTACTAATTATAAGGTCAGTGGTATGGCCATGCGGGTTAGTGGATTAGTGGATAAAATAGGGTGGAGGGCATGATATTTAGGGGAGAGGAGGTCAAGGAACTGAGAGGCTGGAGATCATCTATTTGGAGACTGAACTGACCAAGAATTACGACAGGAATAGTGTTACAGGGAATAACAGTGAACCAGGTACTAAAATCTTCCAGGAGTAAGTATGAGTGATCCAGGGGTCAGTAATCTCCCTGAGGACAAAAAGCGAATGATATAATTTGAGGACAGGAGATTCAAAGCTGGGGGTTGTTTTTGAGGAGGGAGGAGAATGTCCTGGAAGGGACAACGAGGAGGACAACTTTCCCACTTCCAGGCCCTGTTGTACTGGAGGTGTGGGAGAGAAGACAGCACCATTTAAGAGGGTTTGGGGACACTAAGGATCTCAGAGTTTGATTTCACTTAAGGGAGAAGATGAGGGGATATACAAAGATGCAGCTGCAGATATAGGGGAATTTGATAACTGTCCTCGAATTCTACAGATGGTAAAAGGGTTTCAGAAGTTGGGGAGGAGGGATACGGAGTCATAAAAGCGATATACCGAGCTGTCTGGCTACACTCAAAGAGAAACATGACTTGGGAGTCTTAGGCTACTGACACAAATAGAGAAAAGCCATGTTGAGATTATTTGTGATGGTTTCCAGAAAAATAGTGATGGTGAGGCCCTCTGGAGTGAGAGGTAGTGGTCTGTATCAGTCACGGTTCAGCCAGAGAAGCAGAACCAATAGGATGTATATAATTGGTTTATGTGATTGTGGTATATACAGTTGAAACCTGAACACGTGTTTGAAGCGCATGGGTCTACTTACACATAATTATTTTTCCATAAGTACAGCATAGTTGTGTAAATATATTTTCTCTCCCTTAATGATCTTAAAATAACATTTTCTCTTCTCTAACTTACTTTATTACAAGAAGACAATATATAATACATGTAACATACAAAATATGGATGAATTAGTCAATTCATGTTTATGTTATTGTTAAGGCTTCTGGTCAAGAGGAGGCTATTCGTTAAGTTTTGGGGGAGTCAAAAATTATACACAGGGGCGCCTGGGTGGCTCAGTGGGTTAAGCCGCTGCCTTCGGCTCAGGTCGTGATCTCGGGGTCCTGGGATCGAGTCCCACATCGGGCTCTCTGCTCAGCAAGAAGCCTGCTTCCCTCTCTCTCTCTCTCTCTCTCTCTGCCTTCCTCTCCGTCTACTTGTGATCTCTCTCTGTCAAATAAATAAATAAAATCTTTAAAAAAATAATTTATAAAAAAATTATACACAGATTTTCAACTGCCTGGGGGCTCAGAACCCTAACCCCTGCATTGTTTCAAGGTCAACTGTACTTTGTTTGGAATGTATGATCTTGCAATTGAAAATGGTGATGAGGTAGCAGTTTATTTAGAGGGAGGGCAGAGGGAGAGGGAGAATCTTTTTTTAACTTTTCAATTAGCAATAATCGCGCCTCGGATAAACCTCATTGGCTACGATACTGCCACTGCGCAAAGCTTTTTTTTTTTAACTTTTCTTTAAAGATTTTATTTATTTTATTTGACAGAGGGAGAGAGAGAGAGAGAGCGAGCAAATATAAGCAGGGGAAGCAGCAAAGGCAGAGGGAGAAGCAGACTCCCCACTGAGCAGAGAGCCCAATATGGGGCTCAATCCCAGGACTCTGGGATCATGACGGAGCCACCCAGGCACCCCAGAGAATCTTTTTAAAAAATGATTTATGTATTTGAGGGAGAGAGAGCACGCAAGCGTGGATGAGCAGACGGGCAGGAGGAGAGGGGAGAGGCTGAAGCAGACTCTTCGCTGAGCAAGGAGCCTGACTCAGGGCTTGATCCCACAACCCAGAGATCATGACCCTAGCCGAAACAAGAGCTGGCCCCTTAGCCAACTACACCACCCAAGCACCCCTGAGATGGCCATTCTTTTTTTTTTTTTTTTAATATTTTATTTATTTATTTGACAGAGAGAGAGAGAGAGAGAGACAGTGAGAGAGAGCATGAGCGAGGAGAAGGTCAGAGGGAGAAGCAGACTCCCCGCGGAGCCGGGAGCCCGATGCGGGACTCGATCCCAGGACTCCAGGATCATGACCTGAGCTGAAGGCAGTCGCCCAACCAACTGAGCCACCCAGGCGCCCGAGATGGCCATTCTTAATGTAAATATGGAAATTCACCTGGGATGCTTGGAGACTTCTCCAGGTCACTCCAGGAACTGGGCTTACTAAGAAGTTGAGTTAATGTCCATTTTGATTGCTCAAAGTGATGATTTGGGGCTAGATAGCAATAGTAGACTCCTACTTATTTAAGATACAGCTGAGATGATTGGGAAATGGAGTAACCCATACAAAAAGTGGCAGGTGAGGGCTGGCATTGGTTATTGCCACAGGTTTGGAACCTAGTTTAATCCAATAAATCCCTTACTCATTTATTGGCTGAGAAAGGGCTTGATAAAGAAGTTGAGACACTTGAATGTCAAGAAGCGTTTGGGCAGTTAAAAGGCAATTGGGTAAGAGACAAGATTTCAGCTATTCCTGATCATGATTTTATTTATTTATTTATGAGAGAGAGAGAGCGCACAAGCAGGCAGAGTGACAGGCAGAGGGAGAGGGAGAAGCAGGCTCTCTGCTGATCAGAGAGCCCGATGTGGGGCTCGATCCCAGGACCCTGGGATCATGACCTGAGCCGACGGCAGTGGCCTAACGGACTGAGCCACCCAGGCATCCCGATATATTCTTTGTAACCACAGAAACTTTGACTCAAGAGCATGAGGCTATGGTAACTTAGAATGGAGAAGAGAGAAAAAAAAGTGCCTCCCTTTTTATAGTCAGGAAACTACTATGTATACTGCTAATAACATTTCTTGAATGTTTCTTCTGTGCCCAGCACTTTCTGTACGTTATCTCACGTAGTGCTCAGAGCAATCCCGCAAGGTCAATATTGAATAGCCAGAATGGAATAGGCCCTGATCAAACAGAATGGACACCTGGAGACCATCGGTACAGCCATACTCATGCACATCAGTTGAGTATGGATCTTGTCCATTTTATGGATGAGGAAATTGAGGCACAGCCAGTGTTAAGTAACTTGCCCAAGACACACAGTTGGGGAGCCGGCGACTTAAATGCCGATCAGTGGGTCCCCACAGCCTGCCTTTGGCTGTGACCACTATGCTGGGCTGCATAGCTTCCTAGTAGAGAGGGAAGATGGAGCCCATGTTCATCCAAAGGTGAAACATTCCTTATTCAGGTTCCTGTCATCGTGTGGTGGACATAGCACATTCTGGAGAGATTAAGGACTTTCCCTTACTGCTTTAGGATTTTGTGGGGAGACAGGAATTTGCAGGGGAGGGGTGGTGGTTGTCAGGTCAGGAGTAGGACAGTCAGGGAGTGTCCCAAAATTTCTCCCGGGGAAAGCAAGCTTGATGGAATAAAATTACACATCGAATGTAGCAGCATTTGAATGTTCCTAATTACAGTCTCATGCAGACAAGATAGGGAGGGAATGAGGGAAAGCGTTTTGCGGGGGGGGCGGACTGGTGGTGTTGTCGGGGGAATCCACATCCAACATGAGGATGAGGGGCTGAAAAAGGATCTGTTCATGTTCTGCTTAAATCTCCTGTAGTTTCTTTCAAAATACCACAAATCTCTTCTTGCAGTTTCAGCCGGGGCTCAGAGTCAGGGCCAAAGTTCAAACAACATCAAAGTTTATTTTTGAAATAAAGGTTTATTTCCTCATGGAATTCTTGAAGGGTTTGCCCTGCATGTCTGTGAAGCATTGAGTTTGGGCTGAAAGGAATTTATTTTAGGACCTTGAGCCGTCTTCGGCTTACACGCCTATTGCCCTAGGAGGTGATTGATGGCTGTGTAAGTTTCCAGTCCAGCCCTGGTGGCCCAGCTCTGGGGCATTCCCCTCCCCACTCTGAAGGCTGCCTCAAGGGCAGAAGTCTGCTTTCTCCTCTCAAATCGAGGCACTGACCAGAGGCACTGACCGGTCCCACTGTGTTCTGAGTAAGGTGCTGATAAGCATTGAGTTTTATCTGCATTGTTGATTGCATCCTGGGATCCCTTCTGATTAAAGGCTAAAAGCCACGGGTTTGTTTTCTTCGGCTGCTTTCTTAGGGCCTGTCTGAGGAGGTAGGTTACTTGTGTTCTTAATTGTAGAGCCAAGCGTTAAAATACTGAAAAGGATAAATGACATTAAAAAAAAAGAGTTGATCTAGTATTTGCCGATTCTTGTCAGTTTCTCTTGGTGCAGACACTTAGCACCAGGGAACAAGGCGATGCTGACATTGGGACTGAGGAGCAGCCTTTTTATCCCCTACTGGCTGTATATATATTTTTTCATTCATAGGGAAAGTATCTGCATTGAGTCTCATGGCAAGAGGGTGTTGAGGGTAGAATGTATGTTCTTACAACTTCTTTTCTTTTTTTTTTTAAAGTATTTATTTATTTGACAGACAGAAATCACAAGTAGGCAGAGAGGCAGGCAGAGAGAGAGGAAGGGAAGCAGGCTCCCTGCTGAGCAGAGAGCCCGATGTGGGGCTCGATCCCAGAACCCTGGGACCATGACCCGAGCCGAAGGCAGAGGCTTTAACCCGCTGAGCCACCCAGGTGCCCCTGTTTTTACAACTTAGATAAAACAATTGTCTGACTATAGAGGATGGCAAGGAAAAAAAAATGGCATTGCTGCTTGGCTTCCAAGATGCTACCATCTGGGCAAATTTGAGAGGTAGCAACATGGGGGCACCTTTCTTGGTTCTTATCCTGAAATAAGACCGAGGGCTATGCTAGGAAACTGGGGAGGTGGCATGTGTGCTCATGAATTTTCATTTTGCTGCTGTGGAGATTGCCCACTTGGAGGAAGAGAAATGGCGTAGCCTAGGTTACTTATTTATGCCTTCAAACTCCAGTTTAAAAAAAATTTTTTTTAAAGATTTTATTTATTTATTTGAGAGAGAAAGAGAGAGCATAAGCAGGGGGAAGGGCAGAGGGAGAAGCAGGCTCCCTGCTGAGCAGGGACCCCCCCCCCCCAATGTGGGGCTTGATCCTGGGAATCTGGGATCATGACCTGAGCTGAAGGCAGACACTTAACCAACTGAGCCACACAGGCACCCCTCAAAATCCAGTTTTTATTGAAATTCCAGGTTCTTAGCAGCAGCTAGTTAGGCAGGACAGAGGGTAGGAAGGAAAGCAGGGGCCTTGCTGGTTGTGGGTGGTCTACTCTCCCATTTCCTTCTCCCTCTCTAGCCACTCTTTTTTTAAAAAAAGATTTTATTTATTTATTTGAGAGAGAGACAGTGAGAGAGAGCATGAGAGAGGAGTGGGTCAGAGGGAGAAGCAGACTCCCTGAGGAGCTGAGAGCCCAATGTGGGACTCAATCCTGGTCCTCCAGGATCACGACCTGAGCCAAAGGCAGTTGCTCAACCAACTGAGCCACCCAGGTGCCCTCTAGCCACTCTTTTTCCAGTCACTACTTCGAGGCCAGGCCTGTGTCCAGTTGTACAAGTGGGCCCAGCTTAGGCTCAGTTTAGAACTCTGAGCATAGTGACAGATGAACAGCTATAGGTCTGGAGTCTGGGAGTTGTTGGGTGGGTAGGAAGCACCCAGCATTTTCAGATCTGGCTTGGTTGTTAGGGTCCTCTCCTTTCTCCTCTTGGCACCTTCCCTCATTTTCCTTCGGAATGTGCAGTGCCAGGGTTTATAGGCAAATCAAGGCAAACACTGAATTCACAGAGCACTTTCTGGCTCCTTGGCTCTGGGGATGTGGGTACAGGTGGGACACAGCAGTCTTGCCCTCAACATTTGCCTCTTCCCACTGCCTCCAGATGAAAAGTTCTCGAGCATCTCCTTCCCCACTTCAGGCAGTGTTCTGCTCCAGAATCCACAATGACTCTCTATGGGGCCTTGGGCCAGGTGAGATCCTTTAGTAAAGCTCTTCATATTGGGCTCTTCCTATAATCCAGCTTTATTTATTCATCCATCAACATACATTTTCTGAGTACCTACAGTGCACTAGTCACTGGCCTTGGCACTGGACGTACGAAGTGGGTGAGACAGACATGGTTCCTGCCCCCGTGGAGCTAACAGTCTAAAAAGAGAAGATGATATTATTACAAAAGCATTATGATTACTATTAAGCAAGGATGATCGTGGGAATCCTGTGCTGGAGGGTGTTGTGGGAGTATGGGACGGGACACTTGGTCTTAGCTGCTTACCTGCCCCGGACATCATGGCTGGAATGTGGCACTTCTAGAACCCCAGCTCTCCGTCCACAGACCAGAGGTGGGCCCCTGAGCTCCTTCCCGGGGGCTTGCTACATCCAGGCTTGCCTCTCGCTCAAGGTCTCTGATTTCCTGTTGGGAAGATACTGGAGATAAGAAGGAAGGTGAAAACCTACATTCCCTTGACTTCATCCACAGTACGTGCAGTCCAGCTCTGGTCCTGGGAAGAAAGGAGGGGCTCTGTTCTGAGGTGGCCCCATTGTAAGTCCTTGATGTTTCCTTGATGAAAGCCAGGGCCAGCACATTGAAGAGCCTGGAATGAACAGACTTGGCTGGGTTGGGGGGGAAGGGTGTGGGGCCAGTGCTGATTTGCTTGGAGTTGAGCTTGTTATTATAGAGCCCTGAAAGATTCATCAGCTTCCGGAATCAAAGTCGTGAGGTCAGCTCAGACGCCAGGCCCAGCCCAGGCCTGCCACCCTCAGGCAGGGAAGCTCTGCCCACACAGTCTCTTTCAATCTGTTTGTACCTCATTTCTTTTTCTCCCAAATGAAGATCAGTCTAAACAGCCCATAGGTCAAGGACAAGTACCCCTGGAGAGTCTGGCCAAGTCCCTACTTCCTGCCAGTCACTCTCTTGGCTCAGGTTCGAGTTTGCCAAATACAGACTTTTGGGTCCCCATTCTGTAATCGGGTTTAACAGTTCAGAAGAGGAGTGAGTGGTCTTTTGACCATTTAGTTTCTTACTGTAATAGAACCCAACTTTTTTGGTATCTGTGTTCCAATTTTGGGAACAGGGAACAGATACTTGCTGAGAAAGGTAATCAGATTACTCTTAACTGGTTGTAGAGCCTTCTTGGACTGCTTAAGGGACAATTCTGTAAAGGAGTAAATGCAAACAGGCCACGCTCAGGATCATTTGTGCAGACACACATAGTCTGTTCAAGGTGTTTTACTCGTAGATTATAAAGGATTATAAGGATGGGAGCATTTTTAGGAGGAGAGATGAGAGAATTACCAGAAGAAAGAAATGGAACCACACCAAAGTCAAAGTGGTTTAGAGCAGAATCAGATGGGAGCTCAGTGTGTTGAAATTAGGTGTTTGGAGTGGAAACTTCCCAAGTGCACAGGGACACACACACTTAGGCACTCTGCTTTCCTGAGGACATCAGTCAGTGTCTCCCTCTCTTCTAACTTCTACAACTGGGAGAAATCAGGACGTGACTACAGGGTTTCCTGCGATGTAAGCATACCTACCCCAGCCTTTTCCGCAGGCATCTCAGGAGCCCAGTGGGGACAGAGACGGAGGTGGCCCTGGGCTCTATTTCTGCATAAAATATGGTGCAGCATTCCTCCCTCTGAACTGAATCTATTGTTCCAGAGAATGGGTTTCTTTTCTATTCATTCATTCATTCATCCATTCCACAGTCTTTACAGCAGTCCAGGCACCGTGAGAGTACCTAGAGGCACTGCCCTCCTGGCAGTCCAGTAAGATAATTGGTTCTTTCCTCCTCGTTTCCAAGCTGCTGGGCGCTAGAAAGCTGGACTCACAGCCTAGCCCAGTCCGTGCGTGGCACCGAGCCCATGTTTGGGAAGGGAAAGTTAGATGAATGAAATCAGACTATTTGGTGGGTCTCCGCCGATTACTTGCTGGTGTGGGTGCGGGTGCGCTTGAATTTTTATTATTTATGAAGGGAAAGTTTAAGTTGCAGAAACAAAGCAGAACACAACTTTTAACCATCAGTACTAAGACTCGAGTTCCGCAGGAGGACGCGGGCACACAGATTGTACAGAACATACCACACACACACACACACGCACACACACACACACACACACACACACCCCTCACGCAAACATTCCTTCTTTCACGCTCCAGCTCGCTCTTTTTACTCCTACTTCCCTTTCCCTCCTCTCCCGGATCAAGCGTTAATCTGCGAATCTCTGACCGCAAAAGAAAAAAAAAAAAAAGGTGGGTGGGGGGATCCCGAAGTAGCAGAGCAAGGGAGGAGGAGGTGGAGAAAGGCGGGGAGGAGGAGGAGGAGCCCTGCGAACCAGAGTCAGAGGGACTGGTGGCTCCGGCGAGTGTGCAGCCCCGGGGGGAGCGGCGCTCCAGGCTGGGAACCCGTCAGCCCGCCCACCCGCCAGGCGTCTTCAGCGCCCGCCCGCTTGCGGGCCTGCGCCCGGCCTGCTACACCCGGAGCTGGGGCCGCAGCTCAGGGGCGCTCAGGCCAGGGGCGCCCCTCCGGGTGAGCCAGCCGCGCCGCCGGGCTGGTTCCCCGCGCCAGCGCCGGGAATGCCGTTCTACAGGCGCACGGTGGTGCCCCAGCGCCTGTGCCCGCGCAACCCGCCGCAGCCGCTCGCCGAGCTCCGCGACGTGAGCCACCTGGCTGCGCTCAGCCTGCTCCGGCAGCTCGCCGACCTCTGCGGCCACTCTCTGGCTCTGCTCGAGGACCTCGAGGGGCACCTGCTGGCCTTGGGGCGCCGCACCGACAGCCTGTGCCGGCGCACCGTGCGCCTCCGCCGCCGCTTGCCCTGCCGCCTGCTCCGTCCGGAGGAAGACGACGAAGAGCTAGGTAAACCGCGCCCGGGCGGCTCGCGGCCCCGCTTCTACCCCGCCTCTGGGGGCGCCAGTGGGCTCCCGGCTCGGCGCCCACCCCCTCCCCGGCCCTCCCTGCCCCTCCTCCTCCCTTCCCTCCCTTCCCTTTCGGGGGGGATCCCGTTTCCCTGACTCCCCATCCGCCGCTCTCCCTCTGGGACTTCCTGCTGCTGGAGCCGGCCGCGCCGTCCCGAGGGACCCGGTGCCTTCTGGGGACCCGTTTTCTGGGGACCTAGGGGAAGAAGGCGGGGGTGGGGGGGGACCCGCGGGGTTCCTGGGAGCCACTGGGTCCGGGACGGCTTCGGCGCGGTCCCCAGGCCCGGGGCGTCCCCGTCTCCGCGGCGTCGGGAACCAAACGGCCGCACCGCTGGTGTCTTCGCACGGGTCTCGGAGCTCGGCGGCTTCGGAAAGCGCGCCCGGCCCGCGGGCCACCTTTGCGGCCCCGGGAGCTTAGCGGCGGTGCCCGCTGGAGTTAAACCTGTGCAACGTCGCGCCGCAGCCTTTTCGCCGCTCGCACTCAGAGGAGTGTCGGAGCGCCCTCCCGCCTGCTTCTCCCGGCGATTTCAGGGTTGGCGATTTCAGGGTCGTTGCTCCTGGAGTGGCGGGAAGGGTGTGGAGGAAAGGAGGGACTGCCTCCGGCTTCGCTGATTCTTGTGCCTAGGGTCTCTGGCTGCACAGATTTGCTTGAGACGAGCACTTAAAGTGACTGTCATTAGTTTCATGATTTGTTTAGGAATTAGCCATGCCTGAGAAACTCATGCCCTGGCTGAGAACGCAGCACCCTGGAGATGGTGCCAGGGCTGTGCGAGCCTTTGACTCTTACTACTTTGGACTTCCGAGTTTCGAATGGGGAATCCTCACTTGGTGGAAATGCACTGCTCCCTTAGAGTGTGGAACTCGTGCTGAAAGCAGAGGGGACTGAATATGCTGGAAAAGCCGACCACAGCTGGGGCATGCCAGGTACCAAGGCCAACTGGCACCACCAGAAAGGGGCGAGAAGGCACAATGTGACCAGAAAGTTTCAGATGGAGGCAGAAGGTGGCTATGGGTTGACTTTTGAGGGCAAGACTCCCCTGCCTTGGGGAAGGATTGGCTGGGCCAGCCCCTCTCAGTTGCAGGCACCACCTTGTCCTGACCCTTTCTGGCAGGACAGGAGTCAGAGGCCCTGCGACCCCTCTTCAGAGAGGCGTGGGACTTCTGAGGTAGATGGTGGAGGTCACTAGTGGAGAAAAATGAACTGGGTCCTGGGTGAGCAGGAAGGTGGAAGACACAGATGACTGCCAGATGGAATGTAGACATAGGGTGAGAACCCTCTGCATGGCAGGGGACCAAGAGAGCTGGGGCCCTGGGTCTGATTAGTTCGCAGTTGACAAAGAGGGTAAGAAGGTCACTGTTGATTTCTTTTCTTTTCTTTTCTTTTCTTTTCTTTTCTTTTCTTTTCTTTTCTTTTCTTTTCTTTTCTTTTCTTCTTTCCTTTTCTCTTCTTCCTCCCTCCCTCCCCCTCTCTTTTCTCCCCCCTCTCTTTTCTCTCTCTCTCTCTCTCTCTCTCTCTCTCTGTTTTTCTGTCTCTCTCTCTCTCTCTCTTTTTTTTTTTTTTTTTTGCCTGGGTCCCACTGACTACCAGGATTAGCCTAGGAGAAATTTGGTAAGTCAGCTCAGGGAGTAGTTTTCAGAATGCCCACACAGCTTACAGAGAGCCACCTACTGAGTTCAGCAGGGTAAGATAAGGACAGAAAGGAGGCTCTGCTTTTCCAGCTTGGACCTTTCCATGCACTGAATTGGCGAGCCCTTTCCACCTGAGGGAAGGCATGGCTTCACCAAGTCACCGTTGGGACCTAGACCTCTTCAGTAATCTGCTGGTTTAGAAAGAGATGGATTTGTGCAATGGGTATCTTTTCAAGGAAGGGAGCAATTCTGAGGAGAAATGGCATTGGTTTGGTTTCTTTGAAGTTCGTGGGAGCCAGGAGAGTGGCCGTCTCTCGTCTCTGACGTGTCCACTTGCCTCTGAGAGGTCCATGTTTCTGAGGGGTCTCTGCACCAATGGAACCCAGCTCCCTTAATCTGGCAAGAACTTCTGGCTTTCCATTTTCTGGTCTAATGCCCTACCCTAGACTCCCCTTGAGGATCCTATGGCACACTTTTCTCTTCAGGTGCTTTGACTGCGTATCACTTAAATTAGGCCTTCCAGGCAATGATCTGAGCATTAAGTGCCAAATGCAAGGAGAGATAGGGAGCAGTCAGTGCACCATCTGGCCAGCCCCTCATCACTCAGGTATAAGCTCCAAGAAGGTGTTCAGCAGGCTACATATTATATTTTGACCCCAAATAAATATCCAGCCCGCCTTTAAAAATTTTTTTTACTGTTGTCAGGTCTTGTTCTTTTTTTCTTCCCAGTGCCTTTTCTCCTAGCCCTCCTACTCCTTTACTGACCATCTTGCCGGTGGTCAGCACTCCCCAGTCAACATTTTACCCTATGTATCCTCCATCTGGCTGGATTCCCGCCCCCCCCCTTCTTCCTTTAGCTATTTCTTTGACCACGGGGGCAGGCTAGAACTGGGTAGGAGGAAAGAAGGTTTGGAAGCCACATAACTGGAGTGAATGACACCTGACAGGCCAGCAGCTTGTAGCCTCCCTGCAGGGGACAGCTTGGCCGCCACCTGCAGGAGCAATGGCAAGTCAGACTGGCCCAGAGCCTTCAGGCTTGCAGAGACCGGACCACATGCTTCTACCGGGCCCCTGGGAGGCAGCAGAGGGAGGAGAGGGAGATGAAGGAGGAGAAAGTTGATGCTGAGGGAGTCTGAGGTGCTCCTCTCTACAGCCAGGGGTCACAGCTCTGCCATCTTCAAGGTTTACAAGGGTGGGACTGGGCTGGGCCGGTTGCTTGGCAACACCACCTCCTCCACCGAAGGCTGTTCTTCGGTAACTTGAACCCCTTTGAGACTGCCCTAGAAGATCTTGTAACTGGCCCGAGGTGGGGGATGGGAGGGTGGAAGGAGGAGAGGGCATGCTGAAGGATTGCACCAAGCTCCTGAGGTTATGGATCTGTGGCTTTTGCCACACTCGTGGCATGGCCCCACCTATAACTGGAGTCTCTCCTCGAAACTGGCTTTGAATGTGACCTGTTTTATTGCATTTGGGTCTTCATCTCAAGGATGGCATGGTCAAAGCCAGAGGGAAATAGCTCCATGCCTGCTGTCGGATGCTGAGTCAATCCAAGCTTTCCAATTCCTCCCTCAGAGATCTAGTTAATGTTTGTAGGTGCTTAAATGATCATTACAAAAGCAATCAGCCTGTTGGCCTAGGGGTATAATATCTCCGGAGCGGAAAAAGGAAGTCACCAAAGCACTAGATACATGGAGGTATGTTTAATAACGCTGGGGAGCTCTTGTGTTACGCTAGCCTATGAATTTGCTATGGGGAAAGATGCTCTGTTCCTTCTTGCAATTATTTTGGCTTGAATACAGCCAGTTGGGTCAATGGTGGAAACTCCCCTCTTCATCTTTATGTAAAATTCCCACCTCTTGGTTTTTCAGCTTTGTGGCAACTTTGGCTCCAAATCAGAAAGGACAGCTGGTTTATTTATGTTTAAATCATCGTTCCAGGGCAGGAGGAGACGGTTGTAAATCTACATGGAGATGAGAAAAATGAGAGCTGCACCTTTAGACTGCAACCAGATTTCCCATTCGATGAAGTGTCATGGACCCTGAACCTGACTGTCACAGCTACTGAGGCGGGGATGCGGCCTGCTTGAGTTTGATGGAGCAGGGGGAAATTCCGGGACTTGGAACAGGCACTTGCCAGAGCTCACTTTGTTTCTGTCCTACCTGTCATCCCCAGAGACCCTTGGGACACTGGCTTGACAGGGTGGGGCAGGCAAGCAAGCAAGCCCATTTTCTTTTAAATACCATGAAATTCCTGGTCTGCCCACGTGGTATTTCCACGTGTTGAAAACGTCTTCCCTGGAAATTTGGACACCAAAATGTCTACTAGAATTTCCTCCACCTCAGAAACAAGAAATTTAATCTTCTTTTTTTTGTTGTTGTTGGACAAATGAGCAGCTAAGGTGATAAAAGCATCAGGATGACGGAATAGTGGAGTAGAGGAGAAGATTCAAATTACGGCTTTTGGGCTCAACTTTGACCTTTGTGCAGTTGACTGTGTGTCAGGAGGAGAGGGGTGAATTTGCATCGTCTGCCACGCACTTCTCTGGTTTGGGTGGAGTGGGTTTATACAGTGTGGCACCAAAAACTCGGTCATTAACCATTGTCGGTGTCCTGACACTTGACCACTGAGGCCCAGAAAAAGGAAGGGACTTGTCCAAAGGTAGCCAGCTGGGTCAAGCCCATTAATAGCCCTAAGTGCTGCAAAGATTATAATGTCTCCCCATATGTAATTCCAAATGAAAGAAATGTTAAACCTTCAGATAAAGTGTTATTGGGGGGAGCACCTGGGTGGCTCAGTTGGTTGAGTGCCCGACTCTTGATCTCGGCTCAGGTCTTGATCTCAAGGTTGTTGAGTTTGAGCCCCATGCTGGGCGTGGAGCCTACTTAAAAAAAAATAAATAAAATGTTATTTTTGAGATTACTCAGAGTTCCACAGGTATGTTGAAATTAAAATGGCTTATAGAGTTTTTTCATTCTTTCGTACTCCTGTTGTCGGGGACCTAAGCATATACTTAATCTCCCCTATGAGGAATGTGGCACCTGCTAGGTCACACAGCAGATAAATGGCAGGAAGCCTTGATCTAGAAGCCAGGCCTCCTGACATCGAAGCCAGTGCTCTGTGCCGCTAAGTTCAAAACCAGCTGTTCCTTGAGAGTCACCACCCTGGCAGTTTTTCCAGCTGGAATTTGTCCAGGATAATGAATGACTCCTGCTACCTTTGCCAACTGAGGGATGTTCTAAAGAATGAGCTCCCTATGGTTTCTGTAGTTGGGACTTGGTGGGTGAGCTAAAGGTGGAAAGGAGGAAGGAAGGTCAGCCTTGCTTCCTGTAGGGGATAGATGTGAGGCAACAGGCTTCCTTGTTAAAACGTAGTCTCCTTTAAGCTTTCAGTGGAAGATAGCTTAGAAAGAGACCCTTCAGGTGGGAAGGGGCGGCTGGACGTGTGACCCCGACATGGACTTCTGAAGGTCACCTTTCCAGCGGGGGTCTTTCACTTGTATTCCTTCTGTCCTCTTTATACGCGCTATTTTCCCTTACAGCTTTGAATCCAATTGTGGACACTCCTTGTCACACACCCACATCATGACTATTTTCTGTTATTATAGCCGAGACTGGTTGGCATTTCCAAAGGCATTTTTATTAAAAACCAAGGAATGAGAAAGTAAAATTATTACCAAAAATGTATTTAGCGTACATGTTTCCAAGGTGTGGATTTATTATTCTTCAAAGCTTAAGAAACTTAACAGGCTTATTAGCTTTGCTGCTCTATATACCCTTTCTGGAGGCCTCAAATCAACTTATCTTCAGGTCATTACCTTCTGACCTTGCAAAGAGGACACAACTTTGTCTGAGTCCCCTTACCTTTCCCCCTGTCACCCTTGTGCTGAGTGCTAAGACTCTGAGGCAAATGAGACCTAGTCTCTCTCTTCAAAGAGCTCCCACTGGAGCACCTGGGTGGCTCGGTCGGTGAAGCTTCCGACTCTTGATTTTGGCTCAGGTCATGATCTCAGGGTTGTGAGATCGAGGCCTGCATCAGGCTTCATGCTCAGTGTGGCATCTACCTAAGATTCTCTCTCTCCCTCTGTCCCTCCTGTCCCTCCTCTCTCTCTCTCTCCCTCTGTCCCTCCTGTCCCTCCTCTCTCTCTCTCTCTCTGTCTCAAAAAAAAAAAAAAAAAAAGAGCTTCCACTGCAGGGGTGGGTGCCATCTCATTTCCTGTCACACCAGCACATGGTGCCAGGGTATCAGGTCCTTTCCTCCTCCAGGTGGGGGAGAGCTGATAGCCAGAACCAGGACCCCAGTTCACACCCCAGAGGATTTTCCATTCGGTCTGGTTTGGGGTCCAGGAATGGAACTTGGACTTTTAGAATCCCCTGTGGTAAAAACAAAAATAAAAACCAAGCAGTGACAGACCGCTACTGGGAATTCAGCAGTACTTTCACATGAATCTGTAGATTTAAAATTGATGACCTATCTTTCCGCATAGGCAGAGTAGCGCTTATTCGGTAGGTGGACAACGCTTGGTGGATCTGCAGACTCCCAGACTTGGGATAATGCCATGGCCTTCTAGAATCATCTTCTCTTCTACTGGAAGCCACTAGCTTCACCTTGATGGTTCAAGCTATCAGCTCTTTCCTGTTCCACAGAATTCCATGATTTCACTCTGACCAGCTCTCACTGAAGTTTTCAGGTGAGAGTGCCCAGGATGGTCACATCTGAAAGGACAATGCAACATGAATAACGCCACAAAGAGGAGGTGTGTTAACTAAGTGTTGGCACAAGTAGGCTCGCAGCAGGTGCTCTGTGTGCGAGGCAGTGGGTCTGAACATGCATCAAGACCCTAGGCATCAGTCTTTTCACTTGGGAGGTTTGAGCAATTGGGCAGCTCCCTGTCCCTCCCTCTCCAAAGTGTGAGCTCCTCAATAGAAAGTGAGCCCCTCAGGGGCAGAGATCTTCATCTGCTTTTTAAAAAACTCATTTATTTATTTGAGAGAGAGAGTGCATGCACATGGGGAGGGCAGAGGGAGAGAGAAACTTTAGCCGACTCCTTGCTGAGCTCAGAGCCTGACACGGGGCTCGATCTCATGACTCTGAGGCCAGGACCCAAGCTGAAACCACCCAGGGGCCCCAAGATCTTCATCTGTTTCTACTGCTGTTTCTCCAGCCCCTAAAATAGCACTTGGCATCTAACAGGCACTTAATAAATGCCTATTAAGTTCAGTTTGTCCCTTTTTTCTAGCCATCACATATTTACTTAATTATTTTTTAAATATTTATTTGAGAGAGAAGGAGAGAGACACAGGGAGAGAGAAAGAGAATATGAATGAGCAGGGGGGGAGGGCAGAGGGAGAGGGAAGCGCAGACTCCTGGTGCAGGACTCTATCCCAGGACCCTGGGTTCATGACCTGAGCCACCCAGGCACCCCGAGCCATCCCATTTTATTGAGCACCTGATTCTGGGCCTGGCCCCGTGCTGGTTTTGGGGAACATACAGCCTAAGTGGAATGCAGCCCTGCAGTCCAGCACGGAGAACATTGAATCGTTGTACTGCTGTGGAGGCAAGTCTGGGGGGTCAAGGGAATGCTAAGGAGGCGCACCTGAGTCAGCCCGCAGGCTTGTAAAAGCTTCTGGGACGATGTGATGTCTGAGTTCTGAAGGGTGATCAGGAGCGGGCCAGTTGAAAGAGGAGGAGGAGGAGGAGGAAATTCCTGGTGCAGGAAGTAGCCCCTGCAAGGCCCAGGAGATGTGAGAGGGCCGGTGAGGGGGAGGAACTAACTCAAGAGATCCAGGAGGAGAAGGGTGCAAGGAGTATCTTGACTCAGAATGAGGCCTCAGTGGGGAGGTGGGGTGGGGAAGTCCTCACATCCTGTTTGCTGGCCAAGGACCTGATACTAGAGAGTCTTGGGAAGGTTAAGGTGAAGTTCTAAGAGTAACTGCGGATTTTCTTGATCTGCATTCAAGTTTTCACTGTCCTTGGGCAGATGAGCCCTGCTTCGCAGAGCCAGATCCTGGGTACCTTCCTAAGAGGTCCAGGCCAGGAGAGGCTCCAAGCCACAGTGAGAAAGGAAGAGGGAGAAAAGGCTAGAGTCTCCGTGGTTTCTTCTTTTTTTGTGAGTGGGGACATGGGAGGTTTGGCTGTGTCTTTTATTTTTTTCTTTCTAAATAGCATAGGTTCTTAAGAATGGCCTATGATTCATCTGGGGGAAAATCAGAAGAATACTTTTTTCTTTGGAAAATGGACTCAAAGAGGATATGAGGTGAAAAAATGATTCAGCTGTTTTTATTTTGACTGAAATTTGCTTTGGAGAACAAGCGTAGTTAACTTCCTGGCAATTTACAGTCAGACTCCAAGTATCTTCAAAATAGCCAAACTCATATTATCCTCCCTAGCTAGCAGGCCCCAAAGGAGAGGAGGGAGTGAGGTCTCCTTTATCAACAGACTTTGGGCTCTCTGTTCTCTGGGAGGAGGCCATGTATCACGGTTGTCAGCAGTTCCCACGCTGGTGTCCTATACTCTTATCCCTTCTGATCCGGTAATTCCACTTCCGGGGCCTTGCGCTCTCAGATATTCTGGGAAGAATGTTTGAGGATGCTCCCTGCATCTGTTGGCTATTTATATTAACTGAAAAAAAATGAAGGTAACTTAAACATTCATCAATAGGGGCATGGTTATCTAAATTTGGACAGGTCTGTATGATAGAATACTAGATAGCTAAGAAAAATCAGGCTTAAAACAAATGTATGGTGATGGGATCCTGGGTGGTGCAGTTGGTTAAACGTTGGACTCTGGGTTTCCGCTCTGGTAGTGATCTCATGGTCATGGGATCAAGCCCCAAGGCGGCTCCGCACTCATTGGTGAGTCTGTTTATGATTCTCTCTCTCCCTCTTGCCTTTGTCCTTTCCCCAATTTGCATGTGTGCAGGCACGCTCTCTCTCTCTAAAATAAATAAATAAATCCTTTAAAAAAAGATTTTATTTATTTGACACACACAGAGAGAGAGAGAGAGAGCGAGCGCGCGCACGCGCTCAAGTAGGGGGAGCAGCAGACAGAGGGAGAAGCACATTCCCCGCTGAGCAGGGAACCTGATGTGAGGCTCGATCCCAGGACCCTGGGATCAGGACCTGAGCTGAAGGCAGACGCTTAATCAACTGAGCCAACCAGGCACCCCTAAATAAATAAATCTTAAAAAAACAAAAAACAAAAAAAACCCAAATGTATGGTGATAGTGCTAAATGGGAAGGCTGGGCATAAAGTGTCATGTATGGTATTATCCAAAATAGGCCTGTACAGTATTCTCCAAAGCAAAGCACATGTATATGGAAAAGAAACTGGAGGGGTGTATGCCCTCATGTTAGCAATGCTTATCTCGGGGTGCTAACGATGATAACAAAAGTAACAGTGGTTATCTTTATGAGATCAAGAGAGTGGGTGTGATTCTTTTTTTTCTTGGACCTTTCCACATTTTTCCAAATGTCCTATATGAACGTGTGTTAATGTTTTTAAAAAGATTATATGTATTTATTTGTCAGAGAGAGAGAGGGCACAAGCAGGAAGAGCGGCAGGCAGAGGGAGAAGGAGAAGCAGGCTCCCTGCTGAGCAGGGACCCTGATGCGGGGCTCTATCCCAGGACCCTGGAATCATGACCTGAGCTGAAGGCAGATGCTTAACCAACTGAGCCATCCAGGCATCCCAAACGTGTATTGCTTTTAATACGCAGGGAAAAAACCCCAATGAGTGCCATGTTAAGGAAGAGAATATTGGAATTTGGAAGCAGCAGCTCTGGGTTGAAATCCCACTTGCCTTGCGCTTATTAGCTGACTCTGGTATCTCTGAGCCCCGCTCTCTCATCTGTAAAAGGGGGTTAATGCTACCCAGTTCAGAGGGTTGTTGTGAGGATCCAAAATAACGTAGGTAAATTGCCTGGTGCCTACACCATGATCACACACACGATCGCTAAATACCAACTTACGGAGCTAACGTTCCATGAAGCTGTTTGAAATGCATGGATGGGGGTACTGTCAAGATGAAGTTATAATAAGAATGTTTCCTAGACAGCTCGGAATTGCAGCCATTCTTCCCTTTCCCAGAATATGTAAAGAATGCCTGTGTGCCCACGGAGGAGCAGCATCTAGCTTTTGAGGCTGTCAGCTCATCTCTCCCAACCCAAGGATTTTCCTTTCCTCTGACCCCTCCCTTCATTCTCCCCCACTGACATCTGTTCCCTGCCTTGCCAACCAAAGGGGGAAAGCATTCTTTGGAACTGAAGCCGAGGCACCACCAAGAGTCCTGGCAGCTATGAGGTGTTTATTGTCACCGAGAATATGTGGTGCTGGCTGACCACAGGACCCACCAGGCTGGGATGCCAACGAGGGTTTCTGTTGAAGCAGCAGAGGACGGATGCAGGCAGTGTCGCCTGCCTTGGGCAGAGCTGCTATGCAAGCATCCTGCTGGTTCGGTTCACCTCTTCCCTTGGGATGTCTGTGTGGCTCCTGGCTTTACGTACCAGTTATGCAGAACCAGCTTGCTTGATGGGGGAAGAGACACCTCACAAGAAACTTACGGGGCCTAAGGTGGTTTCAGTGATGTATTTGGCAGTTTGCCCGAGGGTCCAACAGGCCTCACTCTTACCAGTATGAATACGGAGTGAGTAAGCCCTGATCTCATGACCAGGCAGCCTCAAGGCCATGAACACACCTCGGTAGTGTCTACAACATGCCCAAACCACCAGGAACTTCAGTCACCTCCCTGGGTAGACTGGCTGGTTGCATTTTTCCCCATTTTTAAATTACAGCCAGAAATATAGACCCTGGCTACAAATCCAAATTACTTGGGGAGCTTAAACAAATTACTAATGCATGACCCCAACCCATACCAGGAAAGCCAGAATTTCTGGGTGATGAGGCCCAGGAACTAGGATTTGTAAAAGATCCCATGGTGGTTCTGATGTATAGCCAGTGCTGAGAAACACGGTTATGGTATAGATGGCTAAACTGGAATAGACCAGGTCAGAGCTTCCCAAATTTATTTGACCACATAGTCCTTGAAAAATTGCAATGTATTTATGGATAAAAAGCATGAACTATAATGCAGGTTTAGATTAAATTAAGTGACAGAAAATGGTCTTGCGGATGAATTAGCGGCAAGCAGTAAAAAATACCTTTAGGTAATATATTTTTTTAACTTTATAAAAGAACAAAAGAGATTTTAAAAATGAAAACATTTATTTTGTTAATAAAAAGAATAAATATATGTTAAGGTAAAGTAAATCATATTTTATTGTACATTTTGTGGTTATTAACATGTCATCAAAAACCACTGACATTTATTTATTTTATTTTTATTAAAGATTTTATTTGTTTATTTGACAGAGAGAGAGTGCGAGTGCATGCACAAGCAGTGGGAGGAGCAGGCAGAGGGAGAAAAGGCTCCCCAAGAAGCAGGGGCCCGATGCGGGGCTCCCTGCTGGGATCATGATCCGAGCCGAAGGCAGATGCTTAACTGACTGAGCCAACCAGGTGCCCCCAAAACCACTAACGTTTTTCTTTTTCTTTTTATTTTTTATTATTTTTATTTATTTATAGTTAAATATTTTATTTATCTGAGATATTTGTTTTGAGGTAGAGCGAGAGGAAGAAAACAAGCAGAGCAGAGGGGCAGAGGGAGAGGGAGATTCGAGACTCGATTCCAGACTCCTGGGATCGTGACCTGAGCTGGAGGCAGACGCTTAACCGACCGAGCCACCCAGGCGCCCCCAAACCACTAAAATTTTAGAAAAGAATGGTACTTTTTTTTTATGTTGCAGCCACTTAATACAACACATGATCTTACTGATTTGGATCCCTACGTCAGGTCAACCCGAAGTTACCTCTCTTCGCAAGAGAATATAGAGTCTCCTCTACACAGGGCTGATGGAGTGCAGGGAAGAGGAAAGACACTTCCACTTTTTCCTATTTAGTGTTCCAAACTACGCTATGCCAGAAATCACAAATAGGAATTGAAATGGTTGCCTCTGAATCAATGTCTAGCTCTGACTCCATGCTTTTCCACATTTTCTTTTTTTTTTTTTAAAGATTTTATTTATTTATTTGACAGACAGAGATCACAAGTAGGCAGAGAGGCAGGCAGAGAGAGAGAGAGGGAAGCAGGCTTCCTGCTGAGCGGAGAGCCCAATGCGGGGTTCAATCCCAGGACCCTGGGATCATGACCTGTGCTGAAGGCAGAGGCTTTAACCCACTGAGCCACCCAGGTGCCCCTCCACATTTTCTGATACGGCCCACGATCTCGTAGTGCAGGTAGACTATTGCATTAATAATAACGCATAAGGGGCACCTGGGTGGCTCAGTGGGTTAAGCCTCTGCCTTCAGCTCGGGTCACGGTCTTACGATCCTGGGATCGAGTCCTGCATCGGGGGGTCTCTGCTCAGTGGGGAGTCTGCTTTCCCCCCTCTCTCTGTCTCTCTGCCTACTTGTGATCCCTCTCTCTCTGTCAAATAAACAAATAAAATCTTTTAAAAAATAATAATGCATAATGGTGAGAGCCACTGTACAGATGCATTTAGCACATTTATTTATTTATTCATGCATTTAGCATCTTTATTATTTTTTTATTTTTTTTAAAGATTTTATTTATTTATTTGACAGAGAGAGAGAGAGAGAGAGATCACAAGTAGGCAGAGAGAGGAGGAAGCAGGCTCCCCGCTGAGCAGAGAGCCTGATGCGGGCCTCGATCCCAGGACCCTGAGATCATGACCTGAGCTGAAGGCAGAGGCTTTAACCCACTGAGCCACCCAGGCGCCCCATTTAGCATCTTTAAAACCTATTACCTACTTCAACAAATGCAGTTTACAAGAAAAAGTATTTATCTTCAAGTTTTCTTTTTCCCCTTCATGATCCCAGTAGAAATAGAGTTCTAGAAATTGCATCTAGGCCACTAGCTAACCCAGTGAAAGGAAGAGGACTGGTCCCAAGGCATCTCCAGCGTTGGTGACTGCAGTGACTCCCAGTGAAGAACCTCTCCTGTGGCTATTTTGGGGTCCTTGGGCAACCACTTAGGCTGGGAAATGGCAGCCCCTGGGGAAATGGCTGGGACAAGAGGGATAAGGAAGATAAGGATAATGAGGGCACTTTTAGTATCCTCCTCCCTGCTGCAATCAGAGGGGAAGGATGCTAAAGGCATCTCCAGTTTACCTCCCAAGCAATAACTGATGCCAAGGTTGAGAAACAAGGCATTAAGAAGAGGCAGCAGTGGGTCGCCTGGGTGGTGCCGCTGGTGAACTGTCAAACTCTTGGTTTCAGCTCAGGTCATGATCTCACGGTCCTTGGACCAAGCCCCAAGTCGGGCTCCATGCTCAGCATGGAGTCAGCTTAAGATTCTCTCCCTCCCTCTCCCTCTGCCCCTCCTGTTCCTGCTGTCTCTCTCTCTCTCATTCTCTCTCTCAAATAAATAGATAAAATCTTAAAAAAAGAAAAA
The DNA here is from genome assembly GCF_902655055.1 of Lutra lutra. NCBI lineage: Eukaryota > Metazoa > Chordata > Mammalia > Carnivora > Mustelidae > Lutra > Lutra lutra. Next base: position 48,988,327 of record NC_062296.1, on the reverse strand, counting down.
AGAGGCCGTAGCCTCTTCCAAGGAATCCATGTAACAAGGCTGAGGAGCATGTTTTCAGGAAGAGTTCCGCTCAAAATGGTGAAAATTGAAGAAACAATTCAGTACCAAAAGGTGGGGAGGCTCCAGCTCCCAGGAGATTTTGCCATCAAGAGAGACTCATATCTTGAGGATTCTGGACAGCCAAGCATCACCGTATTTCAATTTCTAGCCTGTATTACTTCTTGGAATAATGAGTTACATAAGTTTACTCCCCGTCGTGAATTGGCACAGTGAACTCCCCCCCTCCTCTGCCCATAATTCCGAGTTAATGAAACAGGTAGATTTAGGAAAGAAGCATTATTGACTTACATGGAGGTTTTCCATTTGGGCCTGTAGTTTCAAAACCCTCTGATGCACGTTGGGGGATAGGTGGTGAGGGAGGAGGAAGAGACCGTGAAGGTGAGGACTCTCTCCGTCCCAGCAAGCACGGACTGGACTCCTGTCAGATGCCAGTGGAGCTGGTGGCATATATGGCAAATTGGTCACCCCTCTAGGTAAAGGGATGGCGTGAAGGCGGTCCCCTCTGGATGGACCACTGAGAAAAACCCACTCGCTTTGGTGGAACCTACTGGAACCTCCCCCCACTTTTTAGGAACAAAGGCCCATTCTCTGCACATAGCAGTTAGAACAAGTCATTTGTTCTGTTTCTAACTGTTGAAAATGAGAGCATCCTCTGGGTGGAATAGTTTTTATTTATTTTTTTAATTTTATTTTTTAAAAGATTTTCTGTATTTATTTGACAGCAAGCGACACAGCAAGAGAGGGATCACAAGCAGGGGGCATGGGAGAGGGAGAAGCAGGCTTCCCGCTGAGCAGGGAGCCCAAGGCGAGGCGAGGCTCGAACCCAGGACCCCGGGATCATGACCTGAGCCGAAGGCAGACACTTAACAACTGAGCCACCCAGGCGCCCCTGGGTGGAAGAGTTTTTAAAAGTCGCCCTCTCTGGGCATAGTAATTACATAAATGTGCCCTTTCTCCCCGTGCCCTCAGACAGGGCACTGGGCTTGGCTGGGGTTGGTCCCTAACTTGGGACCCCTTGGCAGGGTGCCCTGTTAACCATACAGCTCAGGTAACCATAGAGGCAGTCCTGTGGTACGCAGGGCCAGGCCAGGCACCGGGCGTACAGATACATGCAAGAGCTAGACCTTGTTCTCCAGGAATTTGTAGACTCCCTCTCTGAACCCCCACCCTCTTTAACTCACCCCATCTGCTGCCAACTCCACCCCTGCCGCATCCCTCCTGGCAGAGTTTCTCTCTATGGTGACAAAACGTCTACCCTCCAGATGCACAGGCTGCTGGCTGTGCTGCTCCTGTCTGCAGCTCCGGGCTAAATGTCTGCTCTCCACAAGGAACAACTAGGGAGAATTGTCTGTCAGGAGGGCTCGCTGCTTCTGGGACCTGGAGGGGCAAATGTGACCGTCGCTTCACCGTTCAATTATCTGTTGAAAAACTGTCGCGAGCTGTCTAGCTGTGCTTTTCGATGGTGGGTTTGGGCATAGCTGGAATAGTTTCCCCTTTAATTTTCGGGTTCTTTCCTGAAGGAAAGCAGTTTATCTCTAATCTGGTGATTTAGAGCTTGCTGCAAGGGCTAATTCCTCCCGAGCTCATTGCACTAAGACCGTGCCAGGCCCGGGGCCAGGGATTAATAACACCAAGTCAATGAGACTTACTTTTTTCTTGAGTCTTCACATTTAGTTGGGAAGACAGTGTGGAAGGAGATAGCCCCACGGCAGGCTGCTAGGTCCTACGTGAAAACACAAATTACAGCAGTTGGTGGGGGGGGGGAATGGGGGGCTTCCATAGCCCTTTTCTGTCTTGTCTTCCAGAAAGCTCCTGTTCATCTGTCAAGACTCCCACTCAACAGTTCCTCCCCCTTATAGCCCTCTCTGACTCGCTCTGCTGTGTTTCTTCTGTGTCTTGGTCCCTTTTGCAACCCTTGGTTTGTCTAGGCGGCCCATCTTGCGAGGATAAAGTTGAGACAGAGAATGCCAAATATGGACCGACCCTTCTTCTTGAATTCATTTTTCTTTCCTTCCCTTCACCGCCTCTTGAAAGTAACAGGACCCCTTTCTTTGGACCTTGCCGGAGCAGCCTGGCCATCCCTGGGCTTAAGATGAACTGGAAGCTAGAAGAGTTTAAAAGCCTGTCTTACAGATTGGGGGGATTTGGAAACTTGACAGACCTATGGTGGCCTATGGATCCTGATAAGTTCAGATGAGTTTGAAGGGTTTCCTCCACCGAGAGGGAAGTTGGAGTTACATTAGGTTGTTGTGAGCTACGGACAGGCCTTCAGAGAGAGAAAGAAGTGCTGGTCATGAGCCTGTCTTACTTCACTTACTTTGCCCTAGGTATAAGCCTAATTCCAGTCTTTGAGCCTCTGTTTTCTTTTTTTTTTTTTTAAGATTTTATTTATTTATTTGAGAGAACAGTGGGGTGGCGGGAGGAGGCAGAGGGAGGGAGAGAAGCAGACTCCCGTGCTGAGCAGGGAGCCGGACATGGGGCTCGATCCCAGGACCCCAGGATCATGACCTGAGCCAAAGGCAGACGCTCAACCGGCTGAGCCACCCAGGCACCCCTTGAGCCTCTGTTTTCTATTCATCAGGAGAATCAAATGAAATCCTGTATGTGAAAGGCTTTCTAAACAAAAAATCACCCCCCAAATTTTATGAATTAGTATCCTTGAGAACAGGGAGAGTGGCTGACTCATCCCTCTTTCCCCAGCATCTTGTTTGGAAGTAGGCACACTGCAAACGCTTGTTGAATGACTGAGTGGCCTTGTAGGAGATAGGTGTTTGTATTGATTTTAACATTTCCATGGTATCTAATAAATCTGTTATACTAGTTCATGCCCCCAGCTGTTTTGTAATTTCTGACATCACCAACACTCTGAATCTCGGAACACGCGAAAGATGGTTTATAGGCTCCTCAATCTTTTTCCTTGCAACAGAATTGACAGTGGTGCCTAGGCTAGGAACTTTGCCTTAAGAGCTCTGGTCCCGGGGCGCCTGGACGGCTCAGTCGGTTAAGCATCTGCCTTTGGCTAGGGTCGTGATCCTGGGGTCCTGGGATCAAGCCCCGCATCAGGCTCCCTGCTCAGCAGGAAGTAGGCTTCTCACTTTCCCTCTGTCCCTCCACCTTGCTCATTCTCTGTCTCTGTCTCTGTCTCTGTCTCACTCTTTCTCTCAAATAAATAAATAAATTCTTAAAATAAAAAAAAGAGCTCAGGTCCCTCACCAGACTTCTCAAGGGTGGGGGCTATATCCTATCCATGTTTGTGCTCCCTCAGGGCCCTGGTATGCAATAAGTGCTCAATACATATTTGCTGACTGACTAACGGGAAAAGGGAATAGCATGTTTTCACACTTTCATTTGACCAGCCAAATCAACTCCAGATACCAGAAAATGTGACAAATGTCACAGATTACTTCACTTTACTTTAGCATTGAGATGACCCTCTCCACTCCCCCCTTTTAACTTAAAGAACGTTTGGACAGAAAGCCATGGCTTTTAATAGTCTTAAGAGCCCACTGTGTGCCAGGCAATATGTGAATCATTAACTCATTATTGCTCACAACAGTTCTGGGATATAGTTACTGTTATTATCCCCATTTTCTTAGTGAGGAAACAGGCTCCGAGAAGAGTAACTAATTTGGTTAAGAGTTGTGGAGTGAGCTGCGGATCTAGAATTTGAACCTCTGTGCATGCTCCCAGTGACAGTGAAGGGGCAGTAGGTCGTACTGAAGGCCAGGAGCAGGAGGAGTGTGTTTTTACCTCCTCAGGGAGGAGATGAGGTTTGGGTAGGATCAGATGGAAGGCTTTCTAGTGGGACCCAGGAGATTCAGCAGGACTCAATTTGGTGGGACTAAAAAGACAGTTAAAATTTCTTGGAGGAGCCAAGGAGAGAAAACAGGAAATTGAAATATTCTCTGTGAAATTAACTAGCATTTTTGCATTTCCTAATTTTTGAAGCACTTTTACATATGTTATCTCATATGGTCCTCGTGACAGCCCCATGAGTTATTACTCCTATTTGAGAAATGAACAAAATAGACCCAGAAAGATTGTAACTGACTTGCCCGTGGTGGCAAGTGGGAAGGTTATAAAGTCTATGAAACCATTCGTTCATTCGATAAATATTTTCTGAGCACCTACTATGTACCATGCACTGTTTCAGGTGCTAGGAATGCAGCAGTGAACAAAATGGACAAAACTCTTTGTCCTCATGGAACTTATAATGTAGAGAAAATAGGAGTTATTTCTTTTCAATTACCCTCTGTCAGGTAATGGATATTGGTTTTGAACCTTGGCTGTGTTCTAGAATCATCTGGCACATTTTGGAAAAAGAAAGAAAACACTTATGCCTGGGCCCCACTTCAGACCAATTCATCAGAATCTCTGGGGGTGAAGCCCAGGCATCAGTGTGTGTGTGTGTGTGTGTGTGTGTGTGTGAGAGAGAGAGAGAGAGAGAGAGAGAGAGAAACAGAAACCTGTTCTACAGGGTTTTAGTGTGCTGTCAAGCTTGAGAAGCATTAGTTGAGAACAGTGAGTCTCAACTTTGGCTACTTATTATAATCCTCTTGGGAACTTAAAAAAAATACACACACATACACACACACACAAACACCAATCTGTGGGCTTCACCTCTGAGGCAAATTAAATTAGAATCTCTGCGGTTGTGTCCTGACATTTGTATTTTGAAATGTTGCCCCCTCAAAGAGTGTTACTGAGTATAAAGTGTGGGGTTTGCACGAAGCTCTTGGGACAAGGAACAACTGGGTCCCATGATCAAAGATAGTCCCCACACCTCTCAAGCATATGGATCATTTATTTTTCACTCTTTTTTAAAAGATTTTATTTATTTATTTGACAGACAAAGATCACAAGCAGACAGAGAGGCAGGCAGAGAGAGAGGGAGAAGCAGGCACCCCGCTGAGCAGAGAGCTTGATGTGGGGCTTGATCCCAGGACCCCGGGATCATGACCCGAGCCGAAGGCAGAGGCTTAACCCACTGAGCCACCCAGGCGCCCCTAATTTTTCATTCTTGCTACAGATATTTATTTATTTATTAAAATTTTATTTATTTATTAATGAGAGAGAGAGAGCAAGAGTGAGCGAGTGCGAGGACAAGCAGGGGGAGAGGTAGGCAGGGAGAGAAGCAGGCTCCCCGCCAAGCAAGGAGCCCCATGCGGGACTTGATCCTACCACGCTGGGATTGGGATCATGACCTGAGCCGAAGTTGGACACTCAACTGACTAAGCCACCCAGGTGTCCCTACAGATATTTATTTACCACTTACTATGTACCCTCGTCGCGTCCCTTCCTTTTCTGAGTCCTGATTCCTCCCTCTGTGTAACGATAGACTTGGACATCCCTCAGGCTTCCTGAAGCTCAAACACTATAATTCTACCAGGGACATTGGGCTGGGAATGTTAATGGCTCAGAGACCTCACTCTTGGAGACCCAGATTAACTTATTTGTCCTCTCGACAGTGCCGGATGTTACAGCCAAGAGAGGGAAATTCATGAAAATCCAAAAATGTGTGGACAAGTCTTTTTCCCACATTAAGCAATCTGTCCACGAGGAGCAGATGGACTCTTCGTCCTTTGTCTCCCTCACTGTCTTGCTGACCACTGGGTGGGCAACACAGATGGGCGTACAAGGGCAGGATGGTGGGGGGAGGCGGGGACTCAGCAGGGTCAGACTGTGAAAGTCAACCGGAGGGAAGAGGCAACAAAAACGTGCACCTTGCAGCTCACAAGCACCTGGGAGCAGCAGAAAGCGAGCTAGAGGAAGGCAGCCTGCCACTTGACCTAGTTCTCTCTGCACCTACGGCTGGTGGAAGAAAAACAATAATGCTTGCTATTGCGAGGCAGCATAGTTAGCGGAGTAGTTAAGTGTGTGGACCTTGGGGGCCACTCAACCAGGGTTTGAATCCTCACTTTGCCATTTGCTTTCTTTCTCACCTGGGACAAATAGCCTGACATCTCTTGGCCTCAGTTTCCCTATCTGTGAGTTGGGGAGCACCATAATGACACCCGACTTCGTAGGTAGGTCACGAAGATTACAAACTTGGCACACGGTTAATGTTTTTACACAAAAATTTTAACTCGTGGTTTTAAGTGTCCAGCACTCTACTTGTATCTGCTCCCTAACCTTTACATGAAGTAGGTACTATTTCCCAATTTTACAGATGAAGACATTGAGGCACAGAGGTGTGGTCACTGGGGAAAAAATAACCTAGTTAGTAAGTCTCGGAGCCAGGATTTGACTCCAGAGGGCTTGGTTCCTTAGCGCCCACTCACCCCCAGACCATACTGAGTAATGACACCAGCCATTATCTATCTTGGCCTTGAGGCCCACTGATAAAGGAACGGACCTGGGCCCTGGGGATGCAGAATGGAATGAAAGCCAGGTCCTGCCTGGAGGAGTTCTCACCGTAGTTAGGGACAGCAGGCATACGTATAAGAAGATCCCAGTAAAAGGTGCATCATGCCTGGTGCCAAGGGAGTTCAGAGCTTTGTCACATATCATGCCGTGACAGCTTTGTCATGATGCCCGGCTCGGGGTTGTGTCCTTGACAGGGAGACTGTTCTGGGCAGAGGGAGCTGTATGGGCAAAGCAAAGAGAGAAGTCTGTGGGTGGCATTTGGGGGGATGGGGAAAGCACCTTTCCCCCTCTCCCACATTGCAAGGAATCATTGGAGGCCTCTCAAACCTGGTGCCAAGGGCAAGGGGCGCCTAGTGCTCCCGGACCTCTTTCTAGGGATGGCATGGAAGAAGAGAGGGCAGAGGCAGAAACTCAGGCTGTCGTAGCTGGACAGGCTCTAAGAAGACCATCTAGTCCAAACCCTTCATAGCACAGATGGGGAAACTGAGGCCCAGAGAGGCGAAAGGATTGGCCCCAGCAAGGCACCAATAAACTGGGGCGGGCTGTATCAAATCAACATTTCTGCCACGTGGTGACGCATGAGAGCCTGGGCCATTTACCGGCAGTGACATTCAGTAGCCCCCGAGTGTCCTATGGTACCTGCTAGTCTTCAGAATGTGCTTCCAAGTTTTCTGCTTTATTTAACTCCCCGTACTGTCATAGATTAAGAGTTGACCGTGAGGCTTGGCAGACCTGCCATGGAGGCAGCACAGGGTGAATTGAAAGAAGACGGCAGGGAGGGACCTAGTGTGAATGTGACCCCCTAGGGACGTTGGAGTTCCTGATCTTTTCCAGAATATTATTTTTAAATGCTTCAGATAAGGTAGACTTACAAAGGAAAACAATTGTACTGAAATACAGTCACCGAAATGTTGTTTGAATTGTGATATGGTGATATATGTGCTTCTTTGCTAATACCTTTTAAATGACAAGATCTAACAGCAATTCTCATGATTACCATTGTTTTCAAGGAGTGCAAGTGAAATGTCAAGATCCCTGCAACGGTTGTCATATGGTATGTAAATCTCTGTGGTTTCCTTTTTTTAAGGATTTTATTTATTTGAGAGAGAGTGAGCGAGATAGAGAAAGGGCACAATCGAGGGGAGGGGCAGAGGGAGAGGGAGACAAGCAGGCTCTCTGCTGAGCAGGGCGGGGCCTGACATGGGGCTCGAGCCCAGGACCCTGAGGTCATGACCTGAGCCGAAGGCAGACACTTAACCGACTGAGCCACCCAGGCGCTCCTGTAGATCTCTGTGATTTGAGTTATTGATAAAGTCACAAGCGCTGCTAACACCTCTTCGGCTGGTCACCTACACTCATCCTTTCAGTTGGAGATTGATGGAAATAAAGAGGTAATATCTTTCCCCACAGGCCTCCTGAACGTCTGCATGTAGCTCTTGGGGGCCTATGGGCCCCCAGGTTAAGAATCCTTGTTCTAGGGCAAAACAGATGCTGGAGAACCAACCCAGTGTGGGATCTTAATCCTGCTCTAGGAACTGAAACTACATTCATGATCGTATGTGCCTGGGGACACATGAGCAGGTGGCTGTCATTAGTACTTCTATCCAAATAGTTCCAGGGACGCCTGGGTGGCTCAGTGGGTTAAGCCTCTGCCTTCAGCTCAGGTCGTGATCTCAGGATCCTGGGTTCGAGCCCTGCATCGGGCTCCTGCTTAGTGGAGAGGCTGTTTGTCTCCCTCTCCCTCTGCCCCTCCCCCTGCTTGTGCTCTCTCTCTCTCTCTCTCTCTCTCTCTCTCTGTCAGATAAATAAATAAAATCTTAAAAAAAAAACAACCCAAATAGTTCTGGCTCTCCTTCTTCAGGTACATGACAGAACTACACCTCCTCGCCCCTTTGTCATTAGCTGTGGCCACGTGACTTGCTTGGGCCAGTGTCATATGTCACTCTCCTGCTCCAAAGCTTCTCGTGGCTCTTCGTGATGCTCAGAGTAGATCTCACATTCCTTGTCGTGAAATGCAAGGATGTCTCTCCAGCCAAGCTCTCAGACGCTGACTCTCACCACTTTCACCCAGGCCCACTGCAACTAACTGCACTGGCCTGATCTCTCTTCCTAGCCAAACTGATTCATGCCTCAGGATCCTTCTGGCTGGAACACTCATCCCTCAGAACTTTGTACGAGTGGCTCATACTTGACCTTTCGAGCTCTCTTTCCGGGTTCACACCTGTTTTAAAATAACAGCTTTCTTGAGATATCACTCACACACGTACAGTTCCCCAATTTCAAGTGTACAATGCATGGACTTTTAGTATATTCATGGAACTGGGCAAATGCCAGCATGATCAATTTTAGGACATTTTCATTCCTTCTTAGTCATTACTTCCCAATTCCTCATCCCCACCCCCAACAGCCTCTGCTATCCCCTAATCTACATTCTGTTTCTATAGATGTGCCTATTCTGGACATGTCGTGTGAATGGAATCATATGATATGTGGTCTTCAGTGTCTTGCTTCTTTTACTTGGCATGAGATTTTCAAGGCTCATCCATATTTTAGCATGTGTCTGTTGTAGGGCTCTACCATGGTTGGTTTAGCCACTCATACCGTACATGAAGGACATTTGGGTTGTTTCCATCTTTGGGCCATTATGAATAATGCTGTTATGAACCCTCATGCTCAGAATTTAGCATCAACATGTGCTTTCATTTCTCTTGGGTATAACCTAGAAATGGAATTGCTGGGTCATATGGTAACTATGTTTAGCCTTTTGAAGAACTGCCAGCCTCTTTTTCACAGAGGATGTACAGTTTTATTTATTTTTTAATTTTTTAAAAAGATATTTATTTATTTATTTATTTATTTAAGAGATAGTGAGAGAGAGAGAGAGAGAAAGAGTGAGAGAGCACAAGTGCATGAGCAGTGGGGAGGGGTAGAGGGAGAGGGAGAAGCAGACTCCCTGCTGAGCAGGGATCCGGATGCGGGGCTCGAACCCAGGAACCTGGGATCATGACCTGAGCTGAAGGTGGACACTTAACCGACTGAGCCACGCAGGTGCCCAGAGGATACATCATTATAGATTCCCACCAGCAATAGATGAGGGTACCAATATCTCTATATTCTTTCTTGAGGTATATTCTTTCTTGAGGTATATTGCTTGAGGTATATTCTTGCTACATTCAGTTTCTGTCCATCCTTGATATTTCCCTTAGTTTTTTGGGTAGCCATCCTAGTGGGTGTAAAGTCATCTGATCACGGTTTTGACTCGCATTTCCCTAACGACTAATGACGTTGAGTGTCTCTTTATGTACTTAGTAGCCGTTGTATATCTTTTTGGAAGAAACAAGGGTCTATTCAAGTCTTTTGCCCATTTTTGAATTGGATTGTTTATTGTCTTGTTGTGGAGTTATCATTCTTTAAGTATTCTTGATATGATTCTCTTGGCAGACATGTGATTTGTAAATATTTTCTCCCATTCTATGGGTTGCCTTTTTCATTATCTTGATAATGTCCTTTGATGTACAAGTTTTTAATTTCGATAATTTCCAACTTACCTATTTTTTTTTTTTTTGGCTGCTCATCCCTTTGGTGACACATATAGGAAACCATTGTTTCTAATCCAAAGATACTGATTTATATTTAGGTTACCTTCTAAGAGTTTTATTTTTTATTTTTTAAAGATTTTATTTATTTATTTGACAGACAGAGATCACAAGTAGGCAGAGAAGCAGGCAGAGAGAGAGGGAGGGAAGTGGGCTCCCCGCCAAGCAGAGAGCCTGATGTGGGGCTCCATCCCAGGGCCCTGGGATCATGACCTGAGCAGAAGGCAGAGGCCCCAACCCACTGAGCCACCCAGGCACCCGAACCTTCTAAGAGTTTTATAGTTGAGCGTTTACATTTAGGTCTTTGATCCATTTTGACTTGTTTTTCGTATATGTTGTGAGGTAATGATCCAATTTTATTCTTTTGTATGTGGATATCCAATTTGTCTCAGCATCTTTCATTGAAGAGATTATTCTTTCCCCATTGAATGATACTGACATCCTAATCAATTTGCCCATTCCTGCAACACTGATTGACCCCAGCTATGTGGGTTTATTTCTGGACTCTTGATTCTATTTCACTGATCTATGTGTGTGTTCTTATGCCACTAGCCCACTTTTTTTCATTCCTATACCTTTGTAGTAACTAAGTGTTGAAACTGGGAAGTATTATTCCTCCAACTTTGGTTTTCTTTTTCAACATTGCTTTGGCTTTTCTCGGTCCCTTGTATTTCCACATGAATTTTAAGATCAGTTCATCCATTTCTGCAACACTGATTTATTTTTGCCCAGCTTTCTTTTTAACTATTTATCCAGGATATCCACGTTCATTTATTCATTCAACAAATACAGATTAAACACATACCATGTCTGTCACTTGGGGGTACCATGATGAACAAAAATTAGCCATGACCTTTGCTTTGAGGTAGCAAAGAATCTAGTGGGAGAGGCAGACATTAATCAAATAATCACCTAAACAAATCTAAAATGGATAACAGGAAGAGGTCACCTAATCTCGGGAGATCAGAGAAATCTCTCCTGGAGAAACCGATAATTAAGAAGGTGCCTGGAGCTGGAGGGGGTTTGGCAAAAGCATCACAGGCAAGGAGAACTCCATGTGCAAAGGGGGGAATTTGAAGGGAATATGGTGCGTTCAGTGTACCGCAAGGAGGCAAGTGTGGTGAAAGACAAGGGAACAAGAGAGCCATGTGAGGGTGACCATGTGAGGGTATTGTGGGCTGTGGAAGAAGTCTCAAGATTCTATCCTAAGAACAACAGGAAGACACTGAAGCAGCGAATTAACATGAACTGATTTTGATTTCAAAACACTCACTCTGACTGCTGTGCAGAGAGTGGGCTGGAGGGGGATGGGCGAGAGCAGAGCCAGGTAGGAGGGGATTACTGTGGCCTGAGAGAGAAATCATGGCTTTGACAAGGGTGGTGACGGTGATTCTGGAGAGAAAAGTGGGCCGACTCACAGATGCCAAGGAAATTGAGGTTTTGGAGAGAGCCTTCAGTCAGGGAGGCGACAGGGTTTCTGACCGCGGTGACAGTGTTGGAAAGGGTGGTCTTCACCGAGATGAAGAACACTGGAGGGAAGGCAGCTTCGGGGACGGGGTTAATGTTCTTGAGTTTGAGGTGCCTTGGTGACGTCATTAAGTTATTTGATCCTCACCAAATCCTTTCTATGAAGGAACACTTGTCTTCACTTTACGTGAAGTTGAGTCAACTGAGTACCACAGAGGTAATCATGGCTTGGCTAATGCTGGGCAATCAGTTAGTGGTGAGGCCAGATCAGAATTCCGTCATTCTAAGAACAACCTGTGCTCTTTCTTTTCTGTGACACCGGAGCTGACCCTCTAGAAAGGTCCATCACAAATAGTCTCAAATAACCACAGGGAGTCAGTGCTAGGAATTGTCTCCCTTCTGACACACCAAGTCTTTCTCAAAACTCAAAGCCTTATGCTCCCATGGAAACCTTATTCTCCTTTCTACAAACGTTCATCCCCACCAAGCTCCCTCCAGAAGTGTCTGATTCTTTCTTTGACCCAGAGCTGTCTATGCACAGAGAGCTGCCCTGTCTCCTTTCCCAGTGAGGGAAGTCTTCCTGCTTCTTGCTGTCATATACTGGTCCCAGAGGTGTCTGGTATGCACTGTGGTTACAGACAAGGGTCACCTGTCAGTGGTCAGCATACAGAAAGCTGAAATGCTGAGACATTGAGCCACAAGGTGGATGACAGAAGAAGAAAAATGAACAGTAATTAACAAGTCAAGGTGTACTCAGCTTTTTTTCATATCAAGTAGAGGAGTGTGAGAAGGAATTGAGCAGGTGGCAGGAAATGGGACAGAATGAGGAGCTAGGAGAAAGGAAAACAAATACATAAATTCAAGGAGTAGGAGGAAGAGAAAATAGAGTGGTTAAAGGCAAAGGTTAGGGAAGATTCGTCCTCATTTTAAATCAGGCCTCTGACATTTACTAGCTGTATGATCTTAGGCAAGTTACTTAATGTCTCTAAATATCTCTAAGGAGATAAAATAGAGATAAAATATCTCTAAGGAGATAAAATATGGGGTTTGTGAAAGGATTATGGAGAGAGCGTGCTTGTGATGTTCTTGTCGCAGCGCCTGGGATGTGAAAAGTGCTGGTTCCCTGTCAGCTATTGTGATGGCACAAGCTCCCCTCATTTCTCCTGCCTCTGCTTCCCCCAGCTGTCCCCCAGGTAGGTTCACTGTGGCCAGTTTGGCTCACCATACCAGCCTGTGAGCCAGCCCTGCCTGAAGCAGGGATAGCCCATTAGCTCCAGCAGACCCAGGAGTCGGAGAAGCTATGACGGCAGCTGGGGTCCTGCATTGGTTCCTCGGTCTCCTTGCTGCCAATTTGATATGAGATTAGGTACCTCCAAGAGCGACCCTTATAGATCAATATGTTACCTCTAAGTTGTTTCCTCTTCCTCTCCTTCCCCCTACCCTGCCACCCCACCCCCACCATATTGATTCCATTCCCAATTTCTACTCAGTCGCCCTGCTTTGTACTCCAGTCCTCCTCCCCGCTCCCCATCTGGACTGAAGCCCTGTCCAGTCCTGATCGAGGTTCAGATTGCTTGACTGCTGAGCCGTCTGCTTGCCTGACTTATTTCATCGTTGTGGTACCCCTGCCCGCGGCATACAGAACCAGGTCTGTTCATGGTACCCTCTGAGTGCTGTGCCTCACTCAGCCAGCTCCCCTCCTTCTAGAACAGTGGTTATGGAAATCATTTGGGGCCCCCGATTTCTCTAGGAATCACCTGAGGCCATAATGCCTGCCTAAGCAATACGCAGGAATTCAATGTATCAGGTTAGGCTAAGTTATGCTGCAGTAACGGTCTGAATTCTCACTCACAGAAACTGTCCAAGGTGGATGGAGGGGAGAGGCTTCTGTCCATCAGTCAGTCACTCAGTGATCCAAGCTGGTGGAATTTCCCTTTTCAACACATGCTTCCATAATTTCTGTGACAGGAAATAGGGCGTATCATCTGACTTAACGTTAAAAAAAAAAAAATCCCCCGACTGCTGTGTAGAGAATGGACTGTGGGACAGCAAGGGCGGAACCAGGGAGACAATTGAGGAGGCTTAGCCTGGGTTAGAAGAGATGATGACTTAAAAAAATGATGGTGACTTGAGCTTGATGGTGGTGAAGGTGGAGAGAAATGGAGGGGTTAGGGATATATTTTGGAGTGAAGCAGACAGGATTTTCTGAGGAGTTGGATAAGGAGAGTAAGGATAATAAGTCAAGGATGCTTGCTCAGTTTCCGGCTTGAACATATGGGTGGGTCGTGTCCATTCCTAACTGTCACTGAAACCACAGAATCCCTTGGAATTTACAAGACATATCTCAGTGACAACTGAAAGGAGGCTCAGCTTAAGGGTGTTCTTAAGCATGTCTCTCCTGGTGTTTTGTAAGGGTTTAAGTGGTGGGGCCTTTTCTGGTTTTTTTGGGGAGAGCTCTTTGATCATGGACACACATGCCCATATACCTGCATGGCCACGTGTTCAAACATACACGTGAGCGCGCACACACACACATCACATGCCACTGTGGCAGTTCTTTTTAGACCTCACACAGCAGTAGTCCTGGGGCTCCTTCAAGCTTTCTAGCATGTCCCTGTCAAAATTTTTGTCTCTGATGGGAATGGACCTTCTGCTAAAGATTTTTAATTGGAAAACAAGAGTCGCACCCTTTCAGGGCCTCCCTCTGGGTAGCAGCTCCTTTGCTCCCGGGAGGAGATAGCAACAACCAGTGAGCCCTGTGCCCTATCCAAGTGGTTTCCAGCCTTGAAAAGTGGGAAAACCATAGCAAGAGGCACATTTATTAAGCTAAATGCACACGGTGCAAAGGTGCAGTCTGTGGTTAGTGTAATTGCTAGCTAACCGCTCAGCCTGTTGCCTGGGCGGGTCATTAGAGGGAGAGGGAGCTGTAGAAAACTGGAAATAGAATGAATGAGGCTGGGCCACTGACCAGTTGGTTCCAGGCAGAGTCAGTTCTGACTGAGCTAAACTTCATAGCTCAGTGTTTCCAGGGCCTCAGGGCGGGACTTTGCATCAGTGGTGGAAACAGGTACTAATGGGCGCAAGTCGCCAAACTGCTCAGAAAAGTCCTAGGTCCTCTAGGCTGTGTGCTTGAGGGCAAGTGGAACAAAAGGAGGGCGGGAGGCAGAGAGGGCGTAGCCTGAGCCTCACCCGCCAGACTGGGAGGCCTCCTCTTTGCGAGGAAAAGCCTAGGGGATTTGTCAGGGGCCAGAGGCTTCTCCTAGATAGGAACCAGGCTTCTGTGGAGAGAAGGGAAGGCTTCCCTTTCCTGCCTGGGAAAGGGAAGAATGTGTGAGGTGTCCCTCTTCCGTCCCGCCGCCATTGTCTGTGTCCCTCCTAGAGATTCTGAAAACCAGGTCTCCCTAGGAGTGGTTTACAGAGAGACAAGTATTATAGTTACAAACGGCTTCTATGAGGTAGGCCTCATTACCCTGTTTCATAGAGAGAAAAATTGAGACAGAGGAAGTGATTTGCCTGAGGCCACACACCTATCGAGTGGCTGAGCTGGGGGCCTTGACTCCAGGTTCTCAGGCTGTTGGCCCTGGACGACACGATGCTTCTTCTTGAGCATGGTGAGAGGCAGGCTGTGCTTCCAAAGGCCAGAGATGGGAGCGGGAGGCCTCCCTCCCTGCTCTGCGCCTGCCACCTGTCAGTCAGCCTGGGGCCTGGGTGACCTCCCGGGTTCTTTCCAGGCCTGCCACACAACCTCTACAAATCCCCGGACCTGTTTCCCTGTCCGGAAACTTAGGTGGTGGATTGGCAGATGACCTCTAAGAGGTCTGCCAGCGCTGACATTCTGTGGATCTGGCAGGGGCCAAGAGCCTGGCCGTTTTCACTGAACCCTCGGGAATCTCAGAGATATTTCAGGGGCGGCCGTGAGCCGTTCTCCTCCTATCTTACATATTGCAGATCTACAGGTGATTTTTTTGGCCAGAAGGTACCGCTTCTAAAAACAAACAAAGAAGCAAAAATAAGCAGAATGAACACCTCTCGGCCCCTGAGTGAGACAGTGAAGGAGAGACAAGTTTGAATGAAGGCATCTGCTGGCAGGGAGAGTGGTGATGGTGTGATGGTCGTATGTATATGTGGTGGCAGGGACGGGGGCGGGGTGGCGTGGGGTGGGGAGTTTGGACTGGAAGGACGAAGAGGAAAACCAAAACAAGAGGGAAAAAAAAACAAACAAGATTAGCTTTTTAGTTCTAGAGAGTTGCCATTTTGAGAAAAGGAGAACCTCGAGAAGTTGGTGATTGCTGTGTCCTGGTGTTTTCTGCTCGCAGTCTCACTCACAGAGTGCTTGGACAACCCCTTCGGTTCTGAGCCTTCCTGTTCCTATTTTAAAGATGAAGGTGCTGAGGCTCAAAAAGGCAAAATGACTTATCCAAGTGCATTTAGCAAGTAAATTGTGTTGTTGAGATTCAAATCCTGCTCTGTTTGACCTCAAACTGCCAGCCTCTCCCATTGGGAGCACCCTTCCTCAAAGAGGGTCGAGGAGTTACAGGTCAATGGGCACCAGGGGACCCATAGCAGCTTTCTTTGGCGGCAGGTAGAGCCCTAGGAGGATCCATGGAGAAGCCGTAAGCAGAACTGACGTTCTTGGTGGTTAAGGGACTAGAAAGAGGGGGCTGTCATTGGAGTGGAGAACCAGGGGGAGAGAAACCACGGGACTAGAGAGTCAGAGCTAGGCCAGGAAGGGCCTGGATGTGTGCCTGCACAAAGGAATTTTTTAAAAAAGATTTTATTTATTCATTTGACAGAGAGAGTGAGTACAAGCAAGGGAAGCGGCAGGCAGAGGGAGAAGCAGGGTCTCCGCCGAGCAGGGAACCTGATGCAGGACTCGATCCCAGGACCCTGGGATCGTGACCTGAGCCGAAGGCAGATGCCCAACTGACTGAGCCACCCAGGGGCCCCACAAGAGGATTGAGCACCTCTTAGGACCTGCGTCCTTGACTAGATCCTTTTGGACTCTTGCATCATGCTGTGTAATTCAGAATTGCTGGCTGCGTCCTGAGATCATCACACCTGTGGCAAAGTATTTTAGCCTGCCTTAGCAATTTAATAACATAACAACCATGCCTGAGCCCACCACTCAAACCGTCATCTAAAATGTTGCGAGTAACTTATGTTTACCAAGGTGCTAGATATTTTCTGTGGTTTTGATAAATCACTATCTTTCTTTTTTTTTAAAGATTTTATTTATTTGACAGACAGAGATCACAAGTAGGCAGAGAAGCAGGCAGAGAGAGAGGAGAAAGCAGGCTCCCTGCTGAGCAGAGAGCCCGATGTGGGGCTCGATCCCAGGACCTGGGATCATGACCCGAGCCGAGGGCAGAGGCTTTAACCCACTGAGCCACCCAGGCGCTCCATTCACTATCTTTCTTATCAGTGCTGTGGTATCTGTGGTATATTCCTTGCTCTTGCCATGTGTCTATAATGAGTAGCTGGGAGCTCTGCTCCTTATCTCTTCACCTCAAAACCCAGGTGGTCAGAGAAGCCATCATCTCAAACTTTGCTGGTTACCATGACAGAGGGAAGGAGAGCTCTGTGGCGTCCCACACTGGCATTAAAGCGTTTAAACCTGGAAGTGACTCAAAATTTGACTTTTGGGTACCTATTCCAGCGAGGACCCCCTTTCTCCTTGGAAATTCCCATCCTGCTAGACCCATTACCAGGGTCTGTCTTTCATGGGTTCAAAGTCCAAGATGGCGGTTGACCATAGGGTCTGCCTGGCATCTTGTGTGTGGGCTCACTTGGGCTTTTCCTCTTCCTGGGCATGACTTCTCCGATGATGAAGGAGCTGCTGCTACTTCCCCTGGAGTGGTACTTGAGTTGACAGTGGCGAGACTGGATTTTGTGCAGAGTGGTGAGGGGAGAGGAGATGGGCTGAGTGAGTGAGTCATCACTATTATTTCCGTTGCATTCCCATCGATCTCATGAGGCTATTAAAAGAGTCAGTAACTAAGACGTTTAACTAGACTCCAGTTCTAAAAGCCAAGGGATAACCAAAATTCATAATGTGAAGCAAATCCAGGAAATGGAGTGAAGAGGGAGCACTGGCTCTTGGCCGTACTTCTTGGGAAGGAAGGCCTAACCCAACAGCCCAGGATGCACAGCCTTGGCCTCGGAGCACAGGACCTGTGTCAGGCAGCTGGTCCCAAGTCTCCACCTCGGGAGGGCGCTTCCATAGACCACCGAGCGTGGCATGGAGAAAGGAGAGGAAAGAGGGGGAGTTTGGGCATGAATCATATATCCACAGCTTTCACCAGATGGTGCCAGGATTAGGTGGGGTACAGAGGTGAGCAAGGCAGACAAAGTGGCTGGCCTCACAGAACTTAGAGTCTAGTGGGGAAAGAAAATGATTACATAAATGATACAGGGCCTGCAAAGTGCTCTGACAAGGATAAATTCAGGGTAGTAAAGGAATGGCACCTGAGATAGACGTAGGACGTCAAGGCAGCCTTGGGAGTAGCTCCTCATTTAGACCGAGGACTGAAGAAAAGGAAGTGTTAGCCAGGTGAAGGCAGGTAGAAAGGAGGAAAGTTGTAGAAAGTTAGGAGGTTGGTTGGGGGTGGACAGTGGGAAGGCCTGAGCCTAGAGAGGCAGGCAGAGAATGGATCATGGAGGACACCACGGATGCCATGTGGCGGGGCTTGGACATTATCCTGAGGGCAGCAGGGAGCTCTGGAATGGTTTGCCATTTGGTTATGACATCACCGTGGAAGCAGCATGGAAGATGGCTTGGGATGGATCCAAATGAGAGGTGATAGTGACTGGTTAAGAGAGCCAGAATGGGACTAGAGAAAAATGGATGGATCTGAGGCACGTTTAGAAGGTAGATGGGTAACCTGAGTAGACATATGTGGACAATACAGGGAAACTGGGAGTCCAGAAGGATACCTAGGTTTTTGGCCTGTACGACTGGAGAGCAGTAGTGTTAGGAGGAGTACAGTGTGATGGTTAAGAGCAGTGGGTCTGAAGCTGGACTGCCTGGGTTTGAATCCCAGATCCGCCACTGATCATCTCTGTGACCTTAGACCAGTTCCTTAACCTCTCTGGGCTTTAGTTTCCCTAGCTGTTAAATGGGGATATTACTATTACCTACCTTATAATGCTTAAGGGAAACAATACATAAAGTGTTTTGAAGCCTGTATGGAGCGAGGCTCCACACTGGGCCTGAGATCATGACCCCGAGATCATGACCTGAGCCGAAATCAAGAGTCAGACACTTAACCGACTGCGTCCCACAGGCGCCCCAAAACCTTAGGAGGTTTTGCAGGGAGAATTTGTAGAGGAGGAAAGAAGGGTGTGAGCAAGCCTCGGCTTTTGTGGGATGGACAGAGCTAAAAGAATACACTGGGGAGGCTGAGCAGCAGCCTGAAAGGCAGGAGAAAAAACAGGGGAAGGGCACGGCATCGCAGAGGCCCAGATGAGTGAATGTTTCAAGATGGAGGCGGTGGCCAGTGACAGTGAGGCTTGGAGAGGCTTATGTAAGAGGAGATGGAGAAACGGACAGTGGCTTTTAGCTACAAAGAGGCTGTTGGTGACAATAGCTTCAGTGGAATGGTAGAACTGGACATCAGACTACATTGGGTTGAAGAGCGGGAGTGAGGAAATGGAGAAAACAGGTGCAGACAGCTCTTTCCAGAAGTTTGTCTGTGAAAGGGAAGTGAGAACAGATGACTGAGGGTTCTGGGTGGAGGGAGGGCGTCCTTCAGTGCCATGGAGACAGGGCAGACGGTGGAGAGGGA
The DNA here is from genome assembly GCF_902655055.1 of Lutra lutra. Classification (NCBI taxonomy): domain Eukaryota; kingdom Metazoa; phylum Chordata; class Mammalia; order Carnivora; family Mustelidae; genus Lutra; species Lutra lutra. The sequence goes on along the minus strand of NC_062296.1, from coordinate 48,969,054 downwards.
GAAATGGAAGGTACAGGGGAGAGAGGAGGCAACTGAGGCTTGAGGGCCCTGAGAGGGCGAGAGGAGACGGAATGCAGAGTGCAGGCCCAGAGGTCAGCCTAAGGCAGGAGGAGTCATTGGAGGGAAGGAGGAAAAAGTATGGATGTGGTGAGCGAGCTTAAAGATTTCTCTGTGGGAGGTTCTTACCTGATGGCTTCTCTCTCTTTTTCTTTTTTCTGTGAAATCAGGTGAGGGGGATGTGGCAAGGCTAGAAGTTGGGGGATGACCGTGGAGGCCACTGGAGAGAACGGGAGAGGGAGCCCAGTGGGGACTCAAAGAAAGGTTGCCTGGCCACACTGAAGGCCCCGTGGAGGTCGAGACCGTGCACTGGTAGTGTTTCCCATCTGCAAGGTTGGAATGTTTTCTCCAAGCTGCACTCAGTGGTCCTGGGGGAGGAGCAGAAAGCGTAGGTATTTAAATTGACTGAAAGCTTAGGAATTTGCAAGATGGACACGCGGCATCGAGATGAGTAGAGTGGCAAGTGAGTAGTTAAAATGATGGACTTGTAATTGCCGGGCTGTTCGATTTAGAAGCTCTTGTCCTCTCCATGTCTCCTGTCCAGTTTCCACAGGAGAGCCTATCTGAGTGATTCCCTTATTCATTATCTCCCACGTTTGTCAGCTAGCTCAGACTGCTGGCCAACCCATGGGTTTTCTGCCCTGAGTCAGGGACCTGTGTCTGCTCTGTCCAGCTGTATCAAATACAAACATTGTTCAGAAGGTGCCGTAAGACAAGCAGAATGGTTAAGAATGGAAGCTTTGGAACCAGACGTCTAGGCTCAAATCCAGGCTGTCCCACATGCTGCGTGACCCGGGGCAATTTGCTGTCCCTCTCTGACCCATAGTTTTCTCATGTCTTAAATGGATTCAGTAAGAGTACTTGCCTTATAAGGTCTTTGTGCGAATGAAATAAGATAATACACAAAAAGCATTTAGTACAGCACCTGGCACGTGGTTATTTCCCTGTAGGCATTACTTATTAGTAGTCTTATTACTATTATGATCATTTTATTGTGAAGGCAGGCACTTAGGGCCTAATAGGCTTTTGGACAAGACATTAGGGGAGGCCGGATTTGAACCCCACCACAATTGAAAGAACACAGTCTTCCCTTCCCACCAGCTTTTTAAAAGTGATTTTATTTATTTATTTGTCAGAGAGAGAGAGAGAGAATGAGAGCGCAAGCAGGGGGAACGGCAGGCAGGGGCAGAGGGAAAAGCAGGCTCCCCGCTGAGCAAGGAGCCCAATGCGGGGATTCAATCCCCAGACCTTGGGATCGTGACCAGAGCTGAAGGCAGATGCTTAACTGAATGAGCCACCCAGGTGTCCCTGCTTCATACTGGCTTTTTGCCATTTTGAGGTGTTCTGACCTTCCCTCCGGGGATGTTTGTCACCCTATGGTCTCCGAGGCCCCAGAGCTTTCCAACTAGTGAGTCTGCAGTGGGCTGAGGACTGAGCTGCCATGTCTGCTCATCGTCAGCTGGGGAGGAATCCTGGCAGCCTGACCTCTCTAGTGAAGTCCTTGGTTTCCGTGAGTCATGCTTCTCTTATGCTGAGCCCAGCTCTGATTTGGAAGGGGGCTTGGGGAGTAGGGGTGGGGTGAGGGGACAAAAGGGAGGAGGAAGGCAGCAACTGAGCCTCTGAGTTTGTTGGTTAGCTCAAGTTATAGGAAATCTTTCCTTAGAACCGGAGTGAGGGGATTTGAGGCCCCACTGTGACCAGACTGCAACGGAGGGGAACCAGTACCTAGTTTGTGAAGCCCAAGATGGCTGGTGTGAGCAACACCTCCCCAGGTACCTTGAAGGTCAGAATACCCTCTCTCCCTCTTTCTCTTCCCTACGGCTTGACCCAGATGGGTCAAGATTTATTTCCCCAGAAAAGAATGCAAATTCCTGACTTAGGGGAAATGAGTAGATTCAAGAGGTCCATTGCCCAGAGAATAGGCTCCTAGAAATGCCCCACCCTCGTGAAATAGGTCCCAAAGGGGCCTTGTCCGAGCTAGCGATTTCCCAAGGATGGGGGGCAGGCTACTGGTGGTACAAGAGATAATTCCAGGTGGTATATGGCTGAACGGGTTTTTAACTTCAACAGTCACAAATTTCTTTTAACATGTTTTAGGAAAGATACAAGTAGCACATGAAAATTGGTGGCTTCAAGGGAATTACTTATTAGAACCATGCTGAACTATTTAAAAAAAAAAGAAGTTTATTTAAAGAAAAATTATTAAGTAGATAGTAGTGCAGGTTTTAAGCAGGTGGGCAAAGTCGAAGGTAGTATGCAGATGACTGAGGTTTGGGAAACGCTGGTCTTCAACAAATCACGTTACCTTTTCCACTGCCTCTTCTGCCCCCCTCCTGCCCCCATCCCAAATTTGGGGCTTTTGCTTTGAAAACTGTCTAGTAGACACATTAATCTGCCTGGGCAACTTTCTTCTTACCAGATCAAAACCAAAAGCCTCATCTCCTTTTCTTGACTTTGTGGTCTCTGTTGAGGGCTCTCATTTCTCTCTCCCCCAACCCCACTCTTCCTTCTCCCTCTCCTCCTTCCTTCTCTCTCCCTCTCCCTCCCTCTCTCTCCTGGCTAGCAGTTGGGGATATTCCTGACTCGTCCCTCTCCCTTTTTCATGCTTATTCACTGACTGAATCCTGTTAATTCTTCCTTCATCGTACCTCTCAAATTTTATTTTATTTTTTTAAAGATTTTATTTATTTATTTGGCAGAGAGAGACACAGCAAGAGAGGAAACACAAGCAGGGGGAGTGGGAAAGGGAGAAGCAGACTGCCCGCTGAGCAGGGAGCCTGATGCAGGGCTCGATCCCAGGACCCTGGGATCATGACCTGAGCTGAAGGCAGACGCCTAACGTCCGAGCCACCCAGGCACCCCTTCCTTCATCATACCTCTTGTACCGTGTCTCTTTCAACTGTCATCACCCACGGTAGGTTCCACAGCCTCAGTCTACACCTCATTATCCAATTAATCTTTCTCCAGCGTAACTTTCCCCATGACTTTCTCCTGGATTGGTTCTCCACCCAGAGTATCAGAAGATGACCCAACTCCTGAAGGAGCCATTCCCAAGTCCTTGGAATGTGACCTCAGCCTAAGATGTGCCCATATCTCCCCTTCTTTTCTAGGACCCATCTAGGTCTTTACTGCTCCCCAGATACACTATGCTTGCTTCTAATTCTAGCTCTTTCCTGTAGACCGTGATCAAAATAGTTTTCTCAGTCCTTCTCATTTGATCACTTACTTATATGTCATATAGTGTTATTTTTGGGGTTTTGTGGATGTGCATCTCCCTGCACAGACTCAGCTTCTGAGGTAAAGGAGTGTGTTCTCCATCCCTTTCATAATTCCATTGGTGCTTAGCAGAGTGCTAGGCACATGGTAGATGCATTTGGGTATACTTTGGGGTGCAAGTATCAGAAAACCCAACCTGTCAGTGGCTTAAACAAATAGAGGTTAATTTTTTTCACAGACCAAATAGCAAGTGGTTGCTTGCTCTACCATCCGTAGTGAATTGGCTTTCACCTTCATACTTGTTGCCTCATGGTCACAAGGCGACTGCTGTGTCTCCAGGTATCACATCTGAATTCCAGCAGGAAGGAGTGAAGGCCTTCTCCTTGGGTAACTCTGTCCTGCTTTTGAGAAGGGGATGCTTTCCCAGGGGACTGACCCTTTCATTTCACTAGCGAGAACTGTGTTATGTGCTCACTGCTAGACCAACAACTGGTTTAGATCAATTCTAATTCAAGCACGGGACTTGGGCTAACAAAGATCCTTTCATATCAGGGAAAGGGTCTTTTCCAACTACCTAAACAAACTGAAGTTCTGTTAGCAAGCAAGAAGCAGGGAGGGATGGCTATTAGGTAGGCAACTGTGTACCAAAGAACACAATAAAGACTTGTTTAGAGACCAAGTAGCCTGCTCCGGTTCTGAGTCAGGTTCTGGGACGAGGAGGGTCCGAGACCAAGAGGTTTCCAGAAAAGGCCATCTTCTCTGTGCCCACACAACTTCACCCAAGTGTCCCCAGCTCTGAGTTGGAAGGTCAGACTCGTGGGCTCTCAGCTCTGCCCCCTGCAGCTTAAAGGAAGATTCTGGGCACAGTGTCCCATTTAGTGACTTCCTCCGTGGCTCTAGTTCCAGGACTGAAGGGGAAGTGAATGGACTTATCCAAAGGCAAATTGTACACAGTGCAATTTCTTACAGCAGCAAAAAGAAACCACCCAAACAGCCAATGGTTGGGATTTGGCTAGGCAGACTGTGAGTTTTTGTATATTTGGTTTGACAACTTCATGAATTCCACTGGCACAAGAAAATATTGTTATGGAATGACGTGAAGTGAAAACGAGCAAAGCAGCAGGTACACATGGACTGTGTAAAACGTACACGTGTTAGAAGACATCTTCCCAGTTTTAAGTTGGAGCTAGGAGGCAACCAGTACATATGTATTGAAATCGAATGCCAACCTCGGGGCATTTGGAGGTCACCCATCAGAGGTTGCCGTTCAGCTGAAGCCTAGAAGTGGGAGGTGGGACTCCCAACACCATTCTCGTCTTTTACTACTGAGGCAGGAAGGTTACTACGGAGCTAGAACTTGGGTCTTTTCTCTATTGGACAGAGTAGCCTACAGTGAGAGTTTGGAGGGAGGGACCCGGCCTCTGCCTGTCCTCCTCACTGCAGAGAAGAGCCCTTTCCTCTCTCCCGCGGCCAACAAAGCATTTCGATGGAAGACTGCTTCCATTCCAGAGCAGTGTGTGTTACTGTGTGGAGACCCAGTGTGAGCTCCTTCCTGAGGTTTCTTGGCACGGGCTGTGTGCCCCTCCCCATCATCTAAGGTTTACACTGTAAATATCTGGACGGGGTGAAAAAAAAAAAAAAGCCAGACCTCCAACCTGGGGCTGGTCCATTGGAGGCTGAGAGAAGGGTGTGTTGTTGATACAGAAGATAGTTCTCTCCCCAGAGTTTACTGAGGGGGATTATTTTTGCTAGGTCAGGTTTTCCAGCTTTATTCAAGAGACTGAAGACAAGAGGGAAGCAGGATGGGTGTGTATGTGGGAGAGCAGGGAGGAGAGACTTGTTTTTCTCTCTTTTCCTGACCGGCTGCCACCCAACAATAGCTGCCATTTCTTGAGCCCCGACTCTGCGGCACGTGCTTTCGACACGTGTTATCTCAGTGACTCCTCACAGCAGCACGACAACTCGGCAAAGTCGCATCCTCTCATTTCATTTCATGCTTGCTGGTGCAGGCTCAGAGAGAACTTACCCAGGGAATTTCCCTAGGGGATGGTGAAGACAGCATTCACCCAGCCACCATTCATGGGACCGCCTGTGCTAGGACAAGCCTTGTGCTGGGTGCTGGGCACGAGGTGTGCACAAGACCTTGGTCGTTGCCTCCAGCAACTTAATAGGCCTGGGGGAATAGTGCTGCTTGGCCGGTGCTGTGATGGGGACGAAATTGATGCTGTGGAGCGCGGAGGAGGGGCAGGGGGGCACCCATCACAGCCTGGGGGAGGGCGTGCAGGCGGTGGGGAAGCAGCAGTGGCTTCCCAGTGGAAGTGAGGTTTAGGCAGGATCTGGACAGGGAGCAGGAGTCTGGTGAGTGAAGCCCGTAGTGGGAAAATAACTGATATGAATAGAAGGCGTAGAACCACAAGGGGCCAGAATCAAGAGAGAGCATAGTGCTTGGAGAAACTCCTGAGTGTGGTCGAGTATGGATGGCTAGAGCAGAGCAGGCTGAGAGAGGAGCCGGGTGGAGCGAGGCAGAGGCTGTGTGGGGAGTGCCCTGGGAACAGTGCGAAGGAATTTGGGTTTCACTCTGGGTGCCATGAGGATCCGCAGGAGGGCTTTGAGCAGGGGAGTGGCAAGATCTGACTGGCACTCTCTTTGGATCAGTCTGGCCACTGGATGGAGAATGGGTGGTAAGGGGACAAGAGTGGAAGTGGGGGTATCGCGATGTCGACTTAGCTCAGCATCATAGACCCGAGGGAGGCAGATGCGTGGTCGGTTTTTCAGGTAGAGCTGACAGTGCTTCCTCATGGACTTGAGGTAGGGGAAGAAAAGGAGGGAGTCAAGTCAGGTCAGCTGGGCTCCAAATACCTCGGCTTTCTTTCTCTACCGAAGGAGGCTGACGGTAAATCCTTCCTGCAGCCGGACTTGCGATCTGGGGCATCGGAACGCACTGGAAAATGAATGCATTCCTGTTGCCACTGAGCCAGTGGGATAGGACAATTTGTTTATTTATTTATTCAACTGAACACTGAACACTGCATACACATGTGTACACTTTACCTTATCTCAGCACTGTTTAAGTGCTTTACAAATATTTACTTATTTAATTCTTATAAGAACTGCTTTTTTATTTTTATTTTTTTAAAGATTTATTTATTTATTTGAGAGAGAAAGAGGGAGAGAAAGTGAGCACGAGTGGAGGGGCAGAGGGAGAGGGAGAGAGAGAATCTCAAGAAGACTCCATGCTGAGCGCAGAGCCCAACACGAAGCTCGATCCCAGGACCCTGAGATCGTGACCTGAGCTGAAACCAAGAGTCAGACGCTTAACCAACTGAGCCACCCAGGTGCCCCCAGAACTGCTTTTATTATGTCAGTTTTCCAGAGGCAGAAACCAAGGCACAGAGAGATAAGTAACTCGACCAGAACCACACAGCTAGTGAGCGGCAGAGCTGGGATTCGAACTCACGTAGTCTCACTCCAATGTTCTGTGCTGCCTTGCCTAGGGACTCAGTTATTCACTTGCTCATTCATTCATTTGCGCATTCAGTATGTGATTACTGAGGATATCATATGTGCTAGGAACTAGAGGTAAAATGATCCACAAAACCACACCCAGTCTCTGTTCCTCATAGAGTTCACAGTCCAAGAGGCAGCTGTTAGCCAAATGATCACACAGACAAATGTAAACACGCTAAATGAGCCTAGAATAGAGGATTTGGGCTGTGCAGGGAGGTCAGAGAAAGCTTCTCTGAGGCAGTGAGAGTTGAGATGAAATGTGAAAGAGGAACCGGAGTTAATTAGACAAAGAAGGGAAGGAATGGCATTCCAGACAGAAGAACGAGCATATGCAAAGACCCTAGGGTGGGAGGGAACACAGTGTATTTAGGGACTGAAAGAATGCCAGTGTGGTCGGAGGCATGAGAGGAGCATGTGTGGGGCGGGTCTGAAGCCCTCACACAGGCAAGGTCTACAGGCCACTTATAGTTTCACCCTTGAACGTTTTCAGGCAGGGGATGTTATGTTCCTGTCTGCATCTTGGAACTCATCCCTCTGGTCACCCTGGCTTCGGTGTGATTTGTTTGGAAACGGCCAGGTAGGGGGCCACTGCCAAGGTCCAGCGGAGAAATTTGGAGTGGTGGCTTGGACTTGGTGGTCATTTGGGGGCCACAGAAGGACTGCAGAGGTGGAGGAAGGAAAACCAACAGAATCAGGTTTTGGGTTGAGTGGGAGGCCGAGAAGGAGATGTCAAGAAAGGCTCCTAGGGGCGCCTGGGTGGCTCAGTGGGTTAAAGCCTCTGCCTTCAGCTCAGGTCAGGGTCCCAGGGTCCTGGGATCGAGCCCCGCATCAGGCTCTCTCTGCTCCGTGGGGAGCCTGCTTCCTCCTCTCTCTCTCTGCCTGCCTCTCTGCCTACTTGTGATCTCCGTCTATCAATAAATAAATAAAATCTTTTTTAAAATAATAAAAAAAAAAGAAAAAGAAAATCTCCTAGAGTTCCGACTTGCACATTCAGGTAGAGAGATGGTGGTTATGTTCTAGAGACTCCAAAAGAGCACTGAGTTTTGTGGGGGAAAGATCATGCCTTTGGTTTGGGGCATGATAATTTTGGGGTGCCATCGAAACACCCAAGGGTAGGTAGGGGGCGTGTGAGCTGCAGGCCATTCAGATACACGGAGCCAGACTTCAGAGCAGAGGGCTGGGTGATTCCGTGGTGTTCTCAAGATGGCTCTCACTGGCTCCTGAAAGCCTATTGTCTAAATATTGAGGACATTTGCAAGCTGGTTATCAAACGGTGGGTTGCTGCAAACCGGTCATGATGGAAGTGTTTATACCAAGGAAGGAAGTTGGCAAATGCTGCAAATTGACATCCCCTCCTCTGCCCCCACTCCAGCCTGTTTATGAGAACAACAGTGGCTGAAGAGCACATTCGGCATGCTCAGCTGTGGTTGTGAGTGAGATAACAGCAGGCCCCAGCGAGTCTCAAGAGTTAAGTAGGAAAGAGGAGCTCACAAAGGAGACTGAAAAGGAGCAGTTGTCTGGCTTCGCAGTCACCCCCAGCTTGTGTTCTCCAGCTCTGCTACCCCTGCCTTGCTTGAAGCCCATATTGTTTGACATTGGGCCTATTCTAATAATTTTTGCCACTTATCACCACCTCTCAATTCTTTCTTTTTTTAAAAGATTTTATTGATTTATCTGTCAGATAGAGGACACAAACAGGGGGAACAGCAGAGGGAGAGGGAGAAGCAGGCTCCCTGCTCAGCAGGGAGCCCAATGCAGGGCTCAATCCCAGGACCCGGGGATCATGACACGAGCCAAAGGCAGACACTTAACTGACTGAGCCACCCAGGTACCCCTCAAGTCTTCCTCCAGAGTCACACAGCTTCTCTGCTAACTGGAGAATCAGGCAAGTCCAAAAATCTGGCTGGTGCAGAGGGTTTATGTGGAAGAGTGTGGGTTTTCAAGTATTTGCTCCCTTCCTCCCACTTGCTGGCTGTGTGACCCTGAGCAAGTTTCCTGGTCTCTCTGAGCCTCAGTTTCCTCTTCTATAAAATAGGGTTACTACTACCTCCTGCTCCAGAGTCGTGAGACTCCATGGAAACCACATATGATAAAGGGCCCAGCATAGGACCTGACTCACCATTGGCCTTTCTTTTCCATTTTTATTGGCAGTGGAGAGGCTGCCAAGGATCTTCCTATAGGGTAGCTGGTTGTGACAGAGATGCTCACTGAAGACTTGACTTGGTCAACCTCCATCCTCAGCCTCAGACCCTTCACCCGAGCACCCAGCCTCCCTTATATCCCTTGTTTCCTGCTCCCCCCTCCCTTCCATTCTGACAAAATTGAACAATGGCTCCTTCGTCTGCTCTCTCCTGCCCCATGCTCAGGCTTCTCACACACCAAGAGTGAAGAATTCCTGTCCCCCGCCAGTCCTCCAGAACTGGCCCTCTCCTCACTCGAGCTGGTCCTTGACTTTTGGCTTCTCCAAGAAACTTTCTTGGGCCAAGGGCCTACCTTCCTGACCTTGTCCTTCAGATGCACTTACCCTTAGCTCCCCAAAAATGGACCAGAAGACCTGGAAGGAACTGCATCAAAAGTTTAAGGGACACAGTTCCAGAAGTCCCCAGCACTCTTCATGGGCTCTACAAGCAGCTCGCCCTGAGGCTGGGGGGCATGGGTGCTTCTTGACAATAGGGCTGTTTTCCTCGTCACTCCCTGATGCTTGGAAGAAGGAAAGGAAGGATGTTAGGAAACTAATGCTTATTGAATGTTTACTGGATGCCTGGCCTGATGCCAGAGGCCTTCATAAGTCTTCTCAGTCCTTGTCACGATGCCCTTGAGAGGTGGTGATCGGATTCAAGTTATCTTTGGAGTCTCCGCTGCCCTGTGAGCTCTTGTGAGTGTATGGGACAAGCTGGCTTTGACTTCATGTCTGACCAAACATGGGTCTACACTCAACACGCGTCTGTTATGTTGAATGGCAGGCAGCGTTGCACTGAGGCAGTGTGGCCTAGGAGGTCAAGGAGTTGGGGCTTCACTATGGTGTGTGGCTTTAGGCAAGTGATTCCATTTTTCTGAGCCCCAGTTTCCTCTTTGTGTAAAATGGGAACATGGATAACTCCAAGGCAAGGAGTCGTGAGCCTGTACAGGGTAGCTTGGTGAACTTGACAGTGCAGTGCAAGTGTGGGGGGCGGGGCTCACATGTCCTCCAAGACAGGTTTTTATTTGTCTAGTTGCTGTCTTAGCCTACAGTTCCCCAGGGCCAAATGCTGCTCCTCCTTCACAAAGGTTTCACTTTTCTGAGTCAAAAAGGAGGAAAAACAATGATTTCATTTTTCATAAAGCCACATGTGTTCAGTTTTTTAAATTTTTTTTAAAGACTTTATTTATTTGTTTGACAAAGAGAGAGAGCACACAAGCAAGGGGAGCAGCAGGCAGAGGGAGAGAGAGAAGCAGACTTCCCACTGAGCAGGGAGCCCAATGCGGAACTCAATCCCGGGACCCTGGGATCATGACCTGAGCCGAAGTTAGATGCTTGACCGACTGAACCACCCAGGCGCCCGGTTTTGGAACTTCTGAAATTGTCATTTCAAACTTTTGATGTTAAAACATCCTCCTGTTTATGCAAGTGTGTTTATAGTAAATAGCAGCTTTTTAAAAAAATGCCTGTACCTGATCAAATAAAATGCTATTGCTGCTCCGTCAGAGCCCCCTGAGACAGAGGTAGCATAGGGGTGCCAGGAGAGAGGACCTTGGGCCAGGCTTGGCCCAGAAGCACTGTGTCGTTGGCTTCCTGGAGGAGGGGAAGTCTGAGAAGAGTTCGGAAAGATGAACAGGAATACATTTGGCCGTGAAGGGTGGGAAGGACACAGTCTGGAAACCCAGGCCAGGATCAGAGCCTGCGGTCTTGGTAGCTCCCAGCAAGTCAGCACCTCTGAGCCTCCCTGGCCCAAGGTGTTGGAGCTGAGGAGTGAGTTGCTTTGTCCCAGACCTGCCCGGCTCCCAGATGGGGATGAAAAGCTCTAGGCCACTACAGTAGGCAGTGACTGAGCTTCCCCACCCCACCCCAGAGGTGGCTGCTTCTCGCACTTGGCCCAGGGAATCGCTGCCACACTCTAGCAGATCCCCAGCTCTCCTTCTGATTTGGCTTCCTGTCTCCCCCCTCTGCTGCCCCAGCAGAATCAGTAAAGTGGGAGTCACTCTGCTTTGCAGCAGGAAGGCCAAGATCCCACATCTCCAAAACACAGGCTAACTGGAAACTCAAAATCCTCCCTCCCCCTTCACACACCAACACTCGCACAGGGAATGGTGGGGGTGGGTAGGGGGCTGGTTCTTTTCCCCAGGATACTATACGGCAGCCCTGTGGGGTGGGGTGGGGCAGCCCACTTCCCCAAGGCCTGCTGTGTGACCTCTGGCCTTCGTTGACCACACCACTGCCTGCAGGAGGCCCCAGAGGGCTGGGAAGCCCAGACCAGTCAGAAGGGGCCGAGCATGCTCCCCTCCCACCACAGCACGCACTTTCCGCCTTCCAAGCCATGGGTCTGGATTATCCATTTTGTGGATTTCTCCAGACCTCTGCTCTGAGTACTTTTTTCCACCTGGAGTTCCTTGGCCAATAGGGGCAGCCACTAGTTTGTCCAACCAGGGGCATGGGCCAGGTGCCTGCCAGCCGCCCAGCTGGCTGAGGCGAGGCAAAGGAAAACTTTCAGAGGAAGTGGAAGCCGGCCGGGGCAGGCAAAACAGTCAGGGTAGGTCGCTGCAGCAGCAGCGGCTGGTCCCATGGCCCGGCTGGACTCAACCTGGCCCACGGTACTCGGCAGTCTCCTCTCCGTGGTCAGGGCAGGTTGCCATGGTATTTTGCCTGCTGGTGCAGTGGGACTGGGAAAAAAAAAAAACCAAACAAGCAAGCACAGGAGGTAATAAGCCTGAGCGTGGAGATTTAGGGGAGGGGTTTGAAACCTGGAGGAGGGCTGGACTTTTTGCCCCAGTTCCAGCCGGAGCCTGACTTACAGCAGGGTGGCTGCTATGGGGAGAGGTCTTCCTAAAGGCCTGGCTGAGCGTCTCTCTGTGCCATAGCTCTGCTCTCACCTGGGACATGCTGGGTCTTTCCTGAGGGTTCCAAGGTCTCCCCATCCCTGCACCCTGATTGGCACGGCTCTCGTTCTCATTCCTACACTGAGCCAGGCAGCCAATTCTGCGGGTGGCCATCAGCCACGCTTACTGAGTTCTGGTGTGTCCTGACAGCGAGGGGGTGGAGTGCGGCCACCTGAGCATGCGCAGTCTGCACGGGGGGGGGGGGAGTGGGGGGGCAGGAGTGGTGTGGGGTGGGGGAGGGGTTAAGGCTTGTTTTGATGGTGGTATTCAAGTTGAACCCACACTCCTGAGCTTGGTGTTCAAAGAGTTACACAGTTAATTTTTGACAGTGCTCAACATTCCAATGCCACATATATTTGCCTCCAACTCTCTCTCTCTCTCTCTCTCGTGTGTATGTATATATATATTCCCTAAATACCTGTACATCTGGTATCGTGTTGGCAAAATCTGTAGGTAGTGGATACATCGTTTTTGGTTTTGATTTGTATATTGACGGCTGGGAGACGCTGGTATAGTGTCAAATTTCATTTGCAAGTTGAAAGTGCCCAGCTCTGTGCGTCTAAACATAATGTGGAGGACCAGTACTTGATACAAGAATTGGTGTCTTTGCGCCACGTGCCCCAAGTCTTACGTGCGCTGAAAGGCTATGTCAACGAATTTGCTCTCGCTGAGATTTTTAGATGTAAAGCTAACGTGAAGCTCTGTCATTAGAAATAGGGGGAGGAAATTCAGTCTGGGGAGTTGTAAATTGGGAGCATAAGAGTGGCTTCTTTCTCGAGAAAAACAAAACAAGAATTACAGATCCCGATCTGCCCATCTCTCAATGCCCAGTTTTTTATTAGTAGTGCTTTTTAAGGTTTTATTTATTTATTAAAAAGAGAGCGAGAGAGAGAGAGAGAGAGCGAGTGAGTGAGGGGAGGGTTAGAGGGAGAAGCAGGCTGAGCGAGGAGCCTGATGCAGAACTCGATCCCAGGACTCTGAGATCATGACCTGATCCAAGGGCAGCTGCCTAACTGACTGAGCCATCCAGGTCCTCTCAGTGCCCAGTTTAAAGGCCACCTCTTCCACAAGATCCCCTTAGCCTGTTCCAGCTGGACAGCATTTCTCCCTCCTTTCTGTTTCCACAGCCCTTACTCACATTTGTTCTAGGCCCTCTGGTGCTGCCTCTCTTGGAGTATAGTTAGTGGTGTATTTGGGGTGTTTTCCTTACACATCTGTGAGTTCCACAAAAGCACGTTTTTTTCTCTGATTCTATCTTGATGCCACCAGCCTTTAGCACGGAACCTGCACTTGATAGCAACTCTCGGAAGAACTGATGGGAATGGGTGCCTTCTCTCCCTATTGGGATTTGTTTGGATTGGTTGGGGGGGCTGCTGGAAGCCCCAGAGTTTCTCACTGGGGAGGGCAAATACTTGTCTGCAAGCGGCACCCACAGAATCTCCTTGCAGCCCTTCCCCTCTCTGCCCCCCACCCCACACTCCTCCTGGCTTTCTGTGTCCTTGTTTCTCCTTTCCTGACCTCCTTCTGCGGAGTGCAGCACCTGGGGGAGCCCTTGCTTTTTGAATTGCATTTCCCTAATGACTAACGATGTTGGGCATCTTTTCATGGGCCGAGCAGGTGAGATTGGGCCTGCGTGTGAAGCTGTGCATTTAGCTTTGTTTTCCAGGTAATCTTGGAAGTTGGAAATGCCCATTGTTCTGTAGGTCTGGGATTCCCTTGATTTAAAGAAGTTTTTACCTCCAGTTACCAGTTACCTCCAGACTCTGCACTGTTTGGAGCCTGCAACCCCACAGCCAGCCAGTCCTCTAGCCTTTCTCTACTCTCTGGCCATGCTTGTAGGTCTGGCCTTCCCTCAGCCCTAGGATTTCTTTGATTCTCTGTTTTCTATCATCTTTGACCTGTATAGTCCTAACCTACTTTGATAGCCAGCCAGGCATCTGGGGGAAAAAAAACTCAGGGAACACAGAAGAAGGGAAAAAGGTAGGAGGTGGCAGATTACTTTGAACCCGTTTTCTGGTTTAAAAAAAAAAAAAGAGTAGGTAAATCTGCCCTTCCCTCCATGCAAAAAGCCTGTTTTTATTCGTGTATCAAGCACTTCTGTGTTAGAAACCTCCCTGCTCTCGGGGCACCTGGATGGCTCAGTCTATTGGGTGTCTGCCTTCAGCTCAAGTCATGATCCGAAGGTCCTGGGATCCAGCCCCGAATCAGGTTCCCTGCTTCTCCCTCTGCCCCTGCCCCTTCCTCTGCTTGTGCTCTCCACTCTCTGTCTCTGTCAAATAAGTAAATAAAAATCTTAAAAAAAGAAGAAACCTGCCTGCTCTCCATTTTTATAGGAAGAGGAATAGAAAATGGACCTATGAGAGGATAACTATCAAAATGCCTGAATTTGGCAATAAAAAGGTCACCCAGGAATTTCTACTGCTATTTGTTCTTTGAGAGAGTATAAGGAGCTGGTGACTCTCATGGAAAACCCAAGTAAGGACATAAAGAAGCCCTCTCCAGTTCTTAGCAGGCAAGTTATAGTAGGAGGGTTTCCAGGTGGAGAAGATGCATTTCTTCAGTGTCGCCTTCCTCTTCGAGTCCTCTCGCTGACCCCAGCGTCCCTACTCCCCCCAGGTGGCCTGGGGTGTACTATTTGTTAACCCACCCGGGTCCAGAACCACAGCTTTCTCTTTGGGCTCCTGAGACATCTAGCATTTTCAACAGGAAATTTATAAAATACAAGAGAGCAGGGAGGAAATTATTGCAACCCCCACCCTCCAAATTAGCAGTGTATTACATAGACAGTTTTCCTAAGTGTGGGCTTTGGATCCAATAGTGAAAGCCATGTGAGCCACCAAAAGCCAAGGGCATCGTGGGTGCTCCGTCACCTGCCCACTTTCTGGCTCAGCTCCTTGACTGTTCCCAGGGGGTGGGTGCCATCTAACATTCCATAATCTGGGAGGAGATTCCAAGGCAGGACCCGAAGAGACCATATCCCAAACCAGCTGCTCATGGAAGCCCTCCTACTCTAGCCTGGTATCCTGTCTGGGCAGGAGGTCGGCCGGTGGGTCTGTCTCAGTGCAGGGATCTGGTTCTCTAGAGCTGGCTTTCCGAAGTGGGCTCATGTTCACCTGGGAGAGGGAGTACATCTCATGCTTTCAGAGGGGACACCAGCTATGTTTCTATCTTAACAGCAGAGCATTTGTTTTTATGGTGTTCTTTAAGTTAGGCCATATGGTAGTGATTTCCCATTTACCTGAGTGATACAAAAGCTTCTCTAAGTGGAAGAGTGAGAAATTTAAAGGGAAAGTTTCATTAAATAATAGTTCAGGTGGTACATGGATATGATAAAAATCAGGATGGTAGGGGAAGAAAAGGAGGTCCTAGGGATGGCTGGGTGACTCAGTCAGTGAAGCGTCTGCCTTCGGCTCAGGTCATGATCTCAGGGTCCTGGGATGGAGCCCCACGTCAGGCTCCCTGCTTGGCAGGGAGCCTACTTCTCCCTCTCCCTCTGCCTGCCGCTCCCCCTGACAAATGGATAAATAAAATCTTTAAAAAGAAAAAAAAGGGGGCACCTGGTGGCTCAGTAGGTTAAGCCTCTACCTTCGGCCAGGGTTATGATCTCAGGGTCCTGGGATGGAGCCCCGCATCGGGCTCTCTGCTCAGAAAGAAGCCTGCTTCCCCCTCTCTCTCTGCCTGCCTCTCTGCCTACTTGTGATCTCTCTCTCTGTCAAATAAATATATAAAAGAAAAAAAAGGAGGTCCCAGCCATTCAAAAAAAAAAAAAAAACCCACAAAAAAATTGGGACGGTGGTCTGCAGGTGACTGGAAAATAGGACACACTGCCTTAGAGTTGACCTAAGATTAGATAGTTGTCAGGAGGGCTGTGTGACAGGAATTACCAACAGTTAGTTCTTGGGGCCTTCTCATTTCTGGACCTCTGATGCTCTCTCTGGTGAGAGTAAGGAAAGGCTAGAATTGATTTTCTAATCTATTCGATCTGATAGATTGGCTCTTCGTCTCCTCTGTGAGCACAGGTAACTGGGCCATCAACTATGTTTTGTGTATTTATTTTTTTAAAGATTCAGTTTATTTGATGGAGAGTGAGAGAGCACAAGCAGGGAGAGCGGCAGAGGGAGAAACAGAGGCAAGGTCCCCGCCGAGCAGGGAGCCCAATGCGGGGCTCGATTCCAGAACCCTGAGATCATGACCTGAGCCAAAGGCAGATGCTTCATTGACTGAGCCTCCAAGGTGCCCCTTTGTATTTATTTTTAATTGAAGTATAGTTGATCCCTGTTAACTTGGCTTCAGATGTACAATATAGTGACTTGACAATGATATACATTATAAAATGCTCACCATGATAAGAACATTACAATACTGTTGACTATATTCCCTATGCCTTACTTTTCATCCCTGTGACTTATTTATTTCATAAACTGAAAGTTGGTGCCTCATAATCCCCTTCACCCATTTTGTCCATTCTCCACCCCCAAATCCCCTTTTGGCAACCATGACTTTGTTCTCTGTATTTATGAGGCCGTTTCTCTCTGGAGTGGGGTTTTGTTTGTTTGTTTGTTTGTTTTGCTATTGTTTGTTTTTTAGATTCCACATGGAAGTGAAATTGTAACGTATTTGTCTTTTTCTGACTGACTTATTTCACTTGTTATACCCTCTAGATCCTTCCATGTTGTCATGAATGGCAAGATTTCGTTTTTTTAATGGCTGAGTAATATTTCAGTGTGTGTATATATATCTCACATCTTCTTTATCCATTCATCGATTGATGAACATTATGTTTTCTTTTTTTTTAAGATTTTATTTATTTATTTGTCAGAGAGAAAGAACAGAAGCATGGGAAGCAGCAGGCAGAGGGAGAGGGAGAAGCAGGCTCTCTGCTGATAAGGGAGCTTGATGTGGGGCTCCATCCCAGAACCCTGGGATCATGACCTGAGCTGAAGGCAGATGCTTAACTGACTGAGCCACCCAGGCATCCCTATTTTCTCATTAGCTTCCTCTAATGATTTCCTTGTTGAAAGTCAACGCAGGGGCGCCTGGGTGGCTCAGCGGGTTATAAGCCTCTGCCTTCGGCTTGGGTCATGATCTCAGGGTCCTGGGATTGAGCCCCGCATCAGGCTCTCTGCTCAGTGGGGAGCCTGCTTCCCCCCTCTCTCTCTGCTTGCCTCTGCCTACTTATGATCTTTTTCTCTGTGTCAAATAAATAAATAAAATCTTAAAAAAAAAAAAGAAAGTCAATGCAGAAATGGTAGTGGCCACACCTCAGATTTCTCTGCTTTGACAGAATCTCTTCTGCTCAATAGTTTACCTTTCCGGGGCGCCTGGGTGGCTCAGGCAGTTAAGCATCTGCCTTTGGCTCAGGTCACAATCCCAGAGTCCTAGGACCCAGCCCCACGTCAGAATCCCTGGGAGCCTGGATCTCCCTCTGCCCCTGCTTATGTTCTCTCTCTCTCTCTCTCTCTCTCACTATCTCTCTCTCCCAAATAAATAAAATCTTAAAAAATATATATAAATAGTTTTCCTCCCAACCCCAGGCGGGACCCTCCAGAAAGAGGATTTTTCCAGTCTTTTCTCCTTTTCCTCCCCACCATCCTAGCCCGTTGCCTCCTGTAACATCACACGGGATGCACTGATATTTTTGGGCCAAAACAAGTGCACACTAGACCCATCTGCTTCTGTTAGTGACGGGCCTCCTGGCTCCGCTGTGTGGTGGGCATTACCTGGTGGCCATCCTTGGTGCGGCGGGAGGGAACGGAGGCAGCTGGTATTGACCGAGTCCCTACCAGGAGCCAGGCACGCCACTGGGCCTCTGTCTCACTGGGCTCACCACGTTCCCCTACCAGTCCCTTCAGTCTCATGGGACACTTGAGGAAACTGAGGCTCAGAGAAGCTGAGGTAACTTGCCCCAGGTTCCCTGCTCATGTGCACTCTCCACATGCCAGCACAGGGCAGAGGAGGCTGGGAGACGGAACAAGGGCAGCGGGGGGCGGGGGAGGGAGTGGGGGGTGGGAGGGGGCCGCCTGCCCTTTCCGGTCCAGTGCGTGCTGCTGCTGTTGGCCACTTAGATGACTAGCAAAAGGTCTCCACACAAGGGCTTTCTCTTTTGCCTGCAACAACAATGAGCTGGAGGGGAAAACAGACTGATTAAAGTTGAATTTGTCCTAGTGGGAAACTGGCCAGAGCATCTCTGGAGAGCCTCAGGCTGGGCCCGGCTGGCTGTCAGGATGTGGCCTGGAGCCTGACTTCCCTTCCTGGCCCTCCCTTTATCTTTCATTGCCTTCTGCTCCCTGACCCCAGTGCCCCCTCCATGGGAGCTGAAGAGCAAGCTGCTCAGAAGGAAACTGGCTTTTGTTATTTAACCTGGATAAGTGTCTCCATGTGCCTTCTCTGGAAATGTACTCGTGGATGAAGGAGGTGGACCGGGGTCACCCTAATAGTGTTTGTTTTGTTGGGGGTCTAAAGACAAGTAAGGGCAGTTCCTTACATTCATCACTGGTTTTGTTCCCACCTCCCTTCCAGTCACTAATTCTAAACCCATTCTTTCTTTTTTAAATTTATTTATTGAGGTATAATTGACGTGTAACATTATATTAGTTTGAGGTGTACCCAAAAATGATTTGATATTTGTATATAGTGCAAAATGATCGCCACAGTAAGTCTTGATAACACCTATCCCTATTCTTATAAAACACAGTTGGTAAATATATAGACCTTTATCTTCGCATTTAAAGCTACCAACAGATGGGTTCCAAGCGGCCTGTCCAGTCTTGTGATCTATCACTTCCTTATGCAATTCTCATTTTCCTGCTGACCAAAGTACCCACCATGGCTTAATGGTTCCTGACTTTTTGGCCTCCCTGCTCCTACTGCCTCTGCCTATTAAAAACAGCTTCATGGGATAGTGAGAGGCATTAGAATAAAAAAAATCCGAAGCCCTGAGTTGAATGTTAGACCTTTCAGGCTCATCCTCTGTGAGCTTTGGTTTACTTCTCTCTAAATGGGACTAACAAGGGGCGCCTGCGTGGCTCAGATGGTTGGGCATCTGCTTTCAGTTCCGGTCACGATTTCAGGGTCCTGGGATCGAGCCCCGAGTCGGGCTCCCAGCTCAATAGGGAGTCTGCCTCTCCCTCTCCTTCTGTCTCTCCCCCTGCTTGTGCTCTCTCTGTCTCTCTCAAATGAATAATTAAAATCTTTTAAAAAAATAAAACGGGGCTAACAAAACAGCCCACCTACCTTTTAAATTGGTCTTGATGAGACACAGTGATATGAAAAACCCTTTGTGGAATGTAAAGCACCATCTAAATGTCATTTTTTAAAGGCTTATTTATTTGAGAGAGAGAGAGAGAACATGAGCGGGAGGGCCAGAGGGAGAGGGAGAGAGAATCTCAAGCAGACTTTGCTCCTAGTGCAGAGCCTGATGTGGGGCTCTATCTCACGACCCTGAGATCAGGACCGGAGCTGAAACCAAGAGACGGACGCTTAACTGATTGTGCCCCCCAAGCACCTCCCCAAATGCCATTTCTTATTGCCGAAGGACAATGACCCATCCTTCAGGGCTCAGCTCAGTCGTAGGTCCCCTGTGAAGGTTCCTTGAGGCCTTGGGTAGGAGAGAGCACTCCCTCATTTGGCGGTGCTACAGTACTTGGACATTCGTCATGGCATGCACCCCTCTTTGCCTAGCACGAGGGGTACTTGTACCCAAGGCTAAGAGTTTATGTTGAGGGCAGAGAAGTGGCTTAGGCATCTTTTTCCCCAGAGGGCCAAACCTTGCACACAATAAATTCTCAAAAAGCATGTAGTGAAACCGGGAAGCAGGAAGAGAAAAGGCTGCTTCTGCGACTTAGAGGACCACCTATGTGTTTCCTTTGGGAGCTGGGAGGAGAGGGAGAATGACAGAGGCGGGAGTGGGATGACTAGACAAGGGGGTGATGGAAATCTTTTGAATGACTTCCATTAACCAGTTTCATTGACTCCTAAACTTTCTGAGTTTTCATTCAGTTCAGGCTGCAGAGTTCCACCCCGGGAATCCTTGGGAAGAAAGAAGCCCGATAAGTGAGTCCTTCGCCCACCCCTGTCTTGCCCTAGAGTACCACGGGGTGAGCCTAGGAGCAGGACACAGCCTGAACACCTTGCCCACCAGGTCTCATGTTCTGCAATGGCTGAGCAGCAGAGAGAAGCCGCAGGGCTTCAGGAGGCCAGATAAGACCACTTTCTTTTGAAAGATCTTATGTATTTATTTGAGAGAGAGAGAGCATGAGAAGGGGGAGGGTCAGAGGGAGAAGCAGACTCCCTGCTGAGCAGGGACCCTCCCCCTCCAATGCAGGACTCAATCCCAGGACTCCGGAATCCTGACCTGAGCCGAAGGCCGTGACTCAACTGACCGAGCCACCCAGGCACCCCAGATATGACTTTTGTTTTGTTTTGTTTTTAAAGCTGTCTGTGGTGCCTCCATGGACTAGGGTAAAAGGAAAGCAGATCTTGAACAACAAAGCTACTTCAAGTCCACATTAGCAATACCCAGGCCTTGCTAAGTGCTTCTGGCTCAACGTTTGGGTCCTTCTGCTCTTTTTTTTTTTTTTTTAAACAATGTTATTGAGGTACATTTGACTTCCAGTAAATGACACACATTTAAAGTGTACAGGTTGGTGAGTTTACCCATAACATCATCCACACAATCAAGATAATGAATGTTTCCATTATCCCCAAAAGTTCTCTTGTGGGTCACCTTTGATCTTTCTCCACAGCATAAGTTGAGCAAAAGAGCATGGGTTTATTGGTGATGATAGGCCCTTCTTAGATTAGAAGATGTTCGGGAGCAGCGGTCTTGGATTTTGGATCTTGAGGCCCACGGAGCCTTGAAAAGTCAGTTCTTCATGAAAACCAGCTTTTGTGGTGCTTGTTATGGGCACATTCCTCTGGAACTGTACTGTTTGGCTGACCCAAGGCACACCTTCTCCTCTCTGGGCCTCAGTTTTTCCATCAATAGAATGAGACCGTTGGGTAAGATCTCTAAGATTCCTGTCAAGCTGGCTTGAAAGGCTCTTTCTGTGACAGCCTTTTCTAAACAGCAATTTTTAAAAAGTCTAGAAAAGGGACACCTGAATGGCTCAGTCAGTTAAGCAGCTGCCTTTGGCTCAGGTCATGATCTCAGGGCCCTGGGATCGAGCCCCACATTGGGGGAGTCCTTGCTCAGCGGGGAGTCTGCTTCTCTCTCTGACCCTGCCCCCTCTTATACTCTCTCTCTCTCTCAAATAAATAAATAGAATCTTTTTAAAAATCTTGAAGAAGTATAATCTATCTTTGTTTCCTCAGGCCCTGAGTTACATGCTGGTAGGGTCCTGGCTGATGACCAGAGTGCTGTGGGGTTCTGAGGGTTCTGAGTGGATTATTACCCCATTTTATAGATGTGGACACTGAGGCTTGGAAAGGAGAGATTATCTACCCACCGTTAATAAGTAGCTGAGCTGGAATACAAATCCAGTCCTGACTCCTAATCCAGTGCTCTGGGCCCAGTTGCACACTACTCAAAGATAGTACTCTTTTAAGAATGCAGGCTTAGTTCTCTCCGTGTTGCTGGGATGAGTAAGGGCTCTTGCATCCAACAGATAGTCCTACTTTTCGTCTGGCTCAGTCTGCTAGCCCTAACTCAACTTCGCAGGCCTCTCTGGCCAGGCGAAGGGGCAAAAAAAGTGTGCTCCCCTGCCCTCCAAACCCCTGAATCAGGCCAATTCTCTGGCCTTACATGTTCTTGGACTGGAGTTTTCCAGAAAGCAGAAACTCTCTGGGTGTGTAGTTCACTATATATATATATATATATATATATGTATATATATATATATATAGTCTCCTGGGACCATATGCAGGCAAATGTTTAACAACCACGAGGGGTGGGATCACGGGGTCAGCGGGAAAAGGTGGAAATCTTGGGATTTCCTCATGGGTGCCAAGGGGACCCGGAATGGGGTGGGGTTGAGACAGCACTGGATGGAGCTGCCCACAGTCATTTTGGGGCAAGCAAATGCTCCCATCAGCTGTACCTTTTGTAGCTCCCTGGGGGAACGTGGGAGGGCCAGTTACTTCCCCTCTTTTTAGAGACCCCCTGGCTGCCCGCTGTGCCCCCAGGTGGGAAAGGTGGGAAAGGAGTGCCTTAGAGACAGGCTCGAACTAAGGGGAATTTGAGGTGGCAGCAGGACTCTGAGCAGGCCCAGAGTGTCTCCTTCCTGAGGATTCAGCAAGCACCCTGACTACCAGGTGGTCAGTAACTATTTGTTGACCGAATAAAGAAACGCTTACTTCGTGTCAGGCACTGCCGGGGGGGGGGGGGGGGGGGGGGGGGGGGGGGTACGGAGATAAACCAGTCCCAGACCCTGATTGTGGTAGAAGGAGGGATAGACAAACACATAAATAACCATTAGGTGTGACAGAATGCGATAAATGCCCTCAAAGAAGAAAGACAAAGACATCAAGGGAGGAGGGAAGCTTACATCTGGCAGCAGAGGTGGGGGAAGGGGCTCCAGAGAAAACTTCCTGCTTGAGGCGACATTTGAGCTGATCTTGAAGGGGGACTGGGGTTTCTAGAGTGGATCATGAATGTTTATGTGGTGGGGGCGGGGAGAGAGAATGGGCCGCATTCCAGGCCCCAGCAGCAGGATTAGGGCCAGAGAGCTCCCTGAGGATGTCCCCAGAGAACACAGAGAACTGCAAATCACTGATAATCCCAGAGTTTCAGTGTAGCTTAGCGTTTTCAATCTCCTTCCCATCATGCCTTGATCTGAGCCCCAAAGTAGCTACGTGGCCTTAGCCAGGGCCCGCGGTGCCTTATTGGCCTGGTAGCCCAAACTGAAGTGGTGGCCAATCCTGGTAGCATGACAGTAGAGTCCCCAAGAGAGTGTTCCTTCCCAGCTCATCATGTTGCTAGAAACAACAAAGGTCCTTGAGTCTGGGAGAAGGCCACACAGGGAACAACAGTTGCTAGCTTCATCTGTAATTCATGTGGCTGTGATGGGCCATTGCTGGGCAGCCATGGGGCTGAGTCGGGGTGCAGAGGAGCCAGGAAGGGCCATTATCTTGTATGAGATTGTGCATTGGGCAGTCCCCAAACTACATAGTGAGGAGTTGGGAGAGCAGCATTCCTGGCTGTGCTATCCATAGGCACGAGCCTAGGAATATAATCCAGCCACTTCTCTGCTCTTGCCTCTTTCTCTCTTTCCTGTCTAAATGAAATTAGTTGCCGTTAGCCGGTAAACTGAATGGTTTCACTTGACATGGGACAGGATGTTGGATTCAATTCAGCAGACACTTTCAAATATAGTATGTCCTCAATTCTTCAAAACAACCTTATAAGTAGAAATTGTTATTTGCTTTTTGTGGATGAGGAAATATTTAAGTGACCTGCCAAGGTCATGCAGCTAGGAAGGTGAAATTTGAGGCCAGGTCTCCCCACTTCAGGCTCTCAGCTGCAGAGACTCTGAAGGCTGGGAGTTATAAACTAATTACAAACAACCAAAATCCAGGGACTAGACAAAGGAGAAGAAAGGGGAAATGGAAGTTAGGCAACCACCAGACCAGAGTGTGCCTCCAGGATGAATAAGTTGATCAAGGGAGGAAAAGGAAATTGGAAGCTGCCTTCGGCTCAGGTCATGATCTCACGATCCTGGGATCAAGTCCCGCATCGGGCTCTCTGCTCGGCAGGGAGCCTGCTTCTTCCTCTCTCTCTCTGCCTGCCTCTCTGCCTACTTGTGATCTCTGTCAAATAAATAAATAAAATCTTTAAAAATTTTTTAAAAATTAAAAAAAATTGTTAAAAAAAAAAAAGAAAACTGGAGGCTCCGCTTACAGAATGGAAGAGTCTAGAAGGCTCACATTTGTGCCTTTGGGAAAAGGGTGGAGTTGGAGCCCCCACGCATTGAGGTTCTCACCTGCCCACCATGCTACATCCAAGCGACCATGAACAGCTCTGTTCTCCTCAAGACTGAGAAGTCAATCATGGATAGCCTCCAGAGAGGGGCCATTTACCCTAAGCAGATTTCATCCACAAATATTTGTTGCCTGTATACAAGTATGAGGGTCAGGGCTAGTTTATTTATGAAAGGTAGTTATGGGGCACCTGGGTGGCTCAGTGGGTTAAGCCGCTGCCTTCGGCTCAGGTCATGATCTCAGGGTCCTGGGATCAAGTCCCACATCAGGCTCTCTGCTCAGCAAGAAGCCTGCTTCCCTCTCTCTCTCTCTCTGCCTGCCTCTCTGTCTACTTGTGATCTCTCTCTGTCAAATAAATAAATAAAATCTTTAAAAAAAAAATGAAAGGTAGTTATACAAAAACTGGCCTGGTTTTAATTATTTTTAACCGGTTTATTGAGATGTAATTTATATACCATGTAATTTATGTATCCATTTGAGGCGTACAATTCAAATGTTTTTACTATATTAAAAGAGTTAAGGCAACCGTCACCACGATCAATTTTAGAACATTTTCATCACGCCCCAAAAAAGTATTGTACCCTTTCAGCCATTGCTCTCAACCCCTCCCCCTGCTCTGTTCCCCTGCACCCCAGAAGTAGGCAACAACTAGTATACTTTCTGCCCCCATGGATCTGCCTATTCTGGACATTTCCAAATATGTCTTCTTTTGTCAATTGCTTCTTTCACTAAGCATAATATTTTTGATATTCATTCATGTTGAAGGACATATCAGGATTTCATTCCTCTCTTTTTGCTGAAATATATTCAATTGCGTAGGTATACCACATGTTGTTTATCCACTGATGGACCTTTGAATTGGCAAGATTTTGTGTGGGAATATGTTTTTATTCTCTTGGAGCCTAGGAGTGGGATTGCTGAGTCATATGGTGACCCTTTTGAGGAACTGTGAAACTGTTCTCTAAAGTGGCTGTACCATTTCTCCACATCCTTATCAACATTTGTTATTGAGTATTGTTTTGATTATAACTATCCTGGTGGATGGGAAGTGCTGGTTCATTGTACTTTTGATATGAATCCCCTTAATAGTCATGATGTTAAGCATCTTTTCATGTGTTTGTTGGCCATTTATATATTTTCTTTGGAGAAATATCCATTTGCTCATTTGTATTTAGGTGATTTGTCTTTTTATTGTTGGGTTGTAATTGTTCTTTATATATCCTGGATACTAGACTGTTAATCAGATATATGATTTGCAAGTGTTTTCTGTGAGTTGTCCTTTTACTCTCTCGATACTGTCTTTCGATGAACAAAAGTGTTAAATTTCGGGAGGTCCAGTTGATCGATTGTATCTTTTGTTGCAGATGCTGTGGTGTCCTATCTAAGAATCCATTGCCAAATTTATGGTCATGAAGATTTATCCCCAACTCTTCTTCTAAGAACTTCATAATTTTAGCTCTTATATTTTGTTCTTTGGATTCATTTTGAGTTAATTTTTGTATAGGTGAGATGGGAGAGGTAAGAGTCCAACTTTATTCTTTTGCACCTGGCTATCCAGTTGTTCCAGAACAATTTGTGTTTTTTTAAAGATATTTTATTTATTTATTTGACAGAGAGAGACACAGCAAGAGAGGGAACACAAGCAGCGGGAGTGGGATAGGGAGAAGCAGGTTCCCCGCTGAGCAGGGAGCCAGGCACAGGGCTCAATCCCAGGACCCTGGGATTATGACCTCAGCTGAAGGCAGAAGCTTAATGACTGAGCCACCCAGGCGACTCCCAGAACTATTTGTTGAAGACTGTTCTCCCATTGAATAGTGTTGGCATTCTTGTCAAAAATCAGTTGTCCATAGATGAATGGGTTTATTACTGGACTGTCAGTTTTATCCCACTTGTCTATATATATTCATGCGAATACCATGTGTGGTTTTTTGGTTACTATAGCTTCCCAGTCTGATTAGAAATCCAGAAGTGTTGAGTCCTCCAACTTTGCTGTTCTTTGTCAAGAGTGATATGGCTCTTTGAGGTCCCCTTCAAGTACATACGAATTTTAGAGTTAGCTCTTCCATTTATGCAAAAAAAAAAAAAAGGCCATTGGGGTTTTGATAGGGATTGCATTGAATTTGTAGATCACATTGGGTAGTATTTATGTCTTTCAGTCCATGAACACAGAGCATGTTTCCATTTATTTGGGCTTTAATTTCTTTAATCAGTGTTCTGAAATTTTCAGTGTATAAATCTTGTGCCTCTTTGGTTCAATGTATTCTTAAGTATTTTATTCTTTTCAATGCTGCTCATTTTCTTTTTTTTTAAGATTGTATTTATTTGTTTGACAGAGAGACAGCAGAGATCCCAGACTCTGAGATCATGAAGTGAGCCAAAGGTAGACGCTTAACTGACTGAGCCACCCAACTGCTCATTTTCATAAATAAAGCTCTTTTCTTAATTTTATTTTTGAACTGTTCATTGCTAATGTATAGACATACATCTGAATTTGGTATGACCTTGTTACCCTGCCATTTTGCTGACTTCATTTGTTAACACTAATAGTTTTTTGGTGGGTTTTTAAGGATTTTAGGTATATAAGATCATGTCATCTGTAAATAGAAAAAGCTTTACTTCTCCCTTCCCTATTTCAATGATTTTTTTTCTGAATGCTCTGGCTACAACTTTCAGTACAACTTTGAATAGAAGTGTCAAGAGAGGACATCGTTGTTTGCTCCTGATCTAAGGGTGAAGGCTTTCATTCAGCCTTTTACCACTGAGTATGTTATTAGGTGGAGGTTTTTCATGTGTGTGCCTTATCATGTTTTGAAAGTTCCCTTTCATTCCTCATTTGTTGAGTGTTTTTATCATGAAAAGGTGTTGAGTTTTGTCAGGTTTTGTTCTGCATTATTTGAGATGATCATGTGGCCTTTTTCTTTGTTCTATTAATGTGGTGTTTTATTATGATTGGGATTTTGATGCAGAACCACCATCACATTCCTGGGATAAATCCCACTTGGTCAGGCTATATAATCTTTCCAATATGCTGTTGGTTTGCTAGTATTTTCTTGAGGATTTTTGCATCTACATAAAAGACATTAGTCTGGAGTTTCCTTGTGATCTGTTTGGCTTTGGAATCAGGCTAATGCTGGCCTTGTAGAATGAAATAGGAAGTGTTCTGTCCTCTTCACTCTTTTGAAGAGTTTGAGAGGGATTGGTGTTAACTATTCCTTAGATATTTAGTGGAATTCACAGAGTAATCATCTGGTCCTGGACTTTTCTTTATTGGGAGGTTTTTGATTACAGATTCAATGGCTTTACTTGTTATAAGTCTATTCAGATTTTCTATTTCTTTTTGAGTCAGTTTTGGTAGTTTGTGTGTTTCTAGGAATTTGTCCATTACATGTGGGTTATCTAATTTGTTAGTGTACAACTGTTCATAGTATTCTCTTATAATCCTTTTTATTTCTATAAGGCTGGTAGTAATGTTGCCACTTTCATTTTATTCTTTTTTTAAATTAACATATAATGTATTATTTGTTTCAAGGGTATAGGTCTATGATTCATCAGTCTTATTACATAATTCACAGCGTTCACCATAACACATACCCTCCCCAAAGTCCATCAGCCAGCTACCCTTTCCCTCCCACCTCCCTCCACTCCAGCAACCCTCAGTTTGTTTCCTGAGATTAAGAGTCTCTTATGGTTTTTCTCCCTCTCTGGTTTCATCTTGTTTTATTTTTCCTTCCCTTCCCCCCCCAAATCCCCACCCTGCTTCTCAAATTCAAGATATCAGAGAGATCTTCTGATAATTGTCCTTTTCTGATTGACTTATTTCACTTAGCATAATAGCCTCTAGTTCCATCCATGTCATTGCAAATGACAAGATTTGGGGGGGGGTGATTGATGGCTGCGTAGTATTCCATCATGTATATATAAGACATCTTCTTTATCCATTCATCTGTTGATGGACATCTAGGTTCTTTCCATAGTTTGGCTAGTGTGGACATTGCTGCTATAAACATTTGGGTGCACATGCCCCTTCGGATCACTACATTTGTATCTTTAGGGTAAATACCCAGTAGTGCAATTGCTGGGTCATAGGGTAGCTCAATTTTTAACTTTTTGAGGAACCTTCATACTGTTTTCCGAGTAGCCGCACCAGCTTGTATTCCCACCAACAGTGTAGGAGGGTTCCCCTTTCTCCTCATCCTTGCCAACACCTGTCGTTTCCTGACTTTATAATTTTAGCCATTCTGACTGGTGTGAGGTGGTATCCTGCTGTGGTTTTGATTTGTATTTCCCTGGTGCCAAGTGATGTTGAGCACTTTTTCATGTCTCTGTTGGCCATTTGTATGTCTTCTTTGCAGAAATGTCTGTTCATGTCTTCTGCCCATTTCTTGATTGGAGTATTTGTTCTTTGGGTGTTGAGTTTGAGAAGTTCTTTATAGATTTTGGACACTAACCCTTTATCTGGTATGTCATTTGCAAATATCTTCTCCCATTCTGTTGGTTGTCTTTTGGTTTTGTTGACTGTTTCCTTTGCTATGCAAAAGCTTTTGATCTTAATGAAGTCCTAATAGTTCATTTTTGTCCATGCTTCCCTTGGCTTTGGCGATGTTTCTAGGAAGAAGTTGCTGTGCTGAGGTCGAAGAGGTTTCTTCCTGTGTTGTCAAAGATTTTGATGGATTCCTGTCTCACACTGAGGTCTTCCATCCATTTTGAGTCTGTTTTTGTGTGTGGTGTAAGGAAATGGTCCAGTTTCATTCTTCTGCATGTGGCTGTCCAATTTTCCCAACACCATTTGTTGAAGAGACTGTCTTTTTTCCATTGGACATTCTTTCCTGTTTTGTCGAAGATTAGTTGACCATAGAGTTGAGGGTCCATTTCTGAGCTCTCTATTCTGTTCCATTGATCTATGTGTCTATTTTTGTGCAGTACCATACTGTCTTGATGATGACAGCTTTGTAATAGAGCTTGAAGTCTGGAATTGTGATGCCACCAGCTTTGGCTTTCTTTTTCAACATTCCTCTGGCTATTTATGTTTTTTTTTCTTGTTCCATAAACATTTTAGGATTATTTGTTCCATTTCTGTGAAAAAAGTTGATGGTATTTTGATAGGGATTGCATTAAATGTGTGGATCACTCTAAGTAGCATAGACATTTTGATTGGTTTATTTAATTAATTTACATTTAATATTATTATTGATACAGTTGGGCTTACATTTGTCATTTTACTTTTTCTTTTCTGTTTCATGTCTTCTTATCTTCTATTCCTCCTTTAGTTCTTTCTTTCATGTTAAGTGAATATTTTCTAATGTAGCACTTTAATTTTTTAAAAGATTTAACACTATATTTTTGAGTTATTAGTTGTTCTAGGGCTTACTATATACAGATTAACTTTTCAGACTCAGCTTCAGATTTATACTAACATAATTCCAGTGACATATAGAAATGGTACTCCTATGCACAATTGATTCTTATTATTTATGGATTCCATATTTATAAATTTGCTTACTTGCTAAAATTTATTTGTAAGCCTAAAATCAGTACGTTTATGCTTTTCTTCATTTATCCCAGAGGATTTGAGTTTTCATCATGAGTCTTTTCCTTAGTTCAAAATAGCTCTGCCTCCACCCACTTCCTCTGTGGTCTCATTGGCAAATATATTTACATGTCTACATGTGCAATCCCAACAATACACTATGTACATATTGTTTTATGTAGTTGATTTTTTTTAAAAAGATTTTATTTATTTATTTGACAGAGAGATAGAGAGCACAAGTAAGCAGAGAGGCAGGCAGAAGGAGAGAGAGAGAGAAGCAGGCTCTTTGCTGAGCAGGGAGCCGGATGCAGGGCTCAATCCCAGGACCCTGGGATCATGACCCAAACCGAGGGCAAATGCCTAATGACTGAGCCACCCAGGCAGCCCTAATTTCTGTTTTTTTAAGCCCCCCGGTTTGTGGTACTTTGTTGTAGCAGCCCTAGGAAGCTGATACACCAGATCTCTTTTTTTCATTATTGTTCTTCTCAACTCCAGAATTTCTGTTTCATTATTTTTAATAATTTCTCTTTATTGGTATTCTTTTTTTTTTTTTTAATGTAGGCTCCACACCCAGCATGGAGCCCAACACAGGGCTTGAACTCACCACCCTGAGATCAAGACCTGAGCTGAGTTCAAGAGTTGGATGCTCAACCGATTGAGCCACCCAGGTGCCCCTGTGGATATTCTTTACTGATGTGACATTGCCATAGTTCTTTTTTTTTACTTCTTTTATAATTTCATCCACTTCTTTGGACAGATTTACAATGGCTTTTTTGAAGTCTTTGCCCATTAAAGCTGACATCTGCTTCTTTTCACAGGTAGTTTTTGTTGCTTGAGTTTGGTGGGGTGACGTGTGGATCATTCTTTCTGGTTTTTTTGTCTCATACCATTTTGTTGTAAACTGGACATTTTAGATGGTTCACTGAGGCAACTTGGGGTGCTGGTCTCACCACCCCGACCCTAGGGCTCACTTATATTAGTTTTTTGTTTGCTCGTTTAGTCACTGAATTATTTTAGTGAAGTCTAATCACCCCACAGTCCTAGGGTGAAGCCTCTGATGGTCCTTGGGGGCACAGCCCCAGGATGCCCACAAACATCCTGGGTTTTGGCAGGGCTCTCTTTGGCCACACTCAGCTATTAAGTTCCTCTAATTGTCAGCAAATTGTCCTAGTGTTTGCAATAATCCCCTAAAGCATACATTGTTCCCCAATCTGATCCAATCAAATTGGGGCTCCTTTGAAGGGAGAGTTTCCTAGATCAGAGTCTGAAATTTGTTCTAATCCAGGAAGACTCTTCTCAGCTGTCTCTTTCCTTGTATCTCTCCAGCAAATTATCCTGTCTACAATTTAGTCACCATTGCCAATGAATCTATCATTCTCCTATCAGCCGCCCTTTACCATCACCTCCATTTTTTAAAAAAAGATTTTATTTATTTATTTGACAGAGAGAGACACAGCGAGAGGGAACACAAGCAGGGGGAGCAGGAGAGGAAGAAGCAGGCTCCCCGGTGAGCAGGGAGCCCGACTCAGGGCTCGATCCCAGGATCCCCGGATCATGACCTGAGCCGAAGGCAGATGCTTAACGACTGAATCACCCAGGTGCCCCTACCTCCGCTTTTTTTTTTTTTTTAAAGATTTTATTTATTTATTTGACACAGAGAGGGAGAGAGAGAGACAAAGAGAGAGGGTTGGGGGAGAAGCAGACTCCCTACTTAGCAGGGACCCCAATTCAGGGCTCCATCCCAGGACCTGGGATCATGACCTGAGCTGAAAGCAGACGCTAAACCAACTGAACCACCCAGGTGCCTCCACCTTTTTTGAGAGTAAACTTAGCTTTGAATTTCTCCACTTTCTGTTATAAATAAAGTCCATTCCTCTGGGGAAGGATTCAGAGGTTTCCGTTCTATGGTCCTCTTCTCCCAAGGGGCAAAATCTCTGAGCCACAACTCTGGTGCTATGGTCAGAGACAATGGCGTGGTTCTGAATAAGAACCCCCCCTTGAGGAGATGAGTGCTCAGTGGAGGGAAAGGCAGCATTCAGATCTCCTTGGCTTACCTCTCTTGGAGTGGTATCCACGACTCATAAGCAAGGTCAAAGGGCAGTCCGCTTATTCTCAGTGGTGCCATTCCCTAGTTAGAGTCTCCATATCCCACAAGTGGGGGCCGGTATGAAAGAAAGAAGTCCTCGCCTCTCAGCCACACTCATCTCGAAATTCCCCTCACCAACAAGACTTTGGTCTATTTTTTATTGTTTGTTTTCTTATCGTTGAGTTTTAAGAGTTCTTATATACTTTGGATAACAGTCCTTTTGTAAATATTGTCTCCCACTCTATGGCTTGTCTTCTCATTCCATTTATATTGTCTTTTGCAGGGCAAAAACGTTTGTATTTTAATGAAATCCAGCTTATCAACTATTTCTTTCATTTATCTTCAAGTCATTGCCATACCCAAGGTCATCTAGACTTTCTCCTAGATGTTATCTTCTAGGAGCTTTATAGTTTTGTGTCTTGTGTTTAGGTCTGTGATACATTTTGAGTTACTTTTTTGTGAAGTGTGTAAGGTCTGTGTCTGGATTCATTTTTACACGTGGATACCCAGTTGTTCTAGCACCATTTGTTGGAAAGACTCTTTTAGTGCCATTGCATTGTGTTTGCTCCTTTGCCAAAACTCAGTGGACTATATTTATGCGGATCTATTTCTGGGCCTTCTAATCCATTCCACTGATACTTATTTTTGTTCTTCCCCTTCAATGTTGTGTTGGCTATTCTGAGTCTTGCCTCTCCACTTAAACTTAAGAATCAGTTTGTTGATATCCACAAAATAACTTGCTGGGATTTTTTACTGGGATTGCATTGAATCTGTACATCAGATTGGGAAGAACTAACATCATGACAATATTGAGTCTTCCTATCTATGAACATGGAATATCTCTCCATTTATTTAGTTCTTCTTTGGTTTTGTTCATCAGAGTTTTGTGATTTTCTAGATTTTATAGATCTTAGATTTATACCAAGTATTTCATTTTGGGGATGCTAATGTAAAGGGTATTGTGTTTTTAAGTTCCAATTTCACTTGTTCATTGCTTAGTGTATGGGAAAGCAATTGACTTTTGTATATTAGCCTTGTATTTGGCAACCCTGCTGTTACTGTTTATTAGTTTAAGGAGAATTTTTTGTCCAGTCTTTCAGATTTTCTGTGTAGACAATCGTGTCACTGTGAACCAAGATTTAATTATTAATTTTAATCATTCATATTATTTATATACTTTTTTGGGGTCTTATTGTGTTAGCTGAAATTTCCCATAGGATGTTGAAAAGAAATGGATGAAACTCATCAGGAAACATATCTGGACCTGGTTCTTTCTGTTTTGGAAGGCTATTAATTATTGATTCTGTTTCTGTAATAGATATAGGCCTATTCAGATTGTTTCTTTTTGTGTGAGTTTTGGCAGAATGTGTCTTTCAAGGAGTTGGTCCATTTCATTGTAGGGTATGAAATTTGTGGGCAGAGAGTTGTCCATAATATTCCTTTATTACCTTTTTTTGATGCTCATGAGATCTATAGTGATTTCACTTTTCCTTTCTGATACTAATAATTTCTGTCTTCTTTCTTTCTTAGTTAGCTTGGCTAAGGGCTTATCAATTTTATTGATCTTGTCAAGGGACCAGATTTTGCTTTTGTTTTCCCTATTCATTGCTTGTTTTCAGTTTCTTGCTCTCATTTTTATTATTTCTATTCTTCTGCTTATTTTGGATTTTATTTGCTCTTTTTATTCTAGTTTTCTAAGTAGAAGCTTAGATTATTGATTTTAGATTTTTTTTCTTGTCCGATATAGGCATTCAATGCTATAAACTTCCCTCTAGGTCCTCCTTTTGCTGCATTCCACAAGTTTTGATGAGTTGTGATTTCATTTTCACTTATTTCAAAAATTTCTCTTGAGATTTCTTCCTTGACCCATTGTTATTTAGAAGTGTGTTATTTAGGGACATCTGGGTGGCTTAGTCACTTAGGAGTCTGCCTTCAGCTCAGGTCATGATCACTGGGATCAAGTCCTGCATTGGGCTCCTTGCTCAGTAGGGTGCCTGCTTCTCCCTCTGCCTGCCATTCGTCTGCTTGTGCGTTGTCCCTCTCTCTCTCTCATTCTGACAAATAAATAAATAAAATATATTTTAAAAATTGAAGTGTGTTGTTTAATCTCCGAGTATTAGGGGATTTTCCAGCAATCTTACTCTTACTGATTTCTAGGTTAATTTCACTCTGGTCTGAGGGCAGACATTATACGATTTCCATTTTTTAAAAACTTAAGATGTGTTTTATGGCCCAGAATTTGTTGTACCTTGGTGGTTGTTCCATGTGAACTTGAGAAGAAGAATTGTAATTTGCTGATTTTGATGAATAGTCTGTAGTCTGTAGATGTCAATTGTATCATGTTGATTGATGGTGCTATTGAATTCAACTGTATCCTTAACTTGTTTTCTGCCTGATGGATTTGTCCATACCTGAAAGAGGAATGTTGGAAGTCTCTAACTATAATAGTTAATTCGCTTATATTTCCTTGCGGTCTGTCACTTATTACTTCATATATTTTTGATGCTCTGTTGTTAGGTTCATACACATTAAGGATTATGTTTTCTTAGATGATTGACCCCTTTATCATTATGTAATTCCCCCTCTTTATCCTTGATAACCTTCTTTGCTCTGAAGGCTGTTCTGTTTGAGCTATGTTTGAACTACTCCCACTTTCTTTTAATTATTGTTAGCC
The DNA here is from genome assembly GCF_902655055.1 of Lutra lutra. Lineage (NCBI taxonomy): Eukaryota > Metazoa > Chordata > Mammalia > Carnivora > Mustelidae > Lutra > Lutra lutra. Next base: position 48,934,998 of record NC_062296.1, on the reverse strand, counting down.
TGATATGCCTTTCTCTTTCTCTTTACTTTTAGTCTCTATGTGTCTTTATATTTCAAGTGGTTTCTTGGAGACAACATATAGTTGGGTTTTATTTTTAATCCATTCTGATAATATGTGTTTTTTAATCGATATATTTAGACCATTGATGTTAAAAGTGATTATTGATACAGTTGGAATAATAGCTGCCATATTTGTTACTCTTTAATATTTGTTGCTTTTGTCACTGTTCCTATTTTTGTCTTTCACTCTTTTTCTGCCTTTTGTAGTTTTATATTAACTGAGCATTTTATATGATTCCATTCTATTTTCTCTCCTTTCTTAGCATATCAGTTATACTTTTTTTTTTAAGTTGTTGCCTTAGAGTTTGCAGTAGATATTTACAACTGATCCAGGTCCACTTGCAAATAACAGTATACCATTTAATGGGTAATGCAAGTACTTTATCATCACAAAATATTCCTAATTTCTCCCTTCTGTCCCTGTATCATTGCTGTCATTCATTTCACTTATACATGAGGATGGTTACATACATCTGTCTGTCTATCTTCCTGAGCATACATAATTGGATATGCTGTTGTAATGTTATTTTGAACAAACTGCTATTAACAGATCAATTAAGAATAAGAAAAATACAAGTTTTTTACTTTACCTTTCTTTATGTAGATTTAAGTTTCTGACCTATATCATTTTCCTTCTGCCTGAAGAACTTTTACCATTTCTTGCAAGATAAGTCTACTGAAAACAAATTCACTCAATTTTTGGCTTTTATTTGAGAAAGTCTTTCTCCATATTTGAAGGGTAAAGAATCAGAGTTTAGTAGTTTTCTTCTCTCAACACTATAAATACTTCACTCCACTCTCTTCTTCCTTGCATGGTTTCTGAGGAAAAGTCAGATATAATTCTTCTTTTTTCTCTAAAGGTAAGGTGTTTTGGGGGCGCCTGGGTGGCTCAGTCGGTTAAGCATCTGCCTTCAGCTCAGGTCATGATCTCAGGGTCATTGGATGGAGCCCCGCATCCAACTCTATGCTCAGCAGAGAGTCTGCTTAAGATTCTCTCCCCTAGGGGCACCTGGGTGGCTCAGTGGGTTAAGCCTCTGCCTTCAGCTCAGGTCATGATCTCAGGGTCCTGGGATCGAGTCCCGCATTAGGCTCTTTGCTCTGCAGGGAGCCTGCTTCCTCTTCTCTCTCTCTCTGCTTGCCTCTCTGCCCACTTGTGATCTCTCTCTCTGTCAAACAAATAAAACCTTAAAAAAAAAAAAGATTCTCTCCCCTGCCGTCTGCCTCTCCCTCTTTCCCTCCCTCTGTGCCCTCCTTCTCGTGTGTGTGCTCTCTCTCTCTCTAATAAATAAGTATTTTAAAAAATAAAGGTAAGGGGTTTTTTCCTCTGGCTTTTTTCAGGATTTTTTTCTTTAAGCTTAGGATTTTTTTTTGCAGTTTGAATATAATATGCCTAGATGTAGATTTTTAGGGCCAATCATTTTGCCCGGTGTTTTCTTAGCTTCCAGGATCTGTGGTTTGGCACCTGACATTTCTTTGGGGGAAATTTCAGTCATTATGGCTTCAGATATTGCTTCTGTTCCTTTTTCTCTTTCTTCTCCTGGCATTTCCATTGCACATATTTTACATCTTTTATAGTTGTCCCACAGTCCTTTGATATGGTATTCTGTGGGTTATTTTTTTCTTTAGTCTTTTCTCTCTTTGCTTTTCAGCTTTGGAAGTTTCTATTGATGTATCCTCAAGCTCAGAGATTTCTCCTCAGCCTTGTCCAGTCCACTAAAGAGCCATTCAAATCAGTCTTCATTTCCGTTATGATGTTTCTGGTCTCTAGCATTTCTGTTTGGTTCTTTCTTAGGATTCCCAGCTCTCTGCTTACATTATCCATCTGTTCTTGCATATTGCCCACTTTTTCCATTGGAACTCTTATCATAAGAATCATAGGTTTTTAAAAATTAATTAATTTATTTCAGAGACAGAGAGACAGAGAGAGAGCATGAGAGGTGGGACAGGGAGGAGGAGACAAATCCTCAAGCAGACTCCCCCCTGAGCATGGAGCCTGAGGTGGGGCTCCATCCCAGGACACTGAGATCGGGACCTGAGGTGAAATCAAGAGTTGGTCGCTTAACTAGCTGAGCCATCCAGGCATCCCCTAATCATAGCTCGTTTAAATTCTCTGATAGGGGCGCCTGGGTGGCTTAGTCGGTTAATCATTTGCCTTCGGCTCAGGTCATGATCCCAGGATCCCGAAATCGAGTCCCACATTGGACTCCTTACTCAGTAGGAGTCTTCTTCTCCCTGTGCCTGCTGCTCCCTCTGCTTGTGTGCTGTCTGTCTCCCCTGCCCCTGACAAATGAACAAAGAAATTCTTCAAAATATTTAAAAATAAATAAATAATTCAGTCTGATAATTCCAACATCCCTGCCATATCTGGGTCTGGTTCTGATGCTTGCTCTTTCTCTTCAGTCTCTTTTTGACTGTTTAGTATGCCCTACAACTTTTTTTGGAAGGTTGACATGATGTAGTGGGTCCAAGGAACAGTGGTAAATAGGCCTCTGTGAGGTGTGGAGGGAAGGGAAGTTTTCTAGAATCCTATGATAAGGTCTCAGTCTTTTGGTGAGTTCGCACCCCTGGACCGTGACCTTCTTGGAGAATTGACCCCTTCATCATTATGGAGCTGTACCTGGGCATTTCCCCTCCCCCATGTGGATGTCTAGAGCAGGCTGGAGTTGCATATGTCCCTTCACATAGGTTGGTTAGGCTCTGATAAAACCCCAGCAGGCTAGACTCTGGTAAAATAGTTTCTCCTGAGGACAGACCTTGTTAAGAACAGAATGGTCTTAAAAAAGAAGAAGAAGAAGAACAGAATGGTCTAGCATATTTCAAAATGATTTCATTTATTCCTCCTCCTGCTGGAAACCCTAAAAGATTTTTCACTGTGAGAACAAGGTCAAGCTCCTGGAGGTAAAACTCACAAAACTGTGAGGCCCTCCCTATGACTGAGTCCCCGGGGAATTTTTAATTCTCAGATTGGTCCACACTGAGCCACCAACGATTCATTGGTTTCAGTTCATATTTTCCTACCATGGTACTGGTCATCTGCTCCCATGTGCTGTCATTCTCTGTATGTTTGTCTCTCTCTGTAATTTGGGGGGCAGCAGTTTGCCCTGTGACCTCACTTCTTTGATGGATCTAAGAAGAGTTAATTTTCAGTTTGTTCATCTTTTTACTTGTTAGGATAGAGTGGTGACATCTAAGCTTATATGGTAGACTGGAAACGAGAAGTCAGTGATATTTTTTCCTGTTTTATTTATTTTATTCTATTTATTCTAAAAATGATTTTATTTTTATTTATTTATTTGACAGAGAGAGATCACAAAAAAGCAGAGAGGCAGGCAGAGAGAGGCAGAGGCAGACTCCCTGCTGAGCAGAGAGACTGACATGGGGCTCGATCCCAGGACCCTGAGATCATGACCTGAGCTGAAGGCAGAGGCTTAACCCACTGCGCTACCCAGGCACCCCTATTTATTTTATTTTTAAAAAGATTTTATTTATTTCTTTGTTGGAGAAAGAGAGAGAGAGCACAAGCAGGGGGAGCAGCAGACAGAGGGAGAGGGAGAAGCAGGCTCCCCACTGATCAGGGAGCCCAATGCAGTACTCAATCCCAGGACCCCAGGATCATGACGTGAGCTGAAGGCAGATGCTCAACAGACTGAGCCACCCAGGCACCCTGAAATGAGACCCTTTGTCAGAGGAGAGAGTAGACCTGCTGGCTTATTCCCCCCCACCCCCAGGTCCAAGTTTTTGTGCCTCAGTGAAGGTCTTTTATCCAATACAGTGAATGTTAGAAATATGACCCAGGGTAACTCTCAGGAAGTTCAAACAGGCTGCCCTTTCTGGTTCTGAACAGGTGGCTTCATGATCCACATGGCCAATATTATGTCTGTTGTAAAAGCCTGAGTGAGAACGAGCTTTTTCCTCTGAAATCAAGTATTAGCACTACTAGATATTGAAATCCGTTAGAAATCAATTGGAATCTATTAAAAAACAGTTTGGTTCTGCACACAAATGGACATTCAGAACAGTGGAAAAGAAAAGAAAGTCCTGAAAGAGACCCCAATCCATGGGGAAATTTAGTAGGTGAAGTAAGTGGCATTTCTGAGCTATATGGACTGGTTATTTAATAAATAATGATGGACCAACTGGTTACCCATTTGCAAGAAAGAAAGTTAAATCCCAGATTACATCAAAATAAGTTCCTGCTGGTTCAGGGATTGAAATGTTAGAAAGTAAAAACATGAAAATATTAGAAGGATGTAACCTATGGTTACATGGGAGACTTAATTCTGTAATCTTTTTTTTTAAAGATTTTATTTATTTATTTGACAGAGAGAGATCACAAGTAGATGGAGAGGCAGGCAGAGAGAGAGAGAGAGGGAAGCAGGCTCCCCGCTGAGCAGAGAGCCCGACGCGGGCCTCGATCCCAGGACCCCGAGATCATGACCCGAGCCGAAGGCAGCGGCTTAACCCACTGAGCCACCCAGGCGCCCTTAATTCTGTAATCTTAATGTGGAGGTAAGCTCATACAACTTAAAGGGGAAAAAACACAATAATTTGACAACATATAATTTAAAATTTTCCTCAAGGAGAAATATACCATAACTAATGTGGAAAGAGAAATAATAACATAAAGTCCTGGTGGGGGGAGGGGAGATTTTGCAACCTAACAAATTGGAGTAGCTTATGTATATCAACAAAAGCCTTATTTATTTATTTATTGAGATTGAGAGAGAGAGAGAGAGCATGGGGGGCAGGAGCAGAGAGAGAGGGAGAGACAGAAAATCTTAAGGAGTCTCCATGCCCAGCACAGAGCCAGGTGTGGGGCTCCATCTCATGACCCTGAAATCCTAACCTGAGCCGAAGTCAAGAGTCAGATGCTTAACTGACTGAGCCACCCAGGCGCCCCAAAAGGCTGATTTACTTAGTGAATTAGGAATTATAGTAAATCTAAGACCAACAAACCAAGAAAGGAAAAGAGAGGCAAAGTTCAAAGAAAAAGAGAGGAAATGAAACATCTGAAAAGATGCTTAACTTTTCTCACAGGTAAATGCAAACTGAAACAATGAAGAATCAAATTTTATCAGATTAGGCAACATCAAGAGCTTTGATAGTTCAGCACTGAAGGGATGCGGGGTAGCAGTGCTCAAATGTGCTGTCAGCAGATATGTCTGCTCTCTTTGGAGGACCATTTGGCAATAGCTGTCAAAATCACAGATGTACATAACCTTTGCGCTTACGATTCCATTTCTTGGGATACAAAGCATAGAAATACATGTATGCCTAAAAACGCTCATTGCAATATTGTTTGTGATAGTAAAACACTAGGAAACTATCTGAATGTCTCTCATTTAGTGCCATAAAGAAAGTATTGGGATGCCCGGGTGGCTCAGTTGGTTAAGCAGCTGCCTTCGGCTCAGGTCATGATCCCAGCGTCCTGGGATCGAGTCCCACTTCGGGCTCCTTGCTCATCAGGGAGCCTGCTTCTCCCTCTGCCTCTGCCTGCCATTCTGTCTGCCTGTGCTTGCTCTCTCTCCCTCTCTCTCTCTGACAAATAAATAAATAAAATCTTAAAAAAAAAAAAGAAAGAAAGTATTGTGCATACTTATAGGAGAATATAGTAGAATAAAAAAATGAGCTATTTCTCTATGTGCTGATATAAAAATAGCAATATGTTCCCTATCTTTGCCTAGAAATTTTTTGAGATACTCAAGAAAAGGTACTTGCCCCCGATGTGAAAGTGAGCATCTGAAGAAAGAAGACAACTGTATTTTGATCTTGTATCTTACAAACTTGCTGAATTTGTTTATTGGTTCTAATAGACTTTTCATGATTTCCTTAGGATTTTCTACCTACAAAATCATGTCATCTGCAAAGAGAGATAGTTTTACTTCCTTTTTAATCTGGATGCCTTTTATTTCTTTCCTTTTTAAAAAAATTTTCTCTCCTCCTTCTCTCCTTCCTTCCCTTTCTCCATCCCTCCCTCCTTTCCTTATTTATACTTTTTTTTTTTTTTTTGCCTAATTGCCCTGGCTAGAACCCCTTTTACAATGTTGACTAGAAGTGGTGGGAGCAGATATCCTTCCTTATCTTAAGGGAAAAGCTTTCATTTTTTCCCCATTCAGTAGGATATTGGCTGTCATTTATTTTGTTTTGTTTTGGTTTTCATAGAAATTCTTTATCTGGTTCAGGAGTTTCTTCTATTCCTAGTATATTGAGTGGTTTTTTTTTTTTTTAATCCTAAACAGGTGTTAGATTTTGCCAAATGCTTCTTTTGAATCTACTGAAATGATCATATGGTTTTTGTCCTTTGATGATTTTTAGATATTGAACCAACCTTAAATTCCTGGGTTAAATCCCACATGTTCATGGTGTATCATTCTTTTTATAGGTTACTGAATTGGGTCTGCCAATATTTTGTTGATTTATGCATTTACAGTCATAGGGTTATTGCTCTGTAGTTTTCTTTTGTTAAGTCTTTTAAAAAGAAAAAATGTTTTATTTATTTATTTGGCAGAGAGAGAGAGAGCACAAGCAGAGGGAACGGCAGGCCGAGGAAGAAGCAGGCTCTCTGCAGAGCAAGGAGTCTAATGCGGTACTAGATCTCAGGATCCTGGGATCATGACCTGAGCCAAAGGCAGACACTTAAGCAACTGAGCCACCCAGGTGTCCCTGTGAGGTCCTTTTCTCTTTAATATCAGGACCATGACGGCCTGAAAGAATGAGTCTGGAAACATTTGTTCTTCCTCTATTTTCTGAAAGAATATATGAAGGGGACACCTGGGTGGCTCAGCTGGTTAAGAGTCCAACTCTTGGTTTTGGCTCGCATTATCATCTCAGGATTGTGAGATCAAGCCCCATATTGGGCTCCACAGTCATCTCGGAGTCCCCTTGAGATCCTCTCCCTTTCCCTCTCCATCCCCCTCTGCCCCTCTCCCTGAGCACGTGCACACACTTTCTCTCTTTCTCTCCCTAAAATAGAAAATAAAATCTTTAAGAAAGAAAAAGAGTATATGAAGGATTGGTGTTAATTTTTCTTTTTTTAAGATTTTATTTATTTATTTGACAGAGAGAGACACAGCGAGAGAGGGAACACAAGCAGGGGGAGTGGGAGAGGGAGAAGCAGGTTCCCCGCTGAGCCCCCAATGTGGGGCTCAATCCCAAGACCCTGGTAACATGACCTGGGCTGAAGGCAGACACTTAACGACTGAGCCACCCAGGTGCTCCTGGTGTTAATTTTTCTTTAAATGTTTTGTAGAATTCATGAGTGAAGCCATCTGGGCGTGGACTTCTTCCGTGGGAACTTTTTAAAATTATTAATTCAGTCTCTTGGGACACCTGGCTGACCTAGTCGGTGGAACATGAAGCTCTTGACCTCAAAGTCATGAATTTGAGCCCCATGTTGCATGTAGAGATTGCTTTAAAAATGAAAAAAAAAAAAAAAACTATTAATCCAATCTCTTCTTATAAATCTTTTCAGATTTTCTCTTCTTAAAAAAAATTTTTAGGGGCACCTGTGTGGATCAGTGGGTTAAGCCTCTGCCTTTGGCTCAGGTCATGATCTCAGGGTCCTGGAATCGAGCCCCGCATAGGGCTCTCCGCTCAGCGGGGAGCCTGCTTCCCCCTCTCTCTCTGCCTGCTTCTCTGCATATTTGTGATCTCTCTCTCTGTCAAATAAATAAATAAAATCTTTTAAAAAATTTATTAAGTAAACTTTATCCCCAACTCACAGCATGCTCCAACCACTGAGCCAGCCAGGTGCCCTGTGATTTTCTATTTCTTCAGTCAGTTTTGGAACTTGTTCTTTCTAGGAATTTGCCCATTTCACTTCAGTTATCTAAATTGTTGCCATGCAGTCCTTCATAGTGTTCTCTTATTTCCACCTCTTATTTCTATAAGAGCAATAGTGCTAACAGGTTTTACCTCTTTTTCTCTGGGTCTGACTAGCTGCATTTGAATTTCTTGATTTTCTGTATTGTCTTTCTATTCTCTACCTCAGTTGTTTCCTTTCTAGCCTTTATTATTTTCTTCCTTCTGTTTGCTGCCAGTTTGGTTTGCTTTTCTTTCTCTAAGGGGTATCTTTGTTTTTTTTAATATTTTACTTATTTATTTGGCAGAGAGAGATCACAAGTAGGCCCAGAGGCAGGCGGGGGTGGGGAGCAGACTCCCTGCTGAGCAGAGAGCCAGATGCAGGGCGCTATCCCAGGACCCTGGGATCACAACCCAAGCCGAAGGCAGAGGCTTAACCCTTAACCCACTGAGCCACTCAGGTGCCCCTCTCTAAGGGGTATCTTAAGCCATTTTTGTTTTGTTTGTTTCTTCCTCTTTTACTTACTCATTTATTGCCTTCATTTGCGGTAAGTAAATATATTCTGCTGTAACATTTCAATTCCTTTCATGATTTTTAAACAATATTTTTGAGTTGTTTTCTTAGTGATTGGCCTAAGGCTTATAATATACATCTTCACTTGTCACAGTCTATTTCCAATTTACACTAAGTTAATTTCATTGAGATACAGAAACTTCCTTTTTAATTTTTTTTTAAGATTTTATTTATTTATTTGACAGAGAGAGAGAGATCACAAGCAGGCAGAGAGGCAGGCAGAGAGAGAGGGGAAGCAGGCTCCCCACTGAGCAGAGAGCCCAATGCTCTGTTCCTTTGATCTATGTGTCTGTTTTCGTGTCAGTACTATACTCTCTTGAGGTTTGTTTTTTTTTCTTTCAAGATTTTATTTATTTATTTGACAGAGAGAGATCACAAGTAGGCAGAGAGGCAGGCTCCCTGCTGAGCAGAGAGCCCGATGCGGGGCTCGATCCCAGGACCCTGAGATCATGACCTGAGCTGAAGGCAGAGGCTTTTAACCCACTGAGCCACCCAGGCGCCCAGAAACTTCCTTTTTTAAAGATTTTACTTATTTATTTGACAGAGAGAGACACAGTGAGAGAGGGAACACAAGCAGGAGTGGGAGAGGGAGAAGCAGGCTTCCCGCCGAGCAGGGAACCCAATGCGGGACTCCATCCCTGACCCTGAGATCTTGACCTGAGCAGAAGGCAGATGCTTAACGACTGAGCCACCCAGGCACCCCAGAAACTTCCTTTTTATATAGATCCCTTCCCGTTCCCATTTTTTTGTGCCATTATCGTTATGTATATTGTGTCCAAATCTGTTACAAATACAATACCTAGTAGTAATTATTGCTTTTTAAATCTTATGTCTTTTAAAGAAACTCATAGAAGAAAAGAGAGCACAAATATATTTATATATAGTGTTTTAAAAATACTAACGTTTTACAGGGGCGCCCGGGTGACTCAGTCGGTTAAGCATCTGCCTTCGGCTCAGGTCGTGATCCTGGGGTTCTGGGATTGAGCCCCACATTGGTCTCCCCACACAGCAGGAAGCCTGCTTCTCCCTCTCCCTCTGTCTGCCACTCTGCCTTCTTGTGCTTGCTCCGTGTCACGTAAATAAATAAAATCTTTAAAAAATAAACAAACTAAAAATACTAATGTTTTTAATTACCATTTGTGCTTCTCTGAATTTTTCCTGTGGATTTATTAACCTCTGGTGTCACTTCCTTACCAAAACAGTTTTCTTCCCAGCTACCTCCTTTGTGCTGTTACTGTCAAATATATTCCGTTTCTAGATGTCATAAGACAAATGATACTGTTATATAGGAACTTATGAAATTCTTTTTTAAATCAGTAAAGACAAGAAAGAAAAAGAAATATGTAATTGTCCTTTATCATTATCTACATAGTCACGTTTACTGGAGCTCTTTGGTTATTTGTGTGAATTCGTACTGTTCTTTGGTGACACTTCCTTCAGCCTGAAAAACTTGCTTTGGTGTTTTTGGAAGGCAGGTATGGTAGCAATGGCTTCTCTTAGTCTTCGTGTTGCTTTCATTTTTGAAAGACAGTTATGTTGGGTTAGGGGCTGACAGTTTTTCTTCTTTAAGAACTTTGAATATGGTATCCCGGTCCCTTCTGGCCTCCATTGTTTCTTTCTTTCTTTTTTCTTTTTTTTTTAAGATTTTTATTTATTTGTCAGAGAGCGAGAGAGAGAGAGAGAGAACACAAGCAGGGGTAGTGGCAGGCAGAGGGAGAAGCAGGCTTCTCACTGAGCGGGGAGCCCGATGTGGAACTTGATCCCAGGACCCCTAGGATCATGACCTGGGCCGAAGGCAGACGCCTAACCGACTGAACCACCCAGGTGCCCCAGGCCTCCATTGCTTCTGATGAGAAGTTCGCTCTTAGTCTCATTGGGGTTTCCTTTGACGCGGTGAGTTGTTTTTTCTCTTCCTGCATTCAAGATTTTTTTTTCTTTTACTTTCAACATTTCTGTATTTCAACAACTATGATGTGTTTGGATGCGGATCTGTCTGTTTATCCCACTTGGAGTTCAACAAACTTCTTGAATGTGTATATAAATGTTTTTCAGCCAACTTGGATTGTTTGCAGCCAGTACGTCCTTGAATATCTCGCCTGTCACATCACCATCTGGTACTCCCATTATGTATATGTTGGTGCACTTAACAATATCGCATTTCCCTGAAGCTCTGTTCATTTTTCTTCTTCCCCTCATCTTCTCTTGCTCCTCCTCTCTCTTCTTCTATTTGCTGTTCCTTCAGAGAGAAGAATATCTATTGATCTCTCTTTACAACGACTGTACATGTACGACTTGGAGACTGCTTTCACAGTTAAGGGAGTTTACAATTCTCCCCCTTCACCCAGCAAGCAGTAGCTTAGAAGTTCTTTCTCCAGCCATTCCTGAGAGGGCAGACTTCCAGAAGGATAGGTGTAATTTAATTTTAAGCCTGGCTTCGTAGGGGTGGCCCCTGGGACAGAGTAGCTCACTGATCAATCGATGCTTGGTCAAAGGTTGTGCTTAAGCCCCTCGAGCCAGCAAGATTTCTGCCCTTTGCTATTTGATCTGTGTGTGGTTTGGGGATTTGTTTCAAGGCTGTACCACGTTCTTCCATGCTTGCTCCCGAAGTGGGTGCTATGTGCACAGCCTTCCGGATCGGTAAGGATGAGTGTGATCCCAGAGGGGGTCTCCTTGGCTGTCTCTTTCCCTTTCCCTTTCTCCTCTGACCGGTCTGCCATTTTTCTTGGTCCTAGTTTCACGGAGCTATCAGCCTCCCCTTGACTTCTTGGCACCAATAGTGCCTTGAGCAGAGGCTCCTCCATGCTCTGTTCTACATAGTTAGATGTGGAGCTCTCCATCCTTGTGGTCTACCTTCACCCCTGGGCCATTGCACTGAAGCTGGTGTTGGGGACTGTGCCTGCTTTTCCTGGAAGTGATACCCTCTGCTTTATGAATGGCACTGGGGAGAAGACGGCAGCCCTTGGTCTCTTCAGCTTGTGTCTCCTCACGTGGAAACCCCATCCTGTGAGGGAGCTGGGGTGGGATGTTTGAGGTCCCCTTATTCTTGGCCTGCCAAGCCTGAGGTATGGCCTCTTAAACCCCATAAGTCGGGGCTGGGTGGGAGAGGACAACCCAGTCCCTTGGCCACTCTCACCCAGAACAGACCCTCTGCAGTACTGAGCTAGGGGAGATGACAGATTCTCCTGAGTTGAGACTAGAGCCCCTAGCTGGGGGTGTGGGGAGGGAGCCCTGTTTACTTGGCCACCCTTGTCCAAGATAGTGTTTCTATAACATGGAGGTCGGGTTGGGAGCAGAATTGGTGTGGCTTGTGGCTCAAATACCACAGGTCACCGTTCTTACCAAGATTTAGTAAATTTTCCTTAGGAAATGTTTCTCTACTTGCTGTGTGCCCCAAGGACAATCTCCAGAGACTTGGTGTTCTTCTTTTTTTTTTTTTTAATCCTTTTCACCAGCAAAATGGTGGTTTTATTCACTTGGGAGTAACACCGGTTTCCCATACAGTCATTCTGGAAATCCCACACTCTTACTTAAAATGTTTCCAGTGGACACATTTATTTTCAGTGGGGGCTTTTTCTCCACATGTTATCTCTACTAGAACTCAAGTGAGCCCAAAACCCAGATTTTATTTGGGGGTGGGGAGAAGAAAGCATACCAAATGGTGAAATGAAGTTACAATGTAAGACATTTCAATAAGAAATCCAATAAATAGTTTGAGGTTTATCACCTACCTAGGTGCCGATGCTTTGCAGAGTGGCTGTTCTCCAGAATCGGGCATGAATCAGAAGGGGAAATAGTGGTAATTATGTGTAAAACGTTCTGATCCCCGGAGCAGCGGGAATAATTTCATCCTTGCTTTGTGGGGCCTGCTCTGCTGCCGATTCAGCCATGGTTTTGAAATTTTATTTCACTTTTTTATAAGAAAGGCTCTCTTCATTAACTATTGGCAAGAGCACCACATAGGCCCTCATCTGGTCTCTAGAAATGTCCAGGCTCTTGGTCTCCACATGTAGAAAAGCAGATTGTGATCTTGCCATGACTTTTAACTGCTGTAGTGACCCCTTCCACACAGACCGGCCGAGAAAGCTCATTTCTCTTCTTTCTGCCTTGCCTCCTCCATCTGTGGTGTAGCAGTCTGAACACCAGCCAGGCTAGGAAACTCTTACCTCAGTGGAAAGTGTGATAAAGCTGCGCCACTAGGAGAGATGTCCTCTTCCAGGTTGACACCATCTCTTCAATTGTGTCTCTTCTTGGAGCGCCTGGGTGGCTCAGTTGGTTAAATGTCTGCCTTCGGCTCAGATCATGATCCCAGGGTCCTGGGATCAAGCCCCCCATTGGGCTCCCTGCTGACCAGAGAGCCTGCTTCTCCCTCTCCCTCTGCCTGCCGCTCCCCTTGCTTGGGCGCTCTCTCTCGCACACACAAATGAATAAATAAAGTCTTATTAAAAAATGGTGTTTCTTCTTGGCCTCCGCATCCTGACCACTTTGTCAAGGGAACGGAGAGTTTTAAAGAAGTGCGGGACCCCAAAGAGAAAAGGCAGCCCTGACCTTCCTCACTTTTCTTCCCCTCATTCAGCCTGTGCGTCCTTGATTCGGGGCAGGCCCTGCTCCTTTGTGCCCAAATCTGGCCCCCCTCATACCCTGGCTGTGGGACCACAGGGCTGGAGGGGCAGATACTGGCCTACCTGTCCCCAGGGGACACCCCCACATTTGCTTTTGCAAGGGAAGTTCGGGCATGTTGAGGAATGAAGACTTTGACACCGTGGCCACCACAGCGCCCTGGCCTCTCAGTTTTCCTATCCCTCTGATTTCCACTGATTTACAGTTGCCGTTATTCATGGATGCGTTTTTACCGAGATATCTCACTTTTTGATTCTCCATTCAGAGCACGCCCTCTCTTCTCCCACAGCTTCCCAGCGCATCTGCAGGATGGCCTCAGCTTTTGCCAGAACCTTTGGATTTTAACATTGCCTCCACCACTCCTTCCTTTCTGTCGGTTGGTCTGTCTTTCTATTTCCCTAACTCCCCCTCCCCATCACTAAAAGCCTTCAGTTGCATCAGTAAATGCCTGGACCCCATGCTGCCCTCACCTCCCTTGACCTTTGCCCCTTCTAGTCATGCCAATTGTCCTCTCAAGGCCTGCTCCCTGCCCCCTTCCCCTAGCTGCTTTCTCTCCTTCTCTTGCCCCTGAGCTTTCTTTATTTACAGAGACAGCATTTTTTTCTCCTTTCCCAAATCAGCTCCTTCGCCTGTCAACCTCCCTGCCACCCCCCATCACCATTCCTCCCAGCATTTGGATTTACAGCCAAAAAAGTTCAGGGACTCTAGACAACCATGTTGGCCAGCCAGGTAAGGTGAAGGGGAGTAGACCCCAGAGGACCTTGGAGCACCCGCTTCTGTCTCAGGAGGGAAGGTACTGCAGGACCCCAGCCCACTGGTGCCCTATGAGAATGAGAGCCCAGTGCTGTCAGACCTTTTGCCTCATTAAGGGAAGACAAAAATCCAGATATTAATGCAAACTGTCCCGTTGTAAAATGTTGACAACTGGAGCATGTGGGCGGCTTAGTTGGTTAAGCGCCGGCCTTTGGCTCGGGTCATGATCCCAGGGTCCTGGGATTGAGTCCTGTGTGGGGCTCCCTGCTCAGCAGGGAGTCTGCTTCTCCCTCTCCCACTACCCCTACTCATGCTCTCTCAAATAAATAAAGCAAATCCTGAAAAAAACTAAAATGTTGACAACTACTCATTCCCCCCCCCAGGAACATGGGGGGACAAAACCCCACCATATTTCTGGCTTAGTGTCCCAACCCCCCACCTCCCGCATTAACTCAGTTATCCAGTTCTAGAAGACTCTCTGCCTCACAGTCTGTACTGCTCCTTCCGTTTCCCTGGCTTCATCTTTTGGTTGATTGTAATGTCTTCCTAAACGGTCTCTGCTTTTTATTCTTCCCTCAAGTCTACTAGCTACAGCATTGCTTGGTTTAGTTACCTCAAAATAACAGAGCTTTTTGGTTGAAGGAGCAGACTGTGGGATCCAGCTGTCTAGAGTTAGTCCCAGGTCTGCCGTATCTGAGCTGTGCGGTCTCAGGTCAAGTTCATCTTTCTGAGTCTCAGTTTCCACATCTGCAAAACAGGAAAAATTGTGGCAGTGAGGATTTAGTGAAGACCCATGCTTAACCTAGAATAAGCACGCAATAAATGTTCATCACCGTGGTGTCATCTCTTGTGTGAAGAACTTCAAAGGCTCCATTGCTTCACAAATACAGTTAAGCCCCTTTGTCTGAGGCATTCAAGACTGTCTTCCTCTGGTCCTTAGCCCTCCTTACCTCCTCCTCCTCTACACTGCTTAAGACACACTGGACTTTTCGTCATTCCCCAAATATTTTTTTGTGTCTTATTCCTTTTCTTCTCTCCCCTAAAGTCCCTGGGACAGGGAAGGTATTCAGTCTGTGCATGACATTGGACGAGGAGGAGGAAGGTGGAGCTGGGGGACAAAGTAGCTGCTATGATTATCCTTATTTCACGGAGGAGCAAACTGAGGCAAAGTGACCTGCCCCAAACCTGCTGGTCTAGAAGTGGAGGAAGCAGGATTTGAATCCACACCTGTGGGGCGCCCAAGTGGCTCAGTCGATTAAGCATCTGTCTCCGGCTCGGGTCCTGGGATTGAGCCCCACATCGGACTCCCTGCTCCACGAGGAGCCTGCTTCTCCATCTCCCAATCCCCCTGCTTGTGTTCTTTCTCTTGCTATTTATCTCTCTGTCAAATAAATAAAATCTTTTTAAAATGAATCCAGATCTGTCTACCCAAAACCTGTATGTTGTCTTTCCCCTGTATCATAGAGAGGGAAAGACATGCAGGGGCAGGAGGACAAGGAAGAAACTTGAGATCCACTTTTCCCTCTGCGAAATCACAAGGCATTGCTTTTTTTCTCTAGGATAAACCAATAAAAAGGGTGATATGACTGTACAACGATGGTATCGGGGCAGGTCGGGGCCAGAATATGTTGGTGCTTGTGAAAACTGCTGAAGTCAACTTAAGAGACTTTTTAAAAGTAGGTTTAAAACAAGTTGCCAAACAAGACATGGATTGGTTGGCTGCTTGAGGACAAGATACTCTCATAGTCTGACTCCTTTTGTAGCAGGTGCGGTTAAGCTGTCCCTACAGGCTCTTGGCAAGATAGGTTTAGCCCCGATGTTAGGTGCCCCACATGGCGAGATGGAGTGCCCAGGTTCGAATCTCAGTTTTGCCCCTATGATCTGTGTAACGCCGTCTCATCGTCTCACCTATAAAATGGGAGCTAATATAGCACCTACCTCAAAAGATTGTAGTGATTATTAAATTCAGAGGTCCGTGAAAGCTCTCAGAATATTGCCTCGTACACAATAAGTCCTTTTATAAGCCTTAGCTAGTATTTGCCCTTCCAGAGTATGTGTGCCCATGCCAGGTGGCATTGGAAACTTTGGGGTTACGTGATCTCTCTTTCATGACCTGTTCCAGTAACTAAAACCATAGTCCTGACTGTGATTCCACCGTGTATTGGTAAACCTTTAAAAACTTTTCAGAGGGGCGCCTGGGTGGCACAGTTGTTAAGTATTTGCCTTTGGCTCATGTCCTGGGGTCCATCCCCACCTTGGGCTCACTGCTCAGCAGGGAGCCTGTTTCTCTCTCTCCCTATGCCCTTGCTTGCGTTCCCTTTCTCACGGTCTCTCTCTGTCAAATAAATAAATAAAATCTTTTTTAAAAATTAAAAATAAAAAAAAAATTTTCAGAGTGCCAGACACCTCTCGAGAGGGATGGTAGAAAGTTGTTCACAGACTCTGGAGCCAGGAGGCCTACATTCCGATTCTGGCTTAGCCACTTACTCTCTGTGTGACTGTGGGCAAGTTACCTTAAGTCTCTTTGCCTTGGTTTTCTCATGTGGAAATAAGAGATCATGACAGTTTTCGATACTGTGGGGTTTTTGTGAGGATTAAATGAGTTAAATGAGTTAAATGAGTTAACTGTGAAGTGCTTAGCGCAATACCTGTCACATTAAAAAAAAACTTAATTTAATTAGCTATTATTATTACTATTAGAAAATAAACTAAAAGAGGTCTGCCTGGGTGGCTCAGTCGGTTAAGCATCCGCTTTCGGCTTGGGTCATGATCCCGACATCCTGTGATAGAGCCCCAAGCGTCAGCCTTCCCTGTTCATGGGGGAGTCTGCTTCTCCGTCTCCCTCTGCCTCTCCCAACCCCTAGCTCATGCTCACTCACTCTGTCTCTCTCTCATATGAATAAATAAAATATTTTTTAAAAGATTTTTATTTATTTATTTGACAAAGAGAGACACAGCAAGAGAGGTAACACAAGCAAGGGGAGCGGGAGAAGGAGAAACAGGCTTCCCGCTGGGCAGGGAGCCTGAGGTGGGGCTTGAACCCAGGACCCTGGGATCATGACCTGAGCCAAAGGCAGACGCTTAACCGACTGAGCCACCCAGGTGCCCCAATAAATAAAATCTTTGTACAAACAGAAAATAAATGAAGAAATCATTAAGCATCTCTTAAGTTTTTCTTTTTAGTTTTCCTTTCCAAGCCAATTGTCAAGTGCCCATGCATTCTCTGCCTCTGATTAGAGTGCTGTCCCTTACAAGGGACTCTTGGACTGCTGTCAGATCCTCCCTTGGCCCTGCTACCCGCTGCCTTTCAGTGCTTTATACCGAGCCCCATCTCTGGAGCCCTCATTTGGTGCCAGGACTCTGTTTAGAACCACTTCACAGATAATCCCCATGGATTGCCAGGCCCCACAAACCACTACAGGTCTTTAACTTCACTCTGTGTGGGGTGGAAGAAAGAGGTTTCCAAAATAGGCATTTTACTCAGTCCAGGAGAATGGAACGGCACCCTGACATTGGACCAGAAGCTGCTGGTACATTCAGCACTCAGTGCTGAGGTTACTGCTACTTTTTTTTGTCAGGTTGCTCTGGAACGTTTTAGCCTACCCTGGGATCACATCCTGTGTAGTATCAACTGTTGTCAACAACCTGTGTTTATCTAGTCATTCAACCAACATATCCCAAGCAGGCATTACATTCCAGATTGTGTGTGTGTGTGTGTGTGTGTGTGTTTGCACATGTGCATGCACACACATGCATGCGTGTGTTATGTGTGTGTGTGGACAGGTTGAGAGGAAGAGGGCAGTGAACAGAATGACATCCACTTCAGCCTGGTGCAGCACTGGGAGTCTAGGAGACAGCTGGGTCTGATACCAACCCTCCCCCTGCCTCTTGCCCCTTGTGCAGTGTAGGACAAGTTAATCCATCTCACTTCTATCACCTGGGAAATGAGAATTGTATGAGGGTCTACCTTGACGTGTTGCTGTGAAAATAAGAGCTAGCATATATTAACACCTCATGGAGAGCTAATCGATGATATTTATAATTATCATAGGTCACATTTTGCCTAGACCCAGTTTTCCACTTGGGTGTTGCCCTTGAAAATAAAAAGGAAGAATCCTCATTGAAAAAAAAAATGAAGTCTGACCCCTAAGCACATAGCATATACAGAAATTAACTCAAAAACGGATCAAAGACTTAAATGTAAGAGCTAATACTAAAACTCTTAAAAGAAAGTGTAGGTATAAATCTTCATGACCTTGGATTAGGCAATGGTTTCTTAGCTCTGACACCAAAGGTACAAGTGGCAAAAGAACAAATAGGAAAATTGAACTTTATTGAAGGTAACAAATGCTTGCCTTTCAAAGGACACTACCAGGAAAGCAAATAGACAACCCACAGAATAGGAGAAAATTTTTGTACATCATATATCTGATAAGAGACTTGTATCCAGAATACATAAAGTACTCTTCACAACTAAGAGAAAAAAAAGAACTCTTCCAACTCAATCATGAAAGGACAAAGAGGGCACCTGGGTGGCTCAGTGGGTTAAAGCCTCTGCTTTCGGCTCAGGTCATGGTCTCAGGGTCCTGGGATCGAGCCCCGCATCGGGCTCTCTGCTCAGCGGGGAGCCTGCTTCTCTCTCTCTCTCTCTCTCTGCCTGCTTGTGATCTGTCAAATAAATAAATAAATAAATCTTTAAAAAAAAAAAAAAAAGAAAGGACAAAGAACCCAATTTTAAATTGGGCAAAGGAGCTGAAGAGATGACTCTCCAAAGAAGATGTACAAATGGCCAACCAGCACATGAAAAGGTGCGCAACATCATTAGCCATGAGGGAAGTGCAAGTCAAAGCCACCAGATACCACTTCACACCTAATAGGATATCTGAAGTAAAAAATAGGGAACAAAACCAGTGTTTGCTGGGATGTGGAACAATTAGAACCTCCGTATGCTGCTGCTGGGAATGTAAAATGGTGCAGCCACTTTGGAAAACCATCTGGCAATTTGTCAAAAGATTAAGAATCTGATCTGGGTTCCCATATGACCCAGCAATTCCACTTGTAGGTTTCTACCCAACAGAAATGGAAAGATAACATCCACACACAAGCTCGTACAGTGTTCATAGGAGCACTATTCAT
The DNA here is from genome assembly GCF_902655055.1 of Lutra lutra. Classification (NCBI taxonomy): domain Eukaryota; kingdom Metazoa; phylum Chordata; class Mammalia; order Carnivora; family Mustelidae; genus Lutra; species Lutra lutra. The sequence continues at coordinate 48,916,059 of NC_062296.1, read as the reverse complement.
CATAACCAACAGACAGAAATGTCTTTCAGCATGTGAGCAGAATAAAAAAATATGGTATATCCAGAACCATATGCTGGAATATTACTCAGCCATAAAAAAGAATGAGGTACGGATATATGCTACAACACGGATGAGCATTGGAAACATTGTGCTAAGGGAAAGAAGCCAGAGGCCAAATCCCATGCAGTCTATGGTTCCATAGGCAAATTCACAGAGATAGAAAATATATTCGTGTTTTCCAGGGGCTGTGGGGGAGGTGGAATAGGGAACTAATGGGTATGAGGTTTCTTTTGAGGGGTGATGAAAATGTTCTAAAGCTGTGAGGATGCACACAACTCTGAATATACTAAAAGCCATTAAATTGCCTGATTGGTTGAATTGTATCATATTGTGAATTATATCTCAATAAAACTATTTTAAAAAATGGAGGGGGGGCACCTGGGAGGCTCAGTTGGTTAAGTGTCTGCCTTTGGCTCAGGTCATGATCCCAGGATCCTGGGATCGAGTCCCATGTTGGGCTCCCTGCTCAGCAGGAGCCTGCTTCTCCCTCTCCCCCTAACTTGTGCTCTCTGTTGCTATCTCTGTCTGTTGCTATCTCTGTCACCGTCTTTCTCTCTCTCAAATAAATCAATAAAAATAAAATAAAATAAGTGGAAGGAGAAAAGAACCACCCGACCACCAACAAAGTGAAAAGACAACTTACAAAATGGACCGTATTTACAAACTATATATCTGATAAGGAGTTAATATTCAAAACATATTTTAAAAACTCATACAACTTAATAGCCAAAAAGCCAAATAACCCAATTAAAAACTGGGTGAAGGACTGAAATAAACATTTCCCCCAAAGAAGATATGTGGGAGGCCAACAGGTTAATGAAAAGATATTCAACATCATTAATCATCAGGGAAATGCAAATGAAAACTACAATGAGATATCACCTCAACCCTGTTAGGGTGACTGTCCTCAAAATGACAAGAGATAACGAGTGCTGGCGAGGATGTGGACAGAAGGGAACCCTCGTGCACTGTGGTGGGAATGTAAATTGGCACTGCCACGCAGGATAACAGTATGGAGGATCCTCAAAAAATTAAAAATAGAACTGCACTATGATCCATGAATTCCACTTCTGCGAATATATCTAAAGGAAACAAAAACACTAACTCGAAAAGATCTGCACCCCCATGTTCATAGCAGCGTTATCCGCGATAGCCAAGACACGGGAACACCCTCGGGGTCCATCAGTGGGTGGGTGGGCGAAGAAGCTGGGAGATGCATCCACGACGGACCGCGATTCGGCCGTAAAAACAAATTAGGAAATCCTGCCATTTTGCGACAACATGGATGGAGCTCGAGGAAATTATGCTCCGTGACAGAAGTCAGACCGAGAAAGACGAGAGAGGCACAGACCATCTGATTTCACTCCTATGTGGAATCTCACAACAAAAACAAAACCAAACTCGCAGAAGCAGAGATCAGACTGGTGGTGACCAGAGGTGGGGAGAGAGGGGGGAAGTTGGAGGGAGGTGGTGAAAAGGCACAAATTTCCAGGTACCAGACAAAGAAGCACGAGGGACGAACGCAGCACGTGGTGAGCGTGGCCGGAGGAAGGCCGCTAAGAGTAAATCCCAAGAGCGCTCATCACAAGGAACAAATGTGTCCCCCTTCTTCTTTTCTTCTTTCTTTTCCTTGTTACGGATATGAGAAAACAGATGTCGCTGAACTTACTGTGATTGGAAGTTCTCTCTTGACTTCCTATTAAGCTGGTCGAGGACGCCTCACAATTATGTGACTGTGTTGCCACTTTCTTATCACTTTAGTGATTATTCTAGTAGCTTTTGCAACGTACCAAGCACCTTTATGTTTTTGTTTCATCAATTATCACTTTTTGAATCCCCGCTTGGTAAAATGAGATGTTGGCACTCTTTCCTTTCCCTTCGGCTCTTCTCCCCACTCACCCCTCCTAGTAGGTGGTATTTTGTCCAACAGCTGGTCATTATTAAAAAATACCTCATCTTCAAGAGCAGAAGCAATGAAAGATGAAACAAATTTTTATTGAGCATTTACTATGTGCCAGAAACTGTGCATACAGCATCGCATGTAATCCTCAGAGTAACCCTAAAAGGGAGTTCATAATCACAATTTTATTTTTTATTTTTTTAAAAGATTTTACTTATTTATTTGACAGAGAGAAACACAGGGAGAGAGGGAACACAAACAGAGGAGAGTAGGAGAGGGAGAAGCAGGCTCCCTGCCGAGCAGGGAGCCTGACGCAGGGCTTGATCCCAGGACTCCAGGATCATGACCCGAGCCAAAGACAGATGCTTAACTGACTAAGCCACCCAGGCACCCCGTAACTGCAATTTTACACATGAGAAATCTATGGCCAGACCTGGTAGGAGGCCAAGCTGTGAGCTGAACCACGGTGGGACCCCAGAGCTCCTACTCTTTACTCCAGAGCCCACCCATCCTTTGGCTTCAGCTTTGCCTGCAGATTTTCCAGTCCACTTTCTGTGGCCAAGGCTTGGACTGGAAGCCCTCATCTATTTTGGGTTCTGGCTTGTTCGCTGATACTGCTGTCTCTTCCCAGAAGGAGGAAATGGGCAGCTGTGGAGGCAGTGAATGGAAGGCAAATGGGCCATCCCTGTGGGGTGTGTGAGGCTAGTGGATCATTTGGATGGACTTGATGGGTCAGTCACGTGCCCTGTGCACTCTCTCTACCTGGCCGCCCGGGCCTTTGGAGGCTGGCACAGAAGTCTCAGCTAGCCCCAGAGCTGATGTTATGGCATCATTAGGGCTCTTCCAGCCAGCACTCTGCCTTTGATATGAGAAGTGAATACAGAATTTTGAAGGTTGTAGCTGACTCAGACCACTGCTCCAGCATTGCGGTCATGGACACATGTGGGAAATTCCCAAACTGACTTTCCCACAGAGCTGTTTCGGAGTGGGGGACAGAAAGAGGCCGGGGGTGGAGAATGTATTTTTGTTATTTATTTGATTAGTATTTGTTAAATCGTTGGACCATTGCAACCAGAGGCACCAAGTGGGATTTCCCCAGAGGTCACTTCCGGGCATATGGAAGAGTCGAGAGGTCAGGAGGCCCTGGCTCAATTTTCCATACTGGGGATGGAGAGGCTATAATAGCACTAAACAGACAATCTCAGATTCTTTTTATTGGTCTTTAGGCCATTCGTTGTTGTAGAGAGACATTTGGACATCTTCACCCACCCAATCTCCCCCAGCTCAGGTCCCCGGGTTTCTTCCTCTCTTGTTGGTATTCCAGCCATCCACACCATTTTGGAGTCATCTTGATTTTTCTCTCCTCTTGTCTCTCGCCAATGCATCTCCTTCATTCCAGGCCCGTTTACATATACACACACGGACACACACACACACACACACATAGATACACTCACACATAGGCACATACCCCTAGAAGCCCTACCCTATTGATTTGCAGTGTCTTACACATTCAACCTTTGCCTTCTCTTCTTAGTGACCTCTGAGCTCATGACCTCAGGTCTAGAGTATTGGATTAGCCACTCTTTGTGCCTCCAGTGACGCCTCCCATCCTGCTGGCCTGGCCTGATCCATTGTGTCACGACTACTGGATGAGTCTTCTGACAAAACAGCTTTCTGAGACCCGCTCGTAACTTGCCCAAGGCTCCTCTGCTGCTTACAGCATGAAATCGAGGTGCCTCATCTTGGCATTCAAGGCTCCACACTGCCCGCTTGCCAACTCGATTTCCAAGCTTAGTTCTTGCCACTTCCCTACTGAACTGAGACTTCCTTGAAGATCAAGAAGATGTCTGTTCACTGCTGGGGCCCTGAGAGTCCAGGAGGATGCCTAGGACATTGGGGGACGGGGTCTCAACCTGTGGGCTGAAGGAAGGAAAGAATGAACCAGATTGAGGATATCCTGGGACTGGTTCTGCCAAATAGGTGGGGAGGGGTCTCTCTCACTGACCGGTTGGGTGACCTTGGGTAAATCCTTTCCTTTGGATTGCACGACATTCCAACAACAATCCCAAATTTATAGTTCTTAGGCCCTAAAAGCCCTAAGGGCCTGAAGACATGCATTGTTGGTTGGCTCCTTAGAATGATCCTAAATGCCTTTTTTTTTAAGGCCTGTGTGCTGTAGATCGGCAGCCCCTCCCCCAACTGCTCACAGCTCCCCTTCCCTCTCATTTTCATTAGCTGCTTAGTGCCTAAAGGCATTTACATTTGTGACCCTTGGATTAGGTGGTGTTTCGGCACCTTTCAACACCTGGGGAGGTAGGGATTCTCTGTCTGACCTGCTTTGAAGTGAAAACTACCATTGCTTTGCTTAAGTGGTTTCCAATGTTGTCTAATACACAGCAGCCAGGCCTGACGGCTCTGCCCCCCTCAGACAGGCCAGGAAAGAACAGTGGTGTGTGCCCTTAGTATTCCTGGCTTTGGCAGTCCGCCGCAGAGATGGCATGCCATTGAAAGTGATCGTCTGCACGCAGCCCAGTACAAGTGGGGCCCACTTAGGGCCTAGAAAGACCCGGGCACAGCATGCCCATTGGCAGCCAGCAGGGCGTACACAGGGGGCATTGGCTGCAGGCACAAAGTATGAATTTAGCCCACATTGCCTGGCAGGGTCCTCTCCAGGACAAAGTGCTGAATGTGGAGTGTGTGCTAGCAAGCATTTGCTCCCTTGCTCTCCGCCTGGTTCTCTGCGGCCCAGTCCACAGTGAGACTCCACTGAGAAGCACGGGGTGGCCAGGGAAGGTCAAGAATGGCGTTCTCACCACCGGGTTCCTTTGCAGTTGCCGGTCCCAAGGGCCACACAAGCTGCAAATCTGCCTGGCCACAGGCTGGCTAGGCCCGGCTCCCCAGCGGATGCTAGTAAAACAACCACTGCTGGAAGGCACTGGCCCAGCTGGGACGCACTGGAATCCCACGCGTTTGGGCAGCATCTGGGTGAAAGGTACTGAGAGCCGGGCAGAGGGCTGGTGTGGGGGTGTGGGCCCAGCACTGGGCATGGTCCCTGGGTAAAACCGCTGACAGCCCCCCAAGCTCAGTGTGGAGGGTGTAGAGGGGCTATTCATTCAGTTAGAGGACACACATGGCAAATCCACCCCGTCTGTAGCTGTCGTGACCATCTGGGATGGGGCAGGGGAGGATGAGGGAGGCAGAGGGGAGAAGACAGATACTGTTTCATGTGTCTGGAACAACTCTAGGGAGCTTCCTGGGGTGAAAGGGATCGATTCTGTGCCGTTCTGCCCTGTGCTGCTCAGCGGCTCATGAATTCAGGGAGACAGATCCCTCGTACTGTCTATTGAACCCAAAGAGAATGCCGCAGGGACACTTTTCCAAAGAAACTTGATGGAACACACTTCAGAGCCTTCGAAGCATGGTTTTAGGTTTTGGGCATGTGTTGTTGATTTCCTTGGCGCCACTCCAACCAACTCGGGTCAATAAGGTGTGGGGTGAGAGCCTCCAACGTGTGGCATGTGCAAGGGGAAGTGGGCATGCCTCCTCGTGGAAGTGGAAGTGGGTACAGCTGCTGAGGGGTGCCTGAAGCTGGCTGCCCCGGGGCCTCAGATGTAGCCAGGACTGAAGGCTGAACACGTGCAGGGGGATGTGACACGGCGGCTGGTGTGCCTGTGGCTGTGTTGTGTGCTACACAGATGTTGCCGACACGGCTGGGGGCCTGGCAGAAGCAGCTGTTGGCTGTGGTGGGTTTCTTGCGTGCAGGTGGAAGCCAGGATGTCTTGGTAGACGCAGAAGCAAGCAAGCCACAGGAGCCCTTCCCCCCACGGTGTCTGCTGAATAGGTGCAGAGTGGGGTGCTCTCACTTTCATCCCCACATAGCCAGCTGAGCCGCTGCCTGGCAGCACGGGACCGCACCGGAGGGGCTCCGCACCTGCTCTAAAGGCCGTGGCATTCCATGTGGTGGGCTGTGCCGTCCGTGGCACACTCAGCTCCCCGCAGTGTCCCAGAAGCTCAGCCCCTTTGCAGGTCCGGTAGAGGGAAGAAGGCTGGGCCTCAGCTTGCACACCCACACCTGGGTCTCCCGTTCTGCCAGGGGGCCTCATCATCATCATCACACAGCGAGGCTTCTTCCTGAAAAGCAATTTCCTGCCAGGGCAGAAGCCCTGGAAGAGATTCTGGGGTTGCTGTGTTCTCTCTGTTTGGAGTAACTCGGGGACAGGGCCAGCCAAGCCCCGGCCTGGGCTCTGCAGCTGTGTCCCCTCCTGCCATTGTGAGGAGAGCTCTTGCACATGTTGGAGAATCTGAGGTGGAAATGATGGTCCTGCGATTGACAGGCCTTGGGGCCTTCATCCTCATGGCCCTAACCAGCCTACCTGGCCTGGCCACGCTGCTTACGTGGCATGTGGGCTCTGCCTGAATGAGCTGAGTTTGTTTTCCCCTTAGCAATAGGAATTTGGGCCAGTGAGCAGACACTGGGGTTCCCTGACCAGAGGAGGCCAACTGATATGCGTGCAGGACCTCTTTCACCAAACCTGCCCTTGGCAGGTAACACGAGGATGAGAGTTCACTAAGTGTAGGACAACTCATGGTGTGACAAAGCACAACGCCTCTCTCTTCGTGGTACTTCTGAAAACACTGCACGGGCCAAAAAAATGGCCAGACCAGGCGCATCTGCAAACCCTATTTCAGCCTCCTTGGCGGCTAGTTTGTGACCCATGTGAGAAGCAAAATTTAGCTGCACGTCCCTGAGAATTCTTTTTTTTTTTCCCTGCTAAAATCTTGGCTGACCTTCCCGACCCAGCTTAAAGGGCATTTCTGTGATCCTCTCTGACCCCACAAAATACTAATGTGATCCTTTTGTATCTCTCTCGTAGCATGTCAGACCATTCACTCGCTCACTCATCCATCCATTCATTCATTCATCCATTCGTTCGTTCATTCATTCATTCATTCATTCAATAAAATTGTATTGAATACTTTGGCAAGGGCTATGCTGGGGTTACAGAGTCGAATAAATAAGAAACAACCTCTGCCCTAGGGGAGCAACTAGTCCAGACCTAGGGGGTGGGGAGAGATGGGAGACCAGATAGCGACTCTTGAATGTGCAAATGTGCAAAGTCTCCAGAGTTTCCTGAGGGAGACTCCCTCTGTGTGAGTGTGTAAAAGCTAAGGAAGGCAGGCTTCCGGTAAGAGGGGGTGGCTTGGCCAGGTACTGGAGAAGACAACAGAGTAAACCAAGCTGAGGGCAGTTTTTCCCTAGTGGGCCTTTTCTAGCCCGGGAAGGCCCAAGAGCAGACCCTTGGGAATTATGGCTATGGAGGGCCTACTCTGGCCCTGGTGACTGATGTGTCTCCTAGGAGTGGCAGGAAACAGAGCGGATCATTTAGGGCTGGAGGGGCCACGCTTGGGGTGTTGGTCTTTACCCTAGAGGCAGTGGGAAGCCAGCTGAGGCTTGCAGCAGGGGAGTGATGCAGCCGATCTCGGGTTTGGAAGACCCTCACTGGAGCCTGCGTGTGTGAGGCAGACAGGAGGGGCTGGAGACTGATAACCGGGTGGCTAGAAGGGAGCCGTATCCCCAGCACCAGGGCCTGCTAACTCGGCACCTGCTGAACCACTGAGATCGGGGTAGGCTGGGATGTGTAGGGCTGCTGCTTCTGGTGTTCCTAAGGAATTCCACTTGCTCTGTCATGAGGTGAGGGGGGGTTGGCTTTCACAGGCACCCACTTGGGTGTCTCATAGGCATCTCCGACTTGCCATGTTGAAAGGCACATTTCTGACTGTTCCCCCAGAGAAACCTGCCACTCCTGCAGTTTCCCCCAGCCCAGCTAATGGCATCCCCAACTTCTTAAAAAAAAGATTTTCTTTATTTATTTGAGAGAGAGCAGCAGCAGCAGAATGAGAGGGAGAAGCAGGCTCCCCGCTGAGCAGGGAGCCTGATGCTGCACTCCATCCCAGGACCCTGGGATCATGACCTGAGCCAAAGGCAGACGCTTAACTGACTGAGCCACTCAGGTGCCCCAGCATCCCCAGCTTTCTAATTGCTCAGGACTTAAACCTCAAAGTCATTCTCGACTCCTCTTTTTTTCTCACATTCTGTGTCTATTCCATTAGCATATCACATTGTTTTCCCCTTCATAATATCCACAAGCAAGCCATTTGTGACCAAGTCCATGGTCCGTGCCACCATCTTCTCTCCCCTGGATATTTGCAAGTCTCCAGCGAGGTCTCCCTGTGCTATCAAATTAGTACACCTTGGATCCTCTGCAGTCTGGTCTTGACACAGCAGCCAGAGTGATCCTGATGAAACACGAGTCAGGTCATGTCCTGCCCCTGCCGATGTCTTCTCATGGTTCTCTATTTCAGACCCAAAGCCAAAGTCCTTACAGTGGCCCACAGAGCCCTACATGATCTGCACCCTACGCATGACCTGTCCAACCTTATATCTGATCACTGTCCCTCTCGCTCACTCTACTCCAGCCACACTGGCCTCCTTGCTGTTCCCCAAACAATCTCAGGGGCTTTGGATCTGCTGTTCTCTCTGCCTAGAAATCATTTCCTCCGCATGTCTTTGTGGTTCACTCCCTCACTTCAGTCAGATCTTGGCTCAAATATCACCTTCTTAATGAAGCCTCCTTTGACCGTCCTATTCTAAAACAGCACCCCAGTTCTGCTGGTCTCCTGAGCCCCTCTATTGTTTCATTTTTCTCGAAACCAGACATTGCCTTCTAACTTCCTACAGTTGTACTCAGTTATTTTATTTGTTGTCTGTCTCCCTCCACCAGAGTGCAAAACTTCACGAGAATGGGAATTTTGGTCTGTTTTCGCCCATGCTATATTCCTAGCGCGTAGAAGAGGTCCTGGCGCATAGTAGGCACTCGCTAAGGACTAACTAAAGACCCAGGTCAACTGTGGGGATCCGTGAGGTTGTCCCGGTTCATTTCTGGGCCGTACGACCTGGGATTCTCAGCAGCAGGTCAATGGGAAGCAGAGAGCCCACTGGACCGTAGGAGTTAGTGGGTCTCTCCAGGGTGACCTTGGGCAAGTTCCTTCCGCTCACTGATCCTCTGTTTGCTCATTTATCAGGTGAGAGATAAGATGTGATGATCTGTATGGGGCAAGGTGAGGGCCTGGCCAACTGGGGTTGCCACTCAGGCCTTGTGGGCATGAGGGCAGAGGTCCTCAACCCTGCCATTTTCGTTTTCTTCCCTGACCTCCTCCAACATGCCATCTTATTTTCAACCCGGTGGGATGTGGGGAGGGAAAAGGCTGCCCATCACGTACCTTCAACTGAGCCTGTTGTGTTCTCTGACGTGTGCCTGGCTCTGGTTCAAAGGCCTGGTGCAGGGCAGAGGCCTATTAGATACCCACAGTGGGATAATGTCCCACCCCAGTTTCCAGAGCAGCTCCTTCTACCACCCCTGCTATGCAGATGGGTCCGTCTCTGGAACGATTCTTGTCTTCTATCCCAGACCAAACTCTGCTACCCAGTCTAGTTGGGGCCTCGCGTTCTTCAAGCATTTTTCACTTCAAGTTTTAGTTCTTACAATAACAGTACAAAGCAGGCATTCTTATACCCATTTTTTTTTTTCAGAAGAGAACACTGGGTCTTGCAGGGGTTAAGGAATTGGCTCAAGGTCCCACATCACCTCTTTCTGCACGAACCCCTCAGAAATCTGCTGACCGTGGTCTGGGAGGCTCGTCGGTGCAGTTTGAGCCGGGAGAGAATCAGCAGGGAAGAGACTCAGTTCTTCCTTCTGTTCCATCTAGGCCGCAGGTGGAGCCCAAAAGGGGGGAAAACAAGCCAGCCCAGATGGAAGTCATCACTCTCCCCCCAGCTCCCTGAGGGCTGAGCAGAAGGGAGGCGCCTTCCCCGCCCAGCCCTACCAGGAATCTGGGTGTCCAGTGAGCAATGGGGGTGGTGCGTGTGTAGGGGGGTACTCTGTGTGATGAACTATTTTCCTTTCTCATTCCAAAGATCAGAGAGCACTGGGTGAGCTGTGCTTTGTTCCAATGGAAACAAAACTAGAAAAGGCTAGTGGGGGTTGGCCAAACTTTCCTTTGTCCTCTCAGGCTAGAAGGCTAAATGGGAGGACTATGTGAAGGGGGGTGGTGGGGCAGGATTCCCGCCCCATGAGGGCAATAAATCAGTAGAAGGGGGAGACCAGGATGGATTCTAGCAAAACAAAACAAAACAACAAAGAGCAAAGTTCGCACTAGCTGGTAGGAAGGCCTTGTGATCCCCTTTATGCAGCCGTTACCTCCCAGGAGTCAGCCAAATCTGGTAGTCTCCAGCAAGGGGCTGCAGGATCCCCAGAGACACAGCACTGTCAGCGCTCTCCTGGCCCAAGAAGGGCTAAAGGCACCTCCAGGACCACTGTATTCCATTCACCCTCTGAGCCCCCGGCCCCATCTCTTTTCTGCCCCTACAACACACCGTGCTCCCACCCAGAATAACAGGAACTCGAATTTGTCAATGTCATTCAGTTTGTCAAGCACTTCGCTGTACCCAGGGTAGCTTAGTGGTTAAGAATGCCGGCTCGGGGCCCAGACTACCTGGCTCTGCTACCCTACAGCTGTAGGATCTTGGGTAAGCTACTTAGCCTCTGTGCCTCAGTTTTCTCATCTTTAAAATGGGAATAGTCACAAGATCTACATCTTTAGGGGTTTTTTTAAGTTTTTTTATTTATCAGAGAGAAAGAGCACAAGCAGGGGGGGGCGGCAGGCAGAAGGAGAAGCAGGTTCCCCACTGAGCAAGGAGCTAGACTCAGGACTCGATCCTAAGACCCTGGGATCGTGACCTGAGCCCCAGGCAGATGCTTAACCGACAGAGCCACCCAGACGTCCCTTCAGGTTGTTTTTAAATTAAATGAGCTAATATTTAAATTCCTCCAAAGCAGAGACTTTGGTCTTACCTTACTGCCATATCCCTCAGGCCTACACAGTGCCTGGCCCCTAGCAGAGACTTGGCAACTCTTTATGAAATATATATAAAGGGCTTCGAATGGGAACTGATACTTAGGGAGTGCGACACTGGTAGCTGTTGTCTCTCACGCTCTCACAACAGTTCCAAGAGGAGCGCTCTGCATTTCCCACAGGGCGGTTTTCTTCCTCCATGTAAGGTTCAAGTTTGGAGTTGTGGTACTGAAGACTTAAAATCGAGGGAGACAGTTTGGGCCACAGAGGGTCATGAAGGCAGCCCTCAGATCTGAGCCAATAGCATCCCCCCTCCCATTTGTCCATTCCCTCATCCCTTCCACAAATAGTGCCCTGATGCCCCTGTGGGCCCAGCCCCGAGCAGCAAGCTGGGGAGATACAGATGACGAGATGGACAAGGATTCAGCATTTGAGGAACTGAGGGTCTAGTGGAAAGAGACAGGCAGAAGCCAGTGGACGCTTCAATACTTTCAAATAGTAATAAATGCTCTGGAAAAAATAAAGCAGTGCAGTGGGATAGAGGATGGCTGCAGTGTGTATGTTGTGGGGGTGAGGAAGTGACACAGGACCTCTTCTGGGGGTCTTGGTCTCAGATCGAGGGCCCTTGCCTTCAGTTGGTCTTCAATACCGTGTCAGTATTACTTCATCTTGCAAGCATGTATATGCTGTCTGCCCAAGGCGGGGGTTCATTGCCAAGTGGAGCTCCTAAGGGGTCTGTACGTGGGGGTCTGGGTGTGAGGGGCTGGAGAGAAGGGGGCCGTGCACATGTACTGCCTGTGTAGGAAGCTTCTGGCATCCTCTGTCCTCTGGCCAAAGCTGTTAGTTATGCTGGGTGAAATGATGGTACCAGCTGAAAGCTTCCTGACGTCCTTCTGCGCTCCCAGGGAGGAGGCGGCTGGCTAGTGTCCTCGTGCCCCCTGCTCGAACACTGTCCAGGCACTGTCTCGTGCCATCCTGATCCTAGTCACACTTGGGTGTCCTCGTCCTTATGGGTTTGGGCATCCCCAGAGCACAGGACAGAATTGACACCTTAGTGAATGAAAGGATATTTGGGTGGCTGTTTTTCCTTCCGCTCCTCAGCTGACTGGCTCATTCCTCCTCAAGCATCAAGAGGCAGTTCGCAGGTCATCTTATCTCCTTGCTTCCCTTGCTTCAGTTAGCTGAGAAACAAAAAATGTTAAACCGTATAAAGGCTCTTGCTCATCCTTTTTTTCCTCTTCGAAGTCTCCTGAGGCGCATGGTCGGTCCCTCCCACCTGAGGGCTCCAGCACTTTGTTTCCCCATCAGAGCCTTGATCTCGCCAGGGTCATTGTCTGCTACTGTTAGGTCAAATCCCCTAGCCTGTCATTTTCTCAGCGGCAGGGACTGTTTTTTTGGTCATCTCCGAATCCCCAGCCTATCCCCTAGAGGGCGCTCAATAAATATTGGTGGAATTAATGAGAAAACAAAACAAAACAAAACAAAACAAAACAAAACAAAACCCCAACCAAACAGCGAATGAATTGTTTGTCAGTTTTGCTTCGAGTGCCCTAGGTAGTAGTGTGGAGCTGGATGGAGCTGGCTTGTTGTAGCTCTTGAGAACCAGTCGTTACATATTTAGGAAACTTGTGAACTGATTGTGAAACACAGCCACCATTAAAAATTGAGTTATTTGAGACAACAGAAGACAAACCAACAATGAGGGACTTTTTTTTTTATCAAATAGATGACCAACTCAATGCAACATGGGACCCTAGATTGGATCCTAGAACAGAAAAAAGACTTTAGTGGGAAAACTGAAGTCCAAATAAATTTTGTACTTGAATTAATCAATGTACTGAGGCTTACTTCTCTGTTTCAATCAAAAATTTTTTAAGACTTTATTTATTTATTTGTCAGAGAGAGAGCACCAACAGGGGGAGCAGCAGGCAGAGGGCAAAGCTGGCTCCCCGCTGAGCAAGGAGCCCAACACTGGACTCGATCCCAGGACGACAGAATCGTGACCTGAGCCGAAGGCGGACGCTTAGCCAGCTGAGTCACCCAGGCGCCCCTGATCAGTGTTTTATAATCATGTAGGATGTCAGTATGAGGACCTCTCTGTACTGCTTCTGCAACTCTTCTGTAAGTCTCAAATTATCTCAAAATGAAAAATTAATTATTAAACAAAAATATTAAATGATATAAGCCTCCAATTAAATAAATTCCACTTAAAAAGAATAATAAGTATTTATTATTGGGACTCAGTTTACTTTAGTTCTTCCCTGTTAGTTTACTTCTTTTTTTTTTTTTTTTAAAGATTTTATTTATTTATTTATTTATTTGTCAGAGAGAGAGGAGAGCGAGCGAGCACAGGCAGACAGAATGGCAGGCAGAGGCAGAGGGAGAAGCAGGCTCCCCTCCAAGCAAGGAGCCCGATGTGGGACTCGATCCCAGGACGCTGGGATCATGACCTGAGCCGAAGGCAGCTGCTTAACCAACTGAGCCACCCAGGCGTCCCCCTGTTAGTTTACTTCTTAATGAGTTTACCATGATCTATGACCTTAGGCTGCTTCACATCCATCTGAATGATGTACATCTTTGCCCATTCCGTGTTTGGTGATGTCACACAGGTAGCTTGAAATAGGCCAGAGTGAAAGTATTTGTGTTGCAGAAATCTGAGAATGCTACAAATCAGCAGTTGGATTCTTGTTTTGTTCATTGCACTCTAGACTTCAAGAAAGCGACGGAGAAAAATGTTCATAATGTATGTTAAACTAATTTGTGTGTAAGAGTAAGTGTGTGTTGCTTTGTGAATAGCACACACCAAAAAAAATGAGGAAACATGCTTCTGATACATGGAAACTATTGTCTGATTCAGCAAAGAAGTTGTTCAAATCATTGATGAATTTGTCAAGTTCCAACACTGCTTCATTGTTTGCCTTCTTGCTTGTTAACATAAACAAAAATATCAACCACCATTCATGTAGGAACTACACTTGTTCTTCTCTTGCAATTGTAGATTGGCAATGGATATGAGAATTCAGCAAAATCGGGGTGCCTGGGTGGCTCAGTCAGTTAAGTGTCTGTCTTCGACTTGGGTCATGGTCCCGGGGGTCATGGGATTGAGCCCTGCATCAGGTTCCCTCCTCATGGGGGAGTCTGCTCCTCCCTCTGCTGCCACTCCTCCTGCTTGTGCTCTCTCTCTCTCCTTCTCTCTCTGTCAAGTGAATAAATAAAATCTTAAAGAAAAGAATTCAGCAAAATTCAGCAAAATCAATGAAAGCATTATATGAAAATCAATCAGCTATATGGATTTTGCAATAAAGAGTATTGTATATTTCATTATTATTCATAAACACTATTCTTCACATTCTTACATAGTACATAAATAAATAGGCATTCTTTTTTGAGAGCCGGTTGCTAACCATTTACCAAAACACCACTGGTCCCAAATATTAACCCATTATTTCCTCAAATGCACTGATGGAAAAAAAAGAACTTTGCTGGCACCTTCTCTGTGCCCAGCTGCTGGGCTGTGTCTTTTCTGCTCATCATCTCAATTGCTTTTCATCTCAACTCTGTGAAGTGTAAGTACTATGGACACCGTTTATGAGGATATTGAGGCTCTGAGAGGTGAAGTGACCAGACTAAGGGCAAGTCCTTGGTACAGATTAGAGCCAGGATCAAACCCTACTTTCGTCTGAAGCCAAAGCTCATTGTATTGGTTTCCTACTGCTGCTGTAGTGGCTGAAAGCAACACAAATTTATGATCTTACAGTTCTGGAGGTCAGAAGTCTGATACGGGGATCACTGGACCGAAATCAAGGTGTGGGCAGGGCTGCATTCCTTCTTGAGGTTCGAGGGAGGAACATCTGCTTCCTTGACTGCTTCTAGACGCTTCTAGACGCTGCCTGCATTGATTGGCTTTTCTCCCCTTCTTCCATCTTCAAAACCAGCGATGGCTGGTCAAGTCCTTCTCACATCTCAGTCCTCTGACCCTCCATCTGGCATCCTGACTCTGCCTGGCTTACCCCCCTTTTATAGGGATCCTTATCTGTTGATTGTGACCTTGAGCCCACCTGGAAGGGGCAGGCTCCTCTCCCCCTCTCAAGGTCAGCTGATTAGCCACTTGAATTCCATCTGCAAACCCTTTGTTTCTAAACTTTGCCATTTATTCTAACATATTCATAGGTTCTGGCAACTTGGGATGTGGACAACTTTGGGGGGGTCATGATTCTATCCACCACACAAGTGGTGCTTTTTCCATGACTCTTACCTACCTCCTTGCCTCTTGTTTTAGTGGTAGCCTAATCCAATGCAAGACTGATGCCATTCTCCCTGACACCTATAGGCCACACGTCCTGTGCTTTCCACTTTGGGGCTAAGATACCTTCTCTCCTTCCGTTAGTCTCCCAGCCTGCCAGAGAGCCCTGGGGAGAATGGTTTCGAATCCCTGGGGCTTTTACCCCTGGGCATATATTTTACCTATGCTCTTACTGACCTCTCACTTTCTGGCCACCACCCAGGCTCACACCCTATTTATTTGCTCTTCTCCCAGGCATTTACATTGGCTGTATTCTAGAAAAGCCCTGGGCCTTGACTAAAATGTTCCTTGCCCACACCCGTGGATGAAGCATCTATCTGTCTGTGTTTAATATTGCTCTCTGACTGGCTTTCCAGAATCAGACTCTTTAAGTAGTAGTCCTCCACCTTCTCTAGTTTTTGCCACCCTGAGATCCCAGACCAGAAACCTCCTCCACTGACATCAGCCAATGGCCGGGAGCTGCCCCCCACAAAGCCTTTATAGCAGCCAGAAGCCCCTCTTTGCTGCTTCTGAGTTCTGACCACAGCCTTCTTATCTCCCCCTTCTCCATCCTTGACAACAGCATTATGCCCTCCCTTCTGCCTCTCAGATTCACACCCACACATGGGCCCTGTCTGAATCCAGCCACCTTGAGAGAAACTTTCCAGATTTTACCGTCCCAAGGGACTCTTGTCCTCCTCTGAGCACCTACGGGACTTACCATCAGTAACACTTGGTTTGACACTTTATCATCTGCCATTATGGATAGGTCTCAAACTGGTGACTGGCGGTGGGAGAGGTGGCAAATAATACCCACAGGTGCGTTTTATTTGATCTGCACCTGCTTTGTTACAGGCCGTGGAGCCTAATGCGGGGCTGAACTCATGACCCTGAGATCAAGACCGGAGCTGAGATCCAGGGTCTGATGCTTAACCGACTGAGCCATCCAGGTGACCCAGGTGGTTTGGTAGTTTCAAAATATTATTTGCTAACCATGTGGCAATCAGTAATACTCCCATCCAGTCAGGATTTCTGGCTTCTTTGAAAAACAAAAAAGTCTGGTAATACTGCCTGTGCATTCCCACTGGGTGGTAATTAGCTGGATTGGGGTGGGGGCTCCCCCTTTAGATGGAGCATGTGCTCTCCAGCTCACCATAGCCCATTCGCTCCCCCTGCCTTATTAACGCATTACTCCAGCCTCCTTCACTCAGTTACAGTTATTTGACCGACTCCTGAAGGCATTCTGAAATATTCCACGCCAGCTCCAATGTCTAGCTGTGTCACAGTCTCTTGGAGGAATGAAACTTTATTTCCCCATTTTGCATTTCTTTTTTTTTTTTTGAAAGGCTTTATTTATTTGCCAGAGAGAGAGAGATAGCACAAGCAGGGGGAGCAGCAGACAGAGGGAGAAGCAGGTTCCCTGCTGAGCAAGGAGCCCAATGCGGGACTCGATCCCAGGACTGTGGGATCACGACCTGAGCCAAAGGCAGCCACTCAACCAACTGAGCTACCCACGCATCCCTATTATCTTATTTTTCATCATGATAAATGTATTCTTTAATCCCCATCATCCGTTTCCCACATTTCCCCCATCCACGTCCCCTCCAGTAACCACCAGTTTATTCTCTGTAGTTGGGTCTGTTTCTTGGTTTGCCTCTCTCCACATATGAGTAAGATCATATGGTATTTGTCTCTCTCCAGCTGACTTATTTTACTCCGCATAACACTCTCTAGCTCTGCCCATGTCGTTGCAATGGCAAGGTCTCATTCCTTTTACAGCTAATATTCCATTGCATATATATATATATATATATATATATATATATATATATATACCACATCTTCTTTATGCATTCAGCTATCAGTGGACAATTGGGCTGCTTCCATGGTTTGGCTAGTGTAAATAATGCTGAATCAACATCAGGGTTCATTTATCTCTTTGGATTTGTGTTTTTGTATTTTGGGGGTAAATACCCAGTAGTGCCATTACTAGAATATAGGGTCGTTCCACTTTTAATGTTTTGAGGAACCTCCATACTGTTTTTCACAGTGCCTGCTCCAGTTCAAATACCCACCAGCCATGCACAAGGGTTCCTCTTTCTCCACATCCTCACCAGCATTCATTGTTTCTCGTGTTGTTGATTTTAGCCGTTCTGACAGGTGTGAGGTGACAGCTCATTGTAGTTTTGATTTGTATTTCCTGATGATGAATGATGTTCAGCATCTTTTCATGTGTCTGTTAGCCATCGGTATGTCTTCCTTTCATGTCTTCTGCCCATTTCTAGTAGAATTATTTGTCTTTTAGGGGTATTGAGTTGTATCAGTTCTTTATATATTTTGGATACTAACCCTTTATCGGATATGTCACTTGCAAATATCTTCTCCCATTCAGTAGGTTGCCTTTTAGTTTTGTTGATTGTTTCCCTCACTGTGCAGAAGCTTTTTATTTTAATGTAGTCCCAGTAGTTTATTTTTTCTCTTCCTTGCTTCAGGAGAGATATCTAGAAAAATGTTGCTATGGCCAATGTCAGAGAGATTACTGTCTGTGCTCTCTTTAAGAATTTTTATGGATTCAGGTCTCACATTTAGGTCTTTAATCCATTTTGAGTTTATTTTTGTGTATGATGAAAGAAAGTGGTCCAGTTTCACTGTTTTGCATATATCCTGAGACTTTACTGAATTTGTGTATCAGTTCTAGTAGTATTTTGGTGGAATCTTTAAGGTTTTTTATATGGAGTTTTATATATGGGTTTTTTCTTTTTTTAAAAGATTTTATTTATTTATTTGACAGAGAGAGAGAGAGAGAGCACAAGTAGGCAGAGAGGCAGGCAGAGAGAGAGCAGGGGAAGCAGGCTGAGCAGAGAGCCTGACGTGGGGCTTGATCCCAGGACCCTGAGATCATGACCTGAGCCGAAGGCAGATGCTTAACCACCTGAGCCACCCAGGCTCCCCTATATAGGTTTTTTATATAGAGTTTCATGTCTTCTGTAAATATCAGAGTTTTATTTCTTCCTTACCAATTCAGATGCCTTTCATTTCTTTATGCTGTCTGATTGCTGTGGCTGGGGCTTCCAGTGCTATGTTGAATAAAAGTGGTGAGAGTAGGAACTCCTGTCCTGTTCCTGACCTTGAGAAAGCTCTCAGCTTTTCCCCGTTGAATATGATGTTGGCTGTGGGCTTTTCATATAAAGCCTTCATCATGTTGAGGTATATTCCCTCTAAACCTACTTTGTTGAGGGTTTTTTTTATCACAAATGGATGTTGTACTTTGTCAGATGCTTTTTCTGCATCTATTGAAAGGAGCGTATGTTTCCTATCCTTTCTCTTATTAATGTGGTGGATCGTGTGGATTGATTTGTGAATATTGAACAACCCTTGCAACCCAGGAATAAACCCCACTCAATCATGGTGAATGATTTTTTTAATGTATTTTTCAATTCAGTTTGCTGGTATTTTGTTGAGGATTTTTGCATCCGTGTTCACGAGAGATATCGGCCTGTAGTTGTCTTTTTTTGCGGTGTCTTTGTCTGGCTTTGGTATCAGGGTGATAGGCCTCATAGAATGATTTTGAAAATTGTTCTTCCTCTTGTGGTTTTTTTTTTGAATAGTTTGAGAGGAATAGATATTAACTCTTCTTTAAATGTTTGGTAAAATTCACTTGTGAAGCCATCTGGTCCTGGACTTTGGTTTTTTGGGAGTTTTGGGGTTACTGATTCTATTTCATTACCAGAAATTGGTCTGTTCAAATTTTCTATTTCTTTCTGCTTTTGTTTTGGTAGGTTATATGTTTCTAGGAATTTATCCATTTCTTCTAAGTTGTCCACTTTGTTGGCATATAGTTTTTCATTATAGTCTTTTACAATTACTTGTATTTCATGGTGTTCATGGTCATTTCTCTTCCTTCATTAGTGATTTTGTTTATTTGGATCTTCTTTCTCTCTCTCTCTGATGAATCTTGCTAGATACTTAACAATTTTGTTGATCTTTTCGGAGAACCAGCTGCTGGTTTCATTGATCTGTTAATCTATTTTCTTTTTCTTTTTTTTTTTTTAAAGATTTTATCCATTCATTTCACAGAGAGAGATCACAAGTAGGCAGAGAGGCAGGCAGAGAGAGAGATAGAGGAGGAAGCAGGTTCTCCCTGAGCAGAGAGCCCGATGCGGGACTCGATCCCAGGACCCTGAGATCATGACCTGAGCCGAAGGCAGAGGCTTAACCCACTGAGCCACCCAGGTGCCCTGTTAATCTATTTTCTTGTTTTGTTTTGTTTTGTTTTGTTAGCTTCTCTATAATTTATTTCTGCTCTAATCTTTATTATGAATTTTGAATTTTTGTTTCTCTCATGCTGCTCTGTACATAGTAGATGCTTGCTAAATATTGAAAGAATGAAGAATTTCCTGAAAGAGGGGTCACCCTCTAGATGTTCTAGAATCAGTGAAAATTTGCTTTCACTCTAAGGTAAAGCTTTATAAATGCAACATCTGCTGACTGTTAGTTGCATCGGAACAACAGAGAGGGAAATCAAGGTTCAGAGAGCCTATACAGTAGGGCTGGGGCTGTAGATGTCGTAGTTTCAGGGGTAAGGGCCAATACCGTTCTCGGATGAGGAAGCTTTCCTAGGCGTCCATGTTGGAAGAGCAGAGAGGAGCTGCCCCGCTGCTCTCTGGGAATGTTTGTCCACAAACTCTGTGAGTTACTTTGTCTGGATAGAGATCAAGCTTTGTTAAATGCCCTTTCCGTTCTGGGCATTTATTAAAAAACTCTGCACTTATTCTTGGACTATCAGGAATTTGGAGCACCTTGGAAAACCTACTGAAAAGATGAGGGAAATACAGAGAGTTTGAGCCTAATCCTTGATGGGACTTAGAGCCAGTTTGGTGAGTCACATTCAATCGAGAGAAGTGTCCGCTGATTCACTGGCCCAGATGAGCTCAGAAGTTGTGCTATCCCCTTATGCCGTTGCTGGTGATACTGATGTGTGGGGCGGGATGGGAAAACAGGGAAGGTACGCGTGTTTAACTGCACTGCAACAAACAGAAAGGAAAGCGAGAGACCCGAAAACTCCCACCCAGGCAGAAATCTGACGTCAGGTATTGCTGAACAGCGGCAGGCAAATTTGTCTGGAC
Source organism: Lutra lutra (assembly GCF_902655055.1). Classification (NCBI taxonomy): domain Eukaryota; kingdom Metazoa; phylum Chordata; class Mammalia; order Carnivora; family Mustelidae; genus Lutra; species Lutra lutra. Next base: position 48,895,775 of record NC_062296.1, on the reverse strand, counting down.
CTTTGGAGGCAGAAGTGGGTTTGTCAAAATTTGGTTCTTTTTTCTTTTTTTAAGATTTTATTTATTTATTTATTTATTTATTTATTTATTTATTTGACACAGAGAGAGAGCACAAGTAAGGGGAGAAGCAGGCTCCACACTCAGCAGGGAGCCTGATCCCGGGATGCCCGGATCATGACTTGAGCTGAAGGCAGACACTTAACTGATTGAGCCCCAACCCCCGCCACCAGGCTCCCCAAGTCAGACCTTGGTTCTGAGTAACTTTGAGGGCAGAGAGGTTGCACAGAAAACAGATACAGTGCATCCAGAAGCTTGACTCTGGAGCCCTTGTCTGCCTTCTCTGCCACCCAGTCCCCTCCAGCCACCACCTGTTCCAACCATGGCTAGAAGAGGAGGGAAGTGGGGAGCCACAGCCCCAGGGCCACCAGCTTCCTGCAGGCCCAAAGAGCTCAAGGGCCTTGCTTGGGTCCCCCGAAATGCTCTGGCTGGGCTGGGTGGGCAGGAAGCTCTCGGACCAGTCCTAGAGGAGGCAAGATAGGGCAGGGGAGGGTGGGCAAGGTTGGGCAGAGAATCAGCTAAGGACACACACAGGTGGCTTTTATCCTGCAGACTCTGTAGGAAGTCTGGAATCTATCACCTTGGAATCACCTAGAGCTGGGTTCACGTCACTTAATCTTGCCAAACCCAATTTTACTGCTCCTGATGTGATGTGGTGAGGAGTCAGGAGGCAGTGTTTGTATGGTGCCTGGTCCATATTTCAAGAGATGGGAGCTGTTGAGCTCTATAATGTTGCAAATAAGCAATAAACTATTAGATCGGTTATTATTTGTTGTGGGTTTGTGGGCCAGACGCTATGCTAAACCATTTACCTCCATTATCTTTTTGATCCTTAAAGGAAAGATAAAGAAATTGAATTATGGAGCAGAAGAGTGACTCATCAAAGGTCATCCAGCTGGCAAATGACAGAAGCAGCATGTGCTCCAGGCAGAGCGGCTCCAGAGCTGACACTTAGAACGAGACCACCTGCCAGGCATTAACCCCACTTCATATGCGGGGAAACATAGGTTTAGAAAGCGCTAGTGTCAGGGACAGAGCTCCCTGGGGCTTTAGACTCCAGGCTCTGCTGTGAAACATGCTGTGCGACCTTGGGCTAGTGACTCAACTTCTCTGAGCTTCTGTTTCCAAATCTGAAAAAAATGTCCGAGTCCAAAGCCTCTGGCAGCCTTGGTGAGAAGCAGTATCCCCTGGGAGAAGATGGAGTGGAGGGAGCTCAGAATCTCCTAGAGACAAAGGATGAGAAGACAGGGGTGTGACACAAGGCGGAGGCCGGTCTGGGATTCAGACTTGCCGGAGTGAATGCGCCCAGCTTGTACGACCCATTTAGCGGCTGGCCTGAGAGTCCGGATGACCGGGTGGGCGGGAGTAGTATGGGCCACTCTGTTGGCACACCCACACGGTGAGCCGCTGTTGCCACCTAGGGGACAGGCAGTGACCAGGAGCCCAGGCCAGGGCTGTGGCTGAGCAGTATTGCACATTCCCTGTCTCCTGCTGGTTTCCGGAGTGGAAAGGGGCGGCCCAGGCTTGCTCCAGGAGTGGGGAGGAAAGTGAGGAAAAGAAGCTGAGAGCCGCTCTGGTTTGGGACTTATAAATAAATCCATCTGGAAGTGTTTGGGGCTGAGGGAGCCTGAGGCCGGCCCCTGCAATTCAGGCCATGTGGCACATATTTCCATTCACACCAAACCCACCCCCCACACCCCAGTCCCAAGAGACTGTCTGATTGGGCCTGTCTGCTCTGGCCCTGAGCTCGGCAGGAACCCCTCAGGCCCCCGCCCTGCTTCCAGCCCACACCCCAACCCTCCTCTCCTCCCAGCCCAGCAAGATGTCTTGCAAGGGCTTCAGGACATTTCATGGGCTACTCAAGTGTTGCTTGAAGGAATGAATGGATTTTCAGGTCCGCATTTAATGGATAATGCATTCCTCTTAGTAGGAAGGGGCCCCCGTGGTGGTTATGGAAGATGAGGCGTTCTTAACTTCTGGCCTCCCATCTCGAGATTCCAGCAAAGGCCAGCCAAGGTGCAAAGGAACTGCCTGAGTCTTGTTCATCTTTCTTTTTTTTTTTAATATTATGTATTTATTTGACAGAGAGAGCTTAAGCAGAGGGAGCTGCAGAGGGAAGAGAGAGAAGCAGGCTCTCTATTGAGCAGGGAGCCCGACACAGGGCTGGATCCCAGGACTCTGGGATCATGACCCGAGCCGAAGGCAGATGCCCAACCGGCTGAGCCACCCGGGCACTCCACCTTGTTCGTCTTTCTATGCCCAGTGCCAACCATAACGCTCAGTGGGTGTTGGTTAGATGAAGGGGTGAGTTGATTCATCAGTTTAACAAACAGCGCACACCCTCCTGGTCTGTGCACTCTGCTGCATGCTGGGAACCCGGTAAAGTGCAAAATAACCAGAGTCCCTGCTCTCATTGAGCTCACGGTCACAGTGTTTCTCAATGAGATTAGCCTTCACACTCAGAGGAAGACCAGTCTCTGCAGGTGTGGGGGGGCTCCCTGTGCATTGTAGGATATTTCACATCCTGATTCCTGGAGTCACTGGGACTACCTTCAGTGTCCCTATGCATTCCCAAATACTTCCAGGGGGCAGAAGGACACCTCCCTCTCCCAGCTGCGGGGAACTTGACAGTGAGCCAGGGAAGGAAGGCCATTCCCAGGGTATGAATGCACGGAGTCCTCTAAGTCTGCATGTAAATCGGGTGGCTTAGAACTGGGAAATCACGTTTGCTCTACAGAGCTCTAAAAGCTCCTTCAGTCGGTGAGTTGGGGCCCTGAAGCCCAGACTGTAGCTGAGGTACATGGTTCTCCCAAGCTGGGTCAGGGCTCAGGTGCAGGCACCGTGCTGGCAGCTTTCAAAATGCTGATGAGTTGGCTACTTGGGAATGTCCAGGAAGCCGCCAGAAACTGGTCCCAAGGCCAGATGACAGATCAGATCCCAAGATAATGGATTTGGGATAAATCCACATTGAGGCTGGAGTTAGAGTTGAGGCCCAGGACCCATTGAGATTGTCGAAGGAGAAGATACTGGGGGAAGAGGAAAGAACGAATCCAGGATAAAGGCCAGAGCTAGGGAAACAGGCCCCAGTGGTAGCTCTTCTCCGCCCCCCTCATTTCCATGGGCACAGTCAACACCCCAGTTCAGGGTCTCAGCCTGTGCCAGGACCATTGCAGCAGCCTCCTACCTGGCCTCCATGCTTCTCGTCTCTGCCTTCCAGAATTCTCTTCTTAAAACACAGTGTTGGGGCACCTGGGTGGCTCAGTGGGTTAAAGCCTCTGCCTTCAGCTCAGGTCATGATCCCAGGGTCCTGGGATCAAGCCCCACATCGGGCTCCCCACTCCGCAGGGAGCCTGCCTCCCCCACCCACCTGCCTGCCTCTCTGCCTACTTATGATCTCTGTCTGTCAAATAAATAAATAAAATCTTTAAAACAAACAAACAAACAAACAAACAAACAAACAAACAAAAAAACACACAGTGTTCGTCTTTTGCCTTCCCAACATTCACCAGGTCCAGCCTCTCCAGCTCTACATCTTAACCCACTGTGGTCCAGCTTCCCATCAACCTGGCACTCTCTTGGCAAGCAGGCTCCAGGTGCTCCTGCCCAGGCTCATTGTGGCTTATCTGCTAGAACTTACCATCTGGCCGCATGGCGCCCCAAACACACACTGCCCTTCTCACCTCCATGCCAACTCCCCCCCAAGCCTGGGCTGCCTTTTGACATCTCTCTCCATTTGGAAAAATGCACCTGGGCTTCAAGACCAGGCCAGGTCTCCTCTCCCTGACGCCTCAGAGGCAAGCAAATGCTTTCCCACTGCAGCGCTCCCTCTCCACCTCTTCAATTCCACCACCGGGCTCTCTCTCCCACTAGACTAGGAGTTCTCTGAGGACAGCAGCCATGTCTTGTTTTTTTTTAAAGATATTATTTATTTATTTGACAGAGAGAGAGGGAGAGAGCTCAAGCAGGGGGAGCGGCAAGCAAAGGGAGAGAGAAGCAGATTCTCCGCTGTGCAGGGAGCCCCACATGGGACTCAATCCCAGGACCCTGGGATCATGACTTGAGTCTGAAGGCAGACACTTAACCAGCTGAGCCACCCAGGTGTCCCAGCAGCCATGTCTTGTTTTGCTTTGTAACCCCCTTACCCAGCTCGGTGTGAATGACTGGGAAAGTAGGCTTGGGGGATGGTCTGGTAGGACAGGGCAAAGAGGACATGGGATGGGTTCCCCCAGGCCTTACCGTGGCTCCACTTAAGCCACTTTTAACTTCTCTCCCTGCATCAGCATGGTCCTTGGATGAGGATTCATGAAAGAGCTAGGGAAGCGAAGGAAAAAGATGCAGAGCCAAGGCCAAAGCCCCGCAGAGGGAGTGGTGTAGAGAAGGCAGGACAGACTGAGGCGTGGGGGGGGGGTAAAGGAGGAGCGGGGCGGGGCGTGGAGAGCAAAGGTCTGCATCATCAACTTACCTCCCTTGGGGGTTCCAATAACCTGGAACCGAATAAGAAAGATTTGGGATTCTACGAATGCAAAAGCAGCTGCTTAGGCTGGTCAGCTGAATGTAGAGTTAATGAAGAGGCATTAGTGCCCTTCGGTGCCACGCTGTGCATGGAACCATATCCTGCTGGGATCAGATGCCAGCTGCCCAGGACGCTCATTTAGTAAAGAGCCAAAAACAGCATCAGCATGAAAGAGCTGGAGAATTCCTCCGAGAGCTCTTCTGAAGGGCACCAGGGGGGCCACCGGAACCACATCATTGCCCCCACACCGTGGGCCTAGAACTTGCCAAAGAAGAGCGGGCCCCAGAAGAAAACCAACACGTGGCAAGCAGCTAGTATCCCATAGGCCATGCCAGATACATTTTACACGCATGAGCTAATTTTTGTCCTTGATGCAACTTGGGGGGCAGGGAGTGGTGTTGTCCCTATTTTACGGATTAGACAATTGAGGTCCTGGGAGAGGTAAAAATGTGGCCCGAGGGAACACAGCTCGAAAGTCTTGGATCCGGGATTCCAGGGCAGGTTGTCCCTTCTCCAGTTGGCAACCGTGTGCTCCGCGGTCTTGCTGACTTTGGCCGTGGGGCTGATCTCTTTGGATTGATTTCTTTGAACATAAACAAAATACCATCAGTTTTTCCTGGCTCTGGAATGAGCTTTCAGAATCATGTGCTGTGCTCTAGTTTCCAGCTGGGTGCCTTTGCTGGGGATTCACAGTTATGAAGCAACAGGCCTTATCCCGAGGATCAGCAGGGTGCTTTTGTTCCCAGGAGATGCTGCAGACCCAGGGCCTCATGGACTGTGGGGCCAAGTTTTCCAACTTCTCTTCCCTCCCAATGACCTGCCTGTGGTTGATGGTTGACTGTCTTCCCAGGCAAATGTAAAATTCCCTATCAGAGTCATGGTACCTCTGAGATGTTGGCCACACTGTGTTCTGAGCATCCCTGGAATCTGTCCCTGTCTGCTCAGTTCGTGACCCATGTGATCTGTCAGCTGCCAGGCTGTGAGTGATGGGGAGCAGAGGATAGGAGGTATGGACAGCGTTGCCCAGAATTCTGATGTGACATAGTTAAGCCAGCTCACGAAGGGGCTGATGGAGGCAGAGTGGCTGGAGCCCATTTGGGGGCAAAATGGCACCCAGTATGACCCCTCTAGAGTTGTGGCTTTAGGGTGGGGGGGTTGCTTAGAAAACCCATGAGGATAGTTTCCCGGAATTGCTCGGGCGTCGGGAGTCAGGCACCGTCTGGGGATCTTTGGGGCTTGACCTTTGGCCTAGAATTATGTGGCAGGCAGTCATGCTGCCTGCAGGGCTTTCTGGAATTGTGTCAAATGACAGGATTTTCAGGGATGCACAATGATAAGCAGGGTAACAAGTCTCTGGTCTTGAGTTTGGGCTTTTGCTCCAGTCATTTTACTGAAAAAGGATCCCTCTGCACCACCTTTAAAATCTATGTGGAATCCAAGCACTTCCCACCACCTCCAACGCTGCCATCTCCTGCCACCCTAGTACAAGCCATCATCCCGTCTTGCCCATCACCAGTCTCCTCAAGTGATGCTACTTGTTTTTTTAGATTTTTCATTTATTTATTTGAGGGAGAGAGAGCTCAGGTAGGAGGAACAGCAGGCAGAGGGAGAAGCAGGCTCCCTGCTGAGCAAGGAGCCCCACGCGGAGCTCGATCCCTGGACCCTGGATCATGTCCTGAGCCGAAGGCAGATGCCCAACCTACTGAGCCACCCAGGCGCTCCAAGTGATGCTATTGAAGCCTAGGCTGAGTATGTCAGTCTTTCGCTCAGCATCCTCCAACTGCTCCCCTTCTCAGTCACAGTAAAGGCTAAAGTCTTGATGGTGGCCTGCAAGGCCCTCATCGTCTGCCCCCACCTTATGTCCTGGACATTCTCTTCTACAGATTCCTCCATCACCTCCTCCATTCCAGTCGATCTTTTTTAAGCCTTCTGGGCATATTTGTGCTTTGTACTTGTTCTTCCTTCTGCCAAGAATGTTCCCTGACGCCCCTCCCCCCACCACAGTGGCAGTCATGATCCCGGGAGCGAGTGGTCATGGGAACCAGGGAAAGGTTGCTGTATAGAGAGGGCCACCTGCAGGGGGCTGTGGGCTTTGGTAGAGCGGTGCAGCCAACCTGTGATGAACCTGCACAGAGAGAGCTGATGAAAAAAAAAATTCTCATCTTCTTTTTCTTTCTTATCTCCTTGCAGGTGCCTCCCATTGGTCAAACCTAACCCGAAGCCAGAGGGCAAGGGAAGCCGTTGATGCAGTCTGCACAGGTCAGCATACCAGGGCACATGGCTGGGTGGAGAAGGGTGGAGAACTGGTGGGGGAAATGGAAGACATCCAGAACCACCTGGCTCTCTGACTTCCTTCAGATCTCCACCAAAACGTTAACCTTCTCGGGGAGGCCTTCTCTGGCCACAGTTTCTAAAATTTCCACCCCTGGCACCGAACACCTTATATCCTCCTTCCAGGCTATGTTTTTTTTTTTTTTTTATGGCACTTAATACCACTTAATGTATAATTTATTTATCCTGCTTATCATCTGCTCCCTGCCTAGAATGAGAGCCCCATGAGGGCAGGGACTTTGTTGCAGACACTGCTGGTGATCAGTGTCTAGAATACTACTTGGCTCATAGTAGGTGCTCAGTAAATATATGGTGAATGAGTGTATGCTCTCAAGGACCATCCTACCGTGAGTCTGCTCTCAGCCAGGCACAGCATAGGTATCCAGTTGTTGGTCATGCCTACTGCTCTCAGTTGCCTCCAAAGAGGCTCAAAGGCTGCCATGTTTTTGGGTCAAAGGGTAGGGGAAGTCTTTGCTACTCCCATGACTGACACCTGCATGATGGTGTGTCAGCTTGAACCTTACAGAAACTACTGTTGCACTGATTAGCATGGGCAGAGCTTTGTGTGGTTTTTAAGTTGTCATCAGCCGTGGGTAGGTTCATGGTCATGGGCACATTGGCCCTTCTGGGTGGTATTTCTATATTTCACTAGTGGTACGTTACAGCAGGCCCATCTCCAAGCTAGGTAAGGAGCCACTTCCTTGAGGTTCAAGGGCAGGGGGGTCGTGAGCCCGGTCTTCTGGCCATGGTGGTGGTGAAGCAGGGATTGGTCGGTTCAGGATAAAACAAACAGGTTTGGATTCCTAGAACACTGTAGCTATGGCCGGGATGTTTTCACTATACAAGTAGCATGTGAATAAATTATCATTGTGGAAAAAAAGAAACCAATAATCCAGTTACAGTTCAAAACCCTCTTCCCTCCCCAGCCCTGTTCCCCAGAGGAAACCACTGTGATCAGCGTAGAGTGCCCTCTTCCGCATCTTCTTCTGTGTATATATGTATATATACATATGTATGTATGGTTGTGTGTGGGTATTAAAGATAAATGCTAGGAAACCGTAGACACTGATTGATAACTTACTTTTTTCACTTAACAGTATATCTTGGAGGGACGCCTGGGTGGCTCAGTCGGTTAAGCGTCTGCCTTCCGCTCAGGTCATGATCCCAGGGTCCTGGGATCGAGCCCCGCATCGGGCTCCCTGCACATTGGGAAGCCTGCTTCTTCCACTCCCATTTCTCTCTCTCCCGCTTCCCCTGTTTGTGTTCCTGCTCTTGCTATCTCTCTCTCTCTCTCTCTCTCTGTCAAATAAATAAATAAAATCTTTAAGAAACCCCAACACAGAGAAATCCCATAGACCCTTCAACCAGTTTCCCTCAATGGCAACCTCCTGCAAAACTAGGGTGCAGTATCATAAGCGGGACACACATGCAGTCAAGATACAGAAGATTTCCATCATCACAAGGATCCTTCAAGGTCCCCTTTCAGAGTCACACTCGCTTTCCTCCCAGCCCTACCTCCTGCTTAAGCTCTAGCAACCACTCCTCTGTTCTCCATTTCTAAAACGAGTTCATTTCAATAATGTTGTGTAAATAGAATCATACAGTAGAGGACCTTTTGGGGATTGTTTTCTTTAGTCAGCTGAGTTCTCTGGAGGGTCATCCAAGTTGTTGTGTGTATGGATATGCTGTTCCTTTCTACAGACGAGTAGTTTTCCATGGCTGGGATATATCACACATAGTTTAGCCATTCACCTGTTGAAGGGCACGTGGATTGTTCCTAGTTTCTTGGCTACTATAAATAAAGCTGCTACGAACAGTCCTAAAACTGTAGACAGTATTCATTTCTCTGGGAGACATGTCCACAAATGCAAGGGCCGGCTCGTAGCTTTTAAAGGAACTCTTTGGGGATGTCTGGGTGGCTCAGTCGGTTAAGCGCCTGCCTTCAGCTCAGGTCATGATTCTGGTGTCCTGGGATTGAGTCCCGAATCAGGGGGTCTCTTCTCGGCAAGGAGTCCGCTGTTCCCCATGCTTGTAATCGTGCTCTCTCTCACTGACAAATAAACAAAATCTTAAAAAAAAAGTAACTCGCCAAACCGTTTTACAAAATGGCCATATCATTTTACATTCCTATCAGCAATGTATGACAGATCCAGTTTCTTGGCACCTCCACCAGAATTTGGTGTAGTCACTATTTTTTTTTTTTAATTTTAGGGATTCTGGTTAGGTGTGTGGTGATATCTTGTCGTGGTTTTACTTTGCATGTCCCTAATGGCAAGCCATCGAACATCTTTTCATGTGCTTACTTGCCATCCATATAGCCTTTCCAGCGAATTGACTGTTCATGTCATGTTTTGATTGTTAAGTAGAAGATCTAGCTCTCAATTCCAAACATTTTTCCTCTTCCTAAAAATTTCGTTTTCTACCTCCCATTTAAGTTTGTGATGCATTTCCTAGTTTTATTGAGATATAGTTGAGGTATGATGTTGTGTGAGTTTAAGGTAGATAATGCGATGATCTGATACACATATATATTGCAAAATGATCACCACGATAGGATTAGTCTGTGATGCATTTTACTTTTTTTAAAAAAGATTTTATTTATTTATTTGACAGAGAGAGACACAGCGAGAGAGGGAACACAAGCAGGATGAGTGGGAGAGGGAGAAGCAGGCTCCCTGCCAATCAGGGAGCCCGATTCGGGACTCGATCCCAGGACCCTGGGATCATGACCTGAGCTGAAGGCAGACACTTAACAACTGAGCCACCCAGGCGCCCCCTGTGTGATGCATTTTAAGGTGATTTTTTTTTTTTTTTGAGAGCAAGAGTGAGAGAGCGTGAGCGCACATGCACATGCGAGTGTGGATGGAGGTGGCGGGGGAGGGGCTGAGGGAGAAGGAAAGAGAGGATCTTCCCAGGGCTCCATGCCCCGCACAGAGCCAGAGACAGGGCCAGATTGATCTCACAACCCTGAGATCATGACCTGAGCTGCAATGAAGAGTGGGAAGCTAGACTGACCCGGGCGTCCCTTAAGTTGATTTTTTAGAGGTATGAAACAGGTTGCATTAGTTTCCTGAGACCGCCATAACAAATTCCCACGAACTTAGTAGCTTAAAAGAAGACAAATGTATTCTCTCATGGTTGTGGAGCCTAGAAGTCTGAAAGCAAAGCATCAGCAGGGCCATGCCCTCTTTAGAGGCTCTAGGAGGAAATCCTTCCTTGCCTCTTCCAGCTTCTGCCAACATTCCTTGGCTTCCTTATCCTGTGGCCACATCACTCCGACCTCTGCCCCCATCTTCACATCAATGTCTCTGTGTCTCTTTCATAAGGATATTTGCTGTTGGATTAGGGCCCACTTGAACAATCCAAAATAATCTTCTCATCTCAAGATCCTGGACTTCATGACATCTGCAAAGACCCGTTTTCCAGATAATGTAACCTTCACAAGTTCTGGGGATAAGGATGTGGACATAGGTTTTCAGAGGCTACCCTTCAGCCCTCTACACAGATCAAGGTTCTCTGTTTTGCCTATGTGTAGTAGCTCCAGCACCATCTGAAAAGACCATCTTTCTTCCATTGAATCGCTTTTGCACCTTTGCTGAGAATGAGTTGAGCATGTTTGTGGAGGTATATTTCTGGGTCTCTACTCTGCTCTGTTGAACTATGTATCTATCCCCCCACCGGGACCATACAGTCTTTGTTATTGTAGCTACATAAGTCTTACAGTTGGGTAGAGCGATGCCTCCCCATTTTTCTCCTTCTTTTGCAAAATTGTTTGGTTGTTCTAGTTCCTTTGATTTTCCATATAAATTTTAGAATAAGCTTGTCTGTGTCTAAAACACCCTCCTGAAATTTTGATAGGCATTTCTCTAAATCTGTATATAAATCTAAGGGAGGATTAACATCTTTACTATGTCAAGTCCTCTAATCCACGAACAACCTGTATTTCTTTTTTTTTTAATTTTTAAATTTTTTAATAAACATATAATGTATTAGCCCCAGGGGTATAGGTCTGTGAATCTCCAGGTTTACACACTTCACAGCACTCACCATAGCACATACCTTCCCCAATGTCCATAACCCCACCACCCTCTCCCTAGCCCCCTCCCCCCAGCAACCCTCAGTTTGTTTGTGAGATTGAGAGTCTCTTATCCTTTGTCTCCCTCCCGATCCCATCTTGTTCCATTTATTCTTTTCCTACCCCCCAAACCCCCCACGTTGCAACAACCTGTATTTCTCAATTTATTTAGATCTTCCTTGAATTTTTTCATGAGCATTTTGTAGTTTCTATAGCATACAAGTCCTGTACGTGTCTTGTTGTATTTGCACTTAAAGTATTTCATTCTGAGAAATTGTAAATGTATTGTATTTTTAATTTTGGCATCCATTTGTTCATTGCTAGCATATAGAAATACAATTTATTTGTCTCTGCTTATCTTGTATCCTACAACCTCACTGAACTCGCTTATTAGTGCTGGGAATTGTTTTGTAGCTCCTTGGGATTTTCTTCATACACCATCATGTCATCTCCAAATAAGGACAGTTTTATTTCTTCCTTTTTGCTTTGTCTGCCTTTCATTTCCTTTTCTTGCCTGATTATACCGGCTAGATCTTCCAGCACTATGTTGAATTACAGTAGGGAAGGCGGACATCTGTTAGAGAACAAAAACTCAGCTGAGTAAATTTGAAAATCTAATTGGCTTTCTCAGGTGATTCATGAATCTGGCAGTATCCCATCTAGCAGAGGGGAGCTCTGAGGAGTTGTACAAAATGGAAGGTTTTTGTAGGAAGGAACATGGGACAAGAAGTCATTATCAAAAGAAAGGAAAAGATTGTTTGGGCAAGTTGGCTGTACCTTAAGGGGAAGGGCGGGGAGTCTTATTAGGTGGATTACCTTATCTTCCCTTGAGGAATGGAGAACCCATGTGACCGATTATCCCCTTGATGCAGATCGGAAAATTCCTGACTGACTGGTTAAGACTACGTTTCTAGGGGAGGTGGAATGTACAGTTAGATTCTGTATTAAACTCTGGTTTGGTGACTTGGCCTAAGTGCCGCCATTTTGGGCCTGTGGTTTTCTTTTTAGTACATTCTTGCTTTGTTCCTAATCTGAGGAGGAAAGCATTCAGTCTTTCACCATTAAGTTTAGTGTTTTCTGTAAGTTTTTTATAGTTGCTCTTTTTCACATTGAGGATATTCCTTTCTTTTTCTATTTCTGAAAAGCTCTTTTTTTTAAAAAATCATAATGGGTGCTGGGTTTTGTTAAGTGCTTTTTCTGCACTGATATAATTATGTGACTGCTCTTCTTTAGTCTGTTAATATGGTGAAATACACTGACTTATTTTGAGTTATTGAAACTGTCTTGCCTCCCTGGAATGGACCCCACTTCTTCTTACATATTACTGAATGCTATTTGCTAATGTTGTGTTGGGAAGTTTTGCTTCTTTATTCATGAGGGATATTGGCTTATAGTTTTCTTTTTTGTGTGTGACTGTCATCTGGTTTTGGCACCAAGATAATAGTGGTTTCAGAGGCGCCTGGGTGGCTCAGTCGGTTAAGAGTCTGACTCTTGATTTCAGCTCAAGTCACGATCTCAGGATCATGAGATGGAGCCCTGCATTGGGCTCCTCACTGAGCATGGAGCCTGCTTAAGATTCTCTCTCTCCCTCTCCCTCTGCACCTCTCCCTAACCCTGCTCACGCTCTCTTGCTCTCAAAAAAAAAAAAAAAAGGGTAACAGTAGTTTCATAAAATAATTTGGGAAGCATTTCTTCCTCTCCTATTTTCTGGAAGAGATGGTACAGGACTGGTATTAACATTTGGTAGAATTCTCCAGTGAAACTGGAAGTTTCTTTTTGGAGGAAGTTAAAATTATGAATTCAATTTTCTTAATAGTTATAGGGTTATTCAAATCATCTATTTTCTATTGAGTGAGTTTTGGGAGTTTGTGAAACTAATCAAGGACTTAGTTTCATCAAAATTCTCAAAGTATATAGAGTTGTTAGTATTTCCTCACTACCCTTTTGATGTCTGAAGGGTCTGCAATGATATTCATTTGGTTCCTGATATTAGTAACTTGTGTTTTGTCTCTTTCTTCTTTGTAAATGTTACTAGAGTTTGTCAATTTCACTGACCTTTTCAAAGACCCAGCTCTTTGTTTCATTGATTTTTCTCTAATTGTTTTCCTGTTTTCAATTTTATTGATTTCTCCTCTTATTTTAATTTCCTGTCTTCTGTTTGCTTTGACTCTGATTTGCTTCTTTTTTTTTTTTAAAAGATTTTATTTATTTATTTGACAGAGGTCACAAGTAGGCAGAGAGGCAGGCAGAGAGAGAGAGAGGAGGAAGCAGGCTCCCCGCTGAGCAGAGAGCCCCATGCGGGGCTCGATCCCAGGACCCTGAGATCACGACCTGAGCCAAAGGCAGAGGCCCCAACCCACTGAGCCACCCAGGCGCCCCTCTGATTTGCTTCTTTATTCCCTAGTTCTTAAGCTAGGAAATTAGATTATTGATTTGAGACCTCTTCTCTCCTAGTATAAGCATTTGGTGCTATAGATTTCCCTTGAATGACCACTGCTTTAGTTGCATCCTACAAATTTTGTGATGATGTACATTCATTTTCATTCAGTTCAGTGTATTTTTAAAATTTCCCTTGAGACTTCATCTCTGACCCATGGGTTATTTGGAACTGCGCCATTTAGTTTCTGAGTGTTTAGATATTTTCCTGCAATCTCTCTGTCATTACTGATTTCTAGTTGGATTCCATTGTAGTTAGAGAATACATTCCATTTTCTTTCATTGTTTAATTTATCGAGGTTTGTTTCACTGCACAGGATGCTGTCTAACTTGGTCTGTACTCATGGGCACTTTTGAAAAGAATGGGTATTATTCTCTTGTTGGATGGTGTGCTCTATAAATGTCATATTGGATCCTGTTGGGTGAGGGTGTTGCTGAGTTCTTCTATATCCTTGTTGATTTTCCACCAGGGAGGTCCAGCTCCCCATTCAGCCTTCTCTGATGTCACCTTGGTGGGGAGGTTTGGGGTGCCTAGCTACAACTTAGTAAGGGTAGAAGTCTATGTTTTCAACCTTTCCTTTGCAGATGGGGTTGGAGATGGGGTCCCTTTTTTTTTTTTCTGGCTGAAGTAAAGTAGTCATTGCCTAGAATTCTCTGCCGGGCTAGTACCTCCTTTTCTGGTCCTTTGATTAGAGGCACAGGCTTTTTGGTTTGGCTTCAGGTTTTGTTTGTCCCCGTTGGTGCTTCCAGATTTCCGACTTTCTGAGCTTCAACTCTGGGATATATGAAGCAAAACAGAGATCCAGGGAACATAACCCCATGTCATTCCTGTAGTCGGGAGGTCTCTTACTGGTGTATCTTCTTCCCTCCATCTTTCAGAGTCTTCTGTGTTGTTTTATTTATAATGTCGAGGGCTTTGGGGTATACTTACTTAGTTGTTAGTTTGTAGTTTTACTTAGTGGAAGGAATAAGGAAATGTATATCTACATTGTCTTCCCAAAAGCAGAAGTCCTGACTTAATCTTTTAAACTGTTACATAAGGGATGTCTGGGTGGCTCAGTCGGTTAAGTTGCTGCATTCGGCAGAGGTTATGATCTCAGGGCCCTGGGATCGAGTCCTGGGATCGGGCTTCCTGCTCAGTGGGGAGCCTGCTTACCCTTCTGTCTATTGCTCCCCCTCCTTGTGCTCGCTCTCCCTCACTCTCTCTCTCAAATACAGTCTTTTAAATAAATAAATAATAAAAATAAATAAAAATAAGATGTTACATAATTTTGCAGAGTATGACTTTCAGCAGTTTATTTGACTATTTACTTGTTTTATGAACTAAGATCGTCTCTAAACTTTGATGGCTGGTATTTCCACAAGCAGCCATTCAATAAATATTTGTGTACATGCACAAGAGTTTCTTTAGGATGGATGCTAAGAAGTGGAGTTGCTGTGTAATAGGGGCTGTGCGTTTTACATACTGGCAGATGCTTCCAGATTCCCTCCAGCGATCCTGCACTCCACCCAGTAGTGTATGAGAGTAGACTTTTGCTCACCTCCGAGCCAGCACTTGATATAATCAAACATTTAATTACCAGTGTGATGGGTGAAAGATGGTATCTGGTAGTTGTTTTCATTTGCTTTTCCTTGATTACTAGAGGTCAAGCATTTTTTCAAATGTCTATTGGCTATTTGTAACTTTCCTTCTGAATTGATTGACCATATACTTTGCCATACTTCTTTTGGGTTGTTTGCCTTTTTTATTGACTTACAGAGTCAATATAGATAGATATAGATCAATATCATGGATATGTATATCAATATATATGTAAGAGAGATTAATTTTTGACATATTACATATGTTGCAAATCATATACTTCTCCCAGTTTATCATTTGTCCTTTGCCTTTATTGATGGTGTCTTTAGTCTAAGAAATGTTTTTTGATGGCGATTCATATTTATCAGTCGCGCTTTTATGCCTTTTGAGTTGTGTATGTGTGCTGTTTAAAAGGGATTTCTCTGCACCAGTCACAAATATATGCATCTACATATTTTTATTGTAGTTATAGGTATGTTTTATATTTTATATTTAGTTGTTTGAGCTATCTGAAGTCATGTGTGCATGTGCATGTGCGTGTGTGCGTGTGTTTAGTATGTGGTAGGGATCTAATTTAGTTTTTTTTTTTTCAAATGAAAAGCCAGTTGTTCCAATACTTTGTATTGAATAATCCATCCTTTTGGCACTGGCTTATAAATGCCACTAATATCATTTATTTAACATCTTTACATGTGTGGTTTGGGGGCTTTCTATTCTCTTTCACTCTTTCTTTGTCTATTTCTGAGCCAGCCATACCTTACTAATTATGATAGATTTGATACTTTGTATAATAAATTATCCTTCATTGTCTCCCCCTCCCACAAATTGTTTGAGATTTTCTTGTGCCTGTTCTTTTTCATATGCTTGTCTAAATCAGTGTGTCAGGTTCCACAAAAAAAAAATTCCTGTGGAGATTTGCTTGGGATGGTAATGAGTTCACAGATTAATTTAGGGAGAATTGAAACCTTTTCTTCTTTTTTTCCACTCAACTTTTCCTCCTTCACAAAGAACACTGGGGCCCACGTATTTGGGGCTAAATAACCCACGCATACCCTCCCCCACATACACACACATTTGTTTCTGTGTATTTGTAAAAGCCTGTACTTCAGACTCCCAGGGTAAATATTGATTAGAAACATGGACTTTTTAAAAAGACTTTATTTATTTATTTGACAGATGGAGACACAGCAAGAGAGGGAACACAAGCAGAGGGAAAAGGAGAGAGAGAAACAGGTTTCCTGCTGAGCGGGGATCCCGGTGCGGGCCTCGATCCCAGGACCCTGAGATCATGACCCGAGCTGAAGGCAGATGCCCAACTGACTGAGCCACCCAAGCGTTCCATTGGGGTCATAGTTCTCCATCCAGGAAAGCCCAGGATGAAAGCAAGTGTGAGTGGTGGAGGATGGGAAGAACCAGGAATTGGGGGTGGCCCCCTATCCCAAGCTGCTGGGATCCAAGCGTCAGGTCCTGAGGAAATATGGAACCACCCATTCCCAGCAGGGTGCTCTCCTTCGCGTCCATCTATATAGGGTTAACAGGGGAAGGTGAGCTGAGTTAGTAGCTGGGCCTATCGGGCCTGATGTTTTGGACAGACTACAGTGTGGGTATGAAGGCGGTTCTGACTCCCTTTGGGTCCACTGCTAACATAACACTACCCAGTTCTGTGGAATTTCTGTCTTGGCGGGGGTGCCGGTGCCTAGAAAATTTACCCTCGAGTAAAAATGCCCCATTCTACCACAGCAGAGCCATGCTGCCTGCCCAGTGGTGTGTTCATGGAGTGTCACCAGCCGGCAACAGGCACTCACAGCTGGTTGGAAGGTCTTGATCCTTGGCTTTGGGATGGAGTTGCCCCCTCAGTTGCTCTGGCAAACAGTAGGCCTAAAAGGATATTCGGTAGCATAAGGCAGGCTTGGAGTTTCATTGAAGCCCTCCATACTTCTCCCAGGGATCCTGTAGGGGCTGGTTTAGAGGTTCCTGGGGATGTGCAGATGCTGTCTGGGCAGGGAATTCTCCCCTCCCCATGTTCCATCTGGCTGAGAGGATGGACACTTCCCCAGGACATATGTAGTCCCCCCTACACACACACACACACACACATACACGCACACACGGTCATGGTCTCCAAGGCAGTAGTGGGGCCTAAGCCACCACCCTATGGATTTTGACACCTAACAAGGCCAACAAACAATCGCTCTAGTCAAGAAGGCAAATCAATGGCAATAAATACCTTATGAGAGGTACAGAGTTCCTATGTGGATCTTATTTACCTCGCTTTTTTTTTTTTTAAGATTCTATTTATTAAAAAAAAAAAAGATTCTGTTTATTGGCCACACCTGGGTGGCTCAGTCAGTTAAGCATCTGCCTTCCGCTCAGGTCATGATCCCAAGGGTCCTGGGATGGAGCTCCATGTTGGGCTCCCTGCTCAGTGGGAAGCCTGCTTCTGCCTCTCCCCTCTGCTCATGCTCTCTCTCTCTCTCTCTTAAATAAATAAATAAAATCTTTAAAAAATATTCTATTTATTTAATTGAGAGAGGGAGAGAGAGAACAAGCATGGAGGAGGGGCAGAGGGAAAGAGAGAGAAAGAGAAGCAGACTCCCTGCTCAGTAGGGAGCCGAACGTGGGGCTTGATCCCAGGACCCTGAGATCATGACCTGAGCCAAAGGCAGACCCTAAACCGACTGAGCCACCCAGTCGCCGCTACTTACCTCACTTTTTTTTTATTTTTTATAAACATATAATATATTTTTATCCCCAGGGGTACAGGTCTGTGAATCGCCAGGTTTACACACTTCACAGCACTCACCATAGCACATACCCTCCCCAATGTCCATAACCCCACCCCCCCTCTCCCAACCCCCCTCTCCCCACCAACCCTCAGTTTGTTTTGTGAGATTAAGAGTCACTTATGGTTTGTCTTACTTACCTCACTTTTAAAATCCAATCTATCATTAACTCTTCTCCCACTCTTGGATCTGTTTCTTCCCCCTCCCCCATTTTCATGCCTCCAATTTAGACCCTACCGGAGTGCTACTGGACGACCACACGTCCATTTCTCTGATCTGTTTTCCTTTAGTGCATCTTCCTAGCTCAAAGTTCTGATCATGTCTTCTGCTCCATAGTAAGACATGTTTACAGAGTCAAGCCCACCCCCCCACTTTCTTCCCAACTGCCATTTATACCTTTCCTTTTATTTCCCAAATCGTCAGTGTTTCTTATAGTGCTGATTTTGAAGGTCCCCTAAGATGTGGTCCGCCGTTCCCTTTCTGCCTGTGTGTGTTGAGCGGGTGCTTAGGAGGACGCTGCAGTTTGATGCTGTGGGCAGCACACCTTGAACTCTGTGGAGTCGGGCAACTGGTTCATGTAGTGGCCCCTCTGCTTCTTAGCTTTTTTTTTTTTTTTTAAGATTTTATTTATTTATTTGACAGAGAGAAATCACAAGTAGGCAGAGAGGCAGGCAGAGAGAGAGGAGGAAGCAGGCTCCCTGCTGAGCAGAAAGCCCGATGTGGGGCTTGAACCCAGGACCTGGGATCATGACCTGAGCCGAAGGCAGCGGCTTAACCCACTGAGCCACCCAGGCGCCCCGAGCTTCTTAGCTTTTTGAAGCTGACCCTCACCTCGTTTTTCTCTCACCCTCACTTTCTCATCCTGTTAGGGCCCTGTAAGAAAACGACCCCTAGCTGAGATGAGTGGAAACACTCAGCGAGGGTGGCGGTGAGCGGGGCTTCCGGCTGCGGAAGCGGCCACGACGCGGGGGCTGGGGCGGGCTTAGGCCCGGGCTGGCCGAGCAGGTGCTGGCGCCCAGTTGCCGTCGGGGCCGCCGCGGGGCTGCTTTCCTTTCGTGCGCAGAGCAGCTCTGCGCGTCTTGGTGCGTCACCGGGCGCGTGCAGAGGCGGCGAGTGGCGCGGGCGCAGCCCGCGCGATGAGTCACGGTCCCTCCGCACCTCCGGAAGGAGAGGCTCCTTGGAAGCGGCCCCGCTCCCGCCCGCGTTCCTCTCCCACCCCACTGATCGGCCGAGGCGGCCTCGCAACCGGCAGAGGGCGCTGCAATGCAGTCGCTCCGGTGGCCGCACGGGCAGGTGCTGCCTCTGGCTCAGAGGGAAAGGGAATAGGCCGCCCAGGCGGTGAGCTAGGTGGGGAATGTCTCTGCAGCCCCGGCGGTGGCTTTGTTTTTGACACAGATGTGAAATGTACCTGAAAATGACCAGTCCCTGTGCAGAGGGATGGCGCCGATGGGGTGCTACTGGAGAGAGCTTCTTCCTTTTTCTTTTTCTTTTTTAAAAAATTTTTTAGTAAACATATAATGTATTATTAGTCCCAGGGGTACAGGTCTGTGAATCGTCAGGCTTACACACTTCAGAGCACTCACCATAGCACATACCCTTCCCAATGTCCATAACCCAGCCACCCTCTCCATACCTCCCTCCCCCGCAACCCTCAGTCTGTTTTGTGAGATTGAGTCTCTTAGGGTCTGTATCCCTCCCAGAGGAGAGCTTCTTCTTGCTTCCTGCAAGCTTTGGAGTATAGTCCATGGAAGCGGACGAGTTCCCCCACCCGTCCCCAGAAAGGGTCCCTGATTGGGCTGGTCTCCCCTTCCCAAAATCGTTCTCCATAGGTGTCGCAGCCCTTGATCTTCTCCCCTTGGACCTTTCCCACCAATGATGAGGGAGGTTACAGAGATTTGGGCTGACCATTACGCAGGGCAGGAGAAAGCACTTTGACTAACAGGGTGCCAGGGTTTCAGTGCCAGACCCATCTCGAGGCTGCTGTGTGACCTTGGCCATGCCATCATTCATAGATTCAGAAAACATTCACAGTGACAACAAGGTACTAAGGATAGGGGAGCTGGAAGAGGCCAAATCTATGAACAGACAGTTACCCTGAGGGCCCCACACATAGGTGATTTGCTAATGTTTGCTGAAGAAATAAGTGATATGACTTCATCATGGCACACTAGGGCAGGAGTTTTTTTGTCACTAATGTGTCCCAGGTGTCTACAACAGTGCCAGACACACAGTGGGTGCTGAGTGTTTTGTCAAATGCACAATAGAGAAATGCGCGGAGTTTTCTAGGAGTACGGAGGGTGCCTACCCCACAAGAGTATGTGAGGCTTGAGTCAAATCTTGAGGAAGAGTGGGTATTAGCTGGGCATGCAGGCCCGGAGGGGAGGGTGATACAGGCAGAGAAAAGAGCCTGTGCTAAGGTACAGAGCCCTCAGTGTCCTCACCTGTCTGCATCTCCCATTCCATCCCATAAGA
Organism: Lutra lutra; assembly: GCF_902655055.1. Classification (NCBI taxonomy): domain Eukaryota; kingdom Metazoa; phylum Chordata; class Mammalia; order Carnivora; family Mustelidae; genus Lutra; species Lutra lutra. The sequence goes on along the minus strand of NC_062296.1, from coordinate 48,875,526 downwards.
AGAAAAGGGCAAGGTTGGCCCTGTAGTCGCTCAGATTCTTCTAGTTCTAAGAATTTCTGATCCAAGAAATGAATACATTTACCCATGTTAGGGCCTGATCAGTGTTGAGCAGCTTTGCATTCCAGGAGATCTGGGTTTTGACTTTGGCTCAGCCCAACTTCAGAATAAAGGCTTAGAGATCTTAGGCACCTCTTTTCCATCCCATCACTCTTTCTTTCACTTTGGAAATCTCTCTCCGAATCCCATACAATCAATTACACCACAAAAGTCAGCACTTCTTTGTATATTGCCATGATTTTCCTTTGTATTAACTTAGTTGTTGAAATAAAGCCTTTGTTAATTATGGATTTTTAAACTAACACAGGTTAATTGTGGTCAACATAGAGAAGTATCACAGAAAAAAAAGAAAAATCACCCATACTTTCACTACCTGATGTAGTTACTTGAAGATTTGTTATTAAAATCCACATGCATGGGGCACCTGGGTAGCTCAGTAGGTCAAGCATCAGACGCTTGATTTCAGCTCAGGTCATGATCTCGTGGGTCCTGAGATTGAGCCCCACACTGGGCTCCATGCTCAGTGAGGAATCTGCTTGGGGAGTCTGCTCCTCACCCCCCACTTGCACACTCTCTTTGTCTCTCTTTCTTTCTAAAATAAATACATAAATCTTTTTTAAAAATTCCACATGCATGTGAACTTATAAAACCCACTGTCACAGATGGCTTCCCTATGAGTTTTATGTTTCCAGCAAAGCATGAGCTGGGGGCAATCCTCTCTTACCCTCCATTAGTTGTATCTCTGATGGGAAGAGATGTTGGCTGGTCCCCCGAAACTTCAACTCTTTTTTTTTTTTTTAAAGATTTTATTAGGGACGTCTGGGTGGCTCAGTCAGTTAAGCATCTGCCTTGGGCTCTGGTCAAGGTCCCGGGATCCTGGGATTGAGTCCTGCGTCTGGGCCTCCTGCTCAGTGGGGAGTCTGCTTGTCCCTCTCCTTCTGCCTCTCCCCCTGTTTGTGTGAGGTCTCTCTCTGACGAATCAAAAAATGGATAAAGTCTTTTTTGAAAATAAAGATTTTATTTATTTGAGAGAGAAAGAGAGAAAGAAAACACGAGTAAAGGGGGGGGCAGAGGGAGAGAAACAGACTTCCCCCTGAGCAGGGAGCCTGACTTGGGGTTTGATCCCAGGACCTTGAGATCATGACCTGAGAGATGAAGGCAGACACTTAACTGACAGAACCACCCAGGTGTCCCAAAACTTCTGTTCTTTAGCCGGCTGTAGACCGTGCGAAGTCCTCAAAGAACATACTGCTGAGAGGACTTTTACTGGGAGGCAGGGCTCTGGACCCAAACCACTATGTAGCTTCTTCACCCCATCTAGAGTTGGCCTAGATTATGTGGGAGCCACTAGGGTTTGTTCCAAACCAGAGACAGCACTGAGCAGCTTTTTTGGGGGTGGGGAGCTGGGAGAGAGGCTGCTTAGGAATTTACTTCCCTACCTGCCTGAAGGAGCCCCCACAAGTAAACCCATAACCCTAGCTTGCTCAGACACAGTGTTGAGGGCTGTATCGTGGGTGTTGCATATGTGTTTGGTGAATGAATACATGAAGTTGAGGAGTAAGAAGCCCTGAGTCTGCACTCACACCCCTCCAGCGACTTGCCCATTTCAGCGTCAAAATTAGCTTCTCAGTCACCAGATGGAATTGGTTCCTGGGCCATTTTTTGCCCTGGCTCCATCTCTCCTTTCTCACTGCTTCTGTTCTCATTCAGATACTTCTCCTGTAGCCCCTGCCTTCCCCCCTCTGGTCCCTTTCCCCTCCAGTTTTACTAAGAAGACTCTGCAGCTATGATCTAGGCCTTGGCGACAAAGTTCCAGAATCTTCTCCACTCTGACCCTGCTTTGCTACCTTGGTTCTCTGGTTCCTGGAAACCACATCTGGTTTTCCCAACTCCCCTAGTCCTGTTACAGCCTGGCACTTAATGCCCCCTTTCATCCAAGCTGCTGCCTCTATGACCTGCCCTGCCATGCCCTTGGACTTGACAGCTCTCACATTCCAGACTGTTGACAGTGCCCCAGGCCTCTGGATAGTCCACAGGGGAAATCTAACATGGAGGCCTCATTCTCTCTTGCTATATTTCTGTGACTTTATATATCCTGCCTTCATAAGTAACTTCTAAGCTCCTTGAGGGCGGGGTGATCTGTGTCTAGTTCTCTTTATCCCTTGCAACACTGGCATCTTCTTTCATTCATTCACTCATTTCTGAAGGACCGAATGTCCTTTCTGTGCCAGGTGCGGTATCGGGTGTTAGGGAGGCAGAAGGAAGGCAGCTGCAGTCTGTTATGTCCTGGTAGATTCCAGGCAACGGGGAAGTCTAGTAACATGAAATTGGCAAACCAGTTGTGGGCCCAGGCCACTAGAAATACCTGTGAACATGCTGGTGAACAGGCAGGTGCTGCCCAGGCCTGGAACAGCTAAGGAAGAAATTTGGGCTGCCAGATGCTGGAGGACTACCTTTAGGAGCCTGGGGGAGCAGTGGGAGAAGGAGATGGAGCATTGTCTGCTCTTTCCACAGTAAGCACAGAAAAGGAAGTAGTCATTATGGTTCTGACAAAAACAGTATTTCCAGTTGTTACCTGAAACAATAGGGTTTGGGGGTGTAATTCTGAGAGGGGGTGATGTAATGGGAATGGCACTAAACTAAACTTCTTTCTAGAACTCAGATTTTGTGACCCCTTGACCCGAGTCCCAGTGCCAGCTCTCCCTCTTTCGCTGGCTCTCAGACCTTGGCCAGGCCCGTTCCCCTACCGCAGCCTCCAGTTTCTTCCTCTCTGCCTTGGCAGGATGTGGAGCGGGGTGGTGTTCAAGGAACTTGGAGTCTTGCACAGTAAGCTTCCTCCGGGCTGTTGACATTCCTGGCATGCATCAGGAACAGAAACATGGATCAGGAAGGCTGAAGCAGCAGAGCAGACTAAAGTCGGGGAGGTGGGTGTGGAGGGGAAGGAGAGAGGACCCGACAAATTTGCCACATCCACGCGGTGCAAGGATAGCTTGGTTCCTTCCCAACTCCGTCCCTGACCCGTGGCAACCACAGTAGGTCAGAGAGGCTGCGGGTTTCCACATCCCCGTTTAGCTTGTTAGAAGTTTGTGGGCACACTCCAGACTCTTAAGAGGGGAGCCCAGAGCCGTGGCAGAGCCAGTGAATACTGCGCCTTGGGCAGATGGAAGAGGGGGCAGCGAGTGAGAGGGAGGCTACAGGGAGAGGCCTTGAGGGACGCTCCCCAAGGAAAGGCAAGTCCCTGAAAAGGAGCTCACTTCTTGGCCTCAAGAGCTGGCCTTGGCAAGTGTTCTAAAGGACACGTTTAAAGATCCCAGGTTTCCGATGAATACAAATGGCGTGGTGTTAGGCAAGGTGTTGGAGTCGTCTTTGCAGAGTTGGGGAACTTCTCTGGGGGTAGGGCTTTGACCCAGGGGGTTGGATCTGTACCCTAATCTATAGAAGCCCATTTGTGGCAAACAATAAGAGCCAACACTGACAAAGCGTCTGCTGTGGTCCTGGGCGAGGATCTAAGTGATTTGCGCATGCTCATTAACTCAGCGCATGCTCACAGCCACCCCCGTTTCACGTAGGAGACAAGCACAGAGAGGCTCTGTAGGTTGGCCTAGAGCACACAGCTAATGAGCAGAGGAGCAGGCAGATCTGCCTCCGGAGCAATAAACCACAGTACCATTAGCAGCATCTGTGACTGCCACCTGTGGAATTATAGCTCTTCATATCACCTTCCGCTGGCTGCCGGCATCTCAGAACATCATTAATGCTCATCACTACCTCAGAACGAAGGTAGTCAACCTCTTGATGCTTCAGTTTCCTCAGCTATAAAATGAGAATGAGAATGGTACCTCCGAAGATGAGAATGGTCCTATGGATGCAGTGAGGTAACACATGAAGCCCTTGGTGTGAGCCATTGCCATTATTTTCTCCTGAGAGTGTTGTATGGAGGGAGCCCAAGGCTTCTGAAAGAACATTGGGAGAGGCCCACCCTTTGTCCTTCTCCACATCTATGGACCCGCTCACCCTTGCCCGCATTCCCGGAGGTAACAAGCAGCAGAAACCCTGGAATCTGTGGCTTGTACCTTAGACCGTGCATTGAACTCACCTGCAGAACCCTCTGGATGGCAGGCACCCAGTGCCCACACCCACCCCCAGACGAGCAGGATCTGCGTCCAGGGCTGAGGCTCGACTAGGAGCATTTTTTCCAAAGCCCTTCAGGATAGTCTACTGTGGAAACAGCTCAGAACCATGCCCTCAAAAGGAAATGGGGCTGTGCACTGCTCTCTTGGGACAGCAAGGAAGGAGGGGGAAACTCGGAGACCACACCCTGCTCTGCAGCTGGGATGAAAACGAACAGAAGCCCAGGCGTGGAGACGAGATGAGCAGCCTCAGGGAAGAAGAGGAGTGGGAGCCTGCAGTAAGAAAGGGCCACCGTGGAGCCACCAGGGCCAGAGCCCGGCTCCAGGCCCTCCCAGGCCGAGGGCCTAGGAAGTTTTTCTGCAGAAGGAAATGGGACATACAGGGGCGAAGGGAAGAGAGGAATGTGCTCACAACCTCTTTACGTGTCCGCTGATGGTAGAGCCTGACAGGTTGTTAACACCTTGCAAGGAACACGAAAGACAGTCTGTTCCTCCTCCTACACACACACACACACACACACACACAATGGTTCCCCATCCGCCCACTCACAGGCTCACACGCAGATTCCACCTCCACCCAACCCAGCAGAAAGTTCCAACTCCGATCCATGCAAATATCTGGCAGCCAGAGCAGAACAGCATGTGCTGGGGGGCGGGGGTCAGATCCCAGATCCCCAAGGGTGCTGCCTTCTGCTTTAATGGGAGACTGCGGCAAGCCCTCAGCTCAGCAGGGGTGTGATAATTATGTTTTCACATGTCAAGAAAGGAAACACAGGCAGAGAGGAGGAAAGTGACTTGCTGTCAGTGACATAGAGAGTAGTGGTAGAGGCAGGACTCCAAGTCCGGTGCTCCTTTTCCCACACTCACCTGCAGACTTCGGCTGCAGCCCCTAATCTGCCAGTCCCTGGGAACTGACCCACTTCCCACCATGGCCCCGTGTTCCTAACAGGGTCTCTTGAGTCACCCAGTGGAGGTCTTGAGTGGGCTAAGCTGAGGGAATCTCAAGTAAACTCCGGATCTGAGTCTGAATCAAGAGTGGATGTGTGGGACATTTGGGACTTGGCACTCGTGTTGCCTTCTCCCCCCCTCCCCAATCTTTTGTTCTGGGATGTATTTTGGCCAGGTGAGGTTTTCCTCTCTGCCCTCCCCGTACCACCCCAAAGTGGAGACTATGTCTTTAAGAAAGGACGAGTCAGAGCCACGGGGATCAGTTTCAAGCAGCCCTCAGAAGGCGAATCTGGATTGAGTTTAGGAAGAAAAAAGAAGGGGTTAGCTTTGGTCCTGCCTCTTTTCCTTTCTCTCCTTTGCTCGTCCCTCCTCCGGCCTTAGTCTGGAAACTCTGTTAACTTGGCCAGGAGGTTTCGGAGCCCAGGGCTTTCCCCAGCAGCCTTGTCCTCTCACCTTGTCCCTCCTCCAGCTCCCAAGCACGCGATCTGGAGGACTGCTGGGCAAGTTGCTGGAATGACTAGGTACGTGGTCGGGACATTTTAACCTTCGCCCTGTCAGTGAGGTCTGGGGAGTCCAAGACGGACCTGGTGGGAAATGGGAGGGGGACACCCAGGATATCCAAGAACCTAGATAACCGAGGCAGGGAGAAGATGGATGGGTTTTGGCCATACTCCTCTCGGTGACTCCACTAGGGGCTCTGTGTTCAGGTGTCTGAAGGCTCAGAGAGAGGCTTGGTCCGAGCAGCCTGACACCCCACCATGCCTGTGAGTTGCCTACTTAACCGCTGATGGGTGGGAGTTTGGGACTGGGGAGTGTTGGGTTTGCTAGGAACAGATGCCAGAGGGGTGCTGGGAACCCCATGAGAAAGGCAGATGGGACTGTCCAAACCCAGCCATCTGTCTGTCCATGAACCTCTGGTGGCATGTAACCTCTCAGAGGAGGTCAGTGGGATTCGGTCTGCTCAAGTTGCGTTTGCAGGGGTCAGGAGCCATGCAGGTCTCCCTGGGCTTGTTTTCAACTTTCTGGGATGCCTACAAGCAAGGTTCCTAATTTTTAAGGACTCAGTTTACACTTCAGAGAAAGGGACCTAATGATACTTAGTTGAAAGCTGGAAACCCAAAGAAGGGGTAGAGAAAGCCATCTGGGCAGGTTAGATAGAGATTTCTGTGAGCGCCGGAGTGTTTTCCCTGCATATTTTAGGATTCATCCACGCATTTATTTATATATGTATTCAACACACATCTGTTAAATGCCTATTGGCATCCATCGCTGATGTGGGGAAACCAGCAACCCAACATGGCAGCAGATCCTCCCACCTGACCTCCTTTTCCAGGTCTCCATTCCTCCCTTCCCTCGCCCACATCCCAGCCCATTTGAGAGGGGGAAGAGGCGCCAGCTTCTGGAGCACTCAGGTGACCTGATGAGGGCATAAGTGCTGACGTTGTTGGCAGTAGAGTGGGTACTTCTCACCTGACAACAGTCCCTATTGAAAGAGACTTGGGCCTGAGCCCCAAACATGACCTCAAGCACTGGAAAGGACTTTGAAGGTCAGGAACCAGCAGGGATGCAGAAGGTTAGCCTAGCCCCTCCCAGGCAGGAGGGGACAGGCCAGGCCTATCTTTGGACATTAGGGATAGAGCTGGGCCTCTGGTTGGGCCTTCAGCATCAAGTGTGGTCCAAGCAGTGATTGGCTTTGCCAAGAGCATCTGAGGACTGTTCTTTGAGACCGTCAGTGAGTTGTCATAACTTGGGCCACAGGCATGCTGGGATGTCAGCCACCTAGGCTGTGGAGGAAGGGGTGGGGTTGGGAATACTGGGTCTTGGGTGATCATTTGGGTGTGGAGGGCTTAGGCATGGCATATGCTGGCTCGCGCGCACGCGCGCGCGCGCGCGCGTGTGTGTGTGTGTGTGTGTGTGTGTATCTGTGTGTGTTATAGAAAGTAGCCCCTATGGAAAAAAAAAAAAGCCTGGCAAAAACCAAGTGGGAAATACAACCCCATCCTAGTAGGCTTGGGATTCAGGCCTGGACTCATAACTGGCAGGTTGCACGAGGGCCAATGAAAACAGTGAAGGAACCCTGAGACCAAAGCCAGGACCTGCTCACCCTGCCTGGGAGGGGGCTGAGTGGATGGGTGAGCTTCAAGACTCTAGTGGAGGGGGGTTGAGTGGGACTGCCAGGAGCTACCACCACCCTACTTACAAACAAAGTCTCACACGGTTATCTCTCTACACTGCACCCTGGGAACTTGGGGCTTGAGCTGGGCTTAGCTGAAAGGGGTTTCTGAGCCTGGAGGGGAGATGGGGAATAGACTGTGTGATTTCTCCAGGCTGTGATGTTGACACTCTGCAAATGTACCCTTGTTCACCCTTCTAATCCCATCGAGGCTGCTCCTGCGTCCCCATGAAAGGCTGGCACAGAGCCAGACCTCCTGTTCCTGCAGGTGCCCTGTCACGTGTCCTGCCCACTTCCTGGATCACAGGCTCTGCCTGCAAGCTCCCATCATTCCTTCCCAGAATAAAGCAGCTGCCCCAAGCAAGTTGTTCCTCTGGGTTGCTGGGGGAGGGGGGGTGGGACAGGGAAAGCTCAGTTTAGAGCTTTTTGTGTTAGAAAAGTTAAATGCCAGCCAGGATTCTGGAGATCGAATAGGGAGCTGGGCCTTCCCATCTAGGGTCACTTCATGGAAGAAACTCAGGAAAGGTGGTTTCCTCTCCCTGGTTAGGGTGCATTTTTTGAGAAATGCCTAGCTTCCTCTCCATTTTCTCTACAAGTCTGATCATCTGAGGAGAGCAGGTTTTGTGTACTATATTCTGTTAAAGTGGAGAAAACGTCCCCTGAAATGTAAAGCTGAGGGATTCCAGTAAAAAGATCCAAGCGAATGAGGCTTCTCTGCCCAAGTATGGGAAAATATCCATCCATCTCTCCACTTAATTAGAAAAATGATCTGCCGAGTAGTGAATCAGGCTGCCCGTCAGCAAACAGCACCATCTCTAGCCACAGAGCCAGGAATAACGTAGGTGAGAGATGACAGCAGCAGTGACAGAGAAAAGACGCAGAGGGATTCGGATGCCTGATGCCAGACGCGTTTGGACCACCTTTGCCTCCTCCCACGTTATAGATAATGCACTGAGCAGAGCCGAGTCATCTCTGACGCAGATTGGTATGGTGGGGGCTCGTCACGCATCTTGATAAGTGGGGTCTCCGCGGGAGGGGGCATCCAGGATCGATCCACAGCTCTTTGCATAGTCCAGGAGTTCATTTTTATTGAGGGAAACATATATACCGTAAATTGCATAAAGCATGCTAGTAAACGTACAGATCAATGGATTTTTTCATGTGTCTACATCTGTGTGTAACTACCACCCAGCTCAAGGTATAGAATGTTTGAGGCACCACAGAAGGCTCACTTTTGCCCCTCCCGCTCGGGGCTTCTTTATTTACATGGACCAAAGTGCTGCCACCCAATGTTTGTCATCAGGGGTGTGCTGGTAAATGTTTAACAACCAGTTCTGGTGTGTGTGTGTGTGTGTGTGTTGGGGTGGAAGAGGTGCTCCGCTTTGTAGCCTTTGCCAAGTTTTGTGGCATAAATATTCCCACCGTGGCTGATTTCAAGCTACAAACGGTTTAACAACTGGCTTGCAAAGTTCTGGCTCTGGTGAGGCAGGACAGGCTGGGGGTTGCAATGGGGCATCAGAGAGAACCGAGTCCGCCATCCACCCAGCCCAGCCCAGCCCAGTGAGTTGCAGATAAGGGTGCGCTCTTGAGTAGTCCCAGGTCCAGCCCCCTTAGTGAGGAGAGAATTGTTCATAGGATGGAAAGTGATCTCTAAGTTTCTTTTGTCCCTGCACCAGACATCATTTGTGCCCCTACGTCTTGGCAAGCTCTAGGGTCACAAACGCGAGTAAGCCATGTTTCTGTCTCTCAAGGAGTTTCTGTAACATAAGGCTTGGAGGGAGAGGCAGACGTGGAAATATAAATGCAATCGAGGTTTCTAGGGGCTGGGACAGGACAGTACATAGGACTTATTGAGGGCACCAGAGAGCGCTCATTTCTGCCTTGGAATCTAAAATGCATTTCCTTTTCATAAGGAAGTTTTAAAATTTTAATTCCAGTATTTACTTTGGGAAGTGCCTGGGGGGTTGAAGAAAAGAGCGTCAGGCTCATACTTGCCTGTCTTGGATCCTGATTCCACATCTTCAGTGCTGTGTGATCTTGGGCAGGTTGCTTTACCTCTCTAAGCCTTGGGACCCTCATCTGTACAATGGGGGTAATACTAGTAGTACCTGCCTTCCATAGCTATTTTGAAGATTAAGTGAGATAATCCATGCATAACGTTTAGCACGCATAAGCACTTTCTAATTATTAGCTCCAATCAGGAATTATTAGCTACTAACTCGGACAAACCCAGAACCTAAGTCTGATTGTCTTCGTCATGAAATGAGAATAAGAGGGGCACCTGGGTGGTTCAGTCAGTTAAGTGTCTGCCTTCAGCTCAGGTCATGATTGGGGGGAGCTGGAATTGAGCCACACATTTGACTCCCTGCACAGTGGGAAGTCTGCTTCTGCCCCTCCCCCTGCTCCTTTTCTCTCACACTCATTCTCTCTCTCTCTCTAATAAATAAAAAAAAAATCTTTAAAAAAAAAAGAGATGCCAACCTTGTCGGGGTTGTCTTGAGAAGTAAAATGATCACGTATGTGAGCTGACTGGCCCAGAGCACGTTCTCAGCAGATACTGGGTTTCCTCCCTTCCCTGCTTCCCCATATAGTGACTTAACGACCTCTCCTGAAAAAGCCCAGCTCAGACATCTTAGGAAATAAATACATCAAATACATAAACCAACCTGATTACAAAAAAAGAAAAGAAAAGAAAAACTCTTTATTTTGAAAGAATTACCGATTCAGAGGATGTTGAAAAAAAAATGTACAAAGGGGTCTGTGATCCTTCACCCAGTGTTCCCCAATGTTGACATCTCAATTAGAGAGTATCAAAACCAGGAGATTGATCTTGGTACAACCCACACAGCTGCTTCAGATTTCACCAGTGTTACACGCACTCGGTATGTGAGCATGTGTATGTGTCATGTGTATGCAATTTTATCACATGTAGATTTGGGTGCCCATCCCCACAGTCGAGATGCAAACTGTTGGCTCACTGCAAAGACCTCCCTGGTGCTACCTCTTGGCATTCACACCCACCCACTACCACTCCCCACCCCCACCCCTGTAGCTAGACCCCAGCAACCAAGAGGCTATTTTTCAAGAGTACGTATTGTTTTTGTTATTTCAATAATGTTATATGGAGGAATTCATATCCTATGTAACCTTTCAGTACTGGCTTTTCTCATTGAGCAGAGTTTTCTTGAGATCCTTGCAAGCTTTTCTTTTAAAGATTTTATTTATTTATTTGAGAGTGAAGGTGAGCGAGAGCAAGGGCACAAGTGGTGGGTGGAGTGGCAGAAGGAGAGGGAGCAGGAGACTCCCTGCTGAGCAGGGAGCCCAACATGGGGCTCGATTTCAGGGCTCTGGGATCATGACCTGAGCCAAAGGCAGATGCTTAACCGACTGAGCCACCCAGGTGCCCCGAGATCTTTGAAAGTCGTTGCATCTATCAGTAGTTTACTCCTCCTTTTTGCTGAATAGTATTCCATGGTATGGATACACTACTATTTTGTTTAACACTTCATCGGGCTTTTTTTTTTTTTTTTGAGATTTTATTTATTTATTTGACAGAGATCACCAGTAGGCAGAGAGGCAGGCAGGGTTGGGGGGAGGAGCAGGCTCCCCACTGAGCAGAGAGCCCGGTTCGGGGCTCGATTCCAGGGCTCTGGGATCATGACCTCAGCCGAAGGCAGAGGCTTTAACCCACTGAACCACCCAGATGCCCCAACCCTTTTATCTGTTGAAGAACCTCTGGGCTGTTTCCAGTTTGGGGATGTCAAGAGTAAAGCTTCTGTGAACATTTATGTAATGGATTTGTCTGTGAACGTAAGTTTTCATTTGTCTGGGATAAATGCCTGAGAGTGCAATTGCCAAGTTGTATGGTAATCGCATGCTTAATTTTTCAAGAAATTGTCAAACTCTTTTCCAGAGTGGCTATACCATTTCACATTCCCACCAGCAACGCATGAGTGATCCTGTTTCTCAGCAACCTCACCAGCATTTGGTGTCGTCGCTATGGGTTGTTTTTCTTTCTCTTTTCTTTTCTCTTTCTCTACATTTAGCCATGCTGATGGCTGTCGTGATATTGCACTGAGGTTTTAACTTACATTTCCCTAATGGCTACTGTTGTCGACCATCTTTTCATGTGCTTATTTGCCAACTTTATATCCTCCTCAGTGAAATGTCTGTCCATGGCCTTTGTTTTCTAACTGGATTGCTTGTTTTTTACTGTTGAATTTTGAAAGCACTTTATGTATTCTAGTTACTAGTCCTTTGTTGATTATGTGCTTTGCAAATACTTTAACACTCTGCAGTTTGTGTTTTCATGGGCTTTTGCCCAGAAAAACGTTTTAACTTTAACGAGGTTGAGTTTATCAGTTTTTCCTTTTATGGCTTGTCCTTCCAGCAGCAAATCTAAGAACTCTTTGTCTCCCCTTGGATCTTCTCTAACCCATTTTGAGTTAATTAATTCTTTTGTAAGAATGTGAGGTTTAGGCTGAAGTGTTTTGTTTTTTTATTTGTTTGGGTTTTGTTTTGTTTTATTTGGAGCTTTTTTGTTTTGTTTTGTTTTGTTTGTTTTGTTTTGTTTTGCCTGTGGCTGTCAATTACTTCAGTACCGTTTGTTGAAAGGGCTGTCCTTCCCCCATTGAATTACTTCTGCACCTTTGTCAAAATCAGTCAGGTGTGGTTTGTGAGTCTATTTCTGGGTTCTCTATTTTGTGCCATTGATTTGTATACTGACCTCATAAATGAATTGGGAGAGTGTTCCCTCCTTTTCTATTTTCTGTAAAAGGCTGTGTAAAATTGGTATTAATTTTTCTTTAAGTGTTTGGTAGAATTCTCTAGTGAAACCACGTTGGCCTGGAGACTTGTTTTTTGGAAGCTTTTCAAATTTTGAATTCAGTTTTTTAAATCATAGGACTGTTCAGATGATCCATTTCTTGACGGGCTTTGGTTGTTTGTGGTTTTGAGATATTGGTCCATTTCTTCTAGGTTGTTGAATTTATGAGTGTAAAGTTGTTCATAATATTTTCTTATTCCCTCTTCTTAGGGTTTCAGGATTTGTACTGATATCCCTGTTTTATTCGTAATATTGGTGATTTGTATCTTCTCTCTTTTTGACCTTTGTTCATCTTGCTCGAGGTTTATCAGTTCTGTTGATTTTTTTGAGAGCCAGCTTTTTGTTTCATTGATTTTGCTCAGTTGCGTTTTTCATTTTCAGTTTTATTGATTTCTGCTCTTATCTTTATTCTTTCCTTAATCTTTTTGCTTTGGGTCTATTTTTCTCTGCTTCTTTTTCTTGGGGGAAGGAACTTCCAAATTATGGATCTAAGGCCTTTTCCCTTTTCTGATATATGCATTAAGTGCCATATGTTTCCCTCCGAGCACTGTTTTAGATCCCACAAGTTTTGATATGTTGTATTTTAATTTTTATGCAGTTTGGTATATTTTAAATTTTTCTTTGAGACTTCCTTTTTGACCCATGATTGTTTAGAAGTGTGTGGTTTAATTTCCATGTGTTTGGAGATGTTCCTGCTGTCTTTTTTTTTTAATTGATTTTTAGTTCAATTCCATTGTAGTCAGAGAATACACTCAATATGCTTTCAAATATTTTTAACGTATTGAGGTTTGTTTATAGTTGAGGATACAGTTTACCTTAATGAATGTTCCATGAATGCTTGAGAAAAATATGTTCTCTGCTCTTGCTGGGTTGAGTGTTCTATGTATGTCAGTTAGAACCTATGGGTTGACTGTGTTGTTGAGTTCTTCTGATTTTCTGTCTAGTAGGTCTATCATTTATTGCAAGTGGAATATGTAGGTTCCCAGCTGTAACTGTGGATTCACCTATGTCTACTTTCAGCTCTGTTAGCTTTTACTTCTTGTATTTTGCAGCTCTGTTGTTTGTTATATCCTCATTTAGGATTGCTGTCTTTCTGGTGGATTTATCCTTTCATCATATGTAATGTCTCTTTTTCCTTGTAATTTTCTTTATTCTAAAGTCTCCTTTATCTGGTATCAGTACAGGCTCTGCTGCTTTTTAAAATTAATGTTTGCATGGCATACCTCTTCCATCTCCTTACTTTCAGCCTACTTATATTGTTACATTAGAAGTGAGTCTCTCATGGGCAACATATGGTTGGATTGTGTTTTCTAGTACACTCTGCTAATCTCTTTCAGTTTTGATATATAGATCATTTATATTTAGTGTGATTATTGGTATGTTAGGGCTTAAGTTTGCTGCTTTATTTTTTTTAAAGGTTGTGGGTTCTCTTATTTTTTTTTAAGATTATTTATTTATTTATTTGAGAGAGAGAGCATGAGCACAAGTTGGGGGAGAAGCAGAAGGAGAGGGAAAGAGAGAAGAGAGAGCCTCAAGCAGCATAGGACTCATATTTTCAGATGCCCGGTAGGAGAGTGGGGCCTGGGAGCTGGGAGCTAATCACACTTCCTGTCCTTGGGCAAGTCACTTCACCTGTCTGAGCCTTAAGTGCCAGGGTCATATGAAGGTGTAAATGCTTTATGGCCTGTGAAAGATCTATGATAGATCCCCAGTCTCATACCTACTGCAGATGGTCATCATAAAGGAGCTTGTACAAGAGGGTGAGGCAGGGGCAGACTGAGGCCCTTTGTTGTCCTGAGTTTTCAAAATTATAAAGTCTTTCAAACATGTAGCAAAGTAGAGAGAAAAATGTCACAATCTTAACATCGTGCCACAGATTTGCCTTCAGGTTTTTGCTAAGAAACAGCTCATTATGATCTAGCTATGAACTCCATCCCATCCTGGCCTAGAAGAAGCCAGAATCTCTGTTTCTAATTCCCATGCACGTATTTATACTTTGACCACATACATATGTGTCCATAAACCATGGATATTATTTTGCATGTTTTTGAATTTTATATAATTGGCATCATGTTGCCCACATATTCTTCTTTTTGCTCTTGAGATTTATCCATGCTGATACACAAGTTGTGATTTATTCATTTTATTGCTGTATATTATTCCACATAATGGCCGGACCACCATTTATTCATCCATTCACCGGTTGTTAGACATTTAGATTTCTTGTCATTTTCCACTTTTTTATGAACAATGCATCTCTGAGATAGCTTTCGAAGCATTCAAGAAAGCCTACAGCTTCGATTTCAGTCCAGTTCCATGGCAGGTGCACTTCCAATCAATAATCCCTGTGTGGTGTCTGTGGGAAATCTCAGGAAGCTTGGTGAACCACAGTCTGGCCCTCTTTGATTAGGTTGGAGCTGGTTGCATCAGGTCAGCTGGGTCCTGTGTGAAGTCATTGTGGGTATTCAGAACCCAGTCAGAAGCGCCACCCCCAAAACATTTTGGACCCACACATGCGTCTTCTGCACCCATTGTCAATCCTTTGGCTTCCTCTCATTAGGATCTTAGTAAAATTCCTCCTGTCGCTGTCACTTTCATGCCCATCTCCCTTCACTGTGCAACATGCTCCAGGCCCCTCCCTCTGCCATTCTTCCTTTGTTAGCCTACAGTCTCCTATGGCCCCAGGAAAGGGAAAGAACTCTAATATTTATTGAGCATCTGCTCTGTACAGTAATACAAAGTGGTTTTATTTTTTAATTTTTTAAAAGATTTTATTTATTTATTTGGGAGAGAGAGAGTGAGAGAGAGCAAGAGCACGAGAGGGAAGAAGGTCAGAGGGAGAAACAGACTCTCCACAGAGCTGGGAGCCCGATGCAGGACTCAATGTTGGGACTCCGGGATCATGACCTGAGCTGAAGGCAGTCACTTAACCGACTGAGCCACCCAGGCACCCAAGGGAAGTGCTTTTAGATGACCCACCCAGCATGGGATGACCCACTTCCAAGCAGTTGTTGCTGTTTCCCTTACATGGATGAGGAAACCACAACCCCAAAGTGGTTTAAGAGAGTACAGCGATCATACCTATGGGCGGGCGTTGTGGGCACTATGGGATGGGGGCTGGGGCAGGACAGCGCTCAGCCGTGCCTGTGAGCAGCCTCTGATGGAGGGACTAGGCTTAGCTCTCTTTGGAGGTTTTGCTGAGCATCCTGGAGTGGGCTTCTTCCTTTTAGGGGATGCGCCCTAATTTTCCCTTGAGAGGGTATCTCAAGGAATCAGAGCTGGATAGGAACACAGATCCTACCTACGGAATTCCACGTTTCACTGAACATACCCACTCATGCTCTCACATACACACACGTGCACACATGTGCACACACACACACACTCTTGCTAACCCAGACTAACAAAGGGCCCAAGCAAACGTATTAACTGACTGCAGCATGTCACTTGGTCCAGAAGCATCTTATTTACCTTCTCATACTTACTCTGTTGAAGTATTATGAGTCCCATTTTTTCCTGGTTTACTTTTTTAAAGATTTTATTTATTTATTCGAGAGCAAGCGCATGCATGAGAGAGAGAGAAAGAGAGAGAGAGAGAAAGAGAGCATGAGCAAGGGGGAGAGGCTATTAGAGAGGGAAAAGCAGCAGATTCCCCGCAGAGTAGGAAGCCCAAAGCAGGGATTGATCCCAGGACCCCAGGACCATGACCTGAGCCGAAGACAGACGCTTAACCGACAGAGCCCCCCAGGTGCCCCTTTTTTTTTCTGGTTTAGACACTGAGCCTCTGAGAGTTCAAGTCACTTGCCCAGGGTCCCAGAGCATGGATGTGCTCGAGCCAAAATTCTAAACTAGAGTGATGCAGGGGGGTGGGTAGCAGAGCACTCAGACCCCAAATGAAGAGCAAGTGTCCTGCTCCTTGGCCAGACGGACTCAAATCTTTTAGCCTGGGAGCACCTGGAGTGTGCTGGGCTCTGCACCAAGCCCTCAGTGCCATATGAGACTGACTTCACATAGCTGTCACTTCAGGGCAATCGGAACTGCTCTGGTGCCACCCAACTTGCCCCTGGTCCCATCAAGGGACAGTCATTATACTGAATGAACGTTTTACAACTCTCTTTTTACCTCTTGGGCCAGTCGTCATTTATTTAACAAGACTTTGAGCATTTCCTCTGTGCCAGACCCACACTCGGAGCTGGTTATTCAAGAAGGAAAACCCAGTCCCCGCCCTTGAGGGACACATGGTTCAGCAGTGGAAACAGACACAGAGACATATAATTATAAGCCATTGGGCACATGCCAGTGAGGGATCACTGGGCTGGATGCAGCGAGAATCTAGAGGAGGAAATCCCCAGCTCTGCTTACATGAGGCTTCACGGGGAAGACGAAGCTTCAGTTGGATCTTAAAGGATGGGTAACCATTTCTAGGTAGGCTGTGGATGGCATAACCCACAGAGGGTAGGATGAAGGTGAACATGGAGGTGTGTTTTAGAAATAGGAAATAGCTGGATGTAGATCAGGGATCTCAATTGAAAATGCTGAGAGGTTCTGGGAAGTTACTATAAGTGAGGGAAACAGGCCACATAGCCTGAAACTCCATAAGGAGATGTGTGGGGTGTGGGAAATGGGACAGTTTGCACCCCATCTACGGGGACAGTGGCTTCTAAGCCATGCCTTTCAGTCTCATCTAGAATTACTGACCTGGCTTGCTATGTTTTCCCATTTTTCAAGATGCCAGAAATTCAGATTTGGTTTCAGTATAAAATAGTATCTCTTTAGGGGTGCATGGGCAGCTCAGTTGGCTAAGCATCCGACTCTGGGTTTTGGCTCAGGTCTTGATATCAGGGTCGTGGGACTCAGCCCCGTGTTGGGCTCTGCGCTCCAGGTGGAGTCTGCTTGAGATTCTCTCTCCTTCTCCCTCTGCCCTCCCTCCAGCTTGCACATGTTCTCTCTTTCAAATTTATTTATTTATTTATTTGTGGGGGGCACAAGTAGGGGGAGTGGCAGGCTGAAGGAGAAGCAGACTCCCCGCTGAGCAAGGAGACTGACACGGGACTTGATCCCGGGACCCTGGGATCATGACCTGAGCTGAAGGCAGACCCTTAACTGACCGAGCCACCCAGGCGTCCCCCAAATAAATAAATAAATCTTTAAAAATAATAAAATACTGTTATTTTTCAACACTGTGACAATGATTTTAAATTTGTGAGCTACAGCATCCTGCCTTGTCTCCCCACCACTCCTTTGTGGCCTCTGGCCTCTGGAATGGCTGTAACCTGAAGAGCGGAGGGAGCAAGAAAGAAACGCCAGGGCCGGATGCCCTGACCTTCCCTTCCACAAGGGGCCCAACTCCTGGGTGATGCAGAAATATATCCACCTGACTTTCAGAATCCTCTTTAAAGCAGAAGCCAGCACAAAGCGGTCCCAGGACACTGGAGAAGAAAACAGCGGCGGCAGGATTTCATGTCACCTCCCTTCTTCCCTTTCTGGGCTGAAACATTTCCCGTCTGGCTTGTGTGCGCGTCCGATTCTGGCCCTCAGCTCTGGATTCTCAGCAGGCTAGTGGTGGGAATGGGATGAAAAAACAAAAGGAGTACAAGAAGGGCGAGGCAAGGACGGTCTCTCAGAAGCTGCCCACGCACGATGCTGCTTGTCTTCTCTTTGTGCCTCTCCCCTTAGCTCTGGGCTTTTCCCCACGAGGCCTGCCAGCCCTGACAGAAACCAGATCCCAAGTGCTTTCTTTCGGGTAAGAGGGGGTAGACTGGCCTGGGGCGGAGCCTGGCGGACTTCCGAGGCTCTGCTTGGAAGACAGAGGCCTTGCAGGCGTCGTGGCTGAAGCTACCCCCTCAGCCCTTGCCCCTGTGCCTTCTGCTCTCGCCTTCAAGCTCTCGGGTCCCCAGTCCCTGTGATTTCAGCAGGAAAACATTTAGAGTGTGTTCAAACCACACGGTCTGGCAGAGCGAGCTGGTCGTTTTAAACAAAAGCCTGAAGCTTCACTGGCTGGGCTCCAAGCCTGCGTGGGGAGGCAGTGGCAGGCAGCCCAGGCTGCTGCTTCCATGGGAGGCTGGGGGCTCAGTTCCCCCCCAGTAGGGGTCCAGGAGAGGACGGTCACCAGCTGACTTCCTGGCCTCACTGCTTCTCCATGCCCTTCTCTGCCCCTCACCAACTTCCTGAGAGTGGGGCTCAGTTGCTCTGTTTTCTTTCTGTATGTGAGTCGGTCCTCACTCCCGACAGTTCTTCAGGCCAGTAGGGACCTGGAGTGTGAGGGCCAGGTTGGGGCAGTGTGTCCTGGAGCCGGCAGGGTTAGGAACTGGAGCACACCTCTTTGAGAGCAGTAGTGGGAGGAGCCGGGTGGGGAGGATTGAAGGGGCCAAATCTTGGGAAGAGGCTGAACCTCCAAGCGGAGCAGAGTGTCTGACCCAGAAGCTGGTCCCTGAGTGAAAAGGAGGAGCTGTGAGAACCCGTGGAGTGAACAGGGAGCCTGGGGCCTAGGTCGAAGGTGTGGACCTTCTGGGAGCCCAGTGCATCGCAGGTGCTTTATGGAGTGCACGGATGGATGAATGAAACAGGTGTAGACATGTAATGCAGGCCTGTCACAGACCCCCACTGGGGGGCTCCTGGTCAGAACTCTTGGCTTACCCTCTCCGCCCATGAATATACTTTGTTCCAGGCCTGGGCTACGTATGCAGAGTGGGGGGCCTGGGAGAGAGGAGAGCCGGGCTTCTTGCCACCACCGGGGTGCCCACAGTTGACCTGGGGGAGATGGGTGATGCACACACACAACCACAACAGACGTTTCCCTACCGGAGTAGTGCCTGATGCCAACGGACCGAACACCTCCTTATTGCTAGCCAGCTCACTGTCACTTTACTTGCTCTGCTAAAATGAACTTCCTAGGGGCGCCTGGGTGGCTTAGGGGGTTAAGCCTCTGCCTTTGGCTCAGGTCATGATCCCAGGGTCCTGAGATCAAGTCCCGCATTGGGCTCTCTGCTCAGTGGGGAGCCTGCTTCCTCCTCTCTCTCTGCCTGCCTCTCTACCTACTTGTGATCTCTTTCTCTATAAAATAAATAAATAAAATCTTAAAAAAAATAAAATGAACTTCCCAGAAAATATCCCCCTCCTACACACACCCCTACTACTGTCCTACTATGACACCCCAAAGGCCCTCCTGGGGGCCTCTGCACATTTAACCAGGTTACATTTTGTGCATGAATATCAATCATGTCCCAAGTGTTTTAATGATATTAATAGATGCCATTCATTGAGAATGATCTCTGTTACAGGGTAATCGGTACATGTTATCGTGTTGTCATCCCTGTGCTGACTCAGTGGGGCAGACAATGTTACTGGCCCCCATTTTACACCTGAGGGAACTGGGCAATGAGAAGTTTCCTTGGGAAATTGCCCGAAGTCACCCAGGAAGTGGCAAGGCTGGGATTTGACTCTAGGCACCCGGGCCTCAAGGCTATGCTCTTTCTGTGCTCCCTCAGAAACAACTTCTTCAACATGCCATGCCCGGTTCAGCATGCTTTCCCCTCTGGCTGTCCCTTTTGTCAGAAGCTGCTAGGTGTCAGACTCCCTGAGGCCCCCTTCTTGACCAGTGTGGTCTCCCTGCCTCTTGGGACACACACAGTCAATGATTTTGACAAAGGTTGACTCCATCTCATCTGGGGCCTGTATTCCCAAGCCCTCATCCTTCCCCACTTCAGGCGAATGGAACCCCAGGTTTTAGGTAGGATCTTTCCTAGAAAGGAGTGAAGATTCTGCAAGCACAAAATAAACCGGCCAGACTGTGAGGAGACCGGGTTAGTCCTGCCCTTGAAGCTGAGTGCACATATTTGCCCTGCCAAGACTTACGGGGCCTGCCCTGATGTCACGCACTCCTTGTGTGGTGACGGGGATACAGAGATGAATGAGGCTGAGGCAGTGTCCACTTAAAGAGCTACCAGGTGAACTGGGAGGGATACAAGGAGGACACAGGGAGTTCTAGGGGAGCATGGCTAATCCTGTGGTCATGGAAGGAGGAGGTATGGAGCTGAGGGGACACAGGTCAATCTTTGGCCCAACAGACTGGCACTCCAGGCAGGGCTTCTGGAACAGTGCGGGAAGCGAGTGCAAATCAAGAGTCCAAATAATTGGAAGCAGGTGTCCGCAGCCTACATGGTCACAATGGAGGACACTGTGGCTTTCTGGGTTCTCACTCACACACTTGGGGCTCATCTGACACAACCAGAAACCAGTCTTTAGGGAAGCCGCATGACTTCAGATTCTTGCTAGTTTGGGAACGCTTCCCCAGGCGAGGGGAAGGGAAGGTGCTGCTCCCAGAACAAGAACTCAAGCTCCCGGCAGCATGAACATCAGCCTGCAGCCTTCTCAGGGTGTCCCTCCCACTCACCCCTTGGCATTTTTTGGGGCCCCACGGAACTCGAGGGACTGCATAAAGAGAGCGGCTCGTGGAAATTTCCTAAATGACATGGCCTTGGCTGCAGAACATTCTGGAAGCTCCCACATTGGGTACGGGGCCTTTGGGGTCCAAGCTGCCACTGAGCAGCAGGGCCTGGGACAACTAAGACCCAGCAATCTTCCCAGCTTCTAGCACACAGTAGGTGCTGAAATTCAAGCACGGCTCCGCCACAGCATGAGAAGCAGCCTGAGTACAGTGTCTAAGGGGTATGGGGAAAACTCAAGGCCAGTCTGGTACAGATGGCACCATCTGGGAAACGCAAGGAGCAGGGTGCACTAGCGGTCCTTGGTGTCCAGTGGGACTCGAGTTGCCCATCCTGCAGGCCTGTGAAGGCCAGGGAGTTTATGCAGAGATCCAGCGTGAAGGGAAGGGAGGGCCTGGCAGGAGCCGGACCTGCCAGCTGGCTCCCCCGCAGCCAGTTGAGCCTCAGAACTGGAGGCCATGTCCCTTGTGGGGTAGGGCTGTTGGAGAGACCAAGGACAGTGGCCCCATGCATGATGGACGGTGAGGAAAACCAGCCCCTCCTGGTGGGGTGCAGTGGCAATGGTGGGCGCGGTGGGGGGGGAGGGAGGCCCTCATGGCCTCTGGGGCTCAGCTCATGCCCAGTCTCCGATGCAGTGCCCAGGGCAGCACACGCTCTTTGCGGTGTCCTCTCAGACCGCTCGCCTAGAGTGCCCTATCAGGCTGGGTTCCCACAAATTCTAAAGCAGGCCAGGCTGAGCAGGCAGAATGTCTTTGACCATCCTTGCTGATTGAGACAGGCCTCGGACTGGCAGGAATTGACCTGTAAATAGCTTGCTCTTTCCTTGGGGGTTTAAGATGACTGTGTAGTGTCCTCTCATAGTGTGTATAGACCACAATTTGCACGCAGGCACACCTGGCAAACATGAAAGTCTGCTGAAAACTGCTTTTATTTTGGGGTTTTGTCTTGTTTTGTTTTGTTTTGGGATGGCTGAGAACTTACCAGTGGTAAAGGCCTGAGGGGGAACTCCCCCAGTTTTCTCAAGGCCCCTCCGTGGACAGGTATGAGCACCTAAACAAAGCTGCAGATCCTCCCCTCCCCAGGTCAGGGAGACAGTTTCACAGCCAAAGCCAATGAAAATCAAGGCTGAGTCCTGGAAACAGAGGGGCTCACTCCCCATTGGTCCTTGGATGTTGCTAAGCGCTTTCATTGGTCCATTTTCCCTAACTCCCTGGCCCTGCATTCCTAACCTTTTAAGGTTTGGAGTTTCTTTGCTCCTAGGCCTGCCCACAGCCCCGTCTGCTAGGTAAAAGACAGCGTCTTCTAGACAACACCAAGCAGGCTATCTTCCTGGAAGAGTACTGAATGGTCCTTGACCCTAAGAAGCCATCCCTAAGATTCTAACAGCAATAGGGCAGCTCCATATACCTAGAAGAGGCTTTGGGCCAGGCCGAATGTTGGAAATGGCCGAAAGCTTGTGCTTCCCAATTCCTACATCTTTAAACAAAGAGAAAAAGACGCCTGTGCCTCCCGAAGGCTGCTGTGAGAAAGAACTAATCAGAGTGATCACGAAACACTTTGCCAATATAAAAGTGAGCTGGCGGTGCTCATTATCACCAAGGAATCTGGCCCATTTCCTCCTCTTCCTGTGGTTACAATGCAGAAAGCTTATTAAAGTTGAGAGTCTGGTGGCACTGATAAATGGGCTGTGCCATCTGGATTCCGGCTCCCAAATTCTGGGCTGAGGATTATGCTGTCTTCTCTGGGCACGTTCCAAGAACAGACCCTGCAGAAGGCTCTCAGGACCCACCTTTGTCCTGTGTTCCTGCTTCTTAATGTCTTTACAGCGTTAGCAAAGCCCCTCTTGCTGGCTCAGAGCAAAATTCAGATGGAACAAACGAGCTACCCTGAATCAGGCCCTGGGTTAGTGTCCCTTGTGCCTCTTTTTTCATCTAAGCACCCCCCGCCACAAACGACGTTACCAATCTGACATTGTTGTTATCATTGTCATCAGGTTGTACAGATGGGAACTAAGGTTCAGAGAGGTGAAGTGGCTTCTCCAAAGTCACACAGCTGATAACGAGGCGGCGCTGGGATGAAAGTCCCAGGTCTGTTGAAATCAAAATGCAATGTGACGTATTCCCTTCCCTGTGTTTGAGTCTGTATTTCTCAGTAGGTATTGGCAGGTCCCGCAGGGAGGACAAGGGAGCTCGCCCTTCCGTTTTGCAGAGACTTTGCTGATAAACTGTTCTGCCAAATCCATCAACATCAGAGATGGTTTCCTGTTCCCCTTCTCGGGGCCTTCACGTTTTCACCGGAACAATGGCTCTGGCTAGAAAATGAAGCATTTGGATGGTGGCATTTTAGGCAACAGCCACTGAATGACAGAGGAGACACTTTTGGGTCTTTCTCTTGCTCTCTTTCTCTTTGCTCTCAAAGAGGATTCTTTGCCCACATTGAGCCTGGTCCTGACTGCAAGCCTTTTTGGCTCAGTTGGTGTTTCTCCAAATTGGGTTCCATGGAGCTCCATGAGTTGGGATGAGAACCACTAGTGGATGTCTCCCAACCACTCTGAGGCCCAGTGTACCGGGCAGGGTAAGAAGAAGCTGTGCCTTGAGTCTTGGCACCACCAAGCCCCTGATCCCGGCTCCTGGTGCTGCCAGCCCTCGGGTTGCCCCGTCAGTTCAGAGGAAGAGAACAAGTCTAAATAGGACAGAGAAGACAAGATGGGAAGCCAAGGGTTTCAAGAGGAAAGAGTAGCTGATTCTGCTTTGCAGAAGAATGCATGCTGACAGCTCCAGGGTCCAGCCTGGTGGCGGCCAGAGCCTTCTTCATGGGGCCTCCCTCCTGAAGCCAGCTCTCATCCCAGAGTGGTCCATCCCGGTCCTGGCTGTCCAGGCTGGTTCCGTGCCCTTAATACTTCACCTCCTTTAACTGTGCCCTTCACATTCATGATGATAATCATCATAATCATTGTCATAATCGACAACATTTGGTGAGTGCCTACCCTCTGGCAAGCACGGAACTAAACGCTGTACGTGAATTAACGCACTCAGTCCTCACAACCCGACCAGGTCCATGCTGTTTTCTCCCCACATCGTGCAGATGAGGAAGTGGAGACACAAAGAGACGAAGTGACTCTCCCACCCTTGGATTCAGTGAAAGGTAGTTAGTTAATAGGGTGGGATGAGATCCTGATCAGGGGTGGGCAGGGGTTGCCCTGAGGGGAAAAAAAATGAAGGGCCTGGCCTCCTGGGGAGAAGAGAGCTCGTGAAAGGCAGAGGCAGGTAACTTTGTTGGTGGGAGGGGCAGAGAGACAGCGGCCATCTGATGGGCACTACCTTCTCAGAATGAGGAGGCTGGATTCTCTTGCTTGACAAGGAGTGACATGGTCCTCCCAGGGCCTCGGGGCAGTTTCTAATGTTCTGTCCCTGCTGTTTACAATGCAGATGTTCTGGTGGACCCCACAACTCCCTGGGGATGGAGATGGGGGAGGGCTTTCATTTCTCCTCCAGAATGACTGGAGAAATTCATCAGCATTTCCCTTAGCCAACACCAGGGGGTGCAACAGCTTGTTCCTGGCCTCTAGTTTCTTGGAATTTGCTTGACCTCTGTCAGGAGGATACAGAAGCATGTACCACCCTAACTGAGGCAGTCGACACGTTCCTGAGAATAGAATGGAATCCTTGCACGTAGGATGATATTCAGAATTCACCCTAGGACTGAGTTTTGTGTCTTGACTCAATAGACCTTCCTGCCTGCGGTGCGGGGTAAGGAGGCCTGGCAGGGGCTGCAAAGCACAGATAGCAGCCAAAGATAGTGGCAGTGCCTTCAGAAGCAGGCTGCAGAATGATGGGAGACTATGAAGAACTTGGTTGTCAGGAATGCTAATCTGATGTGTACGGTTGTGCAAGTTGTGCATTGTGCCAGGGTGCCCTGTGAGTGGGGCCTGAAATCCATCCTGAGCTCCAATAACCAAGCCCTATGCCCTGGGGCCACTTTTCCCCTTTCTCCCAGAGGCAGGTCTCCAAAGTGTCCATCCAGCAGGAGGAGGAGCCTTTCTCAAATTTGTGCAAAGGAGCCCCTCCTGAGCTAGCAGTGCCCGATAGAAGTGAGACCCCTCCGCTCTTCTTTATGCTCTCTGGTGTCTGTTTGGCTTTCACAAACACCATCCCCATAACTGTCCCTAGTTGTGCAGATTTTCAGTTATCGAGGGATGTTTTCTGCCCGAGCCTCCTGGCTCTTGACTCCTCCCGGAACTTCGCTTCTCTATAGCTACATCATCCCTTCTTCTCCAGGACACCTCAGTCCCAGTCCCCGGGTTCCTGCCATCAGCAGCAGTGTGAAGGCGCTAGGAACACTGCAAGAGTCTGCTTTGGCACATCTGAAATCTGGTCACTTGAGCAATCAAGATGCCAGAGAGCTGGGGGCGCTCGAGGCTCTTCCCTTCCACCCAAGCCATTCACCATTTCCTTTCGCTCACTCAGCACAGAGTTACTGAGTATCTGCTATATGCCAGACACTCTAGGGGCTGGCGGCACAGCAGGGAACAAGACAGAACCCAACAAATCCTCCTGGAGCTCACGTTCCATTTCTAGTGAGATTGCCTTCCCTTTGATTTCATGTCCTTCTTTGTCACTCTGATGCCCTGAAAGACCTCCTCCTCTGCCGCCGCTGCCACCACCGCCTCCGCTCCTGGCCCCTGGCAAAGGCTGGACATGCCACTCTGGCTCTGGTGCCTTGGACACCCTGCAGGGATGAGCTGTTTCGCATGTGGGGAACATATGTGTCAATTGTGCTCTCCCGAGTGCCTTTGCGTCCGGCCCGGCCAAAACTCGACATCATTGTTCTCCACCTTGGGTCGATTTGGTGTACTATTTATTTATTGTTTTCTTGCTGAAAGCCGGGGGAGCTGGATATGGGCAAGAGTGGCTCTGAGCCCAGGCTCTGTGATGTGGCATTTATTGGTAATTGTGGGGTCATTTTTCCTGGGTTTTTCTTTTTTTTTTTTTTTTTAAGATTTTATTAATTTATTTGAGAGAGAGAGTATGTGAGCTGGTGGGGAGAGGCAGATGGAGAGGGAGAAGCAGACTCCCCCGCTGAGCGGGGAGCTGGACGTGGAATTCGATCCCTGGACCCTGAGATCGTGACCCGAGCCGAAGGCAAGCACTTAACTGAATGAGCCACCCAGGTGTCCCTCTCCTGTTGTTGTTGTTGTTATAGCTGTGGTATCCTTCAGTGTGGATCTGTGGGTTTCTAATTGCTGGATGTGGTAATGGCCAGGCCTCTCTCTTCCATCCCTCACCTCTCCCTTTCTCCTCTTTTTCTTTCTTTTTTTTTTAAATTTTTTTTATTTATTTATTTGAGAGAGAGCATGAGCGAAGAGAAGGTCAGAGGGAGAAACAGACTCCCCGCAGAGCTGGGAGCCCGATGCCGGACTCGATCCCGGGACTCCAGGATCATGACCTGAGCTGGAGGCAGTCG
Source organism: Lutra lutra (assembly GCF_902655055.1). NCBI lineage: Eukaryota > Metazoa > Chordata > Mammalia > Carnivora > Mustelidae > Lutra > Lutra lutra. Next base: position 48,849,486 of record NC_062296.1, on the reverse strand, counting down.
CTTAACCAACTGAGCCACCCAGGCGCCCTCTCCTCTTTTTCTTTAAAAAAAAAAAAAAAAGCGTTTTTTTTTTTTTTTTAAAGCCAGGATAGTGCAGCAAATGTTCATGTACCCTCCACCCAGAATGAACAAATGTTAACATTTGCTTTGTCTTTGCCTGAGATTTGTGTTATGGCGAAACGATACATTACATGTAATACCATTGAAATCCCTTGATATGCTGTCCTCCCCTGTCCTGTCCTTCATTATTTTGACCGTGATACGTATCCAGGCCACGTTTATGTGTCTGTACATGGTGTGTAGTATTGGGTTTTGCCCACTTAAAATCTGCCATAAGTGATATTCCATATGAAAGAGCTGTGTACAATTTGCTTTTTATCATTCAGCTTTAATCTTTTTGGTCTCTATTCCTTTTACACATGTAGATGTAGGCTGTTCGTGTTAACTATTATATAATAAGCCATCACGTGAGTAATAAAATCACTTTTTAAAAATCCTCTGCTGATAGAAACAGGTTGTTTCGGGAGCGCCTATGTGGCTCAGTCAGTGAAATGTCTGTCTTCGGCTCAGGTCGTTGATCCCAGGGTCCTGGGATGGAGCCCTGCATTGGGCTCCCTGCTCAGCGGGGAGCCTGCTTCTCCCTCTCCCCACCCCGGCTCATGCTCTTTCTCTCTCTCTCTCTCTCTCTCTCTCTCTCTCTCTGTCTCTCAAATAAATAAATAAATAAAATCTTAGGAAAAAAAGAAACTTAGGTTGTTTCTTTTTTTCTTTTTCTTTTTTTTTTTTTTACCATTACCAGTTATGCTGCAGGGAACATTCTTGTGCATATTTTCCCTTGTACGTGGAGAAATCTTGTACCTAGAAGTCAGACTGCTGGGTTGAGGGTTATGTGCAGTTGTCACAAAACTGCCCTTTGAGATGGCTACGCCTCTTTACGGTTCCCCCAGGAGTAGATGAGAGACCCTGTTTCCCTAAGTCGTCATAAACATTTTGCACTTTGCCCCCCCGTCCGTCCTTGCTGTGACCGCAAGTTGTGTCATGTGGCCACCCCCCACCCAACCCTCCTCTCTTGCTTCTCCCATATCAGTGCCAGCTCCATCTCAGTGAAGATTTTCTTCTTCATGACATGTTCCTGAAACTATTCCTCCAGCTGGATCTGACGGCCCTCCACAGCATGGGGTCCAGGCAACCTTTCCAGCATCATCTCCTACCACCTGCTTCGAGCCAAGTTTTCTGCTCGAGGGCCTCCCACCGCGCATCCCAATCTGTTACCTTTGGTCATGCTTCCTTTCCGTATGCTTAGCTAGAATGTTCATTTCCACCTTGGAAAACCTCATTGACTCCTCAAAGCTTGCCTCAATGACACCTTTTCTGGAAGCCTTCCCAGATGCCCCCAGGCAAAGCCCCCTATTGAGTTTCTACCGCGCTCAATACGGTATTCATCCCAGCAGATTGGAAACAAATCAGACATAATGCTTCTTCACTCTCCAGCTTGGAAAGTAGAGTTTGGCCAACGTAGACTTTGTTTTCTCTTGTGGCTTAGAATTCCTTCAGCAACTCCAACAAATACGTATCACATGCCAACTCTGGGCCGGGCACTGAGTGCTGGCTGAGCCCAACCAGGTCCCTGCCTTGGGACAAGGAGTTACATGAGTGTGTGTCATCCTCTGAGAAAGCTGGCCCCTCGAGACTCTGAGGCATGCCTGACTGGATGCCCGGTTCCTAGTTTGTGTCCCCAGTGCCCAGCACAGAGTAAGGGCGAGGGCGAGCTTGCTTATGTGAAAAGTCAGGCACTGAAAGGCTTCGAGAACTGTGGGGGTAGAAGCACGTTTCAATCAGGTCACAGAGATGCTTCCAGGCCTTCAAGCCAACTGTCCTGGGCAGTGCTTGAGTGGCCATGTGACTTCTGGGACAAGGTGGGGGTGCGGGGGCAGTCTCAGCTGAGGGAGGTGGGCTTGGCGGGGATGGGAAAGGGAGCTGGCTACTCTGATCCTCCCCCACTTCTTCCTCTCCCAGTCCACCTTCCCCTGTGTCACTTTCCTATTCCTCGGGGAGCACAGGACACTCTCCCCACCTCTCTAACTTAGGCTGGCAGCCCTGGTGCTTTCCAAACTTGTCACTTTCTTGTGCATGGAAAAGGAAGGCCCCCTCCAGGTTGCAAATGGAAAAGGCAGACAGGTAGGTGGTGGTGTCCCTAGAGGCACCCATCTCCCTGGGCTTTCACTTCACGCTGCTCTGCTCAGATGGCAGAGCTGGGCACATGTCACTTGTACCCTCCCCCACCCCCCCAACACCTCTGCAAATCCTCCATTCCTGGGCTGCTAAGCAAAAAGGAACATCCCCTTCTTTCCTTCCTTCCTTCCTTCCTAGATTTTTAAAATTTATTTTAGAGAGGGAGGGAAGGTGCGCACAGTGGAGGGAGGGGCAAATGGAGGGAGGGAGAGGGAGAGAATCTCAAGCAGAGTCCTCCCTGAGTACAGAGTCTGATGTGGGGCTCCATCCCAAGACCCCGAGATTGCGACCGGAGCTGAAATCGAGAGTTAGACGCTCAACTGCCTGAGCCATCCAGGAGCCCCAAGGACATTTTCTTTTTTCTTGACACCTGTTGAAGGGGCCACTGTGGTCTGGACCTCCTGTCCTCTGGGGCAGGAGGCCTGATTTCCACTTGTGAAAGGCAGCAGGGATCTGATGTGAGCCTTTCCTGTGGGGAAACATTTCCTGCTATTGCCCAGTCGGATTGGCACCTTGTTTAAACAACCATAACAATGTGTTCCAACTTGGGGAAGGGAAATGTAAAACAATGCCCCTCCATGTTGCAAAGAACATAATGGCCAGAACTGAATGTAAGCCCTGCCTCATTCGGATTTGTGTGCAGCAAACTAGGACTTAGGAACCCTGGCTGTAGTCTAATCAATCACTTCTCCCCGTACACCCCAGGTTCTGGGCTGTTTCTTCGAGTCAAGGGACCCATCCCCTTTCACCGGATTCTTGCAAGAACCTCTGACCAGTTTGCCTGCCTCCATCCTCTCCCCCTCCAGTCTTCTCAGTTCTGGAGATAGGGCCCCCAGGGTCTCCTTACTACTTTGGGCACAGTTTCCCCAAACATGGAACCCCCGCCACTGGCATTAAGTGAAACGCCCTCCAGAGGTATGGATGGAGGTTTCCTTTTATTCGAATGCTTATGTACTTGTTTTTCTATCTATCAGAGGACACTGAACAGCATGTCAAATCCAAGATTTCACAAAGGTAATGTTAATGAGGAGAAGGCTGAAGTTCAGAATCATAGACTGGCAGAACTGAAAAGGGCCTCGGAGATTATCTCACCCACTTGCGTATCTTTGCCTTCACTTCCAATTCTGATACCCACCCTGACTACATCTCTGCCTATCGAACTCCTACTCAACCTTCAAAGCCCCTCTCAAAAGCTGCTTCTTTCACAAGTTGCATATTATCTCCCCCCATGGACTGAGAAGGCTTTGTAATAAGCTCCTCATTTGCGGGTCCGCTCCTCCACTCCCATCTCGTGCCCGACAGATAATAGGTCTCAAGCAACACTTGATGCTGCAGCGGGTCCCCTGCCATACTCTCTGATCTGTATGTGAAGCAGAGTCTTTCTGCTTATAAATGTCAGTGACAGTTTCCAGTACCATTTTGATAGTTGTTCTAAATTGGTTACTTCTAAATAAGCTTTAGGAGACCCCCCCACCCCCATCTCCCCAATGCAATAAACAAGACATTTTCCAACTCTCTCTTCCTGAGCCACTTCTGCACTTGTCTGAGCTGATCTACATTCTGTGATTCTTAATAGCTTCCCTTTCAGAGAATGACATGTTCTTCTGCTGTCCTCTTTTTTCCAAAGAGAGAGAGAGAGAGAGAGGGAGTTGGTTTTTCTGATTAGAAAATTGAAACATGTATCTTTCTCCTTATTTGTAAAGAGCTTATTACTTAAAGCTCTTCGTGTGATAAAGTTATTAACCTTTTAAAAAAAATTTTGCCCTGAGCTGCAAATAGCTTTTTATTTCCCGCTTTTCTGTTTTGTCTTTGATTTCTGGTTTATTGTGCTTTAGGATGTGCTAACATTTTTTTTAACGACTGCTGTCAAATACGTTGCAGTTCTTCTGTGTGGTTTTTGGTTTTGTTTTTGTTTTTTTTCGCTGAGAAAGTCTTCCCACCTCCCAAATCAGATGAATACTCATCTGTATTCTCACCTGGTGTTGAGGGGGACATTCGCTGCTGACCTTGCCCCATTCTACTTCTGGGCTTCTCTCTCTGGGTAACACCACCTTTCTTCCTAAGAGGCCAAAGCAATCAATTAGGCTGAGGCTCTAAAAATGCTAATGAGGGCAGCCCTTCCCTGGCCTCTACTCCAGTCACACTTTCAACCCCTTTGAGAAGGGGCAGCTTTCTGTGGATCTCTCCCACTGATGATTTTCTAGCTCCTGCTTCATAACCTTCTTAGCCGCCGGGGAGGAGAGGGAGGAAAAGAAAAGCGGGAACGAGCTTGGGGTACTGGAGGGCTACCTTGCTGCCCCTGCATCTCCAGGATATACTTTTCACCTCTCCTCAGCAACTGCATTTTCCATTAGGCCCAACTCTAGAAACTCCCGTTAATGCAAAGTCCCTGGGCATCTAAACGCCCAGGCCTGAGCTGAGTCACGCGGCCAGCAGCTAGAGCCCCCACCCCCAGCAACTGCCTGGCTGGGGCTCCTGTATCTTCCCTGGCAAGCCCCACCCCCATGGTTGCCATGGGAACTCGAGGGCTAAATTGCTTTGCGTGTTTGGAAGCTGAAGACCTCAGCTTTGACGCACGTAAGTTGCCCGGCAATTGATTGACCTCCAATTAGGTTTTTGTTGTTTTCTCCAGACATTGACTGCTTGTGACTTGCCCATCTCTCCTGAGGATCGCGTCCGCGAGAGAACTGAACATTTATCTCAATTTTTGTAAGATAAATATATATATATGTAATATATACATATATAGATATATGTATATATATAATATATATTACACACACACACATACACACACACATATATATATATACACACACACATATCTTTGTACCTTAATTTATTCTAGAAAGGATTTAGGGTGGCTTGCAAAGTTACACCCAGTACTTGGAGAGAGCCTAAATTAGATGTATGAGAGAAAGATGAGGCAAGAGGAGAGCAAGGATTACTGGTGAAGAAGACGTGACTTAAAGTGAATGTCAGGAAGTCTGTTCTTGATAAATGTGAGTCCCAGAATTTGGCTGTAAGCTTTCATGGTAGGTAACAGCAAGGGGAGGCATGATAAGTCATGGGATTCACAGATAAAAGTAAATCAATTGTTTATTAAAAGCACAGGTGTTCCAAACCTTGAGACTAAAAAAAATAATTCTGTGCTTTTTTCCTGCCCTGGAGACTCGACATTTCTTGTCTTTTTATTCCTGCCACCCAGCATGCTATCTGAACAAATGGAGGCATATTTTAACCTCCGTAGATGGTCTTTTTTCTTCTTTTCCCACCTTTACTATTATCATTGTGAAATAAGTAATACACATTTTTTTTTTTGTATTGGAAACAGCCCAAATAGGCTTTAAAAAATGTGGTGGCTCTTTGTGTTAAATGAAAAGTGTAAGGTACAAGAGATGTGTATAATCTGAGGCCATTATCTAATTTCTTGTATATTACGCACAGAACATTTCTGGCAGGATGCCTAAGAAACTAGCCAGGGGTCAAGGCGACTCCCTTTTCTCTGAATTCTCTTTGTAGTCCCTGAATATTTATGGTGTGTGTGTGTGTGTGTGTGTACATTAATTACTCAAAAATATTTTTAAGTGAGTAATACACATACAGGCAGGAGTGGTTAGAAGGTGGGGAAATGGGAAATTTAGATGCAGACAATTTAGAAAAGAAAGAAGTCTGTGCCAGTTTTTTACCACCTGGGTCTGACTACTGTTAAGCGTCACCCGCCTTTTTTTAAAGCAGACTTTTTCCTGTGTACAACCTTTCTGCGGCCGGTACGGCGCTAGGTTTCAAAAGCCTTAAAAAATATGTATGCCCTTTAACCTGGAGATTCCACTTTTAGACATGCATGCTGAGGAGATAATGAAAGGAGTGCCCATCCAAGGATGCATGTGCGAGGACAGACATCAGAACGTTGGTTATGATGTGGGAAGAACAGGGGCAGGGGGGAACCTAGTAAGGGACTGTCTAGGTAAGTCCCAGAGCGTGCCTGCAATGGGGCCCGTGCAGCCTTTGGAAATGAAGATCTCTATTTACCAACGGGCCTCCCTGCCTGCATTAAGCCTCGCCAGTATACTATACTCTCTCAGCGCCCCATACCTTCTTTCCTTGAAGTCATTATGGTGTAATGATACTTGTTCCTGTATGCTTACCTAACATTCCTCCCCCAAAGCCCCACCCGCCACGAGACTGGCAAGTCCATAAGGATAAGGACTATGTCTATTTTATTTTATTTTATTTTATTTTGTTTTAAAGATTTATTTTGCAGAGAGAGACACAGCAAGAGAGGGAACACAAGCAGGGGGAGTGGGAGAGGGAGAAGCAGGCTTCCCGCTGAGCAGGGAGCCCGGTGCAGGGCTCGATCCCAGGACCCTGGGATCATGACCTGAGCCAAAGGCAGATGCTTAACGACTGAACCACCCAGGTGCCCCAGTACTATGCCCATTTTAGTCCTTAAGGTATCCCAAGTATCTTACAAGGTTGTTTTTTTTTTTTTACGTTTTATTTATTTATTTGAGAGAGAGAGTGAGCAAGAGATAGATGCAGCAGGGGAAGGGACAGATGGAGAGGGAGAAGCAGAACCCCGACTCCCCACTCCTGCTCAGCCAACTCAGGGCCCGATCCCGGGACTCTGGAATCATGACCTGAGTCAAAGGCAGACACATAACCAACTGAGCCACCCAGGCGCCTGGAAGGTTCTGGCACCTAACAGACACCCAATAAATATTTGTTGAAGTTGATTGATCAAACACATAGATGAAAAATCAAGGCAATTTTCCTGCCACCTGTCTCAAACAGCCCTTAGTCTCCAGATGGGATGGGCCTCCGTGCTGCCCAGAAATACTTTTACTTTTTTTTTTTTAAGATTTTATTTATTTATTTGACAAGTAGACAGGCAGGCAGAAAGAGAGAGGAAGAGAAGCAGGCTCCCTGCCGAGCAGACAGCCTGATGCGGGGCTCAATTCCAGGACCCTGGAATCATGACCTGAGCCTAAGGCAGAGGCTTTAACCCACTGAGCCACCCAGGCGCCCCTACTTTTACTTTTCTCTAGGCTCTAGGGCAGCTGCTTCACATAGTCCCCGGATCTTCATGCCCTAACTGCATGCCATCTACTTCGAGGAAATGATCTCATCTTCCACTTCCCAGGAAAAAAAAAAAAAATAAGAACCAGCAAGTGGGACCTCCTTCCATGCCCTCCCTACCTTTCGGAACCTTAGTCTGTGACCTTCAGAAACCAGGTGGCCAGTGGTAAACCCAGGCTAGCTCCTATTTGGATACACTGATAGGAGGCAAAAAGCACATACCCCACCCACTTCTTTCTCTGGAACTCTCTCCAGCGGTCCCCCTTCTTTTCACCATCAGTGCTCTTGAAAGAGTAGACTATTTTCTGCCTCCCATTCACTCTGTCCTTATTTGCACTCAAGGGCACAGTTAAATATGCAGCTCTGCACACTACCATCTATCCGTGCAAGGTCCTGCACATTCTTTTTTGGTCTGACATGATTTTTCCTTTTTGTCTTTAATCCCTACTCCCACCCTTTCTCTAGGGGGTTGGTATGTGTCTTGGAAATACAGGTGTCCTTGACAATATATTTATGTGTGCTTTTAATTTACAGAAATGCTGTTGATTCACAGATGATATTCTATTTCTTTTTTCCCCCTCAACGCTCTGTTTTTGTGCCCATCTATTTGATCACTTCTAGCAACTGCACATACCTATCACAGTTTACCTCTGTGTTCCTCTAAGACTGGACGTCTTGGTCCCATAGACTCCCTATGACCCCAAAGAATGCTACAGTAAACCTTCCTAAACTTACCCCTATGGGTCTGGGCAGGAATTTCTCTAAACCAGCAGTTCTTTTTTTTTTTTTTTTTTTTGAGATTTTATTTATTTATTTGAGAGAGAGCGCACATGCAGGGACAGAGGGAGAAGCAGACTCCCCACCAAGCAGGGAGGCCGATGCTGGGCTCCATCCCAGGACTCCAAGATCATGACCTGAGCAGAAGGCAGAGACACTTAACAACTGAGCCACCCAGGTGCCCCTCTAAACCAGCAGTTCTTAAAGTATGGTCCACAGAGCCTTTCCAGGGGTATACAAGGTCAGAGCGATTTTCAGGATAATATGAAGACATTATTTGTCTTTGTCCTTTTTTTTTTTTTAAAGATTTTATTTATTTATTTATTTGATAGATCACAAGCTGGCAGAGAGGCAGGCAGAGAGAGAGAGGGGAGGAAGCAGGCTACCCGCTGAGCAGAGAGCCCGACACGGGGCTCAATCCCAGGACCCTGAGAAAATGACCTGAGCCGAAGGCAGAGGCTTTAACCCACTGAACCACCCAGGTGCCCCTTATATGTCTTTTTCATGAGGTTATGTTTGCACTGGGCAAAACTGCTGGCACCTTAGTGAATAAAATTGGTGGCCCCGCCCTTACTGCTGGTCATTGTCTACCTCACCAGTGCACACTCCGGTGGCGGGAAGGAGGGGGGAGCCAGTTTTACCTAAGAATGGCTTTGATAACTCAGTAAAAAATGCTATTTTTTTAAAAAAATGCTATTCTTATTAAATCTTGACTGTTGAATTCAAATCTTTTTAATAATCTGTGAGATGGAACGGGAAGAGCACGCACTTGTGCTGTGGCCGAAGTCTGAGGATTGTCTGGGAGGAAAAAGCACTTGTGCAATTGTTGGAGGTATGAGCTCAATAGGCCTCTTTTCCCCATGGAACATCCGTTGTATTCGAAAGAAGCACTGATGAACTATGGTATTCAGGCTTGAGTACTTGGCAGGCATTTTCTCAAAAGTGAACGGAGTGAGCCTGTCGCTTCTAGGAAAACAGCTGACAGCGTTTGTTACCAAAGATAAAATTTGAACTTTCTTTCTTCTTTTTTTTTTTTAATATTTTCTTTATTTGAAAGAGAGAGAGAGAGAGACTGAGACAGGGAGAAAAGCAGGTTCCCCGCCGAGCAGGGAGCCAGGCACGGGGCTCCATCCCAGGACTCTGGGGTCACAACCTGAGCCAAAGGCAGACACTTAACCACCTGAGCCACTCGGATGCCCCAAAATGTGTACTTTCAAGAGAAAGTCAGAATTTTAGAAAACTTGTTTCTGCCACCCTGAGCTTGATAGCTCCCCAATACGTACAGGTTTTCTCTGCCTGCTCCCTAATTTTGTGTGACCTCTTGGGATTATCGAGTCCCTTTCCCAGAAGATCTTCATGTCAGGGGTGCCAGCTGCCCTCCTGGATTGCTAAGGCCCCATTGATGGGGCCTGCGACATCTTGGCTCACCGGGTTGCAGGACCTCCTAGGTCTGCATATGAGGGGGCTTCAAAATTGTTGAGCAGTGCATCGCAAGGCCTGCCCCTGCAGAGCCGGGCAGAGACACAAACGATCCCCACACGGAGCTGAAGCATCAGCGCTCCCTCCTCTCGCCGTTCTCCCCACTCAAGCCCGATTGTCCCCTTCAAGTTGGCCCTTGAACAGCCTGAGGGTTAGCGACACCTACCCCTCCACGTAGGTTAACGTCCACAGAGAGCTTTTGACTTCCCCCAAAATAACTAATAGTAACTAATAGCGTACTGGTGACCAAAAGGCTTCCTGATAACCTAAAGTTGATTCTCGTGTATTTTGTATGTTGTATGTATTATACGCTGTACCCTTGCAGTAAAGAGAAGAAAATATTATTAAGAAAGCCATAAGGAAGAGGAAAATACGCTGCACCTCTCGACCGTATTTATCAAAAATAATGCGCATGTAAGCGGACCCATGCCGTTTGAGCAAGTGTTGTCAAGGGTCAGCAGGACTCCCCCAAGAACTGATGACTGTTCCATATCTATCTCAGCCCTGACCTCATGGACAATGTACCCAGAGGCACCGCACACCCACAGTGGCGAGGCTGAGCTCTCTCCTCCCCTCCCGCCTCCTAGGCCTCTCCCAGGGCTCCCTAATTTGGAGACCAGCACTACCCCGTTCTCTCCAGGTCACCTCCTCTACTGTTCCTTGTTCCCCTTCACCCTGTCACTCACCCTCAGCCCTCAACCTTTCTCACCCGCACCCTTCCACAGCCTCTGACTGGTCTTTTCCCCTCTCTCCAATCAGCCTTCCACCTTGTAACCCGATGCTCATCTTTGGGCCGCTTCCTCACCTAAAAACTTCCATGGCTCCTTGTTACCTTCAAGATAAAAGCCGTTACCCCTTCTCCTGACACTCAAGGTCCCCGCGGTCTGCTCCCGACTACCTCGTCTTCAGCTTCAGCCTTGCTGTGCTAAATCAGTCTCCCCGCCCCCCGACCCCGAACACAGGTACATTCATACCTTTACGCTCTTGCTGTAAATGTCCTCTGCCTGGAATGTCCTCTCTCCAACCCTCATCTTACTGGCGAATGTCGCTTCATTCTTTGATGACTGGCTCGGTACCACCTTGCCTTGATGCCTTGCTTTTCTTCTGGCAGAAGGAATTCGACTCCGGGTGCTGGCATTCGGCAATTAGTGGATGACCAGGGAATGAAACTGAAATTGCATCAAAGGAAGGCTGGTGTCATTGACGAGGCAGGACCAGAACTGTTCCCTAAAGGGAATACTCTTAGCAGTAACATTTACTGAGGGTTTACTGGGCACCAGACCTTGCCCTGCCCACTTCTTAAAAAATATTTTATTTATTTATTTGAGGGGTGGGGGGAGAGAAGGGGCGGGGCGGGGCAGGGGAGAGGCATCAGACATGTGGAGCCAGGCGATGAAATGCAAAGACCCGTGTGAAGTCCAGTGCCACTCCATGTAGCTGTGTGTCCTGCAGCCCATTCCTTAACCTCTCTGAGCTCCAGTTCCCTAACATGTGAGATGCGGATAACAATAGCTCTCTTGCTAGTCTGGGGTGCACATGAGCTATGAGGAATACAAAAGAATCTAGCACAGCATTAGGTAGGTACTCAGAGGGGCTCCATCCATATTGAAAGGCTTTCCTTCCTCCCTAGTGCCCAGGGAAAAAAGAACACTATGCTGAAACTCATATTCGGAGTCAGGGCAGCTGTGCTCTGACTCTGGCGTCACCCAGGATGTGCAACCTTTGGCTGGTCACTTTCCCTCTCTGGGCTAGAGTTTCTTCTTGTACTTGTAACACAAGAGACTTTTGTTTGACAGCATGTGGATGTTTCCATCTTCTTTCCTTCTCCCAGCCACACACACACACACACACACACACACACACACACACACACACGTGGCGGGGGGAGGGGTGGGCAGGAAGAGCCATGAGAAGAGAACCCAGGGAAAGGGTCAAAGTTATGCCAACCTGGGGTCCTGTGTTTTGTGGAAGTTCAGCAGTTCCGGCAACAGGAAAGATTTCCTGAAGACACAGGCTTTGCTTTGTGCCCTGGTAACCTGGAAAGGGAGCTCAGGGCTCTTCATCAGCATACACAAAACCAGCTTCCCCTACACACACACACACACACACACACACACACACACCCTCTCTTTCTGGGAGCTGCCCCCACAGGCTTGGGCCTCTGCTGAGGTAGGCCTTGAGCTGATTCTGGCGCCCAGCTGCCTGTTGCCACGGCAACGTCCCAGCGTGCTTTGCATAGTGACAGGGCTGCGTGGCTTTGCTAGCAAAGTGCTCTGTGAAGGACTTGGTGTCTTTGGCAGGAACAGTTCTGCCTTCTTTTTCACGCGAATAACTTCGGGGGACGTGGGGGATTTGGCAAGTCACTTCCCCTGTCTTGGCCTGTGCCCCTGGGCTTTCCTTGAAGGCACAAGTTGGCAGCCTTAGTTTTGCTATTTCCAAATACACCATCACTGCCCTCCTCCTGCCCACTCCCCCTCCGAAGGAAAGAATGGTTTTTCCCTCACTTAGAGCTCTGGTGAACTGAACGTGTTTAGGAAAACGGGATGAATGGACTGTTTTAATCACTTACATCCCCTTGGCTGATTGCCAGGTCAAACAGTCTTCAATCCCCTTTTCTTTGTTCAGAATGCCCAGTGGTTTTCAAATTTTTTTTTAATTTTTAAAAATTTTTTTTAAGATTTTATTTATTTATCTGACAGAGAGAGATCACAAGTAGGCAGAGAGGCAGGCAGAGAGAGAGAGGGAAGCAGGCTTCCTGCTGAGCAGAGAGCCCGATGCGGGACTCGATCCCAGAACCCCGAGATCATGACCCGAGCCGAAGGCAGCGGCTTAACCCACTGAGCCACCCAGGTGCCCTGCCCAGTGGTTTTCAGGATTGAAGTCGGAAGACCCTGTATGGTCCCTGTAAATGATTCCCTGGAGCAGGAAACATAATTAGAATCTAAAGTAGAATGGGAAGGAAGCCAGGCAGACTGGAGTGAATCCTGCTTTCATCACTTACGAGCTGTGTGACCTTGGACAAGTTATTTAACCTCACTTAGCCTCAGTTTCCTCAAATGTGCAGTGGGGAAGCTAATAGCAGCCTCACGAGGGCATTATTGTAGGGTCGTTCCAAGGTTGAAATACATCTTAGGCTCGCTGGCTCTCGCTGTTTCCGTTGCCTGATGCTGATCTGTCGTCTCTTGCCCTGACCAGTACCATAGCCTCCTGACCTCCCCCTTTCTTCTCCAACGCCTCCGGTCCATTATCCACAGAGTAGGCATGGTGGTCTTTGAAAATGTTAAACCAGATCCGATCACTCCCTTGCTTGAAACCGTCTAGTGGTTTTCCATCGCACTTCAAACAAAATTGGCCCCTCTCCCCCTTACCTCTTCCACCCTAGACAGACTGGTCTTCTTTCGGCTTCCCAAAATCATTTCTCCTCCCCTCGTGGACTTGGCACCTCCCCTTCCTTCCGCTGGGCCCTTGTCATCCTCAGTTCTTAGCTCTGGGAGTCCTCCCCTGACCGCTATCCAGACTGAGCTCCCCACCCCCATCCCCATCCCTCGCTGTCATTTCACCATGTTGACGTCCCTCATAGCATTCCCACCAAGCCAGCCATACATCGATTATTTATGCCTTTAGTTATTGTCTCTCTCCTCTGACTGGCTTGTCAACTGCTTCCGTTGTCGAGTGAATGACGAAGGCATGCAGGGTCTGAAAGGTCGTGGAGCACAGCACGTGCTTCTAGTCCTCCTTGCATTAGCTAGCCGTAAGAACTGCAGCCCCCTGAAATGGGTGCACGATCCATCAGGGCGCTGGGTGACAATATTAGAATTCCTGACGACATTTGTTGTCATGCATGTCTTTGTGTTTTATCATTTATAGCATCGATGAGTACAAAATTGCATGTATACCATTTATACAGAAGTAGACAACTGTTGGGGTAGAGTCTCAAATATATTTGGAAGCCAACTGGCCAGCTCTTGCCATAGATGGGTTAAGCTGGGCCAGCATAGAGGTTTCCCTGACTGGAGGATGAATGACTTGGGGGCTCCCGGGAGTGGGGGGACCAGCATGCCCCCTCCAGTTTCCTTCCCCCAGCCTACTTCACAAATGTCCCCACCCTTCCTGACCTTTGGAGGTATGTGTATTTCCAACCCTTGGCTACAGTTTCCTTTGAAAGTCTCTCATAAACCCTTATACTCTGAACCATGGTGCTTGTCTCTCCCCAGGGGGAAGTATAGAAAGAAAAACCGAGGCCTGGGAGTCCCCTGAAGGCATTTGTGTGTCCTCTGTGACCAGAAGAGCATTTAGAACAGGATGGGCGTTCAAATTATCTGAGAAGAGACTTGTTGACCAATGTCAATGCATAGGACAACCCTTTGAGTGTCTGAGGCGAGAGGACCCTCAAAGGAACAATTAGGTCCATGTGTTTTTACTGTCCAAGTGGAAAAGAAATGGGGCTCAGAGAGGCCCAGGGCCTGCCCAAGGTCATGAAGCACCCAGCCCGAACCCTCTCATCCCCTGTGCTGGCCTGGCTGCTTACCTTCTGGGCTGTATGCTTGTTTATGATCCAAGTCTTGGCTGGTTCCATCCTCTTGGCCTTGGCCTGCTACTCATCAGCACAGGCTCTCAAAAGGTGCTCTGACTTTCTTAGTGGGACAGGGGCCAGAGAAGGAAACTTGCCTCAGATCACAATTCTGGAGCCTATTGCCCTCCTTGAACCCACTTTCTATATACCTGCACCCCCCCCTTCCTTGAATGTCAGTGACATCAACACCCTTCCAGTGGGTCTTTGGGCCCAAAATACAAAGTGTGCAACTCACCTTGAGTGAGGGCCTGCTCTGTGTCAGCTTTTTTAAAAAATAAACTCTATATAGGGAATTAACACACACACACACACACACACACACACACACACGAGCACATATCAAAAAGTCCACAGGGGCACCTGGGTAGCTCAGTCGGTTAAGCTTCTCCCCTCAGCTCAGGTCATGATCCCAGGGTCCTGGGATGGAGTCTGCTTCTCCCTCTCCCTGTGCCCCTCCCCCACCTGGTGCTCACTCACTCTCTCTCTCTCTCAAATAAATATATAAAATCTCTTTTTAAAAGAAGTTCACACATCAGTGAATGATAATAAAGTGAACACAACCATGTACCCATGACCCAGGTCAAGAAGGGGAGCCTGACCATAGATCCCCCCGACAAAGCAATTCTTGGTCATCTTCGCAAATCTCCTCACCACAGCCCACGAGGAAGGGATAAGTAATTCAATCCACTTTACAGATACCAAATTATTTTTCTTGAACTCATTTAATTCAGCCCCAAATACTCAAGAAATTATGCTAATTTTTTCCTCCAAATATTATTGGAGTCTAGTATGCATTAGAATACATCCATGATTATTAGATTTAAAAGATGATCTGCATATATGTGAAATTGCCTGTCGTACCACTGTTTCATGTACCACTAGCAAAACGTGTCATACTTCAGGGATCATCGCGTTGTACTGTGGGAATAAACACAGGGAAACGGTTGTTTACAGCTGGGAAGATCAGAAAAGGCTTGAAGCAGGACGGGAGGCATAGGCAATGGCCCCACCAGTCTCAAAAAGGTTGTGGCCACAGGGAGTGAGTGTGTTCTTGGCTGCAGGGCTGAGAAAGCTTTATGGAGGAGGAGGCAGGGTCTTGAGGGATGAGTACGGCTTTAAACAATCAGAGATGGAGGTGGGAAGAAAACTATTCCAAGCACATGGAATAGAAGGGAGAGAGCATTTTGGGGGCATGGGAGAGAAGTTGGTACTTAAGGCTTGAGGGGGCCTGGAAAGTGTCTCCAGGGCAGCACGCTGAATGAATGGCCCAGGACCGGCTTCTGGGCCAGGACCTACCGGAGTCAGAGTTGGGGCCGTGTATCCGAATTCACTTCTCCTTCTGGAACTTGTACTCAGAGCTTCCCCATACCAGGACAGGGTGTTTGCTGATCACGGCAGACAGGCCAGCAGAGTGAAGAAGAGACAGACTTGGAGTCAGCCTCGCGTGCATTCTTGCCCCGACCCTGCCACTTACCAGCACCACCTTCTTCCCTAAGCTCCCTTTTCTCATCCACGGAGTGCAGACCGATCATCGGCCCCTCACACTTGGTGCGGAGAAGTAAGTGAGAGCACGATTCAAGTGACAAACTGGCTCTCTTCCCAGCTCTTGGGTTCCATCGGGGGAAAACCTGGAGATAGTACCACCCGCCTCGTTCCCATTCCCCCAACCTCCCGTCCTCCAGCCCTGTGTACAACTGGACACGGTTGATGAGGTGACAACAATGAGCCTTAAACCCCTTCACTTTGGGGAGATGGACCCCAGAGTTGCTGATTTTGGGCCTCAGACTTCTCTGTCCCCTCTTATGGTGTGTCTAAAGGCACTAAATCAGGTGAGGAGCCCAGTCCTCTTTCCTGGATAGACATGGCTGCTTCTGGCCTGGCTTGGCTTATGCACAAGCCGGAAAGATGCCTTTCCCTGCCCCCAAAGTCCATTGAAGACACTGCAGGGGACTGAGTCCCCTCCTAAAGCCTTAGTGACACACCTCCTGCCCCCCACCTGAGCACAGTGCTCAGCACAAAGGATTGCAGAATTCCTAGCCCCTTTCTGAGGGCGGTGATCTCGCATCAGTAAACCCATTAGAACCGACCACCTGCACCACACACAGCCCGGATGTCTACCCTGATAAGTCAGAAGGGGTGAGAATATTTTGAAAAGACTCTTGAATTGCTGGGGGTGGGAGGACCAAGCTTCGGAGGGGTTGTTAGGGAGCAAAGGAGAGGTAGGAGGAAGAAGAGGAGGGAAGGTCTGCGTGGGCAGGGTAACGTGGCCCATACTAATGGGTCAGCGAACACTAACCGAGATGTCTTCTGTGCCAGGCCCAGCAGAGCGCATACTCGGGGGCCCCAGCTCTGACACAGCCCTCCAGCAGCTCACAAGCTGCCAAGATCAGAGAAGGTTCCGGAGCCCATAGAAGATTTCTAACAATCCTGGGACTTCTGTGTTTAGGGACAAGTTGAGTGGCTCAGACAGCCCAGGCTGAAGGTGTTCAGAGGGAGTCCTACAGACTGGGAGTGGACAGGGAGAAGACTTTAATGGAGTGGTGGGGTTAGGGCTGAAGCTGGAGGACCAGGAGGATTTGGGAACAGTAGGGAGAGACAATGAGAAAGGGATGAGAAGCACTTATTATTATATATTTTTAAGATTTATTTATTTTAGAGAGAGAGAGAGCAGCGGGGAAAAATAGAGGGAAAGGGAATCTTAAGTAGACTCCGCACGGGGCTTGATCTCACGACCCTGTGATCGACACCTGAGCAGAAACCAAGGGCCCAGTTTAACAGACTTCACCACCCAGGCGCCCCGGGGAGCACTTTTTAGCAAGTGCTGACTATATGCCTCGTGGCATTTGGCTAACGGAAGTCTCAAGTTAGAGGTTTTCATTCCGTTATACAGATGAGGAAAACTGAGGCTGGGGAGGTTAAGAGACTTTGTGAGGCTGCACAGGTGGAAATGGTGGAGTGAGAATTTGAATCCAGATTGCTCTGACTACAGAGCCTTTCCTGGGTTGCTTTACCCATTAGGTGACAAATCTCAAGGGCAAGGTAGAGAATAGAACAAGTAGCCCATGGATTGAATGGGCAGAGGGATTTATTTCAGGAAATAGAGAAGTGGAAGAGGTCAGATGGGGCAAGTTCCGAGTACAGCCTAAAGAGGGTGGACTTGACAGTTCATTTATTTTTAAAGGTTTCATTTATTTATTTGCTTGTTTATCAGAGAGAGAGAGAGAGAGAGAGAGCGAGCACGAACAAGCAGCAGGAGCAGCAGGAAGGGGGAGAAGCAGACTCCCCACTGAGCAAAGAGCCCGACGTGGGACTCCATCCCAGGACCCTGGGATCATGACCTGAGCCAAAGGCAGATGCTTAACTGACTGAGTCACCCAGGTGCACCTGGGCTTGATGCTTAAGACAGCAGGTCACTGGGGTGGGATCCAAGCAGTAGAGTGATAGGATTTAGGTTACACTTTGTCAACGCTTGCTCTGGCTACTGTGTGAAGAACAGATTTGAGGGCGTAAGGGTGCAGACAGGGAGCCCGGTGAAGAGGGTGTTCAGTGCAGTGGCTCAGGGGAGAGGTATTGGTAGCTGGGAGCACAAAGATCGAGGTAGAGGTGATTCTGCAAAGTGCTTTGATGCGAGACAGTTCTGAGGTGTTGAATGTTGGAGACACCTGAAAACACACCCCATCCAGTTGAGGTGATAAAGAGTTAGACAGTGGAGAAAGTACCAAATATGGAGACAGACAGGGGCCCAAGTCCTGTCTACCCCACGTACTAGTTGGGTTCATTTAGTCAAGAAGGAGTAGGGGCACCTGGGTAGCTCAGTTGGTTAAGCATCTGCCTTTGGCTCAGGTCATGATCCCAGGGTCCTGGGATCGAGCCCCGCATCAGGCTCCCCTCTCAGTGGGTAGCCTGCTTCTCCTTCTCCCACTCCCCCTGTTCATGTAGACTTTCGGGGTGTAGACTCTTTCTGAGAAGCTCAGATGAGAAGAGGAGAGAGAGGAATGATGGGGCAGAGGAGAGGCGGGGAGAAAGGAGGAGTTCTGTGTCCGTTGTTCTCTTTTGTTGGTTTTTCTCCTCTGGGAGCAACTTGAGCACATGTTGAGGCCCAGTGGAAGAAGCCAGTGGGGACCTTGGCCAAGCTGCCTCCCCTCTCTTAGCCTCCATTTAGGTACCTGTAAAGCAGATCAAACTCAGGATATCTACCTCACAGGGCTGTGTGAGAAGATCTACAATGACCTTCTAAAAAGTGCTGAGAGGAATGCTTTTGTAGTCCTGGTCAAGCTCAACTTCTTGACCTGGGGAACCGGTACATGGGTGTGTTCAGATTATGATCATTCACTCATTCCTCAGCCCCACCCTCCATCCCCTTACTGTTCAGACGCTCCAAAACCCATCCCTTCCTGTTTGAGCTTCCTTGGCTAGCCCCTGGGAATATAATCTGGGGTCTCGAGTGCACAACGCCATTGAGTTCATATCTGGTTTGACTCCCAGTGTGTCTTTTGCCTTTTAGAACCATCTCCAGATCTCATGGTTCCGTCTCCTCAGCCTCTCTTCAGGCCATGTTTACAACCTTGAACCTGCCAAGACTCACATCGAGGACCTATTGCAAGTAGATAAGGGGGCAGGGACCAGATGTTCCCCAAACCTTACCTTCAGGGTTTTTGCCACGTTCATAAACCTTTCATGATTTTTACTAGGTTCATACATCCAGTTTTCCCAAGATGCTTCCCTCTTGGCCTCTTATACTTGCTCTGGGACCTCTATTTCCCAAGGCCTATCTTTCTGGCCTCTGGGGGATCTCCTTGGAGGCCTCCTGCCACATTCCGCAGTGAACTGCAAAGCCCAAGCAAAGATCATACCATCCTGTGACTTTTCTGTATGATTGTGTCTCTCCTGCTTGGCTGGGGAGCCTGGAAGGCAGCATCTGCCTCCCTCTGTCGCCTTAGTCTGGCACAAAGGTGAGGCTTAAGTGATGTGTGTGGAATTGTTGAAGAAAACTGAGGAGGCCCTTGGCTGTTGGGGGCCTGGCAGGAGAGGTTCCTAGCGGGGGTGGTATTCCAAATATTGAACAGTGTGCCCTTTCTCCGGGTCTAGCCAGATCTTCCTCATCCTTCGTGACCCTGTCCAAGTGTCACCTCCTCTGGGAGGCGGCTCCTCTAACTCTTCCAGACCAAAGAAGTTTCTCTTGGGTGCTCCTACAACATGTGGATCCTTCCCCTGGTATAGCGGTGATCCCGTTGTACTGTTATGCTCTGTGGGTGTGTTGGTCACCCCTCCTAGATGGTAACTTAACTACATCTGGGTCCCCAACACCTAGAAGAACACCTGCCCGGCCAGAGTAGATCCCCAAGAACTATTGAAAGAATGGCAATGATCGGGTGGGTGAAGGGACAGACGGACGGACGGTTGGATGGATCCCACTTTAGACCTCTTGCCCCAAAGTCAGAAGGCTCCGCTGTCTGGGGGGCACAGTGCTCCAAGTCTGCCAGGTGGAGGCACTAGCCAGCTCCATACACACAGTGCTTGGTGGCCATGACTTTGACAGAACAGGCCCCCTGTCTCTGAGCAGGAATCTGATGACATCAGGTTGGACGGTACCCCAACTCCACTAAGTAAGTGAAGTCACTCAAGGCTGTCTAGCTCTGGAGGTTGATTCCAGAAGCCATGGCCGTTTTCTCACCACCAGGCTGTTAGGGCTGGATTGAGCTGCTGAGCCAGCACAACCTGCCCCGTGTCACTTATCCCACAGGGCTGCAGCACTTGCAGTGAGCAGCTGCATGCGTGCGGGGAGGGGGAGGGAGAGGGAGAGAGAGACAGAGAGTGAGGGAATTACAGTGGGACTCATGGAAGGAGCCCTCTTATTGGTTGCCCAGGGTCCCAGTTCTAGGCGCTGAATCTCTGGGCTGCCAACTCAACCCTCCCCCTGGGAAGGCGAAGCAAGCAGGGGAGGGGAGAATGGAGCGAGGCTTCAGGTGTGCCTGACAAGGCGGCAGGTACGCCCGGTGGCCACATTGGGCATGCGAGAGGCATCTGGCTGTGTTAGCTCCGAGCCCGCAGCCTGGCAGCCTCGAGCTCTGCCAGAATTTCCCCAGGTCTCCATCAGGACTGGAGCCCGGAGTCCGTTGGCAGCTGTCACTTACAGAACCGGATCCATCCCCCAGTGGAGCAGGGAGCTATATCACTTAGAATTCCTGGGTAGCACATTCCTTCACTGGTCCCTGTCACACTCCCGGATTAGGCTCTGTTATTGGCCCCTCGCTCCTGCAAGCTTCTGCAGACGGAGCGAGGAGCGGCAGCAGAAATGACAGCGCTGAGAGCAGAGGCAGCCAGGGACGGTGAGGGCGGACGAGTTGGGTCCCCGCGGGTGCCCGTGCTGGCCCCGACTGCAGAGGCAGATGAGGCGGGGGCCGCCCTCAGGGCTCGCTAGGGTTCTCCTGGAACCTGGGCTGCTCAACCTGTGTAGAGCACTAAGCAAGGGAGAGGGGGAGGGAAAGAGAGACAGAGGAAGAAGGGAGGAGGGAGGGAGGGAGAGAGAGAGAGAGAGAGAGAGGCTGAGAGAAGCTCCTAGCAGGCTATAGTCCAAGTGAGAGGGTCAGGTCTGGACAATTGTGTGCCAGGGGCACAAGTGGAATTTGGATGAGCCATGTGTGTGAGAAGCGAAGCCGAGGTGATGTAAGCACCTGGGGAGGAGCACAAGCAGAGGAGGAAGAGGAGGAGGAGGAGGAGGAGGAGGGTGGGGGGAGGAGGAGGAGGCAAAGAAGGAGGAGGAGGAGGAGGACGGCAGCGGCAGCAGCCACGGGGCGGCTGCCAGTCCAGAACAGAATGATGGGCAACTCTCACCACAAGCAACCGAGGAGTAAGAGCCAAAGCTGGATGCATTCAGCAACAGGTACTCTCTTCCCTTCCCTCCTTTTCTGGGGCTCCTCAGCCAGGGCCTCCCCAGCTGCAGCCCCGTGGGGCCCTGACCCTTGGCATGACTCGCAGGGGCTGGCAGGGGGTGGGGAGAGAGCCTGAGGGAGATGTGGGTGAACCTCCCAGCTCCGCTGCTCCCACGCCAGCCTGAATTGCATAAGTCAGAGCTCCCTGAGCTGGTGGGGGCCAGCCTCTTGCCAGCAACCCCATGTAGCCTCTGGAGGGTGGCTGGACCGTCTGGGAAGTGAGCAACATGCCTTGGACTGAAGTTTATTGCTAGGACTGTGCTTTCTGTCTGGATCCTGTAGGCAGAGACCTGGAACCCTGCATGGCTTATCCTTTAAGAGGCTCCTTTGTTATTCGAACCTTCGCCTCCCCCAGAGTCCTCCCCACCCCTGCCCAACCTCGCACCGTACACCTACACCTCTCCTGGCTCTGCCTCTCATGCTGCATGCACAAAACGATCCAGACAAATCTGTTTCTTGCTGTGTAATGCCCCGCCCCCACCTCCTGCCCCAGCCCCGAGGGGAGCTCTCCTCACTGCAGGGGTGAGAGGAGCATGTGCGGGCCTTGAGCTTGGTGCCCTCCTACCCTGGGCGTGCCCTGTGTCGTCATTTGGCCTTCTCCAGACGTGGACTCAAGGGTGTTGGCATAGTTTCCCCCCTCAACAGCCTCTTCCTGGATGCCGACAGTACGGAAATCAGGGAGACAGAATCTGGAGACAACTTTTCCTAGCTCGCCTTCCCCGGCCATGCAAGAGCAATGTGGATGAAACTTCTCTTGTCCCATTCCCCCCCCCCCCCCCCCCCCAACAGTTTTCCCTTCTGCCTGATCCTTGGTCACTTGGGAAGCACCTTCTGCTGCTGCCTCAGCTCAGGCCACATGCACGAGGGCCAGGGGTCCCCTCCTCCATCTTGCTAGTTCCCCCTTGTCTTCTTACTCAGCGCCCCTCCTCCCAGAAGAAGCCTCTGGTTTTCTCAGTACCCATTGGGAGGCCCACATCTATGTTTCAGGCCAGTGGGAAGGAAAGGAAAGTTTTTGCCAAGTTTAACTCAAGTTTAGCATAAGAAAGCAACACACAGATCAGTGTCTTACCAAAAGCCTGCCACGTTCAGGACCAGAGGGCTGCCTCTGTCTTTTCCGAGGAATTTGGCCGGCCCAGGGGCTACAGGGAGTTGTCGGGGGCCAGCCAGTCCTAGGGGCAGCCAGGAACAGGAGTCTTGCAGGGTGTCAGGGCGAGGGAAGCTACCAGAAACAACCTGGATTGTGCCTCCCAGGGAGAGGGTAGCTGCCACTGGGGTCCACCTGTCAGAGCTGAGCCAGATTTGCCCTCCTAGGTGGGCTTAATTTGGGCCCCTGTGAAGCACTGAGCCAACAGCAAAGGTTCTGGGCACTGAAGTTTGTTTGGAATCTTCTGGGGACATACTATTCCAAGGCCACCTTTGGGTGAATGGCCCCACCATCACCTCATAGTGTCCTGCATCCCTGGCACAGAACCTGGAGGCTCAGGCCCCACGGGTTTTTAAAAGGAGATACTTGGCCGCCCAGTACGGGAGCTTGAGGAGCACTTTCTACAAGTAAGTGGAAACTTGGGGACTCTTACTGGCTGCTATTTCATTTCTTAGACATTGTTCTGCATCTTCAAGGCCAGCTCCAATCCAGGGTCATCCTGGAAGCAGTAGCTGCTGGACCAGCTTCTGGAGGCATGAGGAGGTGGCCTCAGGACTCCTTCCTCCCCCGCTTCACCTCCTGGCCCTCGCCTTTCCCCAGCACTGTACTTGCTCGCTCACCGTCCCTAGGCAGTCCCCGAAGCCTCGGTGGAACGCTCAGTCCTGCTGAGCCAACAGCCGGTTAGCCTCTCAGCCCCAGGCTGCACACTGACTGGTCAAGGAGAGGCGATAAGCACAGGAAACAGCTACACGGTCTAAGGGAGGAGATGAGGCCAACCTACAGGAGGTAGGTCTGTCCTGAGGTCCCCACAGGAGCCTCAGGGAGGAAGAAAGCACCTCTTGCCTTGCCGACCCTTAGATGCAAATGTCCTTTCTTCAGAGCTCCCACTCCAGCTTGCATCTGCTCTCCCTCTACTCCCTCTCCCCGCATAAAGGTAAAGCCACACCTGGAGACCACCTCCAGAGGCTTTGCCTCCACATCTCTAGTCCCCCCTCAAACTAACAGTCAGCTGCTCATGTTCACCTGCATGTCCACACGGACTTCACGGTTAGCAAAGCACATCTTGCTCTCCCCTCTGCCCCTGCAGAGAGGGTCCCCTTTCTCTCATCCGTTTTCTTTAGGTGACGTTTTCTTTAGGTGACACCGCTATCTCCCCAGGAACCCAAACTTGAAACTGGAGTCACAGTCTGCTCTCCCCACTTCCTCCCGTCACAGTGAAAATTTTCACTCAACCATCTGTCCATCCATCCATCCGTCCATCCATCCATCCGACAAGTATTTATCGTTGAGTCTTCCTCTGAGAACTGGCAGCCCCTCCTCTTATCCCACTGTCAATGTGAGTCCAGACCTTCGTTACCTCTGGCCTGTTCCAGAACTGGGCTCCCGGCCTCCACCTTTGCCCTTCTCCTGGCCACGCCTAGTGCAGCTGGCCACCAGAGGGATCCGACCTTGCACTCTCAGGCTATGAACCCAAGCCTTGCTAATCTGGGGCAGGTAGGTTAGGGTTGCTCCCAGTGTGTGCCCCACTTGTCCCAGGTCGCCCCGGGGATCATTTGTACATGAGCCAGAGAAAACTTTTTTTTTTAACCTTCCAGAGTTCCGTATGTATTTTAATGTGTATTGGAAAAAAATATTACTAGCAAATCCAACCCATGGTTTCTCATATATTTTTTATTAGGGCAACATTAAGTGTTTTAAAGTGAGTCTTTTAAAATAGTTAGTAAATGGTATTACAGGTGGTGCAGGGAAATGGAAAAGTTGAAAATGTGAGACACAATTGCCTTAGGTTTGGGAAGCAGCGGTTTCTAGGGTAAAGTATATGTTCCTTAACACGCTGTAGAGACTTTCCATGACGGGACCCACCTAGTTCTCCAGCCTTACCGCTGTTACGTCCTTGTGAACTTGATGATCTACCCACCTTGAACGACTGGTAGTTTTCCAAATACACCATATGCCCATTCGGCACTTGTGCGCTCACAAATGCACTTTCTTTTGCCTGGAATGCCTCCTCCTAGCCCCCATCTTCTCTTGGCAATTTCTTTTCATCCTTCAAAGCTCTGACTGGGTGTCTCCTCTTCGCTGAAGCCTTCCCTGATTGATCTCCTTCCTCCATGCAAAATTTATAATGGAGTTCTTCATTCCATCCTCTGTGCTATTTGGTACTTTGTATGTAATTTTATCATTGCTGGGCAAAGTCTTTTCAATGGGTTTTTCATCTGGCTTTCTTTTTTTTTTTTTTTTTTTTAATGAAGACTTTAGTTTTTAAGAGCAGTTTAGGTTCACAAATTGAGGAGAAGGCATAGAGGTTTCCTGTATACCCCCAGCCTCCCCCCTCAGACTGCCTCTCCCATGATCAACATCCCCCACCCGAGTGGGACATTTGTTACAATTGATAAGCCTACTTACCAATTACATGTCATTATCACCCGAAGTCTGTAGTTCACATTACAGTTCATTCGTGGTGTTGCGTATTCTGTGGGTTTGGACAAGTGTATGATGACATGTACCCATCATTAGGGTTTCACAGAGAGTATTTTCACCACCCTAAATGTCTCTTGTGCTCGAGGTATATTCATCCTCCCCTACCCACCCCCAACCTCCAGCAACCACTGGTCTTTTTACTGTCTCCCGGGTTTTGCTTTTCCCACAACGTTGGAATCACACAGTATGTAGCCTTTTCAGATTGGCTTCTTTGTCATTTTATGGTCGTTGTGACATGCTTATCTCCCCTAGTAAAATGTGGGCTTCTCGAAGGCGACGGCTAAAGCTGGTCTACCAAGGGTGGGAAAGAACCGTTGACCAAACCTTGGAAGGCTTGAGTTCTGATCTCTCTTGCTTGGGAACCAGAAGGGTGATCTTGAGCAATTCATTCCCCTCTGCTACCTTCATCCTTCTTGTATAAAAAGCTATTAATTAGGGGCACCTGGGTGGATCAGTCGGTTAAGTGTCCAACTCTTGTTTTTCACCTCAGGTCATGATCTCAGGGTCACGAGATTGAGCCCCACATGGAAGGTTCTCCTCTCCCTCTTGCCCCCACCCCCCGCTCACACACTCTCTCTCCCTCTCTTTCTTTCTCTCTCAAATAAATAAATCTTTTTTAAAAGCTATTAATTCTTAAAGGGGATCCTTGACACACCAACCCCCACTCCCCACCCTCCTGCTAGGGGCGGTTGGGAAGATGTGGTGTGAGATAACTGGAAAACTTTGAGGGGGTTGAAATCCCTTCTCAAGTGAAAGAAGAGTGATTATGATTGCAGATGGGGGGACACGGCGATGTCTACCCTGAGAATGGAACCAGTTGTGAGTCCAGCATGTTTGGGGGACTGTGGCCAGACTGAGAGATGCAGCTGCAAAGCGGGTGCAGGTGGGGGACTGGCACTGGGAAGGTCCTAGAATGTGGGAGGCATAGGTTGCTTTGACGCTGGAAAACCTTGTTTGCCAAGCTCATGAATTGGAATTGACTTCCCACCAACTTTTATGCCCCTTTCTACCCCATGAGTGAACTGTAGCCCTCTTGCCCTATGACTCTGGATGGCATATGGGCAGGTATGTGCTACTGCATCCTCACTACCCAGCACGTGCAGAGCTGTGCACATACTGTCTATTCGGACCCCTAGACCACACAGGAGGGCAAAGGAACCAATAGCGCACACCTGTGGTACTCATACCAGCACTTTCCGTCCGCAACATTACTTACTTAACCCTTGTAATGACCTCCAGGCAGGAGTGGTGGATGCCATTTTATGGATGAGAAAACTGAGGCTTGGGAGAAGAGCTCCCCAGGGTCTGACGACCAGGAAGTTGCAAAGCCTAGATTGGAGCCAGGGCTGTCTGACTGTCAACCTGTCCCTGTCGTTCCTCGCCTCGGGCCTCTTCGCATCTTTGCAAATGTGGCAGGAGTTAGTAACCCTGGAGACCGGGTGTGGTGAAAGGAAGGTTCTATGGCTCTGTTACGATAGGGCGAGCCCATCTCTATAGCAACAGGAGCTCCAATTCTCAGCCCGGTAGAAGGCCCACCATATGTCTAGTTGATGGCACGTTTGTGTTGTGGGAATAATTAACTCACTGGAGGCTCCGTGTTGGGTCCAGAAACTGGAGCTGAGCCTGAGCTAGCAAGAAAGTGGGGTGTCCTTGAGTGTCAGCCTAATCCGGGTGTTGAGATGGGTTTAGGATACAGAGACAACTGGTATCACACTGCTCTCCGACCCCCACCCAATCCAAGCAGCCATCCCTGTGCTGTGGGCAAGGTAACCTGTGCTCCAAGACGAAAAGGAGTCCACTGTTCTCTTCTCTATACTAAACAACATGCAGAAGTCGTCTCATTGCATTTGCGAGGCATTTTCGTAGTTGACCGGCCCTTTCATATTCATTAACTTCTAGAAGTTCTAATCCTTGATTTTGGTATATTGGGTGCTTGAGTGACAGGGTGACTGAGGGGGCCAGGTGGCCCTATCCCCCTGGGGGCCTTTTTCCTAAAGACCTGTTTCCTAACCTGACCTAAGGAGCCCATTGGAAGGTGGAATGGGAGAAGCTGAAACTCCAAGGCACCAAACAAAAGATTTCCTGGTGCTCCTCACCTCCCACAACCGCAAGACATGGTTGGAGGTAGTAGAGGCATGAGCCCTGGGGCTTGAGGCCGATCACCACAGTCCACACACTTCCTGGGCTGGAACTATAAGGAAGCACCAAGTGTATAAAAAGTACAATGGCCAACCTAAGGGCAAATAACAGGGAGATGGCTACGTAAATCTGATGCATCCCACCTCACTGAGG
Source organism: Lutra lutra (assembly GCF_902655055.1). Taxonomy (NCBI): domain Eukaryota; kingdom Metazoa; phylum Chordata; class Mammalia; order Carnivora; family Mustelidae; genus Lutra; species Lutra lutra. The sequence goes on along the minus strand of NC_062296.1, from coordinate 48,822,497 downwards.
TATGCTAGCACCATAAAGAGCTAATTCTGAGGACAGCTGGGAAACATGGACAATGCTTATAATGAGAATCCCATACAGAAGGCACACTATCAAATTGTATCTGTGGCGAGCTTTGCAAACCCTGTAAAAAAGTATGTCTGCACACGAGCAAGGACTGGAAGGGAATGGTGGAAAAAGCAAACTTCGATTTATTGCGAGTGGCAGGCTGGTTGGTGAATTATTCTTTCCCTCAGATTTCCATTAGTGTTGTTATAATGTCATTTGTGCAAAGAAAAATAAAAACCACTAACATATAGAACAATTGCACTGGCAAATCATCCTGCCAGGCTGAGAAACCAAATTGTGTCGTTTCTCTGAGCCAGCATATGCTCAAAGGGCATCAGGGCAAGAGTAAAGGCCTCTTCTTACAGAAAGAAGCAGCCGCGGAGATGGGGGAAACATGTGGATTGAGTGTGGGCAGCCCCAGGTTTGAATCCCAGCTCTGAGCCTTACTTTGAGTTCTGGGGAAGTGACTGCAGCCCTTGTACCCTTGTCTTCTTCAGTTGGAATGTAAGGATGCTAATTATATAGCCACTCTGACCCCCTTACAGGGCTGTGGTGCAGAATAAATGATGTAGGGCGTTTCCCAGGGTTTTGTGAGTTGGGAGATGCTGCGCTGTGTAAAGCTTTATCCTGGTATATATGCAAATAACTTGAGACAAAAGCATTAAGCACCTTTCGCCACTGTCCCACCTCAGCTGACAGCAAAGCGAGACTGGCCTGTACTGCTCGGTCTAGTCTTCTCTGGGCGCTGGGTGCCACTGAGATTTGATACTGCGAGTGAGGCTGTCCAGTTTTAGCCAGGGTTAAGGAACACTTGGGAAAATGTCGTGGGCTTTGCTCGTCCTCTGAAGTGCTTAAACAGGGTGGAGAGCCGATGAGAGTAATTGATAGAGAACATGGCAAAGACTTCTTCAGCTGCTCGGACTCTCGGACACATGGCCATTTACTAGCCTGTCTGCCTTTCAGGCAAGTGACCTAGGGTCTCGGAGGGCCCGTTACCTCCTTGGTCTGGTGGAATTAGTCCTACCTGCCTCGGCACGATCGTGAGGATGAGATGCAGAGCAGGCGAGGAGTGTGGGTGTGGTGCCTTTCACTCCTTGAAACTGTCAGCATAGAGGGGCTCCTGGGTGGCTCTGTTGGCCAAGCGTCCAACTCTTGGTTTCAGCTCAGGTCATGGTCTCCTGGGTCATGAGATGGAGTCCCACATCGTGCTCCATGCTCAGTGGAGAGTCTGTGTGAGATTTTCTCTCTCCCTCTGCCTCTCCTCTCCTCTCTCTCAGCTCCTCTCTCTCTCTCTCTCTCATCAATCAATCCTCAATCTTTTTAAAAAACCTGTCAGAGTAGGAAGGATCTTTAGGAATCACTTAACTAGGGCTCCTCACGAGTGCTGAGAGGGGTGTGGAGGGAGGCTTGGGGAGCATAGTGTGTATATATTATTTTGCCTGTCAGTGTTGAAAAATCCTCTGTGGGAAAAAGAGACTTTTTGTCTAGCATGGTGGGGGGGCCCAGGTGTTTCATAGAGGTGAGGTAGGAGTTTGGAAACCACCTACCTCCCACAAAATTTTCATTTTATAGACCCCAAGATAAGGTGATGTGCCCAAGGTCACCCAGCTACAGAGATTAATGCAGGCCCTAGTCCAGCGGCTGCCCTCCCCCCACCCCCCCGCCACACCGCTGTTACCACTGCCCAGGAGCGGTCCCCATGCCCTCTGGGATCTCCCCAAGCTGCCCTGTGCCACCGTGTCCATATGACCATTATCAAGCTGGGAGAAGCCAGACAAGGCTCGGACATTGAGAGGAGGCAAAAATGATGTTTGAGAAAAGGGAAGATGGCCCCGGTGGGGGGTCCTGCACACTGACAGGTCAGCTCCACATCACCCCCCCCACCCCCGGGGCAGTCCTTCCAAACAATTTGAGCTAATGCAGAGTGCCATCTGCATCCCTGTGGAGTAAATGGTCTTTGATGAAACCTTCATCTCTCTCAATAGCAGATTTCTATTTATAAAAGTCAATCTCCGTGTCAGATTCTCCCAAGAGCACAGATGGAGGGTTGTGGGGTCCTGGAGCGGGATGAGGCTCTCAATCGCTCCCAGTCATCCAGGTGGCGTGTGTTCTTTGAGTCTGCTTTCCGGCATTGGAGACGGTGGCACATAGCCACCTCTGTGATTCCTTTTGTGAACTTTGTAGACGCTGGGGGTTAGGCAGGTGCTGTGTAGGCCCCTTGGGCTTGCCTCAGAGAGACGTGCCCCTCTCTTGTGCTCCATGAGGGATTAAAGGCACATCCCAGCTCCAGCATACGGCTCCTTCAAGATATTCAGGCCTGCCCAGCAGCCTGGGCCTTCCTCCTGCTTCAGGGACCCGACTTCTGGGATTTCTGGCTTCTGTGACTTAGCTCCTCACACTTCTGCCCTGGTTTTTTCTCCCCAACACTGATGGAATTCTACCCTCCCCCTTGCCATACTCTTGAGTGCCTCTGCCCCTGCACCATGATTATCTTCCTGGACATCTGCCCCAGCCTTTGGTTCTGTCACCAGCTCCCTCCTGTTGTCTGGGTGCTGGGGGCCTGGCTTGGGGGATGGGAGAGAGCTGTCTGCTCGGAGTAAAAGCAAATTGAAAAGGGAGAGATGTCTTTGGATGGCCACAGAGCCCAAGGTCACAGCACTGGTTCTTAGGATGAAGGCAGCCCCTGTTGCTACCATTGCCGGGCCTCCAACCACCCCCACCCCGACATGAGATCTGCGTGATGGAACTGACACATGCCAACTATCTCGCCCCCCCCCCGGGGGGGGGCAATCGTTTGCCTTGACTCCAGCTGAAAGAGTTCAAAAACAAGAGTTGGGGGAACAAAAGACAGATACTGGCCAGGCTCTAATTTGTAGACTCTTCCCATCCAGAACAAACAACACGGTCCTGATCCCACATGATGGCAGCCCCTGCCACAAGCCCACCAGTCAGCTCCAGCCCAGAACAGCCAGAGGAGAAGGGGCTGCTGAGGTTGACGACACATTCAGACCTGTGCGAGGTGACCCAGGGATGATAGCCATTGGGAGACCAAGCTGAGGATAAGAACTATGACGTTTTTTGGGAGCCTGGGTGGCTCAGTGGTTAAGCATCTGCCTTCCGCTTAGGTCATGATCTCAGGGTCCTGGGATCAAGTCCTGTGTCGAGCTCCTTGCTCAGTGGGGAGCGTGCTATTCTCTCTCCCTCTGCCTGTCATTCTCCTGCTTGTGCTCTCTCGTCGTCTGTGTGGTCAAATAAATCAGTGAAATCTTTTAAAATAAATAAAATAAATGAAAATACCAACACGTTCCTGAAGGGGGTGCCTCCTGAGCCTTGGGTGGAGGTCTAGCATGTTCAGGAAGGTGCTAGGAGACCAGCCAGCTCCAACATAGCTTTTTTCAAATCAGGCAACACCATGAGTGCTTTGCCAATATTCGGTCATCCCGACCCACGCGGGCACCTTACGGCATAGGTATCTCATTTCCTCCTGAAGGGTTATACAGGTTAGAACCACAGATACATAACAAATATACTGATTCGTAATTGAGCTCTGAGGCGGTTGGTGTATTGCCCAAGGCACGCAGTGAGACTGAGACTGGAGCCCAGCGAGTGGAGCTTCCAAGTCTGTCTTCCTAGCCGCTTGTGCGAACTGCCCACATGAGGGAGCTAAGACAGTCAGGCCCCCTTTGCCCTCCACCACTAGCGGGCTAAGACTGCACATCAGTGTCTATGACAAATTAGCGGCTATGGTTCTCAACCTGGAGAGACTTGCAAATACTATCAGTGCCCGGACTCCACGCCTGAGAAAGTCTGGCTCGTGTGGCCTGAGATAAAGTCCAGCTGTGGTGAATGCAGAGGGCAGGGTGAACAGGAGTTGGGGGAAGCTCCCCAACTTAGAAACACGCCAGCATCTCTCTCCCATCCTGACACACAGCTACCTCCCTGCTCGGCCACGCCCTCCAGTTGTGGCCCTATCTCCTTCCTCTCTAACTACAACCAGACTTCCTGAGAGGTGTCTGCACTCCCCTCCCATTTCCTCCTTAACCTGCTGTGGGTTGGCTGTCCAGTGAAGCCAGCCTTGCTAAGGTTACCCTTTTGGTGTGACACAGTGAACCTTCCCGCTTGGGCCTCAGCCTACTGAAATCCTTGAATGCAGACGATGGACATCAACTGTCCCGGCTTCTAGAAACTAACCCATCTCCTGACCTCCGGAAACACAATGCATTCTCCTTGTCTGGGAGTCTCACCCATCATTTTAGATGGCTTTTTGTAACAAGCCATACAAATATGTTCTGAGGAGGGTCTCAGGCACTGCCCGCCTTGAGGAGCTGAGAGTCTTAGTAGCAGAGGTGCTCAGCGCCCTGGGGGCAACAAGGTGGTTCCTCCAAGGAGAAGCCCTGACCTCCTTCCCTCGAGCTGCTTCTCCCATCTTTTTGCATCTCTGACGAAAATAAGAAGGAGATCCGAGCTTCGGCTAGGTCTCTTTTCACCTCTGAGCAAAAAACCCAGGATGGCTCCCTTCCGATTAGAGACAGCTGGTTACTGGGAACAAGGTGTGGTTTGTCTGCCTCTGTTCGTTTTGCCAGTTGGTCATGGAGTCCCTTTGTAATGAGCTTCCGGCACAGGTGACTTATTTCCCGGGGTCCTGGTCCGTCTAAACACACAGAAAACAACTTTGAGCAGATATATTTTAAGGTTTTGGGGGCTTTTCTGTTTTGTTTTTTGAGGAAAGAGAAAGATGTGAACATAGCGGCCGCGAAGGGCAAAGGGAGAAGGGAGACACAGAGCCCCAAGTGGGCTTTCACAACCCTGAGATCATGACCCGACCGAAAATTCGAGAGTTGGACCCTCAACTGACTAAGCCACCCAGGTTGCCCCTGAACAAGACAGGTTTTAAATATTTTAAAGCCAACGATTCTCATGCCTTGTGCCCTGGGAGCTAGGCTTTGCTAGAATCTGCATAGGCTGGAAGGGTGGAGGTGGGGGAAGCGGTGAAGAAGGCCAGCGGGATTCTCCACCTGATGCCATGGAGAGTAAGGCTGGACACGAATCTCATGATTCTCTGCTGTTGGACATCGGAAGAGCCTCTTTCCCTCTCTGAGCTTTGGCTTTCTCCCCTGTTCTTGGGATGCTCCATGATTAGCTCCTGTGCCTCTAGTGAGGATGCTGGGAGATGAACTCTCTGTGCGTGGGCATGATCCTCGGCCAGAGGGAGACACTCACTACGGGCTGGGGAAACCGAACTGAATGGCATTCAGCTGTGGTGCAAGGCTCACTCCGGGCCAAGAGAGAAAGTGTGTGTGTGCAAGAGAAACTTGCAAAAAACAAGGCCTATCTCTGTGCACGTCTCTCCTCTGGGAAGGAAGGGGCCCACACAGTGACAATAGACACGGGCGCTGACTCAGACAGCCAGTTCCTGCCTCACTTCCCCTCGTTGCAGGACAGCGGCTGGGCGAACGGGAGGTCAGCCTCTGTGGGGCTCCGACCCGGCGTCTGGCTGAGAACCTTTCCTAGAGAAAAGACAAAGACCCCAGTTCGCAGACAGCACCCATCACTGGTCTGCCGTGACGGGATCTACTGGACCCAGTGTGGCTGTGGGTAGATGGTGGGGCAGAAGGAAGCGGGAAAGTAGAGAGAGAACCTCACTTGTCGAATCCAGCCATTGCTCTCCCCGGGCTGTGCAGCCCAGGGACCACTTCACAGGCAGCAGAGCATGTGACCGTTGGGGCCAAACTGACCCAGCCGGTGGTGCAGGAAACAGGGTTCGGGAAGAGTCCCTGGGTACCACCTGAGGAGCTGGGGACCGGGCTTGGAACAGCGTGGAGCTCCTCGGCCCCCTGCTCGCAGTGCGGGCCCACACACACTTCTCCCTCGCATGACGATTTGCTGGATGCGCGTCTTGGTCATCCACACTGCTAGGATGGAGAGAGCCGAGTCCTGTCACCCCTCTTCTGGAGCCGGGGAGTGAGCTCGTGGGGCGGAGGGTCGCATGCTCGGCAGAGGGGAAAAGGGAAGGAATGGGGGCCTGTGGAGGAGGAGGGCTTCCTGCACTGGGAGCTATCCTGAGGCAGCCCTGCGCCATCTTGGGGTAAAGTGGGTTCCCTTAGGACTAGAGGTATGCCAGAGGGGCTGCGCGACCACCTGGCCGAGGTGGTGTAAAAGGAGTTTCAAATGTGGGTGCCCTGGGAGGAGAGGGTGGATGTGATCACATCCCAACCCTGACCATCTGGGATTCTAAAGGGATATAAGAGCGACCCGAGGACTCTTTAGGGTGTATGTGAGAAATCCTGTATCACTTATTTCTACAAATCGACTTCCTGTACTTCTGCTCATTTGGCGGGGGGCGGGGTGTGTGTGTGGAATGCCGTCTGGTCAGTCTTGGGGCTTGACCCACCTCCTGGACTCCTGCTGAAATGTGAGTGTGTGTGTGTGTGTGGCGTGTGTGTGCGCACGCGCGCGTGTGTGTACGCGCGCAGTACCAAAGCATAGGGGGCAGGGAGGGGCTGGAAAGGGATGCCTAGCCCTAGTCATCCATTCACCCCAGGTTACCAGTGCTTCCTAATCCCAGTACCAGCCCGATCTCCCGGCAGTAGGGCAGACCAGAGTCAGAGTCCCAAGGCACCCCAGCCTCCCCCTCTCTGGCTTGGGTGAAGAGGATAAGCCAGTTATGGGAGGTGACGCTGTAGTTGCCTGCCTTGGCCATGGGCCTGGGGGCTCCGGTCACAGCTGCAGAAGTAGGCTTGGGATAAGGAGAGACTTTCTAGCAGCCTCTCCATGCGCTGTCTTGGAAAGGATGTGAGGGGTCTAGGGTCTTTGGACAGGCTGCATTTCCTGCAGTCACCAGGCAGGCCGTAGGGAAGACAAGGGCAAGCGAGAGCTGCTTTCTCTTCTGTGGAGGATGAGAGAGGAAAGAGCCCCCCACCAACCACCAATGGCCGCGGGATGCAGGCCTGACCCACCTGCAGTGTTCTCCCTCCTCCCCACCTCACAGCTACCTCCCTGGCATCCCATCTCTCTCCCTCCTGATGGGGTCCCTGCTTCCCCCCCCTCCCGCCCCTCCTCCAGCCATTGTCCACCCCCTCTGTGGCCAGAGTGCAACTTATAAAACGGACCCTGCCACTTCATGTTCTCCCATGGTAGCCCACTATCCACTGGGTGAAAGTGCATATTTCTCTCTCTTCTCTTTTGCTTCCTTGCTACTCTAAAAACAGAGCAGAGATAACATCGTTTCTCACTAACGCAGCTCTGACATTTCATAAATCTCTGTCCCAGACAACCGGAAAGGGCTATATTTAACCTTCTGTCTTGTAGCTTTTAATGGAGGGACTTGCTTCAGACGCTGCCTTCTAATGCCACAGGAGACCAGAATCTTTTCTTTGTTCTCTCAGGCCAGAACGGGCCTCTGCCTACAATTGGGTAATGCGGGCTGCTGGCCGCAGGCCACCTCAGAACAACCCGCCCCTCCTCTCTCTCTTTCTCTCTCCAGGTGAAGGAGCTCCTGTCCTACCCCCTGGAGTGTGCCCCCTCACCTCCTTATCTGCAAATACTTGAAAGTCTCCTTAGGAACCCCATAGCTGGAGAAGTGGGACGGCAGGTGAGCACAAGAATAGGATGGAGGAAGGGCCTGGAGGTGTTGGGCCAGGCCTGGGGGAGAGAGCCAGGAGAGACAGAAGATGTTACTGTCAGGGGTTTTAGTTGTGACCGTAGAGGGGGAGAGGAAAGCCCTGCTAAGTAATGTGCCAGGCCCTATACACAAAGCCTTGCGCGTCTTGCCTCATGTGACCCTGCCACAAACCTAGAGAGGCAGGTGCTCTCATTACCCGCATCGTACTCCATGGAGGACACTGGCGCCTGGAGCAGTTCGGCGGCTTGCCCAAAGTCACACATGCTTGACACGACAGAACTCTCCGCTCTGACCTGAGCTGTGGAGCCCAGCCCAGTAGACGAGGTGTTCTAATGGCCCTCGGGGATTACTCCCACCTCTTCCCTAGTCTGCTCTGCGGACCACAACTCTGGGGCCAGTCACCTAAACAAGGAGCCATAGCATTCTTTTCGCTCCCTCTGTCCCTGGACACCCAGGGTCCTGCTGCTGCCGCAGCCCCACCCTTGCAGCTCAGCTCTCCTACAATGTGGGGAAGGAGGAAGCCTTCACTGGGGGCCGACAAAAAGGTCAGCTCCTCTAAGGGACAGCCCCAGAGCCAGGAGTGGTAATAGAGTGGTAATGACAGTCCCAATTTGTTAGGGCACTTTATTGTTGCCAACCGCTTTCCTAGTCAGCAGAATTGTAGGGAAGGGAACTCCAAGGTGATCTTACTGGTACACAGTACAGCTTTAAAGGAACACTGAATTACAAGGGGAGAAAATTATTCACGGCCCTTCTCTTTCTAGCTTTCTGATTACATCAAAGAGAAGGTCTCAGCGTGGTGCTATTCTTCCATCTTTATAACTGTATGCTAATCTTCTTTAGGAACCGAGCTAGAGCAGGCCTCAGGCTCAAAACCACTGACAGGCAGTGATATCTACATAGGAATTAATTACTCCAGTTGGTTTCCACTATATTTACTTTTACAGTGACTTTCTCTTTGGGCAAGTGAAACTCCTGTGTTGGTGTTTGGCTGCCAGAGACCATTTCCTTTCGTAGAAATTTTCTTAGGCAAAAGACGTTGCTGTCGAGAAAAAGGTGAAATGAATCGTGAACAGAACTGGTGGTGCCCAGACAGGGCAGAGCTCGTCCAAGTGGTACCAGCATGGCGGAAGCTTGGACACCACTGGAACGTGCCAGTCAATCAGCACCAAGTTCCTCAGCCTGGCCTCGAAGGCCCTGCACGTCTGCCCCTACTAGTGTCCAGGACGTCGTTGTCCCTTACTCCCTGACCCTCCCCACAGGCCTGCCGGCTTTTGAGCGCCCTGTGCCCTTTGCAGTCTCTCTCCCACATCCCTTGACCGCCCATCAAACACAAACTCATTCTTCAAGACTCTGTAAATGGTACCTCCTCTAGGAAGCTGTCCTTTAAGCCAAGCACTAGGTTCGTTTCTTCCTCTATTAGAGTGTCTCTCCATGGCTATAATTATTTGATTATAGGTCGATCTCTTCTACCCTACTGATTCCAAATGCATTTTATAAGAAAAACTTAGGCAGGGTGGGGAGAGTGGGGTGGAAGAGGGAATACAGATCTGACTCAAAGTGAGGCCTGTGCACAGTGATTAGGCCCTGGGGACAGTCACAGCTCCTGGATCACTGGAATTGAGGCTTTCCAGATGCGAAACCAGAGCCTACACAGGCTAGAAGGCCTGTCTGGGGACTGCTGCTGGGGGACTGCTGCAGGTCCACTGTATTGGGGTGCCTTTGGTATTAACACCCTAGGATTTAGGGGCCACCTGGGTAGCTCAGTCAGTTAAGGGTCTGCTTTTGGTCAGGTCAAGATCCTGGGGTCCTGGGATTGAGCCCCTTGTCAGGCTCCCTGCTCAACGGAAGGTCTGCTTCTCCTTCTCCCTCTGCCCCTCCCCCCACTCATCCCCTCTCTCTCTCTCTTTCTCTCTCTCTTTCTTTCTATCAAATAAATAAATAATAAATAAATAAAATCCTTAAAAAAAAAAGGCAAACCACCCACCTAGTATCTAACGAAGGAGGCAGTACTGGCTGAAGGGAAAGTCGGGCTGTGACACTGTCTGATGACAGCCTCAGCTGAACCCACGAGAAGCTCTGGAACTGGACTGGTCCTTCAGAGTTGTTCTGAGTCAAGGCGAGGAGACCGGGCATTGGATGCAGGCCACCTCCGGGAAGGACCCCGGCCTGGGCAAGGCAGCACTCCTCTGAGGCGACAGCTGGGCAGGGCCCAAAGAGGACTGTCAGCAGAAGCCTTGGTCCTGAGGGGACCTGGAGGGCATCATTGTGTCTACCGCAGGAGCCTTGTCAGTGCCCCTACTCTGAGGTTCAGTGTTGGCAAGGTGGGGCGAAGAGATCAGTGGTTTGGAGGGCAGAGTGGTGGCCTAAGAGTTGGTGACTGGAAGAGCCTGCTAAACATTTATTAACAAGAATAAATGGCTGAGGGGCGCCTGGGTGGTGCAGACGGTGAAGCTTTCAGCTCAGGTCATGAGATCAAGCCCTGTGTCGGGCTCCCCTGGCTCAGTACAGAGTCCGCTTCAGGACTCTCTCTCTCCCTCTCCCTCTGACCTTCCCACTTGTACTCTTTCTTTCCCTCTCTCTCTCAAATAAGTAAATAATTTTTTAAAAAAAAGGAATAAATGGCTAAGTATGATGTTTTAAGCACTGTGCTTAGAGGCAGAGAGCCAGAGACAAACAAGTCACAGGGAACTTCTGGTATAACCGGGATAACAGATACGTAAAGAGACTCTTCCAGAACATTGTGGTAAGTGCTGTAATGTCGACTACAGACCACGCATCCCCAGCACTTTGTCTTGCTTCTCTTGGAGGCCCTATCATAGGACCCTTCCAACAACCCTCTAGGGCATGATTTATTGTCCTCACTCTACACATATGACAACTGAGATCCAGCGATTTACCTTAGATGTTATTGCTGATTAGATTCCCCCGAGCTGGGCCGGCCCCTGAACAGTCAAGCTTCACAGCCCATTCCCTCTCTCCCCTACACCAAGCAGCCCTCTCAAAGCCACGTGCAGTCCTTTGCACTGGCAAAGTGCTTAGTACATGTATTTCACCTGTCATAGCCCTATGAGGGAGCAACATTAAGATGTCAGAAAAAAGTAGGCTTTTACCTTTATTTTCTTAACCTGCCTGCTATGCTTTCAGAAATAGATATATTCTGATCGTATTTAAAACAGTGACATTCTTTTTTATTCTGGATTTTTTTTTTCCCCTACACATTCTTAACCACCTGTGAAATTCTGCCATTACACTCATCTGTTCTTCCATAACTTATCTCAAACGTGAGAAAATTATGATAAAGACCCAGTTAGTTCCTTTTGAGCTGTGAAGGGGGGGGGGTGGTTTTGTTTGTTTGTTTGTTTGTTTTTAATTTCAGCCTCACTCAAAAGGCAAACTTTCTTGATTTGAAACATTAAAATATGAAACCAAGAATATCTCTGATTTTATGTGTGATTAATACTCTAGGAGAGGTTTTGACTTGTTTGTTTGGCGGGAGGGATTGTGTAGGCTGAATGACGGGGCATCTAGAGGCAACTAAAAATTACCCTTGAGGAGCTGGGTCTTGAGAAGGGCAGCTGCTCCTTTTTTCCTCTCCACCCTGAGGCCGCACCCTCTTCCCACCTTTGTGTCCACCCTCCTCCTCAAACTCTAGGCCCAGTCTCTTTCTTCTCTTCTTTCCCCACCTAAAAGATTTCCTATTAACTGTCATGGGTGGCCCCATTTGAGCCTATACTAAAAGAATTCTAGCATCTCTCCCAGTGAGTTCCACTGTGGTCCGTCTGGCTCCAGAGTTCTCCTAAAGCAAGGCTTTTCTCTAGAGTTTCCCCAGCAGAAGCTATCACACTGCAGAAACCCAACAATGGCTCTATGTTACAGAGGACAGAAGTCTCCATATGTTCCCAGAGAGAATAAAGATGTCCGTGCCCAGTGTGCCTTCATTTGTCATCACTATCACAGGACTATAATTAAAATTTCCTCTCTCTTTACAACTACCAAAATACCGTGCTGCTCTCATGGATTAAACAAGGGAGCCCTCATTTCTACCCATTTCCTTGACTTCTTCATAGAGAGCTTACAATAAGTGATGGCAGCCAAAGTGGGGTTCAGGGGTCAACTTTATGCTTTAAAGATTAGCAAGATAAATAAATCACCCTTATGAGTGTATAATTTTCAAAGAGTTAAAAACATGGCCCTCATTGAACTATATAATGATCACATTATCAAAGACTGATTTAACTCAGTAATGAAGGAACCAGCATTGTGATAATGCTGATTTTTAGAAAAGATAATGAGACTCTGACAGTTCCTCAAGAAATTAAACACAGAGGGGCGCCTGGGTGGCTCAGTCATTAAGCATCTGCCTTTGCTCAGGTCATGATCCCAGGGTGCTGGGATTGAGCCCCACATTGGGCTCCTTGCTCAGAGGGAGTCTTCTTTTCCCTCTCCCTCCATCTCTCACCCTTCTCATTCTTTCTCTCTCCCTTTCAAATAAATAAATAAATAAATATGTAAAAATTAGGGCACCTGAGTAGCTCAGGCAGTTAAGCATTTGCCTTCAGCTTGGGTCATGATCCTGGGGTCCTGGGATCGAGCCCCACGTCAGGCTGTCTGCTCAGCGGGGTGTCTGCTTCTCCCTCTCCTTTTGTCTCTCCTCCCTGCTCATGCTCTCTCTCTCTCAGATAAATAAAATCTTTAAAAAAAAAAGAAGTTAAACATAGAATTATCATATGACCCAGCAATTCCCTTCTAGGTATAGACCCAAAGAATTGAAAACAAGCCTTGAACAGATGCTTGGATCTGAATGTTCGCAGCAGCATTATTCACCATAGTCCAAAAGCTGAAACAACCCAAACATCCTTCTGGATGAATGAATAAACAAAACATGGCATATCCTGATAATAGAATAGTATTTGACCATAAAAGGGAGTGAAGTTATAATCCATGTCACAATATGGTTGAGCCTTGAGGACATGCTGCTAAGTGAAAGAAGCCAGACACAGAAGAAGAAATGTATGATTCCACTTATGCAAAACGTCTAGAACAGGCAAATTCATAGGAACAGAGAGTAGACCGGAAGTTACCAAGGACTAGGAAGAGAGAGGAATGGAAAATTAGTGCTTCGTATTTCCGTTTGGGGTGATGACAAGTTTTGGAAATGGACAGCGGTAAGGGTCGTTAGACAGTGTGAATATAGTTAATGCCACTGAATATGTGTCTAATGATTAAAATGGCTTATTTTATGTTATACCTAGCTTACCACAATAAAAAAAATAGTTAAAAAAAAAGACATGAGAGACAAAAAGATGTGAGATACTTTAGAAGAATGCTGGAATAAGATCAAAAAGTTGGATACAAGACTTGGTGTGTCTCTAAGATAATAAACCTGTGAACTTTGGTGTTGTCTTTCCTACGGGACAGAAATAACTTTCCTTTCTACCAGAAAAAAATCCTTCACAACTTGCCAGCCTTCTCCAAGGTGACTTTTTACTTTACAGAGTGGACCGTAGTCAATAGTGAATAGTCAAGCAGCTTCATGGACAAGAAGTTCATACGTTCTTGAAAGAGTGCTCAGCCCCCTTGACTGCCTTGTTCTCAAGTTTTCTATCATATTTTAACACCTTAGGTAATACATGACAAACCATGCTCCCATGTGCACCTCCATGAAAGAACCTTAACTTCACTTGAAATTTGAAGCCCGATGGCATTACTGTCTTGGTGGCATCTTCTGTGTGGCAGCCAGCAAGGGTAGTACCAGTCCACACATCAGTCCCCAGTCAGTCCATAATGGCATATTACCACCAGACCCATCTTTCAAAGCACAACTTTCATTGTGTTCCTACCACACAGAATTGAAATGACTTCTGGTCTAGCCCGCACTTTGCACACTGGCTCATGGAGGCCTCTGGAATCTAGCGGGATAGAGATTTGGAAAGGAGCTTTCAAATCCCATTGCACTCAGCCCCAACCAGGGTGGTCTGCCCAACTCTTTGCTCTGTCTCAGACCTTTGCTCAGACAGATACTCTACCTTTTCATCCCTGGCCCATTCTTATCCTTTTTTTTTTTTAAAGATCTTATTTATTTTTGACAGAGAGAGAGGGAACACAAGCAGGGGGAGTTGGAGAGGGAGAGGAAGAGAAGAGAAGCAGGTTCCCCGCTGGGAGCCCGACGCGGGGCTTTATCTCAGGACCCCGGGATCATGACCTGAGCCAAAGGCAGATGCTTAACGACTGAGCCACCCAGGTGCCCCCATCTCTTATCCTAATGGGTCTACGGCGTTTTCCCAAATTGTATTCATCCATATGCCACTGTCATAAATTTTGTTTGCTATCTGCTCTCTATTCTCTTCTCTTCTCTTTTTCTTTTCTTTTCACTATCTACTCTTGGGGCACCTGGGTGGTTCAGTCAGTTGAGCGTCCAACTCTTGATTTCAGACCAGGTCATGATCTCAGGATCGTGGGATCAAGCCTCTCCTCAGGCTTGATCTCTGCGCTCAGTGCCGAGTCTGCTTGTCCCTCTCCCTCTGCTCCTCCCCCCTCAAATAAATAAACAAATTGATAAAGAAACAAATAAATAAATCTATGAAAATTAAAAATAATGTACTCTTTCAAAAAAACTTGGGGGCGCCTTGGTGGCTCAGTCTGTTGAGTGTCTGCCTTTGGCTCAGGTCACAATCCCAGGGTCCTGGGATCAAGTCTCACATCAAGCTCCTTGCTCAGTGGGGAGCCTGCTTCTCCCCCTTCTGCCTGCAGCTCCCCCTGTTTGTACTCAATCTCTCTCTCTCTCAAATAAATAAATAACATCTTTTTAAAAAAATCTACTTGCCCAAAGCTGCAGGTTTGATGTGCTTATTAAAGAAAAAGCTTATTTGTGTACTATCTGAAATCACATTTATTTACTGCTTTATTGCGTTGTAATTGTTTGGTATGTTTGGCCTCACTTGAAGATTGTAAGTTCCTCAAGGACAGGTACCATGGCTTTGGCATCCCTCCAGCACACAACACTGATCTAAGCCCTTGGCATGTCCCCACCATGTACCCTTTGGTTGACTCAATGTCCCATCTTCTTTGGTAAGCTTCTCATCAGAACACAGATGGCTTTCCTTTATGTCCCTTCGATGTGCACAGAAACATTGAAGATGTACTCCCAGTCCTCCAGGGACTGATATTCTGGCTGGGGGAACAAAAGCAGGTGTTTGTGTTGAGACAGGCCAACCTAGCTCCCTCTTGGCCACCCTCCACGTGTGTGACATTGAATAAGAAGCCTCCCTAGCCGTCAGTTTCCTCACGAATGAAATGATGACAATAATGATAGCACCTGCCTTGCCTACCTCCTAAGACAGACCGGAGGCTCCAGTGAAGCACTAGTCATGTAAGTGAGTTGTACACAAGAAAACGATACCCATAGTTTAGTCAAATGACTCCATGAAAATTAGTTCGCAGCACAGGATGGCCAAATAAAGGTCACAGGGCAGTTTCCCAAGCTCCAAATTAGTCCCTGTAGCACTCATTCACTAATGGGCGGAAGGATTCCAAAAAGCTTGCTTGAGATGGGTTGTGAGGCATGAGTGGAAGTTCAGTAGAGCTGGGAGTGGGGAGGAGTGGCCTATCCAGGTATGGAGGATGAAGGAAGCAAACTGAGTAAGGGAAGAAAGATGGAAACCTGCTTGGAGCTGGTGAGGAGGCTAATTGGGCCACACAAAGAGAACTGGGAAGGGGCAGTGGGAGAAATGCAAGGTGTGCCCACCTTGTGGAGGCCACCAGTGCCAGGCTCAGGTGTTGGGCCTTCCAGCTGAGAGAAGTCACTGGGTAGCTCTGGAATGAAAGGGCATGTGAGGAAACCACGCTGTAGAATGCAGATTCCTGGGTGCCTCGGTGGCTCAGTCAGTTAAACATCTGACTTTGGTTCAAGTCCTGATCCCAGGGTCCTGGGATCGAGTCCTGCATTGGGCTCCTTGCTCAGTGGGGAGTCTGATTCTCACTCTCCCCCTGCTCCTGCTCTCTCTCTCTCTCTCTTTCACTCTCAAGTGAACTTTTAAAAATCTTGAAAAAAGAAGAATGAAGATTCCTCTAAGATCAGACTTCTTGTCCTCCTCATCATCTATGTACAATTTATGGGTTTTCTTGTGAAATAAAATTCAGGCTCGTTAGACAAAAAAAATCAAAAGTAAACCAACAAGTATTTAGAGTGAAAAATGAAAGTCCACCTTTTTTTTTTTTTAAATAGTGTAGTTGCACATTACACAATGTAGGTTTATTTACTTATTTATTTATTTGACAGAGAAATCACAAGTAGACAGAAGTAGGCAGAGAGGCAGGCAGAGAGAGAGAGGAAGGGAAGCAGGCTCCCTGCTGAGCAGAGAGCCCGACTCGGGGCTCAATCCCAGGACCCTGGGATCATGACCTGAGCCGAAGGCAGAGGCTTTAACCCACTGAGCCACCCAGGTGCCCCAAAAGTCCACCTTTAACTCACCCCTCCCCTCTGCTGGCCAATTCCAGTCTCTTACAAGGACTATACCTGTTATCAACATATTGTGACTCATTCCAGATCTTTTCTTATTAATATACCTACTTGTGTGTATGTGTGTGTCTGTGTCTGTGTATATATGTATCCTTTTTATACAAATGGGTTTCTACTGTACCTTTCACACAGAGCTTTGATGTTTTATAAATTTAATATATCAATGGACATCTTTCTATGACCGGATATCTTTTCTTTCGGAAGGCTGTATAGCATTCCTTAGTAAGATTATGCCACCATTTATTTAACCAGTCCCCTATGGATGAAGACTTCTGCAATTAATTGTGCTTTTTCTTTCTACCTTTATGTCTTCAAAGTAACATATGCACATAGCAAGGGAAACTAAACACTAGTAGAGTACTTAGTGAGAAAAGTAATTCTCCTGCCTATCCCTAACTCTCCACCCAACCTCTATAGCCTCTCTCTCAAGAAGCGTCTATGGTTACCAGTTTCCTGTGTGTCCTTTTGGAAATTGTCTATGCATATACGTGTGGGAGAGAGTATGCGTGCACGCATATGTGTGTATGTGTGTGTGGAGAGAGGGAGGGAGAGAGCAGAGAAAGAGAGAACATTCCATATAAGCACATATCGTGGCTACATGAGTCTTCTTTTATTTTTACATGATTCTTCTTAATGGCCACGCTGCAATATATCGAACCTATCTTCTGTCGAAAGGGCTTATTGCCAGTACACAGCCATTTTGTGTGCTACTGCCATGTATGTCTTTGTTCATGTATCTTCCTGTGCACTGCATCTCCAGTGTAAATTCCTAAAAGTGGCATTGTTGGGTAAAAAGGAATGTGCGTTTATTTATTGTTTTAAAGATTTTATTTATTTATCTGACAGAGAGAGAGATCACAAATAGGCAGAGGGGCAGGTGGGGTGGGGGGAGGCTCCCTGCTGAGCAGAGAGCCCAATGCGGGGCTCAATCCCAGGACCCTGAGACCATGACCTGAGCTAAAGGCAGAGGCCCAACCCACCGAGCCACCCAGGCGCCCCAGGAATGTGCATTTAGATTTTTGACAGGTAACGCCAAATCGGCCTCCAAAGAAGTTGTTCTTGTTGATCCTCCTAATGGCCATGAATGAAAGTTCCTGCTGCTCCGTACCTTCTCTCCCTTTCATGGCACATAATAAAATCTTTCATCCACACTGGGAAGAGGGGGAAAACCTGAGCTGGTTGTGCAGGAGTGTGGTCAGGGAAGGCAGCGATTGCATGGTTGTCCTCCATGAGTATGTTGAGACTATCCGAACAGCCCAATGGTAGACGTAACTTCACAAACATTGTGTCCCCAGGAACTTGCTGGGGGTACCTGGGAAGGACTCATGATCTGCATCCCCACATAGCACAGGTCCTTGACTGCCAAAGAGGTTCTTTTGTTTCCTGACACCCTCTTTCAGCTTCACCCAGAACCTCTTCTGGATCACCTTGTGTGCATCCCCAGCCAGGACTGGGAAGCCTGGATGGCATTCTTCTGGAGGCCCGGCCTCCAGCAAAATGCATTTTCACGACTGTCCTCATGTTCACATGCACACACCAAAAGGATGGGGATGCGGACCTCAAGACCCAGGCTCAGAAGCTCAAGGTCAGGCCTTCTGATGCACAGTCCTTTCAGGGTCTGGGTTCCCAGAGTCTGTAGATCAGTTGGCCTCTTCCAGGTTGCAAGAAGAAGGATGTGCTTCAGTGTCCTTGGGTGGCAGGGCATGAGTATCAGGAGTCACCGGTAAGTGAAGGAGAGGAAGCCATCTTGCAGCCATTATCCTTCACGACTGATGCCTCAGGAGCACTGGACGAGCCAAGCACAGTGCTGCCACTTTGACCACTCATCTCTCTGCCACTGCCTCTCCTGCCACTTCCTGTGGTCTTGCGTTGCACGCTCCCCATGGCCTCTGCTTTTTGCTATCTCCCTGGGCATCTCCTGGTTTCTGGGCCAGCCCACCGCATGGGCTCCTCCATACATAATGCATCACATTGTCTCCCCCAGGAAAGGACTCTCATGGGCTCAGTTGGTCACTCCGAGGTCTGGAACATCCCTATCAGTCTGGGTCCTCATTGCAGAACATTCAAAGACCACTGGGCACTCTCGGTCCCAGCTGAAGATGGCTACCACTGACTCAGGCAAGGGCTCCCTAGTCCATTCAGTCATGACCAAATGCGCAGTGCCGGGCACAGTGTAGACACTCAACATAATATGTATTGAATGAGTGGATAGGAATCCAGAATCAAGGAATCACTCCTGTCCACTTTGTTCACAGGGGGGCTGTAGGTGAGGCAGGCACACAGAGCACTGTAGGAGTCCTTTCTGATCCATTAGGCTAAAGGCCAAATCTGGCAAGTTAATTACCCGGGTTTCTGATATACTTGTCTCCAAATATAGAGGGGTAGTGTAGTATATGGAGAAGAATGCAGGGCAGGGCACCTGGGTGGCTCAGTAGTTAAGCGTCTGCCTTCAGCTCAGGTCATTATCCCAGGGACCTGGGATCAAGTCCCAAGTCAGGCTCCCTGCTCAGCGGGGAGTCTGCTTCTCCCTCTCCCTCTGCCCACCCCCCACTGGTGCTTTCTCTCTCTCAAATAAGTAAATAAAAGCTTTAAAATAAATAAATAAATAATAAAAAAACTTTAAAAAGTTAAACTTTCTGGCTTTATCCACTAAGCTCCCAGTAAATGAAATTACGCTCGCATTTCTAGAGATACATTTGAATTTCTCATGTCAAATCCTATCACCTCCAACACTTCCTCTTATTGATGTTCATTACCAAAGGGGGAAAAAAAGCCTTTCCTTTCTTTTCTTTCTGCTCGTCCTTTAGCTTCGAGACAAGGCAAGCCATCTCATCAATTTGGGAACATTCCTTTTAAATACTCACAAATTCGGTCTCGCTCTGTTAGTGCCACACCTGAGTTCTATTTTATTCCCTGGACTATTCCCCTATTTTTTTTCTTTTTTTTTTTTTAAAGATTTTATTTATTTATTTGACAGAGAGAAATCACAAGTAAGCAGAGAGGCAGGCAGAGAGAGAGGAGGAAGCAGGCTCCCTGCTGAGCAGAAAGCCCGATGTGGGGCTCGAACCCAGGACCTGGGATCATGACCTGAGCCGAAGGCAGCGGCTTAACCCACTGAGCCACCCAGGCGCCCCTATTCCCCTATTTTGATTGGAATTGATTACTGGGAAAGGCACCTCCTCTACAGACATGGGGCTCTGGCCAGGACCCCATGTGGTGGTAGGAAAAGTATCTCTAATACACAGGCAGTTACAAGTCATGTCCCGGGGAAGGGCCTCCTTACACTGCTTTCTTCCAGAGGCTAAGGTATTCTCTAGAGAGTGTGTCCCACAGGTGATTCACCTCTCCACTGATGGGTGTTGAGATTTAGTTCTTAAAATTCATTCTTATGGGGCGCCTGGGTGGCTCAGTCAGTTAACCTGCTTTTGGCTCAGGTCATGATCCCAGGATCCTGGGATTGAGTCCCGAGTCAGGCTCTTTGCTCAGTGCAGAGCCTGCTTCTCCCTCTGCCCCTTCCCCCTGCTCTTGCTCTCTCCCGCTCTTTCTCTCAAATAAATAAATAAAATCTTTACAAATAAAATAAAATTCATTCAACAAATAAGTACCCACTACACGACAGGCAGGAAGTCAGGCCTGGGGATACAGAGGTGAGCAAAACAGACGAGGTCTCCCATTTCCCCTGATTACCAACAGTGTGGCAGTGAGTGTTCTTGTCTCATGTATCTGTGTGTACATGTATGACTATTCCCCTAGTAAAGCTTTATGACAGCGCAGATACTGGATCAAATAGTGTGCCAGTAGTTACTTTGGAAACATACCAGAATATTGCCCTCAAAAAAGGCTTAAAACTTTACATGTCACCTTTTCCCTCGCCCATTGCTCTGCTAGGTATGTATCCTAGAGAAACTCATGCAGGTGAACAGTGGCACATAGATCATGAGTATTCACGACAGCCTTGTTGATGAGAGCAGTCAAGTTGAGAAACAATGGGAGAATAGATAAAGGACGTTATTGTACATCCAAACAGTGAAAGGAAAATGCCTGACCCAGAGCTACCTGTATCTACATGAGTATTTCTCACAGACCTGAAGGTGAGCAAAGAAAGCAAACCACAGGGCAGCTGGGTGGCTCAGTCGGTTAAGCGTCTGCCTTCGGCTCAGGTCACGATCCCAGGGTCGTTGGGATTGAGTCCCTCATCGGGCTCCCCACTCAGTGGGAAGTCTGGTTCTCCCTCTGCCCCTCTCCACCCTCTTGCTCTCTCTCTTGTGCATTTTATGCCCAAGTTTTCATATCCAAGAGACCACCAAAGAGCCAAGCACCGATGCAATCGCACGAGGGTTTATTTGACAAGCTTAAGCTTGGGCCCAAGTATACCCAACACAGCGGAGTAGGGACTTGGACCCCAAACCAGATTACAGTCAGAGTTTTTAAAGGCAGAGTAGGGGTGGACTCAGCGGTGGGTGAGGACAAAGGGGATTAGGGATGGCATAAGTCTCTAAGGACTTTCTGAAGCAAGTTCTCCAGGACCTTGAGGGGCTAGCTATTGTTGGGAGAGAGGTTATTTATTACCAATAATAAAAATCTTCTCTTGAGACCCTTTAGATGTATATCAGTGGGCCATTTACTTGGGAATGATTCTCGACACTATCTTGGAGGCTTAGAGATAAAGTTTCCTAAAGGAATTGTTAAAGTAGACTTACAGGATTCTGGTCGGACCTGTAGGGGTAGGGGGTCGGTCAGGCTAGGATTATCCTTAGTAAAACCTCAAGATGAGGGCAGTTAAGTCCCCAGGGGAGAGCCACTCTGTCTGTTTCAAGGGCTTGTCAGTAGGTGAGGAATTTTAATGATTTTCTTCTGCCTCTGTTTCCCACATCAGCTAAACTTGAGGTGGGATGGCCTTAATTTTCTCGGCCTCCACAGTGCACACACAAAAATAAAGAAATAAAACCGTTAAAAAAAGAAAGCAAACCACAGAAGGATATGTATAGTTCTATAGAATGTATGTGAAATTGAAGAATATGCAAAACAGTACTGTATATTGTATTTTGTTTATGACAATATACAGAGTGCATTTGAAAGCATTCATGTACATCATAGATATCCGATTCAGGAGGACAGCTACCTCTGTGGGGGAGGGAAACATGACTAAGGTACGCAGTGGGCTTCCACTGAACCTGTAATATTTTATTTCTTTAAATAAAAGTTCTGGGGGGCGCCTGGGTGGCTCAGTCAGTTAAGCATCTGACTCTTGGTTTTGGCTCAGGTCATGCTCTTGGGGCTGTGAGATTGCACCCCACTTAGGGCTCAAGATTCTCCCTCTCCCTCTGCCCCTCCCTCACCCCCCTGCTCATGCTTGCTCTGTTTCTCTCTCTCTCAAAAAAAAAAAAATGGAAAGAAAAGAAAAGAAACGTTCTGGGACAAATATAGGGAAATGTGTTTGTTCCTAATACTTTTCTGTGTGCTTGAAATAGTTCATCAACTAAAAAAAGAAGAATAAAAGCAGGGCAGAGGTTCCTGCTGCTCCTTTTTGCAGATGAGGAAACTGAGGCTCAGACAGGTTCACTGCCCAGCACCTCTTGGAGCCCACCCTTTTGTCCAGAGGCCTCATACAGGTACATCAGAAAGACCTATAACCTCTGTGGGAAGAGACCTTGTACCCCGACTCACTGAGAATCCCCTTCTTTCCCAGACTCCAGTATAAATCCTTGGAATGGATTTATGATTCTTTGCTTCCAGGCCCAAGAGGATGACCACTGAATTTTCTTTCTTGCCACTCTGATGCTGGTGCCTGCCTGGCTGTCTGGGGCTTCTCTGGGTACACTCGAACCAAGTGTGATGAGTGCTTAGGGCAAAGGTCAGATCGAATTCTGATTTGGCAATAGCCTTTACCATGAGCCCACCATTGCAACATAGGTACGGTGAGAAGCAACAGCATTGCAGAGCACTTTCTGGAACCGCTCTGCCTCTGGCCAGAAGCATTACCCCAATGAAGTGACACAATGGGACCATCAGACCTTATCAGCAGCACTTGGCCTAAAACAGAAACTAGGAGGGGTAGGAAGGGCTCTCCTCGGTGCTTGACCCTGTTGCCATGGCCCCTGTTGCCATGGTCCCCAAGCACTTTTGCTTATTATTTCTTTCAATCATTTGTGGTGTCCATTAGCAAGCAAGATCTAGAGACTCTTTGAGGCAGACCAGGAAGAGAGTGGTTAACAGCAAAAACATAAGAGAGAGTAGGGCAGTAATTAAAAAAAAGTGTGGGTGGAAAGAATTTGGTGCATAGAAACAGGAGGCCCAGAAAACAGGTTTTTGTTTTGTTTTGTTTTGCTTTGTTTTTTAAGGAATCTTCTTGAGATGTCATAGACTGAGGTGGCTGGGTGAGAATCAGCTCAGAAGTACCCATTTTGGAGCTGCCATATGTTACAAGAACAGCAACTCCGTGCCCTGGATTTTCCAGAAAAGTCCTAGTTTTGAGTATTTGGTTCTGTTTGTCAGACCGGGAATCCTGCTTTGAGATTCAGAAAATAAGGTCACTGTGGTTATAGGAGCTCTATAAGTCATCCAGGAAAGGCTAATTTAGAATTCACTCTGCCCGAACTA
This sequence comes from Lutra lutra, assembly GCF_902655055.1. Taxonomy (NCBI): domain Eukaryota; kingdom Metazoa; phylum Chordata; class Mammalia; order Carnivora; family Mustelidae; genus Lutra; species Lutra lutra. The sequence continues at coordinate 48,799,710 of NC_062296.1, read as the reverse complement.
GTTGGCAGGGAATCCCCCCAGGGCCTGCCCCTGGGTCCCAAAGACCCGAGCAAAGTGGCCCTTTAAACCAGCCAAGGAATTTCTAAGTGCCTCTGGACTCTGTGCCCCTCCACACCCCGATAGCCCTCCAGGGAGGGTGTAAGCAAGAAAAGCCTAGGTTTGGACCCCCTTGAGCCCCGAGTTTCAACATGCTTTGCATCAACTCCGTCAACTTGGGCAATGCTCTGAGCCTCAATTTCCTCCTCTGTAAAATGAGAACAATACCCATGAAAGAGGGTTTTTCCGAACATCAAATGAGGTGTTAACCTTTCAAGCCTGTACAGATGTTAGCTGTTACAATTCATTCCCCCATTCAACAAATCAGGGTGCCTGGCCAAGGGATACAGCCCAACCCAAGGCCCACACGAAAGACAGGGTCGAGTTTCTCTTGGTAAAAGTTGAGTCTGACTGCCCTGTAGAGTGAGAGCTGGGGAGACGGAGCTGGAGGCCCACTGGGGGGCTTCTGCCGGCCCCAGTAGCCTGGACTTGGGGCGGTGGCAGCGCTGGCGAAAAGCGGTCAGATTCTGGATCTCTTTTGGAGGCAGAAGAAATGGAACTTGATGATGGACTGACGTTTGGCAGCAAGGAGAAGGCGAGTAGTTTAGCTAATTGTGTGCCTAGGGCTTGGGCCACTGGAGACAGAAAGACAGTCCCAAGGCTGCTAGGGAAACCACGTGGAGGCTGCATTTCTCCTCTCCTCCCCTTCGGTAAAGCAGGGCAACTGAATGGTAATGATTGCGAGGCTTCCATCTGGGTGATCTGCCCAGGGTCCTTAAGTTGTGTTCACTTCAAACTTTGGGGTCTGTGTTTCTGGTTCTGAGAGGCTAGAAGAGAAGAGAGCCCGCAAGGCGATGGGAAGACGGGAAGGGTCAAAGACAAGGCTGGATTTGAGAACACAAGTTAACCATGCTTTAGGGTTTTCAGGGGAATTTCACACCAAGTATGTGGGGTCATATTTCGCTAATTCGGGCCCAGAGCCATGTCCTGATTCCCCCAGTCCAGTGCTTTGACTGTTTACCGCACTGCCAGATCCTTAACATTTGGAGCGGCGGGAGGGGGAGGGAAGCGCTTCTCTCCATGAAAAATAAGTTCTAATAGACATTCCAGGCCCTTCTGAATTGCGTCGGTTTGTTCCATTTGCATTGAGAACGATGGGTAAAAGAATATTTGTTCTTTTCCCACACTACTCGTCCCCAACCCACATCAACAGGGCTTTCATTTCTCCATCCTAGCAGGCCCACCCTCCAGAAGCTATTATCTGCTTGACAATCGGGTGAGACCTCCTGTCTTTTTTTCCTCTCTCAATTAAACTCTAAGGACTGAGGTTCCCATCTGCCTTGGAGCAAACAAATCTTTTGTTCTGTTTCCCAGAAACTGGAGCTCTTTCTTTCCCCCCTTTCTCCCACCTCTATAGTTCTCTTTCTCAAAACACTTCACCCTCTTAGTGATTTTTAACTGCAGATGGCAAATTAAATGGGTTTCCCAAACCTAGATCTAGCCGTCTCTCCGAAGCCTGCTGCTTTCACCCTGCCTCCACCCATTCCTGAACTAGGAAAGAAAAAAAAAGAAAAGAAAAGAAAAAACCACACGCACGTTTTCTTAAGTTCTTATTTTTCTCTTTGTCAGCTGTCTTACCTTAACAGGAAGGTAGCCAAGTTGCTGGGGAGAAATGGCAGTGCGCAGTCCCACTGGGGCTTCTCTCCCCACGGTGGATAATGATGTCTGTCCCGGAGCATCGTGCATCATGGCACCTTCCTCCCCTATGTGAAGACAGGGGTAGGGGTAGCGGGAGACGCCAACGTCTCTGCTGAAAGCCGAGCCAGGAGCCGACAGGAGCGGAATGGCTCTCCAGTCACACATTTCTGTGGGATCTGAAGATGACAGGAAGGAGAAGGTGTAGATGGAAGAGTGCAGGAAAGGGGGGGTGAGGAAGTGGAAGGCGAGAGGGGTGTTTGCGAGCAGAAATAAAACTGTGAAGAGAATAAGAGAAACTGAGGTTTTTTTGAAAACCATTCATAGTTTTATACTATCATATAAACTGTTAGAATAAACTATTCCAATATGTAAAATAGAAACCTAAGGAAGGGGGTGCCCAACTGGGTTAGTCGGTGGAGCCTGCGAGTCGATCTCCGGGTGCAGAGGTTACTTAAAATTAAATCCTTAGAAACATAAAATAGGGGTGCCTGGGTGGCTCGGTCAATTAAGCATCTGCCTTCGGCTCGAGTCACAATCCCAGGGTCCTGGGATCAAGCCCTGAGTTGGGCTTGAGCCTGCTTCTCCCTCTTCCCCTCCCTCTGCTTGTGCTCTCTCTTGTTCTCTCTCTCCCCATCAAATAAATAAAATCTTTAAAATAAATGAATAACTAAGTAAATAAATAAATAAAATATAGGTAAAGTTTTATTTTGTAAAAAAATATCACATTTGTTGTTAAAACCTCAAATAATACTGGAGGATTTCGAGTGAAAAGTACAAGTTAGCGTCCTTTCCTCTCCCTCTCAAAGCCCTCCTTTTCTCCCACCAACCCCCGCCCCGGGAAGCCATCTATGGTAACAGTTACTTGTGTGTCCGCAGACTTCTTCAGTGCATATATAAACATATGTGTGCTTTCTTTTTTATTTATAGTTTAAATTTCAAGTAGGCTCCGCGCTCCACGTGCGGCTCACCATCCTGAGATCAAGAGTCGTATGCTCTGCTGACTGAGCCAGCCAGGCACCCCTTGTATGCTTTCTATATGCACAAATGAGATCATACTGTACATGCCGGCCATTCCTTGTTCTTGGTTTTTTTTTTTCTTACACTTAACAATAACACTCTGAAGTTTTCCCAGTTCTGCTCATAGAGATCTACTTCATTCTTCATAATGGCTGCATGGCATCCCATTGGATGGATACCCTGTGGTGTGTGAAACCCATCCTCTGTTGATGGACATTAAAGTGAAATTGAAAGTCCAGCACAATACTATCCAATAGAAATGGAATGTGGACCACAAATTTGAGCCACCTACGAAATTTAGAATTTTCTAGTAATAGCCGCATTCCTCCCCCCTGATTCAAAATGCCACCTTTATTCTACGTTACCCATGTGTAATACACCTATATTATACATTTAGAAACACCCATATATTGGACACCTGGGTGACTCCGTCCATTAAGCGTCTGCCTTCAGCTCAGGTCATGATCCCAGGGTCCTGGGATCCAGTCCCGCATCGGGCTCCCTGCTCAGCAAGAAGCCCGCTTCTCCCTCTGCCTGCAGCTCCTCCTGCTTGTGCTCTCTCTCTCTCAATCTCTCTCTCTCTGACAAATAAATAAATACAATCTTAAAAAAAAAGAAATGCCCCTATATACATGAATTTGTTTTGGACAATTTTATTTCATTTACTGATTTGCCAGTTTTGACACCAGTAACCTGCACTTCCAGCAATAACATGTAAAAAGTAAAAAGAGAGTGATGAAAGTATTTTTAATGACATGTTACATTTCACCCAATATATCAAAAATATTATTTTAACATGAAATCACTATTAAAAATTATCAATAAAGCATTTTTACATTTTTTTGTTTCATATTGTCTTTTTTTCCCCGAAGATTTTATTTATTTATTTGAGAGAGAAAGAGAGAGAGCCCGAGCAGAGGGGAGAGGGAGAGGGAAAAGCACACTCCCTGCTCTCCTGGGATCATGACCTGAGCTAAAGGCAGACTGAGCCACCCAGACGTCCCTAAGTCTTTATTTATTTTTATTTATTTGTTTTTTAAGTGGGCTGCATGCCCAGTGTGGAGCCCAGTGCAGGGCTTGTGCTCGTGACCCTGAGATCGAGATCTGAGCTGATACCAAGAGTCAGATGCTTAACCGACTGAGCCACCCAGGCACCCCTCATATTAAGTCTCTAAAATCCGGCGTTTGTTTTATACTTACAGTGCATTTCACTTCAGACTAGCCAATTTCAAGGGCTTAAGAGCCACGTGTGGCTGGTGGCTACTGTACTGGACGGTAGAGGTCTGGTAGGCAGAGGTCCAAAGCGTCCCCACGTTTGCGGTGGGTGGGAATGGATTAGAAGGGAAAAGGCTGAGGACGGAAACCTCAACTTCACCACTCAGGGCAGCTCATGGGGCCTCTTGGGGCTGTGGTATGTGGACCCCCGGTCCACAAGAGCACAGCTGAGGTGAGCAGGAAAGGGCCTACTCCTGCAGCCATTGTGGGCTCTAGCTCTGTGGGCCACTGAGATAAGGAGAGGGCCCTGAGTGCTCAGGGGGTGATTTTCTGGAGGCTGTCCAAGATTACCCTCCCTTTTTTGGCCTCCAGAGATGTCTCTGTTCACAGCTTCTCTTCGTACTTCTCACTGTACTCAAGTCCCAATGCCCCATTTCCTTTTTTTCAAAAACAAAGCCGTGTGGCAATGGCTGTCTGAGGAAAGCCTGGTGCTGGGGTCGGGGAGGGTGTGGTGGGAGGAACCCACATCGCGGCTTACTCAACTTCGAGGTCTCAACCCGTGGCCCCAGAGCTGCCACGGTCTCTGGCGACAGTGGTGGCAGCCATGGCGGCACAGCCCAGAGCGGGGAATGGTGAGCATGGGCACGATCGCGGAGCACGAGGGGATCCGTGGCGGGCTGTGAGTGAACTTGGGGCTGACACCCGGCTGGGTGCTGGCAGTGTGGGAGGAGGCAGGTCGCTAGAGAGGGCTAGGGACCAGTTTGGGCCTGGCCTGAACATTTGCACTCCGCAGCGGGCCTGAGGGCTCGCTCGCCCCTGCCTTGGCGAGAAGCTGAGGAATGTGATTATCCCCTGAAGGGCAGCATGCTGTCCCTAGGCAAAGGTGGTGGCCACATGCCCACTGCCTGACCGATTTCCAAACCTGCCCTACCCTAGCCTATCCCTCGTCCACTGGCCGGCTGCCAGAACCAAACCCATGGCAGTGGGCTGGACCAAGGGCTCAGAGTGGACTCAGGTGTGGAAGAAAGGAATCTCTTCCTATGGCAGCTTGGGAGGGAGCCCCTCTTTACCAGCCCACCCCCCGGTTTCTCTTTGGTGGTATCGGTGGAGGGGGGCGTGCACCAACATTCCTCTTTCATTCCTACTCCTGCCTCCTCCAGCTCTGTGGCCTAGAAACTCTTCACAGTATCAGACTTCTGAGACACACAGGAGAACCCGGCTGCTTTCTGGCTGGGTGCAGGAGCTGGAGCCTCCCAGCGAGTCGAGCCTGGGCCAGGGGAAAAGGACAAGGAAGACAGAGCCACTTCACAGCAAATGAAAATCCCATATGCATGTCAGGGACTCACCCTAGCTTCCACTGTTCTATCCCCCTCCCCCAGCTGGCCAAAGGGTGGGACCTCTGCTGACTAGGACTCTTCCCCGAATGCTGGTAGCTCAGCACCCTATACAGTTCCCTTAGATGGATGGATGGATGGGTGGGTGGGTGGATGGACAGATGGGACAGATAAGGCAGATAGGTGGATGGGTAGATGAATGGATTAACATGTTCTAAATACCGTCTTTGCTGTACCATGTACTCCCAGTGCTCTAAAACTCAAATTTTTCACATCATCACATCACATCTAGTCTAGGCACCTAATCACTAACCAAGAAAAGGTGAGGAGTATAGCCAGTCAGAAGGTTCCTGAGCATAGGCTGGGGGAATGGTTTCACAGCCTTGCCTCTCCTCATGTTACCGCTATTAGGATCTTCTGGGCTGACTCAACCTACCCTGAGAATCGAGAGCATGGGGGTTGGTTTCAAGTCTCAGCCCCCCTATTGCCTATCCATGTTGGTTCACCTCTCCGAGATTTAGTACTTTGTTCTGTAAAACGCAGCTAAAAATACCAGCTGGGATTGTGGGAAGGAATAAATGGGAGAAAAAATACACATCAGCACATTAGTAATAGAATTTCCATCTTGTGAAGGGAAGTGAGAAATGGGGTTGGGGAAAGAATAGGATAATTTGGAATAGAAGTGATAGAGATCTTTGAGTTTTAGTTTAAATACCTTTATGTATTTTAAAGGTATTGCATATTTTGCAATATGCATATTTTTTTCATTACTCATTTACACTTAAAATAATATGTTTTGTTGCCAAAATTTAAAATCTGATGTATAGTCTTATCATTGTCATGTTTTATCAATTGCTTATTTTCTGACCTGTACTGGAAACTTGTGCTCATATTGAAGTTTAGTTTAAATGCCAAAAAATAAAGTATCATGTTGAATACTCTGAAATTGCCCTGAAACACTTGAATATCAGCAGTTTTGGATGGTTCAACCTAATACGTAAAGTGCTTTATAAAGTGTGAAACACTGTAATAAGGAACCTTCTCTTAGTCTTCGTTATTCATAAAAGATGTGATTTGAAAGTCAGAGTATTATTTTAGCAAGAAGTGACTAATCCCTTTCATCAGAATACGGGTCAAACCAATGGAGGCAGCCACTGCTCCACAAATCACAGATACAGGCATTTCCTGGAGCAGTTTGGCCTGGGAAATGGGGACCGGGTATTTTCAGGAGGCTAGACTGGCTCTTGGAAAGCAAAGGAGGGGAGGAGCAGGAAGACTCGTGGCAGCTCCTCCCCAGAAATGATTTACCCACAAGAGCACGGTGGGAACCGGTACCTTCTCCTAACCTGGGTGGGAGTGCCCACTGCCCCGCTCAAGTTCTAAGGCAGAGATGGCCTAGGATGAGCCTTCCTTCCCACCGACAGAGCCAGGGACTGGGAGGAAACAAAAAGCAGCTGCCCATCGGCCTTCGTCTCCCCAGTGGCAGCTGTAAGCCCAGCTCCTCTTGATCCAGCAAAGATCCAGGCCTGCCAAAGCTCCAATTTGTGGCTGATGGCCACAGTGGCCATGGTGGGGGGTTGTGGGGTGAGGACATCTCCCACTGTCTTGTATATCTGGTGGTCAATCCCAGCCCTAGCTGTACAAGTCACTGAGATTTCAGGCCAGTGACTGACTCTTGACTCTTGACTCTTGTGAGGAGTCAAGAGAAATGCCCATCGATGGACCAAAAGACCACTAAAGCACCAAGCAAACATTTATAGAACACCTGTTCAGTGTTTCCTGGCGAGGGCGTGATGGTCATTTTGCGCGGGATTTCTTTGCATTTTGTGCAATTGTCCTTTGTACAAGACCGTCCCACACGCTGCAGGACATTCAGCAGCAAGATAAAGGTAGGGTGCGCCCCATAAGCTTGAGAGCTGAGTCTGTTCCCCTGCCGGGGCTCCGGAACTATGGGTTGACTTGATGGCTGGGAGCTACCTCATGAGCCTGGTGCCTGGGTGATCGATCCTAGCTGGGCCAGTGGACTCATGTGATGTTGCTTGGACAGGGCCTGGGACCCGAGGAAAGAAAAGCCAGGGTAGGGGCACCTGAGTGGTTCAGTTAAGCATCTGCCTTCAGCTCGGGTCGTGATCCTGGTGTCCTGGGATTGAGCCCTGTGTCGGGTTCCCTGCTCAGCAGGGAGTCTCTTCTCCCTCTGCCCCTCACCTCACTCATGCTCTCTCTCTCTCTCTCTCAAATAAATAAATAAATAAAATCTTTAAAAGAAAGAAAAGCCAGGGAAAACATCCCCCAAGAGCCACCCAGCTGGGGTTTCTGCCCCTGGTGGGCAGGGGCAGGACCCCAAGTCCTGGCCAGCCTTGGCCAGAGAATCCACCCAGAGAGTGGGGCCAACTCAGCAGCCCAGTGCCCGAGTGTCAGTTTCCCGGTGTCCACCAGGATGCCTGACGTGTTCAGGGAAGTGCAGGTCTCCCAACTTGAGCTGCAACGGAAGCTCCCCCTAGCACAAAGGGATTTGACCATTTGTGTACTTGGATGAGGAAAAAAAAGACAACTGTATCTTCACAAGGCTCTATTTGCACCTTTGCTTCCATTATGAAGTCAGGCAGCACCCCCACAGTAGTATCAGCAGTACCTGTGACTCTGTTTCCAGTAGGAGCCACAGAGATTTTGATATTTACCATTACCATTGGTTACCATGCTGCAGACATCTTGAAGTACTGTTACACTCGTGTCTACTTCAAAATATGGCACTTCCTGGACCCACCACTAGATCGTGCTCCTTTATGTGCTAATAATGAAACATGTATTCCAGTGTTATAAATTTTAAAACAATTCTTTTATTGTTACATTAGTCACCATAAAATACATCATTAGTTTTTGATGCAGTGTTCCAAGATTCATTGTAAAACATAGATGTTTTTTAAAAGATTTTATTTATTTATTTGAGAGTGAGAGAGAGCATGATTGGTGGGGGGACACAGGGAGATGGAGGAGAAGATTCCCTGCTGAGCAGAGAGCCCAATGCAGGGCTCGATCCCAGGACCCTGAGATCACAGCCCGAGCTGAAGGCAGATGCTTAACCAACTGAGCCACCCAGGGGCACCAATTTTAAAACATATATTAATAAATGTCTTTAAGTATCATTGACTTCCTTTGTAATCCTATGTATCTTATTTTACGCTCTCCATGAAGGGATCCATAAGTCTCCTCTGACTCGCAAAGGAGTCTAGGCTATAAATACGTCACAATTCTTGTATTAGAGAGTTGGCAGGAAATCAGGCCGATCGGGGTTAACAGGGAAGGCCTGGAATGCAAGGAGAGGCACCATGGATGTGCGCTCATAGGCACCAAGGGGTTGCTAAAGTTGTGTGTTTTTTTTTTTTAAGATTTTATTTATTTACTTGAGAGGAGGAGAGAGCACATGCATAACACATGAGTGGAGGGGAGGGGCAGAGAAAGGGACAGACTCCCCACTGAGCAGGGAGCCCAACGCAGGGCTCTATCCCAGGACCCTGGGATCATGACCCAAGCCAAAGGCAGATGCTTACACAGTGGAGACACCCAGGCACCCCCATGCTAAAGGTTTTAAGCAGGAAGCTGTCCAAATGATGCTGAGGTTTCCAGCCTGGGATTCTAGAGAGGGTGGCAGCGTTAATAGAGAAATCAAGAGGAAGGGTTGATTAGGGTAGGGGAGAGGGTTCTGCTTTAAACATATTAAAATGAGGGCTGAAGAAATGGACACCCAGGTGAAATTGGCTCTGGGAAATGCAAGAGGGCAGACTGGGAGAGTTGCCATAGCAACAGAAAAGATGTGGGGCTTATCCTTTGGAGTAATTGCAGTCATCGGTTATCGAGGGAGAAAGGGCAGCGAGAGAAAAGAAGCCAAGGCAAGGGGCAGTCCTAGGCTGACTTCCCCAGGAAGCAGAATCTGAGACAGAGCTTTGCACGTAGGTTTGTTAGGGACAGTTCCCGTGAGGGAGTGAGGGAAGCAGGGCTGGTCAACAGCAGGAGTTGAACTGAAATCCACTGGACCTGGACACCTCGGCTGATCCCATGGGGAGCTTGGAGTTGGGCTGGTCCTTCAGATGGCTCCAACTGAGTCTGGGCAGCTGGGCCTTTCTCTTCCCAACACTCTTCCCCTCCCCAATCTATTGGCGAGTCTGTGGATGTCCAGGCCAGGGGTGTTATCCTGGAGGGGACCCAACTGTGAGCCATCAGTCAACACCTCTGGCAGCTGGGGAAACGAGTGCCTTGGTCCCGATAGGGGTGTCGGGCAACTCAAGGTCTCCCGTCCCGCCCTTGCAGAAAGTACAACTGGCTCCCCCCTCTCCCCCCCCCACCACTGTGCAGGCCCCCGCTGGTTACGGGGTTCCAGGGACAGGGAGCCAGGACCTAAAAGGAATTTGAGTCCTCCATATTTTCCCATGTGGGTCTCAGCTGGGCAGGTGCGGGGGAGGGAGAGGTTGGAGGGAGCTGAACCACTGTGGTCCTCTGCAATGTTTTTAAGAGATCACCACACTCAGCAAACCTAACACTACAGAAACGTTTTCTGTGGTCTCTGAGTCCCTCCCTTCTTCCCGGGGTGACCCACATCTCAAAGAGGTGGATGTCACTACAACCGAGGTGGGAGCCCTGCTTACAGGGCCTGCGGGCTCCCCAGGAAACGATAGTGCGAGAGCTGCCTTTGAAAGGAGGTTGGGGCTTCCTTTTGAAAGAGGGCGATCTGAAAACTTGACTTTTGATTTTGACTTTCATGTCCTTACACCAAAAAAGCAAACGAAAGAGGCTCCTGCACTGACCAGGCTTAAACTTTGAAACTGAGAGAAGCTGTAGGAAACTTGAACCTAGGAAAAGTCCTTCCTTTCTTCTTCCCTTCTTTCCACAAAAATATAACAGGTTCTGAGTGTGCAAAATGATCAGTCAAAAAGACCAAGTGTGGCCTGAAGGCCAGCTGTTGAGGTTTTCTGTTCCAAATTGTTTTTTTAAAAATAATTTAGGTTAGTTGTCAATTCACTTGCTAAAAAAGAACAAAAAACCTTAAGATCTGACCAAAACAGATATGTTGGCTAATACTGAGGAGTGCTGCCCCCTTGTGGGGCGGGCATGGGGCTCCCCAGTTCCCCTTGGGCCCCAATTCGGCCTGCTTCTCTCCTTAGCCTGGGCCCTGTCAGGTCAGCACTTGTGTTCACAAGGGCTAGACTCCGCAAAGCTGCATGCTGGGCTGTGACGGTGGCCGATGTTATGGCTCTACCTACAAGGCTGTCTCCTCTGCCCTCCGCGCTCACCACCTAGTGGGGGACTTGGCCTCGCCAACCGAGACCTTGCAGACCCATGTGTACCAAGGGACAGAGAGACAAGAGTCCCATTGGGCCTTGGCGGAAGGAGCCCCAGAAGTGGTCGAGACAAGCTGGGAAACGTACCGAGATTCTAGAAGGGCAGATGGGCTTCCGCTGGGTGAAAGAGGGCAGGGGTGCGGGGGAAGAGGCATGTCCGCACAAAGGAACAGTAGGGGCCAAAGAATGGCGCTTGCAAAGGCGATGAGGGACATGTTCCAGCTAACACTGAGGAGTGCTGCCCCCTGGCGGACAGGGGTGGAAGGCAGCTTGAGGAGGACTCTTCGGCCGGGCGGAGGAACTGGCCCCTTCCCCTAGAGGTTCTGAGGCAGTGGCACGAGCTGATCTGACCTGCGTGACTAGACGATGACTCTGGTGGCCGCGTGGAGAGCAAGATCTGAGGCAGCGATGGCAGGCAGGAGGTTTTCGCAGCTGTTTAGGTGAGAGGTCACGGCGCTTTGATTTGGGAGCTGCCAGCGTGTGGGGGGGAAGGGACGGATTCAAGAGGGATTTAGGAGGTCAGATTGATGGGTGGGGCGGGTGTGTGTGAACACAGCCCAGGTGGTCAACATCACAGGCAGTGAAGGAGAGTAGTCAGGTCCTAACCCTGGCCCTGGCCCAAACCGTAACCCTCCAACAGCTTTCAGTCGTGCTGAGGATCAGATTCCTGGCAGTGACCTGCGAGAGCCTGAAGTCCATCTGGCTCCTGCCCTCCTCTCTGACATTTTTCTTACTACACTCCCCCTCCCTCCTTAGGGTCATTCTTTCCCACTGCAGGGCCTTAGCACTTGCTGCTTCCCGGGCCAGGCATGCTCTCCCACCATGCTTTGCGTTGTTCCAGTCTCCTCTGCTTCAGTGTGAAGTCGGTGAAGGCAGGGGCTGTGTCTGTCGCGGTCACCATGGTATCGCTCAATGTTTGTGCGCCCAGTGCAAAGAAAGGACCCAATAAGTATTTGTTGAATGAACGAACTAATTATTTTGGCACCTATCGTGCATCAGGTTCTTTGTAAATATTAATTCATTGACCCTTCAATACATCCCAGTGATTTCGATGTGATTATTAGCCCATTTTGTAGATGAGGAAAATGAGGCACAGAGAGATAAATTGACTTGCCAGAGGTCACGAGGCTTAGGAAGAGAGGGTTGGGATTTGACTTCCGATTTATGCTGGCTCCCCTACAAACACATTGGTTCAAAGTGTGCATTCAAATAGGATCTTTTCTTTTTTGGAGAGAGAGAGAGAAGGAGCATACATGCATGTGAGCAGAGGACAGGGGCAAACAGAGAGAGACTCTCAAGCAGGCCCTCTCCACCCTGACCCAGGGCTTGATCTCAAGACCCTGAAATCATGACCTGAGTTGAGATCAAGAGTGGATGCTTAACTGACTAAGCCACCTAGGCGCCCCCTCAAACAGGATCTTAATCAAGAAGGTCTAGAGTGCAGGGCACCTGGGTGGCTCAGTGAGTTAAAGCTTCTGCCTTTGGCTCAGGTCATGATCCCAGGGTCCTGGGATCGAGCCCCGCATGGGGCTCTCTGCTCAACGGGGGAGCCTGCTTCCCTTCCTCTCTCTCTGCCTACTTGTGATCTCTGTCTGTCAATGAATAAATAAAATATTTTTTAAAAAAAGAAGGTCTAGAGTGCTATCCTTTCACATACACTTTCACATGGCCTGACTTGGGCTTCCCCAGGAAGGAATTGAAAGCATTCTGGTAGCTTCTCGGCTGGGGTCAGCTACACAGCTCATCCCACTTTTTCATTCTTATTTCTTAAAAACCCCACAGATTTAGAGAAGTACCTCAGAAAGTGAAGCAGAGTTTACCTCAGTGAGAAAGTCATCCCACCCCAGTGGGAGCTACAGCAGAAACCCGCAGGACTGAGCATCCCCTGGAGGATTCTGGGAACAGAGAAGAAAAATGCCTCCCTCTGGTCCCACTCTTTTTTCTCTCCCAACTTCTTGCTCTGCAGAGTATGGCCTGAGAAGCAGCAGCAACAGCAGCACCTGGAAGGCAGTTAGGAACACAGAATCACAGCACCCACCCTCTCCCCACTCACTGATTCGAACCTGCATTTTAGCAAGATCTCCAGGGGGTTCAGATGCACAAAGTCTGAGAAGCGCTGGCCTAGAGGGCAGCCTCTGAGCCTGACATGGCTCTCACCAGACTGGAGCTCCCTGGGGGTACTCGCAGTGGCGACTCAGTCAGTAATCACTGAATGACTACATCTGTGAAGGAGTCTAGTCACATACAGCCAGCTTAGGCACAGATAGAATCATTTACTAGGGGCACCTGCGTGGCTCAGTCGGTTAAGTGTCTGCCTTCGGCTCAGGTCATGATCTCAGGGTCCCGGGATCGAGCCCCACTTTGGGCTCCCTGCTCAGTGGGGAGTCTGCTTCTCCCTCTAACCCCTCCCCCTCACTCCTGCTCTCTCTCTGTGTCTCTCTCAAATAAATAAATAAAATCTTTAAAAAGGGAGACAAAAGGAATCATTTACTAGGCACGTTGGGCAGCCCTGCCCCCTCCTGTCACCCACTCCTGCAAGCCACCCAACGCAGAGGTCCAGCCCTGGGACTCCCTCCTGGCCTGTGGTCCCATGAGGGAGGCCCAGCGACAGGAAGTTTATCCAGATAGGCCTTAAAATTTGGATAGGATGTTGAACGGGCTTGTCCCTTCCTTGTTCCCTCAATCTTCTCCCCCCTAAGAAGGAACTTCTGAGGTGCCCATGCTCTGTTTGTTGCTCATCTCCCTGAGGGCATGGCTTCCTCAGCACACATTGGCCTCCCCAGCCCCTGTGTCACTTCTCAAATGGCCCCCTGGAAGTTGAAGTCCCTTCCAAGGTGGAGAAGGTGCTGCCAGGTGCTGGTTACCAAGCCTCTCTGAGTGTGGAACCAAAATAAACCCCTGTTGGTATGGAAACGGGTCGAATTATTTTAAGAAAAAAATTGCTCCTTCATTAAGTCTCGTTGTTATGGCAACCGGGATTAGGAAAGTAACTTGGCCAAGGAGGTTATGTGCAATGTTTTGGGACTGGGAGCTTTGGGAATAGTGGAAAACAATTTGGGAGCTCATTCCCGCCCCCCCCACCCCCGGTCACCACTCCCCTTGGCTCTGCCCAGATAAGACTCAGCCCGTTCCTCCTGGTGTATTTGTGCTGCGTGGCTGGGGGGCCACTGGCAGGGGAGCTGCCTGTGGTGATCCAGACCAAGGTCATAACTGATATGTGGGAAAGGAACTGAGCTGGGAAGAGGATGTCTTGACCAGAGATCCAGCCCTGTCTGAGTGTGCACTCGGGCCTCCCACTTAGCTGCAGGAGGAGTGCCTCGACTTCCCTGCACTAGGGGGGAGGTGGGAGAGTTGAAGACAAATTCCAGTAGCTACTCTGATTGGGTCTTCACTGTGCCAGTTACCGCGCCAAGTTCTCGACACGCTCACATTCAGTCCTCAAAACGACCCGGCCAGGTGCTATTAGCTCCATTTTATAAATAGGGAGACTGAGTCTTAGGTCAGTGGCGTGACTTGCCCAAGGTAACACGGTAAGTACAGACCTGGGATTGGAATCATAGACTCTACTTGTGTTCTCTGCTGAAAAGTCAAGGGACTGTTAAGGTGAAACATGGACCCAAGCCATTATCTTCTGCCCTCCTTCAGGCATTCATTTATAATTCATGTCACCAAAAGTCCTTTACTGAGTACCTACTCTGTGCAGGGTCCTGAGGAGAGTATGGACATATTACACTTCCTTTTTGCTTTTTTTTTTTCCTCCTTTTTTTTGAGTGCAGGGACCATACGCTGTTTTAATCTGATTGTCTGGTGGCAATATAAATCATTGATTTCATAAACATTTTTTCTAGTGTTATTGAGAAATAATTGACATACGTCACCATGTAAGTTTAAGGCGTACGTATGGCGTGCCTATATGGATTGATTTACATATATATGTCATGATCACTACAGTAAGTTCAGCGACATCTGTTTTCTCATATCCGTAACAAGGAAAAGAAAGAAGAAAAGAAGAAGGGGGACACATTTGTTCCTTGTGATGAGCGCTCTTGGGATTTACTCTTAGCGGCCTTCCTCCGGCCACGCTCACCACGTGCTGCGTTCGTCCCTCGTGCTTCTTTGTCTGGTACCTGGAAATTTGTGCCTTTTCACCACCTCCCTCCAACTTCCCCCCTCTCTCCCCACCTCTGGTCACCACCAGTCTGATCTCTGCTTCTGCGAGTTTGGTTTTGTTTTGTTGTGAGATTCCACATAGGAGTGAAATCAGATGGTCTGTGCCTCTCTCGTCTTTCTCGGTCTGACTTCTGTCGCGGAGCATAATGCCCTCGAGCTCCATCCCATGTTGTCGCAAAATGGCAGGATTTCCTCGTTGTTTTTACGCCGAATCGCGGTCCGTCGTGGATGCATCTCCAGCTTCTTCGCCCACCCACCCACTGATGGACCCCGAGGGTGTTCCCGTGTCTTGGCTATCGCGGATAACGCTGCTACGAACATGGGGGTGCAGATCTTTTCGAGTTAGTGTTTTTGTTTCCTTTGGATATATTCCCAGAAGTGGAATTCATGGATCATATGGTAGTTCTTTTTTAATTTTTTGAGGCTCTTCCACAATTGCTTTTTGCCTTCAAGGAGCCCAAGGAAGAGTAGGGGAGAAGTCTTGCAATAAGGTGGGTATGGACTCAGGCAAGGCTCCTGGCAGCGGGGGAGGCATAAGTGCCCCTAGACAGAAGGAGTAATGAATCTGCCACTCCTCAGGGGAACCCTGTTCTCCTTTCAGATTCCCTCTTCCTCTCAGATATTCTGAAGGGCTCCTCAAACTCAGGAAACACTGGCCTTTGGAGGGGGCAGCAGAGAGGTTGGAGGGCTTAAAACGACAGAGGGGAGGGGCAGTGACGCCTGGGGGATTCCATCGTTAAGCGTCTGCCTTCAGCTCAGGTCATGATCTCAGGGTGCTGAGATGGAGTCCCACATTGGCCTCCCTGCCTCAGCTGGAAGCCTGCTTCTCCCTCTGCCTGCTGTTCCCCTGCTTGTGCTCACCCGCTTTCTCTAACAAATAAAAAAATAAAATCTTAAAAAAAAAAAAAAAAAAAACAGAGGGGAAGGGCAGAAGGGGTGGATATTCCAAGAGTTAGGAAGGGAGAGCAGTCAGGGGCCCAGCCTCCGTTCTAGTTCTTCCTTCCTACCCTCGTAATCTGGAAATGCGTCGTGAACCCTGGAAGCTGCAGTTTAGAAGGCTGCTGTGAGTGTCTTGGTCCTACTGGAAAAAGTAGGCTATAATCCGCTATGTCCGGCCCATTGTGTGCCGAGCTTTGTTAATGCATAGCAAATCTGATGCTTTTGAAATTGCCAGTTAGTATTAAATAAATAGCACTGGAGCCCTTTGCCCTCTTTTAAATCTAGACTCCAAGAGGCTATTGTTGTGAGATTATTGCCACCCTGTTGGGTGCTAGTTTGCTTTGTGTCATGCAGAGAGTGCCAGAAGCTGAGGCCTCTCGCTGAATAACAAAGGGCCTATTAAGGAGCCCCTCACCCACCTGGAGACAGAGCAACCCAGGACCCAGCAGGGGCACCCTGGCCCCAGCATGCTCCTGTCAGTTCTCACCACGGAGCACAAATAGGGAGACGCCTGGGTGGTTCAGTCGGTGAAATGTCGGCCTTTGGCTCAGGTCATGATGCCACGGTCCTAGGATCGAGTCCCATATCGGGCTGTCTGATCAGTGGGGACCCTGCTTCTCCCTCTGCCTGCCGCTCCCCCTGCTTGTGCTCTCTCTCTTGACAAATAAATAAATAAAATCTTTAAAATTTTTTTTTTAAAAAGA
Source organism: Lutra lutra (assembly GCF_902655055.1). Classification (NCBI taxonomy): domain Eukaryota; kingdom Metazoa; phylum Chordata; class Mammalia; order Carnivora; family Mustelidae; genus Lutra; species Lutra lutra. The sequence continues at coordinate 48,783,264 of NC_062296.1, read as the reverse complement.
GCACAAATAGGGTCCAGTCCATCCACACTCAGGAGACCCAGTGAGGAAGCAACCCCCCCTTCACACACCCAGATGCAGTATTGAGGAAGGGAGTAAATTTGCTGTCACTTGAACATCTCCACCCCTGTGTAATCTACACTGTAAGGTAGATTGCTATTTTTTTCCATCTTATGGAAGATTAAAAAAAAAAAACAACAAACCGAGGCTCCAGAAGGGTAGTGACATGCCCATCCATTGTCCCACAGCTGGGAAGTGACAGAGCTGAGATTAAGAACCACAGAAGTTCTCAACCTTCACACCTTCCTGGGCGGGAAGAACCATCCAGAGAACTGCAGTATGACTCTGTTGACTGCCTTAACACTCCAAGCAACTGTTTATAGTCAGCCCTCTGCTTGCAGTCCCACTGCCCCCTGAAATCACTGGGGATACAGATTAAGAAATCCTATCTGTTTCCTCAGGCTAGACTAAGAAATTAACTGTTAGATCTAAATTTCAGTGGAGGGCTATTGTTTACTAGCTGCATGGCCCGGACAATTTACGGAGCCTCTCGTCTCCTTTTTTTTTTTTTTTTTTTAAGACATTTTTTGAATTGGGGCACCTGAGTGGCTCACTTGGTTAAGCAACGGCCTTTGGCCCAGGTCATGATCCCGGAGTCCCTGGGGATCGAGTCCCACATCTGGCTCCCAGTTCTGTGGGGAGTTTGCTTTCCCTCTGACCTTTTCCCTCTCAGGCTCTTTCTCACCGTCTCTCTCTCACATAAATAAGTCTTTTTTTAAAAAAGCCTTTTTTTTTTTTAATTTGAGAGAGGGGCACCTGGGTGGCTCAGTCTGTTAAGCGTCTGCCTTCAGCTCAGGTCATGATCCTGGGGTCCTGGGATTGAGCCCCGTTTAGAGCTCCCTGCTGGCAGGAAGCCTGCTTCCCCTCTCCCACTTTCCCCAGCTTGTGTTCCGTCTCTCGTGGTCTCTATTTCTGTCAATAAATAAATAATCTTCTAAGTATATAAATAATTTGAGAGAGAGAGATAGCAAGAGAGAGCACGAACCGGGAGGAGAGGGAGAAGCAAGATCCCCACGAGCAGGGAGTTCAACACGGGGCTCGATCCCAGGACCCGGGATGATGACCTGAACCAACGCAGACACTTAACTGACTAAGCCACCCAGGCGCCCCTCTCAGTCTCCTTTTTAAGATGAACGTTTGTTCTAGGAATTAGAGATTATGTATGTACAGGGCTTACCTAAATGCCTGACATATAATAGGGAATCAGTACAGGGTTTTTAAGAGGGAGCCAGAGGCTAGATCTTGGTAAGGACTTTGCATTTAGTCTGGTATGATGATAAGCAATGGGGGGGATATACTGGGGAGCAATATTTTTTTAAAGATATTTATTTATTTATTTATTTATTTATTTATTTATTTATTTATTTGACAGACAGAGATTACAAGTAGGCAGAGAGGCAGGCAGAGAGAGAGGAAGGGAAGCAGGCTCCCCGCTGAGCAGAGAGCCCAATGTGGGCCTCGATCCCAGGACCCCTGAGATCATGACCTGAGCCGAAGGCAGAGGCTTTAACCCACTGAGCCACCCAGGCTCCCCTGGGAGCAATATTTTAAAAAAATATTCTTTATGTCAAATAACAGCTTTATCGAGATAGAATTTACCGTGCTGCATACTTCAGCCATTTAAAAGCTTACAATTCAGTTATTCTTGGTATATTCCCAGGTATGTGCAACCATCACCACTATCTAATTCCAGAAACATGTATATACATTATCCTCTCAACCCCCAGCCACTGGTAACTACTCATCTACTTCCCATCTCTATGGACTTGCCTACTTTGGACATGTCATATCAAAAGGAATCCTGTAATGTGTACGCTTTTCTGACTGGCTTCTTTTCCTCAGCATAATGGGTTCAACGTTCGTCCATGTTCCAAGATGTAACAGAGCTTCATTCTTTTTTATTGTCCGGTGACGTTCCATTGTGTGTGTACACCACCTTCTGTTGATGTGTTCATTCATCCATTGAGGACAGTAGGTCATCTCCCTATTGGGACTGTCATGCATAATACTGCTATAAGCATTCATATACAAGCTCCTGTGTGGACAAAGGTTTTCCATTTTCTTGGGTACAGACACCACAAGTGGGATTGCCGAGTCACTGTAGTTACTCTCCGTTGAGTCATTCGAGGAACTGCAGCCTGCTTTCCATGGAGGCTGCACCGTTTTACATTCCCTCCAGCAGTGTATGAGGGTTGCAATTACTTCACATCCTCACCGACACATGTCATTATGTGATTCTAGCCATCCTAGTTGGGTGTGACGTGGGATCTCCTTGTGGTTTTGGTTTGCATTTCCCTGGTGCCTAGCGATGGCGAGCATCTTTTTATGTGTTTATTGATTATTTGCATATGTTCTTTGGAGTAATGTCTATTCAGATCTTTTGCCTGTTTCTTTTTTTTTTTTTAAAGATTTTATTTTATTTATTTGACAGAGAGAGATCACAAGTAGATGGAGAGGCAGGCAGAGAGAGAGAGAGAGGGAAGCAGGATCTCTGCCGAGCAGAGAACCCGATGCGGGACTCGATCCCAGGACCCTGAGATCATGACCTGAGCCGAAGGCAGCGGCTTAACCCACTGAGCCACCCAGGCGCCCTTGCCTGTTTCTTTTAATTGGGTCGTCTTTTTCTTTAAAAAAAAAAATTTTTTTTTAATTTATTTGAGAGAAAGAGCATGAGCAGGAGGAGGGGCAGAGGGGAAGAAGCAGATTTCGCACTGAGTGTGGAGCCTGAGTCGGGGTTTGATCTCATGACCCTGAGATCAGGACCTGAGCTGAAACTAAGAGTCAGACGCTTAACCAACAGAGCCACCCAGGCGCCCCTTTTCTTACATTTCTTTCATGCAGATCCATTTCCTGTTATTCCCCTGGTCTGAACCTGGTTGGGCAACTCAGACATCTGGAAAGACAGGCTCGGGGCCAGGTCAGAAGGTGATCCGGATGGCCTGGGCTGGCTGGGGAGGAGCCCTGTCACACTTACTCAGCATGGGACCCTGAGAAAAATGTCTCTTTCAGGGCCTCAGTTTCTACGTATATATTATCTGAGGGGATTGGACTAGGGTCTGTGACTGCCCACAGTTTTCTGAGCCTTCACTTCCCCATTCTCAGACAGTAACTTAACATGACTGGCAGAAACTATTTATTGTGGGAGTGAGAGAGAGAAAGTTTAAGCAAACCACAAAGTGATACTACAAGATGACCCCATATTTGTTTGGCACAGGAGAATTTCTGGAAAGATATATCCAAGGTAGCAGCCATGCTTGTCTCTGATATGTCGGATTATATGTTGTTTTTCCTCTTTCCGTTTGTATGTTCTGATTTTTCACTGTGATAAACTTATTTTGCTTTTGTAACAAGAACAAAAAGGCCTATGAGAAAGAAATTAAAGTTGACTTTCTTTAAAAAAATTTTATTTATTATTTGTCGGAGAGAGAGGAAAAGAGAGCTCGTGCACATGAGCGGGGGTGGGTGAGTGTGGGGGGAGGAGCAGGGAGCCCAATGAGGGGCTTGATCCCAGGACCCCTGGATCATGACCCGAGCCAAAGGCAGATGCTTAACCGACTGAGCCACCCAGCTGCCCCGACTTTTGTTTTTGTTTTTGTTTTGTTTTTTTTGAAGAGAGAGTTTGCCTGGAAGCCATGAGCAAGGAAGGGGAGCGGGAAAGGTAGCAGCCCACCACATCTCTGTCAGAGCCGACGGGAAGATGCATTAGTGCACCTTCTGCACCACAGAGTGCCCTCCCTGCCAAGGGAGGTTGGGTGTCCTGGAAAGCAGACTCTGGGATGGAGATGAGTACGCAGGGAGGTGAGGAGGGAGTCTCTGGGGATCACTAGCTGTGGCAAGTGGGTAAGAAGCAGGATCGTGCAGGGCGGATGCAGAGCCTTGAACCGAGGTCCTGACCAAGGCTTCATTCAGTCTGAGGGGGGCTCTCTGGTGCTGGGACAGCCCTCTCAGTCATTCTTAGCTGGGGTGAAGGAGCCACCCCAGGAAGGAGGTGTGACATGGGGCAAGGCAATCCCCAAGGAGGTCTTAGAGTACATCGCTGCCTTTAAGGCCACGGCGCCAACCCTTAGCAGAGTAAGTCGTTTTCTCTGTGGTAGGATCTGGGTGCCCCTTGCAGCACCCACTAGAGGGAACCGCCTGGAAGAGTTGTCCTCCACGAAGGACAAGGTATAGGCAGATATTAGGGGGAATTTTTCAAAGAGGAAAACGTTTCTCACTCAGAGGCCCGGCTCCCTCCATCATTTGGAGCTCCGAGCTCTGGTCCTGATCTGTCTCCTTCGGCAGTGACCTTTGAGGCCCATAGATGGGCCGGCCTCTGGTTTAGATGTTTCCTAGGATCCAAAACATTGCTCCGGGCTTTGTCTACTAGGATCCTTTCATTGCTCTGGAATGCTGAGAGGGTGGGCGTATTATCGGTCTCGTTTTATGATAAGGGAAACCCAGATTCAGAGAGAAGATAGAGCTGCGTCGAGATGAGGCAGAGTCTCAGAGCCCGCTCTGTCCAAACCTAGGTCCCCTTTCCCTGGTAACACAGCTCCCTGGACTTCCAAGTGGTTTATTCCATGGTCAAATGGACCAATCTTGTTCCTTATTAACGCTGGACCAGATGGTTCCCCACGCCCACCCACCAGTCTTCAGTAGGACCCACTCGCACTGCTGCAAACCGCTGAGTGGGATTGGACTTCCTAGGTTCCACACAAAGGGCCACTGACTCTCCTGGAAAGCTGCTCTCTTTGGAGAGGGAGCAGAACTTTCTTGCACCGGGGACAGGCCTGAGCCTCCCCAGTCTGGGGGACCTGTGGAGGCAGGGGGCCACCTGGCCGAGCTGATCGAATTAACCTGTGAGATCCGTGGGCTGCAGACACCAGGCGCAAGAATTCAGCAGCGGGCTGCACAGCCTGACTGATTTATCAATCCTTGAATGGCTGATGTTCCATTTAGCTAATCAAGTCTGACATTGGCAGGAATGGGCCCTTTTTTTCAGGCAACCCTTTTGGGACATGGTACTCCTTGGTGGCTGCCCAGCCGGTGCAGAGGGAAGGGCGAGGGAAGGAGAAGAGGAGCCCCATGGCAAGTGACGGCGCCCTTGCTTACCCCTCTAAGGACTGGTTTGGGGGTGGGGTCCAGGGATTTCTAACCTGTGGGCTGCTGCAGGCAGGCGGTGCCATGCTGGGTAGCCATTCTCAGACGTGATCCTCAGAACCCTCAGCAGCTTGGGAATTTGTGAGAAATGCCAACTCTGGGACTCTATCCCGGATCTATTCTATTAGAAAGAAACTCCGGGAGCAGGGCCCAGCAGTCTGTGTTGTAAGAAGCCCTCCAGGGAATTCTGAGGCTCACTGAAGTTTCAGACCCACTGTGGAGGAGTCATGAGCACAGACTCCTGGCACCAGCCTCCTGGGTTACTGACTGCATGACTTTCAACAAAGCCATCTAACCTCTCCGTGTCTCAGTTGCTCACTCTTATGTTCGATGAGGGAAATGATAGGACCTGCCTTATAGGGTTGTTGTGAGGATTAAATTTGCAAAATGCCTAGAGCAATGCCCAGGACAACTGTTATTATTGGAAATATGGAGCCTAGGACTTCTGTCTGCTCCCTTAGTGTGACGGTTATTCTAAGTAAATACTAGATCGTAAAATTCCTGTGATTTTATAAGTAAAAAAAAAAAAAGTACAAAACTGTATCTTTCCTGAAATTGTTCTTATCTAAAAATATGTGTGTATGTGGACAAGGTAAAATCAGAGGTGATTTCTTTCTCTAATCACCGACTTTTGAAATGTGGCTGACTAGGATATATCTTTGGAATCAAAACTTTCGATACATTCATATTAAACACCCACATTAAAAACCATTCATTTGGGATGCCTGGATGGCTCAGTCAGTTAGGCGGCTTCCTTCGGCTCAGTTCATGATCCCAGGGCCCTGGGATTGAGTCTCACGTAGGGCTCCCTGCTCAGCGGGGAGCCTGCTTCTCCCTCTCCCTCTGTCCCTCCCCCTGCTGTGCTTTCTCTCTCTCTCTCAAATAAATAAAATCTTTAAAAAAATACCCACAAAACTTAAAAATCATGCAATTGAAAAACACTCCTAGAGGACGCAAGATACAGGACAGCCATACCTGGGTCCCCATCTCTACCCAGGGACAAGAGGGCAGTTCTGGGCTCATCAGGTCAAGTCGGAGCAGAGCACAAGGTCCCTCAGGGTTAGAAGGGAAGAGATGTGAGCCAAAGTCTGGTCCAACTGAGGAACCTCAACAACAATACCAAGGATTAGGGTGCCTGGGTGGCTCAGCTGGTTAAGCGTCTGACTTCTGCTCGGGTCGTGATCTCGGGGTCCTGGGATCAAGCCCCATGTCAGGCTCTTGCTCAGTGGGGAGTCTGCTTCTCCCTCTGCCCCTCTCCCTGCTCATGCTCTCTCGCTCGCTCTATCTCTCTCAAATAAATAAATCTTAACCAAAAAAAGTACCAAGGATGGTTGGCCCCAGGGAGGATGCTGAGAGTTGGGCATGAGGACTGGGCAATGGACTCATCCTCAGGAAGGGAGAAAGAGGCCAGCTGAGAACCAGCATGGTCCTGGAAGCTGTGAGACAGCTATGGAAAAGTCTCAACATTCGATGAGAACTTCAATGGGATCTTCGTCTCTAAAAGAACTGAGTACAGCTAGCCAGCAGGGTCCGTATCTCCATCTTGCCACCTGCATATCTCTAGGTATCAGAGGACTCCTGATTGGGCTGTAAAATCCTGCCATAGGTCCAGGAGAGCTGGCTTCAAGATCATGATCCAGGTCAGGTTATTGGGGAGAGTGTGTGGTAAGGCTAAAGCTCCAACCAGGTATGCCACTCTCACCCCATTTTCCTCTTTTACTTTTTATTTATTTGTTAAAAGATTTTATTTATTTATTTGACACAGAGAGAGGGAACACAAGCAGGGGGAGTGGGAGAAGGAGAAGCAGGCTTCCCGCTGAACACAGAGTTAGATGCGGGACTCGATCCCAGGACCCTGGGATCATGACCTGAGCCAAAGGCAGCTGCTTAACTGACTGAGCCCCCAAGGTGCCCCTCATTTTCCTCTTTTATTTTTTATTTTTTTTTAAAGATTTTATTTATTTATTTGACAGAGAGATCACAAGCAGGCAGAGAGGCAGGCAGAGAGAGAGGAGGAAGCAGGCTCCCCGCTGAGCAGAGAGCCCGATGCGGGGCTCGATCCCAGGACTCTGAGATCATGACCTGAGCCGAAGGCAGCGGCTTAACCCACTGAGCCACCCAGGCGCCCCCATTTTCCTCTTTTAAACTAGAACAAAGACACTCCAGGAAGAGTCTACTAAGATCTGACTATGTGCTTGTCTCTACAGAGTGTTTCCTTGCAGCCCAGGAAACAGTTTCCTTTTCAATGGTAGCCCACCTACTGATACATGGTCACTGTGGGAATATTCTATGATGCACTAGAATTTCTGCAGTGTATCACAAAGCTTCCCTGATCTCATGTCGTGGCCTTTGTTTTGGTGCTTGAGTATGATACCATGGTATGTTTCTGACTTTCCAAATTTCTTTTCTGTATTGATCTTTATTTTTTAAAAATTCTGTTTATTTGTTAGAGAGAGAGAGAGAGAAGCATGAGCAGGGGAAGGAGAGCATGAGCAGAGGGGAGAGGGAGAAGCAGACTCCCGTGGTGAGCAGGAACCCCGACACGGGGCTCGATCCTAGGACCCTGAGATCATGACCTGAGACAAAGGCAGATGCTTAACCAACTGAGCCACCGGGCTGTAATGAGCTTTATTAGACCTAGTGCATGCATATACCGTACTATCAACCCACTTAAAATGTACAGTTCCATGGGTTTTAGTATATGTAAAGAGTTGTGGGCTATCACTACAATTTTAGAATATTTTCAGCATCCCGAGAAGAAATGGCTGTACCCCATTTCCCCCCAACCCCTTCCCCAGCCCTAGGTAACCACTGATCCATTCTCTCTCTCTCTCTCTGGATTTGCTTATCTTAGACCTTGCTTATCTTAGACCTGTCATATAAATGGAATCATCCACTATAGGGCATAGTGTGATTGGCTTCTTTCACGTGACCTGTTTTCAAGATTCATCCTTGTTGTAGCAAGCATCAGTCCCTCATTCCTATTTATGGCTGGATAACTTCCATGGTATGGCTACACCATATAATGGCATCTTGTCGATTTCTCCATTCACTAGTTGAGACACATTTAGGTCGCTTCCACTTTTTGGCCATTGTAAACAACGCAGCTGTGACCATTTGGGTACACGTTTTTGCATGGATGTGTGTTTTCATTTCTCTTGGGTATATGCCTAGGAGTGGAAGTGCTGGGTCTTGGGACAATTCCATATTCAAATACATCGTGGAACTGACATTTCCAAAGCAGCCGCACCATGTCACATCCCCACCAGCAATGTGAGAGAGCACCAGTGTCCTCCACGTCCTCATCAACATCAGTCTGACTCTTTGATTCTAGCCATCACAGTGGGCGTGAAGTGGGATCGTGTTGTGCTTCTGTTTGCATTTTCTGAATGACTGCCAATGTTGATCATCTTTTTATTTGTTTGTGGGCCATTTGTATATCTTCTTCGGAGAAACGTCCTTTGCCCATTTTTGAATTGGATTCTTTGTCTTATTACTGCTTTGTAAGCTGTGTTTATATGCTCTAGATACAAGTCTCTCTGTCATTCTGTAGGTTGTCCTTTTGCGTTTTTCGTGGTGTTGTTTGTAACAAAATTTTGTTAAATTTTGATGAGTTCCAATTTATCTATTATTTTCTTTGTTGCTTGTGCTATTAGTGTCATATCGATGAAATCATTGCCTAATTTGGGGTCTCAAAGAGTTACATATATATTTTCTTCTAAGTTTTATAATTTTAGCTGTCATGTATAAGTCTTTGATCCATTTTGAGTTTAATTTGTATGAGTGTGAATAAACTCAACTTCATTCTTTTGTGTGGGGAAATCCAGTTGTCCCAGCACCACTTGTTGAAAAGACAGTTCTTTCTTCTTTGAATGGACTTGATACCCTTGTCAAAAACCAATTGGCAATAGATGTGTAAGTTTATTTCTGGACTCTCAATTGTGTTTCACTGATCTATATGTCTATCCTTATGCTATTAACACACCAGTTGGATTACTGTAGTTTGTATAACTTTATTTATTTATTTATTTTTAAAGATTTATTTATTTATTTGACAGAGAGAGAGAGAGGATCACAAGTAGGCAGAGAGGCAGGCAGAGAGAGAGGGAAGCAGGCTCCCGGCTGAGCAGAGAGCCTGATGTGGGCTCGATCCCAGGACCCTGAGATCATGACCTGAGCCAAAGGCAGAGGCTTAACCCACTGAGCCACCCAGGTGCTCCTGTATAACTTTATTTAAAGATTTATTTATTTATTTGACAGACAGAAATCACAAGTAGGCAGAGAGGCAGGCAGAAAGAGAGTGGGAGAAGCAGGCTCCCCACTGAGCAGAGAGCCCTAAGTGGGGCTTGATCCCAGGACCCTGGGATTATGACCTGAGCCGAAGGCAGAGGCTTTAACCTACTGAGCCACCCAGGCACCCCAAGTTCCATCTGTATAACATTTTGAAATCAGGAAGTCTGGAGTCCTCCACTTTGTTCTTTTTCCAGATTATTTTGGCCATCCTGGGCCCCTTGGATTTCATATAAATTTTGGTATCAGCTTATCGATTTCTACAAAGCATCTAGCTGGGCTTCTGATAGGGATTTCATTGACTCTGTGGATCATCTGGGGGAGTATTGCCATCTTAACAATATTAAGTATTTCCACCCATGAAAATGGGATATCTTTCCACTTGTTTCAGTCTTCCTTAATCTCTTTCAACATGTTTTGTAAGTTTTCAGTGTACGAGTCTTGTACCACTTTTGTTTAATTTATTCTAAGTGTTTATCCTTTTGATGATATCTTAAATTATTTTCCTAATTTATTTCAGATTGTTTATTGCAAATGTATAACAATAAAAATTTTTATATTGTGGGATGGCTGTGTGGCACAGTTGCTTTTAAGTGTCTGACTCTTGGCTTTAGCTCAGGCTGTGATCTAAGTATGGTGAGATCAAGCCCTGCATGGGGAATCCATGCTCAGCAGGAGTCTGCTTGTGACTCTCTCTCTCCCTCTCCCTCTGCCCCACCCCCCTGTGCTCGCTCTCTCTCTCTCAAAAAAATAAATAAAATCATAAAAAAATTTATATTGACTTCATATCCTGTAACCTTGTTGAACGCAGTTATTAACTCTGTCTTCTAGCAGATTCTTTAGGATTTCTATATGTAAGATCATGTCATCTGTGCAGATAATTTACTTTCTTTCTTTGCAATCTTTCCAATGCCTTCTAATTCTTTTTCTATCAAGTTGCTCTAGCTATAACCTCCAGTACCATATTGAGTAGAAGTGGTGAGAGTGGACACCCTTGTCTTATTCCTGATTTTGGAGGGGAAGAGCTTCTAGGGTTTCACCATTATGATACTATTGTGGGTTTTTCATAGATGCTTTTTGTCAGTTTGAGGAAGTTCCTTTCTATTACTAATGTGTTGAGTGTTTTGGGAGTTTTTTCATTTTTATCATAAAAGGGTGTTGGATTTTGTCAAATCCCTTTTCTCTGTCTATTGAGGTAATTGTGTTTCTGTTTTTTATTGTACTGATATGCTGTATTTCATCATTGATTTTCAGATGTTACAAGTTGCTTTCCTGGGATAAATCATGTTGGCCATGGTTTATGATCTTCTTTATCTATTGCTGGATTTGGTTTGCTAGTGTTTTGTTGAAGAATTTTGTGGTCATATTATAAGAGATATTGGTCTGTAGTTTCATTTCCTGTGATGTTTTTGTCCAGTTTGGGTATCAGGGTAACATTGACCTCATAATGAGTTGAGAAGTGTTAGACTATGAATGAGTTTGTGAAGAACTGATGTTAATTCTTCTTTCAGTGTTTGGTAGAATTCACAAAAGAAGTCGTATGTATCTGAACTTTTCTTTGAAGGTAGTTTTTTTTTTAGATTTTATTTATTTATTGAGAAAGAGAGAGTGAGCAGGGGAAGAGCAGAGAGAGGGAGGGAGAGAGAGTCACAAATAGACTCCACGCTGAGTATGGAGCTCTACAAGGTCCACGATCTCACGACCCTGGGATCGCAACCTGAGCTGAAATCAAGAGTCAGAGGCTTAACCAACTGAACTACCCAGGTACCCTTCTTTGTGGGTAGTTTTTTTTTTTTAAGATTTTGTTTATTTGAGAGAGGAGAGAGGAGAGAGTATGAGAGAGATCATGAGCAGGGGGGAAGGGCAGAGGGAGAAGCAGACTCATTACTGAGCAGGGACCCTGGGATCATGATCTGAGCTGAAGGCAGCTACTTAACTGACTGAGCCACTGAAGGAACATTTTGTGGGTAGTTTTGATTACTAATTCAAGCTCTTTACTTATTATAGATTTATTTGGAGTTTCTATTTATTCTTCAGGCATTTTCAATAGTTGTCGTCTTTCTAGAAATGTATGCATTTCATCTAAGTTACATAATTTGTCGTACAGTTGTTCATTTTCCTTTAAAATCCTTTAGATTTCCAGTTTGACTGTAATGTCCCCTCTGTCATTTCCGATTTCAGTAGCTGAGGTCTTCTTTCCTTTATTCTTAGTCAATCTGGCTACCCAAATATCTTTTGTATCTTCATTTGGTCCTCAGTCTCCTTCTGCCTTGACCAACTGAAGAACATACACATATTTCTTTTATAGTAAATTTAAGTCTTCTTCACATTCCAGTATATGGAGCTCTCAGCCTGCCCCCTGTCCCAAAGCATACTGTTCTGTTCCCTTGAATAACTGAGGTAGATTCATTTTTTTTAAAGGTAGATTCATTCTAAACTGGCTTCTCTATTAGCCAATGGCTGTAGTTCATAAGGCTATCATAATTGACCCTCTCACTTTGGAAAATGAGCTGCAGCCTTTTAATGCACATGGCCATTGACCAAGTGTTGCTCATTTCTGAGTACATATCAGGGCCCAGGGAAAAGAAGAAGGCAGCTGACCCTGGCCTGCGGGGACCCCCAAGCAAGGTACTGTGAGTAGGCTTGGGGCCTGGTTTTTCTGAACGTGCTCTCGTCGAGTCTTGAATGGAAATAGAAGCAAGTTAAAAAGGCAGAAGCCTACTGCTGTTCTGACCATTTGTCTCCTTGGCCACAGCGCCCAGGACTGTGCTGCCGTGGTTGGCGCAGACTCAGCTGACAGGTGGCAAAGTCAGGAAGTCAGGAAAAAAAAAGCATTTGGTATTTTGGGAAAGTGTCGATCCTGACTGTTGTTCTGGGATTCACGGCACAGTTAGTTGTCTTTCCCCTTCCTCTCTGTGAGCCCTAAAGCCTGGCCGGGATGGTAGGGCAGAAGAATCCATGAGCTCAGAAAATGTCTTGGAGCTTATTAAATAGCCACTGAAAGATTATTTCGAGACTAATGAGATATCTGTGTGTGCAAGTGGGTCCAAATCATAAAATGGAACAAAACCCACCAAGATTTCACTGGTAAGGAAGTGGCCACAGATCAAGTCTTCGGGATGCGTGTGTGGTGAGCTTTAAACTCAAACCAAGTGTGACAGCCTTGGCCCCACCCTGGGCTGCTGATTCAGGACCAAGAGGAAGAGGGAGCTGCTAGACTTCATGATTTCTGTAAACACTTCTTGAAAGAGAAACCACACATTGTCTTTCTGCCAGCCCGCAGCTTCTCCTCACCGCTGACAGTCCAGGCATTGTTTTTTCTCTGACATCCGAGGGCAGGGCTCCTTAACTTGAGCTCCGTGCCCTTCAAAGGGCCGCGTGGAGAGAATTTAGGGGACATCTATGAACTCGGATGGGAAAACTATTTGATCTTTTTTTCCCCACTAAGCTCAAACGGAAATTTAGCACTTCCTCAAATTTGGAGTGTGGGCAACAAGCCATAATAGTATTAGCAGTATCTGTTACTTTAGTGCCGATAGAAACCACAAACATCATGTCACATTACAGTCGTATCTCCAAAAAAAAGTTATATATGCTCATCATCTCTTCGAAACTTCTACCTCTAGCCATGCCACTAACTCTTGTGATTGGATGCCTTATTAAAGCAGTCGTATAGCTCAACCACAATTTCTTTTTTTTTTTTTTAAGATTTTATTTATTTATTTGACAGAGAGAGATCACAAGTAGACGGAGAGGAAGGCAGAGAGAGAGAGAGAGAGAGAGAGAGAGAGAGAGAGAAGCAGGCTTCTTGCTGAGCAGAGAGCCCGATGTGGGACTCGATCCCAGGACCCTGAGATCATGACCTGAGCCGAAGGCAGCGGCTTAACCCACTGAGCCACCCAGGCGCCCCTCAACCACAATTTCTTAAAAACATTTTAGAACTGTTTCAGTATGATTGGTTTCTTTTGTAATTCCATGTATTTATTTTATGCACCTGAACACATTATCCTGAGAAGCGGCTTCACCAAACTGCTGAGAGGGATCTTCGACTTGAAAGAGATTAAGGCCCCTGCCTGGATCTTGGCGCTCTCCTGCTCTGCTGCCTTGTATTACTGGAGGGCTCACATTGCATGCTAGTGCTATGGCATTGTGCAAGTTAAACTATCCATGCCATTTCTTTTTTTTTTTAATTATTATTTATTATTTGAGAGAGAGAGTGCACGAGTGCATGAGCAGGGAAGGGGGTCAGTGGGAGAGGGAGAAGCAGGCTTCCCGCTGAGCCGAGCAGGGAGCCCAACGCTGGGCTCGATCCCAGGCACCAACCCCAGGCCCCTGGCATGATGATCTGAGCTGAAGGCAGACGCTTGACCGACTGAGCCACCCAGGCGCCCCCATTTCCAAACCATTTCTTAACCCGCCAAATGGGGACTAAGACAATACCTACTTTATATGGTTGTTGTAATCATTCAGTGAGATAATAAATGGAAAGCACTTAGTGCCCAAGAAGTAATAAGTGCTAATAAGTATTAGCAATTTTTATTGTTGTTGGTTCATATCAATTATTTTGCCAGTGTATACTATTAGTATCTCTAATTTCAGAAAATGGAAATGGGGCTTAGAGGTGAAATAACCAACCCAAGGGTATCCAACAAGGAAGTGGCAGAGCCTGGGTTCAAAGGCAGATCTGTGTGATCCTCAAGGCCAGTGGAGGCGCCTCTCCACCACACCACTGAGAGGGAGCGAGATGGGGGCCACCAGTAGGTGGTCAGTTGGGAATGAACAACAAGCTTTGCAAATACTTGCTTTCTCTTATTCAACTCGTTCCAACTGTCCGCACCTCCAGCTTGATTGGGATGTGGGGGAACACAGTGCTTGCCTACCCTCAGCCCTCAGCCAGGACTTAGGAGACCAGTACTCCTTCCAAAGTCTACCGCCAAGGTAGCCCCCACTTGCAAGGGGGATGAGTGCATGTTCTCACACTAAACAGCAGCCTCGCAGCAACAAATCTACTTGGGATCATGAACCAGCCTCCACTCCCAGCTGGAACTTGAGCTTCACAGAAGGGTCGGGGGCAGGGAGGCAAGGGAAGGCTCAGAAGGGCAAGAGTTTGTCTGGGAAGCGAAGGCAGCTTTGTGGCAGAAGTGGGCTTTGAGCTGAGAAGATAGCCAGTTGGAGTGGGGCCAGGAGTGCTGATGAATTCTTAAGGCAGAGTATAGGGCATGCAAAGGCCCGGAGGCATGAAAGGGCCTGGTACATAAGGAAAGAAGGAGTGTAACTCAGATCTCTGGGGTTTGAACTGAATGTAAGAGGGAAGAATGATGGCATGGGTAGTTTACGACCAAGCAATGAAGAGTGCCAGAATCAGATCCCCAAGTCTTCTAATAGAGGAAGGAGAGCCCTTGAAAACTTTTTGAATAGGAGCAACAGGATCAGATTTGTGTGTTCCAAAGAACCATGCCCACCCACCCCTGAAGTGTATGGGAAGGTGGATTGATTAGAAGGGGTAGAGACTACTAGAAGTGGTGAGACTGGCTGGGAGGCTACCTCAGTAGTCCAGGTGAGAGATGAGGAGAGGCTGCACTGTGGGGGAGAAGTCTGGAACTTCTGGACATTCTCTCTGGTTCTTGTGTCCATAGTTAAGTGGTGAGAAACAGGTAGAACTGCAATTGCTGGGGGGCACTTGCCCTCCTCAAGTTTGGTTTGTGTGTTTGTTGGGGGGGTCTCATGAAACAGGGCTTCCTTAGAACAGAGGACAATTGCCATGAATTCACACTCTGACACCTTCCCCTTGAGCTTCTTTCTCCTGTTAACAGCCCACAGCAAGAGCAAAATAAAATAAAAAGTCGGGACCCTACTTTCTGGCACCCCTGTCTCAGGGGAGTCGCTGAGGTGAGCACCCCCCCACCCCGTTTTGGGTGACAGGCAGGAAGAGGAGAGAGGATGTCAGGAGCAAGTCAGAGCCCGCTCTGTCAAAGGAAATATCCACCCTCCCGGAGCTTTTCAGCAGACTGTTTTCTTCCAAGTAGGTCCCACTGTTACCATGGCAACTGAGATCCCTGGGCTTTGTGTTTTCTGTGTCTATTGAGTCCCTGGGGAGAAGTGGCCTGCTGAGCTTTCTCTCCTCTCCTCAGGATACAGGAAATGCTAGCCAGAGGTGGAGCCTCCCAGCCCCATTTGGGGGTAATCTCTTGCTTCCTTAATGCCTGTCATACCTGGGGAGAGGCCAAGGCTCCACACAGAGTCAGTTCTGGTGGTCAAAGTTAAAGGCTTAGGCTCCAGTGAACCAGATTTCTCAAGGCTGGAATTCTGCATCCATCCTACAGCACATCTCTTTCAAATGTGCTGTCTGAGGTCACCTGAGTGACTCAGTGGGTTGAGCGTCTGGTTTCGGCTCAGGTCATGATCCCAGGGTCCTGGGATCAAGCCCCGCATCGGGGGCTCTCTGCTCTCCCCTTTCTCCTGTTCGTGCGCTCCTTCTCTCTCTCAAATAAATAAATAAAATCTTAAAAAAAAAATACAATCTCCAGAAGGGGTGAGCTCACACCAGACCATGGTATACGCTGGGGGACTGTTGCACAAATATTTCGTGATCACTTACTATGGGCTAGTACGGGATGTCCAGGCTGGTTTCTGCTCCAGGGAGCTCTAAGAGAAGGCTCAAAACCAAACTGGCCATTAAATGTTGCCTGGGATAGTTGTCCCCAAGGCTCTTTTCTGCAGGAGGCTAGGCATTAACATTACATTAACATTGCCTAGGGAGCTTTTTAGAAATAGAAATTCCTAGAGATTCTGATTCCATCATTGTGGGCATGAGTGGAGGGTAGAGGTGAAGAGTTCTGGGTATCCAGCTGCTGGAGCTCACAGTCCAAGTCAAATGAGTGACCTTGAGCTGCCATTCTTCACAGAACGAATGATGGAACAGTGGGGCCTGCTTTACAGGCAGCAAGATGCTCTCTGCCTTCTTCCACCCCTTGGCAACAGGGTTTTTAAAAATTTTAATCCAGAAGCCCATTTATTCACTCAAGCTATGCATCAAGCTAGGTTTGAGATCCTACTGTGTACCCAGACTTGTGCTGGGCACAAGGGACCCCTCAGTCACTAGACAGATGAGGAAGCTGTGGCCTGAATAGGAATGGGATTCATGCAAGCTCCCAAAACGAGTCCGTGGCAGAGCCGATAAGGAATCCTGGGCTCTTTCCCCTACACTCACAGGGCTTGTGGCTGCAGGGGTATGGAGCAAGTCTCCCCCTATTCTTATTTCCCCCCCACCCGCTCTGATGGGCCACAACACAATCTGGGCTCACCTATCCTTACTTGTGATGGCATGAGAAACTCTGGGGGTGCTAGAGACCTTATCTGGCCCCCTGAGGCAGAATGGGCAGCCCCAGGGCTGACTAAGGCAGCCCACGGTGCCACGGCCCTGTCTCTCCCCCAGAAGGGGCAGTCAGTCACACACTCGCACATACTTAGCACCTCATACTCAGCACCTTACTCTGCAGAACTTTCCCTGCTGGGCAGAGCTGGCCACGCGGCTGGTTCTCACAGAGCCCCCCTAGAGACAGTGCCCCTGATGCATAGATCTGGCTGCTTTGGCAAAGACCCAGTGTCCAGTCAGGTTGAGACCTGAGCTCCTCAGCGGGCTTCCTTGGAATCAGCATGGCGTTATTAGAGGTGAGAGGGTATGGCTTTGGGAGTCACAGAAGCCCGAGTCCCCGCATGGAACCTAATATCGCTGAGATTCAGATCCTTCAGCTCTCAAAGAAGACACATTAACCTGCTGTACTGGCTTGTGGGAATGAAATGAGATTTGTTGTCGAAAGTGCCTGCTACATGCTGGTTTCCCGCTCCCTCCATGCCTTCCTCTGTCTTAAAGGGGCAAAGCAGATGTGCTTCTGAAACAGGGCTTTGTTTCTCACTGTGCTCTGTAAGCAGGGGAGGCCGTGGGACCGAGGGAGTGGAGGCAAAGAGCTCTGACTAATGGGCGGCTGTGGAGCTGTGGGAAGGCCACTAGCCCCTATAAACCTTGGGCCTGTGACTGCTCCCCTCTAAGCCTTTGTTCCCTCATCTGTAGGAGGAAAAGACAGCGTGGCGGATGTGAGGTGCCTGGTGTTAACACTGGTACCTGGGAGGGGGCTCAGTAAACATTCCCACCCACTGTCCCAGGGCTGGGGGTGGGGAATTCCAATTCATAGCTGGGAAACCTTAGTAAATCCAAGAAGGGGATTCAGTTTCTTCTGACCCCAGAGTCTTGGAGGAGCAGTGAAATCTTGCTGGGGGGGGGGAGGGTCTGTGTGTGAACTTTTCTGGGCTAGCGGATTCAAGAATCGGCAGCCGCCAGCTCGGTTATGTCCGGTAGCACCACCTAGTGCCCCAAAGTGGAAGGGCCCTCCCGCTTCTTCACCAGCCCTGGCCTCCCACCCTCCCTTCAATGTCGCTTGCGCGTGCGTGCGTGCGTGTGTGTGTGTGTGTGTGTGTGTGTGTGTGCATTTGTGTGTGTGTGTTGGCGGCCAGGAGAGGTGCCATTATAGGATGATAGGACCAGGGGGGAACTAATGCTATTTTTCAAGATAACTAGTCTTTTACCTCCCTCCCTCCCAACAACTGCCATCCCCAAGTGCGTAGGACTCTCTGCAGGTCCCTGGGGCCTGGCTGGGCCTTAGCTTCCTCATCTGAAGACTGCAAGGCTTCGGGCTAGGGTTGATTCAGGCAAGGTGCCTGGGAAATTATCTCTGATGCCTACTGAGTGCCCGCCTATGTCTGTTTGCTCAATGATCCAGAGAGACACGGTCTTTACACACCCTTTATATTTTTATTGAGGAGAAAGCTTTAGCATACAGAACAATTTCTTATTTTCACAACACAGTAATGCAACAATAACACAATAACGATAACACATTTGTTTCAAACGGGTTTCCTCCCGAGTCTCTGGGAATCCTTGGGCTGCCTTTGTACCCCTGCATGCATTCCCCCCCCACCCCCCACCCCCCACCCCACCCTTCTTTCAACCCAAGAAAGCACCCAAAGCCCATAGTTCCTCTTACAGCTCCTGTGGCTGTTACGTCACAACAAATATTAAAGATCTAGGAAAGGTGGGGGAAGAGGGTCAAAGGGAAGCCCAAGCCCCCCTGCCACCAAAGGGCCAGAAACCAGCTCACTGCTCATCCGCTCTTTCCCTGGCTGAGTCTACAAGGGCTCAGGGTGAGAGGCACCACGGGAACAGCAGGGCCTATGCCGAAGGGTCCCTGGAGGTAGGGGTGCAAGGCACCTGTCCTTTGCACTTCTCCAGCAGGGATGCAGGCAGCAGGCCCAGAGCATCGACCGTCAGCAAACAGGATCCACAGCCTTGAAGGATAGCCGTTCCCGTTCTGGAACTCTCTCCTGAGGAAATAGCTGAAAAACAGACAAAATTTTCTTTACATGGTTGTTGACTCCTATACTGGCAGGAGTGGAGAAAACCAGGCAATTAAAATGTCCAACAAATTAGGAGACTGCTTAAATAAATTATTCAGTATGCATGACTGCATAGGTGGCAGCCATTTTAAATCCTGCTGATCAAGAGCTTACAGCATGATCTCAGCTTTGAAAAGATAGAGGGAGAACATGCTAGAAAGGCATCAAAGTGTTAACAGCACTTGCGTTCGTGTGGCCAGATTCTGAATGCCTGGGGGTGTTCCGTCCTTAACAGTTTTCTCTATTTTCCAAAATTTCTGTAATGATTATCTGTTACTTTTCTCCTTGGAGGAGGGGGGAGCCTTTTTAAAAGGCAGCAACAGGTTCTAGGAACCCGGCTCCCCGTATTCCCCAGGCTGCCAAGCGTGTTATAAGCAAAAAGGGCTTCTTACCTCCTACTGACGAATAGAGACCTCACCAGAAACCAGCCGGAGGACTGGGTTTCTCTGTGACTCCTCTTCCTCCAGCTCCTTCCGCTTGTCTCCAGGCTCAAAATCTTAAGGCTGGGCTGAGGTTCTATGTCAGACTCCAGTGAGGAACAGAGGCATAATTTACTGTTTTCTTCCCTCTGGCCACAGACACTGTGGCTGCACTCGCCCAGCTGCCAGGCACTGTGCACGAAGCTCAGTGCTAAGGGCAGTTCAGGCCAG
The DNA here is from genome assembly GCF_902655055.1 of Lutra lutra. Taxonomy (NCBI): domain Eukaryota; kingdom Metazoa; phylum Chordata; class Mammalia; order Carnivora; family Mustelidae; genus Lutra; species Lutra lutra. The sequence continues at coordinate 48,763,678 of NC_062296.1, read as the reverse complement.
CAGTGGATCTGGCTGGCATTCTGGGCCCAGAGTGACATAGTATATATTTTTCACTGCTGAAACAGTGTTTTCTGGACCCAAGAGAAGCAGCAGGATTCTTGGGGGGGGGGCTGGGTTTGTACCCAGAAGTCCCAGGAGTTACTAGGAGGCAGTCACCCTCTTAAGCCTCATTGTCTACTCAAAGCCCGGCACCTGGCCATGGCTTGGCCCCCATGTGAGAAACAGGAGGACGTCCCAGCTGCAAGGCTGGAGACAGAACCTTCCTCTCTCCTCTCAGAACCAAGGAATCCTTGAAGTCGAAGTTAAAGAGCAGGCCTCAGGCCCTCTCTCTCTTTGGCAGTCCAGGAAAGAAAAGTCAGTTGGGCCTCCTCTGGTACCTCAAGGATAGCGAGTCTCCTGCAAAGACCTTTGGCTGGGGGCTGCAGTCCAAGGCCTGGCCGGGGAAGGAGACCACCGTCCCTAAGGAAAGAGTCACTCCTTACAATGTCAAGCTGAGTTGTTGCTGCTGCTTCGTCGTCCTCCTCCCTTCCTCCTCTCCCCCCTCCTCCCCCGCCCCTCCTCCACCCTTTGGGCAACATGGAGAGAAGGGTTAGAGCCTGTAACCTTGGGCTCTGTCTCCTGGGGATGCCTGGGAAGGCAGTGTGGTAAGAGGAGAGGGTCCCAGACTTGGTGAGTGGGTCCAAGGGCCCTGATACAGGAGTCTGTAGGGAGGAGGAACCAGCTTGCTGGGTCAGTCAAGAGCGGATCTCGGCCATGTTGTCCATTTGACATGTGGCTTTGTGCACGCTCACTGGGCTGGATGTAGGGTTCTCTTCAGGGCCCTTCTGCTGGACGGGGGACTTGAAGCCAGCATCGGCTTTTCGTACATCTCTTGATACCATCCTGCTCTCCTTCAATTATATCGTAAGTGGCCTCAGTGGCTTTAGGAGTTCGGTATGGCCTGTCCTTTAGCTTATGGGGGCAGTTCAGTGAGGCATTGGGTGAAGTCCTGGTGAGCCAGTCCAAGGATAAAACCGTAGAACACAGGGTGAATAAACGCAGGAGAGGTGAGGGTTAGGAACAACTAGAAGGGGATTACAAGAGGTGACCAGTTCTTTTATGGGAACAGGCCCAGAACCTTGCTCTCTAGCTTGTTGCAAGACTGAGCAGAGTGTGCTCCAAGAGGACAACTATTGCTGACCCCTTCTTTCTCAGGTGGCCTTGCTTGGACACGGGTCCCTCTCTGGTCATGGCTGCAAGACGATCTGGAGTTCTGCAGGTCTTCTGCGGGCTCTACAGGTCTGGAACTCCCTCAAGTACTGGTCAGCAAATAGGGCAGGTGTGGCAGCGATAGCAGGGGCAGGGGACGCTGTTGAAGGGTGTGTTCTGCACGGCGAGCTCGCCCCAGCGCTCACACGCGAATTCGGCCACGTGCGGCCCGGTGGCCCCCCTGTCGCGGAGTGAGGCGGAACAGCACCGGCGGGCGTCTTCGAATTTGGCGTTGCCCCAGGCGACCTGCGCGGCGAATCAGTGGGGGCGAGCTGTAGAACGGCGAATTAGTGCCCGGAAGGCCCTCCAGAAGCGGGACGCGATTCTGGTTCCTCCTCCGGCTGGGCTGAATGATGGGAGGCGATGCGTCTAGGAAATTCTCATGGTAGTAGCCAGTGGTCTGAGATGAAGCGTGGGCGACAGTCGGCTCCATCTCCATTATCTCATCCAGGTCATCGTCTTGGGTCTCATCCTCGGACTCCGGCTCCGGCTCCTGGTCCCCATCCTGGTCAGCGTCGGGGTCTGGCTGCGGGACCGGGCACACAAAATCGCCCTTATTCTCTTCATCCTTGACTGTCTCCACGTCCACCTCCTCATCCACGTCCACCTCCTCGTCCTCGTCGTCGTCCTCCTCCTCTTCCTTCTCTTCCAGTTTCTTCCTCATCTCCTCCATCTGCTTCTTCCGCATCTCTTCCTGCTTCTTCCTCCTCTCCTCCTCCTCCCTTGTCTCCTCCTGAACAGCTCTCACGCGCCTCCGCTGCTCCCTGTCGTAAAGCCTGCGCTTGCGTGTCTCTTCATCTTCGTCACTGTGGAAATCTTCATCATCAGTGTCTGCGTTGGGGTCCGCAGCGAAAGGGAAGAAGATGTTGCGGACTCCGGGGAGTGGGATTGGCTTGGGCACGCGCACTTTTCTTTCTATTTCCACGCATTCGAGAATCAGCTCGTCCAGGTCGGCCATTTCAGTTGACCATAAGAGCTCCTTGCGGAAGAATTCCGACAGGCCTTTAAGGAATTGGTTTTGAAGGCGGCAGTCATCCCAAGACAAGAACTGGGCCAGGAACTGAAAAGCATCTGCATAGCTACCTAGGGTACAGTGCCCCTGCTTGAGCTTGCGGATGGCCTTTTTAGCCACGCTCGGGGGGATGGGGCCGCAGAATTCCTTGCGGATCTCATCCAGGAAGCGTGGGAAGTTGGCACGCAGGGGGCTTCCCTCCCGGGTAACAGAGATGGCCCAGTTCTTGGCTTGGCCAACGAAAAAGGTGATCAGAAAGGCCACCCGCTCAGCGCCCCCGGGGAAATGATCCTCGTGGTCCGCTATGAAGGTCTCTAGCTTCATCAGGAACTCGGCCAGGTAGACCGGGTCGCCCGAGAAGGGCTCTAACTCCGGCCGCACCAGCGGCAGCAGAGGAGTCTGCGCGGGCTGCTCCTTGGCTGGGGGCGGGGGCAGCGCCGGCGGGGGCGGAATGGCCCGTGGGGGAGGGTCGACGGGCGCGTCGGAGGTACCGCAATCTTGGATCACGCTAATCAACAGCTCGTCCGAGGCGTACTCGGGCTCTGCGCGAGGGGGAGGCCAGCACAGGAAAGGCAGATCCCCCTCGGGAACTGCGTCGATCTCGCTGAGCGGGAAGTCAAAGTTCTCCTCGGCAAGGACGGGCAACACCGGCACTGGCCAGCGGATGTAGCTCGACACATTGCCCCGCAAGGAATTAACCTCGGCTAGGGCTCTGCCGAGCTGAAGGCCCAAATTGGCATTCTCCCCGCGAAGGGCATTTAATTCTTCTCGCAGGGCCACGTTCGCCATGCGCAGGCTGTTTAGATTTCCTGTGGCCTCGGACATTAGAAGTAGCTCAGGGGCCCTGGGTCTGAGGGCGGGGGTGGGGGTGGGAAGCTGGAGGCCGCGACGGGAGGCTGAAATGCCGCGGTGGGGCGCGTGCGGGGGGAGGGGACCGAAGTGTCGCGGCGGGGCACGGGAGAGGCCGAGCCACACCCACTGGGGCGAGCACGGAGGGCGGGCGCTCCGGCCGGAGGGCCCAGTGGCTCAACCCCGGGCGCTTTACCTCGTCCCGGTGATCAGAGAGGGCGGGCGGCGGCGGGAGCCGGGAGGCGCCGAGGACGCGGGCGGTAGGCGGCAGGCGGCAGGCGGCAGGCGGCGGCGGGGCGGGCGGAGGCTGGCGGAGCCGGAGGGAGTGGACTGCGGCAGGATCTGTCGAGGAAAAATCTTGCGGCTGACGAGTCCCCGCCTTTTAAGCGCAGCCTCGCACCGCCCCCCCGCCCCCGGCAGGGCGGGGCTTAGGGAACCGCGGGCGCCCACTGGCCACCGCGCGCCCCCCTCCCCGCGTCCCCCCACCTCTCCGCCCCCCGCCTGCGCCTCTCACTGACTCTCTCCTTCCCTAGCTGCAGCTAACTCGGGTCGGGAAAATGCGACAGCGACTGCCCACTCGAGGTCGTCATGGCGACAGCCAGTGAACGTGTTCCTCTCCTCGGGCAGGCCCCCGAGTGTAGAGGAGCTGCTTCGAGAGGCGCAGCTCAATCTCCAGAGCCTGTTGCAAGGTACTGAGAGGGAGGGGGGCTGCGGCCGGAGCCCACAGGCGAGATGCGCAGCGGCTGGAGGGAGGCGAAGAAGAAAGAGGACAGGGACCAGCAAGAGGAAAAAAAAAAGAGAGAAAGAGAGAACAGTTTAAACCCCACTGAAAAACAAAAAACCACACACATCTCCCCATCTTTTTACCTTCCAGACTAAATGATTTGAGAGGGCTCAATTTCTCGGGCTGTTTACTCGTCACCACCACCCCACTCCACCCCCACCCCTTTATTTTTCGGTTCAGGAGGCCACGAGGGAGAAAAGGGCAGAGGCAGAAGCAGGGCAGTGGTCAAGCCACTTACAAAGGGAGCCGGGGGAGAAATTCCCACAGGGTGGGCTCACAGACCTTCTAGACCCTCTCTTGCCATGTTGCCCATGCCTTTGGAATCCTGGCACCCAAGGACAATGGAGGCATCTGCAGGGTCTCTCCCCCTCCGGGCTTCACCCATTCTGTTCTTGCCACAACCTGTCCATGTGTCTCCTGGGGAGCAACTGCCTCATGAGAGTAAGCCCAACTTTCAGTTGGTTGAGCTTGAACGACCAACTGTTGATCTCAGAGCAGGTCTTGATCTCAGAATTGTGGGTTCAGTCCCTGCGTTGGGCTCCATGTTGGGTGTGAAGCCTACTTAAAAAAAAAAAGCAAAAAAGAAGTAAGCCTGATACACAGCACCCAGAGTCTCCTCATCCCCAATTTGCAGCCCAGTGTCTTTGGAGTATACAGAGGAGCATGCTGTGCAAAAAGCTGGGTCCACACCACCTGGACAAAGAGCCCAGTCATGGTGCCTGAGCAGTCAGACTACATACACTGGGCAGAGTGAGAAAATCCAATCTCTGAAATCAGACAGAGCTAGAATCTCATTCCCATCCCTCACCTAACTAGCTGTGGGACATTATGCAGATTACCTAAAGCTTCCGATGAATCAGTCATCTTTAAAGTGAGATTCTAGCTTCCCGTGTGGCACACAGTTTTGTGAGAATTAAAAATGGTATGTAACTTGCTCAGTAAGAGTATCTTGCTGCTGGAGAGACCCCGATAAGATGCACTGTCAACTCCCAATACGTGTCCTTTGGAACACAGGCTTAGCTGGGCGCCGTATTAAAGTTAACACAAAAGAGAAAACAGTGCGGTCGCTGATAGGACCTTACAATACAAAAACCATACACATTGAATGGAAGGATTAAGCCAATGTAAGTCGCAAAGAGATTAAAACTCGGTGCTGTGAAAGAGACAACTGGGGTGTTACAGTACCTGGACGGAGGTTACAAGGGCCGTGCATATGTCAGAATTCACTGAGCTGTGCACTGAAGTTGTTTGTACACCTTACTGTAGGTAAGTTATATCTCCATGAAGTAATGAATACAAATAAAATTTCAGTGGTAGTCACAAACTTCATAGTTACTCCAGGCACTCGCTGTCCCACTGAGGCCTCTCTTCCAGACCCAGAAGCCCTTCCTCCATGTCTTCCTACTTCCAGTCCTTACACTTTCTTCACAGTTCTCTTCTTGCCTCATTCAAAATGCTCTAACACTAGTTCTACACTTTGCTCATTCCCTTCACCAGTGTTCCTGTGAGCCACCTTGGGCCATCCAGCTCCAGAGGACTTATATAGTTCTGAACTGCTTTTTATATCATTTGTTCATTCATTAACTCATTCACCTACTGGTGCTGGGCTTATCGTCCGTCCACCTAACCCGACCGACCAAGCTTCTTGACAGAAAGAATCACATCTCTTAGTACCCTCGTGTTTCCAGAAGCACCCGGCACAGAGCTGGATTCCCCAAGAGGTGCTCAGTAGGCATTTGTTGAGTGAACGTTAAGTGCAAAAAGAAGTCTTGTCAGCTCTTGTTTACCCATACCAACAAAAGTCAACTTTTATGGAGAGTAGAAAATGGTAGCTGGGCCACCCAACTGGACTCTAGCCCAAACCCTCGCCTCCCTTGCCAGGGCAGTGGTAACCTTAGAGAAGCAAGATTCCAAAGGACACCACGAGCCTTGTGTTCAGATAAGAGAGGAGCTGCCATACAGAAAAGGAGTCAGTGTGCTCTATGTTGCCACCATGGGCAGATTTGGGACCAGTGGGTGGAGGAAACATGGAGGGAGGCAGATTTCACCTTGAGATAAGGAAGAGCTTTCCTGCCACAGCCCCAACTGTCCTTGGATGGAATGAGCTGCCTTGGAGGAAGGCAGCTCCCCTTCTCTGCGGGTCTGTGTGGAGGCTGAAGAAGCATCTAGAAGGGCTGCTGAGGAGGAACTCTGAGCCCAGAATGGGGTGTTGAACCAGAGGACTTTTGAGGCCCCTCAGCCTCCAAGTTTCTGAGTCTTAAAGTCTTTGTTCAGATGAGCAGAGAGCCCCACCCCCGTTGGTTCTTTGCTCTCTCATGTTCCTCATCTACTCATCGAACTCATCACTTCAGTGAAGGCCATTCAAACCTTGTGCATCCCTCTTATTCGCTGGCGATGCCCCTCAACTTCTCCTTCCTTCTCTGCCACTACCTCTGCCTTCCCTCTCCCTCACCTTAGCTCTCCTGGACCTGACAACCACCCACAGTGGGACGAAGGTGCAGGGAACCAGGCCCTCGGAAGCTCAGCTGAGAGTTCTTGAGACCCAAGGGAGCACTGCATGTTGGACTTCCCAGTGCAGATTTCTTCATGCTTCCGACAGGTCCTTTCCCTGGTAGGCCTGCAGAAAACCTGAGGAGCCGCAGGGCTTCAGATTCAGAGAGAGGATAAAGGACCAAGAGGTGTCTGCACCCTGAGCCTCTCCTCCAAGTCAAGCACCTAAGGTGGGGACCGTCAAGACACAGGCTTGGTCTCAGAACCAGCGCAACTCGACTCTACCGACTTTTCTCCTCGGCCCTTGTAGTCCTGGGGAGTAGGCATTTTTCCATTTCCGAAGCCAGAGGCTCGGACACTGGGCCAAACCACAAAGAAACAAGGCAAGTCAGGCCGGGCAGCTAGAGCAGGAGCCCCAGCTTGCGGTCCTCTCCCAGCGCAGTGCTTGGCCGTGGCCCCCTAGAGTGTGTATCCACTGTGCTATTTTTCAGAAGAATATGAGGAACAGTACTTGGAGGCCAGACTTCTGGGGCAGACCTTCCGCTCTGCTGATGAGGCCCCTGAGCCCACTCCTAGCCCAAGGCCTCAGGTGGGCAGGCGTCTGGAGTTTGTATCGATGGTGAGTTGCCTCTTCCCCCACCTGTGAGAGCCAGCAGGGCAGAGCTCTCTCTGCGCTCATTGATGGGGGACCTCGAGCCGCGCACCTTACCCACCGGAAGCTGCTGCTCACCTCTCCTCACCAGCACAGCTACCCTGAGACCCTGCTGAGAGGGGCCCTACCCAGCAGGTGTCTGGCCTGGCAGCCCGTCCACACTTCCCTGCTTCCCAGATGAAGCCTCTGACCACCCTGTCTAGACAGCCATCCCGTGGGCATGGCTCATCTCGTCGGGAGCACACCCTTCCCATCACCTTCTTTCCCAACAGCCTACAAAATGGCAGCTGAGTGAGGATGAGACCACCACCCAGGGTGTGAGGGCCTCTGAGGCCTCCCTGAGCCTGTTGACCACAGCCGACAAGCAAGCTGCCTGGAATAGCCCCTCCCCTCTGCCCATCCTAGAGGAAAAGCGGTGGCTTCAGCCTTGCTCCACGCACTCTGACATTGTACCCATCAACATCTCCGGTAGAGTCGATCAGCACCACCTCCGTTTGCTTCCCTCCATGCCAACTACAGACCATCCTCTCCAAATGCACTGGGGACTGGGGGAGGGAGCGAGACTTTTTTCTGCTGCTGGCTCACCCTGAACTGTCAAGGTCATGGCTCTCGCGGGGAGAGGGGGGCAATGGAGGCATGCAGGCGAGGGGGGCTCTGGCTGCTCTTTCTTCACTCTCTCCTGGCACTGCCACACTAACCGAGCCCATTTGATAGCAAATTCCTCTTAACAGAAAACGCTACGACTCTGTGAATGCGTGTGCTCTTCGGAATGTCCATGGGAACTTCAAGTTTGTGAGTTAGGTTTGGTTTGGCAAGAGAGAACTTCTTGTGCCGGAGGCAAGGTTTGTAGCACACAGATAGGAGTCGGAGTGGAAGTGGGAGGTTTGTGGTGCTGGCATTCAAAGGGAGGCTCCCACCCGGGCCACAGAGCCAGGGCCTCGGGGCACGTTCAGTAGCCACTCGGTCTGCCAGGGAGGTGGGCGTCTTCACCTTGTGCAGCAAGTGTTTGAGAAGGGACGTAATGGAAAGAGACCAAGGCAAATGCGGCTCAGCTGGCTGTGGCTTTGGGAGCCCAGGGCACCCTAGACCATGCCCATTATTAACTCATGTTCCACACTCCACCAGCTGTACGTGGAAGAGGAGGAGGGTCAGTCATGTCAGAAGGAGCTAGGGCCAGTGACCTGATGACGGGAAACCCTCCTAACTTGAAGGGACCAGAGGCCCCCTGGAAGCCAGCACTGGTCCGTGGTATGCTGGAGAAAGCTGCTGAAGGCCATGAGGGCAGGTCTGGCCCTATGTGGTAGCACTCCATGAATATGGGGTCATTGGGCACCCCCGGCATCCTCTTGGCAGGCAAATCAGAGGCAGAGCCCAGAGCCTAGGGAGATGTGCCAAGGGGAGTGAAGGCCTGGAAGAGAGACTCATGAAGGGAAGGCGGGCACTTTGTCTCTCAACTTCCACCTCACTCTCAATGAGCCTGGCCCTGAGTTTTGCCCGCAGAGCCGCTTGCTGGGGGCAGGGCGGGCAGTGGGTACAAATGCAGCCATGGGGCTGAGAGGGCGGGGTCTGGTGCGCCCGCTGCTGCTGCCGCCGCCGCAGCGGAATGAGGGACAGCACGGGGGGCACGGGGTGGGGAGCAGTGTGCCTCACCCCACCCTTGCCCCAGCAATTCCCCTAGAGAAAAGACTGACCCCGGGTTTCAGGAGAAATAGATCTCAATCACTACATAGGAGTGAACATTGATAAGATGTGATCAGGTGACTGGAGGACAGCCTATCGGGCAGCTTCCTGGCTGGTGGGGGGCGAGTGGGGCAGCTTTTTGGAGGCCCTGTCCTTACTGTCCCATACAAAGGCTTTCTTTGAGAAACGATTACAATCAAACGACATCTAGTCTCAACCTGTCTCTCTACACCTGTGGTTCTCACCCCGGGCTGTACATCTAAATAATCAGTCGCCCGGGAAGTTTCAGAAAAATGCTCCTGCCGGGGCCCTACAGCCAGAGATTTAAGTGTCCTTGATGAGGTTGAGGTCCGAGGGTTTCAAAAGCTGCTCAGTTGGTGCTCTGTTCATGCTCTCTGTTCATGCTACCGCCATCACCCCTCCTGTGTGCCTCAGACCGATTTCCACTGCACTGTAAACAGAAACCAGGATGCACCCAAGTGTCTTTATTTTGGCTACAGGGCAGCAGTTTGATAAACATGCAAGTTTGCGACACTCGTTGTTTAACACAGAGACAGCCGTGAACCCCAAATCCACCCTGAGGCGGAGGCGGACCATTATTGGATTCTCTAACTTTTCCCAGCGAGACCAAGGTGACCCCATCACAGCTGATGCCCCAGACCTTTCCCCTTTTCCCTTCCACCAGCCCTGCCACCCAGGAGTAATTCAGTGTGTGTGTGTGTGTGTGTGTGAGGGGTGGGGGGTTGGGGGGCTTTGGATGTCCTAAAAAAAAAAAAAGCAGATGTTGTAATTAAGGATAACCAAGGGCCCTTTGTCAAGGGCATCAACTGAATATGGAAAACAGGCCTCCCAGACTGGTAAATTCATTAAGTTATTGCCTCCCATTCTACATGGAATAGAGGCACATGTGTCAGGTTTAGGCAGATGGATCAAGGCAGGAACCACTGCAAAAAGCATTCTCTTAACAGAGCATTACTGCCACTAAATGGAAGCCAGCCAAGGGGTGCAGACCAGAGAGATATGGATGCGAGTCCCGGCCTCTCCACTTAATAAAACCATGAGGCCTTGTCCAATCTTCAAAACCCCTCTGAGCCTCAGCGCCTTCGTCTGTACAGTAATACCAAGCTGGCGGAGCCATCACGCGGATTAGAGCTGTTACATGTAAACGGCCTGCCGTGTGCCTGCTACATGGTGGGTGTCAAGCAAATGGTGGCTGCTCTTATACATTTATTATAGTCATAGGAGCAGCAATGATGTGACAGTAATGATTGTTGTAGATGAGAACATCTTTGGGGACTTTGGACATCACAGTGGTTTCCCCGCATCTGTGGTCACCCTAACTCTTTTGTGTAGGGGTAAAGCTAGAAAGTGCCAGGTGCCAAAAATGCAACCAGGCTCTGAACTTGCCAGCTGTGGCCTACTCCAGGTTCATTGCCAGGGCTGCAAGTCCCACACACTGTCCTTTGGCAATTCCACAGCCCCTACTCTCGTCTCAGGAGAGAGTGAGCACTGAGATCTGGGATGGTTTGTGAGCCTGGGCCGAAAGCTCCAGGGCGGGGGGGAGCCCCAGGTAGCCCCACACGCCATTTGAGCTCCAAAAGGAATAATTAAAGCCAGCAAGGCCTTGGCAGGCTCCTGGATAATTCAAGGGCAGGCACCCCGTGACTCACTGTGTGGTGATGGGCAAGGACCCAACTTCCCCAGCATCCTCATCTAGGGAGAGGAAGAACCAAGGAATCCCGACCAAGCTGTTGGCAGATGCTTCTTGGCAAAGCTTTGGTGCTCCTGTCTCGAGAGGACAACCTCGAGGGGGATCCCCGGCGGCAGGACTCACTCTCTGTGTTTACCTTCTCCAGGTCACAGCAGCAGGCTGGCAGGCGGCGTGGCCCGCGCCACCACCTCGGACATCAGGCCCAGTCATTCCGCCCCAGAAGGTGTGCATGGAAGAATTGCAGTTGGCCAGGAAGCTCAGTTCCCAAATCTCACCTCCCCAGTACTAAGGAGTCCTTCTAGTGAGCCGGAAGAACCTCTCCAGGTGTGCAGTGCCACAAACTGCCCTGGCATGGAGAGCGTGGGAATGGTGTACAGCATCCCCAATTCTTGCAACGGGCCAACAGAATCGACATTTTCTGCTTCCTGGAAGGGAGATACTCTTACCTACATGACTCCAAGCACCGCCAGCCAGAGCAGTCGAGTCAGCGAACACGGAATAAATCCTTCCTCAGGCAATGCTTGGGTCTCTCTGCACTCGCTGCCCCCTCCGGTTCCTAAGGAGGCCGCTGCCCTCTTGGTCACTCGTGATAACCCTGCAGGATGCAGCGGGTCGGCTGCCTACTCCGAGCACCCTTCTCGACGATGGCAAGCGTCCGAGCGACCCTCCAAGATGGGCCTTCTCACTAGTGGTACCTTGAGGCTGGAGACGGGCCCACCAGGGGCCAGCAGGTTCCGGGAGCGGTCGCTGTCTGTGCCCACAGACTCGGGCACTGTGGAGGTGGCCTACGAGGAGGAGCAGAAGGCCAGTGAGGCCTGTGCCCTGCCTTGTGCCAGTACGAGTTCTGAGGGCAGTAACAGTGCCGACAACATCGCCTCCCTCAGCGCCCAGCAGGAGGCCCAGCACAGAAGGCAGAGATCCAAGAGTATCTCGCTCAGGAAGGCCAAGAAGAAGCCTTCCCCACCCATGCGCAGCGTCTCGCTGGTCAAAGATGAGCTGGCCCTCTTGCCAGAAGGTGGGTCAGGACTGCCCAAGGACCAGAGGCCCAGGAGCCTCTGCCTGTCCTTGGAACACCAAGGACGTCACTCGTCCCACCCCGATGCTCAGGGTCACCCAGCTGCACCAACTTTCAAAGATCCGGAAGGTCCACAATTCTCCCACCACTGGTATCTCACTGACTGGAAGTCTGGCGACACCTACCAGTCCTTGTCTAGCTCCAGCACTGCCACTGGCACCACAGTCATTGAGTGCGGCCAAGTTCAGGGCAGCTCAGAGTCTCTCGCCTCCCCTTCCACGTCCAGAGCCACGACACCATCTCAGCTCTCCATCGAGGTAGAGGCCAGGGAAGTATCCTCCCCTGGAAGGCCCACTGGGCTGATGTCACCCTCCAGTGGCTACTCCAGCCAGTCAGAGACCCCGACGCCCACTGTGTCCCTGTCCTTGACCCTGGGCCACCTGCCACCTCTGAGTGGCGGCGTCCGGGTGCGTCCGGTGGTCCCTGAGAGGAAGTCATCGCTCCCCCCAACCTCGCCGATGGAGAAAATGTCCAAGTCGCGGCTGTCGTTTGACCTGCCGCTCACCTCTTCAACCAACCTGGATCTGTCTGGGATGAGCATCTCCATTCGAGGCAAAACCAAGGTGAGCCGGCATCACTCAGATACCAATTTTGGGGCCAAGCTGGCCCAGAAAACGAGCCCCAACCAGCCCGTTATGCCCATGGTCACTCAGTCGGACCTCCGTTCCGTGCGTCTGAGGTCTGTCAGCAAATCTGAGCCGGAAGATGACGTGGAGAGCCCTGACTATGCTGAGGACCCAGCCGCGGAAGTCTTCACCTTGCCCGAGAGGAAGATGAAACCTCCCATAGCCGAGAAGCCCCCCGTGGCCCGAAGGCCTCCGAGCTTGGTCCACAAGCCACCATCCGTCCCCGAGGAGTGCCCACTCATCTCGCCAACCTTGGCTATGACTCCCAAGAGCTCAGCTCAACCCACGCGGCCACTCCCTCCAGACATCTACACGGTGGTAGTGCGGAAACCAAAGTCCTCCAGCTTCCCCGAGGGCAAAAGCCGCGGGGAGACGCCAACGCCCTCCTCTCTCGCTCTCACACCTTTTGCCAGTTCCTCTGGTGCTTTCTTCTCAGGAACACAGCAACCTCCCCAGGGCATGATGGAGGACGGGGGCCCCAAGGCGAGAGCCCTGCCTGAAAGAATCAGCCTCCAGAGCCAGGAGGAAGTGGAGAGAAAGAAAGGCAAGATCCCACCTCCCGTTCCCAAAAAGCCCAGCGTGCTGTACCTGCCTCTCACCTCACCCACGGCTCAAATGGAGGCATACGGGGCTGAGCTGAGGCTGCCTCTCAGCCCCATCATCACCCTGCAGGAAGAGGCCAAGGGTCCCCCCACCAGTGACCACCTGCAGTCCCCTGGTACGAGGACAACTTCACCACTGCTGGCTGAAGGTGAAAGGGAGGCCAGTCCTCTAGGTTAGTAAACTGTCTGTTGGCTTTTCCTTTCAATCCCAGGCAAGATGAGAGTAAGCACAGAGTGCCAGAGACAGAAGCAAATGTCCCTGCCCCCAGTAATGATCCTGAGTCCCGGACAAGTGGGTCAGTAGGAGGCATCTCTTGAGGGTTAGGGTTCTTCCAAAGAGAACTCACTAGCCCTTGGGATCAGGAGTGACCCAGGAAGGGGTGGATCTCCAAGGCCCAGTTTGGGTCAGTCCACCCTGGAACCCCCAGGACTGAGAGAATACAATCAAACTAGGTCTTCGCACCCTAGGACCTTAGGAGTCCATCTGCCTGGTCAGGCGCACATCCCCCGCCCTGGGAACTCTCTCTCTGCCTCACTGGACAGCACTTTTCGCTAGCCACACTCATTTCAGTTTCACGCACAGGACTCAGTACGTTCCCAGACTGTGATCCGGTGCCACTGCCGGCTCACAGGCCTCTGAAAACAATGGCATAGGTTTCCAGCGGCACCCTTTCTTAGTGCTTTCTAGAGGAAAGGGAGCTCACTTGCTTGGATTCTTTGAGGCTGGCGCTTCCCAGGACAATAAGACTAGGCTAGATAATCTTTCTCATCCTTTTCTGGGGTCGTTGTTTCATGTCCCCTTTTTGTTTTGTTGTGGTCAAATACACATGACTTGAAATTTACCATCTTCACCACGTTTCAAGCATTCACCTCAGTACCATTGGGTACATTCTCGATGTTGGGCCACCATGACCGCCCTCCCTCTCCAGAGCGCTCTTCATCTTGCAACACTGAAGTCTGTACGCACTAAACAATAACTCACCACTCTTCCCTCCCCCTAGCCCCTGGCAACCATTCTTCTACTTTCTGTCTCTAAGAATCTGACTCTCTCTAGGGAGCTCATGTAAGTGGAATCACATCGCACTGGTCTTTTGTGGACTGCCTATTTCACTTAATAGATTGTCTTCCACACCCATCCGTGTTTCTCATCCTTTTTTTGAACCCTTAATACCAAACATCAAAATCTTATCACCTTCCTGGGGTGCCTGGGTGGCTCGTCAGTTAGGCGTCCAACTCTTGGTTTCTGTTCGGGTCATGATCCTGAGAGGTCGGGGTGCTGGGATCAAGCCCCACATTGCATCATCAGGCTCCTTGCTCAGCGCAGAGTCTGCTTGTCCCCCTCTGTCTGCCTCTGTTCCTACCCCCATGCTCGCTCGTTCTCTCAGATAAATAAGTAAAATTTTAAAAAAATCTTATGACCTTTTGTAATTGATTTGGGCTTTCAGCACAAGTTAAATCACACAGACTAGAACAGGCAAACAAGTAAAAGCCACAGGTAATTTTAGATTATGCTTTGTCAAACTCCACAGGCTCCTCTGAGATTCAGCTCGGTCCCACTCCCACCTACTGCTTGAATCATTGCTTTAGATTACTCTCAGCTTCTTGATTTTTGAAAAATGATGCATTCAAAGCAAGAGAATGCTCAGGGAACCTGTTGTAATGGAAAAGGCATGAGAAAACAAGGACCCATGCTGATCTTCACCGGTCAGGCCACCTTGGCCAAACACTAACCTCTGGAACATCGTGTTCCTCAGCGAAATGGAGACATTAAGGGTCTCTGCCCAACAGCCCTTTTGGAGTTGCTTTAAACATCGAATGAGATTCATATGAGAATGTGCTTTGTCCTAACTCTTGTGGTCTAAGTATTTAATTCCTTCTGGTTCTTATGCCTAGGGAGCTCTGTGGAACCGAGCACTGCAGAAAAAAGTGTCATTAGTGATAAAACAGCCGAATGGATCGCCGAAGATGACGATGACGTGTTTGTGGCTTCACGCACAACAGAAGATTTGTTTACTGTGATACACAGGTCGAGACCCATTTTCTTAATTCTTATTGGAAATGCCTACCCTGTTGAGACCTCTAAGCAGCCATGAGCACTGAAAGCTGGAGACTAAGTTCAGATACCACATGTGGCAATGGCGGTCTGAGGCCTCGCAGATGCAATTTGCTGACATCTTTGGGTGAAGTGGAGGAGGGGCCCGGGAAGAGAGGACCAGGTGCCGAGTGAGAGGCCTCTCGTCTCCTAGCAACAGCACGGCCTATTGTGGCTCCATCTGCTCTCTCGCAGCTCTGTCTACAGACAGAGACATTTAACCCTTCACAGCCTTCGTTGTACCAAACAAATCTTAGCAAGAAGTGCTGTGGGGATGGGGTGGCTGGGTGATGGACACTGGGGAGGGTATGTGCTGTGATGAGCGCTGTGAATTGTGTAAGATGGATGAATCCCAGACCTGTACCCCTGAAGCAAATAATACATTCTATGTCAATAAAAAATAATTTAAAAGGAGAAGTGCAGTGGGGCACCGAGCCGGGTATCAGAGCAGGAACGGAGGTGAAAGGGGACCGGATGGGGACTCTCTGTTCTTGGACAAGGGCAAAGAGCAGGGGCTTGGTGGTGAGAAAAACTAGAAAGATCCCAGTTCCCAGAGGTGCAGGAGCATCAGTTCCCTCAGGCTGTCTTGAGTCAGAGTCACTGAGCAAATAGCCTTGACTCCTTAAATTCTTCCTCGGTCCCAGAACCCTGCAGGCACTCCAGCTGTGGGCACTGAAAGGAGGGTACAGCCAGGGAGCCAGACAGGGGACTCTGAGGACTTAGCAGTGAGAGAGAGAGAGGGAGAGAGGGAGAAAGCTGGTCAGTGCAACAACACACGAGGCTGCTGTGTAAAAGCTTCCAGATCATGTCACTGGCCTTTGTGAAGTTATATGAGGCATTAGGAAACATCTGCCGCGTTGAATTCGCTCAAAGCAAACTTTTTCTTATTTAGGTCCAAAAGAAAGCTGCTTGGTTGGAAAGAGCCTGGGGAGACCTTTGCAGGCGGCAGCAGACCAAGCTCCCATTCACCAGGGAAGAATCCAGCTGATTCTCCAGTCAGTGAGTCAGCTGCCTCTGCGGGGTCAAGTGGCAGTGCTAACCTGGATGCTGGCAGAAACGACGAATTCAAGGCCTTGCTACAGAAAAAGGGGAGCAAGGCAACCCCAAAGTCCCGGCCCTCAGCAGCCGAACTGCTGAAGACCACTAACCCACTGGCTCGGAGAATTATTGCACAATTTTCAAAAGACTACGAAACCACCGATAACCCCAGTACCTAAGGCCAGGGTTCAGCAAACAGGGTTTAGTCACTAAACTTGAGTAGACGAAGGGGAAGAGAAAGGGTTTTAGAAAGGAGTCATGGAAATAACAAAAGAGCCTACATGTCCTTTCCATCCATTCACCCTCTGGACCGCAGGAGAGAGGCCACTAGACCTAGAGCTAAAATCATCAGGCACTTTAATCACCTTCGGACATTTTGCATTTTCACACTTAATAATCTCGCCGTTACTGACTACCGATTTTCTCCTTCTTTCCCCCCAGTGCTGTGCCCTGAGGAGAAATTCTGAGGCGCAAGAGCACCTGCGCCATCTTTTCGGTCACTGACCGAGCTGCTCCGTCCCTGACTTCTGTCACTGAGGAGCAGAGTGAGAGGGCCGACCGGCGCTGCCAAAGCTGGGGGTCATGGGGTGCCGTTGCCGATGATTCACTTTTTGGGCAAGGCCTTGCTGGCCCCGTGTGGAGAAGCAGAAAGACTCTGAGGCCTCTTCAACTACAGTCTAGCTCTCTGCACCCCGCCCCCCAGAGAGGTTTGGGGGTGTACACTTATTTCGGCATGGGGTTGATTGGCTGGCTTTTGTCACGCAAAATATGAATGTGACTCTGTCTTGAAATTCATGCCTTTTTCAGTTTGATTGTCTATGCGGAGAACAGGGTGATGAGTTTCGATGAACCTGTAGCCCCTCCCCCCACCCCTTTAGCTAGGAAAAGTCAGGACTGAGTTGCTTTGGGTGAACCAAGTTCAGCCACCAAAAGAGGCAGCCATGTGTTCTCTCAGATCCCGCCAAGGCGACTCGCGCATGCCGACTCGCGCATGCGCCTTGAGATTCTTCAAGTGTCTGTCAACAAGGATAGCTAGGATCGGTGCCCAGCTCATGCTGCATTCTAAGAACCCTCGTTTCATTTGCATATAACCTTCATTACAGGAAGTAATTAGCTGAAGGAACAGCGTCATCAAAGTCTCAAGGAGGAGAGAAAGTAAGTGTAACTTGTCCACCTCCATTCAGTTTAGACTGTGGTGTGTGGTTGCTTTTGTTCTGGTTAAAGGAAGTCTTACTCTGTTCCAAAACTAAGAATGTATGGACTAAAAAGGATATATCCCAAACCTAAAAGGCTGCCTTGCAAGTTGCTGTGGCCCATAACGCCAAAAAAAAGGGCTATCTTTTTTTTTTTTTTTTTTTGCCATTTATGTTCCACCATGTGACCAACTTTCAATTAACTATGCTGTGGGGGGAGTAGAGGGGTTGGAGGAAATAGGATGCTGACAGAGCCCCAGAACAATCCCTGTGACACCCCCCCCCCAACACACACACAAGCTTATAGGCACTTGTCAGTTCAATTTTCTAAACAGGGCAAGGGGAGTGATTCATTTGACTTTCATACGTCTGGTTGCTGGCAGTTTGGGGGAAAAAAACAGACAATGCATTAAACAAAAACTGGCTGACCATTAATGGAGGGTTAATTGTCCATGTTCCCAAGAAGGGAAAAGCAAAGTCAAATGAGATTGTAGCCTGGTTCCTGGACCCCTTCCTCCTTCACCACCGCCATCCGCCCCCCCCCCCCCCACCCGCTCCCACCCTCAAACGGATTCATTGGCCAACCTCCTGGAGGATGCAGAAACTGCCCCAGAGACAAGCAGTTCTTGATTTCGATAGGCCGCCTCGCTCACCAATGAGAAGCAAGCTCTTAGCTCCACTGCCCACACTCTAGCAGACTGAGCAGCTGAAAATCTACACTGAGAGCTGAGGAGACTTGGGCCTCTCGCTTAGAAGCCTTAGGCCTAGGCCTTTGGTTGGTACAGTTCTGAATTCTAGACTTCTGGTTACAGGGCAGGCTCACCAACTTCTTCGCAATCTGCACTTGCCCTTGGTTTAGGCAGAGGCTGCTTAAAATAATAAGCAGCGAGTACCCAGTTGCTTTCAAAAGCATCCCAACTATTTGGTTTGAAGGTCCTGATCAAATTTCAGAGGGGTTGCCTGACATAAAATAGACTCATTCCTGGCCTGAATTTATATACGGATGCCACACTTGGTCTGCCCCAGCCTCAGAATTCCAAAAGACGGAAACATTTTCCTCTGCAGGGAAATGAAGGGGTGTTTGTGCCTTGGCCTAACAAAAGTGAAATGCTGCCAGGGCCTTCTCCTTGGGAACCACTTTGAACAGCTGAACTCAAGTCGAATATGAGACTCACATAGTATAGGATTTGTTACATCTGCTGATTTTTCTGGAAGCTTCTCATTTGCTGCTTCTAAGTGGGTTTTGCCTCTCCCCTCACCTTGCTATTCCTGATGGTTTTCCCAAAATGTTCTAAAGCTGAATGCCCAGACACTTTTATGTTTTACACTGCCTTGAGTCTTGCTTTCCTCTGCAGCAGTCTGTATACCTGTATATGGGATTCTTAGAACGTCTTCTGCATCATTACTATGGCCCTCAAATGCCCAGTGGTGTTTTCATTAGCACAGGAGGATTTGGGGTAGTGATGGTGTGGCTAGAGAGAACACCAAGGACTAGAAATATTCCTTTAATATTTTGCAGCAGGGGACCTAATCCCAAACAAACCACCAAACTGTAGACTTCATTAGTCAGTGAGGACCATAACACCAAACATCTTTCCTGCTCTTAACAGTCAGCCTGTCTCACGCCCGTGATTATCGTAACACCAACTCGCTCTCTCCCACCGAGGCCCATAGCCCAGTGTTCGCTGCCTTGTACACCTATTCTGCTAAGACTGGAGAAGACAGGCTGAAAGCCCCTCCAGGCAGGCTTTCAGAGAACCTCTTCCTACCACTGTTACTTGTGTAGATAATAACGATAACAAGTGAAGTGAAGTTGACCCCAGGAGGTCAGCTTCCAATTCAAGTTGTTTCCATCCTTCTTGCTTGCTCTGATTCCAGCCAATAGCAGCAGGATGCTCTGCTGACTGACCTCAGTCTAGTCACGAGTAGAGGGAGTCATCCCCAGGATTGGTTAGTGGGTAGCTAGGAGTGCTTTGCTCTAGGTGGGCATTCATTACATGTTTGTGGTTCAAATGTTGAGGGGAGATAGCAAGCCATTCTTGGTACAACAGGAAGTCTTCTTGGTGCCTCCTCTCCTTTGCCTGCCTTATCTCTTGCCTGGGTCCCGCCCCCCCCCCCGGTCCAAACTTGTCCCTCAGTCCCAACTCCCATGACCGGCATCCCTAGCCTATAGTGTACGCTTTGAGGAGGCGGGGCCACAGGCAGCAAAAGAGTTTGCGTTAGCCTTATGACCATAAGTCGACCAGTTAGTTGGAAGGCATTACCTCGAACGTGCAAAGATGGAGGAGATTCTACAAGGCTTACAAATCGCATTTCACCGGATATCCATCTTAATTAACTCTCTAGACGACACAGATCAGCTCGCAATCCCGCTGTACCTATCTGTCTGAGCAGATGTGCCCATGCACCTGCCCTCTTCCTCACAAACCATCCCTGAGAAAAGATGAGTTCGTGGCCAGGGCTCTCTCGTCCTCACCGGGGCAGCCTTCCATCCTCACCAAGTGTGTCAATGCAGTAGCAAGCTTTCACTTTAACCGGATCTGCCAGGGCCAGGACCAGAGTGACGTGAATAAGGCGCCCACTCTCGGGAGCCGCGCACATGCCTTACCCTCGTCCCAGCCCTGCACTTTGCACTCTATAAATATCGGTTTATCTTCTATCCGTGCACAAGTGTGGTTCCATCAACGACTCCCTATCTGCCGTTGTACCAAATATTTTATTACCATCTCTTTTTCCATTGCTCTCAACCTTTGTATGCCTGTATGTCAAAGAGCCTTCACTATGATCAGAAAACATGGTTGATTTCCAAGCAACCTGCTCCGAGTGGCAAGCTAGCCCTCATTTCGGTAGGGATGCAGACAGGGGCTGCCCTTCAGCAAGACGGTGAATGAGTTGGAGGCCTGCCACTGGGACGCTCTCTGTCCTCTTTCTGGTCCATGTTCTCCAGACCCTGGTTCCCAGCACCAACTCTCCTGAGTGCCTCCTCGTTTGTTCTCCTCACTCAGAAAACCATGCTCTCAGGAAAGGGATGAAGTCCTTTACGATGACATTGTAAGGCTTAATGCTACCTTTATTGAGGGTCACTTGCATTGTAACAGGGGAAAAGCCTTAAGCCAAAGGAATTGAAATTCTACTTGTAGAATGTTAGGCACCAATTAGTTGCCAAAGTGTATTTTTCACCACGGAAATGCCGAATTCCCTGACAGCTAACTCCAGAATACAGAAAATACCTTAGTCTCCTGGAATTATTTCATTACATTGCCGGTGGTTGGGTATAGAGTCCTGATCCCCGGAGCTGTCCTCTTGGACAAGGGACGAAGGGACCACATCTACCAAGAGGCTCTCGGAAATGGCTCCTGAAAGCCATGGAGAAGACTGAGATTCTTCATATTGTACAGTGACATTTTGACACAAATAGAAGTCATTCGAATCATTTTAGTGAAAGAACACAAGGAGTTAGAGTTTGTGAGACTGCGTCCTGCTCGTGAAAGGTGAAACTGTCCAGTCAATGTCTGATCGATGTCGGTTGCCCAGTGTTGGTAGTGATTATTAAACTTCCTGGAGGTACAATGTTACTGAAATCAAGCCTCTGCTTCCCCTACCCTTATTTATGTTTTGTGCTATCACTTCCGCTTGGTGTGAGAAAGACCAGATCTCTGCCAGGGCATGCAGTCCCTTCAAAGCCTTTGCCTGTGTTTCAGCCATAAGTCACAAAGATATTAGTGATTTAAGAGGACAAGAGAGTGGGAAAGGTGTACAAACAGCTGCCTTCGTCAAAGGACAACAAGAATTGTAATTTAAACGTGAAATGAAGTCCTAGAATATTCTGAAACAGACTTACATAGGAATACAGGAGTAAATGTTTAGAGACAAATATTTGAGGCGCTTTTAATAAGTGTAGCAAAAATACATTTGCATAAGTAATGGGTTGTGTGAAATGCGTGTATATGTTTGTTCAGCAAAGCCCAAAACCGAGCGTGATCTCGGAACTAGCAGCAGCAGCAGCCCTGGGATGTGTGTGTGTGTGTGTGTGTGTGTGTGTTCGCGCTCGCGTTGTGTTTATTCCAGTGATGTTACTTCTTCATGCCCCTGAATCCCTAGCGCTCCGACTGTCCAGATGGTTCCAGCCTTTCCTGTCGTTTCTGCTGTCATTAGAGTGATCCGTATCTGGCCAAGTGATGTACATTGTCGTGTTGGTCTGGTGTACATTTATTTGGTGTTAAGAAATGATCAGACTGAATCAACTACTTGCTTACCCTGCAAAGCCTTTGATTTGACTTAGCTGGGACATCTGGCCTGTTTGGGGTTTAATTTTTTTTTTGTAATTCACGAATAGGAAAAAGGAAGAAGTGTTCTATTTGTTTGGTATTGCCGATCCTTAAACACCCATCTTCACCGTGGTGGCTGTTCTCGACGAGGGCTCTGATTTTAAGATTTTTGCCTACGTAGTGGAATTTGATATCAAAAGATCCACCAACAAAATCTGAACTGGAACAACCAGTTAACCCCTCTCAGCTTCTCCTTCAAGCCAAGCTTTATAGGAACTTATTCCCTACGTGGTGTTCAGCTTTTTATTTTTTAACGTCCAATTTTATAAGATGTTATGCATGCGGACGCAGCATTGTGCTCATTGTATAAGTCGCCCCAAACTCATTTTCAACTCCGTATGTATGGTGGTGAAGAAATATCAATCTGTGTGTTCGTACCTCTCCTGATCAACTGTAAATGACAAATCTTTTCATTAATTTTTAAATGAGATATATTTACTCTGGCTAGTAGTTAAATTTTTCTTCTTTTTATTATATTTCAGTGCTACTGTTTTCTACTGATTCCAAAGCTTACCTTGGGGAATATTTCTTATTTCTAAGTTGCTGTATTGTTCTTATTTCTAAATTTATCTGTAATCCTGGAATGTTAGAACTGAAAGGGACCAACCTCTCATTTTACACATGAGGCCCAGAAAGGTCAAATAACTTACACAAGGTCATGTATACAGTAGCAGGGTCTGGCCTCAATCCCAGGTCTCCTGCCTCTGGGGCCAGTGTGTTTGCGTTTAAAGCACTGCATTTAGAGATAACCCACAGCTGGCTTCTACTTTTACAACATATGAATTTCCCGGATAGTTCAGTGAACTAATTATCTATGCTTTAATGGAAAATGCTCAAAATTTCTTTAGTTGAATCTGAAGACAAATCTCATTTTCAATTTAGAAACAAAATTCATTTCCCCTCCAAATTCAGTATATATTCCCTACTTTGTATATGTTTTCCCTAAGAGATGTTTGAAAATGAATTTCTGTAGATCAAATTCCAGTTTTTGGTAAAAAAAAAAAGTCTCTTATGTGGGGGAATCTTCTGGTGACTTCTTTTGAAAAACAAAGAGTCCAATGTCCCCTAATGCCTCTACTTCTTTTTAGTGTGAACTTTTGTAATTGGTATTTACTTAAAGTAGGGAAAACCGACATAGGCTTTCCTAGAATCTACTTTATCCTTCCCTTCTTAAACTTTATGAGGTACTTTCAGGCTGTTAGATGCTCATGAGGTCTTTAGTTGTGTTCTAGAAACTTCACCTAGCTCGATGTTATGTCAATCCCTGGGCTCAAACTCCATCTCCATCTTATCCGAAAATAATAGAATTCCCTAATCAATACTGAGCTCTGCATGCACTCTCTTTTCTGGAACATTTTTTGCCCAGTGTGACTCTCTCTTTAGCTATTTTTGGGCCTTCTTTTATGGCTCATGCATACCTTATTATTCGTGGAACTGCAGGCGGTGTCCCTTTAGGGCCCTGCCAGTCAGTTGGAGTGGTATTTCCAGTTATTTCCATTGTTCCCTTGTTTCTACTGGACCTCCTCTGGTTTCCATTTTCAGGAATGCTCAGAGATTAGTGGGATCTCAACCCGAAGGGTTGACACACTTTTTTGGTAAAGGGCCAGAGAGTAAGTATTTTAGGTTTTGGGGGGCCACATGTGGGCTTGCTGCCTTCCCATCTAATTACTACACTGTCACACCAGTCGGCACAGAAGTGGGTGGAGGAGGGCTGCGTATGTCAACCCATGAATCTTTAGAAGGGTGCTCTTCATCATGGTGTTTTTCTCTCTCTCTCTCTGTCTCTATCTTTCTCTCTCAGTGACTATCTTGGTGTAGAAACCCTCATTCATTTTTCCAGACCTCCCGTCCTAGTTATCCAATGTGCCTCTACTTCCTCAAGTTTAGGGTAAACTGGCAGGGAAGAATGGATTTCTGAGTTTTCTTATTTCTTTTGCTCCATCACTGGTCTCCCAAACCGTGGCTGGGCACCCCTGCCCTGGGTCATCTGGCCTGCCCTGCCCCATATTACCATTATGAGTTTAGGGCTGTCTCTGGAAAGTCTGGTGGCCCAGGTTGTGAAGTTCCAATCCAGTCTACAATTTCCTAGGAAAATCACCAGCCCTCTTGGTCCCCATGGCTGGTTTTAAAACCCAGAATGTCCGTGTGTCCATTTTCTATAATTCCATTTGGATCTGTTCTATATTTAGGCCCAGCAAGAAAACCAACAAGGTATAAAAAGTATTCTGCTCCCACAGTGTTTACCTGCCTCAACCCCTTGCCTCTTGGGTTCCCAGTTCCAAGGGGGATGGACTCCTTGGGATGCCCAGTGCAGCCTCCCCCCCCCCCAGCAAACATGTGACACACCACCACCTCCTGTTTTCTGAACCTTTAAAAAGATTCCCTAGGGGTGCCTGGCTGGCTCAGTTGGTAGAGCATACGACTCTTGATCTTGGGGTTGTGAGTTCAAGCCCCTTACTGGGCCTAGAATTTACTTTTAAAAAGAAGAAGAAGAAGGAGAAGAAGACTCCCTAAAGCTTCTTCACAACTCTCTCCATCTCATGCCCATCTCTACCTCTCATGCTACTTGGAAGTCTAAACCTCAGATTCACATTTTCCCATTTGCTCACATAAGCCTTGAGGGGCATGAATGAGGAAGGCGTGTGCCTGTGCATGTGAGCATAGTTTCTCCACTGAGACTGTGAAGGCCCCGTTGACTAAGTCTCTCTCTGTCTCTCTCTCTCTCTCTTTCACACATACGCACACACACACCATGTGCATAAGCACACACTCCATCCAGTGTTCTCATCAGGTCTCTGGTCCAGCTCTACGTCTGGTCAACGAGAAGGGGATGGTTGGGGCTCCAGTGGCATTTCCCTTTTTCTTGTCTTTTGAATACTTCTTTCTGCTGGTTTGCGCTTGCTTCTCTTAGGAAGCCATTAGAAGAAACTCCTCTGTGACAATTGTGGACAGGCTGACATACAGAGTGCTAGAACTTTCATTCAATAGGCACTCGGTCACTCAGACATACCTCTGAGGCTGGAGTTTTTCCTATCGAAGCAAATTGCTTTTTAGGACCTTTCTACTTGCTTCCTGTCATTTGAGCCCAGGGGTCTCCCCCATTACTAGAAACTAAGTTTTTAAAAAGTCAGAGGCATGAGCGAGTACCTTTCAGGATCTCCCTATGTGAAAGCATCTGCAAAACAGTTTCTTCCCACCTTTGGTTTAAGATTGCCAGACTGAGGAGAGGAACCAGGCTTATACCTTGATCTCTAAGGCAGGAAAAGAACTATGCACCTGCCGAAAGCAAAATAAGGAAGGAGGATTGACTAGTCCTACCGTGCATAGTCAGGAGACAGACTTTTGTCACGTCCACATGCAGTGCTTACTAAATGCCAACAACGCACTTAAGAAAAATAAGGAAGACTGGAATTTACAGACCAATGTCCTAAACTGGAAGGTGGAGATAAGGCCATTCCCCCAGTAAAGAGACAGTGTCCCTGGATAAAAATTTCAGGAAGCGGCAGAAACTAGGAGAGATCAACATCCCAGTCTTTTTTAGAATTCTAACACACAATGGAAGGAAGCCCTCTGCGGGGAGATAAGACAAAGGGTTTTTCTTGTCTTTCTTTTCTTTTTCTTTTCTATCTTTCTCTCTTTCTTTTAAGCATTCCATACTGGGTTGCTACCAGCAATTGAAGCGTATTCTTTATATAGCTAGAGCTGTTTGTGTCTTCTCAAAATAAATTGTTTCTGTTAAAAATCATTTTCTGTCTCACCCTCTGGTTTTCATTGTAGCAGTGATGCCTTTATTCAGACACTAAGCCGAGGTCGTGAGCCTCTGTCACTGACCACACAAGTGTGGGACCCCCACACAGGGGGTTTGATTCTCACAGACCCCTGAGAGCCCAGAGCCAATAATGCAGGACATGGTGTCTCGCAGGTACCTGGCCCACCCAGCAGCGAACCTAAGCTACACTGGCAGGTAATTTATGTTCGAGGACTTCATCTCGGGTATTCGAATACAACCGCTTATGGCCTGCAGACGAGGTGAGGTTCTGGTGAAGTGGGCAGCCGTTGCCAAGCTCCCGGAAGGAGGAGGTTGCCATGGCAACTGTGCTCAGGGCACGCACTCCCTCTTTGTTCTCTGGCTCGATGAAGCCATTCAGCAGGGCAGAGAAGAGTGAGTCTGGGCTGGGAGCAAAAGAAACAAAACAACAACAACAACAAAAAAAAATAAATAAATAAAAAACAAACACCAAAACAAAACAAAACAAAATGAAACAAAACAAAAAACCCACAAACCAGATGTAGCCCCGGTCACTTCCCATCACCATCCCTCAAAAACAGTCAGATCCCACCATGCAGGTAGCGACAGCTGTATTTCAGGATCAACTCGCATCTGAAAGGAGCTTTGCTGTCTGCTCCCCACTGGCCCATGCATGTAAAGTCAAGGCCCTTGCAGCCGGCATCCTTGTCTCCTCAGGCCCTGAGTTATTAGCTCATGCCCTTGACAATACCAGGCTGTTCTTCCAAAAAGACACAACAGAGCTGGAAACAATCTAGAAGGTGCACAAGAGAAGGGGGAGGAAGGGCAAGGCAACTCTCAGACCATGGCAGATGTTAGGATTTAAGATAAAGGTCAGAGACAGGCTGGCTTGAGGTGGGCCTTGTGGTAAGTAGTACCTCAGTGGACCCTGTGGTTCCGAGTCGAGTGATCACCCTGGCAGGGTCGGGGCCCCCTTGAGCTACCAGACCATGAATTGGGGAAGCTTTTAGGGACTGACCCACACTCACCAAACTCACAAAAGACATGTCAAAGGCAGGATATGGTATATTAATTTACCAAGAAGAGAACACACCTTTAAAGCAGAGGTCGTGGGGGCACCCTGCTGGCTCAGTCCGTAGAGCACATGACTCTGCATCTTGAGCCTGTAAGTTTGAGCCCCACATTGGGTGCAGAGATTGCTTCAAAAGAAAATAAAATCTTGAGGCACCTGGATTGCTCAGTCGGTTAAGCGTCCGACTCTTGATTCCAGCTCAGGTCTTGAGCTCAGGGTCATGAGTTCAGGCCATACCCAGCGTGGAGCCCACTTTTTAAAAAATCAAATAAACAAACAAATAAAATCTTGAAAAAATAAAATAATACAGCACAGGTCATAAACAGGAGGCCTGCAGGCTGGATTGAGCTCCCACACACTGTCTGGAGTACACGATGTTCTTTTTCAAAATTTTTTAAAGATCTTATTTATTTTATTTGAGAGAGAGAGAGAGAATGGGTGTGTGCGTGCACGTATGTGCATGCGAGTGGGGGGAGGGGCAGAGGGCAAGTCTCCGGCAGACTCCCTGCTGAGTGCAGAGTCCCACATGGGGCTTGATCCTACCACTCAGATCATGACCAGAGCCAAAACCAAGAATCATATGCTTAACAGACTGGGCCACCCAGGCGCCCCTCCTTGTTTTTCAATTTTTGAAAATGTAGGTGGGACACAATTTCTCCACTTTACCTAGTTCCCCACCACTCCCTGTTGTAATAAACCCAACCAGCTTCATCCACGTATACTGCCTGCTATGGCCCTGAAGGCCTGTGAGCCTGTGAACCTTGCATCAAGGCATAGTTGTGGGTTGGGGTGCCCCCAGGAAGCACTCTGGGGTGGAGTTTGGTGAGCAGGATATTTATTAGGGAATGCCCCGGGGATCGACACCTGTGGGAGAGAGGGAAGGCAATAGGCTTCGGTAGAAGGAGGAAAGGGCGGCAATGCGGCGACCACAGAGCCCTCGGCTGACTTGATGGTGAGCTCGGGTATCACACTGACCCATCAGAGCTGTCCCACCCTGGGCCAAAGGGAGGCCTTCATACATAGCCCTGCTCCAGTGACTGGCTGTGGGCCGCCTGACCAAGGGCCTGACCTCGGGTGAGGTGACCCTCTCTAGCTGAGGTGATCTCCAGGGGAGCTGATGGCTAAAGAAAGGTTTTTGCCGACGGCACTCCCGGCAGCCGGGGCAACAAGTCTGCCCTTGAAGGGAGACCTGGGCCACAAGGCTCTATGTCCATCACAGGTGTCTCTCCCAGAAACGGGGCCAATTAAACACAAATTCTTATTTTCCGACTTCCACTCCTTACCTCAGACAAGAGTACAGTTCATGGGATGAGGTTTGTAGCTTTCTTAAGTTGGAGTCACCCGTTGACTGTTGGAGAGCCTTAATTGGACTTCGGGGTTTCCCAAGCCTCATTAATGCCTGGTAACAAACCTTCTCCAAGGACATGTCACCTGTGCTAATAAATAAGTCAATCCATCATAAAATGCCAGGAATAAAATGGCACTGGCATGTATCAAGCACCCACAATGGGCCAGGCGTTGTGTGCTCCTCCATCCAGTAAGCAGGACTGTGACGAGCTCCGTCTATGTGCCCAGCAGAGCCCTAGGCGCTGAGGGCGGAATAGTGACCAACAGACGTCCCGCCCAACCTCGCGGAGCTTGCTGTCCAACAGGGCCATGGCTGAGACTAGTTCACTGGGTAGTCCCGGGGACCGGGACCAACGGGCCTCATGTTCCTATTATCTAGGAGTCACCACCCTGGAAATGAATGCCTCTGGTCATCTCTTTTCTTTTTAAAAAGATTTTATTTATTTTTATTTATTTGAGAGAGAGAGAGTGTGAGCATAAGCGGGGATGTGGGGGGGAGGGACAGAGGAAGAGGGAGAAGCAGGCTCGCCACTGAGCAGGGACCCCGATGTGGGGCTCAATCCCATGACCCTGGGATCATGACCTGAGCCAAAGGTAGACACTTAAATGACCGAGCCTCTCAGTGGCCCCTGGTCATCTCTTTCAGTACTTCCTTCACATTGTTCTAAGCTTCTGCTCTGCTACTCAACTTTCCACTGCTCCCCTCCCTCCCATTCTTTTCACCTGGGCCCACTGGAACCCCAGTTCTAGAGATTAATAGCCCTACAATCCAGACCGAAGTCCCCCACATTACCTTCTTTAACTGAAAACTGGATCACTCTTGAGAACTCCATTTCTCCTGTAGGCTTCTCCTCAGAGATCCTTCCCGTCCTCCCCACCACCCACAAGTACTTTTGCATCTGGTGGTGGAGTGGGTCCCTTCCTTACTACCCCCCGCTGCACCTTTCAGACTATAGTTGCTGAATTTCTCAGTCTGTCATCCCACTTCTAGACTTGCCAAAATCTGGGACCACTTGAATATTCATGTAAGAGCCCCATTGTAAATCCCTGGCTTCTCGTTTCTTTGGCCTACTCATCTCTGATGACCTCCTTTTCTGCTCCAGTCACCCACTCTCAGGGTCACAAATGGACCTCATTGTCCCCCAGAATTGCCATCTCACTGACATCTTAACTTTAATCTCCCACTACCTCACATCTTCTTAACTCTCTCTCATTCAATTACATTACACTGTCGAATTTCATGAGACCTCTAATAGCTTCATTCATTCATTCAATATTCAGTAGGCTTCTACCACAAACAAGGCAGCAAATACTGGGGATACAGTTTTGAATGGGATAAATGTAATCCCTGCTCTCGTGGAGATCAGCCTACTGCTCCCTTATCTCTCAGCCCTTGTCTGTCTTTTAACTTCTTCACCAGTTAGTTCAGCTCTAGCATTTTGACCACTCTCTTGCAAACATCCTCAACTACTTTTGTTCTGTTGTCCTTCCACCCCTCTGCCAGACACAACCCCACCTGGATCAATCCAATTGTCCACAGTCTCTTCTCCTACATCCAGGCTGCTGGAGAAGACACTGGTTCTCCTACTGAAAAGGGGCCTGCAGCTCTACTCAAAAAAAAAAAAAAAAATCCTTCTCTGGTTCCATGGTCATCCTTCTTTCCTATTCATCACAACTTCAAACCTCCATTCTCTTCAGACTCAAAGCCCTCCACTAGCACCTCCCCCCTGTTACTTCTCTGGGAGATGACTTCTCAGCAGAAGTAGAAACCATCATACAGGAAGTCCATTACGGTCCTAACAGCAAATCCACTATCCCATCTGTACGTGCGTGCTTCCTTATCCCCTCTCTATCTCCAACTTCTCCTTTCCAATGAACATTTATTCAACAAATACTAATTAAGCACCTATTGTGTGACAGGCACTGTGTTAGGAGCTCAGACTATAATGGTGAGCAAAACAGTCAAGGCTCCTGACTTTCAGGTGCATACATTCCAACGTGAGGGAACAGATAACGTGTTAATAAACTAACAAGATCATTTTAGGTTATTGAGGAAATACAGTCAAATGTTATGATAGAAAGTGATATGAGAGAACTATTTTGAATATGGTGGTCCAGGAAGGCATTTGTCAGGAGGTGACTTTTGAGCTGAGGGGAATGAAGTTATGTTTTGAACACATTAAGTTTGAGATTCCTACTAGTCATAGAGCTGGAAATATCAAGTAAGTAATAGGTTATACCTGGAGCTAAGGCGAGAGGTCAGAGCTAGATATATAGATCTAAGAGCCATAAGCATATAGGCGTGTTTTATGCCTTGGTGCCAAATAAGCTCACCTAGGGAGAGAGTGTAGATAGAGGAGAGAAATGAGGCAGAGACGTAGGGCCCTCCAAAACTTGGAAGCTGGGTAGAAAAGGGAGTCAGCAAAGAAAATTGAGATAGAGCAGAAGGAGAACACCTAGAGAATGTGGCATCATGAAAGTAAACAAGAAAGGTTTTCCAAGAAGGGAGGAGTGATCAACTGTGTCAGGTGCTGCTGAGAGATCAAGTAATACGAGGACTGACATGTAACCACTGGGCTGTCGGATGGGTGAGGAGGGTAGTTTCAGCAGAGCTGCAAAATGGAACCTCAACTGGAGCTAGTTGGATAGAGAATGGGAAGAGAGGGAGTGAAAAGAATGACGACCGACCAGCCTTTGGAGATTTTTTGCTGTGAAGGAAGGCAAAGCAATAGGAGCATTATTTGGTGGGAGAGACAAAGTGGAAAGAGTATTTTTGAGGATGAGAGAGATGGGTGCTCATTGGTATACCGATGGAAATCATCTGAGAGCAAGGAACTATTGATGAAGCAGAAGCCCTTGAAAAGATAAGAGATGGGGGCTCCTGGGTGGCTCAGTCATTAAGCATCTGTCTTCGACTCAGGTCATGATCCCCAGGTCCTGGGATCGAGCCCAGAGTAGGGCACCCTGCTAAGTGGGGAATCTGCTTCTCCCTCTCCAGCTGCCCCTCTCTCTGCTCATGTTCTCTCTCTCTCTTTCTCTCTCTCTCTCTCTCTTCAAATTTTTTTTTAAAGATTTTTATTTATTTGACAGATCACAAGCAGGCAGAGAGGCAGGCAGAGAGAGAGAGAGGAGGAGGCAGGCTCCCTGCTGAGCAGAGAGCCCGACGTGAGGCTCCATCCCAGGACCCCGGGACCATGACCCGAGCCCAAGGCAGAGGCTTTAACCACTGAGCCACCCAGGCGCCCCTCTCTCTCTTCAAATTAAAAAAAAAAAGTGAGAGGGGCGCCTGGGTGGCTCAGTGAATTAAAGCCTCTGCCTTCGGCTCAGGTCATGATCCCAGGGTCCTGGGATCGAGCCCCGCATCGGGCTCTCTGCTCTGCGGAAAGCCTGCTTCCTCCTCTGTCTCTGCCTGCCTCTCTGCCTACTTGTGATCTCTGTCTGTCAAATAAATAAATCAAATCTTTTTTTTTTTTAAAGTGAGTTAGTAATATCCTGAACATAGGAGGAAGGGTTGGATGACTTTTTATAGGTGTAAGGGACATTTTCTCCATAGAAACAGGACAGAAGGCAGAGTGTTTGGGGCACAGAAGCAAGTATAGGACTGCTGCAGATGTTGGAGCCTGGGAAAGTTCATTTCTGGCTGCTTCCAATTTCTCAGCGAAATAGGAAGCAAAGTCACCAGCTGAGATGGTACAGACTTCTTGGGAGAGGAGGTCTCTTTCTCTCTCTGGAAATAATGAGGCAATGTGGAGGTCCATGAGGTGTCCCAGGGGATTCTTTTCTCCTAACTACTTCTGGTTAGAACAAAAACAGATCCACATCTTTCCATCTGAAAAATCACTCTTCCTGGACCTCACATCCCTTTCCAGCTACCGTCCAGTACCTCATCATCTCCTCTCTTTAAGACTAACATCATACCTCGAGCCCAGGTGGCTCAGCTGTTAAGCCTCTGCCTTGGCTCAGGTCACGATCTCGAGGTCCTGGGATCGAGCCCTGCATCAGGCTCCCTGCTCAGCAGGGAGTCTGCTTCTCCCTCTCCCACTTCCCCTGCTTGTGTTCCCTCTCTCGCTGTGTCTATCTCTAATAAAGAAATAAAATCTTAAAAATAAAGACTAACACCATAAAGTAATTGTCAGCACTGACCACATGCCTCTCACCACTTTCTCTGATCTGATGTCTGCCTCCATCGCTATAGTAGGTCCACTGTCCTGAGAACCACCAAAAATCTCTGTGTCAAAAATATCCAGTGAGGCTTTTGATCCTTCTCTTGTATCGTTGAAGCACTTGGTACTATTGACCACTGCCTCCTTCCCCCAAAGCCTCTTCTTTTGACCTCCTTGACACCACACTCTTCCGGGCTCCCCTCTCACTTATCTGACCACTCCTTCACAATTTCCTTTGCTTTGCCCTCCCCTCTTCCTTTAAGCACTGGACTCCTCAGGCCTGTGTTCTAGGCCTTCTCTCCTTTTCCTTTGCAAGCTTTCCTTGTCGTGTCATCCACTTCTACTGCTCCTCTCCCTGTTTCCTACCTAACTGAATCGTATCACCACCCACTCATTTGGCACAAACCAGAGGCCTGGGCATCTCTCCAGATGTCTCCTTCTCTGCAACATCCAATACGCTCTGCAGATTCTGCCATGTAAATTTCTCTTGTATCCCTTTATGCTTTGTTTGACTTGTTGCCGTAGGAGCTCAGTAAATTTGAGAACCCTATCATCCTATTTCATTTATTTCACATGATAAAAAAAGGAGCCTCATACCATACTAAGAAATCATTTCCAGGTAGATAAAAATCTAAATATGAACAGCAAAGATATAAGACTTTTGGAAGATAATATAGGAGAATATCCTCATGACCTCAGAGCAGAGAAAGATTTCTTAAACAGGACACAAAACCACTAACTATAAAGGAAAAGTGTTAAAATTCAGCTCCTTTAAAACTAGGAGACCATTTAAAGAGTGAAAAGGCTAGCCACAACAAAGGAAAAGATATTTGCCATGCACATAACCAACACAGAACTAGTATTCAGAATCCACAAAGAACTCCTACAAGTTATAAAAAAAAAAAAAGACAGTGAACCCAATAAAAAATGGGCAAGAGACTTACATGGGTTCGTGGTAAAAGAAGAAATCCAAATATCCAAAAACCATGGAATGATGCTTAGTCCCATCTATCAACAGGGACATGAGGAATGAGGGAGGATGGATTACAAAGGGGCAGAGGGAAACTTTCGGGTGTGATGGGTATGTTCATCATCTCAGTTCCTGGTTTTACAGAGTTGTCACTCTAAATATGTGCAGTTTGTTGTATATCAATTATAGCTCAACAAAGCTGCAATGCGCACACAAACATGATGACATACCATTTCGTACCCCCAGACTGGCAAAACATTTTTAAGCCTGGCAGTAACTAGTGTTGAGGAAGACATGAAGGAACAGAAACTGATAGGATGCCGATGGCCATCTAAATTGATTTCAACCACTTCGGAAAACAGTTTGTGTTTATCTATTAAAGCTGAAGATACACATTTCCCAGTACCCAGCAATTCCACTCCTAGCTATTTAACCTAGACAGATGTGTACATCTTTTCCAAAAGAGATATAGGAGATTCACAGCATCCCACAGGGCAGCCCAAACTGGAAATAACCGGACAGTCCATCAAGAGGAGAATGGGCAAACTGCGGGATTCTTCTTCTTTTTATTTTTTTTGAGAGAGAAGGGTGGGGAACACGTGCATGCAACTGGGAAAGGGGTCAGAGGGAGAGAGAGAATCTTAAACAGGTTCCACGCCTAGCTCAGAGCTTGAGCTCATGACCCTGGGATCATGACCTGAGCCAAAATCAAGAGTCTACTGCTCGATTGACTGAGCCACCCAGGCGCCCCCAAACTGTGGGATCCTGTACAGCAAAAGCAATTAAACGACAGCACTTGTAACAACATGTGTGGAGCATGGGAATATAAAGTTGAGCAAAAGAAGGAAGATGCAAAGGAACACATACAGGATGGTTCCATTTGTATGAATGCAAAAGCCAAGAAATGAAATTCTTCCTTAGGGATGCAGAGGTAGGTGGTAAAACGATAAAGGAAAGCCAGGAGATTGTTCCTTGGACGTGGAAGCAGCCACTGCAATTGGTGAAGACAGGGGAGGAGTCTCTGGTATGGGCAAAGTTCTATTTTTGGACCTGGGCGGTGGTCACACTTGTGCGCACTTGTAACTATTTTTACAAGTCTACCAGCTGTCCATTTGTCTGAAACAATTTTCTTCATGTGTCTATGTCCTATTTCACACCAAGAACATTTTTTAAAGACCCGGGACACAAGGGTGAGTTACACCAAATTTACGGGAAGGGCTGAAAGAAAAGGAGTCTAGGAAAAAGACCGCAGGCGGCCTACCAAGAGAGAAGCAGCTCCCAGATTTCCAAAGGGGGTGGACAACAGCTCCAACCCTCCCCCAGCCCCGCCCTGCAGGACACAGCAGAGCGGGGCTGGGAGCCGCCAGCCTGTGTTCTTGCAGCCATAGCAGGAATATGCTCACTCAAGAGAAAACTGAGTGAAGGCACAAACAGATGAGAATAATACTATTAGAAGGCAAACATATGGGAAAATGTCTTCTCTTCCTTAATGAGCAAAGACATACAAAATTTTAAAACCCGAATGGCCATTTTTTGCCTATTATAGTAGCTGAAATTGAGGGGAGGCGGAAGAAATCACAATATGTCAGGCTGAAAGAGTAGCAAATTGATGCCTCGTTACTGGAGACACACGCTATGAATAAATGCCTTCCCTTTAAAATAAAATCTGGCAGTATGCATCAGGAAATTTCACATGATCATACCCTTTTACTCGTAATCCTACTTCTGGGAATCTATGCTAGGAAAATTATGCAAAGGAAGGAAAAGTCTCTATGAATGAGTCTGGAAGTGACTCAAGTGTCCCTCAACAAGGAAACCATTGAAAAGCAACTTTGAGTGCCGCTAAGTAAAAATCATAATTATGATAATGGGGAAGGAAGGAAACTAACACTTATTGAGTGATACTTTTTGACAGGTACTCTATTAGGTGTATTACTCTATTTAGTTTAATACAATCACCTCCGAAGTCTTTGTACTGTTTCTTACATTTAACCATAGACAGACTAATAAATAAAATCTTTTTTAAAAGTCGGGGAGTGCCTGGATGCTGCAGTCATTAAGTGTCTGCCTTTGGCTCGGGTCATGATCCCGGGGTCCTGGGATCAAGCCCCGCATGGGGCTCCCTGCTTGGCGAGAAATCTGCTTCTCCCTCTCCCACTCCCCCTGCTTGTATTCCCTTTCTCGCTGTGTCTCTCTGTGTCAAATGAATAAATAAAAATCTTTTTTAAAATTAAAAAATAAACAGAGAAACTGAAGCTCAGAGAAATGATGCAACTTGCCAAAGATCACACAGCTGTGAGTGGAAGAACCAAGATTTGAGTACACATCTGTCTGAATAATAAACCTCTGTAATTTTCACTCCATTACACTGCAATGTGAAAAAAAATACCTCTACTGGCATTTCCTGAACTTTCTTCTCCCAAACACGTAGGGTATTATGAATAAGTTTTCTTTTTTTAATACCAGACATAAAAGGTTTCTTTACCCCTGGACTTCTCAGAGCTTTTATCATGCTTTCACTCATTCAACCAGTAATTACTGGGTGTGTCAGACACTTAGGTGTTGGGGACACACCAATGAACCTGAGAGACAAGACCCCTGCCCTCATGAAGCTTATATTCCAGTCAGCTGAGGCAAAATGCAAATAAATACCCCCTAGGTTACCCCAGATTGCAGCGGAATTAACAGGGTGACACGATAGATGGGCACTGGGAGGAGAGCTAGTCCAGATGGGTTGACTGATTGCAGAAGGTTCCTCTAAGGTGACTTTTGAACTGAGACCTCAACAGCCTGCAGAGAGACTCTTCCAGGCAGGGGGACAGCAAATGCAAAGACCCTGAGGAGGGAGAGAGTTTGCTGTTTTCAAGGAATAGAGAGGAGCACAGCACGGCTGGGGGATCAGGAGTGAAACCCAGTGACCACACTGAGGAATTTGGATTCTATTCTAAGAGCAAAGGAAAGCCATTGGTGGGTTTTAGGAGGGTCACTGACATGCTTCGATTAAAAAAGAAAAAATTTACTCTGGCTGCTCTGTGGCTAATAGATTGAAGCAACAATGAAGGCAGGAGACCAATGAGGAGACTGCTGACCAGGGAGAAGACTGCTACAGCGAGCTAACCAGGAAAGACAGTGGCTTGGCCCGGGGTGGTGACTGCGGAGATGGGGAGAAGCAGAAGGATTTGGGTTAGATTTTGAATATTGAGCCAACTGGACTGGCTGGTGAATGGGAAGCGGGTGATAAGTGAAAGAGAGGAATCCAGAACAAGTCCTAGGTCTTGGGTTTCAGCAGTGTGTGGATGGTGGTGTCACATATTGGGATGGTAAAGATTTGAGGAAGAGAGGGTTTGAGAGGGACAGAGGACTGAGTGGTTATACTTGATGTATATGAAATCTGAGTTGCCCATAGGACATACGAGTGGTGATGCTGGGTGGATTGGCAGTTCAGGGCTGGGGAGAAGTTTGGGAGTCCTTGGAACCTCAATGGTTTAAACCAGATGAATTTCCCTAAGGAGAAGAGAAGAGGACCCAGGATGAGCCTTCGGGCTCTCCAATGCTCAGGTGGCCAGTAGAGAAGGAAAACCCCAGATGGGCAATTGAGTTGTGGACTGAGAAGAGGAGGGCTCTTACATGCAGTGTTCCCAGGCCTTCTTGACCATGGAACCTGTTTGTCATGAGGCAGCTTGTGCTCATCAAAGCACAAGTAGATGCTGGCTTCTGCTGGCTCTGCAAGTGGAAAGGCAGGCTACAAAATGGTATGCAATTTATGATCGCAACCATGTACACCCACGGACAGAACATGCCTGGCATATATGCTCAATAAGTATTCCTTGAATAAATTAATGAATGAAAAGGAATATGCATATGGACAACAGCCACAACATGACCGCTACCAGGGAATAAACAAAAATGACAGTAGTTGCTAGTCCTGAGATATGTCTAGAGATAGCTTTTCCAACTTGTCTGCGACGTTTCGTTGCCTATTTTTTCCTAATGGTGTTTTGCCAATTCCGTGCCTCCATCTGTCTCTGCTGCATTCAGGGATACTATTCCCAGACATTCTATAGAAATCCACTCTGCCTGTGTGCTCTTGCTCGTCTTGAAATCCTTGACACCATTCTTGGACTGTTTAATTCCAATTCCATTCAGTTCCAGCAACAAATATTTACTGAATCATCTCCAGCCTAAAGACATGTTATATATGAGGCCTGGCTTTCAAGTTGCTCACAATCTAAAGGGAGATGGATCTGCAAACCTTACTCAAAATCCATTTCTCCTCTAGTCCTCTGTAGTCCACTATAGTCTTCTTCAGTCTATCCCTGGACTTTTTTTTTTTTAAGATTTTATTTATTCATTTGACACAGAGAGAGAGAGCACAAGCTGGGGAGCGGCAGGGAGAGAGTGAGGGAGAGGGAAAGCAGGCTCCCCGATGAGCAAGGAGCCGGATATGGGCTTGATCCTAAGACCCTGGGATCATGACACGAACCAAAGGCAGACATTCAACAGAAGGAGCCACCTAAGTGCCCCATCCCTGAACTTTGACACCTATTTGTTCATGCTTTCATGCTTCCAAATCAGTCCCCTCTAGCTTCCAGCTGTAGTCTTACCCCTGCCCCTCCAACTAGCCCACTGAAGTACCTACTCAAGGTAAATAAGCCCCATTGGCAAATATCTGGAATAAAAGATTACAGTGGAGTTTCCACCACGAAGGTGATTCCTTTGAGTTCCTGTGTAAACTGTCTTTATGGACATTTGCTCGTTGTTGTTAAACATGTCTCTGTGTGTGTGACTGTTGCTTCTTTGTTTTTGGAAGGACTCCTAAGGATTTTCATAGGTTTTGCTAGGAGAAGCCACCTTTATTTTTATTTTTTTAAGATTTTATTTATTTATTTGACAGAGAGAGACAGCAAGAGAGGGAATACAAGCAGGGGGAGTGGGAGAGGGAGAAGCAGGCTCCCTGCTGAACAGGGAGCCTGATGCGGGGCTTGATCCCAGGACTCTGGGATCATGACCTGAAGTGAAGGCAGAGATTGAACCCCCTGAGCCACCCAGGTGCCCCTAGAAGGCACCTTTGCACTCTACAACACCTCACCTTCCAGCCAGATGTCATCACATAGAGCTTTGAATACGTGAATTGATACATTTTACCGAAAAAGGAAGAAACACTGGCTCATGCAAACATAATAGTTGCTTACATTGGTTGAGAGTGTGTCAAGCATTGTTCCTAAGGGCTTTGTTCAAATTCATGATTTAATGCTCCCAACACCCAGTGAGGAAGATATTAGTAGTACCCTGTTTTACAGAGGAAGTCCAGAAATGTTAAGTAACTCACCGGTGATGTCACAGCTAGGAGGTGACAAAACCGGGATTCATACCCAGACAGTTGGGTTCCAATGCTACCCTTACTGTAGTCACTACAAACTTACTCACGTATACAGATACATCATACATCACCTTCTATGTTGTTTTAAGTCCATTAACGTGGATTACTATCTGGTCCATATGAGTCTCTTAAAGCAGACCGAGCAGATGTTCACCTCATTAAGTTAGAAGGGGCAACACTTTGAGACACTACAATGACCCCCT
The DNA here is from genome assembly GCF_902655055.1 of Lutra lutra. Taxonomy (NCBI): domain Eukaryota; kingdom Metazoa; phylum Chordata; class Mammalia; order Carnivora; family Mustelidae; genus Lutra; species Lutra lutra. The sequence goes on along the minus strand of NC_062296.1, from coordinate 48,725,415 downwards.
TGACCACGTGAACTTACATCCTTTTTGGAGCAAGAGTTTTGTTGAGGTTACAAGAGAGTAATGGGTCTAACATGGCTAAAACAGCTACTATCTTGAAACATTTTAGGTGTAATCCTAATCTCAAAGGAAAAAAAGCCCCCCGAAGGCCTATAATTAATTTACTCTGCTTAAGAAATGTCGTTTCAGCAGAGCAAAGACTACCACTTGGGAACCTTGCCATGGCACTGTTCCCTAAGCCAATTTAGTATCAGACCAGAGGCCTTGGATGGAATCCAAAGGAGGTTTATTTCTGAAGTAATAAGATACCCTTGCTAGATGGCAACTTCCCTTCCTGAGGTAGTCTTATGGTCTGGATACAGGGAAGAAAGTTTTATAGGAAAATCTTGTTATACTATTAGCTAATTAAGTGATCAAGGCACTTCTTTCAAGAATAACAAGTCAGTTGGGACGCTTGGGTGGCTCAGTGGGTTAAGCCTCTGCTTTCGGCTCAGGTCATGATCCCAGGGTCCTGGGATCGAGCCCCACATCGGGTTCTCCGCTCCACGGGGAACCTGCTTCCTCCCCTCTCTCTCTCCCTCTCTGCCTGCCTCTCTGACTACGTGTGACCTCTGTCTGTCAAATAACTAAATAAAATCTTTAAAAAAAAAGAATAACAAGTCAGTGAAGAAAAACAGGTACCCTTACGCATGATCAATGAGAGCATTGGTTGGTCTTCCCTCTTTGGAAAAAAGTTCGACAATTAACTATGCAAAACTCAAAGTTCAAAATCTTTTGTCCAGACTGTTCCGTGTGTGGGAATCTATGCTAAAGATATCTCACATCTGTGCATGATATACATTCAAGATGTACATCACAGCATTGTTTGTCATAACAAGAGACCAGAAATAATCCCTTAAGTGTCAATCAGTAGGAAACCAGTTAGATAAATTATGATACAGCCATGTAATGAAATTCTATGCAGCCATTAAAAAAAAAGAGAACTATTGGGGCACCTGGGTGGCTCAGGGGGTTAAGCCTCTGCCTTCGGCTCAGGTCATAATCTCAGGGTCCTGGGATCGAGCCCTGAATCAGGCTTTCTGCTCAGCGGGAAACCTGTTCCCCCTGCCCCTCTGCCTGCCTCTCTGCCTACTTGTGATCTGTCTGTCAAATAAATAAATAAAATATTTTTAAAAATTTTTTTAAAAGAGAACTATTCATACAGTGGACTACTACCAGCAATTGAGAAACAAACAAACTGCTGTTACCACTCACAAGGAAGTCAGATACAGAGGAATGCCTACTACATGCTTCCATCTCTACGAAGCTCACAACTTAACTTCCCTTTCTGGCCAAGATGGAGTAATAGGGGCTAGATTTGTCTTCTGGTCTGAAATAACAACAACAAAAGTAGACTATATGGAACTTTGAATTACGGTTTTCAAGAGACTGGACGTCAGTAGATGAAAAAGAGCAAATCTCGGGGATCCCTGAGGGACTGGAAACAAACTAGGCGAGCCCTGCAACTGCCTGGGCTTCCTACTACAGGAAAGGCTCCAGGAGACGGTGCAGGGAGGGGGAACCCAATTAGAGCCCAGTGGACATTCCAAGTTGAGCAAATGGGGCTGAGAGTCCAGGAAGACCAAAGCAGCTAGAATCAGCAGGACGGCATTCCGGAGAGGAGGGCACTTCACGGGAAGAGAGAACCTCAGAGATCTGGAAGGAGGATTTCCTCAAGTATTCAGATGAGTACTGATTCGTTTGAAGGAAACTGCTTGAAAAGAACAGAGACAAAAATTGCTGGAGCTCACCTAGGGCGATAAGTAGATGATGTTCTTCTCAAATAAGAGCTGAAAAACTCCTAATTTGTGGGGAATTCATTAGAGTCCTTGGAAGGCTATTGCCTCAGTAGTGGGGCCAAATTAGATCTAGATTGAAGTCTGTTTTAAGCCTCACTTAGCAAAACTTGAAAATGAGCCTCAGGTGCACCTTGGGTGACTTGGTGAGTTAAGCATCTGACTCTTGGTTTTGGCTCAGGTCATGATCTTGTGGTCGTGGGATCAAGCCCCCCACCAGACTCTGCGCTCAGTGTGGAGTCTGCTTTGTATTTCTTTCCTTCTCTCTCCCACTCTCGCTCTCTCTCTCAAATAAATAAATAAATAAATAAATAAATAAATAAATAATATCTTTAAAATAAAATAAAATGGGGCCCCTGGGTGTCTCTGTTGTTAAGCAACTGCCTTCGGCTCGGGTCATGATCCCAGGGTTCTGGGATTCAGTCCTGCATTGGGCTCCCTGCTTAGCAGGGAGCTTGCTTCTCTCTCTCCCTCAGCCTCTCCACCTGCTCGTGCTCTCTCTCTCTCTTCTTCTCAAATAAATAAATAAAATCTTATAAAATAAAATAAAATGAGCCTCAAAGGAATCAAACTGTTTCCAAGTAACTTAACTGCATCTCAGAATAAAGCTCAAGAATCCATATAGGAATACAAAAATCTAGCACACACAACATAAAATTCACAATGTCTGGCATCTGATCAAATGATAACATTGTGTAAGGCAGAATTGCAAAACGGGCCCCCAAGACTTCCTGACCTAATCCCAATAACTGTGAAGATGGTCTGATAATGTGCCCATAATTATGTTAAGTTTGAAGACAAAAGCCATTTGGGGGATGTAATTAAGAATACTAATCAGTTGACTTTGAATTAATCAAAAGGGAGATTATCCTGGTGGGTCCAATCTAATCACTGAGATCGTAAAAGCAGAGCGTTCTCGGGGTTCCTGCTGGCTCAGTGGGTTAAAGCCTCTGCCTTCCACTCAGGTCATGATCTCAGGGTCCTGGGATCGAGTCCTGCATCGGACTCTCTGCTCAGTGGGGAGCCTGCTTGCCCCTCCCCCTCTGCCTGCCTCTCTGCCTACTTGTGATCTTTCTCTGTCAAATAAATAAATTAAATCTTTAAAAAAAAAGCAGAGCGTTCTCTCTAGCTGGTAGTAGAGGAGGAACTGAGAGAGATTCCAAATGTAAGAAGGATTCAGCACACCGTTACTAACTTGAAAATGGAAAGAGCCAAGTGTCCAGGGATGAAAGTGGCCCCAAGAGACTGAGAGTGGCCCAAGGCTGTCAGCCAACAAGAAAACAGGTACCTCAGTCCTACAAGTGCCAAGAAATCACTTGAATGGGCTGGGAAGCAGATTCTTTTCCAGAGGCTCCAAATAAGAGCCCAGACCAGCTGACTGCTTGGTTTTCAGTCTCGTGAGACCCTAAGTGGAAAATCCAGTCAAACCTACCCAGACTTCTGACCTATAACACTGTGAGATTATACATAAGTATTGTTGCTTTTAAAGTGCTAAGTTTATAATAATTTGTGATTTAAAAAAAAAAAAACTAATACAGGGGTGCCTGTGTGGTTCAGATGGTTAAGTGTCTGCTTTCAGCTCAGGTTATGATCCTGGGGTCCTGGGATTGAGCCTCATGTCAGGCTCCCTGCTCAGCAGAGAGCCTCCTTCTCCCTTTGCCTCTGACTCTCCTGCTTGTGCTCTCTTTCTCTTTCAAATGAACCAATAAAATCTTTAAGATAAAAAATTTTTAAAAACTAATACATCATGTAAACTTGCAAAAAAAAAAAACAACAACCCACAGAGGAAGAAAAATAACCAATATAAACAGCAAGAACCAGATGATATATTTAATACACAGGGATGTTAAAACTGCTATTAAAAATATCTTTCAGGGGCGCCTGGGTGGCTCAGTCTGTTAAGCGTTCAACTCTTGGCTTCAGCTCAGGTCATGATCTCAGAGTCCTGAGATCCAGAGTCAGACTCTGAACTCAGCAGTGAGTCTGCTTCTCTCCCTCTCCCTCCGCCCTTCCCCCAACGCACATGCACTCTCCCTCTCTCTAAAACAAATAAATCTTTAAAACAATATATTTCATATATTCAAGAAGACAGAAGAAAGAATAGCATAATAAGAAGAGAAATAAGTATTTTAAAGTACCCAGATAAAATTTCCTATAAATAACTGAGATGAAAATTATATTATGTGAAACTAACAGAGGATTTAATACTGCAAAAGACAAGATTGGTGAACTTGAAAACAGATAAAGTAAACTTCAGAGCAAAAAATTGTTACCAAGGACAAAGAGGGAAATTACATAATGATAAAAGAGTTGGAGAAGTGATGGCAGCAAAACGGCCATGAAGGCAATTCCAAATGCCCATCCCTCCACAGAAACCTCAAAAAACAAGCAGAAACTGTAAGAATCAACTTTGTCAGAACTCTGGAAAATAGTTTTACAGCAACTAAGCAAATGCTGAATCAAGAAAGAGGAAACTTGGGATGCTTGAGTGGCTCGGTGGGTTAAGCATTTGCCTTTGGCTTGGGTCATGATCCCAAGGTCCAGGGATCCAGTCCTGCGTCAGGCTTCTTGTTTGGTGGGGAGCCTGCTTCTCCCTCTCCCTCTGCTTGCCCCATGCCTTGCTTGGGCCCTCTCTCTGACAAATAAATAATAAAATCATTAAAAAAGAGGAAATTTAAAAATGGTAAGAAAACTTTCTGGCTTTGCCCTTGCCCCACTCCTTCCCTGGCTGGGTGTTGGTGTTGAAGATGACACCCTAACCCATGCTGTGTGGCCCTGCTCCCTGGTTTCAGAGGGAGTAGAGAAAACCTCATTTGAAATTTATTTTGTTTGTTCTAAGCTGTCTGGGGACTAGCTAAAGGACTGACTGAAAACATTTATTTCTGGGTTGCCTGGGTGGCTCAGTGGGTTAAGCCTCTGCCTTTGGTTTAGGTTGTGATTCCAAGGTCTTGGGATCGAGTCCCGCGTCGGGCTCTCTGCTCAGCAGGAAGCCTCCTTCTCCCTCTCCCACTCCCCCTGCTTGTGTTCTCTCTCTTGCTGTGTTTCTTTCTCTGGTCAAATAAATAAAATCTTTTTTTAAGAAAAGATCTGAAAAGACTCTAAAGGTTTCATTTCTGGGTGATCTCAAAGCTCAGTGTGAGCAGTAAGCAAAGGCTACGACGGAGTTGCAAATGGTCTGCCTAAAAATGGAAAGAGTGATCCTGTACAGAGCCAATCCACGAATACTAGGGAAGGAGCTATCTGCTTGTTTGTCTTAGTTCCTGTTATTCAAGGAAACCTGTTAAAATACTGGTGCACATAAGCTAAAGGAACAGAGAATTCAAGGACCCCACAAGAGGAATACAGTCGTTACAAAAATAGTTCGGAAAGTTGAGCCCAATGAATGGATAACTATAGCCTTCAACAATCAAGAACAGCAAAGCCCGAAGAAGGACAAGAATCTGGTTTCCGGAGTTTCCACATTATAATATCCAAACATCCAATTTCAACCAAAAACCACCAGGCAAACAAAGAAATAGGAAAGTATGGCCTAGTCAAATATAAAATAAACTGAGAGAGATTGTGCATGATATCCAAGCATTAGACTTAATGGACAAAGACTTTGAAACAACTCTCTTAAATATCCTCAAAGGGCTTAGGGAAACCATGAACAAAGAACTAAAGGAAACCAGAAAAATTTTGTATGAACAAAGTAAGAATATCAATAAGGAAACAAAAATTTAAAAATAATGTTTAAAAAATTATAAAAAGGAGCAATTAGAAATCTGGAGCTGAAAGTACATGATGGTCTATATAGAAAATCATAAGAAATCTATGAAACAAACACCAAAAACAACAACAACAAAAAACTAACAAAAAACTCCAACGTCCTAGAACTAATAAATGAGTTCAGCAAGGTTGCAGTATACCAGATCAACATAGAAAAGTCAATTGCGGGGCACCTTGGTGGCTCAGTCGATAAAGCATCTGACTCTTGGTTTTGGCTCAGGTCATGACTTCAGGATCATGAGATCGAGCCCTGTATCAGGCTCCACACCTATGGAACCTGCTTAAGGTTCTCTCTCTTTCCCTCTCCCTCTGCCCCTCCACCTCCCCCACCCCTGCTCAAGTGCTTGGTCTCTCTCCCTCTCTCTCCCTTTCTCAGTAAATAAAAGAAAATAAAAAGAAAAAACTCAATTGTATTTCTAAATATTAGAAATGTACATGTGAGGGGGACCTGGGTGGCTCAGTGGGTTAAGCATCTGCCTTGGGCTCAGGTCATGATCCCAGGGTCCTGGGATCGAGCCCTACATCAGGCTCCCAGCTCAGCCTCTCCCTCTGCCTGCCGCTCCCCCTGCTTGTGCGCGTCCTCTCTCTCTCTCTCGTTCTCTCTCTCTCTCACTATCTCTCTCTCTGTATGTCTTAAAAAAGAAATGGACAATATCATCCACAATCACTCAAAGAAAATACATAGATATAAACCTAAGAAAACATGTAAAGGACTTGTACGCTGAAACTACAAAATGCTGAAAGAAGAAATCAAAGATTTAACTACATGGAGAGAGATACTGTGCTCATGTATTGCAGGACTCAACACAGTAATGATGTCAGTTCTCCCCAAAAGGTTATACAGGTTTTACAACATTCTTATCAAAATCTCAGCAATATTTTTTGTTGATACAGACAAGATTATTCTAGAATGTATATGGAAAGGTACAAAGAACTAGAACAGCTAAAACAATTTTGAAAAAGAAGAGGGGCTCCTGGGTGGCTCAGTCGGTTAAGTGTCTGCCTTTGTCTCAGGTCATGATCTCAAGGTCCTGGGATCGAGTCCCATATTGGGCTCCCTACTCAGAGGGGAGCCTGCTTTTCCCTCTCCTCTTCTTCTCCCTGCCACTCCCCCTACTTGTGCTTGTTCACTCTCTCTGTCAAATAAATAAATAAAATTTCTTTAAATTTTTAAAAGATTTTATTTACTTATTTGACAGACAGAGATCACAAGTAGGCAGAGCAGCAGGTAGAGAGAGAGGAGGAAGCAGGATCTCTGCTGAGCAGAGATCCCAACTCGGGGCTCGATCCCAGGACTCTGGCATCATGACCTAAGCCGAAGGCAGATGCTTAACCCACTGAGCCACCCGGGCACCCCAATAAATAAAATATTTTTTAAAAAAGAATAAAGTGGGATGAATCACTCTATCCAGCTTTAAGACTTAGTCTGGGGGCGCCTGGGTGGCTCGGTGGGTTGGGCCGCTGCCTTCGGCTCGGGTCGTGATCCCGGGTCCTGGGTTCGAGCCCCACGTCGGGCTTTCTGCTGGGCGGGGGGCCTGCTTCCTCCTCTCTCTCTGCCTGCCTCTCTGCCTACTTGTGGTTTCTCTCTGTCAAATGGATGAATGAAATCTTAAAAAAAAAAAAAAAGACTTAGTCTGTAGCTACACTAATCAAGACTGCATAATACTGTGTGATATTGTGGAAGGATAGACACATAGACCAATGGAATAGAACAGAGAATATAGAACAGACTCACACAAGTACAGCCAACTGATTATTATGAACAGAAGTGCAAAAGCAATATAATGAAGGATAAAGCTTTCACTAAAAGAGGCTGGAGCAACTGGACATCTATAGGCAGAAAAAAATGGGACTTCAATCTAAACCTCACATTTGCCACAAAAATGAACTCAAATGGATCATAGATTTCAGTGTAAAACATAAAACTATAATACCTTTAAAAAATGAATTTGGAGGGGCACCTGGGTGGCTCAGTTGGTTAAGCAACTGCCTTCAGTTCAGGTCATGATCCCGGGGTCCTGGGACCGACCCCACATGGTGCTCCCTGCTCAGCGGGGAGCCTGCTTCTCCCTCTCCCTCTGCCTGCAGCTCCCCCTGCTTGTGCTTGCTCTTTCTCTCTCTCTATCTCTCTGACAAACAAATAAGTAAATCTTTTTTAAAAAGAAATGAAATAGGAGAAAATCTTTGGGATCTAAGGCTTGATAAAGAGTTCTGAGACATAACATAAATAATCTATAAAAGAAAAAACATTAAGGACTTTTTCTCTGGAAATAAAAACCCTCTAAAGAGGATGAAAAAATAAGCTCAGAGACTGGGAGAAAATATTTGCAAACCACATATCCGACAAGTACTCATATTTAGAATATATAAAGAGCTCCTGAAACTCAACAGCAAAAAAAAAAAAAAAATCCAATCAGAAACTGGAAAAAAAATAACACGTTTCACTGAAGAGCATATACAGACGGCAAATTAACACATGAAAAGATGCTTAACATCATTAGCCATCAGGGAAATATACATTAAAGCCACAATGAGGTATCAGTACACACCTATCCAAATAGGTAAAATAAAACATTGTGGTAAATTGAAATGCTGGTGACTAGGCAGAGAAAGATCACCCATACATTTCTGGTAGGAATATGAAATGGTACAGCCACTCTAAAAAAAGGGCATGGCAATCTCTTACAAAACTCAACATGCTTACCATGCATCTCAGCAATAACACTCTTGGAAACTATCCTAAAGAAATGAAAACTTGCATTCACCTAAAAACCTGTATCTTCATTAAGATCAACTCTTCTGCACAGCAAAGGAAACAGTCAACAAAACTAAAAGGGAACCTACGAAGTGAGAGAAAATACTTGGAAATAACATATGAGATAAAGAGCTAGTATCCAAGATCTATAAAGAATTTATCAAACTCAACCCCCCAAAACCAAATAATCCAGTCAAGAAATGGACAGAAGACACGAACAGACATTTCTCTAAAGAGGACATACAAATGGCCGACGGACCCATGAAAAAGTGTTCATCATCACTCGGCATCAGGGAAATACAAATCAAAACTGCAATGAGATATCACCTCACACCAGTCAGAATGGCTAAAATTAACAAGTCAGGAAATGACAGATGCTGGCGAGGATGAGGAGAAAGAGGAACCCTCCTACACTGTTGGTGGGAATGCAAGATGGTGCAGCCACTCTGGAAAACAGCATGGAGGTTCCTCAAAAAAGTTGAAAATAGAGCTACCCTATGACCCAGTAATCGCACTACTGGGTATTTACCCTAAAGATACAAATGTAGTGATCTGAAGGGGCACGTGCATCCCAATGTTTATAGCAACAATGTGCACAATAGCCAAACTATGGAAAGAGCCCTGATGTCCATTGACAGATGAATGGATAAAGAAGATGTGGTATAGGGCGCCTGGGTGGCTCAGTGGGTTAAGCCTCTGCCTTTCGGCTCAGGTCGTGATCTCCGGGTCCTGGGATGGAGCCCTGCATCAGGCTCTCTGCTTGGCGGGGAGCCTGCTTCCCCCTTTATCTCTGTCTGCCTCTCTGCCTACTTGTGATATCTCTCTCTCTCTCTCTGTCAAATACATAAATAAAATCTTAAAAAAAAAAGAAGATCTGGTGTATATATACACAATGGAATACCACTCAGCCATCAGAAAGGATGAGTACTTACCTTTTACATCAATGTGGATGGAACTGGAAGGTATTAGGCTGAGTGAAATAAGTCAATCAGAGAAAAAGACAATTATATACCTTCACTCATATGAGGAATATAAGAAACAGCACAGAGGGGGAAGGGAGGGGAAAACTGAATGGAAAAAAAGCAGAGAGGGAGACAAACCATGAGAGAATCTTAAATACAGGAAAAAGAGGGTTGCTGGAGGGAAGGTGGGTGGGGGGATGGGGTCAGTGGGTGATGGGCATTAAGGAGGGCACGTGATGTGATAAGCACTGGGTGTCGTATGCAACTGATGAATTACTGACCTCTACCTCTAAAACTAATGATGTACTCTATGTTGGCTAATTGAATTTAAATTTAAAAAAGAAGAAAAAGAAAATCCAGTTTACAAATGTTGATAGCCACTTTATTTACGATATCTCCCAAATGGAAACAACCCAAAGGTTTTTCAACGAGTGAATGGTGAAACAAACCGATCCATCTATAGCATGGTCTCTTACTGAAAATCATACAAATACTGAAGATAAGCGTAGGGTGGTTTGGCAGCAGAAGGAGGGAAGTGCCTAGCTCAGCCTGGGAGAATTAGAGAAGAGAGGAAGACTTCCAGGAGGAACTGGCCCCCGAGCATGGTCTTGAGAGGTAAATAAAAGTTAACTAGGTAAGAAATGGGGGAAGAGTGTTCCAGGAAGACAGAACACCATGTGCAAAGGCGTGAAGTCTTCAGAGAGCACCATACATTTGAGGGCCTGCAAATGGCACCTCGACATGGTTGAAGCCCCCTGGGGTAAGAGATGAGGCTGCAGTTGTCAGCAGAAAGGCCCTTGGGTCTCCAGGCTAAGGAGCCTCTCAGACCGCAGGGAGCCACTAAAGGGTCTTCGATGGGGGGAATGAGTGTCAGATCTGTGTTTCTGAGAGCTCTCTGCCAGACATCCGGGAGCAGAGCTCGGAGGGGATGAGACCGACGGCTGAGAGACTACACATGGAGTCTTTTCCAACGGTCTGGAGAATGTGCAAAAGGCTGTGGCAGGGGGGCGAGGGCAAGAGATGCCTGGTGAATCTCCACAGAGTATTCGTTGTTCACTGTACAGCGATGAGGGGCAGGGAGATGAGCTGTTCAGAAGGCAGAATCCATAAGACACGGAGACATGTTCCTGAGGAGGAGGACAGAGAAGACCTCTTCCCCACTGTCCCCCTCCCACCGCCTTGGCTATAGTGCTCTGCCCACTGGCCCCCACCCACACCGTGTTCCTTCTTGCCTCTGTGTTTCTGGGCTTGGGAGGTCCAGTAGGCAGAGGTGATCACCTTCTAGACTACTCAGAACAAACACACTGATGCATAAACCAGAGGTGAATTGATTTCTGTATGGCGGGGGCATAACTTGGCCCTGGCACATCCTGGGCAGAGTGCCCCCTTGGAAGGCATCAGGTGCCTGGGAAACTGACTTGAACATGCGCTCAAAACAAAGGGAACCAGGTGTTTCTTGGGCTTTGCGTAGGGGAAGGCAAAGCCTGGGGCAGTGGCATCATGCCGGAACAACGGACTAGCTTGGATGTAAAACAGATCTGAGTTCAGAGCCCAGCCCTGCCACAGTCCCCAGATGTGCAACCTTGCACACATCTCTTAATTCCTCTGAGCCTGTTTCTTCAGCTCTCAAATGGCAACAGGGAGTCTCTGCAAATAAGACTGTTGTGAAAACAGGGGTGCCCAGCTGCCTCTGCTGGTAGAGAGGGCAACTCTTGATCTTGGGGTTGTGAGTTTGAGCCCCACGCTGGGGGTAGAGAGTACTTAAAAATAAAACCCTGAAACAAAAGACTGTTGTGAAAACTCAAGGAGATAATAAAGGGAAAGCACCTGGCTCATGCTATGTATGCCACTTGCGTTGGTTGTTTTCCACTGTCTCAAATGAATGCTGCCTCAGAAAAAAATGAGAAATTCACCTCACAGGATATTGGAATATTAATGTACTCCAGCAACTGCAGCTCTTGCTTAGATAATGCTGGATGGGGGCGCCTGGGTGGCTCAGTCATTAACCGTCTGCCTTTGGCTCAGGTCATGATCTCAGGGTCCTGGGGTAGAGCCCCACATTGGGCTACCTTCTTGGCGGGAAGCCTGCTTCTCCCTCTCCCACTCCCTCTGCTTCTCCCTCTCCCACTCCCCCTGCTTCTCCCTCTCCCACTCCCCCTGCTTCTCCTCTCTCACTGTGTCTCTCCCTGTCAAATAAAAAAATAAAATCTTAAAAAAAAAAAGGACAATGCTGGACACACACAGATGGAATCTTCTTCTCTGAAGCCCTTTTATATTTTTATTTACTTATTTCTTTTAGAGAGAGAGAGCGCTCATGAGCCTGAGCAAGGGGAAGAGGGGCAGAAGGAGAGGGAGAATCCTAAGCAGGCTCCACACCCAGCACAGAGTCTGACTCAGCAATCGATCTCACAACCCTGAAATCATGACCTGAGCCGAAATCCAGAATCGGAAGTTCAACTGACTGAGCCACCCAGGTACCCCTGAAACTCCCTTTTAAAAACCAGTTGTTCAAAGTTTCATTATCTCCTGCCAAACATGTTAACAATGGCAAGAAAAGGATTAGAAAGGTCTTTGGCCACCGGCTGTGCTCAGGAGACACATCCATCCCATGGGCAATATACTTGCACCCATTGGCCACGATGGGTGGCTACTTTTGCAGGTGGCTGATCTCATCCACCATGTACCGATTTTCCTTGCTTTCAGTTTCCAAAGGTGACCTTTTTCTACCCTTGTCTCCAGAAGCTGGGGCCTAGAGCTCCCCATGGATTGACACCTCTGAATGGGATCAACAAGATCTCTGTGCTCTGTTGATTTAGGCACCCCTTTTAACCTTTGTGGGGGAGGGGGCTCTAGGCTGGAAAAGAAATTGCAGCCCTTGGCTGTGGAGCAGGTAGGGCAGGACAGGGAGTCTCGGTCAAGGTTTATGAACTGTCCTGGGCAGAGGGCTGTCAGCTTCCCCTTCCTCATTTTCCTTGTTTAAGAAATATGTAGAAGAATCAGTCTGAGGAGATAATTAATAGAAAATACAACTGGCAGCCGTTCCTGGCTCTGACTCACTGTGCACACTCCCGCAGTCGTTACCATGGTTTCGAGGCTGAAGTTTTCTCCCCTCTGCCCCCCTGCCCACTCTTATGTTCATTTGTCACTCCGCTCCACAGACTCCTCCACAGTCGGCCTCCACAGGCTGGTGCAGACTTAACCCTGTAGAGAAGCTAGCTTTTTGGGGTGTTTATTTTACAAATAATGTTTATTGCTTTTTTTTTCTTGAATAAAATAAAAATGCAGGCCAATGGATATAAACAGAATCTAACATAAACAGAAAAAAAATGGAAGGTAGGCACAAACTCACATTCCAGACCAAACACTTAAGAATCATTTTAAAGATGTATTTATTTTAGAGAGAGAGAGCAAGAATGGGGGAGATGTGGGGCAGAAGGAGAGAGAGGCACAAGCAGGCTCTGTGCTGAGCGGGGACCCCGACATGGGGCTCGATCCCACCACCCTGAGATCATGACCTGAGCCAAAACCAAGAGTCAGATACTTAACTGACTGTACTACCCAGGTGCCCAAAGAATTTTTTTAAAGATTTAATTTTTTAAAATCATTTTTAATTTAAATTCAATTAGTTAACATACAAATGTATTTTTGTTTCAGGGTACTGGTCTGTGATCCATCAGTCTTATATAATACCCAGTGCTCATTACAACACATACGCTCCCCAATGTCTATCACCCAGTTACCCCATCTGCCACCCCCTTCAGCAACCCAGTTTGTTTCCTGAGGTTAAGAGTCTCTTAAGGTTTGTCCCCCTCTAAAGACTTAATTTATTTTTAAGTAATCTCTACACCCAACTTGGGGCTCAAACCCACAACTCTGAGATCAATAGTTGCGTGCTCCACAGACTGAGCCAGCCAGTCACCCTGAACACTGAAGATTTTATCGTGTTTCCTTCCCCATCTTTTTGTGACGCATACTGCATAGTTGAGATTGTACATGATTTTAAATCTGACTGTCCTATAGTGCTTTTGACCTTGAAACCCCCCAGCAGGCCTATGTCCATCCTCTTCTTTGAACTGCTGGTCTCTAGGTACTGCTTTGGGTAAGTTCAGCCACTTAGAGGCTTGCTTGTTATTATCGCTGCTGTTATCTGCTGGAACACGCAGAGCTCTCACAATGTTCCAGGCACTAAGCTTCTGTCAGGTGCATCTGCCATTTAATGCTGGCTCTTCACTGGGAGCTGAACTCTGCTTCATTCCCCCTCTTCATGCCATAACCAGTGGTCACAGGAAAGGCTGTTACTATGGAAAACCAGAAGTAAAGGGGCCTCCTGGGCTTCTTGCCTGTGGATAAGCTGATGAACATGAGGCCACACTGTTGCTGCTGAAGCCCAACCCCCACCTTCCAGCTGAACTTGAAAAGTCAGTATAGGGGCAGGATCCACCTCGGAAGTGGGGGACCAATGATTCTCTCAGCACTGGATGCGTTTCCCATCGTTGATCACTCCCAGATGGAAACAAGGAGTGCCCGAGATGTCTTGTGTCCAAATGCCACAGCAGTACAACATAAGGGGGCTGCTTGTTATGTATGAGTTGGGGGTGGGCACGGTCTCAAAAATGCCTGATCCTTTGGTGTGGGAATGAAGCATCCCAAGTGCAGCAAGGCTGTATCCAAAAACTAAACTCTGAACTGGAGAACCCGTATATTCTGGCCGGCAGTGGCAAACTACCAGCAGGGTAGCTTAAGATGGCAAGGGACAGCCATCTTATGGAGTAAAGAAAAAGCCCCAACCTTACATACAAATTGGGAGAAGAGGGTTTGCAGATAAGGGAAGAAAGTGTGAGGACACAAATTCGAAACTCATTCATCCTCAGCTAACATTCTATGAGTTAGTCATTGGTTTATGTGCTTTACAAATTTGAACTTGTTTAATTCTCTTAACATCCTGTAAGTAGGTACTATTATCAACGACTCCATTTTACAGATGATGAAACTGAGCCAAAGAGGGATGAGGTAATTTCCTCAAGGTCACAGAGCTAGTAGCCAGATGGTGGAACAGGGATTGGAGGTGAGGCGGTCTGGCTCCAGAATGCATGCTTTTAAGTACTTTTTATGCTGCACCATTACAGAAATTTGGGAAAACACACAGAAACACACACAACAACCTGTACTAGCACCACTGGTTCCATTTTGCTGGATAGCCTTCCTGTCTTTCATATGCACACTTTCTCTTTTTCCAGAAAAATGTACCCTATTTCATAGCTTGGTCTGTAACCTTCCTTAAGGCCATTTCCTGTGTCTCTACAGACAGCTTTACACTCGTTATTTTAAATGGCGCATATCCTTTTGTGTGGTTGAGACATTATTTATTTAAGCAATACCCTATGGAGGGACATTTAGCCTGCTCGCAATTCTTCCTCCATGACAAGAGGCAGAGGGGTGATAGCCTTTTTTAATAAAACTACCTTTTAAATCCAATCACCTACAAACGCAGACTAAAATTTCAAAATGAAAAAACCGCAACGGAGGGCAGGTCTGTGCTTGGGAGGGAGCAAAAAGAGGGAGCCGCCACTGCGGTTCTTCCTCCCTTCCCTTTGTCTGGAGGCCCCACGGGATTGGCTAGAGCCGGCGCCAAGGGACTGCAGAGGCCCGCGCCATCCACTACGCACGCGTAGAGGAACCGGCCGAGAAGTGGGGGAGCATGGGAGCTGGCGCAAACAAGTGCGTGCGACAGAAAAAACAACCACCACCAAAAAACCGCAGAGGCAGGGTTTCCCGCCCCTGCTCTATCTTTGGCTCCGCCCCCCCCAACGATCCAAACTTCTTATTGGTCAGCCATCTTCAGCTCCACTGGTCCAAGGGTCCAAGGACCGGGTCTGCCCCAGAATATGCCTGCTTCCAGGGCCGCAGCAAAAACGGTCCGTTTGGGTGCCGTTTTCAGGCATGTGTTCCGGACATGCCCTTGGGGCCTGAAGGGGCTTTGTACGGCAAACGAAGCCTTTGAGGGTTCTGCCGCAAGTTCCGAAGATGCCGCCCAAGGGAAAAAGTGGTTCCGGGAAAGGGGGGAAAGGTAGAGCGGCCGTAGCAACCAGAGAGAATGGGGTCGGGTGAGGAGGAGGTCGCAGACCGGCGACCCCCGGGGTCCGGGACGGGGGCAGCTGGTGGCCAGTGACTAGAGGAGGGTTGACCGGGAAGTGAGAAGTTGGAGGCAATCAGTGCGGACTTCTTTGGAAAGCCTTAATTGAAAAAAGCATAAAAATTAGGTGGTAGATAGGAGAGGACAGAGGATGAAGAGAAAGTTCTGTTTTTTCAGAATGGAGAAAACCTGAGAGTGAGGCTGACGTGAAGGACCCGGATCCAGTAGAGTTAGGGAGGTAAGGGTTTAGAGGAGTGAGATTTGAGAAAATAGGGACAAGAAAATAGGGACAACCTAGGACAAATTCCAGGTTCCTTAGTGGGATTCATAGGCCCACGTGCCCTAGCTCTCAGCCCCCTGCCCTGGACTAATCTCATAATGCTCCCACCTCAGATTGGGCTTCATCTGTAGTTTCTGACACGTCCCACATTGTTCCACCACCCTGTGTTGTCTCCTCATCCTTGTCCTTTCTTCCTTTGGTCAGCTTCCGCTCATCCAGAAAACCTTCTTCCCTAAGTGGCTGAAATGATCCTCTATGCTTCTATAGCCTTCTGTCCATAGATCGTAGGTCATTCTAAAGTGATCTGTTTACATGCGTCTTCCCCAGTAGACTATGAGGTCCTTGAAGGAAGGTACCATGGCTTGTTCATCTTTGTATCCCCAGTGTCTGGAATTTAGTAGTTATTTAGGAAATGTTTATTGAACTGAACATTTAATCCAGCAATAGTTCTTACGAACATCAGCCCCTAACAGTAAGTACGCTGCTGTGAACACAGAAGTTGGCTTATTCGACATCTTACAAGAGCTCAGGGATTTGCTCTTAGTGGGCAGGATTTCAAATTGGGTCCAGAGAATCTGGACCGGGCTTTCAGCACTCTGGTTCACCCATCAGCACACTCACTTGTCTATCCCTTTCACATAAAGGGTTTCTGTAAGGCACACATTTCTTGTTTAAAGAGAGGTGAGTCACAGACAAATTCAGCCTCATGTAGTAGGGTGTCTGGCAAAGGGCCCTTTTGAAGTGTAGTGCTATGACAGATTATCGGCTCCTATTATCTCGGCTCTTTGCGTAAGTATCAAGATGCATTTTAAATGAGTACCTGTGATCTCTTCTCTAAAGGGGGAGCAGCCTCTGGGAGTGACAGTTCTGACAAGAAGGCTCAGGGTCCCAAAGGTGGTGGCAGTGCAGTAAAGGTGAGTCACTCGTTCCTTTTTTTTAATGTTGAATATCAATAACATATATACACATGTTACTTTGGAACCCAGGAAAGGAAAAAGACAGTATGCTGAACTCATTCTAAGAGGCTAGCCTAATACGGCTATAGGATCAACATAACATAAAATTGGAAGATAGGGACCAGTCTCAGATATGCAAGGTAATTCCTTTTAAGCGTTTTCTCAAACATACCACATTTCTTCATACTTTGTATTGCTTCTTGAAATGTACACTTCATACATTTTAAGAAACGATAGAGTACTAACAACACAAAAGTATTAGGTATCCTTAATACATATCAAGAAACAATACAAAGTACGAAGAAAATAAGTAAGTGAATGACCTGACTCTCTGAAGAAAATGATATTTTATAAAACCAAGGGCTTAGATAAACAGGCAAAGGCACAGGTCTCCTCAGATAGCTCCCCCACGGGTAAGCTACAGGCCAGGGCCCTGATAATGAAAACCGGGGTGGGAGAATAATCATAAATCATTACTTGAAGTACTTGACCCCATCCCAGAGGAGCGTCTGCCCTGGGACAATACAGTCTGTGGACAACCATACTGCTTTGTGCTATGCAACAAGGCAATATCCATATTTCTGTCAGTATATGGGATCCTGTACTTGGGTTTATTCATTCAGTAAGGATTTAGTGACAACCGCCTGTCCACCAAGCAGTGTCAAATTTCCGGGTATGTGTAAAAACAAGAGGTAGGAGACGGTTTCTGTTGTCACACGGCAGCTGGAGCAGTGAGGTAAGGAATACATTTCATTGCTGTGCAGTAAGTGCCGTAGTGTATTTACATCCTATAAATCCAGCCAGACGTGCAGCCAGAGAGAGGGAATATAGTGTGAGCCGTTCTACCTACTTTTCTACTGCGTGAACCAGGGGTAGAGATGGGTGACGTGAATCTACTTTTCCGTAGTTGATCTCTTGTCTCATATGAGCATCCAGTTATGTGAAGTGGGATTCTGGCATCTGAAGATAGGTTTTCATGAGGCATGTTCCCTAAAAACCAACCAAGTACTTCATCTGGTTTTCAGCTGAAGAAGTGGTCATTGTTGCCATGGGTTGGAGAGACAGACTCTGTTGGGTTTAATGAGGGCTGACGTGTTGGTGTCCAGTAGGGCATCTTCATAAGAGATGTCATAGGGTAATTTTAGCCATGTGCAGTTTTCACCTCACATGCTGACTTTTCCAAGCACCTGGCCTAGAGATTGCTCCACTGCATATGAATTTCAAGAAGTTCCTTGCCCTTTCTGGAAAAAAAATAAGTTCAGTGTGGCTGTGCATGAGGTATGTGGAAAGAAGTGACATGTAATCAGAGCTAAATTCTCTTGTTAACAGACAATTTAAACTCACCGTTGTTAAAACAAAAAACCGTACCTTTTACCCTGTTTCCCCAATGGTGGCATCCTATGTCAGACTCTAGAACAATAGTACAACCAGGAGATTGACATTGATGCAGTAAAGATACTGAACATTTCCATCACCCCAAGGATCCTTCTTGTTGCGCTTTGATAGCCATGCCCACGTCCCTCGCCTACCTTCCCTCCATCCTTCACCCCTGACAGCAACTAATCTGTTCTCCTTTCTGTAATTTTATAATTTCACGAATGTTACATGAATGGAGTGATGCAGTATGTAACCCTCTGGCTTTTTCTGCTGTCAGTGTAATCCTCTGGAGAGCTCTTTCAAGTTGTTTTATGTACCAGTAGTCTGTTCCTTTCTATGGCTGCGTAGTGTGCCATATGATGTAGTGTGCCAGATTATATGGAACGGATATGCCATATAATGTTTAACTGTTCACTTGCCAGAGGACATCTGGGTTGTTTCCAGTGTTTGTAAAGGTCCCAGCTGGGAGGGGACCCTGGAATCCTCCCGCT
Organism: Lutra lutra; assembly: GCF_902655055.1. Lineage (NCBI taxonomy): Eukaryota > Metazoa > Chordata > Mammalia > Carnivora > Mustelidae > Lutra > Lutra lutra. The sequence continues at coordinate 48,706,861 of NC_062296.1, read as the reverse complement.
TTTCAGGGGCTATGCTCCTTCCACATCCTGCCCTTCTGCTTTCAGCCCCCTTCTGGGCCCACACCCTGCCCTTTGTCTGTAGAGCTGTCCAGATTCTGAAATCCACCCACTGAACAGCTTCCCTCCTTTCCCTTCACTTCCTGCCTCCCCCAGTCTTGTTCTGTCCTTCTCTGCATGCAGACCTCAAGCCCACCTATTCTCCCCACCTTCTCCCTGGCTTCTTGTCTGTTGTCCAAGCCCCGTGTGTCCTGTGAGCTGGAAATTAGATCAGAGAGCTTGACCACTGGGTCTGGGAGCCCTGACTCTTTTTCCTTGTGGTCATCTGCTGCATCCACTTGCCAAACTACAACTTGGGATCAGTCCAGTGGTCTGCTTCCTTTACCTTTAAGCCCAGAGGTACTGGACCCTGCCGAAGAGTCACACAGGCTCGGGAATTGGGACCATGCCCCATTCCTAGTCTCTGACCTTCGCTAAGCCCTCAGTACTGCGCAGTGATCCTTTGCCGCTCACCTGCAGCCGCCCACTACCCTGCTCTAGTCAGTCAGCAGATAACCGTCCAGTGGTTCTGAACCCCGGTGTACGTCGGATTCCCTTAGACAGCTTCTAAAACTACCAGTCCTGGGGTCCCACCCCAAACTGGCTGCCTCAGAATCTCCAGGGGGTGGGGCCTGGACCTTGATGGATTTTTTAGCAGCGCTGAGGATGGTTCTGACATGCTGCCGGGATTGAGAAACACTGATCGGTCTCACAGGATTGGTGTGAGGCATTCACACGAGAACGTGCAGGAAGTGCTTCGCACAGTACCCAGCAAATACTAACTTGTAAATATTGTTAAATTTTCACACAAAAATGGAAACCAGACCTGTCGACAGGAACTCAGTGGCCTTCCAGCCCCCTCCCAACAGAGTTCTCTTCACCCACACCTCCCTCTGCTGTCTTCTCAGCTTTTTTCCTCTAAGGCCAGTGAATTCAAGCAGTTCTCTGAATGCCACACAGGCTCCTTCATTAGCTCCACGCTCTTTTGTTGCTATGTCTTAAGCCTTTCCCTCTTTACTGCATCTTTCCCTTTGTTCTGAGATTATGCCCAGGGACCTTTAAAATAGATACATGTCTGTGACCTTTCTCTCCTAAGAGCTCTTTCTCCTTTTCTGACTTAGCTGGGGGAGACTGCCCCCCTCAACCTCCCATTACTTCCTTCGTCTGCCTGCCACAGTCTGGCTTCTGCACTTTCTGCTCTTCTGAAACTGCTTTTGCTAAAGTCATCAATCACTCAGTGCTAAATTGATTTACTTCTTTCCTGATCACTCCATAGCATTGAAGCCTGTTGGCCATTTCCTTCTTGAAACTGTCTTTTGTGGAGCGCCTGGGTGGCTCAGCAGGTTGAGCTTTTGCCTTCAGATCAGGATCCCAGGGGCCTGGGATCCAGTCCCGCATCGGGCTCCCTACTCAGTGGGGAGCCTGCTTCTCCCAGTCTCTCTTCCCACCCCTCCCCCTGCTTGTGCTCTCTCGCTTTCAAATAAACAGATAAATACATAAAATTTGAAAAAAGAAAGGAACTGTCGTGCCTTGGTTGTGTTAACATGCCTTTCCTGCCCATCTGGTCTTTCCTTTGTGCTTTGCTTTATTGAGCATCTTTCTTGGCTTATGGCTTAAATGTCCGTATTCTCCAAGGATGTCTTTAGCTTGCTGTTTCTCCTCTTCTCATTGTGTGTAGCCTCCCTGGGTCATCTCCTCACCTCCTGTAGCGTCCACATACTACCTCTATGCTGATCACTTCCAGGTCCTCTCTAGGGGTTGGCTCTCTCCGAGATGCTGTCCTCCACAGTTGCCGGTCACTCAGTCACATTGCAGAGCCCACAGGTACTACGGACTCGGTATGTCTAATCTGTCAGGCTGTCCAGACTAGAATACTTGTTTATTCATTTGTGACATGTTGGGTGGTATCCCTTCTCTGTGATCATCAATGCTGTCATTCGTTGTCCAGCAACTGAACCAACCAGAAGGTTGCTTTGCGAGTATGGAACCATAAAGAGGGAGGCATTCTCGAAGCGGCTGTAGCTAGGCCAAGCTGAGGTCTGATGAACCATCCTTGTTTCCCAACACCTATCTCTCCAGTGTCCAGACTATCTCTGTCTTCCCTGGACAGTGCTGTGCACATTCTATAGAAGTCTGCCTCTCTGAGCCCTGCCTTTTGACAGATTCTTTCCTGTGTAGCTCCTCCAGTCAGGAAGTACTCCTTTGAGCCTAGAATCCCCTTGCCCCAATTTTAGGAGTCGGACCCTGAGGCCAACCATGATTTGCTTGTCTCTGCCTTTATAAGGGAGAGAGCTCTATCCCCCAACCCGGTGTATCATTTACAGTAGGAAACCATGGATTGTGTTTGAATGAGAAATTGGGAATCCTGCAGAACAGCTCCCTTGACAAAATCATTTCCAAAGATAGAGTGGTTTGTTGTTTTTTTTTTTTTTTTTAAAGATTTTATTTATTTATTTGACAGAGATCACAAGTAGGCTGAGAGATAGGCAGAGAGAGAGGAGGAAGCAGGCTCCCCACTGATCAGAGAACCCGATGCGGGGCTTGATCCCAGAACCCTGGGATCATGACCTGAGCTGAAAGCAGAGGCTTTAACCCACTGAGCCACCCAGGCACCCCTGTTTTGTTTTTTTTTTTTTTTTAAAAACAACATGGCTTTATGTAAACATAGGTCAAACTTAAATACTTCTTTAGGGATGAGTATTGTTAATCAACATACAATTCTTTTTCAAAAGTGCTGAATTGTGAGGCTTTATACATTGGACCTCTTTTGGTAAAAAAGGATTTCCTAGTGTGTTTTTTAATGTCTTCCCCCACTCTGATGAAGTAATGGCTAACCTTTATTTAGTACTAACTGTGTTATCTCGGTCTTCACTACCCTTTGAGAACATGAAGGAACTATTACTATCTTTGGGCACAAACAGGGAAACACTTGGAGGTTTAAGAAGATGCCTACAATCATACAGCAGAGCTGGGATTTGACTCGAGGACCCAAGCTTTCAACCCTTACATCTCTTCCTGTTACCATTGAAGTACATGGTAAAGATGGGAGCTTCCCCCAGCCCAGTGCCCATTTACCATCTCAGTCAGAGTTCCGAGATAGTGTCTTGACATGAGAAGTGGGTTTGTGGCTGTCACTCAACTGAGCAGACTGCCAGGATTCTGTTGCCGTGAACCTGATGTGTGTTTTCGCTAATGTGGGTAATCCAGACATGACTGCTCTGCATTGAGAAAGGGAATCATTTGGGTCTCCCAGACTATGTGAACATACTTTCTCCTTGCAGGTCAGACACATTCTGTGTGAAAAATATGGGAAAATCATGGAAGCCATGGAAAAGTTAAAGTCTGGAATGAGATTCAATGAAGTGGCCACACAGTATAGTGAAGATAAAGCCAGGCAAGGGGTATGGTGCTGTTGTCATTTAAAATGATCTCTCCCCGGGGCGCCTGGGTGGCACAGTCACTTAAGTGTCTGACTCTTGGTTTCAGCTCAGGTCGTGATCTCGGGGTCCTGGGATCGAGCCCAGCGTCACGCTCTGTGCTTAGTGCAGAGTCTGCTTGAGATTCTCCCTCTGCCCCTCCTGCTTGTGCATGTTCTCTCTCTCTCAAATAAATCAATAAATCTTTAAAAAAAAAACCTCTCCCCCATGGAGGATACACAGCAGTAGGGATTATTTATGTTCTGCCATTAATTTTAGCCATATCTTGGCTTAAAGTTCTTAAAAAGCAGAAATGGGTGACTTGTGAACAGTTGTGTACAGGTCACCTGTGTCTAAAACTAGGCATTACCAAATGGGCACAGCTAACAGACACCCAGCAACATTGTGAGTGCGTATTGTGTTCAGTCCGGGGTTGGATCTCTTCCACCCATTTGTCCTTGGTGAGCCCACTTCTCTGCAGTCCAGGTGAACGAACCTAGGAATCTTACCATTCGTTTTGGGAAATTCTCAAGCTATGGTAGTACAGTAGAACTGTTTCCTCTTTGGGGCCACCTGACCTCACATATGTTTTGGGTTTTTCAGGGCGACTTGGGTTGGATGACCAGAGGTTCCATGGTGGGACCATTTCAAGAAGCAGCATTTGCCTTGCCTATAAGTGGGCTGGATAAGCCTGTGTTTACAGACCCTCCAGTTAAGACAAAATTTGGATATCATATTATTATGGTTGAAGGGAGAAAATAAAATTGTACAAAAGACTGAATGTGTTTTATACGTTCTGTTTGTTTCTTTAAAAGGTGTTGAGTAATCCTTGTATTTTATGAACTCTGTCATTATGGCTTTGTAGGCACAAAACGGGTGCAGAAGCGTTAGCGTACACTGTAGCAGGTGTTCTCACAGGGGCGCCTGGCTGGCTCAGTCGGTAGAACATGTGACTCTTGATCTCAGGGTTGTGACTTCGAGCCCCACACTGAGCATAGAGTTTACTTAATAATTAAAAAAAAAAAAAGATGAGTCAAGCAGACTCCTTTTAACCCGTAGTCTCTTCCCTCCCACAACTACTCTTTCTTGGTTCTCAGTATATACCATAAGTTAATTTAAAAACCATCTCTAGGGGTGCCTGGGTGGCTCAGTGGGTTAAAGCGTCTGTCTTCTGCTCAGGTCATGATCTCAGGGTCCTGGGATTGAGCCCTGCATTGCGCTCTCTGCTCAGTGGGGAGCCTGCTTCCCCCTCTCTATCTACTTGTGATCTCTCTCTCTCTGTCAAATAAATGGATGAATCTTCAAAAAAAAAAAAAAAACCATCTCTAGGGAAGCCAAATACTAGTTCACACTATTCACACATTGAGTTGGATATCAAATAGATGGATTAGCATATGAAAATCAAAATAAGTTCCTAGATACTTGTTTTCTGTTAGCCAATTTGGATTTGCCAGGACAGTGATTCGCTCCATTGTCTTAATACTATACACTATATAATGGCCATTCAATATGAACTCTTTTAATTTTTTTAAAGATTTTATTAATTTATTTGGGAGAGAGCACACAAGCAGCAGGGAGAGGAAGAAGCAGGCTCCCCACTGAGCTGGGAGCCCGACGCAGGGCTCGATTCCAGGACCCCAGGATCATGACCTGAGCCGAAGGCGACGCTTAATCAACTGAGCCATCATCCAGGCGCCCCTGAATTTTTTTTTTTAATTTTTATTTTTAAAGATTTTATTTATTTATTTGACAGAGATCACAAGTAGGCAGAGAGGCAGGCAGAGAGAGAGGGGGAAGCAGGCTCTCCACCGAGCAGAAAGCCCGATGTGGGACTTGATCCCAGGACCCTGGGACCATGACCTGAGCTGAAAGCAGAGGCTTTAACCTACTGAACCACCCAGGTGCCCCTGAACTCTTGTTTTTAATGAACTCTACTTCTTAAAAATTTTTTATTTAAATTCAGTTTAGTTAACATATATTAGTTTCAGGGGTAGGGTGTAGTGACTGACTCATCAGTTGCACTAACACCCGGGGCTCATTCCATCATGTGCCCTCCTTAATGCCCACCACCCACTAACCCCATCATCCTACCCTCCTCCCCTACAGCAATTCTCAGTTTGTTTCCCAGGTTAAGAGTCTCTTATGGTTTGCCTCCCTCTCTGCTTTTATCTTACTTTTTCCTTCCCTTCCCCTGTTTTTCTTAAATTCCACATATGAATGAAATCATTATGAAATCTTTTTTAAAGATTTTTATTTATTTGAGAGCGAGACAGTGAGAGAGAGCATGAGGGAGGAGAAGGTCAGAGGGAGAAGCAGACTCCCCATGGAGCTGGGAGCCCGATGGTGGGACTCGATCCCGGGACCCCGGGATCATGACCTGAGCCGAAGGCAGTCGTCCAACCAACTGAGCCACCCAGGCGTCCCTGAAATCTTCTTTTTAAATAAGCCTTTCCTGAAGGAAAAAGCAATCAGTTCTACCAGTTGTTTGTACTAGACTAAGCAGCCAGTGTTCTGTATATCTGCATTTTTAAATTTTACAGTGTCATATTTATGACCTACAAAAGAGTACAAGTAATATTATAAATACTAGACTGCTTCAAAAATAAAATTTTGCCAGGGGTGCTTGCGTGGCTGCCAGTCAAGCATCCGGCTCTTGATCTCAGCTGAGATCTCAGTCTCAGGGTCTTGAGTTCAAGCCCTGTGTTAGGCTCCACACTAGCCTACCTTAAAAAAATAAATAAATAAAAATAAAACTTGTTTTTAAGTAAAACTTGACCAATACCACATGTGATTCTTTACAGTGATTTGTTTTTAAAGATTTATTTATTTGACAGACAGAGATCACAAGTAGGCAGAGAGAGGGGGAAGCAGGCTCCCTGCTGAACAGAGAGCCCGATTTGGGGCTTGATTCCAGGACCCTGAGCCAAAGGCAGAGGCTTAACCCACTGAGCCACCCAGGCGCCCCAACAGTGATTCTTTTAACACACTGTTCTCCTTCAGCTGCATTTGACACGTAAGTTTCTAATTTTAGAGGAGTTTCTGGGCATCTCCAGAAGGTTATACCTCTGTGAGATTTTCTCCACTGAGCAGACTAACAAACAGATGCCCCAGTCCCTGAGTACAGATAAACTGATATGATACTGAGACATGTTCAAAATAGTAGGCATAAGGGCGCCTGGGTGGCTCAGTGGGTTAAGCCGCTGCCTTCGGCTCAGGTCATGATCTCGGGGTCCTGGGATCGAGTCCCACATCGGGCCCTCTGCTCGGCAGGAAGCCTGCTTCCCTCCCTCTCTCTCTCTCTCTCTCTCTGCCTGCCTCTCGTCTACTTGTGATCTCTCTCTGTCAAATAAATAAATAAAATCTTTAAAAAAAAATAGTAGGCATAAGATGATGAAATGGTTTTAAAAACCCCATTCAAAACTGTGTCTCTAAATAAGGGCCATAAATTCTGAAATCCTTATATGCATGAGACACGATCTAGTTGGCATCCTTTTCTCAGGACATTGGTTTACCCAGGATACTAAGTGAATGCCTTTTACACAGGTGTCACTGACAAAAAGAAGCCAGAGTGCTGGAAAGATAAAGTAGAAAGAGCAAACTAATTTGTGGCATGGAGAAAGAAAGCAGCTATAGCTAGCTTGTGAGAAGTAGAGCAGGAATGGGTCTCTGACAGCAAGCAAACCCTTGGGAAGTTAACTTTGAACTGGCAACTAAAGTTCTAAAACATGCATTCAATCCTGCTTTAAAACTGCGTCTTTTTCATTAAGTTCGATGCTTAATGAACCAACTTCATTCAGGGTAAAATAATTGCAAATTAAATCCAAAAATGTGATCCTGCTTTTTACCTATGAGATTGGCAAAGTTCAAAACATTTAACATATTGTTAGCAAGGGCATGAGGGAATAGGTATTCGTGTTGTAGAAATGTACATCATAACCCCTATGGAGAACAGTTTGGCAATACCTATCAAAATTATAAATACACCCCTTGACCCAGAAACTCGATTGCTAAGAATTTATCCTGTAGGTGTAATCATATGTATAAAAGGTACAAGGATATTCATGAAGTGTCCGTTGGAAATAAACTGAAGATCCATCAATAAATGATAAATGATATACCCATTCAATAAGATATACAACTGTGTTAAAAATTAACAACTATGGGGGCGCCTGGGTGGCTCAGTGGGTTAAGCCGCTGCCTTCGGCTCAGGTCATGATCCCAGGTCCTGGGTTCGAGCCCCACATCGGGCTTTCTCCTCAGCAGGAAGCCTGCTTCCTCCTCTCTCTCTCTGCCTGCCTCTCTGCCTACTTGTGATTTCTCTCTGTCAAATAAATAAATAAAATCTTTAAAAAAAAAAAAAAAATTAACAACTATGATGCAGAACAGGGTGTATAGTATACTATCATTTGGGTAAAAACATATATATACATATGTGTACTTGTGCTTGTCCATACATAGTGGGTCCTTGGGAGTGGCAATCCAGAACTGGGGGGCTGGGGTAGGTAAGAGACTTTATCTCATACCCTTGGATCAGGGCTCTTCATCTGTTTTATGCCATGGAGCCCTTAGGCAGATTGCCCAAGTGTGTGGATCCCTTCTCAGAAAGTTGCTTTTGAATAAAGTAGGGGCACCTGAGGGGCTCAGTTGGTTAAGCATCTGCCTTTGGCTCAGGTCATGATCTCAGGGTCCTGGGATCAAGCCCCACATCAGGCTTGCTGCTCAGCAGGGATCCTGCTTCTCTCTCTGCCTGCCACTCCTCCTGCTTGTGCTCTGTCAAATAAGTAAAATCTTTAAAAAAAAAAGTAAAATACGTAGGATTACAAAAGATACCAATTATACTGAAACAGTAATCTAAACACAGTTGACCCTTGAACACAGATTTGAACTGTGTGGGTCCACTTACACAGATTTTTTTTTTAATATTTTACTTATTCATTTGAGAGGGAGAACTAGAGAGAGCATCAGAGGCAGAGGGAGAGGCAGATTCCCTGCTGGGCAGGGAGCCTGACATGGGGCTCTATCTCAGGACTCTGAGATGGTGACCCGAGCCAAAGGCAGATGCTTAACCATCTGAGCCACCCAGGAGCCCCATTTTTTTGATAAACATAGTATAGTACTATAAATGTATTTTCCTTATGACTTCCTTAACTTTTTCTCTAGCTTACTTTATTGTAAGAACATAGTATATAATACAGATAACATGAAAAATATATTATTCAACTGTTTATGTTATCAGTAAGGCTTGAGGTCAACAGTAGGCTACTAGTAGTTAATTTTTGAGGCGTCAAAAGTTGTATATAGGGGCACCTGGGTGGCTCAGTGGGTTAAGCCTCTACCTTCAGCTCAGGTCATGATCCCAGGATCCTGGGATCAAGCCCTGCATCGGGCTCTCTGCTCCGCGGGGAGCCTGCTTCCCGCCCCCTCTGGCTGCCGCTCTGCCTACTGGTGATCTCTGTCTGTCAAATAAATAAATAAAATCTTTAAAAAAATGTTGTATGTAGATTTTCAACTGTGTGGGGAGGTTGATACTGCCGACCCCCCCGTTGTTGTAGTTTCTAAACTTTTTATATACAATTCATATATTTATTGATCAACTTTTAAAAGATTTTATTTGACAGCGAGATAGAGCCAGAGAGCACAGTGGGAGGAATGGCAGAGGGAGAAGAAGCAGGCTCCCTGCCTAGGGAGCTCGATGTGGGGCTTGATCCCAGGACCCTGGGACTATGACCTGAGTCGAAGGCAGATGCTTAACTGAGCCACCAAGGCACCCCACAACTGATACATTTAAATATATATATATATATATATATATATATATATATATATATGAATGACACATTTTCCTGAGTTCTGTGTGCTGGTCTAGCAAATTACTGAACCTGAAGTTACAGTCAGGGGAGTCCTCAATTTGTAGCCATGCTGGGCGGAAGTATGGATGACAGGGGGACCCAGTACTAGCAACTGGCACCGGAAGCAAGGGCAGTTTTATGGGAGTGAGCCTTTAAACCTGTGGAATCTGACCCTAACTCCAGGTAGTGTCCAAACGGAGTCAGACTGTGGGACACCCAGTTGCTCTCTGCAGAGAACCGGAGAGGCTGTTTGGTTTGGAAAACCTCCACAGATTTGGGGTCCAAAGTGTCGTCTGTAAAAACAGCTCAGTACATTCAGTGCGGTAAAGACAGTTTATTATAATGTTCCACTAGGTAACACATGGCTTAAAAAAAATCCATTTCACCCCCTGCTATGTGATCTTGGGTGGGTCACAGCCACATTGAGCCTTAGTTTCCTCAACTAAATCAATGTAAATGCCACTGTCAAACTCAAAGGATGATGGCGAGGATTAAACAAGAAACCTGTGTAAAGTACCCAGTACATGGGAGGTACTCCACGGATGCTAGTTCCCAGTCTCGAGTACGGGGTGTAGAGTGCTACACTGGGCTTGGGGTTTCTGAGAGGCAACCAAACTCATTCTCAGTCTACCACCCAAAGACACAATGCGCTGGCCCGAGACAGAGTACAGTTGGTGGTGAGTGAAGAATGTCGAAGTTGGCGGCAAAGTGACTCCAGAGTAGGGTGCCAGGGAGAACAGAGCCTAGCCCCAGGGACCCGAGCCCAGCCTTCTGCTGTACGGGCAGGAAATAGCACGGTAATAAGCCAGTCTTAGATTTAGAATTCTAGTAAGCTCCTGCTTCAACTCAGGAACTTCTGTATGCATTTGCTCGTGCCATCTCAGCGAAAGAAAGTGAATGGAAAAGGAAATACTTGAGGAGAGTAATTTTATTGTTCTTATCTGGACAGAAGGGACCCCTTCCAAAATAAAATTAAGAATGGCCAGAATAACTTCACAAAAACTTTTCTAGATATAACAGAGTTGAGTGTATCGAGTGTGTCTAAAAGAAAAAGGTTAAGACTGTTCAAGGAAAGTGGTACTAACCTAGTGTTCAGAATTCCAGAATGTATGTATGGAGTGGGGGAGGTAGGAACGAGTACGGGGTAAAGGCTGAATGTACAGAACAGTTAAAAACAAAACCTTGCTTTTCAAGACCTCTCTCACCTCAAGCCTAAATGCTTCATGCTCCCCAAGACCCCAGTCACGGGAATGCATGCGTTCACACTCAGCATTTCACTTTACCAACACACAGGTTAGTCTCAGGTTTTATTAAGTTGCTTATACAAACTTAAGGTCATGAGCATGACTTCTGGGTCGGCACTTTTTATGTCAAGCGCTTTCACGAAGCAGTTTAAGGCCTCCTGTATTTGCCCACACTCCTTCAGTTCTTTCCCACGGATTATAAGAGTCTCGTAGTCAGTCCCAGACTCCGCTGCCTCCTTGCGGGGAGAATCAAGCGACTGCCCACTGGACAAAGGCTTGGGGTTGCCAGGAGGGCTAGTTAACCGGCTGGACTCGTTCTCTGAAGGCAGCATTTTGCCAGGAGGCCCTTCTGTGCTCTCTAAGGTTTCGCCACTGCTCTCCTCTGCTCCTTCCTTGGAATCATCTGCTGCAGCCTCTGCTCCACTGCTGCTGTCAGGCTCTTCCTCCATATCCTCCACGTGATCTAAAACCACATTGACAAGAGACCTCCTAGAAGCCAGGGATCGTCTAGGGTGGATGGACTTACTTACACTATCAGGGATGTTTGGTGAGAAGAACCTTCCTGAGGGACTGATGTCACTTTTGGGAGTCGAAGCATCAAACTGTTTCATAGGTAAGAACAGAAAGGGAGAGGTGGTGAGTGCATCTGTGCTTGAAGTATCTTTAAAAGTATCGTCTTCATCTTCACCATCTGAAACGATCCTTCTGGCTTTCCTTCTGCCTCTCACGTTACCCACTACTTCTTCCGGCTCGTCCTCGGTCTCCAAAAGATCCGTGCTGAGATGTGCTTTGTCCCACTCAAGCTCTGCCTGAGAATGTGCTGCAGAACCACACAAGCTCTTTTCGTTCTCAGCGTGCTGCGAAGACTGCCTGGAAAGATTTTGTCTGCTGTCTGCAGAGTCTTCCAAAAAAAGATTGAAATCACATGCATACTGCGATGAGGAGGCTATATGTTCCTCTTCCAACTTGGCCACACTTGCTTGAGTGTCCTGCAGCGCACTGTGGGATGCTGACAAGTCGCCATCAGCTCTTCTAATTACAGATGTGTTAGGTTCTGTTTGACTTTCAAGGGTCATGGGACTCACGGGCCAGGGGTTGCAGTGTGGTAATGTCTCAGCAGCGTTTGGTTGCTCTGGATCTGGCCCCAGATCAGCTCCAACCGCTTTGCTCGGTAGAGAGTTAAAATCTCCCAGAGGGTTCTCTTGCAGCGTTCCCCGTGTTGGCCCCTCTCGCAATGCCTCTGTTTGTAGAACCATTCCCAACGAGTTGGTCCAGATTTCATCTACACTCCCATACCCCTCAGGTAAAGCAGCTACAGAACCAGCATCGGATGTCCTTTCGGGGGAGTGACTACCGTCTTGCGAGACGGTAACATTCATCTTTATCTTTATACTGGAGATGTCTTGATTCTCACTCTCTTCAGGCAGATCATCAATGATGACACTCGCCATTTGGGAACTGATTTCTTCTTCCTGGGTATGATAAGTAGGTAGAATTAGTGAGTGCCGAGGCTGCGGTTTATTCAGTTCAGGGCATTTCTTCTTCATTTGAGAAGGGAAGAGGGGTTCTGTCAGCCAAGTCCCCTCATTTCCAGCTCTTTGTCTTCCTGCTAAGAGCTCTGTATTTTGAGACTCTAATTCCACAAGGAACTGAGCTTTCTGAACCCTTTGTTGAATATAGTGGGATTCTTCAATCACGTCGAGCTCTTCTTTAACAGACAGATCACGTGTGTACATCAAGTCATGGTCTGAGATTCCAGCTATCCCCAAAGAGTGCAGGTAGGCAATATGTTCATCCAGTATCTTATCAGATCTCCTCTGGGCAGCATGCAAAGATTGAAGCTGCAGCTGGGTTGCAGAGTGCTGAAAATCCTCAATGGTGAAGAGCTCTCTTAATTCTTGTTTCGTAAAATACCGGAAAGGGTTCTTCTTGTCGCCAGTAGTTTGCCTTATTAGTGAGTCCTTGAAAACCTGTCTTCTGTATATTTTTTCCTCTACAGTCCCACAAGTAATCAGCCTATAAACTACAACATTTTCCTTTTGGCCAATTCGGTAGACTCTGTCCACAGCTTGAGCGTCAGTTGCAGGATTCCAGCTCGGGTCAAAAATGACCACTCTGGTTGCTGCAGTCAGCGTTAAGCCAACACCACCTACCTGAGTGGTAAGCAGAAAAACAGAGTACTCTCTATTTTGCTGGAATAAGTTAATTCTTTTTTCTCGTTCCACAAGATGAGTAACTGTCCCATCGATTCGCAGTATCTTAAAGTGCCGATTCTTTAGGAGGTGTTCGATGATGTTCAGAATTTGTCTTGACTGGGAAAACACCAGAGTTTGATGCCCTTCATCTCGCAGTCGCTTCAGCAGCTCTATCAGAAATACCATTTTTCCAGATTCTTCCATCAGTGCATCATCAGTTATCTGATCAATGTGGCCCACATCTGAGGAATCTTCCCCTTCATTTTCACCTTGAACAGAGAATTGCACAGACCCTAAATTCAACAAATGACAAGCCCGTGCAGAGAGCAGCCTAGGATGATCACACAGCTTCTTTAAGACACCTAGCTCAGCCAGAGGTGAGCGTGTCTCCATTAATAGCTCCTTGATGTGATCTAGAGACACAAATTTCCTGTATATTTCTTCTTGTAAAGGCACAAGACGTATCCAAATAATTAAGTCATTTTTCCTGGAAAGAGAAGGCATTTCACAAATGGCACCAACATCTGGATTCTCTGCACTAAGTCCGACCTCTGAGGTGCTTGACTTTTTCTTTTGTACCTCTTCTTTAGTCCTCCTGAGAAAATAGGGTTTTATGATTGCCATCAAGTTTTCAGATATTTTAAATCCTAAGGCTTTTTCCCCTGGGGTAGCATCCTTCTCTCGTGCTCTCGTAATAGGATTTTCATACTCCATCTTAAAAGTTTTTAATGTTCCTAGCAGGGACCCTTGACAAGCAAAATCAAACAGGGACCATAGTTCTTGTAAATTATTCTGGATTGGGGTTCCTGTGAGGAGGATGCGATTCCTGGCAGGGACAGCGCGAGCACATATCGCTGACTTAGTGGATGAGGTTTTTATTTTATGTGCTTCGTCAAGGATGACATAGTCCCACACAAACTCTTGGCCATTCAAGCTTGAAAGCTGCTGCCAATTATTGATTAACATTTGGTACGTGGTGATAATGACACCATTCCTTTGCTGAATCCGACTGAGGTTTCTGGTACGTTCATCCTTACTCGGACCATGAAAGGTTTTGACTCTCATTCCTGGAGTCCACTTAACAAACTCTTTTATCCACGTGCTAATGAGATTGGTTGGCATGATGAGCAGCACGTGATTCACAAGTGTAGCATCAAACATACCAGAAAGGAAAGCAATGATTTGAACAGTCTTCCCTAATCCCATATCATCTGCTAAGATGCCTCCTTTTCTTCCATCCCTATATAGGCTATAGAGGAAAGCTACACCTTCCTTCTGGTGCTCAAATAGTTGGTTGTGCAGTTCTCGATAAAGCAGCAGGCCAGAGTTGCACACATCTGTGAATTCATCATCTCCATGTTCTGCCAACTCCTCCAAGGCTTCCTGTATTTTTTGGATTCTGCTCATCACCTTTTCATTGGGGAAAATGTCCTTTGCCAAATTGAAAAGTTTAAAAGCTTCTTCCAGATCCCCATTCTTAGTTGCTTCTTTGGCCTCTTTCACATATCTGTTAAAAAAAAAAAAGGTAAATAAAAGATATAGATAAAGATATAGATATAGGGAGAGAGAGATTAAGGAGGAAGGAAACAGATTGAACATTCAATCTAAGAACACTTTAAGGTCCATTTTGGAATCGGAACTGCAGTTGGGCTTTTAATATCCTCAGTTCAGGATGGGAAAGATTAGCACAGAAGATGCCAATGAAAGCTGACATCACTTAAGACACACACCCACCAGACACCGCCAGCAACAACTTCAGGCACTGCTTGTGAGAAACGTATGTGCAAAGGTTATTGGTTCCATGGTATTTAAGAAAAAATGCCACCCATAATAAGTATGGAGTGATATTTTCTTGTAAAATCAAGCAGCCAACCCAAATCGTGGGAGCGTGTTAACGGGAAAGATACATGGGCACTCATTCCTCAGTCCTTATTTCTCCAGAACTCTGTGATACATTTGACACTCATGATCACTCCCTCAAAATTCCCTCCTTCCACTGGATTCCTCTAAATTCCTCCTGGTTTCCTCCCCTATCACTGGCCATTTCTTCTGTGTCCTTGGCTCCTATTCTTCCAATAGGCCTGGCCCTTCTCATCCTTTTACTTTCTCTTCTGGCTTTCCACCCCCACCTAATGTGCTCATGAAATCACTCTCCCCATTCCAGGGCTTGCCCACAAACTCTAGTGTAGACCCACATTCCAGCTGCCTTCCAGACGTGTCCACTTAAAAACATCTCAGAGGTACCTCAAGTTCAATTAATCCCAAATTAAACTCATTATTTCCCCTCTAAAAATATGTATCCCCACCATTTATGTGGTAGTAAATTGACACTACCATCGACTTAGATGTACAAGCTAGAAATCTGAAGATCATCCTTGACTCTAATTCACATGAGTCATCCTTAACCCCTCCCCTCTTTTAATCACGCCCTCCCACAGCCAAACAATCCCCAAACCCTACTAACTTTATCTCCCAAGTATAACCTGTGCCTCCATCTCCACTACTACTACTGTGGTTCAAGTCACCATCACCTCTGGCCTGGGTAATGGCAACTTCCTATTCACTGATCTCTGTACATCCACTCTTGGCCCCTCTAATGCATTCTCTATACAGCAGACAGTGATACTGTCTTAAAATGTAAAAGAAAAAAAATGTAAAAGAAATCATGTCACTCCTCTGCTGAAAATTCTCCAGTGGTTTATAGTGAACTGATGCTGAAAGGATACCAAAATAATTCACTGAGGAAAGAATAGTCTTTTTGACCAATTATCATGTGCAAAAGGATGAAACTGGTTCCTACCTCACACCGTACACAAAAATTAATTCAAAATGGATCAAAGATCTAAATATAAGAGCTTAAACTACAAAAACCATAGAAGAAAATATTGGCATAAATCTTTTCAACCTTGTATTTGGCAATGCTTTCTTAGATATGATGCCAAACACACAAGGAACCAAAAGAAAAATAAATTGGGCTTCACCAAATGAAAAACTTGTGTTTCAAAGGATACCATCAAGAAAGTGAAGACAACCCAAAAATTGGGAGAAATATTTTTAAATCATGTATCTGATAAAGGATTTAGACCTAAAACATATAAAGAAATCTTACAGCTCAATAATTAAAAGACAATTAACACAACGGCATCTGGGTGGCTCAGCTGGTTAAACAACTGACTTGATTTTCGGCTCAGGTCATGATCTCAGGGTGGTGAGATGGAGCCCTGTGGTGGGCTCAGCAGGGAGTCTGAGATTCTTTCTCCCTTGGCCCCTCCCCCACTCATGCACACATACTCTCTAAAATAAAGAAATCTTTTTAAAAAGACAATACAATTTAAAAATGGGCAAAGGATCTGAATAGACATTTCTCCAAAGAAGATCTACAAATGGCTAATAAGCACGACATAATGCTCAACATCATTAGTCATCAGGGAAATGCAAACCAAAACCACAATGAAATACCCACTTTATACCCATGAGGATGACTAGAATAAAAAGGCAAGAAAATACCAAGTTAGTGACAATGTGGAAAAATTGGAACTCTCATGATGCTGTTGGTGGGAATGTAAAATGGTACAACTGCTTTGGAAATCAGTTTGTCAGTTCCTCAAAAAAATTATACATGGAGGAACACCTGGGTGGCTCAGTGGGCTAAGTGTCTGCCTTCAGCTCAGGTCATGATCCCAGGGTCCTGGGATTGAGTCCCACACTGGGCTCCTTACTCAGCAGGGAGTTTGCTTGTCCTTCTCCCCATAACTCATGCTCATGTTCTCTCTCTCTCTCTCTCTCTCAAGCACATAAATAAATAAATAAATAAGAACTGAATAATTAAGTAAATGAATGGTGGATAGTGGAAGCCAGGGTTCTCACCTGTTAGAATGGAGAAGCAAGAGGAGACAGAATGATCCATGTGGTAATGGATCAGAGTTAGAGACATCAGTATAAACCCAGGTTTTAACACAGAAACAGATAGTTACACAAAGAATATTTACAGTGGTATATATATACAGAGATTAGTATACACATGTATTTCCTTGCTCTGTCAGGTGAGAGGGCCTAGAAGCAAGGAAACCCCAGTAGCAACAAGTGCGCCTAGCACCCAGATCTTGTTTTTTTCTTTAAGGTTTTATTTATTTATTTGACAGAGAGAGACACAGTGAGAGAGGGAACACAAGCAGGGAGAGGGGGAGAAGGAGAAGCAGGCCTCCCGCTGAGCAGAGAGCCTGATTCAGGGCTCGATCCCAGGACCCTGGGATCATAACCTCAGCTGAAGGCAGACACTTAATGATTGAGCCACCCGGGGCACCCCCAGATCTTGGTTTCTAATACCATTCTCCAATAAAAGGAACGTGGGCTCCTTGGAAAAAGGACCTGGGCTGATTGTAGGACTGTGGCAGGAAATATGTCAGAAGAGCCTGGGGCATCTTGTAGTGTCAGAAAGTGAGGAAGTGCTCAAACAACCCCCCACAATGATGTGAGTCTGGCAGAGACACAGGAGCCAAATGAAAGCACTCCCAGTGGTCAGAGCTGGAATAACCTGAGCAACAAAATAAAGTAGTATTGGATTAGAACCCAAAATATAAAATAAATGAATCCACACTGTTAAAAATGAGTGAACAAAAAAAGAGACAAATCTCTGCCCTTAGGGAGATGGAGCATGACTCCTATTCCTTAAATGTGTCCTGCATACTAACATCCTCCCAAAAAGCACAGAGTGGGGCGCCTGGGGGGCTCAGTTGGTGAAGTGTCTGCCTTCGGCTCAGGTCATGATCCCGGGGTTGTGGGATCGAATCCCGCCCGCATCGGGCTCTCTGCTCAGCGGGGAGCCTGCTTCTCCCTCTCCCTGCCCCTCCCCCTGCTTGTGCTCTGTCTCTAACAAATAAATAAATAAAATCTTTAAAAACAAAAAAGATAGTGTGGAAAGTTATGGTGGGGCAGAGAGGGGGGAAAGGGCACAACAAGTAACTTTAAAGAGGAGAAACCTGGCAAACAGTAACTCAGCCCAGTGATTACAGTCAACATCAACAATCATCTATCCCAGTAACAGTATGTGCCCCCGATAACAATTTGATGAGAAGGGCACGTTATCTCTGTAGTCTTTGCCCACAAAACCAAAAACCCCAGTCTAATCATGACAAACCATGACAAATCCCAATTGACAGAACATTCTAGAAATACCTAACCAACAGTCCTCAAAACTGTCAAGGTCATCAAAAACAAAGAAAGTCCAAGAATCTGTCACAGACAAGAAGAACCTAAGGAGACAGATGACTGAACGTAAAGTGGTGTCTTAGATAGGATGCTGGAACGGAAAAAGGACTTACATGAAACTACGGAAGTCTAAAATGATGGGTTTAGTTAATAATAATGTATTGGTATTGGTTCACTGACTGTGATTATTGTACCATACTAATGCGAGATGTTAACAAGAGGGGAAACTAGGTGTGGGCTACATGAGAACCCTCTGCACTCTATCTGGAATATTTCTGCAAATCTAAAACTACTCTAAAATTACCTTTACTGGGGTACCTGGGTGACTCAGTGGGTTAAAGCCTCTGCCTTTGGCTCAGGTCATGATCCCAGGGTCCTGGGATCGAGCCCTGCATTGGGCTCTCAGCTCGGCAGGGAGCCTGCTTCCCTTCCTCTCTCTCTGCCTGCCTCTCTGCCTGCTTGTGATCTCTCTCTGTCAAATAAATAAATAAAATCTTAAAAAAAAAGAAATTAAAAAAAATTTAAAAATTACCTTTACTTGGGGCAACCTGGGTGGCTCCATCAGTTAAATGTCTGCCTTCGGCTCAGGGCATGATCCTAGGGTCCTGGGATCGAGCCCCACATCAGGCTCCCTGCTCAGAGGGAAGCCTGCTTCTCCCTCTGCCTGGCACTTCCCCTGCTTGTGCTCTCTCTGACAAATAAATAAATAAATAAAATATTTTTTAAAAAATAAATAAAATTACCTTTACTTAAGCCCGCCCCCCCCCCACCAATCTATCTGTTTGTGTTATCTGCCTGAACTTGAGAGTAGGGATAGGGATCAGGTTTTAGAGCACTCAGTGAAAGCCAAGTGAATGAAAGAGGAAGAGGAGGAAAAGAGGAAGAAAAGAGCTTGCTGGCTGCCAAGACTCTGCTATTCCTTCTGTGGCAGGTCAGCTGCCCACCTCCCCAACTCTGCTGGGCTACAGAAATAAGTTACATTCCCTATTACTCTGCTCTTGAACCTGAGGGCATAGCGGTAACCACTGGACTCCTCCATCTTGGTGCCAGCCCCTGAACTTGTTCTCTGCTCTCCCTTTCCTCCCGGCCCTTCCCACCTGCCAGGTGCCTTCACCTGGCCAACCGGTCTTCTGGCTTGTCTGTGGTTCAGAGCTTGAAGGAGAAAATGTGTCATTTTTTATTACTATTAGATCGTTTCCAAATCCCTCAACTGGTAACCTACGCAGTATCCTGAACCCTTGTGTAGCCTGGGCCTCTAACCCCAGCCAGGCTTCCTCCCCAGAAAGTCAAGCACTGCCCGTGAACCCTAGCTCTGGGCCTGACTCCCCAAAACCATACACCAACCTTTTAAATGGCAACTGTCTCCCTAGACTTCTTACCACCAGCCTAAGACTCCTATTGCTGGGCTCTACCCATCCTCTGGCATTCCCACATTTGTCAACCTTCTGCCTGAAACACAGAAGGTGCCTGTTACTACCACTTTCTGATTGCGCCCAACCCGTCAGCCAAGCTGCTTCACAGTCCCTGTTCCACCTGAGTTCGTAGGTGTAATACAACATCTCAGCTCTTCCCCTCTACCCTGTCTGCTCCAGCAATGAAGTCAGACCCAGGACAGTATTCTTACCCTATAATGGAACTGGTGGAGGGATGAAATCTGCCTATTACACCACTACCCTGGATATCTGGTTATTTACAAGACTACAGTGTTTTCTGTAATACAGTTTGATTCAGCCACTCAGCCTCTGATCACTTCCATTTTCCAGGGCTTGAAAGGAAGAATGTCCTTTTTTACTGCTAATGCAATCATGTGTCCATCTCTAACACACAGGATGCCTAATGATCTGGAGTACTTAACACTTCATGGGATCAAATTTTTTTTTCTCCCTTAATCACTCCCCTGTTCTTCTTGGGCATGGCTGGAGAGAAGCCAGGCCTGCTTGGGAGCCAAGGGGACAAGGGAAGAGTAACCAGTTCAGGAGAAAGAAACTCCTCTCAAGCAGAACAAGGAGAAAAACAGTGCCAGAGTATGGAAGAAGGCCAGTTTTTATTTTCATTTTACCAATTTCATAACTACTTAAAGGTCACTTAACACATGAGGTTCTGATATGTTAAAGAACTACTGACATGCAAAACTGTCAACCCAACTGTCATTTCATAGCAAGGGACAATAAAACAAAAATCTTTATATTTTCATGAGTGTACCTGAAATTACATCCCTAGAACATGATTCCCTTTAAGGATCATTTTAAAGGATATACAGAAAGATTATATAGAGACAAACACCAGGTTCTGGAGGGTCCTTCGGAACATTCCCTATGATATTATTCTGGAATATGATGGGATATGGAACCGAATGCAAAGACCCAAACCCAGTAAAACTTGGCTTCACATGCAAAGCAACTGAAGTTGTTCTTTTTTTAAAGACTTTATTTATTTAATAGACAGACAGAGAGAGAAACAGTGAGAGAGTGAACAAAAGCAGGGGGAGTGGGAGAGGGAGAAGCAGGCTACCCACTGAGCAGGTAGCTTGATGTGGGGTTTGATCCCAGGACCCTGGGATCATGACCTGAGCCAAAGGCAGACTCTTAACGACTGAGCCACCCAGGCACCTCTGAAGTTGCTCTTTGTTTTCTAACCTATCTAACTTGGATTTTTATGGTATTTCTCCTGATTTTTAAATGGTAACCAATGCATAAGTTTTGTGTTTTTTTAAAGATTTTATTTATTTATTTGACAGAGATCACAAGTAGGCAGAAAGCAGGCAGAGAGAGAGGGGGAAGCAGGCTCCCCATTGAGCAGAGAGCCCAATGCGGGGCTCGATCCCAGGACCCTGGGATCATGACCTGAGCCGAAGGCAGAGGTTTAACCCACGGAGCCACCTAGGAGCCCCACAGATGCATAAGTTTTAAAAACACTGGGCACAGAGTGCCTGGGTGGCTCAGTCAGTTAAGTGTCTGCCTTTGGCTCAGGTCATGATCCTGGGTCCTGGGATCAAGTCCCACCTTGGGCTCCCTGATCAGGGAGTCTGCTTCTCCCTCAGCTTCTGCCCCTCACCCTCCACTTGTGCTCTCTCTCTCAAATAAATAAATAAAATATTAAAAAGAAAAAACACTGGGCAAAACAAATAAAACTTATCTCTGAACATGGCTCATGGGCTGCCACTTTGTGACCTCTGGCTTATTTCAGCTAGAAGTGCCATTGGCTTTGGCTGGTTCTCTCCAAATGCTTCCTCCTAAAAAATAGTAGGCCTATGGCTCTTTGGATAGGGGCCTACACAAGATTTGGTTTGGAGCTTAACATTGTCCTTCTAGGGCACCTGGGTAGCTCAATTTGTTGAGCGTCTGCCTTTGGTTCAGGTCATGATCCCGGGGCCCTGGGGTCAAGTCCCTCATTGGGCTCCTTGCTTGGCGGGGAGTCTGCTTCTCCCTCTGCCCTTCCCGAACTGCTCGTGCTCTCTCTCTCCCGCAAAATACGGATAAATAAAGTCTTAAAACAAGCAAATAAAAACAAGATTGTCCATCTACATATTCTCTTTCACCTATAAGACCAATCACTTAAAGAGAGTTTTTTATAGATAAAGTAAAACCTTTTATATAGAAGTTTTTACTACAGAAAAAGGTTTTCTATAGTATTCATTATCTGTGTCTCTAGCTTTGGATTCCACAGATGAGAACTATCTGGACCAAACCACATGGTCCCAAAGAGATCCAAGATTCTCTGTGCTCTTTCAGGTCCTTTATATCCTGCCATACAGAGACTACAAACAGGCAGGGAGAGCAAGACTGATTTCAAAGTGCGTAAAGGCAAGCAGGGATCTAGTCCCGCTCTTCTGTTACTCAAGCCTGAAAATTCTGGTTGAACGGGGCAAATATGCTTCTGCCAGAATACACAGGAAGACAGCATCCTCTTATATGTTAACATGCCCTCAGAAAGCAGCTGAACTAGCTGGCTAATTACTCCGGAAAAAAACAGCTAATTAATAATTATGTCAAAACCAAAATTATCTTATTTTTCTGGTCCAGCAGATGTGCTTTGGCACCCAGATGGATCATACCAGCCAATGGTCCTCAGCAGGAAATGGCTTCGTCATTTGGGAGAGCATTTGGAGGCTCACATCCTGACTGGCCCTTTCAGATAGTCTAACTAAAAATGAAAAATTCGGGGCGCCTGGGTGGCTCAGTGGGTTGGGCCGCTGCCTTCGGCTCAGGTCATGATCTCAGGGTCCTGGGATCGAGCCCCGCATCGGGCTCTCTGCTCAGCAGGGAGCCTGCTTCCTCCTCTCTCTCTGCCTGCCTCTCTGCCTGCTTGTGCTCGCTCTCTGTCAAATAAATAAATAAATAAATCTTAAAAAAAAAAAATAAAATAAAAATGAAAAATTCTCCAGGAACAATAGTATGTTCTTTTCGAGTAGGGACAGACCTTCAGTACTTCTAGTCCCCAGACTACCAGCCTAAGGTTATCTGGTTAACCGCTGCATTGTAGTGCGAAACTCTGGGGCTTCAAGCAAGCAGTTATTCCAGAATTTGAACAAACCTGGGCTTGTTTGGAAAGAAGTCCTGAACCCTCAAGTCTGCCTCCAATTCACCTTCAGGCCACCTCGGTGGGAAAGCAGACAAGACCTTCCATTAAGATGAAAACAAAAATCTAAAAACCATTACCTAGGTGATGGTTGCAATAATAATTCATTATATTGAATTTTTGTTTTATACATTTTCCTATATATATCTGATATTTCAGAACGAGAGTTGTAGAATGTTACTTGCCAAAATACAACTGAATTTGAATATTGATCTCATATCTTGCAAATTTGCTGAACTCTCTTATCAGCTCTTATTTTTCTTTTTGTGGATCCATTAGGGCTTTCTACATAAAAGATCATGTCATCTGCGAATATAGATAGTTTTATTTCTTTCTTTCCAATCTGGATGCCTTTTATTCCTTTTTCTGGCCTGTTTGCCCTGGATACAACATCTGTTATAATGTTGAATTATAATGTTGAATAGAAGTGGCGAGAGCAGACATCCTGTCTTGTTCCTGATATAAGGATGGAAAGCTTTCGGTCTTTTACCATTACTAGCTTCGAGTTTCTGGAGACACCTTTGATCAGACTGAGGAAGTTATTTTTGTATTCCTAGTTTGTTGAGTTTTTATTAAAGGGTGTTATATTTTTTTTTTTAAGATTTTATTTATTGATTTGAGAGACATGGGGGGTGGGGGAGAGTGAGTTCGTATATGAGCAGAGGAAGATAGAGAAGGAGACTTCCTGCTGAGCAGAGAGCCCCACATGGGGCTTGATCCCAGGGTCCCGGAATCATGACCTGAGCTGAAGACAGACATTTAACCAGTGGAGCCACCCAGGGTACCCCCCCAAATATAGCACCCCGCCAGGTGCTATATTTTCTCAAATGCTTTTCCAGCACCCATTGAGAAGAACATATGGCTTTGTCCTTTAGTTCTGGACAAGTGTGCTCCACCTACTATGAAGTAAAGAGTCAGGTAAACAGTTGGATATAGTTCAGAAGAGGTCAGGACTACAGAAAAAAATGTGAAAATTCTTAGCATAAAGATGGGATTTAAAGCCAAGAACTTGTATAAGATCACCAAAGGAAGGAATATAATTACAAAACAACAAAACGTGGTACTCCAAACAACACCGCAGCAATAAAAACATTTACAGAAGAATTACGGCTCATGAATACAAAAGCAATGATTAAGTTAGAAAATCATCACTTTGGGGCGCCTGGATGGCTCAGCTGGTTAAACGACTGCCTTCGGCTCAGGTCATGATCCCCAAGTCCCGGGATCGAGTCCCGCCTAGGGCTCCGAGCTCCACGGGGAGTCTGCTTCTCCCTCTGACCTTCTCCCCTCTCATGCTCTCTCTCTCTTAAATAAATAAAGAAAATCACCACTTTGTAATTTCTAATGAAATAACTGATTTGGGCAATGATTATCAATGGATGAAAAGTTAATGGGGAATGGAGTGACCACAGGATGCCAAAGTATCCCCAACATAGCATTTATTCATCATAAGGGGGGAATGCAGCTTTGCAAAGGACCAATCAGCCTGTGACCACCTGAACCCACCGACCTATCTTAATGTTACTAAAAGTAGGAATCTCCGACATTATATGCTTCCCGATACAATGCAATAAGAAGTACACAGCCTCACCTTTGAAATATTCATGCCAAAAATATTGACCCTTTTTTTTTCCCTCCAGAACTGCTTTTAAAAATTTGTAGTAAGGTAGAATTGACAATGCAACATTCTATTAGTTTCAGGTGCAAAACCTAATGATTCAGGATTTGGATATATTGTGAAATCATCACCACAATAAGTCTTGTTAATGTCCATCACATAGATAATTATAGAATTTGTCTTCTTGTGAGAACTTTTAAGATTTACTCCTTAGCAACTTTCAACTATGCAATACAGTGTTATTAACTACAGTTATATGATTAACTATATAACCTGCGATATATTACATATCCATTACTTATTAATTTTATAACTGGATGTCTGTACCTTTTCACTCCCTTCCCCCATTTTGCCCACCCTCTGGACCTCCATCTCTGGCAATCACCAATCTGTTCTCTGTATCTATGAGCTTGTGTTTTTTTTTTTTTAAGATTCCACATACAAGTGAGATCATATGGTATTTGTCTTTCTGTCTGACTTACTTTACTTAGCATAATGCCCTCAAGGTCCATCTGTGTAGTCACAAATGGCAAAATTTTATTCTTTTTTTAGTGCTGAATAATATTCGTGTGTGTGTGTGTGTGTGTGTGTGTGTAGAGCACATTTCTTTATCCATTCCATCCAGCCTTTAAATTTAAATTACAGGAGACAGGGGCGCCTGGGTGGCTCAATGGGTTAAGCCTCTGCCTTCAGCTCAGGTCATGATCTCGGGGTCCTGGGATCGAGCCCCACATTGGGCTCTCTGCTCAGCGGGGAGCCTGCTTCCCCCACCCCCTCTGCCTGCCTGACTACTTGTGATCTCTGTCTGTCAAATAAATAAAATCTTTAAAAAAAAAAATAAATAAATAATAAATTACAGGAGGCAGGAGAACAAGCTAATGACATTACAAGGTATTCATAAGACTAATCCAAATCATTGGCATAGAAATAAAAAAAGTCAGTGGGATGCCTGGGTGGTTCTGTCGGCTAAGCGTCTGCCTTTGGCTCAGGTCATGATCCCAGGGTCCTGGGATGGAGCCTCACATCGGGCTCCTTACTCAGTGGGAAGCCTGCTTCTCCCCTCTGCCTGCCGCAACCCCTACTTGTGCTCACGCTCACCTGCTCGCTCCCTCTCTCTCACAAATAAATAAATTTTAAAAAGAGAGAATTTGAAGGATGGAGTGCTGTGATGTCTGAGAATTTATTTTTTTAAATATTTTATTTATTTATTTGACAGCAAGAGAGCATAAGCACCCAGGCACCCCCAGAATTTACTTTAAAGTACATTAGACCAAAAAAGTGAGGCTGTGAGGAGGAATCAGCAGAATCTGAGAAGCAGCAATCTGTAAGGTAAGAAGAAAATCATAAGAATCAGGGGTCCTGGAAGCCAAAGGAATCAAGCGTTTCATGGAGAAGTGAGCAACACTGTCAAATACTGCTAGTAAGTCAGGGAAGATGAGGATTACGCAGTGACCATTCGATTTATGAACTCATTAGTGACCTTAACAAAATCAGTCTGAGTAGAGTGAGAGAAGAAAGTGGGTGACAGAGAATTGAGAAAGAGAGCAGCGGATGGGTGACGGCAAGAGAGTATGGCCAACAGAGTACAAACAAATGGGTGACAGAGAGAGTGACAAAGGCGGTGAGTGAGAGACAAAAGGTGGGCAACATAAGACAGAGGGCGGGTGACAGAGATAAACAGAAGGCGCATGACTCTACCAGTCATATTTTATTGCCTCTCAGTTCCAAATTCACCCCTCAATACCTGTTCTGGGATAACAGACAGAACTCCTTTAAGCAGCTCCCCTGTACAGTGAACACGATGTTCATCTTTCTCAGTAGAGGGCGCCTGAGGGACGCTGCAGGAGGAAGGGGCTGTCCTCCAGCGGCCAGCTGCAGCAGTACAGTGGGCCACGGGGTAGCCCGCGACCGCAGGCCCAGAATACACGGTCCCTCCGTGACCCTGACACCTCCACCTGGCCTGGCGATAACCTTCTTGCAGCCCTCTCACACGGACACCAGCTCCCCCAGCAGCCTGCCTGTGCCTCGCGCCCCCACCTCTCCTGCCCATACATACCAAGACTTGCTGATGGCCCACTCACCACCTGCATTCCAGAAGGTTGCTTCCTGCAGGGCAGGGGAACACAGACTAACTCTGGCCTGGGCCAGCCGGGGCATTGCTCTATAGTACAGTGGGCTGAATGACACCTTCTCTCATGAGATCTGAACCTCAGCCTTGGGGTAGGGAGGCCCTTCCAAGTTTGTCCTGCCTTGGGCATGCTCCCTTAGCCCAAGGACACCATAGAGAGTTTCCTTATTTCTTCCAGTCACTCATTTATTCGTTTAAGATTCTATATATTGAAATGCCTGTTTTAATATGTTGTCTGGTTTCTACCTCCTGACTGGATCCAGAACTGAAAGCAAACGAGGGCATGTGAGAATGAAAAGAGTGGGTGACAGAAAGAAAGTAGATGACAGGGATGGGGGGGTAACAGAATGGGTAAGAGACAGAGGTAGAGAGTGGGTGATAGAGATCATGGGTGACAGAGAAAGGGGGAAGGGACAACAGTGGGGAGGATGACAGAAACAGAAAGAGGGTGGGATGGCAGAGAGAGTAAGTGGATGAGACAAAATGGACAACAGTACGGGCAGGTAGATAATAGTGTCAATAGAAAGGTGACAGGAGAGAGAAGGGGGCAACAGATGTGGTAGGTGACAGAGAGACAATGGGAGAGAGGGAGCCAGAAAATACGAGTGTCAGAGAGGGAGACTGAGTGACAAAGGTGGGTGACACAGAAGGAAAGGTAATGGGTAACAGGAAGAGATAGTACAGAAGTGGGGAGAGGGGGACGCAGGGCAAGACAGGAGGTGGCAGGTGGGCATCACCAAGGAAGAGGATGACTGACACTGAGAGTACGTGACAGAGTCACTGTGTATAGAAGATGAAGGTGTGTCAAAGAGGACACATGTATGCAGAGAGTGTGTGAGAGCAAGTTTCAAAGTTTTCTTTCATCTCTTAGGCAGGAGGAGCAGAGAGCTGAGGACAGAGGGACAGCAAAGGGAGAGATGAGAGAGGGAGGAGGACAGGCAGAGAGACTGTGAGAGGAGTGTGCCAAGGACAATGAGGGGTAAAGAAGGTAGAGAAGGTGATGCTTTGTGCAAGGGGCTCTCAGCATCAGGCAGATTTGGAAGAGGACAGGAGAGACTGAGAAAAAATAGGAGAAATAAAAGAGAGATTGTGAGGTGATGGGTCATGAAAGATAGGGAGGCTATGAGGGCAAAGTGGGACTGTGAAAGCAGAAGATGATGACTGTGGGGCACCCAGTGGCTCAGTCAGGAAAGAGCACATGAGAGCAAGTAAGAGACAGGTGTCCATGTGGGAGGTGGTGTCGGGAAATTAGTGCACTGACTTGCTGGGGGCTGGGGGAAAGGAAGGAAGGGAGCTGAAGGGCTTGATCCTTACTATTTCCCCCTTTTCCAGATTGAGTCTCAGAATAGTTAATTGATTCATTTGAGGTTTCCCAGCTAGCAAGTGGCAGAGCCATCATTTGAATCCCAAATGGCCTAGCTCTAAAGCTAGTACTCTACCACACCACACTGCCTCACTGTTTTCCCCAAATCTTCTTTAAAGAAGTCATGTAACACAGTCCAAAGATATGATTTGACTCCTCTGTAAGGAAACCTTTTAGCTCTTAACAGCCTTAAAGCATACTTTAATTGAAAGGGAGACAGAACTATTTCACTGTCCCAGTGTGTTTCTTTGTACCACATTAAAATTGGAAACTTCTGTGCATCAAAGGACACTACCAACAGAGTGAAAAGGCAACCTAAAAATGGGAGAAAATATCTGTAAACCATTTATCTGATAAGGAGTTAATATCCAGACTATATAAAGAAAAAACAACCCACCTGACTAAAAAATGGGCAAAGGACTTGAATGGACATTTCTGCAAAGACATACAAATGGCCAATAAGTGCATGAAAAGATGCTCAACATCACTAATCCTTAGAGAAATGCAAAAAAAAAAAAAATCCCAATGAGCTACCACTTCATTATCATTAGAAAGGCTAGTAATAACCACAACAAAAACAGAACAGAACAAGTGCAGATACTGGAACACTTGTACACTGTTGGAGGGAATGTAAAAGGTGCAGCCACAATAAAAGACCCTAGAAAAGTTAAAAATAGAATTACCACTGATCCAGCAATCCCACTTCTGGCTAGATATCCAAAAGAAGTGGAAGCAGGATCTCTAAGAGATATTTGCACCCCATGTTCAAAGCAGCTGTTCACAACAGTCAAGAGATGAAAGCAACACAAGTGTCCAGCATGGATAAATGGATAAAGAAAACGTGACATGTGCATACAATGGAATATTATTCAGTCCTGAAAAGGAAGGAAATTCTGTCACAGACACAGTATGGATGAACCTTGGTGAAATTATGCTATGTGAAATAAACCAGTCCCCAAAAGACAAATATCGTATGATTCCACTTGTAGGTTTCCCTAGAGTCAAATTCAAGGGGACAGAAAGTAGAACGATGTTTACCAGCCCCCAGGGAGCAGGGAGTTAGAAGTTAACAGGCGGTTTTAGTTTTGCCAGATGAAGAGTTCTGGAGATGGATGGGTGGTGCTTTAACAACAGTACTAATGTATCTAATACCACTGAACTGTATGCTTAAGAACGGTGACGACGGTAAATTTGACGTTGTGTCTGCTTTATCGCAACTTAAAAAAAAGGTTTAAATCTCATTCGCACATCACCCCACCCCCCCACCCTTAGCCATATAGTGAACGTTCACTCATTCTTCAACACCAACGTCTCCTCCTCTTGTGGAGCCGTAGTTGGCCATTTCCTCCTTTACCCTTACTACGCCTTGCCCATTATGCCTCTTGCAGCACTTATCAAACATTATAGCGATTGTTGGTTTACTTATCCCTTTCCACTACCAAATGATAAGCAATTTGGGGGGCAGGGTCAAAGTTCTACTCATCTCTGTAACCCCCAGGCCTGGTGTTTGGTACTGTAAAGAGTCGAGAAAGGCTTGATGGGTGGAAGTTCTGGCTTTTAAGAGTGCTATTTGGCAAAAAAAAAAAAAAAAGGGGGGGGGGGGGGCATCGGGAGGCTACCCAGGCTTTCGATTTAGAAATCTGAGCAGATTCCCACGCCCTACTCGGAGAATGCGAGGGCGCGTCTCACCAGGCTCCAGGCCGCTGGGAGGGTCCGAGGGCTTCCCACCCTCACTCCCGGCCGAGGCCTGCGAGCTAGACCCGCCCAGCGGCGCAGACATACCTCTGGTAAAGGGCGGCTTGCTCTGGAGTTAAGGCCGCGGCTTCCACAAACCGTCCAGCCGCCTCCATGACCCCCAGCTTGAGTTCCAGGTAAATCAGCAGGCGATTGAATTTCGCTCGCTCCCGCACTACGCATGCGCCATGCGCCTGGAGGAGAGGAGGGACCAACTGTCGGCCTCCGAGCTGGCCAATCCGCAGCGCAGAGCTCCGCGCCAAAGCCTGAGCCCGCCCACGAAGGTCGCGCGCCTGCGCCTACGCGCCCCGGAGCTCAGAGGCGGTCGCGCCCCCAGCGGAGCGGTTTGGAGTTGTGTCCTCTCGTCTCTCGCGTTTTTAGTCCAATACAAACCGTGCTTCTGCACATTTGTGCGTGTGCTGTCCTCGTGAGGGAAAATGCCTGATATGACCTCAGTCATTTTAGTGGCCCCCAAAGACCTTCTCCATAGCCTGCTCCCCCAAATATCCTTCATTCCATGCTCTCCATTGCCTGGCGGGGCGCACGCTTTAAAGTCAAACACCCTGGGAGCCATGGTCTCCGTGACTTAAACTCACACTGAAGGTCTTCAAGAGCCAAGCCAAAGCTCTCATTTAAGAAATTAGTAGTGCAAGGGGCGCCTGGGTGGCTGAGTGGGTTAAAGCCTCTGCCGTCGGCTCAGGTCATGATCCCAGGGTCCTGGGATCAAGCATCGGGCTTTCTGCTTGGCGGGGAGCCTGCTTCCTCCTCTCTCTGCCTGCCTCTCTGCCTACTTCTGCCTACTTGTGATTTCTCTCTCTGTCAAATAAATAAATAAATAAATCCTTTAAAAAAAGAAAGAAATTAGTGCTGTAACTTACACATGGTCACCATTTCTTTAGAAGCTCCAACGAGGATGCAGTCATTTTGAAACACAGAGCTCAGAGCTTGGGGCAGGAAACCCTATAACTGAGTTTAAGTGGCGTCCTTGGGGGATCCTAAATAGCAGGTTGTGGGCCCACAAATATTGCCCTTCTTATACTGATAAAAACATGGACATTGTGATTCTTCAGAACATTAACATTCAGTGTTTGAAAACTCACCTATTGACCCAGTCATGCCCACCCCAAGTCCGGAAGATTTTAAGCTTTTAGTAAATTTTATAGATCATTGGGAGTTTAAAAAGAGATCTTCTAAAAAGAGAATACGGGCTTTTTTCCTGTTTCACATTACCTTAAGGCATATTTTCATATGGCGTTAAGCCTTCTGTTAAGAAGAGTTTTAGTTAAAAAAAAAAAAGAAGGAAAAGAAAAGAACAAAGAAAAAAAGTGGGGTTTTAGTATAGTATTCTCCCCATTTTCAGACATGAAAACTGACTGCCTAAGTTTTCAGAGCTGGGAAACGGCAGAGCCACAATTCAGTACCAGGTCTATATGGACAAAAAATCAGTGCTCACTCACCGTGTCCACTGCCTATTGCTGGAAAGAAATGGACAGAGTGGGAAATGAGGTTGATGAGGCAGTGGGAAGTGGGTTTGTGAAAGAGCTTGTTTACCCTGTTGAGGGGTTTGAATCACTTCTTTTCCTGGAAGCAAGTTTGGATAGGGGTGTGTGGAGCGTGACTGGTTACCCAAAGTATGAGTGTGATGAGAAGAAGGGCTGGTGGGGAGAATTCCATAGAAAGGAAAAAAAAGAGATGAGAGCATGAAAATCTTCATCACCAGTCCAGGGAAGTCTATCTCCACTTGTCCTTTGGCTCAGTGTCCACCATCATCGCTTATATATCCTTGGAACAGATGAGAACTCAAAATGAAGCAGAGCGAAACCCTGATAACTGTCTTAGGCAGCTGCCCTTCTGTGGGCTGTGGAGAAAAGCTAGAAGGAACTCCCTTAGGAGCCAGGCTAGCCCCTCCCTGCTTCTCATCTGTCAGTCATCTCCAAAGGCTCTGAATATTAGGAAGAAAGGACCAAACTTCCAGCTTGTCTGCCCTTAGGCTACTGGATTTTCTCCGTGCCACTTTCACGCAGCCAGAGGACTTCCCCTTCTTTAAACCTACTAAGTCCTCCAGCCCTCTTTCCCTCTCCCTCAGTCCCACAGTCACTTCCTTTGGACCCTTCTCACTGCCTTCCAGAGTCCCAGCTCTCACCAGGAGGTGCCAATGACCCAGGAAACTCACCACCCTGGACTCCTAGTCCTCCTTTGTAAAAGGTCACATACATTCACAGACCGGAAAAAAGCAAGACGGTGGGGGAGGATTTAGAGTGGATAAATGGAGAAAATGAAGGAGAATCAAAATAATAGTTACTACTATATCAGGCCCTGTTCAAAGCACTAAATTTACATTAATTCTCTTGGCTGTTCCTCATTTCACATCAACCCCAGAGTGATAGTTCCCATTCCCCCAGCAACTCTCAAGGGGATGGAGTTTATTTATTTATTTTTTTTTAAGATTTTATTTATTTATTTGACAGAGAGAGATCACAAGTAGACGGAGAGGCAGGCAGAGAGAGAGAGGGAAGCAGGCTTCTTGCCGAGCAGAGAGCCCGATGCGGGACTCGATCCCAGGACCCCGAGATCATGACCTGAGCCGAAGGCAGCGGCCTAACCCACTGAGCCACCCAGGCGCCCGGGGATGGAGTTTAAAAAGCCTTCCCTAATTATTGTTATTTGTTTAAGTGTGATAATGGTATTATATTTTTAAAGCCCTTACCTGCTAGAGAAACATAATGGAGTATTTTCAGATAAAATTATATGACATCTGGAGTTTATATTAAAATACTCCAGGTGGGAGAAAAATGAGAGGAGGAAAGATGAGCAATGAGTGGCAAAATGTTGATAATTGTTGAAGCTTGTTACAGAGGTTCATTATCCTCTTCTCCCTACTCTGTCTGTTTGAAATTTTCCATAATAAAAATATTTTTAAAACTTTGCTATCTAATCTGCAAATAACACTGAGCCACCTGTACTCAAAGACCGGAAATAAGATAATGAGGGAGAGTTCAGAATGGGTAAATGGAGGGAGGGATGGGGCAGAATCAGAATAATAGCTATTACTAATATAACACTTCAGTGCCAAGCCTTGTTTCTACATGGTTTACATATATTACGTCTTTCCAGCCTCACAACAACCTTGTTCAGAAGTGTATGCTATTATTACCCACCCTTTATACATAAGGAAACTGAGGCACAGTAAGATAGAATAACATATACAAGTATATACTGCTTGTGGGTGGTAAAGCTGGGTTCCAAACCCCAGCACTCTGGTTTTTGGCTTTTTGATCCCTTTTTTTTTTAAGATTTTATTTTATTTATTTATTTATTTATTTATTTATTTATTTAAGAAAAAGAATGCTCAAGCGTGCAGTGGAAGGGCAGAAGGGGAGGGGCAGTGGAAGATGGACAAGCAGACTACCTCCTGAGTGGGGAGCCTGACGTGGGGCTCAACGTGAGTCAAAACCAAGAGTCAGACACCCAACAGACTGAGCCACCCAGGGGTTCCTTGACACTTTGCTGTTAAACATGATGCAAGTTAGATGTAGAAAGCAGCTGATGGGTGAAGATAAGGGCTCATTCACCCATGTACTTATTCATCCATTTAATAGATATGTATTGAGCCTTCACAAGATGACCAGGCAAGCATCTGGGTGCCAGGGATACAGTAGTGAGCAAAACAGACTGGTTCTTGCTGTGAAAAAGTTTGGAGTTTGATGGGAATGGGGGGGGGGGCTTGAAATAATGATCATGCAAGCATGTGGAAAATTACAAACCATGATGAGGGCACAGAAGGAGAGCTCCAGGGAGTTCTGAGAGCGTATGATGAAGTACCTGGCCCATCTGAAGCGGCTGAGAAGGTCTTTCTGAGGAAGTAACATTTGAGCTGAGAGCTGAAGGATAAGGAGGAATTAATGGGACAAAACAAGGGAAGGGAAGAGCATTTCAGGCAGAGCGAAGAGCACAACCAAAGGCCCTGGAGCAGGAGAGAGCTCGATACACATGAGGAACTGGAAAGGCTAAGGCGGTGGGAGCAAAGCCTAGAAAGCTAGAGTTGGAAGGGCTTTTTTGAAGTCCAGTGCAATGTCACAGGTGAGAGAAGTGCCCCTGGGAAAGAATGATCCAAGGTCACACCCTGAATCAGTGGCAGAAACAGGACTCAACCTAGGTTCCTTGACCCCCCAGCCCAGTGCTCTTTTCCAGCACAGATCATGGCTTTCCTGCATATGAGGAGAAGGGAGGTAAACTGGGTGTCAGCACATTGCTCACTGGGACAGAGAGTGGCAGAGAGTGTTTTTGGAGATAGGTATAAATAAGCAAATGAAGTCTTCATGGGCAAGGAGACCAAGGGTGAGTGAGTTTGGAGCCAAAGAAGAGGGAAGTAATTTAGAAACAGGAAGAATTTAATGTGTGACTCCCAGATCCCTAATTAGGCTTTTCTCCCGCTATTTCTAGCAAGGGTTCTAAAGTGGGTGGGATTTGTGGGGGGAGGGTTGGAGAAGAGTACTGAGGTCCTTGGCCACTCATTTGAGGTGAGGGGAGGATGCTCGGGCTCAGCGGCCCAGCTGCGAGTCATCTCCAGCTCTGCCAGCAGGGGGAGCCGGAAACAGAGCTTCCTAAGAATGGCGGCTGGCCTGGCCCCCGGCCTGGAGAAATCTTCATGGAAGCTAGTCAAGTTAGTCCAACATGCTGTGGAAATGACAGGAACTGAGGGGAAAGAGGGAGCCAAGAGTTGGGATTATCCACAGGGTCTTTGCACTAAATTGCAGTCTTTGGTAAGTGCCTTCTGAACCTGCCTCCTGGGGTTTCAGCAGAAGCAGGCAGGCACCTAAGGGTAGAGAATCATTTGACAGGAGAAAGCTGCTGCATGAAACGTGGCCTTCTAACACTCCTTTTGGACTACCTCATCCACTCCCCAAACCTCACAGTTCTGTCTCTAACCTCATCCTTTTTCCTGAGTCTCAGACCTAAATGGCCAACTGGCTGCAGGGACGTATTTTCCCGGAAGCTTAAATTCGACATGGTACTGAACTCATCTCCCACCCTCCCCGAGTCTTGTTCCCTCAGTATCCCTCATTTCCATGAACAGCACTGCCACCACCACCCCCAAATCATTCAAGTCAGAAACTGGGAGGCATCTTTCCAGATCCTGTTGGCTCTACCTCCAAAATATAACCAAAACCCAAACACTTCCCTTCATCTCCTCTGTCACCGTTCTGGTCTATGGCATGGTCATCTCTCACCTGGCTCACTGCAATAGCTTCCTGACTTTCTCCCTGCTTTTCTTTGTGCCCGCTCCCCACTGTTTCTGCACCCAGAAACCAGAGTGATCTTCCAAAGACACCGATCTGATCATGTCATGGCTCTGTCTAAACCCTTTGGAGCCTCCTCCTTGCCCTCCAAATCAAGTCCTGCCTCCTCACCGTGGCTTTCAAGGCCTTCCAAATCTGGCTCCTGACTGCTTCTCCAGCCTTATGACTCAATTCTTCACAGCCCCTAAGCAAGCGCGCGCGCGCGCACACACACACACACCCCACTCGTCTCAAACTGAAGCACTTCCACTTAAATCTTGCTTTGCATGCTGTTTCCTCTGCCCGGACTTTCTTCCCTTCCTTTTTGTCTCACTATCTCCTCTTCACTGCTTGCCTCTCAGCTCAAGTTTTCCAGGACCCTTCCATAATCCTTTCCAACAGTCATCCTCTGGGACACAGTGTGATTCACCTGCTTTTATCATTGGATTAGTCCACGGAATGTGGCTGCCCGGTTACCTCTGGCTCACCCATGATCACGTGAGCTCTGTGAAGGACCCATCAGTCTTTTCCACTTTATAACTTCACAGAGCTTAGCCCGGTCGGTACCTACATATAGTAGCCAATAAGGAAATACTTTTGGATGGATGATGAATGGGTGGATGGACGAATTTGTCAATTTCCTGGTCTCAAAGGAGAGCAACAGACACCATGTTGGAGAGCTATAGTGAGGTCGTGGGTAGGAGCGATAGATCTAAAGCAATAGTGGGGACCAGGAACCAAGGAAGGGGGGAGGTCCAAGCCTTCCCATCCCAGCCACACTTCTTGCCAGCACTGACTCTGTCTTATACCCGCCTCAGGAAGGACTCAGAAATAGCACAGAGCAATCTGAGTTACTACACCCAGGAATGGGATACTCCCTTTCTATTCTCTTCCCAAATCTCGTGCTGGGAGAAAGCCACCCATGTCTGGCTGTGAAATGAATGGGCTCCAGCCAGTGCCTAGTGTTGGTGGATTCTCCAGATGCCCCATGCCCACTCATCCCCCACGTCAAAAGCGTTTCTGGAAGCTCCCATGAGTTCCTCCTCGGCTCCTGCACCTTCTTCCTGCAGCTGCAGAGAAAGACTCCCTACGCGGCATGGGCGCCTATCCAAAAAGCTGAAGTCAAGGCTTCTCCCTGATGTCAGCCCAAGAAGGGATCCCTGGGGGCCCCTAATCTTAACCTCTGTGGTCCTTTGCCCTTCCTCCTTGGCACTACCTGAGGCAGGAAATAAAATCTACAAGCTCTTGAGGGGAGGATGGAGGGTTACATTTTTCTACAGCCCTTCGAAGGCCTTGGCCCCCTGCCTAGATGTGAGTCAGGAACTGTATGTCCCAGAGAATTGGCTTCCCAGCCATCTGCTCTGAGCTTAAAGAGCCTAGGGGCCCTCATTGGATGCTCTGTTCAAATTAGCCAAGAAGGGCAGGGTGAGGACAACAGAGCAGGCGGGATCTTGGCCAGTCTAGACCTCTTAGACTGTGTGTGGAGGAAAGGGGCAGATATGTGACACCAGGGCACAGTGAGGACATGGCAAGTCCCCAAGCAGAGAGCACCTCTCACAGCCCAGCTGCACTGCTCCCAGAGCCAAGCCTTCCCAGCTTCCCTTTTGAGGGAACTCATGGCTTTGTGAACACCTACTTTATGCCGGCCCACAACAAGCAAGAAATTATTGTTCTCCTTTACCAGTCACAGAAACCAAGGCTCAAAAGGGTTAACTGCTTTACACAAAGTCGCACAGCAGGTACGCCTCAGATTCAAAGAGAGCAAGACCAGGACCAGGGCATCAACTCCCAGACCCTTGGTAAATGGTTGCCAAGGCTACTAGAGAATGATTCTCCCTTTCAGTGAGCAGGTAGGCAGTCTGAGGACAATGGCGGGGAAGGAATACAGAAAGTCACACTCCTTCTATGCCTAGGACATAGCTTGCTCCATCCAGGAGAAAACATGTCTTTAACCCTTTAATGTACATTATATCCGGTAGTAGGAATGGGTCAGTTTCATACATGGAAAATTTTAGGGTGGAGACAATGAAAGACATACTTAAGGTCTCACATCAGAGAGTAAGAGATAAATGAATCAATCCGAGAAACTGGACAGATCCACTGCAGGAAGCCTGATGAGGCATCCCTCAGTCCCCAAATCCCCTCAGCCCTGTACATTCACAGGATTGAAGAGCCAAGCATCAGGCATAGTTGCCGGGGAGGGGGGCACATTTGGGGACTCAAAGAAATAGGGAGCCCCTGGGTGCCTGGGTGGCTCAGTCAGCTAAGCATCTGCCTTCAGCTCAGGTCATGATCCCGGGGTCCTGGGATTGAGCCCCGCATCGGGCTCCCTGCTCAGCATGGAATCTGCTTCTCCCTCTCCCTCTGCCCCTCTCCCTGCTCATGCTCACTCTCTCTTGCTCACTCTCTCTCAAGTAAATGAATAAAATCTTAAAAAAGAAAGAAAGAAAGACCTTCTGGGGCTGATCTTTAGCGTACCAGGGGTTTTCAACCCTAGATTCATGTTAGAGTCACTGGGGATCTTTTAAATAATAATTGTATTTGCAATATATGTATCCAATAAAGGAAGAGTATCCAGAGTATATACAGAGCATTGACAAATCAATAATAAAATGACAACCTAAAAAATACAGGCGAAAGATAGGAACAGACACCACATGGGAGAGGATATATGAATGATGGATAAGCACATGAAAAGATGACCAACATAGTCATTAGGGAAATGCAGTTTAAAACCACAGTAAGAGGGGCGCCTGGGTGGCTCAGTGGGTTAAGCCTCTGCTTTCGGCTCAGGTCATGGTCTCAGGGTCCTGGAATCGAGCCCCACGTCACCCTCTCTGCTCAGCGGGAAGGCTGCTTCTCCCTCTCTCTCTGCCTGCCTCTCTGCCTACTTGTGATCTGTCTCTCTGTCAAATAAATAAATAAAATCTTAAAAAAAATAAAACCACAGTGAGGGATGTCTGGGTGGCTCAGTGGGTTAAGCCTCTGCCTTCGGCTAGGGTCATGATCCCAGAGTTCTGGGATCCACCGAAGTCAGGCTCCCTGCTGAGCAGGGAGTCTGCTTCTCCTTCTGCCACTGCCCCTGCTTGTGCTCTCTCTCTCTCTGTCAAATAAATAAAATCTTTAAAAAGAAAAAAAAAAGGACAGACAATACAAAGTGTTGACAAGGTTGTGGAACAACTGTATTTTGTTGGTGAGAGTGCAAATTGGCACAAGAATTTTGGAAAACACAGTCTCAAGCAAGTTCCACATAAATCCAGCAATTCCACCTCCAAAGAAATGAATGCACGTGCCTATGGAAAGATTGGGATGACACAAATATCTCTGGATGGGTGAATGGCTAAACAAACTGGTGTGTCCACACAAGGGAATACCCTTCAGCAATGGAAGGGACTACTACTGATTAGTGTAACAACTTGGATAGATCTCAAAGGTATTGTGCTACAGGAAAGAAGACGATCTCAAAATGTCACATACTGCTCAGTTCCACTTATATGCAGTTCAAGAACAATCAGAATGAATCTATGGTAGAAATAAAAATGGTGGGTTCCTCTGGCAGGGGTGGGGGCATTGACTGGGATGGTGGAAATGTTCTATGTTTTTACTGGGGCGATGGAAATACACTGCCCACAGTTACCACAATTCATTGAACTATATACTTAAGACCTACGCATTTTACTGTGTGTACATTATGCCTTAATTTAAAATGTCCAGCTCTTAACTATAGAAAACAAACCATGGGTTGCTGGAGGGGAGGAGGTGTGGGGATGGGATAATTGGGTGATGGGCATTAAGGAGGTCACGTGATGTGATGAGCACTGGGTGTGACACGCAACTGATGAATTATTGAACAGTACATCTGAAACTAATGATGTCCTCTATGTTGGCTAGTTGAATTTAAATAATAAATATATAGTTAAAAATAAAATAGATGGACCATTAAAAATAAACTTAGAAACAAACAAACAAATAAAATACCATGTCCTGGCCCACCTCTGACTAATTAAATCAAAATCTCTAGAGGCGGTGCCTGGGCAAGGACCTTTTTAAAATCTCCCCAAGGGACACTCATGTGCAGCTGGTCGGAGAAGCATTGATTAATATTACCATGATCTTTCCCTAGCAACAGACTCTTTCAGCCTCCTGTGTCATGGAGACGTTTCAAAGGTGCCCGTCGAAAAGAGTCCCTCCTAGAATCACCAGCAGAGGTAGGCAGGTGGGACAGGTGAGCGGGTGTAGACACTTGCCACATGTCTCAGAAGATGTTTCATATCAATCCATAAAAACACTGCATTTCACACTTTGAAATGG
This sequence comes from Lutra lutra, assembly GCF_902655055.1. Lineage (NCBI taxonomy): Eukaryota > Metazoa > Chordata > Mammalia > Carnivora > Mustelidae > Lutra > Lutra lutra. The sequence continues at coordinate 48,667,902 of NC_062296.1, read as the reverse complement.
CTAAAACAGTGAATGTACTGTTATGTGACTTTCATCTCAATTCAAAAGATAAAAAAAATTCAAGAGCTTCCTAAGTTTATTTACTTATTTATTTTTAAAAGATTTTATTTATTTGACAGAGAGAGACACAGTGAGAGAGGGAACACAAGCAGGGGGAGTAGGAGAGGGAGAAACAGGCTTCCCACCAAGCAGGGAGTCTGATGTGGGGCTCAAACCCAGGACACGGGGCTCGATTCCAGGACCTGGATATCATGACCTGAGCTGAAGGCAGACGCTTAATGACTGAGCCACCCAGGTGCTCCAAGAGCTTCCTTAGTTGCGTACTTTGATTTCTTTGACCAGTCCCCCGTTGGTGGATATTTTCCCAGTCTGCTGCTACAAATATCCTGGTACATGCATTCCTGTGAATATGTGTGAATGTATCTGTAGGATGATTTCCTAAAGGTGGAATTGTTGGGGTTAAAGAGTAGGTGTCTTTCTCATTTGGACAGAAACTGCTAAATTGCCTTCCGTAAAGGATGGGCGAGCTTCTGTTCCCATCAGTAATGTACCAGAATGCCTGTTTCCCCACACCCTTGCTGACAATGGTTTCTAACCTTTAGATCTTCGCCCTTCTGCTTCTTTTTTTTTTTTAAAGATTTTATTTATTTATTTGACAGAGAGAAATCACAAGTAGGCAGAGAGGCAGGCAGAGAGAGAGGAGGAAGCAGGCTCCCTGCTGAGCAGAAAGCCCGATGTGGGGCTCGAACCCAGGACCTGGGATCATGACCTGAGCCGAAGGCAGCGGCTTAACCCACTGAGCCACCCAGGCGCCCCGCCCTTCTGCTTCTTAAAAAAGTCATACCTCATAGTTTTATTTTCATTTCCCCGTAGAGTAGGTCTTCACTGAGACCAGTCAAGTGGAGAACAAGCATGTCATTTTGGGTGTAGAGAGGGAGGCAGTTACCTGTTCTAGCATAGGGTTAGCTTTGAACGAGTCACCAAGAATCCCAAGAATGCTTTCCTGAGTATCAAGGACTCCCAAAATTCTCTTTTAGGTCCAGACCTCTCACTCGAGCCCCGGCCTCCTATATCAAGGCCTCCCTGATATCTCTTACTGAACACACCCAGAAGTATGGGTTCCCAATCCACCTTCCAACCTGAGTTGGAAGGTGGATTGGTCTTTCCCATCTTTCTTTCCATCTCTCCCATCTCTGTGAATGGTACCAGTCTTTCCCATCTCTGTGAATGGTACCACCATATACCGAGTTGCTGAAGCCCCAAACCTAGAAACTAGAACGTTGTCTCTTCTCTGTCCCTCACCCAACCCATTGCCAAGACTTTCAGGCTCTATCTTCAAAATACATCCTGAATCTCTCCGCTTTTCCCCACCCAACTGTAAGCACCCAAGCCTAAGCCACCTGGCATTTGCCAGTGACTACCTAATTGGCCTCCGAATTCCCATTCTTGTCTCCCAGTCCATTTTTCTTATTAGGGTAATTAAATCCATTCTTCAATCAGCAGCCAGTAATCTTTTTAAAAAATAGAAACCAGATCACATCATTCCTTTGCTTAAGACCTTTCCTGAGTCCACAGTGCCCTGAAAATACCATCCAAACTCCTTATGGCGCCCTGCAAGTCCCTAGCGCTCACACAGGTCCAAATCCCATCCTGTTTGTTCATTTCACCTCAACCACATGGGCTTTCATTCTCTTCTTCAAACAACCAAGGCCATTTCCACCACAGGGGCTTTGCATTTGCTGTTCCCTCTGCCGGGAACATTTTCTCCTAAAATCTTAGCAAGGCTGGCTCCTTCTTAGCATCCAGATCTCAGCTCTCTCTCCTGTGAGACCTTTCCTGACCCATCCTCTCTAAAGTAGCTACCCCACCTCCCTCATCCTGTTTATGTCCTTTGGAGCCCTTACCAGTATTGAGACGTTTCTCCTTCCTCTGTTTACTTCCACATTGTCTGTTCCCCTCCAGAACATTAGCTCCATGTTTGTATCTCCAATACCCACACTAGTTCTGAGGTACAGTAGGTGCTTAAAAAATATTTGGAAGGAATGAACTGTTCGGTAGTGCTTTCTTGTTTTCAAAGTCTCCTCCTGCTCTCCGATTTAAAGATGGAGGAGGCCATCAGAGAAGGAAGGGTTGTTTTCAACACCGAGAAGGGAACAAAACTGATTTTAAGTATTCGGGGTCCAGATCTCTCCAAATAATTAGCAAACAAACAAACAAACAAAAAAAGTCTAACTAAAGCTCTCCTCGGAAACACTGGGGAGCCTCCTTTGAATTATCGTGTCTCATTGCAAGCAATAAAACAGCCTTCTTTTGTCAATATTCTCTGCTTCAGATTTGTAACTAATTTCAGATGGCCTCGTCCTAGCCAATCTGAATGACGGAAAGGCAGAGTGAATACAATTTAATCAGCGGCTCGGCCCCCGCGGGATGAGCTGGCGGTATCTCTGTGGGCCTCGTCGCTAAAAGGTATTCCAGGGGCAGTGATTTTTGCACCGAATAAAGGCGGGCCAGCAGGAACCCCGCTCCTGCGGCGGGGGAATCTGGCAGGCCTGAGGCAGGGCGGGGGCGAGGCGGGCGAGGCCGGCGAGGCGGGCGGCAGAAAGGCGGGGGACGAGCAGGAAGGAAGACAATGCCACACGCACGAAGGGTCGTAGTACTAACTGTTCCGGCCGTGATCTCCTTTCTGCCCCCCACGACGGCCTCGGGGCGGGTTCCTCTTGCCCTGGGACCACGGGGAAACTGAGGCTCTGAGGGCCCTGCCTGCCATCTCGGTGCCCGCAGAGAGCACCACTCCCCCGCTTCATCTCCTACCGTCAGTGAGCCCGGCGGCGCCGGGGCCGTTGCTATGGCATCTCTGGAGTGTCACAAGTGCCCAGGAAGCATACAAATCGACCTGCGTGAGACATAGCCCTGTGCAAAACAACTTCCAATTTACTCTCAATAATTACCACCCCCAGATAATCGCCTGTACCCAGGCGGGCGAGGAGGGCTTGGAGGGGGAAGGGAGGCAAGAGGCAAGGGAGGCAAGAGGCGAGGGGGGAAGGAGGAGGGAGGGGGGGAGGGGGGAAGCACCAGGCCAGCGGCTGCTGCCCTGCCAAGGGGTTTGAGGGAAGGGTAGGGGGAGAAGAGAGGTGGTCTTCCTGAATTCGGCACTGAGAAAGCGCTCTGTTCTGGGTGGTTCTGGAAACTTGCATGGTCTTCTGGATGGATCCTCTCAGGGCATTGCATTCAGTAGGTACTGGGCACTCTAGTGGTGGGAATTTTGCCTGGCATTGGGGATGCAAAGGCCAGTTCTTGCAGTGGAGGCTCACAGAGTCCTGGGAGCCAAACATAAAATAAGATAAAATAAAATAAGGCAGCGAGATACGCAAACATGGTGCAATTATAAGGACCATCATTCATTCAACATGTATTTATTAAGTACCTACACTATGCCATGCACAGCAGTGAACAAAACAGACAAAACTCCTGCCCTCATGAAGTTTCCATTGGAGTGGAAAGAGACAACAACTTTGTAAAATATAAATAAAAGTAAACCGTTAGTTGGTGTATTTGCGTCCTCTAGAGAAACAGAACCAATAGGGTGTGTATAAATACGTAAAGAAATTTCCTGTGAGGAATTACTTCATACGGTTTTGGAGGCTGGCTAGTCTGGGATATGCAGTGGGTGAGCTGGAGACTTGGGAGCCAATGCTGGAAGCTTCCGTCTGAATCCCAAGACAGGAGAATAACGTCCCAGCTCCAAGACAGTCAGGCAGAAAGAATTCTTTCTTACTCAATCTTGTATTGTATTCAGGCCTTCAGTGGACTGGGGGGAAGCCCACCCACACTGGGGACAGCAATCTGCTTTTCTCCGTGTACAGATTCAAATGTTAATCTCATGCAGAAACACCCAGACATAATAGTTAACGAAATATCTGCCGCCCCCCCACCCCCCTCCTGCCTGTCAGGTTGACACAGAAAAGGAACCATCACAACCTGGTGATGAGAGGCATGGCCATAGTTGCTGACAAGTGAAAAATAAAACAGGAGAGTAGGAATAGAAAGTGTTGGTGGGCTGGGGGTTGCCACTTTAAAGGAGGCGATGGAGAAAGTCTCAGAGAGAAAGTATCATTTGAATGAAGACTTGAGAGAAGTGAGGCAGGGGCTCCTGGGTGGCTCGGTGGGTTAAGCGTCTGCCTTTGGCTCAGGTCCTGGCCTCAGCATTCTGGGATCTGATGGGAGCCCCCCCCCCCCCCCCGCAGAGGCTCCCTGCTCAGTGGGGAGTCTGCCTCTCCCTCTGCCCCCACCCCGCTTGTGCTCTCTCTCAAATAATTAAATACAATCTTTAAAAAATAACAAACTAAAAAAAGGAAAGAAAGAAATGAGGCAGCAAGCCATGCGGATTTCCAAGAATGTTCCAGGCAGAAGGAAGGGTAGGTACAAAGGCACTGAGGCAAGAGCATGTCTGGTGTGTCAGAGGAACAGCGGTGGTGAGTCCAGGCTAGCTGGAGCAGAGTAAGCAAGGTCTCGACCGACGGCAATGAAAGAGGCAGCGACAGAACACGCGGGCCACATGGGCCAACGTGAGGATGGATACTACCAGTGAAGGGAGAGCCATTGCCGGATTTTGAGGTGGAGACCCAGGATTTGCACATATGTTTCAGTAGGATGCCTCCAGCTTCTGAGTAATGAATAGACCGTGTGTGCAGGAAGGGTGGTGAGGGTCAAGGGTGAAGCAGGCGCACTGCTAGGGGCTATTCTATTGTGGCAATCCAGGTGAAAGGTGATAGGAGCTTAGACCAGGGTGGCACCTGTGGAGATGATGAGAAGTGGTGAATTCTGGGTATATTTTGCAGGTAGAGCCAATGGGATTTGCTGACAGATCAGACATGTGGTGGGGTGAAGAGAGAGAAGGGGCACCTGGGTGGCTCCGTGGATTAAGCATCTGCCTTCAGCTGGGGTCATGATTGCAGGGTCCTGGGATTGAGCCCTATGTTGGGCTCCCTGCTCGGTGGGGAGTCAGCTTCACCCTCTCCCTCTGCCCCCCTCCCATGGCTCGTGCTCTTTCTCTCTCTCTCTCAAATAAATAAATAAAATCTTTAAAAAAGAAAAGAGAGGAGTCAGAGATGATCAAGAGGGAACATGTCTTGGGACAGGTATTGAGGTATGAACTAGAGAGAGTTCAAGTGCATGGGGACTGAGGAGTTAAATTGAGCCCCCCCCCCCCACCGCCCTTTTCAGCTGTGTGACCTTGGGCAAGTTGCTTGTCATCTCTGAACCCAGGTTCCCTCCCCTGCAGAAACTTACAGGGCTGTTTTGAAGATTTAACGAGGGGAGGGATATAAAACCCCAGGTTCCACGGCTGGCACAGAGTAGGTGCTCCCTGAGCAATTGCCCCCTTGTCCCTCTCTTTCTGAGGAAGTTGGAGAAGCTTCAAAGCAGAGCCAAGATTAGGGACCATAAAGGATGAGTGCTGTTTTGTTGCGGGGGGTGGGGGGGGATCCTGGCTGTCTCAGTCTGTAGGGCCTTTAACTCTTGATCTCAGGGACCGCGAGTTCAAGCCCCACGTTGGGGGAAGAGTTAACTTAAAAAAAATTAGAGGGGCGAAAGGGCTCATTCTTCACAACAAGTGGGGCATGGGGAATGAAGCCAATGGCCAGGCAGGCCTTAGTGGAAGTCCTGGGGTGGGGAAGGCTACAGGAAGACAGGGAGCACTGGAGCATGGAGAGAGTATAAGGGAAAGAAAGTCATGTGCAAAGAAAGGGATGGTGTGAGGGGAGGGGAGGCCGGTGTCCTGCCTCCCTGGTTCTGCCTTGGGCCAGCCCTAGCTCAGAGGACTTTTGAAACCTTCTCAGTTACGGGACGAAGCTGGTCTTAACTATGGCATACAAATTCCCAGCTCAGCGAGGGGTTGACTGAGCTCTGTGCTATGAGGAGTCACACAACAAACATTTGGCTTGGCTACTGGCCAAGACAGGGACCAAACACCCTCCCCCCCACCCCCGCCCCGCCGCCACCAACTCTGGCCATACACACACTGATTGCAAACATATGGCCCCCAAGGAGGGGACTTTCCAAAAGGCCTCAAGAGCCATCTTTGCCTTTGCCTAGGGCCCCTTACTGCCTTACTTCTTGCATGAAAGCACGAATTCCTCTTACATGGGACAAATAGGCCCATGCCGAGGACCTGCCACCCCCACCCCCCAGAACCATGAATCATCCAATCTCCTCACTTCACGGGAGGCTCTGACAACATCTGCCTGGGTTCCCATCCAGTCCCTCACCTGTTCTTGATCTCTCTGAGCCTTATTTTCCACCCCCACAGAGAAGGATATAAATGACACTTCCTTTGCAGGCTTGATGAAAGGCTCTAATGGGATTATCAGAGACTGTGACTCAGAGGCATTAAGTACTGAGAAGAGCGGATTGACCCCCGCCCCCGACTCCACACTTAATGCTACCAATTATCATTAGGTGATTCAGAGGAAAAATTGTACCAAATGTAAAAAGGGGAAGAAAGTCCAACCAAGTTCTGATTTTTCCTGTGATGACTACTTTGATGGAGACCTTTGAAATATCAACTGTCATATGCTTTCTCCCAACACTTTTGTTGTTGTTCCTGCTTTTGAATGCCCTCAGCATGTTTATTGAGCAATTGGGCCCTGGAGAATATGGATTTGGAAACGGTAATAGGTCAGACACATTCTTCTTGGCCAGGAGCAGGGAACATTCAATAGCGTTTACTACCTGCCAGGGAATGTTCTAGGTCATTTTATCCTCCAAACAGACCCTGCGAGGTTGGTATAATTATTATCCTCCTTTTACAGAAGGGAGAGGTAAGACTCAGGGGAGTAAAGTGACTTGCCTACCATTAAACAGAGGGCAAATGCTGGTCAAGGTCTTGTCCACAGGCAGTCTTGCTGCAAAGGCCCTAGGCTCCATTACAATGCTATACTGTCTCTTCAAACTGTTGGATCAAACCCTGTGAGATCCTCGTATCCCAAGGGGAATGGGGATCGGCTGAGGGAATGGCATTGGCTCTCAGCAGCCCGCACCCTGGGTAGAGAGGCAGCCCCAAACCCTCATCCTCACTGAAAACTACACGAGGGCTCAAATCGGCAATGGGGCTGCCCAGCGACCCTCTTTGGGGAGGCATCTCTAAGTCCCAACTCTGTCTCAGGCATACCACCTTTCTCCTCCCAGGAGAGCAAGCAGAACCTCCACAGTGCCTTATGGAGGCTTTTCACTCCTCCCCCAGACAGTGGTGCTCATCCGTCCTCGCCTTTCTCACCCTGCGCACCTGGGAGACCTCACCCCTCCATGACTGGGATCACCTTCTTTATCCTGGCTCTTGGTCCAGATCCCTTCTCTGAATTCTCAAACCATCTTTCTGGCTTCGTGTCTCTCATGGACCTAGTGCTCCACCTGCAGTGTGAACTCAGTGGGTATCTTCTTCCTCAGAACCTTCTCCTCCTTCCATGTCCCTCTTCTTGAGGAATGGCTCTGCCATTTATCCACCTGCTTCAGCTAGAACCCCGGGAGTCATCCTCAAGTTTTCTTTGTCTTCGCTGCCCACATCCTATCAGGCACCAGGGCCTGTCAATGTTACCTCCTACCTATCTCGTGAATCTACTCCCTTCTCTCCATCCCCACCGCCACCTCCCTAGTCCAAGCCACAACCATCAGAGAGATGAAGTAAAAGGTAAAAGCCTTCTCCCTGCCCCCCCTACCCCCCTGCCTCTATTCTCCCCCTTCCAATCCATCCTTCACCCCACAGCCAGGGTGACGGTGAGTTCTTTTTTAATTTAATTTTATTTTAGATTTTATCTATTTATTTGGGACAGAGAGAGAGTGCACACATACTAGCAGGGAGAGGGGCAGAGAGAGAAGCAGGGTCCCGCTGAGCAGGGAACCCCATGTGGGGCTCCATCGCAGGACCCTGGGATCATGACCCGAGCTGAAGGCAGATGCTTCACCAACTGAGCCACCCAGGCACTCCCCAGGGTGAATTCTTTAAAACACAATTTAACACAATAATTGACATTAACAAAAACCCAGAGCTCTTTGATTTCTTTATTTTTCTTAGGATTAAGTTGAAATTCCTATACAGCCCTGATGCAGCACTGTGCTATTAAGCAAGCCATTTTCCAGGATGGGCTCTGGAGTTTATATTAAACTTCATTCCTGATGCCAAACCAGCTAGTGTGACTTTTGGTCCACTCTTCACCTCTCTGACCTGCAATCCTCTCACTTGCTTGGTAGGACAGAACAGTTCCTAGGCAGGAGGATGGTTGTGAGGGTGCAAGTCCCGTGCTGAGCTCTGTGCCCCACACGGAGGTGCATGAATCAGTCACTGACGGTCAGATCAGAGAAGTATAAAGTCATCCGTACCAGCCATATACATTATTACTGATTTAATCAACTAATGATTAATAATCATTGTTCATGACATCATGGATCTTGTTAAATTGTACTATACATTATGATTATATTAATTCGGCTTTTTTGATTATCTCTCCAGCCGCACTTCTCCCAACCCCCCCCACCTCTCTTCCCTTTCCTTTTGTTGTCACATACTTCTACCCACCCGACCCCCCAGTTTTCTCACTCTGTCTCCCTGTTAAATTTTTCTCTCCCCACCCTGATTCCTCCAACCTCTTTTTGTATTGCTAAGTCCCTTGCGGTATCAGTTCAGGCATTGATTTCTCTGGGCAGCCTGCCCAGACCCTCCCAAGACCACTGAAGATGGGGCCGCGGAGCACCCCATGCTCCCTTTTTAGAGCCTCTATCTTACTGTATGTGTCAGTCTATCTGCAGTTTTGCCTTCCACGGTTTCAGTGACCCAAGGTTGCCCGTGGTCCAGAAGCAGATGGTCCTCCTCTAACATAGCATCAAAAGGTCAATAGCAGCTTAACGCTACGTCAAGGTGCTTACGTCACTCACCTCATTTCGTCTCATCATGCAGGCATTTTATCATCTCACATCATCACAAGAAGAGTGAGTCCAGTACAAGAAGATATTTTGGGAGACAGAGACCGCATTCACATAACATTCATTGCAGAATATTTTCGTAATTGTTCTATTTATTCATTGTTGTTAATCTCTTACTATTTCTTTATGAATTAAACTTTATCATAGGTACATGCAGATAAGGAGGGAATAGGGATGCCTGGGTGGCTCAGTTAAATGTCTGCCTTTGGCTCAGGTCATGATCCCGGGGTTCTAGGATCGAGCCCCGCATTGGGCCCCTTGCTCAGTGGGGAGTCTGCTTCTCCCTCTTCCTGCCTTCCCCTGCTTATACTCTCTTTCTCTCTCTCGCTCTCTGACAAATAAATAAAAATCTTAAAAAAAGAAAAGATAAGGAGGGACTACTGTATTTCTTGTCACACTCCTGTAATTAGGCTGTCAGTTTGCTGAGGAGCTCTGTGTCTTATTCACCATTATATACCATGCTCTTAGCACCGCTGGGCACAGAGTAGTTGTCTAATAAATGTTTGCTGAAGTCTGGCTGCATGCCCCCCTCATTAGCCACCCACCCCCCCAACTCCCTTCATGGGGTCCAAGGCCCTGAGCCAAAACTCTTCAGAGCTAAAAGCTGCTACCTGAGAACACAGAATCAGAATGAACCAAAGCAGGTGGTTTAACCAACTGGTCACTGCAAGAACTTTCTGTCTCTGCCCTAGGGGTATTTCTCTCCTTGGGTTCATAGCCATCTCATGCTCTGTGGGCTTGGTGAAGGTGTGGGTATTAATGTGTGTGGGCGGGGGAGAGATTTAGGGCAAGTTGATTCACCTCAAAAATGAAGTTCAAATGCAATGAACTTCATTTCTGTCATCTGTAAAATGAGGACTAAGGTCCACCTGGTGGGGTCATCATGGAGATTTATTGAAGTAATACACGGAGGTGCTTTGTAAACTGTATAAGACCACATGTGGCGCTCGATGATGATCACGCACAGAAAATGTGTTGCTCTTTGGCTCAAGTCTTTTCAAGACTCCATGGACACAAGGGGCCTCCTGCTTATACAGCATTATCGTTAACAATCAGGTTACAACTGATTGACATTATCACTTTCTTTATATTTGGCAGATTTCCAGCCTGTGGCAACACGCTGATCACCATAGAGACCTGAGAAATGCCCTCGCCTCACTTGTACCACATTTACAAACCAACCCTTAAAGTGGATTATTTTGTAGATGGCTGCTTTCATCTATTCAATGTTGATTCTATTAGTTTTAATTTCAGAGGGTGACATTTTCTGACCTTGTCCCCTTAAGCACAAGCAAAAACTTTGGCTTCCTTTTTTTTTTTTTGGAAGTGAAAAATACATAGTGTGCTTGGGGAAACAGTGAGGAAACAAGACAGATAGAGGGGAGGGTTTGTAGGGGAACTGCGGGATATACCTCTTCCTCATTTGTTATTTGTTCTCACCCACAACACGCCAGTAACTGGGCTAGATAGTAGGGATTACAGTGGGGAACAAGATTAACCTTGTGGACCTCGCAAACTCTTGAGGGAGACAGACAATTAAATAGACAATTTTTTTTATCAACATATAATGTATTATTTGCCCCAGGGGTACAGGTCTGTGAATCACCAGTCTTAGACAATTCACAGCACTCCCCATAGCACATATCCTCCCCAATGTCCATCACACAGCCACCCATTCCCCCCCACCCCGTCCAGTAACCCTCAGTTTGTTTCCTGAGCTAAAGAGTCTCTTATGGTTTGTCTCCCTTTCTGGTCCCATCTTGTTTCATTTTTCCCTCTCTTCCCTCCATGACCCCCTGCCCTGCCTCTCAAATTCCTCTTATCAGAGAGATCATATGATAATTATTAAATAGACAATTTTTTTTAAGTAAGCTCTATGCCCAATGTGGGGCTTGACCTCACAACCTGGAGATCAAGAGTCACGTGCTCCATCGACTAAGCCAGCCAGGTCCCCCTAAATAGGCCATTTTAATACACCGAGGTAGAATCTAGGATGGGAAGAACAGAGAAATGGAGTGCTGAGGGCACTTCCCAGCAGTTTCCCAGAGGAAACAATACCTCAGTTGAGACCTGAAGGACGGCTGAGAGTGGAAGAAGTTCCTGGAAGAAAAAAGGGTCAAAAGGATATGAAGAGAGGGGCACCCGGGTGGCTCAGTTGGTTAAGTGTCTGACTCTTGTCAGCTCAGGTCATGATCTCAGAGTTGTGAGATGGAGCCCCATGTCAGGCTTCGCGGTCAGTGCAGTGTCTGCTTGAGATTCTCTCTCTCCCTCTCCCTCTGCCCCTCCCACTGCTCATGCTCTCTAAATAGATAGACAGATAGATAGATATCTTTTAAAAAGAGAATATGAAGAGAGATGGAAACAATGTAAATTTGAAGGCCTGAGAGAAAATCAGGGACTATAGAAACAGAAGCACTGTGGGGGTGGGAGGGAGAAAAAAAGGATGAATTCTAAAAACAAGCTAAGTTAGGGGTACCTGGGTGGCTCAGTTGTTATGCGTCTGTCTTCAGCTCAGGTCATGATCCTGTGGTCCTGGGACGGAGGCCCACAGCGGGCTCCCTGCTCAGCAGGAAGCCTACTTCTCCCTCTCCCACTCCCCCTGCTTGTGTTCCCTCTCTCACTGTCTCTCTCTCTGTCAAATAAAACAAAATCTTAAAAAATAAAAAAAAAAATTAAAAACAAGCTAAGTTTGAGATGTTTGGGGATCTTCCAAGAGGAAGACTATGAGGGTCTGATGGTCCAAGAAAGAAGTTGTGGTGATTAGAGACCTGCGAATTGGGAGATACTGTGTTGTTCTATTGAGAAAATAGCTTAGGACCACAATGGAGATGGCTTGCAAAGATAGCCCAAGGAATTTGGACCTGAGTCTATAGGCAGTGCTTTTTTTTTTTAGAATTAAAAATATTTTTATTACTTATTTGAGAGAGCATGAGCAAGAGAGAGCACACACAAACAGGGGGAGTAGCAAACTCCCCACTGAGCAAGAAGCCCAATGGTGGGACTTGATCCCAGCACTCTGGGATCATGACCTGGGGTGAAGGCAGACACTTAACCAACTGAGCCACCCAGGTACCCATAGGCAATGCTTTCAAACAAGAGGTTTTGAAGAGGAAGTGACACAATTCAAGCTAGGGTCTGGGAACTGGGCTGCAGTGTGTGGTGGAAAGACTTGGGTGGGAGGAAAGGAAGTCGCCCATGGCACAGGTGGCTGAGAGGATGGAGGAGGAGGGTATGTGTAAGGGGTGGTGAGGAGGCACACTCAGCAGGACCAGTGCAGCCAGCTGGGCCTTCTGCCATGACCCACATGGTGTGCTGGCTCATACCAGCTCCTGAGAACTGACTGTTACATTTTCAGGACTTTTCTGAGCCACATGTTAAAAACAGCCACTGTTAGAAATGTAAAAAATATAAATATTTAAGCTATATTTAAATGTTAATATATAAACTTAGAATTCAGCAAATTATATTAAATGCAAAAGTAATAAATAAATACTAAATGCTTATTACTTCCTAATCATTTTACATTTTACTATTACCTCGATGAACTCGAGATTATTTATGCCTATCGTATATATGTCGCGGAAATGCTATAGAATGGGAGGCTGCTGCTCATCTCCGCCCAGCTCCCTGTTCAGTGACATCACGGTGGTAGCTTGAAACTGGCAAACGCTATGCTCAGGACTTGAGGGTTTGTTTTGCTGATGGTCTAGAATTAAGGAAGCAAAGGAGAAAATATTAAAATGCAGATTAAACTTGAAGCACATTGTATCTTGTAGCCAATACATTAGGACTAGTACAAAAAATTAAGGAGATATTCTCTCTGCATTTGGGAACTATTATCTGAGTCAGCAAAGAAGTTGCTCACGTCATTGACAAATGAATGACGTTCTTATGAATGTCTTTGTTGTTTCACTTTTGTCTCATGTGTTAACACAGACCAAAATATTTGTCAGAACTACATTTCTTAGTCGATTGTAACTGTAATCGTAGATTGATATGGCTATAAGAAGTTGGCAAAGATCAAAGAAAGCAATCTGTGAGACCCAACTGATTATATGGAATGCACAATGAAGAGAATTGCCTATTTCATTATTATTTGCAAATTGTGTTATACATCCTTTGTATCAGTGAAACATCATAAACCTGTGTACATGTATATGTACACATTTTTTTAGAGAGTTGGCTGTTAACATTTACGAGCACACCAATGATTATTATACCTGTTCATGGTTGCTAGAACAGCTAAGAAAAAGGTAAGAGTATATCCCTAGGAAAACCCCAGGAATAAACTGAAAAGCTGTTGGCTCTTGGAAAGTTTCTTCTTTCTGTTGTTGTTAAACAATGTTTGTTCTCTTGAGAACATTTCTGTTATTATTATTTATTGTTTAAACAGTATAACATTCTCGAGGCCCCTGGATGGCTCAGTGGGTTAAGCATCTGGCTTCGGCTCAGGTCATGATCCCAGGGTCCTGTGATCGAGCCCCACACTGGGCTCCTTGCTCAGCAGGGAGCCTGCTTCTCCTCTGCCCGTCACTCCCCCTGCCTGTGCTCTCTTTCTCTGACAAATAAATAAAATCTTTAAAAAAAAAAAAGAAATATTCCAACATTATTTGGGGTGGCAGACATCATACTATTTATTTGCTCCTTTATAAGTTTATTGTGAGAAATGTCAAACATACACGGAAGTAGAACTAGTATAATGAATCCCATGTAACCACTGCCCAACTTCAACATTATTAGTACATGGTCAATCTTGTTTACTTGCTCTTCCTCACTCACTAGATTATTTTATTTTTTATTATTTATTTATTTATTTGACAGAGAGAGAGAGATCACAAGTAGGCAGAGAGGGAGGGGGAAGCAGGATCCCTGCTGAGCAGAGAGCCCGATTTGGGACTCTATCCCAGGACCCTGAGATCACGACCTGAGCGGAAGGCAGAGGCTTAACCCACTGAGCCACCCAGGCGCCCCTCACTAGATTATTCTAAAGCAAGTTCCAGATGCTTGTCATTTCTTCTACAAATACTTCAGTATGTATCTCTGGAGAAGTTTTCATGATTATCTCACAAAAAATTAGCAATAATTTCTAAATATCACCAAATATGGATTCAGGATATATTCCGAAGGTAGAACCAACAGGATTTTCTAATAAAATTACATGTGGTATGTGAGAAAAGGAGATGAATCAAGACATGTCCAAAGTGTTTGGCTTAGGTAATTGGTTAAGACAGTTTGCCATGACCTGAGATGGGGAAGACTATGGCTAGAACTGATTGGAGTGGATCAGGAGGCAGTCGGAAGGATATCATTCTTTCTGTAACGTCTGGTTTAGAGCAGGAACACGGGATTGGGATATCAAAAAAATCAAGATGACTCTTTGGGCACCTGCGTGACTCAGTTGGTTAAGCGGCTGCTTCAGCTCAGGTTCTGATCCCAGGGGCCTGGGATTGAGTCCAGTATTGGGCATCCTGCTCAGTGGGGAGCCTGATCCTTCCCACTCCCCCTCTTACTTTTCCTCTTGCTATCTCTCTCTCTCTCAAATAAATAAATAACATCTTACAAAAAATCAAGATGACTTTTTGTAAACTATGAAGTACTACATAAATCCTAGTTGTTTGTATTCTATTTGTTCTCTCTAATTAATTAATTTGACAGAGAGAGACGCGGCGAGAGAGGGAACACAACCAGGGGGAGTGGGAAAGGGAGAAGCAGACTTTCCGCTGAGCAGGGAGCCTGATGTGGATCCCAGGACCCGGAGATCAGGACCTGAGCTGAAGGCAGACGCTTAACGACTGAATCACCCAGGTGCCCTGTATTTTTCTTCTTCTCAAAGCTGTGCCGTGCTGTTCTCTGACTGAAGCATGAGGCCCAGCCCACTGAAGGCAGAAGGGAAGTAAGCCAAATCCAGGAAAGGTCTGTTTGTCTCAGTCAGTTTCATCTCAGTAACCATTTGTCTGCCTCCCTGTTGAAATGATCTCTAAGTTTCCCTCCAGCTCTAAGATTTTAATGAATCAAACTGGAAGCCTTAGGAAGCCCTACAAAGACATGAGCCATTTTATTTGGAAATCTGTAGCTCAGTCTTATGATATTCAGGCTGCTTTAGCGAAGTATACCCACACAACCTGGTTGTTAGGATGGAAATCTTCCCCACATCAGGGCTAGTTGCTAATACAAAAAAAAATTCCTGTGCTACTTTAACAAATAAAAAACAAAACACATTTAAAATGTTGTTTGCTTAAGCACAGTGAAGAGAAACAATCAGCAAAATTAAAAGCCAACCTATGGGGTGGGAGATAATTGCAAATGACGTATCCAATAAATGGCTAGTACCCAAAATATGTAAAGAACTTATACAACTCAACACCCAACAACCAAATAATCCAATTAAAAAATGGGCAGAAGACATGGACAGACATTCCTCCAAAGACATCCAGATGGCCAATAGATACATGAAAAGATGTTCATCATCACTCACCATCACTCACCTTCACTCACCAGCATGGAAATGCAAATCAAAACTACAATGAGCTATCACCTCACACCTGTCAGAATGGTGGAAATCAACACGACAAGAAACAACAGATGGTGGTGAGGATGTGAGGAAAAAGGAAGCCTCGTGCACTGTGGATGGGAATGCAAGCTGGTGCAGCCACTCTGGAAAACAGCATGGAGGTTCCTCAAAAAGTTAAAAATAGGGGCACCTGGGTGGCTCAGTGGGTTAAGCCTCTGCCTTCAGCTCAGGTCATGATCCCAGGGTCCTGGGATCAAGTCCCGAATCAGGCTCTCTGCTCAGCAGGGAACCTGCTTCCCCTGCCCCCCGTCTGTCTCTCTGCCTACTTGTGACCTCTCTGTCAAATAAATAGATTAAAAAAATCTTAAAAAAAAAAAAAAAATAGAACTACCCTATGACCCAGAGATTGAACTCCTGGGTCTTGATCCAAAAAATACAAAAGCGTTAATTCAAAGGGATACATGCAGCCCTAGTTTATAGCAGGATTATTTATAATAGCCAAGTTGTGGAAGCAGCCCAAGTGTCCATGGATTGATGAATGAAGATGTGGTGTATATACACAATAGAATATTATTCAGCCATAAGAAAAGAACAAAATCTTGCCATTTGCAATGATGTGGGTGGAGCTAGAGTGTATCATGCTAAGCAATTTAAGTCGGAGAAAGACAAATACCATGATTTCACTCATATGTGGAATTTAAGAAACAAATGAGGAAAGGGAAAAAAATAAGAGAGACGAACCAAGAAACAGACTCTTAACTTTAGAGAACAAACTGCTGGCTACCAGAGGGGAGGTGGGGGGTGGGGTTGGGGGAAACAGGTGATGGGTATTAAGGAGCACACTTGCGATAAGCAGCAGGTACCGTGTGGAATTGTCGAATCACTAGATTGTACATCTGAAACTAATATAACTCTGGTAACTCATATTAACTGGAATTACAAACCTGACAGAAATCAACTTACATGTAGAGACATAAAAAGAAAAAAAAAGGATGCGAGGAGACTGCAGCCAAACACCCCAATTCCTCTGTTGTGCAAGATGGCTGGATGATGAGGCAGCTAGGAAACCCCTGCGCAGGTGGAAAGAACCAACTGGGAGGCCTCTCACTCCCCACGTTTGCTGTGGTTCCTTAGCTAAAATTCAAATCACTTCCATCATCTGCTGGGCTGAGACTTAGAAAGAGCAGCCTCGGGGCAGTGATCCGGAGGGGCGGCAAGAGAATCCACCAGGACTTAGGGACTCCTGCCCTTGGGTCTTTCGCTGTCTCCCTGGCCTATTTTTCAAGGGGCACCTTAAGATTACTTCTGGCCTGGCTCATCAGAACGGCCTGTCCTGCCGAGCTCCGCTCCTGACAAGACAGCCACACTGAAGCAACAGGTCTGGCAAGCCCTCTTGCACAGCACTCCCCGATGTGCTTTGGTTGGACCCTGTCCTCGAAGAAATTCCCTTTCACCTGCTTAAGCTGAGGTCTTGAGGCCCCGGGTTTGACAGCTCTCAAGCCCCAGCCAGTGGTGCTTTGGAGTCTGCAGTATGAAAGGCAGAGAAGCCCTGTGGGGCCAAATCGGCTTGGGAGATTCCTGGGCCGTACCTCTTTTGGCTGATTAGTTCGTGCCCTGTTCTGTTGACAAGATCATTATTCTGCTGTTATTCTGCGGCTCCTGACTCCAGGCCCAGGATCCAGTCCCCGGGGATCAGGGTGGGGGTGGGGGGCTAAGACACTGCAAGCCACAGATGTTCAGCAGGCCTCCTTCTCTGTCGGACCACACACCTGGGCACCAGGGAGGACCATTCCCCATGCCCAGTGTAACATGCAAAGTGACCTTACCCAGGCTCATCACGCCTCAGATTAAGATGTCCAAAACGGTTTTGACCCCCAAACCTATCACGGGGGGATCATTTAGTAAGCTTGAGAGGTCGCTGCAACAAGCTGTTAAATAAAAAGTGACGGTGAGACACAGCAGGACCTATAGGATGGTGGTTCAGAACGCAGGCAATTTTGCTCCCCAAGAGGGAGCTGTGTCTGGAGTCATTCTGGGATCACAACTGGGCAGAACCGGAAGGCATGCTCTAACGCCTGGTAGTCTGAGGCCAGGGGTGTGGTCTGACATACCACAATCCATGGGACAGCCACCCCCAGGTTACCTGGGCCAACAGTATAAAGGCTGGTAAGCCCTGCTCTAGGAGGTAAAGGCGGTTTTTGTTTTTGTAAGTCAGGTCTTATAGGGGAACAGGAAGAGAGCTAGTCCCTTGTAGGGAGGGAAACAATCAGAGTGGTGGGAAGGGGGCCACGTGGGTGGCTCAGTCGGTAAGTGTCTGCCTTTGGCTCAGGTCATGATCCCAGGGTCCTGGGCTCCCCGCTCAGCAGGAAGCCTGCTGCTCTCTCCCACTCCCCCTTTCTGTCAAATAAATAAAATCTTGGAAAAAAAAATGGTGGGCAGGGGACCTGGTTGGCTCAATTGGTTAAGCCAGCTCAGGCTCATGATCCTAGGATACTGGGACCGGGCCCCAGGGCGGCCTCTGCGCTCAGTAGGGACTCTGCTTGATAATTTGCTTCTTCTCCCTCTGCCCCACCTCTAACATAAATCTTAAAAATTGGTAGGCAAGGGGCACCTGGATGGTTGTTGTTGGTTGAGGAACTGACTTGGTTTTGGCTCCAGTCATGATCTCAGGGTCAGGAGACTGAGCCAGGTATTGGACTTTGCTCAGCTGGGAGTCGGTCAGAGACTCTTTCTCTCCCTCCACTCCTCCCCTTCTAAAAATTAATCTTAAAAAAAGATTGAGAGGCAAGCCTGACATGACCCTACACACTCCAGGGAGCAGGAACAAGTTGCCTTTCTACAGGATAGTTTTTACAGTCCCCCAAGGAATGGAGGTGAGGACTGCAGTGGCAGTTGGAGACATTAGATTAAGTCCAAGGAAGTGCTTTGCTTTGTTGCATCAAGAGCCCGTGCACTTAAGCACTGTGTCCACATCTGGAGATTTCCACCCTGGGTGAGATCAAGCTGGGCAAGAATGGGAAAAAGATGAGCCAATGAGTGCAATGAAGACCAGAGGAAGAAGGGCACTGATTATTATTATTTTTTTAAGATTTTATTTATTTGAGAGAGAGAGAATGAGAGGGGAGAGGTCAGCAGGAGCAGCAGACTCTCTGCTGAGCAGGGAGCCTGATGCGGTACTTGATCCTGGGACTCCAGATCACAACCTGAGCCAAAGGCAGTTGCTTAACCAACTGAGCCACCCAGGGGCCCTGATTATTTTTTAAGTGAAGAATCAGTAGAACAGATGAGTTCTGCCCCCCCCCCTCCCCCCGCTCTCCCGGCTCCTGGGTTAGTTGCTGCTCCTTCTTTGACAAGTCCTTTGTGTTCTCCCTCCCATCACCCAGAGTCCAGTCTAAAAAAAGACAAAGGGGGGGGCCTGGGTGGCTCAGTGGATTAAGCGTCTGCCTTTGGCTCAGGTCATGATCCTGGGGATTGAGCCCCAGGTCAGGCTCCCTGCTCTGTGGGGCGCCTGCTTCTCCTTCTCCCTCCCTCTGTCTCTCATGAATAAAGATCTTAGCCATGTATCACAGAATGCCTAAGCTTGCCTGAGGAGTCAATGTACTTTTCAAGCTGTAAGTCAAACAGGAGGCAACTATAAATGAACACAAAACCCCAACCCAAACCACAACAAACACCAAAGAGACAATTTATCGTGCTGTATGACCTTTAATTAGGTATAAAGACTTCCAATCACGTCACCTAGGGACCATTCTACCCACTGCTCTGTTTGGCCGCCAGTCTCTTGTCTCTCTCTTCAGCAATGGTGAGGCGGATACCCTTTCCACGGGGAAGAGAAATCCATGGTTTGTTGCCCTGCGGGAGAAGAGAAGGAGCATTACAAGCCACCACACACTAACTCCCACTGGCAGCTTGGCACACACCGCACCTGTCATCTCATTTAAAGAAACAGAGGCCTGAGCACCTTTAGCAACAGCCAGGTAGTCTTAAGACATTCAGATGCCCATTCGGCAGAAACATCCACTGCCTGGGCCGCGGGCATCACCCTATTAAACCTGCTGCCCAAACAGATGCAAACTACAGTACCCTTCGTAGTTAATGATTTACAGTTATGGAAGCAGGTCCAAGGTGGACTACTAGCACCACCCCCCATCCAGCCCCACAGGTGCAAATTAACGAACCTAAGTATAAGGCATATTCACTCCATCATTGGCACTTTTCACCAAGCAAGGTGATCAGGATTCTGTGATACTGCAAGAGCCCAGGTTGGCCCTGGCCCCGCACTGTGCTGAGCCCTACCCCGGAACAGGCTCTCCACTAGGATCAGCAGAGGCGGCTGGGAGCCAGGCGCTGCACTCCCAGTGGTCCCTGCATCTGGGAAGGGAAACCCAGACTTACTTTGCCAATAACAAAAATGTTGGACAGTCGGGTGGCAAAGCTGTTGCCATTGGCATCTTTCACGTGAACCACATCAAACGAACCAGGGTGTCTCTCTCTGTTGGTGATCACACCAATTCTTCCCAGGTTAGCACCCCCAGTCACCATACACAGATTACCTGAGGAGAAGAAGTAATCTGCTTAGAGCCCGGCACCATGCCAACTCATAACCCGATGTGACAAATGACAAGAGACAGCTTTAAGACAAAATTAGTCATTTTTCCCATTTTTTTTAAAGATTTTTATTTATTTATCTGACAGAGAGAAATCACAAGTAGGCAGAGAGGCAGGCAGAGAGAGAGAAGGAAGCAGGCTCCCTGCTGAGCAGAGAGCCCGACGCGGGGCTCGATCCCAGGACCCTGAGATCATGACCTGAGCTGAAGGCAGCGGCTTAACCCACTGAGCCACCCAGGCGCCCCCATTTTTCCCATTTTAATTTACTTCTCTGGATAGGTTAGCCAAGCAAGGACTCTCAGGGTTCTCTTAGGATGTACCCCACCCCTCTCTCTCACACCTAAAGATCCGCCCAGAATATTCTGAGCATTAGGGCCTCTCTGGAAGTGAACATACTATACTACACATACCTGGCTGGCTGTTTTCTGCCCTCCGCCCAAGGGAAACCTGTTCAACCCCTCACAGCTCCCCAAGGCCGCCACTCCCCCCATTCAGAACACATCCCCATCACCACCAAGCCATGCTGAAATGAAACACCATGAAGTTCTACACATTGCTTGCCCATTTCTTCAAATGTCACGAGTTGCCCCTTCCCCATCCCTTACATCATAAAACCTCCAGCTCTGGTTGCTAATTAGGTGTACATCAGAACCTAGGAGGGTTCAAAACAAAACCAAACCCTGTACCCTAGCCCCAGTGCAAATCCTAATGCTTGATTACATTCCTGAGAGAGAGAGAGAACAAGAGTAAAGAATAGCTCTTATACCCAGGCTTTAAAGAAAATGCCCAGACAAAATAAAGACGTCCAGGTAGCACTGAGGCTGCTTACCAGTGTCAAACTTGATGAAATCAGTAATCTTTCCGGTTTCCAAATCAATCTGAATGGTGTCATTGACTTTGATGAGGGGATCAGGGTAGCGGATGGTGCGAGCATCGTGAGTCACCAGATGGGGGATTCCTTTTGTCCCCACAAAGATCTTTCTCACTTTGCACAACTTGTACTGGAAACACAAGTTCACCACATTTAGTTTAGCTTACATGCACCATGCTCCAAAATGTAGCAAAAAGTAATTTCGAAACCCCAAGTCACCGTGTTAGAAATGCAATCATCAGTTAAAGGCAACAGCCCTACACAGGAACTGCTGGTTTCCCAAAGTACAGAATGGTGTCCTGGACTTGACTTCCTACCCCCTGTAAATTTCTTTTGTGCTGTCCCTCTCTAAGGTCGTCTTCCTGTTAGGGCTTTTCCTTGTACCACACTCATTCAAGTCCAAGGGATCAAAGGCTCTACAACCTCCTAATTCACCAACAGGGGGACTCCCTCAGTGCATGGGCTGATCACCCTGCTTTCCAGAGGCTGTTTAAGCCTCAGAGGTGACCTGAATTTTCCCCTCCAACTTACCCACATCAGCCCCCTAACAAGCGCCTCTGGGCGGCTCTTTCTTTCACACAATTGAGTTTTGTCTCACCAACTGCAATTGCATTACCAGTGCCCCTAATCAACAAACATTTCACACAAGGCATGTGGACTTTGGACTTTCGCTCCCTGACCTTCCCCAAGTAAATCAAATCACCTTGATGCCACTGGACATACCCCCCAGCCTGCTGAGAACAAGGCAGCTAAGGCAATTAAGAACTGAAACATCCAATTGAATTAACCTTCATTTATAGCCAGTAATTCAAGGGGCCTTAAACTTTTGTGTAAAACCACTACAACAAACT
Source organism: Lutra lutra (assembly GCF_902655055.1). Classification (NCBI taxonomy): domain Eukaryota; kingdom Metazoa; phylum Chordata; class Mammalia; order Carnivora; family Mustelidae; genus Lutra; species Lutra lutra. The sequence continues at coordinate 48,646,088 of NC_062296.1, read as the reverse complement.
GGATTAAATAATCAATGTCTGTAATCTTTTTTAGGGGAACTATCTCAAACAAATGCCCGAAGGATGACCAGTCTCCTCCATTAACACCTTTCCTTTCCCCCAGAGTAAAGCTAGAGCCACAAATGGAGACATGACAAAGAGCCAATCAGATTGGACTAATATTGGTTTTCTGGTCCCTTGTACTTAAAAGGACCCATACTTCAGGTACTAATAAATCTTAGAAATCACTCTCCTTGCCTCTAGAAGACAACCTGGAAGCCACTGTTAAACTAGAAAATTTTTTCTGCCATCAAATAAAACGATCTTTGAAGGTGTTAACTTCAAATGGGGATCAATTATTAGATATCCAGCGACAAACTGTGATGCCACTCTTAGCAGGACTTTTAATAACATGACATGCAACTGCACACACAACAGAACCCCATCCAACTTAACTGGCTATTTTCAGGTATACCTGAAGTTAAGTAATCTTTATCTACCTCACTGCAACGGACCAGGCCCACATACTCACTCCAGGCTCTCACTTAGAACCAAGTAACTTTCTGAATGAAGACCCAGCTTGTTTGGAATGCTCACCTTGGCCTCCTCGAGTGTAATCCGATGAACAGCAAAGCGACCCTTGGTATCATAGATCAGACGGAAATTCTCTCCAGTCTTGTCAATGCTGATGACATCTGACATCAGAACAGTAACTAAGGTTACTATACAGCCCCACTACCTCATGCCGAATAACCACCACACCACTAGAAAAACCACCCTATGCTTCCCATTTCAAATTGGAACAAGAACTCCTGAGACCAATGATGACAGCTAGCCAATCTCTTAATGTTTCAAAACCCTGTTTTTATGACATGCAAAACTCAAAAGTGAATTGGAATTCGGTTTTGAGAAACGATTCATGACTCTTTACAGCCCTACGCTAGGTTAGTAACGAAAAGGAAGGGCAAAGTCATGCTTTACTTCTGTGACTGATTAAAAAATGCCCACCAATATTCAATATGACCGCCATTTTGGAGAGGAAGAGAAAACCAAAAGGAGCCAGCACGAAGTGCCCACCACCAACCACTTACCCATAAAACCAGCAGGGTATGTTATATCAGTTCGGACCTTGCCATCAATCTTAATAAAACGCTGCATACAGATCTTCTTTACTTCATCTCCTGTTAGGGCATACTTAAGTCTGTTCCTTAAGAAAATGATGAGAGGAAGACACTCTCTCAGCTTATGGGGACCAGTAGATGGGCGAGGAGCCTGTAAAATGATTTAAAATTAGCTTAAACGTACGTTGGGATTCACTCAAAGCCACTTCCTACGTCCTGAAATCCATTAAAATAGACACCAAGTCTGTTCACCAGCCCCCGAATTTGGGTACACAAGAGGTGTTCAAAACTTGTAAAACTATTCCAAACGAAAAAGCTTTATAGCATCTTTCCCTTTCAGAGGTCCAGGCCCACTAGGAACATTTGAGTTTCGAGTCCACGTAAGTGTACTATATGGTATGTGGAATGAATGAGGCAGAGCTAAGAGGCGGAATGCGCTTAGGTAGCAGAATGCCTTCAAAAACAGGATGACAAGAACACTCTACCCATAATCCTGTGCCCAAATAATTTACAGATAAAAGTAATCAGGGATGCCTGGTACATAAAGAAGTATAAAACAGGTTCCCTGAACGTGTCCCTTACGGTACTTACAATTTATCATATATGCTTACAATATGATACTTACGAACACACCAGTCAGTTTATCCAGCATCCAATGCTTTGGAGCTGCTACACGCTTCAGATGTTTCTTGGGACCACGAGCCTGAAGGAGAATTTCAGGGTTTTAGATTTCATTGCCATTAAAACGGTTACAGGTTGTTTCAAGAACAGCTTACCAATTCTCTTAACTTCTTCAAAGAACTCAGTCTCCTGCTGCCTCTCCAGCAAAATGTGTGGTTAGAAAGTGTGGGGCCAGTGACAAAATGCAGAGAAGCAAAAGCGTAGTTATGTAGCAAATACTATAGGTTCCATCGTCTTCAACTGCCCCCCTCCGCTGGACAGAGATTAGGAATTACTGTCTTTGGGGAGGGCTCTAAATATTTTCAAAGTTACCGCTTAAAAGCACGCCCACTTTGGGGCACCTGTGTGGCTCAGTGGGTTAAGCCTCTGCCTTCAGCTCAGGTCATGATCTCAGGATCCTGGGATGAGCCCCACACATCAGGATCTTTGCTCAGCAGGGAGCCTGCTTCCCCCTCTCCATCTGCCTGCCTCTCTGCCTACTTGTGATCTGTCAAATAAATATATAAATAAATAAAATCTTTAAAAAAAAAAAAAGCGTGCCCCCTTCTTGAGGCTATCCTCCCCCGTCCCCCAAAACCGTTCTGGCAAAATGGCCAAGGGTTGGACACTGTGGCACGGGGCCAGCCGGCAACAGAAATGGGCAAGAGTTCAATCTGTGCTGCTACTCGGTTACTCTGTCACATAGCAAAGTTTTCCCAACTTCACCACCTGGTTACAAAGTGTCTGGTGCATGCAACAGTCACCTGCTCTCAGCAAAACCATGTGCTGAGAGCTGCTCTCTCGTACTCAAGGGCACCAGATGAGAACTGCTTTCACTTTAAAATGCGGAAGCATGTTAACGTCGTGTACACATGCTTACCAGCCACACTACGTCAAGTCAGGCCGTGCCAAAAATAAACAGATACATAAATAAGTAACAGCTACTAAGAAAATGCTTCTTGGCCTGGCTTACCCAGCACCCACCCGCCCCGGACCCATCATCCATCCCCCCACTCCGCCCCGGCTGGAGATGGGATGCGTGGTCGGGCAGGCATCTTGGCCAGGCCAGACACCGAGGCCTTCCCGCCAGCGGCACCCATCTCCCCCTTTCCCCGGGGCCACAGTTCGCTCTCGAGCCCGCCTGGTCCACTCGCAGGTTGCAGTGCCTTCGCCTCCCCCCGACTACCCCCTGCGGTGACCCCGGAGCTCCGGGTAGCCCCAGCTCTGGAAGGATGGAAGCTGATGAACCCCGAGAGCTCGCGAAGAAGCCTCCTTACCATGGCTGCGCTAGGAACGAAAAGAGAACCGCCTTCTTCCGGTACCCGAGAAAAGAAGGTCGGAGGCTGCGCGCGACGGAGCCGCAAACGCTCCGCCCAGTTCCGCCCTTTCCCAGAGCACCCGGATTCTATCTTGCCACCTGCTGGTGGGAGGTCATAGGGTCGAAGCTTGGGCGATTTTCTCTTTCTCCAGCCTCCCCCGCAACCAATATTTGCTGAGCGCCTCGGGTACGCTGTGATTTAGTGTTAGCTGCTGGAAATACAAGATGAGCTAGACATGGTCCCTTCCTTCGAGGACAGGGCAGAGTGAGGCTAATTGAAGTCCCACGTACAAGAGATTGTAAAATCAGCAGAACGTATTTTTTTTCTTAACATATAATGTATTGTTAAAGGGGTGCAGGTCTATGATTCATGAGTCTGAGTATTCTCAGCAGAATGTATTTTAATAGATATTTAATATTAATTCTGAAACATATTTTGTTTGTCCCTTTTTCCGAGTTCCCTTGAGCCAGCCAAACTGCCCATCCTGTAAATTGGGAAGAACCAACATTAAAAAAAAAGATATTTATTTGAGAGAGAGAGAGAGAACGCACCAGAGCAGGGGGAGGAGCAGAGGGAGAGGGGAGAGAGAACCCCAAGCTGACTCGGGGCTGAGTGCATAGCCCAGGGAGGGGCTCCATCCCATGACGCTGAGATCCTGACCTGAGCAGAAGGCAGTGGCTTAACCCACTGAGCCACCCAGGCGCCCCTAGACCCAACATTTTTATTCTCTCTTGCTTCTCCCAGATCGCTTAGGTGGTGGAGTGTAGGGGGCAGGAGGGTAGGATCCTTGCTAGAACCTTGGCACCCTGCCCCTAAGTTCCTATAGCACACTTTTGGCACTTACCATGAAGTCTTAGGGAAGAGAGGAGACATTAGAGACCATCTGGTTATCTTACCAAAACTTAGATCTAATCATACTACTTTCCTACTTTGAAACTGCCCTTGGCCCTCCTACCTGGTCTCTCAGGTCTCACCGCCTTTCACCTGCCTCTGACTGCCCCTGGACACTCATTGCTCCCTTCCCCCATCCTAAACCTCAAAGCTTAAGCCACTCCAAACTATTTACCACTCTCAGAAAGCTGCCTCTTTCAAGCGTCCTGCCTGTGGACCTGATGATTCCTCAGCCTGGACCTGCCATGGGAACAGCCCACTCCCCTTTTCTGGGTATCTAGTCCCACTCCTCAGCCTCAAGGATACCTAACAACTCAAGTCCTTCCGGCTTGCTCTGTGAGCCTGCAGCCCCTGCAGGCACGGTCAATCCCACATTCCTCTGCCTCAGAGCCCTTTGTTCAAACACGGAGAAAGAACTTAGCACATTGCACATTGCGGTGTAATGAGTAGTGTCCTCGTCTGTCCTTCACTAGACTGTGAGCATCTCCGTGATCCCCATAACAGAGACTGCCCTAATTCATCTGGTCAGGCCCTTTGCCACCTAACAGAGAGCTTGGTGCTGTGTCCAGCACTTGGTAAATACGTGTTGAATGAATAAATTGAGTCAACAGCCCACTCATTCTACCAAGACTTACTATATTACCCCTCAAGAGTATCCAGCCTGTGCCTAAACTCCTCCCACCACGGGGTCAAGCTCATTACTCAGGAGGTCCTGCTTTATGTGTCTCTACACCCCCCCCACTTTACCCAGTCTGAAAAGGTGCAAGAGAGGAAAAAAATGTTGGCTCTTCTCAACCAGACAGTGCTGACTAGGAGGGCAGGGACTCCTCTCTATCTGAAACCAGGCCCATAGTGAAGCATGCTATAAATGATTATTGGAAAGGAGGGACAATGGACTGGAGGTGGGAATTAGAGAGAGTGAAGGTGATAAGACAATGAATGGACGGGGAATTCTGAGATTTTCCATCCGAGGTCATTGGAGGAGATGGTGGTACAGTGAACAGAAATGACGGGATTTGCTTTGGGAGTGAGGAACAACCATGGGACTCGCAGCCAGAGAGCGTAGGAGAAATGGGGGCTAGAGCTGCAGAGTTTACTTAGTCAAGATCCCACAGCCAGTTAGGGGTGGGGGTGGGGTGAGGAGCTGGTCTCTTGCCTCCCAGGTCAGTGGTTTGTTTACTTTTGTACCACAGCTTGTCCAAGGACTTGAGGGAATCCAAGTACCTTTTTCAGTATACATGTTTTTTTCCTCTGTCAGTTTGTATTTATGCACAAAGACATTCTAACAACAACGAGGGGAATTTGCAAAGAGCTTAAGAAAATCACAAACAGTACCTCTCCAAACACCCTAAACACATCATCTGTATTCATTTGTTCCTTTTCCTGTTCTCATTCTGATCAGTTTGTGTGCGTGCATACTTCTACATAATTTTAGTCCTAGCATACAGACCATTTTGTATTCCGCTTTTATTATATAATAAACACTTTCTGAGTTGCTACATAATCTTCATAATTAGTATTTTAACAGCTGCATCATATTCCGTTAAATGGCTGTCCCGTAATTAATAAAAGTTCCCTATTGTTGAACATTAAGTTTTTTGCACTTTTTCTGTATTATGAATGCTGCTATAGTGAGCCGTTTTCCTTCATAAGCTTTTTCCTTCTGTTGAACGACTTTTTAAATTTAAATTTAAATTTTTGTTTTTGTTCTTTGTTTTTTGTGGGGGTTTTGGGGGGTTTTTTGTTTTAAATATTTTATTTATTTATTTGACGGAGAGAGACACAGCGAGAGAGGGAACACAAGCAGGGGGAGTGGGAGAGGGAGAAGCAGGCTTCCTGCTGAGCAGGGAGCCAGATTCGGGTCTTGATCCCAGGGTCCTGGGATCTTGATCTGAGCCGAAGGCAGATGCTTAACGACTGAGCCACCCAGGTGCCCCTAATTTTAATTTTTGAATGATTTCTTTAGAAGAAATCCATTTCTTCACCCAATATTTACTGAGCGCCTACTCCGTGTCAACCTCAGTATTACCAACCAGGGAGGCAGAGATGATTAAGATCTCGTTCCGTTCTTCGGCTTGCAAGGAATTCCCATTACAATGGGAGAGGCCAGCTGGGAGGAGGGGACAGAAAACCAGGAGAAGCTCACCAGAGAAAAGATGGTGGCAAGGCAGTCTGGAGCACAGAGGGCCTCTAAGCCTTAAGAATCTTGGACTTTAGCCTGTAGGTATACAATGGGTGGGGGTGCATTGAAAGATTTGAAGGACAACACAGAATCAGCTTTGTATTTTATAAAGGTAACTCCCATGGCTCCCTGTAGAATGGCTTGAAGGAAGTGTCAGTGCCTTGGAGGAGATGGGTCAGGGCTATTTCAACAATACAAGCAAGAAACAGCAGGTGAGACCCACATCCGTGACTATGGGGGTGGGGGAAGAGGCAGATTCAAAAGACATTGCAGATGGAGTATTGGCAGGAGCTGATGGAAAAGATGAATGTGCAGGAGTGAGGGACAAAGAGGCAATTAGGATGACTCCCAGGTTTCTGGCTTGGTGACTCAGTAGTGCATTCACTGAGAAAAAGGAGGAGGCGTTCTTGCTTTGAGTGAGATGCACAGCTGAGGAGGGGGACATCAGATCAGAGATGTCTTATAGGCTGAGGTCTGCAGATGCACGATCTGTGCTGGGGACTCACATTTGGAAGAACAGGTGCGTCTGGGCTCAGCCCATGAGAGTGGTTGGCAGTAACTGCTGGAGAAAGAGCACTATGTTAAGAGCCTGAACACTTTGCAGTCATGTATGCGTATTGCCAAAAACCTTTTTCCGAAGATCCTTTCAATTATACTGTCCTCGTGGCAGCCTGGTAATTACTTATTCTTAATTTTCACTAATGTGATTGTTTTAATTTGCACTTAAAAAACTACTTGTGAGGGTGAACATTTTGCCGTATGCGTACGGTCCATTTCCTCTTGCGTGAAGTATCTCTACCCATTTATCTTTGGGGGACGTGTTGTGTTTGTCTGATTGATTTGCATGAGTGCTTTATGAAACCTGGAAGATCAGTTTCTGTCATATTTGAGGCAGATATTTTTACCATTTGGTTATTTTCCTTTGAGTTACATTTTTCTGTGTACAGCGTTTCAAAATTTTATAGAACTCAATCTATCGATCTTTTCTCTTGCAATTTCTTCCTGTCAATTCAAAACTTAGAAGGTTACCATCAGTTCAAAGATCTGCTAAATACTCAATTCTGTTTAACAGCATATATTTAATTCTGTATCAGCCTGGGGTTGATAAAGACAAACAGAAAAAAGAAAAAGAAAAAATTCTATTTTCCCCAAACGGCTAACCAATTTTCTCACTACAGTGTATCGAATGATCTTTCTCTGCTCTGTTGTGTTCTAAGAACTGCCTTAGCATTAAATGAAATCACACAATACATATTTCTTTAAGTGTGGGCTTGGGAGGTGGAGCCTATGGTGAGGAGAGAACTGAGACATATGAATCCTCAAGTATCCTGTCCCAGGTTACCAGAGGGAAGGGACGTATATGAGTGGTTCATGGTCATAAGTGATGCTACGAGTGGAGTAGTCCAAACCCCTGACTCCCCGTCTTAAAGAGTAGCCCTTCATGGCTTATGTTCCCTGATCCACTTATTGTCAGCAACCGATGAGCCAGCACTGTCTTCTCTTCCATTTCTCACACTGCTGGGACATAGTGAGGCAGAGTGGAAAGAGCACAGTTTGGATCTGTCTCTGTGTGCGCATGAACAAGTGGCTTCACTTCTCTGAACATCAGGTTACTGATCAGAAAATAAGGATAAAAATCCTTACTCTTCAGTTGGTTGTAAGGATCAGGGAAGGTGTGTCAAGTTCACAGAACATAGTAGTGACTCAGTCAGTGAATTCGTACTCCAATTCTCTCCTGACCACTCGTGGCTACTCCCTTAAACTTATTTTTAAAACAGCTTTATTGAGGGATAATTGACACACAATACAGCACACATATCTAAACTATATGGTTTGGGGGTGCCCAGGTGGCACAGTTGGTTAAGCGTTGAACTCTTGGTTTCCGCTCGGGTTGTGATCTCAGGGTCGTGATCCTACGGTCGTGAGATCGAGGCCCTCATGGGGCTCTGTGCTCAGTGTGGAGTCTGCTTTGGGTTCCATCTCCCTCTCCTGTCCCTCCCGCTTGTGCACACTCTCTCTTGGAAATAAATCTAAAAAAAAAATAAATGTATTTATTTATTTCAGAGAGAGAGAGAATACAAGGGTGAGGGAGTGGGGGAGGAGCAGGGGGAGAAGCAGACTCCCCACTGAGCAGAAAGCCCCATGAGGGGCTCAATTCCACAACCCCAGGATCATGAACCAAGCCAAAGGCAGATGCTTAACTGACTGAGCCACCTAGGTGCCCCAATAAATAAATTTAAAAAATATATATACAGTTTGACACATTTTGATGGATGAATATATCTAAAATAACCAACACAACTAAGAGAAATGAACATGTTCTTCACTCTGAAAATTTCCTCTTGTTCCTTGGTAATCCCTCACTCCAACCCGTCCTCCTGCATTCCCAGGCAGTTACTGGTCTGCTTTCTCTCACTACTGATTAATTTGCATTTTATAGAATTTAAAAGAAATGGAAATCTTACAGTATGTTCTCTTTTGTCTAGCACCTTTCACTTTGCATAGTTATTTCGAGATTCATCCATATTTTTTGCATTGTATCAATAGTTTATCGTTTTTTTAAAAAGATTTGTTTATTTATTTGTCAGAGAGAGAGAGAGAGAGAGATCACAAGTAGGCAGAGAGGCAGGCAAAGAAACAGGGGGGAAGCAGGCTCCCCGCTGAGCAGAGAGCCCAATGCAGGGCTCAATCCCAGGACCCTGAGACCAGGACCTGAGGTGAAGGCAGAGGGCTTAACCCACTGAGCCACCCAGGGGCCCCAATAGTTTATCGTTTTTATTGCTGGGTAGTAGTTCATTGTGTGGTAAACCACAATGAGCTCATCCATTCACCTACGGATAGACATTTGGGTTGTTTCCAGTTTTGGCCTGTGAACATTTCCACACAAGTCTTTTTATGGACAAATATTTTCATTTCTCTTGGCAAATACCTATGATTGGAATGGCTAAGTCATATAGGAAATGCATATTTCACTTTTTAAAAAAACGCCAGACAGTTTTCCAAAGTGGTTGTAGTATTTTACATTGCCATGAGCAGTTACGAGAGTTCCAGTTGCTCCACATGTTAAGGTCAGTCTTTTTAATTTATTTACTTTTATTGTGGTAAAATATACACAACATAAAATTTACCATTTTCACCATTTAAATTTTTTTAATGTTAATTTTAATTTATTTTATTTCTTAAAGATTTTATTTATTTATTTGTGAGAGAGACAGAGTGTACAAGCTGGTGGAGAGGCAGAGGCAGAGGGAGAGGGAGAAAAACTCCCTGTTGAGCAGGGAGCCCAATGTGGGGCTTCATCCCAGAATCCCAGCAACATGACCTGAGCTGAAGGCAGACTCTTCACTGAATGAGCCACCCAGGCAACCCCATTTTGGCCATTTTTAAGTGTAAAATTAAGTGGCATTAAGTATGTTCATGATGTTGTACAGCCATCACCACTATTCATTTCCAGAATTTTTTTTTGTCTTTCTGAACAGAAACTCTGTATGCATTAAACAATTGTTCCCCTTTCCCCTCTGCCCTCAGCCCCTGGTAACCTCTTTAAACCTTCTGTCTCTATGTGAATTTGCCTATTCTAGGTATCTTAGGTAAGCGGAATTATATGCTCCTTGTTCTTTTCCACCTGGCTTATTTTACTTAGAGTATTTTCAAGGTTCATCCATGCTGTAGCATGTCTCATATTTTCATTCTTTTAAAAGTCTGAATAATATTCCATTTCAGGTATACACTGCAGTTAGTTTATCTATTTATCTGTTGATGGACATTTGGGTCTCTTCCACCTTTTGGGTATGTGAGTGTTGCTGCAATGAACATGGGTGTACAGGTATCTGTTTAAGTCACTTCTTTCATTTCTTTTGGCTCTCTACCTGGAAGTGAAATTGTTGGACCATATGGTAATTCTCCACTTAACTTTTGAGGAATTGCCAAATTATTTTCCACAGTGGCTGCACCATTTTCCACTCCCAGCAGCAATGGTCAAGGATTCCAAATCTCTCTGTCTTCACCAACACCTATTAGTTTCCATTAAAAAAAATAGAGATTCTAATTGGTAAGAAGTGGTATCTCATGATGGTTTTGATTTTCATTCCCCTAATGATTAGTGATGTTGAGCATCTTTTCATGTGCTCATTGGCCATTTGTATACCTTCTTTGGGGAGATGTATATGCAAATCCTTTACCTATTTTTGGATTGGGCTGTTAGTTTTGTTGCTGTTGAGCTGTAAAAGTTATATATGTATTCTGAATACTTATAGGTCTATGATTTGCGAATATATTCCCCCATTCTGTGGGTTGTCTTTTCACAATCCTGAGTCCTTTGATACACAAATATTTTTAATTTTGGTGAAGTACACTCATCTGTTTTTTCTTTTGTTGCCTATGAAGGCCAGTCTTATTAATTTTGGCCATTCTAATAGATGTATAGTGGTATATCATTGTGGTTTTATTTTGCCTTTCCCTGATAGCTAATGATGGACATCTTTCCATGTGCTTCTTTGCCATCCAAATATCTGCTCAAATGTTTTGCCTGTTTCTCAAACTTGAGTTGTTTATTTTCTTATTGCATTTAAGTGTTCTTTATATATTCTGGATGAAAATCCCTTATCAGCTATGTGATTTGCAAATATTTTCTTCAAGTTTGCAGTTTGTCTTTTATTATTTTTTAAAGATTTTATTTATTTATTTAATTGGCACAGAGAGAGGGAACACGAGCAGGGGGAGTGGGAAAGAGAAGCAGGCTTCCCATCAAGCAGGGAGCCTGATGAGGGGCTCGATCCCAGGACCCTGGGATCATAACCTGAGCCGAAGGCAGACGCTTAAGGACTGAGCCACCCAGGTGCCCCTGTCTTTTTTTTTTTTAATTTTATTTATTTATTTGAGAGATCACTAGTAGGTAGAGAGGCAGGCAGAGAGAGAGGAAGCAGGCTTCCTGCTGAGCAGACAGCTTGATGCGGGGCTCGATCCCAGGACCCCAAGACCACGACCTGAGCCGAAGGCAGAGGCTTTAACCCACTGAGCCACCCAGGTGCCCCATGTCTTTTTTTTTTTTAAGAGATTTATTTACTTATTTGAGAGAGAATGAGAGCATGTGTGTGAGCAGGGGGAGGGGCAAAGGGAGAGGGAGGGAATCCTCAGGCAGACTCTCTGCTAAGCACAGAGCCCAATGGGAGAGCTCAATCCCAGGACCCTGAGATCACCACCTGAGCTGAAGTCAAGAGCTGGACACTCAACAGACCGAGCCACACGGGCACCCCCAGCTTTTCATTTTTTTAAACAGTGTCTTTCAAAAAGCCAAAGTATTTGATTATGATGAAGTCCAGTTTATCAGTTGTTTTTTCTTGTATGGATTATGCTTTTGGTATTGTATCTAAGAAATCTTTGTCTAACCTAAAATCATATACATCTTCTCCTACGATTTCTTCTAGAACTGTAATAGTTCTAGATTTTACATTTAGGTTCATGATCCGTTTTGTGTTAATTATTGCTTATGGATATCCAAATGTTTTAGGATTTGTTGAAAAGATAATTCCTTTTGGCCACTTCTGGCTACTTCCTCATAAAACTTTAAAAAAATCGTTCTAATCATATAAGTTGCAGATGAATATATTCTCCTTATAATATATAAAATAATTTTTGACCACTTTTACATTCCATCTTGCTTCTCCCAACACTCCCCACCAGATAGCAACTCTAACAACATCAATTTGAAGTATATCCGTCCAGATATTTTTCTACATATGGATACACATACACACATACACACACACATACAATATTGTATGCTTTGTTTTGTTTAGATATGCTCATAATGTATTGTATGTATCATTCTGAGTCTAGCTTTTTGGTACATGACAACACTTCTCAGAGATCTTTCCATGCTAGAACATAGAGCTCTATTTCATTTTCCTTAGCTGATTCATAGTATCCCATAGGATCACTATAGCTTACTTTGTTTCATCATTGCTTGCTTTTTTAGGGGGGCTGTGCAGAGGGAGAGGGAAAGAGAGAATCCCAAGTAGGCTTCATGCCTAGTGCATGAGCCTGACACCAGGCTTGATCTCACAATCCTGAGATCATGACCTGAGCCCAAATCAAGGGGCAGATGCTTAACTGACTGAGCCACCCAGGCACCCTGCACCATTGCTTTATTGATGGATATTTAGGTAGTTTAGCTTAAAAAGTTTTTAAAAGATTTTATTTATTTGAGAGAGAGCTAGAGTGAGAATGAGAGAGAGAAAGAGAGAGAGAGAGAGAGAGAATAAGCAGGGGGGAGGGGCAGAGGGAGAGGAGAAGGAGACTCCGCCTTGAGCAGGGAGCCTGACAAGGGACTCAATCCCAGGACCCTGGGATCATGACATGAGCTAAAGGCAGATGCTTAACTGACTCAGCCGCCCAGGTGCACCTATCTTTAAATTTTTTGATTAAATTAAAAAATTTTAGGTAGTTTCAATTTTTTTTCTACCACTATAAAGAATGTTGTAGGCAAACATCCCTAAATCTGCTTTTGGTACCCATGTGTTTCCCTAGGTAGATACCGAAAGGTAGAATTTATTCAACAAATACCTATATAACACTTACTGTGTGCTAAGCGCTGTTCTGAATGCTTTACATATATGGACTCCTTTAATCCTCGCAGCAACCCCATGTTTTCATCCTTCCTTTACAGATGAGGAAACCAAGGCACAGAGAGGTTAGACAATTTATCAAAAGTCACACAACTAGTCAGTAGCAGGCAGAGTCAGAATGTGAACTCAGATTGTTTGGATCCAGAGTTCAGTTTGCCGGGTCACAGGGCAGGGGTATTTTTAATTTTGTTTTTTTCTTAAAGATTTTGTTTATTTATTTGACAGAGAGAGAGAGAGAGAGAGAGAGAGAGAGAGAGAATACAAGCAGGGGGAAGTGGTAGTGGGAGAAGCAGGCTCCCCAAGGAGCAGGGAACCCGATGTGGGACTCCATCCCAGGACGCTGGGATCATGACCTGAACAGAAGGCAGCCGCTTACGACTGAGCCACCCAGGCGCCCCGGTATTTTTAATTTTAAAAGACTTGCCAATTGGCCTCCACGGGGGCTGTATGGATTGCACTCCCTCCAGAGTATATGAGAACATTCCTGTCCCTTTGCCCTTACTAACACTTAAAACTTTAAAAATAGCCTTTTTCTCATTACCAACAACAATGTCTAACAACAACTAATATTTTTGAACACTATATTCTAGCACTGTACTAAATACTCTATATGTTTTCTCTTCTTTGACCTCATTGTGCTTTACTTTCTCTTAGAGTAAAATCTCTGCTGATACACATTAATTAGTGTGTTTGTTTACTGCCCCCCTCACCCCCCCACCCCGCCCAGGATGCCTGCTCTATGAGGACAAAGATTTTGTCTCTTTTGGTCACTGCTATCTATCTTCAACACCCGGAACTAAATGTTCATTGACTGACTGACTGACTGACTGAATACATGAATGGAAACTTTTATGCCAGAGGAAATCAAGGCTGAGTGAGATGACGCCTCTTACCCCAACTACCACTAGCACACAGTGGAGCTGGGTTTAGAAGACAATCTAATTCCATTGTCAGTGCTCATGACAGTTTAGCGCCCTGTGATCTCTTTTCCATTTCTATAATTATGTTATTTCACAGATGTTACATGTGTGGAATCATGCAGTATATATCTTTTATAGACTGGCTGTTTTTCACTCAACATCATTTCCTTGATGTTCATCCAAGTTGTTCATTTTTTTTTTTTTATAGCTGAATAGTATCCCGTGGTAGGGATGTACCACTGTTTGCTTAACCCATTGAAGCACATCTTAGTGGTTTCCAGTTTGGCTCTTTTAGGAAGCAAGCTGCTGAGAATGTTTGTGTATAGGTTTGTGGAAACATAAATTTTCATTTTTCTGAGGCAAATAAATGCCAAGGGTGCAACTGCTGGGTTGTACGGTAAGTTTACTTTGATTTAAACTGCCATATTCTAGGCCAAAGTGGCCGAACCATTTCACATCCTCACCAGCAATATGTGAGTGATCCAGTTTCTCTGCATCCTTGTCAGAATCTGGTGTTGTCACTGTTTTTTATTTTAGCCATTCTGATATGAGTGTGTATCTCCTTGTAGTCTTTTTTTTTAAAGATTTTACTAATTTATTTGATATATATATAGAGAGAGTGCATGAGTGGGGTGAAGGGCAGAGGGAGAAACAGACTCCCAGCTGAGTGGGGAGCCTGATGTGGCATCATGACCTGAGCTGAAAGCAGCTGCTTAACCTTCTGACCCACCTAGGTGCCCCTCTCCTTGTAGTTTTCATTTACCTTTCCCTAATAGCCCAGTGATGTTGACCACCTTTTCATGTGCTTATTTGCCATCTGAATATTGTTTTTTTTTTAAAGATTTTATTTATTTATTTGTCAGAGAGAGAGAGAGAGAGAGCGAGCACAGGCAGACAGAGTGGCAGGCAGAGGCAGAGGGAGAAGCAGGCTCCCCACAGAACGAGGAGCCCGATGTGGGACTCGATCCCAGGACGCTGGGATCATGACCTGAGCCGAAGGCAGCGGCTTAACCCACTGAGCCACCCAGGCGTCCCTGAATATTGTTTTTAGTGAAATGCCTCTCCATGTCTTTTGCCTATGTTCTAATTGGATCCTTTGTCATTTTACTGTTGAGTTTGGAGAATTTTTTTACATACACTGGTTTTGAGAGTGCTTGAAGTATTCTAGATACTAATCCTTTGTCAGGCATGTGGTTTGGAAGTATTTTCTTTCAGTCTGTAGTTCGTATTTTCATCCTCTGTACCTAGGCTTTCAGAGAGCACAAGATTGTAAATATCACAAAGTTGAATGTACCCATTTTTCCTTTTCTAGATAATGCCTTTGGTGTCAAGTCTAAGAATTCTGCACCTAGCCCTAGGTTTTGAAGATTTTCTTCTAAAAGCTTTTTAGTTTGTTTTATAACTAAATCAGTTATCATTTGCAGTTAATTTTTTTTTAGATTTTTATTTATTTGACAGACAGATCACAAGTAGGAAGAGAGACAGGCAGAGAGAGAGAGGAGGAGGAGGCAGGCTCCCTGCTGAGCAGAGAGCCCGATGTGAGGCTCGATCCCAGGACCCTGAGATGGTGAACTGAGCCGAAGGCAAAGGCTTTAACCACTGAGCCACCCAGGCGCCCCTGGAGTTAATTTTTATATATGATATGAACTTGAGGGTTTTTTGCTTTGATTTGTTTTGTTTTGCCTATGGATGTCCAGTTGCTCCAGCAGCATTCTTTGAGAAGGCTATCCCTCCTCTTTTAAATTGCTTTGGAAACTTCGCCAAAAATAATTTGGTCATATTTGTGTGAGTCCATTTCTGGATTCTCCATTCTGTTCCATTGACCTATTCTCCTTCGGCCACCATCACTATCTTAATCGTTGTAACTATATTGTAAGCTTTAACATTGATTAGAGTAATTCTTCCCACTTTCTTCTTTTTTTTAAAAAAAGATTTATTTATTTATTTATTTGACAGAGAGAGAGAGTGAGAGAAGGAACACAAGCAGGGGGAGTGGGAGAGAGAAAAGCAGGCTTCCCGCTGAGCAGGGAGCCCCATGTAGGGCTCTATCCCAGGACCCTGGGATTATGACCTGAGTGGAAGGCAGATGCTTAACGACTGAGCCACCCAGGCCCCCCCCCCCACTTTATTCTTCTTTATCAAATTGTTTTGGCCACTCCAGTTCCTCGGCCTTTCCATATAAACTTTGGAATAAGCACAAATATGTCTACAAAAAACTTGCTGCGATTTTGGTAGAAATTGCATTAAATTTATAGAATCATTTAAGTGCTCTATGCTTTCTTTCATCAGCATTTTGTAATTTTCAGATGCAGATCCTGACCAGGATTTATAGTAAGTGTGTGTATATATATATACATTTATGTATATTTGCATATAAATATATACGTATACATACATACATATATGTATATTTAGTGATGATATATGGTATCATGTCTGAGATTTTGGTTTCCATATACATAACATATATCTTATATATATTATATATTTCAGTTTCCACATTTATATATAAATATGACTGCTTTTTGTGTGTTGATCTTACTGCCTTTGGACTTCTTGAGCTCATTTATTCATTCTAGGAGTGGCTTTGTAGATTCCTTGGTATTTGCTATTGGACAATCATGCCATGTGCAAATAGGAAAAATTTTCTTTCTTTGTTTCTGATCTGTTTATTTTTTATTTTTTTCTTGCCTTACCATAGCGAGTAGGACTCCCAGTGCTATGTTGAATAAGAATAATGAATGTATATCCTTGTCTTGTTCCCAGTCCTAGAGAGAAAGCGGTTTTTCTCCAGTAAGTATGATGCTGGCTGTCGGGCTTTTTGGAGATGCTCTTTATGAGGTTGAGAAAATTCCCGTCTATTCCTAGTGTACTGAGAGGTTGTTGTTGTTGTTTTAATCATGATTTGCTCTTGGAGTTTTGTCAAATGCTTTTTCTGCTTTACCTGGTATGATCATATATTTTTTTCTTCTTTATTTTGTTACATGGTAAATCATTGTTGATTGAGGTTAAATTTTTGTTTAGAAAATCAGAGATATTGGTCTGTAATTTTCCTCTTTTGTGTATTGCCTTTGTCTGGTTTTGATATTAGAGCATTACTTGGGAGGTGTTTCCTCCTCATATTTTCTAGAAGATGTTGTGTAAAATTGGTGTCGATTCTTCTTTGAACATGTCATAAAATTCTCTAGTAGAAAAAATCTGGGCCTAAAGATTTCTCTTTAGCTCTTTAATTATACAAATTCAATCTCTTTAATGGCTGTGGGACCATTCAGATGAGCCTATTTCATCTTGATAGGGCTCTGGTAGTTTGTGGGTTTTGAGGAATTGGTCCATTTCTTCTACATTGAATTTAGGAGCGTGTAGTTATTTACACTATTCTCTTTTTATTCCTTTAATAGCTGCAGAACCAGTAGTGCCATCCTCTGTTTCATTCCTGATATTGGTAATCTGTGTTTTCTCTCTTTTTATTTGTGTCAGTCTTGTTCGAGTTTTGTCAATTTTATTGACTTTTTTCTGAAGAACCAGCTTTTTGTTTCATTGATTTTTCTCCATTGTTTTTCTGTTTTCAATTCCATTGATTGCTGCTTCCATCTTTATTTCCTTCTGTTTCCTTGGTTTGGGGTTTATTTTGCTCTTCTTTTTCTTGGTTCCTGAGGTAGGAATTCAGACCATTAGTTTGAGACTTTTTGTCTCTTTCTAATGTGAACATTTAATACCAGACATTTCCCTCTCTGCTTTTGCTGGCATCCCACAAAGTTTGATATGTCATATTCTCATTTCCATTCAGTTCAATATATTTTTTAAAAATTTCCTTTTGGGGGGCGCCTGAGTGGCACAGTCAGTTGGGCATCTGACTCTGGTTTCAGCTCAGGTCTTGATCTCAGGGTCATGAGATCTAGCCCCATGTCGGGCTCCACCCTCAGCGGGGAGTCTGCTTGCCATTCTCTCTCCCTCTCCCTCTGTCCCTCCCCCACTTCTCTAAAATGAATAAGTAAATCTTAAAATAAAATAAAAATTTCCTTTTTGAATCAAAGATTATTTAGAACTATGCTGTTTAGCTTCCAAGTGTTTAGAGATTCTCCTGTTATCTTTAGGTTATATTGACTACTGGTTTGATTCCATTGTTGCCAGAGAACGTAATCTGTATGACTTTGGTTCCTTTCCATTCCGTAAAGTTTTTTTTTTTTAAGATTTTATTTATTTATTTCACAGACAGAGATCACAAGTAGGCAGAGAGGCAGGCAGAGAGAGAGGTGGGTGGGCGGGGGTGGGGGTGGCGGGGCAGGCCCCCTGCTGAGCAGAGAGCCCGATCTGGGGCTCCATCCCAGGACCCTGGGATCATGACCTGAGCTGAAAGCAGAGGCTTTAACCCACTGAGCCACCCAGGCGCCCTGCCTTAAAGTTTGTTTTATAACCCAGAATATGGCCTGTCTTGTTCAGTGTTCCCTAAGTATTTGAAAAGAATATGTATTCTTCCGTTGTTGGGTGAAGTGTTTTATAAATGTCAATTAGATTCTCTCAGTTGATGGTACTGTTGAATATTCCTATAACTTTGCTGAATTTGTCTAGTTGTTCTATCAGTTGCAGAGAGGAGATGTTGAACTGTGCAACTGTAATCACAGATCTGTTTTGCCTTGCAGTGCTCTCTGTTTTTGCTTTGTGTATTTTTTTTTTTAAGTAGGCTCCATGCCCGGCATGGAGTCCAGTGCAGGACTTGAACTCTTGACCCTGAGATCAAGACCTGAGTTGAGATCAAGAGTCAGCCACTTAACCGACTGAGCCACCCAAGCGCTCCTGTTTCCTGTATTTTGCAGCTTTGTTGTTGGTGCATACACATTTAGGATTGTGTATATATAAATATGATTGCTTTTTGTCTTCTTGGTGACTTGATCCTTTTACCATTGTGTGATGTCCCTCTTTGTCCCTAGTAATCTTCTTTGCTCTGAAGTCTCCTTTATCTGCTATTAATATAACCATTTCTGCTTTTTAAAAAATTACTGTTTACATGGTATATCTTTTTTTTAAATTATTCTTCTACTTTCAGCCTACCTCTATTGCTATGTTTGAAGTGAGTTTCCTGAAGACAGGATGTAGTTGGGTTGTGTGTGTGCTTTTTAAAAATTCATTCTACTTATCTCTCTCTTTTGAGAGAGAGAGGGAGAGAAGTAGGCTCCATGCCCAGCGTGGAACTGACACAGGGCTCAATCCCAGAACCCTGAGATCATGACCTGAGCCGAAATCAAGAGTCGGTCTCCTAACGGACTGAGCCACCCAGTCACCCTTACTTATCTCTTTCTTTTAATTGATGTATGTAGTCCATTTATGTTTAAGGTTAATTACTGATATCTCATGGCTTAAGTCTGCCATTTTATTACTTGTTTTCTGTTTCTCATGCTTTTGTTTCTTTTTGCTTGCTTACCTGTGAGTTACTTGAACATATTTTAGAGTACCATTTGGATTTATTTATAATGATTCTGTGTATACTGCTTTGTACAGTTTTCTTAGTGTTTGCTCTAAGTAGTATTGTATACATAACAACACTTACTGCGGCTTACTGGTATTCAAGTGAGTTCAGATTGACTAAATTCTATTGATCTGCCTTCAGGTTCACTGATTCTATCCTCTGTCACCTCCACTCTATTATTGAATCTATCCAGTGAAGTTTTTACTTCAGTTATTTTTCTTTCATTCTCTAATTTCCACTTAGCTCCTTTTATAACTTCTGTTTTTTTGTTGAGATTTAAAATTTTTTATTTCAAATGAATCTGTAATTGTTTGTTGAAGTATTTTTATGATGGCTGCTTTAAAACCTTTGTCGGGTAACTCTAGTATCTGATTCACATTGGTGTTGGTGTCAGTCGATTGATTGTCTTTTCTCATTCAAATGGTGATTTTCCTGGCTTTTGTTATGATGAGTGATTTTCTGTTGCATTGTAGACATTTTGGTTGAGTTAGGAGACTCTTAATCCTGGTTCAATCTTCTACTTTAGTAGGCAGTCACCCTGTTTAGGTTTAGTATGTATGTTCTGGTTTATTTCTATGGGTCGTAGTTCCAGTGACCATTTAGTTTTCCAAACCCTTACAGTGCTGTTTCTTGGTCTGCTTCATTTTTCTGTTGTCCCTGGGGGCTCCTGCTCAATCCTTGCCTGTGCTGTCTGCAGGGGGAGAAGGTGCTTCCCTGAGCTGCTTGTTTTTTGCTGGGTGATCTTCTGGAGGGAGGGGAAGGTTGTTGAAGCCACTGGTGGCTGGATTTCCTTATGCCCGTGGGTAGAGGGTAGGGAGATACCAGGCTTTGTTGCTGCTACTGCTGCAGGCAAATCAGGCTGCCTGGGGGTGTCCTAGTTCTGGAGTGGGGACTGAGACAGCCCAAGGCTGTTGCTGCAAGCAGACTGGACCACCTTCTGGGACTTTGGTTGTGGAGCAAGGACTTAGATCCTCACAGTAGGTTTCCAGTCCTTGTGTGTGTGTGTGTGTGTGTAACTGTTGGTTTGGTGGTTTTGGCTTCTTTGGCACCCAGTCCAGGGGAATACACACACACACACACACACACACACATATATATATATATATACACACACATATATGTACACATATACATATACACACACATATACATATATACGTATATATACATATATGTACACATATATACACATATATACATATATACACATATATATATGATAAAAGGAAAACCAAGGAGGCAGATAGTAACTAGACTTATCATGGTGACCACTTTGTAATGTATATAAGTGTCAAATGCCTATGTTGTACACCTGAAACTATTATTATTTTGCATGTCAACCATACCTCAATAAAAATATATTCTCTCAGGGTGCTTGGGTGGCTCAGTAGGTGAAGCGGCTGCTTTTGGCTCAGGTCATGATCTCAGCACCCTGGGATTGAGCCCCACATCGGGTTCTCTGCTCAGCAGGGAGCCTGCTTCTCCCACTCCTCCCGCTTGTGCTCTGTCTTGCTATCTCTGTCACTATCTCTATCTCCCTCTCAAATAAATAAATAAAACCTATACACACATACACACACACATTTATTTTATTTATTTATTTAAATTATTTAAAGATTTTAACAATTTATTTATTTGAGAGAGAGAGAGCGCATGAGCAGAGGGAGCGGCAGGCAAAGGGAGAGGGAGAAGCAGACTCCCTGCTGCTTCTGGACTTGATCCCAGGACCCTCGGGTTATGACGGGAGACGAAGGCAGAGACTTAGCCATCTCAGCCACCCAGGCGCCCCTGAAATAGATTTCTTTTAGTATGAGTGCATTTGAGCATCTTCTGATCAGCTTCGAAGCCATTTTAATTTCTTTTTGTATATTTCATTTTGATTTTTTTTACTTTATTTGCTCATTTTTATATTGGCTGGTGGTGTTTGAGGTATTGATTTGTAAGAACTGTTCTCATATTCACTGTGAGTAGCAGATATTTTCCTCAGCTTATTGTTTATCTTTGGATTTTGCCTTTTTTACAGTAATTTTTGCCATAAAGTTTTTAAAAATGTGGTTGAATATGTCAGTCTCTTCCATAGCCTCTGAGTTTTGTGTCATGCTTGGAAAGGCCTCTTGATTTCATTCTTTTTTTTTTTAAGATTTTATTTATTTATTTGACAGACAGAGATCACAGGTAGGCAGAGAGGCAAGCAGAGAGAGGAAGGGAAGAAGGCTCCCCACTGAGCAGAGCCCGATGCAGGGCTCGATCCCAGGACCCCGGGACCATGACCCGAGCCGAAGGCAGAGGCTTTAACCCACTGAGCCACCCAGGTGCTCCGGCCTCTTGATTTCAATGTTTTCCTTTTAAATCCCCTCATATTTTCTTCTAGTACTTTTATGGTTTCATTTTTGAATTTTTAAATCTTCGGTTTATCTGGAACTCATTTTGGTGTATATTGTGAGGGAGCATATCCAGTTGTTCCAAAGCATTTATTGAACAGTCCACCACTTCCCGTCTCATTTGAAATGCTGTTTTGAAAAAAATTGTGATAAAACACACACGACATAAAATTTACCATCTTAACCGTCTTTGAAGTATATAGTTCAGTAGTGTTAAGTTATTTACGTTGTTGTGCAACAGATTTCTAGAACTTTCTTATCTTGCAAAAGTGAAACTCTTTGAACAACAACTCCCCATTGAAATGCTACCTTTTCATCATAGACTGATTTCCTGTCTTTGTCACTTTTTGCCTCGACCACTGTAACAGCTTTTTAGCATTACCATAATTCCAATCTGTCATGCACACTGTGCCTGATTCATTTTCCTCATGCAAGTTCTGACCACAACACTCTCTTGTTCAAAACCTTCAGAGGCCCTTCCTGATCCCGCAATTGAAATTAAGCCCCCATTCCACTTTCGTAGGGCCTCTACTTTTTCTTCCTGTCATGTCTCATGGTTTGTAGTTTTAATGATCTGTGTGATTATTTGATGTCTATCTCCTTGCTAAACTTCAAGCTTCAAGAGAGCAAGGGCGATGTGCTCACCGCATATTCCTGGTACTTAGCGTTTTCCTGGCCCACAGTAGGTAGTGGTCAGTCCATGTTTGTAGAATGAGAGCTTCCCCTTTGGAATAAAGTAGAAACAACTGCAAGATCTGATTTCTTTTTTTAAAGACTATTTATTTATTTGAGAGAGAGTGAGAGAGCAGAAACAAGGGAAGCGGCAGTGGGAGAGGGAGATGCAGACTCCCCACTGAGCAGGGAGCCTGACACAGGGCTCAATCCCAGGACCCTGAGATTATGATCTGAGCCCAAGGCAGACGCTTAACCGACTAAGCCACGCAGGCACCCCTCTTTTTTTTTTTTTAAAGATTTTATTTATTGGGGCGCCTGGGTGGCTCAGTGGGTTAAAGCCTCTGCCTTCAGCTCAGGTCATGATCCCAGGGTCCTGGGATCAAGCCCTGCAAGGGGCTCTCTGCTCAGCAGGGAACCTGCTTCCTCCTCTCTCTCTGCCTGCCTCTCTGCCTACTTATGATCTCTGTCAAATAAATAAATAAAATCTTTTAAAAAAAGATTTTATTTGTTTTTTTGAGAGAGATAGGGAGAGAGAACACGAGCGGGGGTGGGGGTGGGGCAGGGGGAGAGTGAGAAGCAGACTCCCCGCTAAATGGGGAGCCCCACACGGGGCTCAAACTCAGGATCCTGGGATCATGACCTGAACCAGAGTCAGACGCTTAACCAACTGTGCCACCCAGGCGCCCCTGCAAGATCTGATTCTAACTTACCTTCTCTCAGTCCTCTGCCCTTCAAGGAAGTCAAACTGCTGAACTCGCTGCCCTTCCTGAAAGAGCCGCAGGCTTTCTAGTGCTTGGTTCTGGTTTATACCATGCCTTGATTTTATCTTATTTGTACTTCACTTTCTCCCTCTGCCCGAAGGCCATGCCTTCCCCTCAGTCCCTCACAGCATTACTGCCTTATGGAAATCCAATTTATCCTTCAAGACTATGCCTGTCTCCGCCACTGGACTGTGAGTTCCTTGACAGTGGCGACAGGGTCCCCCTAATTTGCCCTTAGCAATTAGCAATTAACAACACAGCTCCTGGATTCCAGGGGGCGCTCATGGCCACAGAGTTCCATCTGCTCCCAGGCTGCGGGCTCCTTGGGGGTAGGCAGTGTTCATTATTGGCGAGCCTCTTGGAGCCTCTGGGAACCTTGCTTCCTGGCCTCCCAGGGCAAGACTTAGAGCTGGCCTCAGGAGCCTTCTTGTAACCTACTGAATGTGTCTGGTTGTGTTGGCAGAGGCTTGGACAGGAAGTGGTGGAGCAAGGGCAGAACCTTTCCTGCCTTTCCCCAGCTGTGCCCTTGACATTCTCTCACTTCTTTTTTTTTTTAAATGTACGTTTTATTTATTTATTTGACAGAAAGAGACACAGTGAGAGAGGGAACACAAGCAGGGAGAGCTAGAGAGGAAGAAGCAGGCTCCCCACTGAGCAGGGAGCCCGATGTGGGGCTCTACCCCAGGACCCTGAGATCGTGACCTGAGCTGAAGGCAGCCGCTTAACGACTGAGCCACGAAAGCATCCCGACATTCCCTAACTTCTGCCCCCTTTCCAGCAATAAACAATTACTGCCTTGTGCCCCTCCCCCTCCTCACCTGAGCTGAGCCCTGGCTCTCCCTAGAGGATGCTCCCTGCCTCTTCCTCCCTCCAGGCTCTGGAGAGGAGGCTGCACAGTTGGCCACAGTTCCGGTCGGCCAAGTTCCTGTTCTCCCACCTCCACCATGCCTTGTCTAGGGATGTCCAGACTATTCCCTGCCACTACCTGCTTCCTGACAGCACCCCTGTCACCTCCACGATTCTAAGGCAGCCCCTCCCCCTCACAGAAGCATTGGCCCCTGGCTTGGGCTTCTCCTTACCCCAAGAGCTGCTAGCATCCTGGAGGCACAAGAGCTCACAGAGGTCAGGGGTAGCAAGCTGGGGCCCATGTGCAGGATCCATCCTGCTAACTTATTTTGTTTGTCCAGAATCGTGTTTTGTAAAGACCCCAGCAGGGGAAGGACCTCAAACTCTCCAGACTTTTAGGGGCTAGGTTCCTTCCACATCCCGCCATTCTGCTTTAGAGTTCATCCCTGAGGCCACCCTGACCCTAGAGCTGTCCAGATTCTGAAATCTTCCTGCCGACCACAGCATCCCTCCTTCCTCTTCACTTCCTGCCTCCCCTTATCCTGTTCTGTTCTCGGCACGCCGACCTCCAAGCCCTCAATCCGGCCCTGTTCTCCCAGGCTTCTGTTCCTCTCTTTGTTTTCCTACCCCTGCCTCATGGGTCATCTGAGAATCCCACGTCTTCCTGTTGGAAGCATTAGATGAATCTAACCATCCACCTTCAGTGGGAGCATCCTGAAAATAAAAGTGGGTTCAGGGCACCGGGGCGGCTCAGTTGTTGAGCAGCTGCATTCAGCTCAGGTCATGATCCCAGGGTCCTGGGATTGAGCCCCGTGTTGGGCTCCCTGCTCAGCAGGAAGCCTGCTTCTCCCTCTCCCACGCCCCCTGCTTGTGTTCCCTCTCTTGCTGTGTCTCTCTCTGTTAAAGAAAATAAATGAAATCTTAAAAAAGAAAGTGGGTTCATTCTTTGCTCTCCTACAAAATTTGAGATTCTTCCCCAGACACAGGGCTGGGGTACTAAAGATACAGACACTCCTCACTTGGTGTCGAAGGCCCTGTGCACTCTGCCCCTTGCAAACTTCCTCCGCATTGTCTCCTGCCAAACTCCTATCACCCCCGAACTTGTAGCCATCGCAGCCCCTTTCGATAACTTGTACCTGCACAACAGTTTTTTCCCCTTGCTCATTCTTTCCCTGGCTGACCTTAGTCTGGTTTTAAAACCTGATTGTTTCTAAGGGTAGATATGTCTTCATGTAAAGGCACAGAGCAAGGCGATCAGGATTGAGGGAGAGAATTGGTCAAAGGGGACTTTGGCCTTATCTGTCAAGTTTCAACTTTCACAGGGCAATTATATCATGTATTTATTACTCGTGAGATAGGAAAATAAATGAATGAAACAGTTCAATACCAGGAAGGTTTCCCCAGACTTCCCAGGCAGATGGAGCTGTTTCCTTTTCTGGGATCAAATAGCACTTTCCCAGTGTTATAGCAAATATTGTGTTTTATGGTAATTTGTTGGTGCCTTTCTCCTTCTAGATGGTGAACATCCCCTCAAATGGAGAAACTTTATGTCATTCATCCTCCCAGTGCCTAGCAGAGTGCCTGGCCCAGAGCAGGTGCTCTGGGAGTGTGGAACCCAAGACACTGCTTCCACCAGTGGGAAGCGCTTTGAACACACTTGCTTGATTGATTCACTTTTACCATATCCAAGGGAGGTCTCTAGGGGTCTGAAACATGGGTAGAGGGGCCCCTAGGCTTTCAGGGTTGGGCCAACACGGGGATGGGGCCTGGCACCCCCAAGGCCAGGATCCAATTCAGTGCTACTGCCTTGTCACTTGGCATGCCTTTTTTTTTTTTTTTTTAAGATTTTGTTTATTTATTTGAGGGAGAGAGAGAGCACAAGCATGGGGAGTAGCAGGCGGGAGAGGGAGAAGCAGGCTCCCCATCGAGCAAGGAGCCTGATGCAGAACTCAATCCCAGGAGCCCGGGATCATGACCTGAGCTGAAGGCAGAAGCCCCACCAACTGAGCCTTCCAGTCACCCCACTTGGTATGCTTCTGAAGCCACTGCCTAAGAGCAAGGGCTATGTTGCTCAACGTTGAACTTGTCAAGCCCAGCCCTAATCTATATCTAAGAGGCCAGCTTCAAGGAACAGGCTATCCCCATACCGGCTGGGCCAGGAAGCCCAGAGTCAGGAGGACACTCACGCCAGCTATGTGTCCTGGGCTTGGAGGGAAGGGTTGAACAACTGTCCGGAGGACTTAAAGAAGGCACCTAGAATCCCAGTGTAATCATGGGAATCTGCTACTTCTGCAATTTTCCAGAGAAATCTGAATTCCCAAGTCATAGGATGCTTCTTAGGTCCCATCTCTGGCCCGTGGGCAACAGGGCACAGGAGTGGCCTTAATGGGTCGATTAGACTGGGGCCTAGAGAGTGCGTAGGGTGGCTTTTAGAGTTGTAGAGTGGGTACCATGTGGCCAGGGCAACCCTTTAGGCTTGGATGGGCCGGTGGCAAGGAGGCCGTGGAAGGGTCTGAATGAGTCTTTCATCTGAGACTGCCTCCGACCAGTCCCCACATTCAACCTTGACTAGGACAGCATTCCTGGGGTCTTAGGGTGGTGAGGACAGCTACTTGGGCCCCTCGAGAGATTACGGGCAGTGGCGGTGGCAGGCGGAATTTGGTGAGCCGTCCCCTTTGCGCCTCCGCCTTCCTCCCACGCCATCCAGCTCCTTCCCAGCTAGCCACGCATAACCCCACTGTGGGCCTCTGAAGAGCTAGAGGTAATGCCAGACCGTGCCACACACCGTTAGATCTCAAGGAAGAACGCCTCCAGCTGGCCCAACTCTCTGTAAGTAACTTTTATTTTTTATTTACAACAGAATCGGTGGCTTTGTTCCTCCATCTTTAGGGAGAGCGAGCATCATCAGCAGCCAGATGGAAAGTCCGCAGTGAAGTCAAACTCATTCTGCCCCAGCCACAGCTCTGGAAGCTCATTGGCTCGGTCCAGTCCCAGTTCCACCACCAGCGACATCAGCACCTCCTCATCCACGGGGTCCGAGTCGATGATAGCAGGGCTCTGGGCACCGGTAGAAGGAGAGAGTGATCCCGCCCCTCCCGCCTGAGCCCCAAAGCCCCAGTTTTGTAGGGGCCCTGCCTCCCCAGGTTGGCCCGGAGTGGTGGCGGCGGCGGCGGCAGCGGCGGCGGCCATCCCATGATACTGGCTATTAAGTTTCTGCAGCTGCATACTGGCCAGCAGATGTGGGGCGGGGTGCAGGTTGAAGGGTGGGGGTTTAGTGGGAGGGGTGGCAGTAGGAGAGCCTATTGGAGATGGCGATCCCGAGGAACTAGTGGGAGCCCCACTGGCCTTGCTTCCGTTTGAGGCTACCCCAGGGTAGTGCAGGATGGCCACTGCTTTGCGGTCTTTTGTGCCCAGGTTAGAGTAGGCCAGCGAGCTCATCTCAGGGTTGGCATCCTACAAGACAGAGAGAGGCACAGCTTGGCACCCCCATTGCCGGTGGCCTGTCACCATTCATTGGGCTCAGGAAAAGCCCCTTCATGCCCTTCCTCTGGGGCTAGTGGTGGGGAGAGAGCAACAAGGGCCCCCTGGCAAGTTAGGCTCCCAGCTCGAGTGTCCTCTTGCTACCACCATCCTGAGCACCGAGCTCAGACCCAAGTGCTTGGTGCTGGGTGCCCATCGTCCTAAGTGGGTCCGTAGCTTTCATCTCTCTCCCCCTGACCCTTCCTTCATGTCACCATTCTGAAAAGGGCACCTCATTGGCTCTCTTCTCAGCCTCACAGCAATCTCTTCAAAGGAGCAGCCTCGTGCCGCTTCTGCTTCTCTGTTCCCTTCTCTGCCATCTTTCCACACCTCGGTGGGTTCAAGTTGACCACACTGAGGCAGAAGCTATCCTCATTCTCCCCGAGAAAGCCCTGCTGTCTCCTCTCGGCTAAAGGACACTAGATACTGTGCATGGGAGAGCCTTTCACAGGGGCCAGACCAGGCTGTCTTTCCGTGCCTCAGTGTCCCCGTCTGCAAGATGGCAGAAGTTACCTCCTTCACAGGTGAGGTGCCACCCTTGACGTCGAGTGCAGGCCTTGACATAGTTGGCATTTCAGAGCCTTGGCAGAAGTTGGATAAATTGGTGGGAGATGATGCTGTCAGCTGGAGCTTTTGTGCTGTATGTGAGGGAAAAGTTACAAGGACAAAGGCTTTAGTGACCGAGAGAGCACTAGCAAAGCCCAAAGCTGGGCAACTCCACACAGCTACAATGCAAGGATGATAATGGGGTTAGGCCCAAGACCAGAAACCACCTGAACAGAGGCAGGAGATCAAGCTAGAACATTTGCCCGAGGCAGGAAAGGGGCTTGATTTAGCCAGGTGCTGCCCCCATCACCAAGAGGGCATGCATGCAACTGTTTCCTAATGCGAGTGACTTCAGAGCCTCAAGTGTGTGCATGAGGTGCACTGTTTCTGATTCTGAGGGCAGAGATGTCCTTGAGCAAGTAGCACACTTTCTCAATGGGCGACTGGCACCCAGGCTGGGGACTTGGAGCTCCACTGAGCTTGGGAGAAAGTGGGAAGGACTGAGGGCAAGGAAAACCTGGAAAGCTGGCTGATTTAGCTGGGGGAAGGAATGAGTCCCCGAAGCGAAGGTCATGGGGCTCCAGAGCCCTGCCTCCAGCACGGTGTGAGAGAAATCCAGCCGATCGGGGTGGTCTTGGGGCATGAAGGCAGCCAGAGAACAGCTAGGAATGTCTCATCTGCCTCCATGCCTCCCAGACAACCTGGGTAGCACCAGACTTTCCCAGGATATCTGCTCTGAGCCCAGCCACACCCATCTGTGGTGACAGGTGGGAATGATTCTTCTTGGAGGGAAACTGAGGCACAGAGATTCAGTGGCTTTCCCATCAGGTAGCTGTGGTTCTGGGAGCAGGATCTAGCACTCCTATATCCACATGCCTCACCTGACCCCTGGGGCCAAGTCATCATACAGGGAATGATTCAAATGGCTCCTGAAGAAATGATTCCCTAGCTCAAGTGCCAAAGGATAAGGGGATGGGGGGGTAGAAGGGTGCCCCAAACCAGAAAACTAAACATCTCTGAAAAATCTCAGATTTTTTCCTGGAAGCTTCTTGTTGTTGTTGTTTTTAAGCCCTCTATATTCTGGCCTTCATGATGAATTAGAGATGTAAAATTTCATTTTTATAAATACCTCTTAGCCTAGATATTCTTCAGGACCTTAAAAAAAGGATCTCTAATCTGTCCACAAGGTTTGAATGCTCCACACCTCGCTGTTCCCTGTGGTCATTAGAAATCTGTTCAGACACTTCTAGAAAGTGACTGCTCACTACCTCTCTTTCTCATCGCCATTTATATGGGAGGGAGGCAAGAAAAACAGAGAAGGGAAGAAGTGGGTGGGGAGAAAACACGGGAAAATCATTTTCTGGGTTTGCCACTGCTGCTTGATTGGGAAGCCCTGTTTCTTCTCTGAGGCAACCGGAGAATATTTGAAGCCAGTGATCACAAGACAAGGAGTCTAATCCATGTCATCTTCAAGAGCTCAGCACCGTTGGTATCAAGCAATTTCATGTCCAAACAAAAATGTTTGGCGGGGGGCGGGGCGGGGGGGCTGTCCATCTTTTCCCTTTCCTATCCAGCCTCCCTTTCTTCTGCTACTAGGTACCCGAATGTACAAAAGAAAAAACAACAGCAGGAACAACAATAACAAAAAGAAATGCGGGGGGCGGGCAAAATAGGGAAAAAAAAAGAGAAAAAAGTATATCTGTTCTGATATCAGTTCCTGGGGAAGACCATTTTACCATGTCTCCCCCTTCAGGCTGGACGCTCCCCTAGGCGGGACCCTGCTTGCATTCTGATCTGTGGCCTCCCATCCCCGCCACTTCCCCACCACCCGTCCTGACCCCCCGCCTGGGTCTGGGCTCAGTGGGCGCTCAGTAAGTGTTACTGAATCCGTCTGAAGAGGCAATAGCATTTCGATCGGGATCCCTGCCCCTGCTTCCCCGAGTTTCGGTCCCCATTCTGCCACCCAACCCATTCCAAGGCAAAACTTGGCAGCGCGGACACGTCCCAGCCCGCTATCCGAGCTGCGAGCTGACCACCGCGCAACCACTGCGAGAGGCGGCTGGACAAACCCAGAGCAACAAGTGCCTCCGCGCCCGCTGGTGCCTCGCGGGCCCGGCCACCAGTTCCCGGTCCCTACGCCCTCCCTTCTCTACAGATCTTCCCAAGGGCCAGCAGCCCCCTCCCGCCCAGATAGAGGTGGAGAGGGGAGAGGAAGAAGAGAAGGGAGAGGCAGGTAGGGGGCCGCGTCTTTGACCTGTTGGGGGACCAAAAGTTAAAATGGCACCAACCGGATGGCTCCATCTCGATTGCTATTTTCTCACTCAGAAGGAGAAATTTAAAAATCCAAACAGTACTGCGGCTTGGCTTGGACGCGCTCTAACCAGACCAGTCAGTTTCGCCACCTGAAAACTAAAGGCCCGTTGTTTGCGGACGGCTCGGCTGCCCTCCTCGCCGCATCCCAGGTGGATCTGCGGGAGTTGGGGGCGGCTGGGAGCATCCCTGCACGGTGGGCGCCAGCACTCAGGCCACCGGCGCCCCGTCCGCTCCCGCGAGTGCTGTTATCAGGAACCGATCGCAGAAACTGAATGGGCAGGCGGGGAGGGGCGCGGGGTCTCGGCCTTGGCCGGGAGTTTGGGGCTCCGCGGTCTTAACGCGCGCGGGGGTGCACTCAGCGCCGGCGGCGCCCACTCCCGCGCCTCACAACACTTACTGAGCGCCTGCTGAGCTATCCGACGCGGCCGCGGGCTGAGTCTACCCCCTAGCCACGCCGCCCGGAGTCAGTGCTATAAGCCCGGTACGAAAAGAGTGAGAGGCCCGGAGAGGTTCGGTAACTTGCCCAAGGTCACAGCGCTAGAAAGTGGCGGAGCCGGGATTCGCAGCCAGGTCTGTTTGACTCCAAGTCCGGCGCTCCGCGAGGCAGGGACTCAGTGCGCGGCCCGGCCCCGCGGCCCTCATTTATAGGGAGAGGGGTGTGTGCGTGGGTGTGCGTGGGTGTGTGGGCGTGCGTGTGGGGGAGAGTAAAGGTCGGCTGGGTAGAAGAGGCAAGTTGCCCAAATTCGCTAACTTCCATCCCGCAATTGGCTGAACTCGGCCCCCAAAGCCCCTCTCGTCTCCAGTCCCCGAAGGAAACCTGAGCTTTGTGCAGCCCCGGAACCGGAGCGTCCAGATGCGGTCCGGGCGATTAGCAAAGTCGGTGGAAGCCAAGCTGGAGAAAGCGCGGGCGCGGGGAGAAAAGGTGCTGCGGTCTCCCCGGGAGAAGCGGGCGCCTGGCCCGGCTGGCCGGCAGGCGGGCGCGCTGGCGAGCGAACCGGCTCGCTGGCGGGCGGGCGGCGGCCCCTCCGCCCCCAGCAGAACAGCTTTCAAACAGAAAACAAGTCCCCCCACAGCCCCCCGGCCCGCCCAGCCGCCGCCCGCTCCCCACACCCGCTCGGCTGGAGTCCTTGGCCCCGCCGACCAGCCCAGCGCCCTGCCCGCCGGCCCGGCTTACCTCTGCGAAGCCGCCCGCCCTGGAGAGAGGGAAGCGCGGAGCCCGGTGAGCCGCGGGCGAAGCGGCGGAGCCCCCAGCCCCGGGCACGCGCGCCGCCACCGCCGCCGCGAGCCGGTCGCGCTCAGTGCCACCCGACCCCGGGGCGCCTGGGTAAAGCCCGCACCGCCGCGCCGCCGCCGCACCGCACCGTGCCGCGCCAAGCAGCCCCGGCCCGCGCCCGTGCCCGCCAGCCCGCCCGCCCGCAGCTTCAGCGCCTGACTCCGGGGCGGTGGCGGTGGCTGCCGCCGCGCTCCCTTCCCGGCGCCGGGGACCCGGTTCTCAATTCCCCATTGCCGCCCGGAGAGCCCTGACGCACACGCACGCAGCAGCAGGCTGGACTCGGCTAGGAATCCCAGGAACGACAGACCCTTTTCCCCCTTTTTTTTCCCTCTCCCCGCAATTTCCACGTCTTTATAACCGGCTTAGGGCATTATTAGCACATGTCCTGGCTCGTGGGCGAGTTGACGGCAAAATCTGAACTGGATACTCACCGAGGGCCAGAGCGGGTGCTGTGCCTTCCGCAGCCCTCTTCCTCCTCGCCGGGAACGACCCCTCGCGGGCGGGCTGCGGGCGGGCAGCCGGGCGGAGCGAGCCTCCTCTCGGCAGCTCAACGGTGCCCCTTCTGCAGCTGTGCCGCTGGGAACATTTTATAGCGGCGGCTGGCGTGTGTGGCCCTTTAAAGGCGCTCAAGCTGGTGCAGTCACCGCGGATCGTGTGAAAGCGAAGGGCCGGCTGGGGAACGGAGTCCGAGCGGCCCCGCGGGTCCGGCCGCGCCGGGGACCGTCCGCGGTTCCCGGGGTGGAGCTGGCGGGCCCAGGCCATGGGCGCTCTGAGCCTTGAGCCCCAGGCCGACGCCTGCGCTTCTAAAGCGGCGGGGGGCGCGTGCCCGGGACCTGGTCTCTCCCCACCGCCCTGCATGGACTTGCCCAATAAATTCCACTTAGCAATTTCGCTGAGGCGAGGGAGAGCTGTTAGTGTCTGTTTTCTGACCTAAATCTTGCCGGGTGGCCAGAACGGGCTTCAGGGGGCTGGGGGTGGTGGTGGTGGTGGAGAGCAAGAGAGGCTCAGGGAATGGCCCGGGGGAGGGGGGCGCACACGGGACTGGGCTAGTGCCAGCGGGGCAAGATTGGAGTTTTCTGCAGAGCTTTCTCGGAGCCTGTTTGCCCCCTTTGGGCCGCACCATCTTGTTGAAGGGCTGAGGTTGGGAGTCCCTTTCCCCTTCAAAGTCCCCAGATTCCGGGCAGAGCCTGTTCCGCAGCGGCAGCTTCCCTTGAAGGCCCGAGAAGGGGTTGGGTTCGAGGGATTCACTCTTGTGGTCATCCCAGGCAGGAGGCTGGCGGGTTGCGACGCGGTAATATGCTGCTCATTGGGACCCTGGGGCCAGGTGCAGCTCAGGAGGCAGCCCAAAACCCAAGAACCGGCAGCCGGGTTCGAAGAGCTTGCCCTGGAGCCCGAGGGGGAATTCCTTCTGCCTTCCCATGATGTCAGGTTATGTTATTACAATTATATAATCATTCCCATCTAGCAGGAATAACATTTTGCATTTGGAGCATGTATTTCTCAGGTTGGGATACTATCTTACAGATGTTTAAGGGAAAGAGGTCTGCTTCCTCTCCTTCATGTTCTCGTTCCTTGTGGCCAGCAAGCTCCCGTCTCACCTCTTACAGGAAGGCCACCAGGATTGTCGCCCTCTACCAAACTCCCTTTTTTGACCCCTTTCAGCAACTACTCATTTTACACTGTTGATAAAACAAACTCTTTAAAAAAAAAAAAAGTACCGATGTTAAGAAAAAAGAGGGGAGGGAATGTCATGAAGTCATTTTCACTATGTATGTGTTCTGTCTTCTTAATTGGATTTGAAGACCTAAAGGTCTTTTTCTTTTTTCCTTCTTTCATTTTTTTCCCTTCCTTCCTTCCTTCCTCTCCTCCCCCAGCCCCTTCTCCCTGAGCGCTCTGCATTTGCTCTTTGAACAAAGTTCTGTTTGTTGACGGACTAACCGGCTTACTGACAAAAAGATGAGGAGCAAACGGAGGGAAGGGGACGGATCAAGGCCCTTCCTTAACACCTGGAGTATGCTCAGGGCTGCTCTGGTCTCCAGCTAAACCCCTTTCCCAGCCCCAAAAGCTGCCTTGCGGGGCTCCATTCCTTCTCCTCACCTTACCTCAACACAAACCCCAGTAACAGCCACCGCCCCCCCCAAAACCATTTCTCAGTTTGCCCAGAGATCGTGGGTCGTGTGCCCAGTTTGCCTATGATAAAAGGCGGGATCTGTCAGAACCCTAAAACCCTACAGAGTTTGCCTGTGAAATACACCCTCAAGCCACCTTGGTGTTTGCCTGAGGTGAGCGACCCTTAGGCTTTCCAATTGTGTGCTGCTAATTTGGCCCTCCGACCTACACTCGCCCTCCGCCCCCTCTCGGTGGCGGGTCTGGAAACAACGGCAGCTGCTCCGCTGCAGGCTCCCGATCCTAGAGGTGTCGGATCCGCCCTCCATCTATTGGATGGTTCCCAGGCCAATTGTTAGAAAGAGGCATATGTTCATCTCAGCTTCTGGAGTGTCTCCGGAGCAGTTGCTCAACAGCCAGCCCCCTCCCCCATCCGGACCATTGAAGGGCAGAAAAAGGAGCGCCCTCCGCCACAATTCTCTGTGCCCACGTGCCAGAGAGGGTCTCCCCACTGGTGACTTCCTGTCATCTCCGCTGTCCACCTCCTAGGGAGCGGGAAAGAGG
The DNA here is from genome assembly GCF_902655055.1 of Lutra lutra. Taxonomy (NCBI): domain Eukaryota; kingdom Metazoa; phylum Chordata; class Mammalia; order Carnivora; family Mustelidae; genus Lutra; species Lutra lutra. The sequence continues at coordinate 48,611,942 of NC_062296.1, read as the reverse complement.
TGCTTCAAACACTCAGTTGTGGAGCACAAAAGCGACCCCTTTCCTTTTGGGGGAGATGGGAGAGGAGGTTAGTTGCAGAGGCAGGGAGAGAGCAAAGGAGACATTTGCATCTATCTGCAAATTTGCCCCGGATCACAGACTTCCCAGTCGGCTGCAGTCCAGCTCAGAGCTCTCCGCTGAACTCTTATCTCCAACTTGGCAACTAGATCGCGATCTCGGGAGCCAAGGAGAGGACAAGGATGGTTACCCAACAAGAACACTCTGTGTTCCAGCACTGGGCCTAGCACGTTCTCATCCATCATCTCATTTAATTCCCACGACCGACCGGTGAGGTAGGGTTTACCAAAGGTGAGAGTGAGTCCCAGAAATATGCCCAAGTTCACACAGCCCAGAGGCTGGGTGTTTGAATCTGGGTCAGGCTGACTGCAGAGTCCTTCCTCCCACCCTTACACCTTGCTGGCCTGGAGGCAAAGGTTGCCTTCTGGACTGGCAGTCAAGAATACATGTTAAGGGGTCAGTCCACTTGGGATTAGATTCCTACACTGCCATTTATTAGCTGTGTGATCTCAGGCCTAGTGGCTTCACTTTTGGGGCCTCAGTTTTCCTGTCTGTTAGATGGGGATAATAATAATAGCAACTCTATGGCTTTGCTGCAAGGATCCAGGGAAAAGCTTAGCCTAGCTGGTGCCTGCTGTGTAGTAAGCTGTCAACAAATGTTGTTATTGTGCCTTCTCATTTTTTTTCCTTTTGCCTCCTAGCCCTGTCTCAGCTCATACTCTTCAGTTTCAATAAGACTAACTGATTAACTTAAAAAGCCAGGCTGAGAGGAGATGAAGGGGGTCTATAAACTCAGGAAGGGTTGGGAGATGAAAATGCAGATTTGTTCTCAAAATTCCATCCCATGGAACCAAGGGCTGTCTGAGCTATATGACAGGAGTAAATTAAGGACCAATAAAAGAAGACGACTTTTTACAGGACAGCTGGTAAAAACACATAGAGTGGCCTCCAGAAACAGATAGTATGCGTGTAGAAAATTTAAAAAGCACATCTTTGTTCAAGAACGTTGGGGCACCTGGGTGGCTCAGTGGGTTAGAGCCTCTGCCTTCGGCTCAGGTAATAGAGAAGATATGGTATAGATAGATATACAGTGGGATATTACTTAGTCATAAACGAGAATGAAACCTTGCCACTGGAGAACTAAGTCAGGCAGAAATAAATACTACGTGATTTCACTTTATGTGGAACCTAAAAAAACAAACCAAATGAACAAACAAAAAACCGAGAACAGACTCACAAACACAGAGAACAAACTGGCCAGAGGGGAGAGGATGGGGGGGATGGATGAACCAGGTGAAGGGGATTAAGACATGATCTCCGTGTCCTGCCAGGTGTCCTGCCATGGAGCCTGCAATATCGGGCTCTCTGCTCAGTGGGGAGGCTGCTCCCCTCCCCATTCTCTCTGCCTGCCTCTCTGCTTGCTTGTGATCTCTGTCTGTCAAATAAATAAATAAAATCTTTTAAAAAAAAGAATGTTTGGAGCACAATTATTTATAATAGTGAAAAATAAAAAGCAATCTAAATGTCCATGGTAAGGACGTACCTTAGTACCTTGACACACACAAACAATCCTGATTTCTAAAACTCTTTTATTCATGGGAAAATGTTCATAACAACAACAAAAAAATACTGGGTACAAAGTTGCATAAATATGATGCCAAGTTGCAACGAGCACAAAGAATAGAAAATTGAATACTATGTTTCCAACCATGTATGAATATGGGTAATGAAGCAATGGTCAGGAAAACCAAACCAACAAGAGGGTCAGTAGGGTGGTAGGATTATGAGTGATTTTTTTCCCTCTTTTTTCCATGTTATGCAACATGATGATATTTTTCTTATAATTAAATATAAATTTATAGTTGATGAACTGCATACATAGTACGCTCCCACTTTTGTTAAAATTACATGTGCATAAAAAAATTGGAAGTAAATACTCCAAAATGTTAACAGTGATTATAATTGAGTAATGGAATTACGGGTGATGTTTTTCTTTTTCCTTTTTAAAAATTTTCTGCAGGGGCGCCTGGGTGGCTCAGTGGGTTAAGCCTCTGCCTTCAGCTCAGGTCATGATCTCAGGGTCCTGGGATCAAGCCCTGGGTCGGGCTCTCTGCTCAGTGGGGAGCCTACTTCCCCCCTCTCTCTGCCTGCCTCTCTGCCTCCTTGTGATCTCTCTCTCTCTCTCTGTCAAATAAATAAATAAAATCTTTAAAGAAATAAATAAAATAAAAATAAAAAATTTCTGCTATATGATTATGTTATTTTCTTGCAATTAAAACAGATTCCTAATTTGAAAAGTGCATGATCAGTACGATCCTACTTGTGTTAAAAGTATGTATGTTAGTTGAAAAAAATGGGGAGGAAATACATTAAAGTATTAACAGGTTTTATATTGGAGGTAAAGGATTATGGGTAATTTCCATCTTTTCTTGACTTTTCTGTAATACGACTTTATTACATTTATAGTTTAAATGAAGTGACACCTACAAATGGTACATACAGTAGGGTCCCACGTTTACTCAAAATGTGTATCTATAATGTATATATACATATATATACATATATATGCATAGAATAATTAATGGACTACTCGACATGTTACCTCTGGGCGGCGTGGTTATGGGTGATTTTTATTTTCTCCTTTGTATATATTTCTTCTTCATTTTCCAAGTTTTCTACAGTCATCGTGTATTATTTTGTAATTGAGGAAAAAGTAAAAAGCAGTTCAATACTGAATTCTTTATGGAAACAAAAGGCATTTCTGGGATTTATTCTGGAATATTCCAGTGGGGATGGGGGTGAGGTGGGTGGGGATATAAATAAAATAAGATAATAATTGTTGAAGATGGTACATGGGGCTTCATTGCAATGCTGACATGTTTACAAATGTTTACTTGTTGGTGTTTCCATTTTATAGAAAAACTGAGATTCCAAGAGTTGAAATCACTTGCCCTCAGTCGCAGAACTGGGAAGTGAGAGTGGGCTTGACCTGGGGCCCCTTATTCCAAGCCCAGGGCTCATCACCACATCCCAGTAGCTTCTTCTTTTTAATAATTAAAAATAATTAACATTTTGTCTGGTTCTGAATGTCATAATTGTTCCCTGCATGGAATTTGGAAATAACAGAAAAGCACCAGGAGGAAAACATAATAACCTAACCACATCATAGTTAACCCTTTGGTGTCTGGTCATGCAGAATTTATCTGTATGGCCTCTTATTCCAGAGGTGACGAGTGGGGCAAGCATGTTCTCTGTAAGAGTGGTGAGACACTCCTAATGGGCTAGTGAGTGAAGCTGGGGCCCTTCCAGTGGGTGGGAGGTGGCTCAGGAGATGGTGGATCCTAGCTACTCCCCTCCCATTTTTCTCTCATGCCCCCTTCAGATACTGTCATCTGGACCAGAGTCTCTTCCTACATCTTTCCTCCCCTGCCCCGCTACGATCTCAAGGAGTAGAAGTCCCTCTGGGGAAATCTGGGTGGCCCTTCTCCCCTTATTCCATCCGGAGACCCTGTCCAGAAGCTCCCATGGGACCCTGAGAGTCTGCATCCACACTTTGTGCCATTGTGCCTCCATTTCCCCATCTGGAAGATGCTAGTGAGAATAGCAGACTGGTCGGCCTCTGCCAGGGAGTGATGAGCTAACGTCTGTACCGCTTTCCAGCCCCTCAGAGCAAGGTGCCGGGAGCCTCCCCAGCTCTGCACAGCACTTGCCTGCCTCTGCCAGCCTGAGTGAGTGCCTGGGCCTGGCCGCCCCGGGGAGGGAGTGGCCACATTCCTCCGCCCCAGGCCAGCGGGCTTGGAGAGGCACTGGCTTCTGCTCCTGTGTTACAAAAAAAAAAAAAAAAAAAAAAAAAAAAAAGGAGGAGGAGGACTGAAAAGAAGAGGAGATGAAGAAGAAGAGGGGGGACAAGATTAGTAATGGGAGAAAGGGCCTTGGGAAACGAACACTGAGAAGAGCAGAGATAACAGGCATCCTTGGGCACTCCAATCAGCTTTGTAGACCATAGCCTTGGTTTCCTGTGTACACAAGGGGGTGGGGGAGGCTTTGGAAAAGGCCAAGAATTGGGTCCAGTTGAACTGATTCCCTACTTGATTTCCTGTTATTATACATAATGGAAAAACCGCAAATATACAAACAAGTCCGGCCACCCAGCTGCGCACATCCTTGGGGACTTGTCTTCACGGCTCTGTACCCACTCCAGCCTCTGGGGGGATGTCATTTTAGGATGTAGACCTTCGAGGATTTGACTTCACAAGAATCCGAGGAAATCGACACTATGATCCCCACTTTAGAGAGAACAACATTGAGGCACAGAGAGATGAAATTACAAGGCCAAGATCACCAAGCTGGGATTCACAGCCAGCTCTGACTCACTCTTAAGGCCAAACTCTCCCAGTTAGGCTACCTGCTCCACTGTCACTCTGTTTCTCTGCTTTCCTCTCTTCTAGAATGGCTCCTCTCTCTCTCCCAAGGCAGTAAACGAGCACTGTGTGTAGCCAGAAGGCATGCATGGCTCAGACTGAGGGAGAGACCTGGAACAGGGAGCCCATGTAGGCGCTGTCACAGGAATTTTCATTGTGAGGGTCAGGGTGGTATGGGACTGCAGCCTGGGAATGGCCAGGACAACTTCGAGAAGCAGTACCCAGGGAAGAGCACCAGGTTCAAAGGTGGGGAGGGAGAAAGGTGCTGGTATAGGGGAAGAGGAGAAGCAGCCAGGTCGGCCAGGCCCGGGGCTATTCGGGTGTCAGCAGTGAAGCTAGAGGCCTTGGGAAGGTGTGAGGGTTTGTGGGGGAAAAGAAACTCTGCTTTAGCATGTTTAGTTTAAGCTTGTTGGCAGAACATCCAAGTGGAAATAGTTTGCGCACAGCCAGGAATATAGGACTGGAAAGAAAGTGTGAGGTTGTGTCAGAAAGAGCAATCGGCAGAATGACTTTCAGCCAACTGTGGGGAACTTTCCTTTGCCTCCCTCCACTGGCACAGAGAGGGGCTTTCTCTCCTCGAGGGCCTGGGACACTGGTTTTTCACCACAGTTCTCCCTTCCTCTCCCCCTGCCACAGCCCCTCCAGCCCAGCGCCATCATGGACACATGTTTCAGATCCCTAAAGGGCAGTGGGAGAGGATCTCAGTCCATAAATTCCGCCACACCAGGGAGTGACAGGGGCCTCCTTTCACTTTGCTGAATACATTTTGGCCAGGCCTGAAGCATGCCAGGCCCTCCCTAGTTTCACTTCAGCTTCTAGAACACAAGCCTTTGGGGGCTTGTTTGCTCTCCCTTTTCAGCCACCCGTCACTTGGCCTAGTGGTGTCTCTCAGCTTACTTCATCCTTAAAAAGGTGAAGCCATTTTGGTCTGACCCTGCTCCCTGCACCATCAGGCTGAAACTGCTCCCCTTACCTGAGCCCTGAGGTGATGTAGCGGCCACTTGGTCCCCAATCTCATCTCCAGGCCAGGAACACTTCTCTGTGTTCACCTCTCTGGGGCGCCGGGGCCTTGCCCTCCCAACCTCCCAATCCCATCGCATCAGACACCTAGTTGTCCTTCCATGGACCCTGGTTTCCCTCCAGTCAGAGCCCCTGCTTGGGTGGGAAAGTCTCCCAGCTTGAATCGCTAGCCCTGTGGCCTCTGTTGGCCCTTAACCCAAGGTCTGGGGTTGGCTGAGACAAACATTGCTGTGGACTCATTGACATGGTTAGGATTCATTTCGCGTGTATAACCCGGGGGCCTGGAAATAGTTCCTCGGGTCCCTGCAGCCACAAACACTTGTCCCCCTGGGGATCATCGGTCAGAGCTGGAGACAGATGGAAGATCAGAGTACCTCAGGTACTGCAGATTCTGCCACCGGCCGTGAGGAGAGGCCCGCAAGCCCAGGAACCCAAGATGTGTCCCCTGCCTCGATGCAGGGGAGAAGGTGACCCTCAGCTGGCACAGACGGTCTCCTCATGCCAATCACAGAGAGGCATCTCCTCTGGGAGGCCTCATTAGAAACAGGGGCTGCTCTCTCTGGGATTGACACGGCCCACCCCAGGGCACACGGCTTTCCCAGAGGCACACAAGCGAGCTGAATTTCAGGTGTCTCTGTTCGGGGGCACGACTCGCACAAACACACTTGGAGGCCCAACAGGGAGACGAGTCCACATCATCACAGGGTCTGACTTCCCTGTGGCAGCCAATGCTCCAGAGAATGCCACCTCTGAGGAGGCTTAGCTTTTGCTTCCCCCTACCAAGCTCTGATGAAAAACATCGAGGGTAACGCTTCCTGAACGCTTAGTAGGTGATAGACCCTCACTGTCCTTAGTGTCCCACCCTTCTCACATCTAATCCCCACTACACCCTGACATGGGAGGTAAGTCCTAGTCTTACCTCACTCCTATTTTGCCTTTAGGGAAATTGAGGCACAGAGATATTGGGCAGCTTGCTAACTGGCCATGTCTTATATGTTCTGGGCTGAGGATTCAAACCAGGCCCAGTGGCGCCAGACAGCCTGCTGTTGACCACTAGGCCTCACCTCTTCCTAGAACAATGCCCTCTGGGAGCTGCCCCTCATTGTTCAGAAAAGCCTCTCCTACCCCCTGAGCAAGGTTGATTCTCCTCGTTTCCCCTTATCTGTTTATCTCTCCCTTTTCTGCTCCCTCGCCAACCCCCACCCCCAAGTGTCTTGTCTTCCCTCACAACTGAATATCAGAGCTGGTGGGGACCCCTGCATCTGGACCTCTCACTGTTACGGAGGTGGGAGCTGGCGCTGTGTCGTTACCTGGATAGAGTGGGGGGCAGGGAGAGACAGACAGCCTGAGAAACACGGAATGTATTCAATGGAGGGAGAAAGAAAGAATGAATGAGAGAGAGAGTGAGAACGAGAGTGAGAGAGAGAGAGAGCATGAGAGTGAGCATCCGGGAAGAAAAAAAGGCAAGGAAAAGAAATCAAATGAGAAAGAAAAAGACCCAAAGTGAGGTGAAGGCGTAAGTGACCAGCCATCTGGAAGCAGCGCCGAGCTTGGCGGGGGTGTGTGTTTGTGAAGCAGGGGAGCTAGACCGACAGGTGCGAGAGCCCAGCTGCTGCCAGCCAAGAACCTTCTGGGCCCAGAGCCCAACCAGAAAGAAGGCATGGCCCCTGCAAGAGACTTCTCCAGGGGGGCTTTTGGCTAAGAGAATAGAAGAGAGCTGCCCTGTCCTATGAGCCAGGCAGACCCTCAGTGGGCCCAGTGGGGCTTGCCCCTGAAGAGCTCCTGAGAAGCCGGCGAGCAGGAGATTCCCACAGCCTCTGCTTTCATGTTTTGTGCATTTTCTTCAAACTTCTCTCAGGTGTTACCTTTGGAGTCTCAAATGTGGATGATTCCCTGCCATATTTGAATCTCGGGCGGCCTTGCCTGAGGGGGTGAGTAAATGCTGACTCACGCTGCCATGGGCCTGAACACACAGTAGGGCTAGGTAGGGAGGTGGAAATGGCAGCTGAGACCCGGCTGGCCATCCTTCCATCCAACTTAAGGTAGGGCCTACTCTGATGTTGAGAATGTGGGGCTCTGCCCTCAGATCAACCTCAGTTCGAGCCCCAGGGCTGCCCCTTCCTGGCTGTGTGACCTTGGCCAAGTGACTTGAGCTAATCAGCCTCAGTTTCCTCAGATGTGAAGTGGGGAAAACAAGAATACCTACCTCATGAGGCTGTGCCAGGGCTGAATGAGATAATGTCTGTGGCTATAAACTCTGAAGGGCTGTACACATGTGAGTAATTACTCTTCCTTGACCTCTGTTCCCTGCTGCTTGGGGGATAGAGTCAGCCTTCCAATCTGAGTTCAGTTCCAAGCCTGACTTCACCTCCTTGAGGGCCATAAACGTGAGCTGAGGCCTTGCTGACCAGAACAGCCCCCTGCTCTGGTCGGCCAGGCCCCAGATGGGATGAAGGTGCCCCTTTGGCCCTCAAGGAGTCCCCAGGATGGTAGTGGAGATAGAAAAACAGACACTAATAAGATGAAGTGGGAGGTAGGAGGAGGTCACATCTGAGCTGAGAGCTGGCATTCACCAGTTGTTGGGGACAGTACGTGCAGAGGCACGATGGGTACCAGGAGAACGGCACAGTTGGGTTTGGGGAGGTACTGGGAGCCACACTTAGAGGGCATGGTAAGAAATTCAGCCCTGATATTGTGCTCACTGGCGGTGACCTGGGAAGACGTACGTGGTACAGTGTGTTACTCATTCAAGGCTCATTTCCTCGACCTTCTCCATCCGCCCTCCACCCCCACCTGCAAGCAGTCAGGCTGAGTCCTAAGCTTCTGGGAGAGAGAGCAGCCCTCTCCCCTGATCTCAGCCAAATAAGGCACTCGATCGATTCCCTGTCCTCTGCTCCCCGCACCCCAGCTTCCCAAGCTCGGTTATGATAGCTCTGTTCACTGGTTACTCAGGCCAACAACCTTGCCTTCATCTTTTCTTTCAATCTCACCTCATGTCCTACTGAGCAGCAAAATCTGTGAGCTCTCTCTTTCAAATACATCCAGGATCCAAAACACTCCTTACAGCTTTCACAGCCACCGCTCTGGGTCAAGTGGCTGTCATCTCTTCCCTAGGTCGCAGCCACTGCCTCCTGACTGGTCTCTTGGATCCCCACTCCTCTACAGACTCTTCCCCACACAGCAGCCTGAGGGACACAGTCCTTCGCTGCTTAGCGAGCCTCCAATGGCTCTTCATCCATCCCACACATGGGGCAAAAGTCAAAGTCCCTACAGCGGCCTATGTGACTTGGTCCCTCTTCTCCACATTGTTTTCTTCCCTCTCCCTTTCATTCCCTCAGCTTTATTTTATTTTATTTTTTTTAAAGATTTTATTTATTTTTTTAAGAGAGTGAAAGAGAGAGACACACACACACACACAGAAAACAGACAGGCAGAGGGGCAGAGGGAGAGGGAGAAGCAGGCGCCCTGCTGAGCAGGGAGCCCAGTGCAGGGGTGGGGGGCTCCATCCTAGGATCATGACCTGAGCCAAAGGCAGATGCTTAACCGACTGTGCCACACTGCCGCCCGTCATTCCCTCAGCTTTAGGCACACTGGCCTCCCTGTCTCTAGGATTCAACTAGGTGGTTCCTGTCTCAACTCTGCATTTGCTCTCCCCTCTGCCTGGAGCACTCTTTCCTGGAGAGCCGTGGGACTAGGCAGCTCCCTCTAGGTCTTTTCTCAGTGTCACCTCCTCAAACAGGCCTTCCCTGGGCACCCTGTCTAAAATAGCAACCCCAGGGGACCCTGGGGGACCTCAGTTGGTGAAGCGTCTGCCCTCAGCTCAGGTCATGATCCTGGGGTTCTAGGATCGAGTCCCGACTCGGCCTCCTTCTCAGTGCGGAGTCCGCTTCTCCCTCTCTGCCCTTCCTTCCCCTTGTGTGCTCTCATTCTCTGTGTGTGTGTCTTTCTCTCAAATAGAATAAAACAAATAAAATAACGACCCCATCATATCCACAGCTACCTCTCTTGATTTTCCTCCATAGCACTGATCACTGCTTGTTGTGTTATATTTATTACTCGTCTCCCTGCCCAGAATGCCCAGTCCATGAGGATAGGGATTTCTGTGGTTTGTTCACTTTTGTATCCCTGGTGACTAGTGCACTGCCTGGCACGTAGCAGGCCATCAATAAATACGCACTGGGGGAAGGATAGGCTGAACCCAAAAGCCGGGCTTCTGGACCTGGGAGAGAGACGTTGCAGGAGAGACAGGCGAGAGATGGCGCAGAGATGTGCCAAATGGGCTCAGGAGTGGACCACAAAACAGTTTCTGCGGAATATTCCTCGAAGGAAAAAATACATGAGCGAAAGCCAGATGGAGGGCGGTAGAGGAAAGCTCAGTAACTCTTGAAAGGAGGGGTAGGGTGGGAAGGCTGGAGATTTTTCCCTCCCTCCAGCCTTCTAGGATCGTATCATGGAGCTGACTGGAACCTTCAGAGAGGCAGTCCAGCCTGGCAATAAAGCCAGGAGGGGGCAGCGAGTGAGGACACCAGCTTGGCAAATGAGCGAGCCAGAGAGACCTGGTGTAGGCCTTGAGAAGTGACATCTGTCCCCGCAGGATACAGTTGTAATTTGGGTAGTTTCTCTTCTGCTTGGGTTCATTTACACACACATAAATATCATTCCCAGGCCCTAGATCAACCCTCATTCTCGCTGATTCTGCTTTATCGCCATTTCCAACTCATATAGACTTTTTCTTTTTAAGATTTTATTTATTTTTTATTTGACAGACAGAGATCACAAGTAGGCAGAGAGGCAGGCAGAGAGAGAGGAGGAAGCAGGCTCCCGGCTGAGCAGAGAGCCCGATGCGGGGCTGGATCCCAGGACCCTGGGATCATGACCTGAGCCGAAGGCAGAGGCTTTAACCCACTGAGCCACCCAGGCGCCCCTTTTTCCAACTCATATAAACCCATCCCTTCCATGATGCTGTCAGCGTGATTCCCAACAGCACATTTCTTTTTTAAAAGATTTTCTTTTTTAAGCAATCTCTACACCCAACGTGGGGCTTGAACTCACAACCCCAAGAACGAGCGTTCCATGCTCTACTGACTGAGTCAGCCAAGCACCCATGCTTTAAAGGAAAAGGCATTTGGGTGACTTCTGGGGGAAGATAGAATTGCACTGAATGTCTAGAGCTGGGGGAACCAGGAGAAGCTTATGGTCTCTGCTTTCACTTTAAATCCTCACAACATTGACTGAGTCCTATTATGTGCCATTCAGAAGTGCTGACATCAAGAGGTGGGAAAGGTCTCAAATGTAGTGAAAAAGACCCAAGCTCATGAAGATTTACCCTTGTGTTTTCTCAGAGTTTTATGGCATTTGCTCTTGCATTTAGGTCTATGATCCATTTTGAGTTGATTTTTGTATTTGGTATGATGTAGGTATCCAACTTTATTCTTTTGTGTTGGAAATTCAGTTGTCCCAATACTCTTTGTTGAAGAGACTATTGTTTTCCCCACAGAAATGGACTTGGCACCCTTGTCCAAAATCATTTGGCCATAGACACGTTGGTTTATTTCTCTATTCTCAAATTCTGTTGCACTGATCTATATGTCTATACTCAATGCCAGTAACACACTGTTTGGATTACTGTGGCTTTGTAGTAATCTTTGAAATTAGAAAGTTAAAAAAAATAAATTAGAAAGTGTGGAAACTCCAGCTTAGTTCTTTTCTAAGACCGTTTTGGCTATTCAGTGTCCTTTGAGATTCCATATGAATTTCAAGATAGATTTTTCTATGTCTGCAAAAAGTCATCAGAATTGTGCTGAATCTGTGGATCACTCTGGGCAGTATCAACACCGTAGCAAAATGAAGTCTTCCCACCCATGAGCACAAGTGTCTTTCCATTTATTTGTGTCTTCTTTGATTTCTTTTTATTTATATATTTATTTAAAAATATCTTATTTATTTATTTGTCGGAGAGAGAAAGAGAGAGCACAAGCAGGGGGAACAGCAAGCAGAGGGAGAAACAGGCTCCCCACTGAGCAGGGAGCCTAATGCAGGACTTGATCCCTGGGATCATGACCTGAGCCAAAGGCAGATGCTTAACTGACTGAGCCACCCAGGCATCCCTTCTTTAATTTCTTTAAGCAACATTTTTCAGGCTTTGGTATGCAAGTCCTTCACCGCTGTGGTTGAATTTATTCCTAAGTATTTTATTCTTTTGAATGCTATTGTGAATAGAATTGTTTCCTTCATTTCCTTTTCAGATTGTTCACTGATAATAGAAACACAGCTGATTTTTTTGTCTGTTAAACTTGTACCCTACACTTTTGCTGAATTTGTCTATTAGCTCTAGTAGTTTTTTTTTAATTTTATTTATTTGAGAGAGAGAGAGAGAGAGAGAGAGAGCAAGAGAGTGCGAGAGAGAGAAAGGAATTGTTCCAGGTTTTGTCCGCAGATACGGTACATAGTGGGTGCTCAAGAAATATTTATGGACTAAATGAAAAAAAGTCTGGAAAGATACACGCTGACCTCTAATAGTGGTTCTTGCTGAGACATGGGGTTATGAAGGAGCCATTATCTCCATCGTTTGAATATTTTTATCGCAAAAATATATTGCAAAAAAATTCCATCACACACACACACACACACACACACACACACACACACACGCGCGCGCGCGCACGTGCGCGCGCATTAACACACACACTCCCACTGTTTTTCTCACCAAGTAAATGGTAAGGAGAAAGGCACCATGGGTCAAGGGACGAAGGCTTTAGGACTCCAACTGAGGTAAACAGAGGCTTCTCATAGAGACCCATTCTGGAACGGGACCTCAGCTGGCTCATTTCTCTTGTGCAGTAGCTAGTGTGATCTTTTTAAAACACAAATCTCATCAGGCCACTCTAGCTTAAAACTCTCTGATGGCTCCCTCACCTGCAGGATCTAGTCTGGTCTCCCCTGCGTGGCATAGGAGGCCCTTTATGATCTGGCTCCTGCTACTTTTCCTCCTCTCACTCATGAATGTTATTTCACCTTTTTATGATAGAAATTTAAAAAAAAAGAAATTTAAAAACACACGAGAGCAGAGAGAATGGTATATTCGACATCCATGTGTCCATTAAATCAACTTTGATCATTAACAATGGTTTTCAAATTTTGTTTTGTTCACGTCCACCGACCACTCACTGCCATACATGTGCACCTTTCCCCCTTTTGGAGTATTTTTAAATAAGCTGCAGATATATTATTTCACCTGTAAATACTCCACTGTGAATCTCTAACAGATGAGGACTTAAATATATATAACTATCATGCTGTTACTGCACTTAACAAGATTGTCAATAATTTCTCTTCTACGGGCCTCTCTCTTTTAAGAAAATCTTTATTACTGAAATAGACTTGATATGTCATGTTATATTAGTTTTGGTTGTACAACATAGTGATTCGACAATTCTATACATTACTCAATGCTTGCCATAATAGGGATGGTTACCATCTGTCACCATGCAATGTTATTACAGTATCACTGACTCTGTTTTCATCTCCATGACTTATTTTATACCTGGAAGTCTGTATCTCTTAATCCCCTTCACCTATTTCCCCATCCCCTCACCCCCTTCCCCCGTGGCAACTACCAGGTTGTTCTCTGTATCTATGAGACTGTTTCTGTTTTTCCTTTGTTTATTTGTTTAGATCCCATATATAAGGGAGATCTTATGGTATTTGTCTTTCTCTGACTCATATCACTCAACATAACACCCTCTAAGATCCATCCAGGCTGTGGCAAATGGCAAGATCTCATTCTTTTTTATGGCTGAGTAACATTCCATTACACACACACACACACACACACACACACACACACACACCCTACATCTTTATCCATTCACCCATCAGTGGACGCTTTGGGCTGCTTCCATAGCTTGGCTATTGTGAGTAATGCTGCAATAGACATAGGGGCGCATACATCTTTTCAAATTAATGTTTCCGTTTTCTTTGGGTAAATACCCAAAGTGGAATTACTGGATCATAGGGTAGTTCTATTTTTAACATTTTGAGGCACCTCCATACTGTTTTCCATAGTGGCTGCACTGGTGGACATGCCCACTCACAGTGCATGAGAGCTACCCCCTTTTTAAAATATAAATATCCTCCCCAACACATGTTATTTGTTGTCTTTTTGATACTTGCCATTTTGGCTGCCATGAGGTGATAGCTCATTGTGGTTTTGATTTACAAATGATTTCTTACCATCACCTAGTCCATGTCCCAATTTCTCCTATTGTTTTTTTAAAAATAGATTTAAAAAAATTTTTTTGAAGATTTTATTTATTTATTTGACAGAGATCACAAGTAGACAGAGAGGCAGGCAGAGAGAGAGAGAGGAAGGGAAGCAGGCTCCCTGCCGAGCCGAGAACCCAATGCAGGGCTCGATCCCAGGACCCTGGGATCATGACCTGAGCCGAAGGCAGAGGCTTTAACCCACTGAGCCACCCAGGCGCCCCTAAAAATAGATTTTAAAAAAGATTTTATTTATTTATTTGACAGAGAGCAGGAGAGATAGTGAGAGAGCACACAAGCAGGGGGAGCAGCAGAAGCAGAGGGATAAGCTGACTCCCCACTGAGCCGGGAGCCCGATGTGAGACTGGATCCCAGGATCTGAGGATCATGACCTGAACCGAAGGCAGATGCCCAACTGACTGAGCTGTGCAGGGGCCCCTCTTTTGTTGTCCTAAAGATACCTTTTTACAATTGGTTTGCTCGAATACTGCTTAATAGTCTGTGTTCCAACAACACTAAAGTGCTTGTCACCTCCCTAAATTTTATGTGCCTCTGCCTGGAGTGCCTGCCCCCAGCCCCTGGCCTTAGATCAGCTTGAGTGTCATCACCTCTCTGTGGTCTTCATGATTGCCACAGTCTGGATCACCTTTCTCTCCTCTGTGTCCCATAATACCCGGGATAAAAGGCACTGCTTTCTTCGTACATTGTTCCTCCTTTCCATAGCTGTGTATTGAGAATTACCATAGTATCATGCCGGGCCCTGGGGATACAGCGATGAAACTGACAAAGTTCCCACCCTCCTAGCATGTATGTAGGAATAAATAAAAAATGAGTAAGATAATGATAAATGGTATACTTATTATATTATTATTATTATTATTATTATTATTATTGTTTTGGAATAGAGAGGGCAGGGTGGCTACAATAGATGAGGTGGCTGGTGTATTTTACCAAGGTAGTAACATGTGGCTGAAGACAGAATTAGAGGGAGCCAGTCTGGGGAAGATTGTGGGCATTCCAGGCAGAAGGACAGGCATGCACAGAGACCCTGAGGTGAAGGGTCCCTGTCTTGAAAAGCTCTATTTATGTTTGTCTTTACCTCTGCATCTAGCTCTCATCCTTTTGGGGAATCATATCCCTCCTCCCCTGCTTGAGTGGACACCTGGGTGGCTCAGTCCTTTAGGTTCTCAGCTCTGGATTTCAGCTCAGGTCGTGGTCTCCAGGTTGTGGTCTTGGGGTCATGGGATGGACCCCTGCATAGGGCTCCAAAGTCAGCCCAGAGTCTGCTTGGGATTCTCGCTCTCACTCTCCCTCTGCCCCTTTCTCTGCTCATGGGTGTTCTCTCTGTCAAATTAAATAAATAAATGAAATCTTAAAGCAACAACAACAACAAACAATCCTTGGATGTTGAAAATCTGAAAATGAGCTCTAGCTCCTGGCTCCGAAGAATGTGCAAATGCACAGACCAACAAATTTGCAACCTATTTCCCTATAATTCCTACAGCCAGGGAACTTCAGTAAGATTTCCTGCCCAGACTGGGTTCACCTTCAGGGCAGAAACAGGGTCTACCTCTGATACTTAAAATGTGCTCTACAGTGTGCTTTCCTTCATTGTCTTTCTGATCCCTCGAAACCTCCCCACGCTGTTGGCACAGTATTATCCCTATTTGATAGATGGAGATAAGCCTTGAAGGCGGTGTGTTACTTGGCTAATGTCACACAGCCCGAGAATGACAGGGAGGGAACTTAAACCCAGGCACTCTGAAGGGGAAGGCACTGCCAGGTCAGCTTGGAGCCCATCACTGAGCAGGAGGTTTGGAGTCTTGTCCTGAGCAAAGGCTGGGGAGAAAGAGCTGCTGGAACTTTCTGTGAGGGGCTTAGAGATGTCAAAACCTGCTCTGTCTAGGTAACTGCTTTCCTTCTTGCCCTTCCTTTTCCTTGTCCTCCTCTTCTTCCTCCTTCCTTTTTTTTTTTTTTTGTTGAATGATGATATTTTATTTTCTTATAAAGAAGTCTTTCTGCCTTAGAAAGAGTCTTTTAAATATAGAATTGGAAATATACTTCGCTCTCTGGGACAGCTCACAATGAATAACAGCAGAGGCAGATCCACACCCCAACACCCAACCCCAAAGGGAACCTGGCTTGGGATTTTTCCGTTGGCTTTTAAAAAAGATTATTTATTTACTTTTTTGGGACCAGGTAATGCATTCACACGGTTCAAAAATCAAAAGGTACAAAAAGGAACACAGTGCAAGTCTCTCTCATTCCCCTGCCACCTGCCACCTGGTTTCCTTGCCTGGAGGCAACCGAGGTGCCCCACTTTCTTGTGTATCTTTCCAAAGATGTCTTATGCAAATATAGGCATATCCAATACATACACACGTGCATATATATACACATAAATAAATGCATACATACATATATATGTAATTTCTTTCTTTAAATGGTTATTTTCTTAACCCTTGAGTTGCAGACACAGACTATACTCTTCTGTCTCTTGTCTCTCTACCCCTGTGCACGCCTCAGAGAGAGTGGAGGCCCACGGGGATCCTGGGAACCCAGGGTTTTCCTCAGTTTCCAGGCCCATTTTCATGGCAACCCCTGCCCCTGCACCCCTTGCCCACCACGCTTTAGACTCTTTTCAAAGTCTTTCCACCTGTGAGAATTCGCCAAGCACTCACAATGGCCCATGCGCTGTAGGAACTATTTGCCCCACTTTACCCGCAAGGAAACAGACCCAGAAAATGTCAAGTAACTTGCTGAAAAGCGCATAACTGATGTCCTTGTGAGGCAAGGGCCGGGGAGCAGTGTGGGGCTTGGTCCAGCTTGGACTTTGGAAGCCAGAAGAAAGTTGTTTACTCCAAAGTCACAGTTTAAAAATATTTCGGTGGCACTAGGTGTGGGGCCGTGGAAAAAAAGAAAAAAAAAAAAAAAAAAAAAAAAAAGGAAGGGAATTCGCAGTTTCAGCCGGGCTCGCTTTCTGGCTCTGCCACTTCTTACAACCTGGTAAGGTACTTCGCGGTTTGTAGCCTCAGTTTGCCCATCTAGAAAGTGGGGATGATAATATCCACCCAGGGGGTTGGAGAGGGACATAATATAAAAGAGAGCCATTTGTAAAATGGGGCCTATTCCGATGCTTGCTTTGCATCATCATCATCATCATTATTATTATTATTGCCGCTCCTTGTGGGGGGCGTTTCCTGAAGAGAAGGCAGGCTCACACCGGGGTGCAAAGCTGACCCGCCTACAAGCCACAAACCTAAGAAAGACCCTTTCTGGCCTAGTGAATTGTAAATCAGGAGCCCTCCAGCCTGACCAGTCTTCCTTGCCAGCTCGGAACCTCCGGGGTGGTTAGAACAGCCCCAGGGCCTGAGCACAGACTATTCCTCAGTGGGTGTCTCGAATTTACTTTGATCTGAAACTTTCCCTGCAGATCAATTCTTTTTTTTTTTAAGTTTATTTTTCCAATTATAAAACTAGAATGTGCTGACGAGAGAAAATTTGGAAAATATTGAAAAGGAAAGGGGACAAATATGAAACCAATCCTTACACCTTCCTCCTCCGGAGAAGCCCACTTTGGTAAATATTTTGGTGTATTTCCTTCAAGTCTTTTTTAACCCTTAGGCACTTATTATAATTCTTAGCAGAGTAGTTCTTTCTTTCTTTCTTTTTTCTTTTACAGCTTTACTGAGGTAAAATTGTTATACTCAAAGCGGTAAATAATTAAATGTGTAAAATTCAGGGCGACTGGGTGGCTCAAATGTTTGAGCGTCTGCCTTTGGCTCAGGTCATGATCTCTGGGTCCTGGGATCAAGCCCCAAGTTGGGCTCCCAGCTTGGTGGGAAGTCTGCTTCTCTCTCTCCCTCTGCCTCTCCCCTTGCTTGTGCTCTCTCTGTCTCCCTCTTTCTCAGATGAATAAATAAAAGATCTTTTAAACAATGTGTATAATTTGATGACTTCAGACTGTACGCAGCAACTCAGTCTGTCTTGCTGGTTTTGCGAATGCTGTGCCCACCTTTGGGTATTTCTTTCTTTTTTAAAAAAAGATTTTATTTATTTATTTATTTATTTGACAGAGACAGCGAGAGAGCACAAGCAGGCAGAGCAGCAGAGGGAGAGGGAGAAGCAGGCTCTCCACTGAGCAGGGAGCCCAATGTGGGACTTGATCCCAGGACCCTGGGTTCACGACTTGAGCCCAAGGCAGTGGCTTAACCAACTGAACCACCCAGGCGCCCCTGAACCTACTTTTCAAAAGGATTTTATTTTGAAGTGATCTCTATGTCCAGGGTGGGGCTCAAACTCACAACCTCGAGATTATGAGGTTACGAGTCATTGGCTCACAACTGAGCCGGACAGGGCCCCAGGCCTACTCCTCAACAAGAATTAAGTGAAAAGGAATCCTGAAGGCCATTGAGGTGGTGCACTCTCAGGAACAGGCCAAGCCCCTGGGAGGCCCCGCAAGGGTAGGTTCTAGAACTTGCTCTGGTGCACTTGGTGGCACTGGCTGTCCAGTGGGTAAAAGGTCCTTTTCATTCAGGTCTGTTCTCCTTGTGAAAGGAAACTGGAGCACTAGCATGTTCCATTTTACCTGGTGGTTGCCTCTTGGGGCCAAGGCCTTTACAGGAATTTGGGGTGATGGCTTTGGAGGTGGAGCCCCTAGAGAGGATTGGGATAGGGGAGACTGCAACCGGACCAAGCAAGCCTGTGAGACAACAAACCTTGCTGGGTGGTCTCTTGTAGGCTAGGAATTTGGAATTCCTGGTTTGCCTTCCTTGGCCTCCCCCACCTGCCCCATTCAGTGCCTCCCCCCCTTCTATTTTTTTAAATCCCCCTTCTTTTTGGTATAAGTAAAACTTCCCTTAAGCTGAGAATGTATAATTAGAATAGCGGGCTTTTGGAGTGACTGGTATTCCTAGCCAACCAGGGGCCCCAATGTTGTTTAGTAAAAGCTTGGCTATTCCCATCCCGGATATGGTCAAGGCTTTTTCCACTCCCTTCTGAGGAATGCCCATCCCCCCTCTGAGGCCTGGAGAACTACAACTCACCCTAGGAGGCCTGGCTCAAATATTACCCCCTTTGAAACGCTCCAGGATGCTGTTCTGGCTGGGTGAGTTGCCTTTTCCTAGATGCTCCCCCCAGCTCTGGATTCATGTTGGTAGCAGAGTGAGAAATCGGTTGGGATCTGGATCTTCCCTTCCTTTGCCCTGTTTGGGAGTTCCTAGATGGCTAGGATGGGGCTGTGTCCTTGTTTCCTATCTCAGTCCCAGGAGTTGGAGGGGCTTTTCATAAATATTTGGGGAATCAAGTGATCAGATCACAATGTTTCACTGTTCTTTCTGCTTCATCTCACTGGTTATTCCCTGTCCCCATTTTGCCACCTTCTCTTCCTTTGCCCCCAGATGACAGTACCAATTGGATCCCTTTTTTGTCAAGTGCGCCGATCATCTACACTCAATGGGGGCAAGTATCCTTGATATCCATCAAAATGCCTCTCCTTAGATCCCCAGGCCACCTACCCTTCCCATCCCTGACTCTCTCCGCAGGGAGGGGAGAGCTCCTCCCCAGTGTGTGGGGGTACACTCTCCTTGGTTGCAGTGCCTGTATTCTCATGAGGCCTGGATGGGCCCCAGCACAGGATGGAGCTTGGCCACATGTCACCAGGACTTAGCAGGGACACACTAGTTCCTTTGTGAGGAAGGGGTGGTGGTGGGGTGAAGTGGGATGGGGGTGGGGCTTCGTGGGGCATCCAGCGCTCAGAGAGCTTCCCAGGCGGGTCCCCAACAAACCATGGAAGCAGCAGTGTTATCCTTGATACTTCGGTGAGAGGAAATGTTCCCAACTGTGAGTGCTGTAGGGGGCACTGTACAATGAGGACAACGGGACAAAGAGGTAGATTTTCAAAGATTTTATTAAAAAACAAAATAGATCCACAACCCTAAAAACAACACAGGTAGATTTCTTCCCACCTCCCAGTCTGCCGATCAGTTCCCCTCCCCTAAGACTCCATGTGGATGGTCCTGAGGCCCAAACCCTGCCTCTGGGCTCCCCCCACCCCACAAACCAGTGACCAAAGCATCACGCTTTTCTCCAGCGCCTGATGTCTCCTTTAAGAAAATAAAAATACCCCCTCCCTGACTTGCTTAAAAATAATTTTCAAAGATTAAAAACGGCATTTGTGTGTTTTTTAAAAATAAACACTTTAAATGCTGGAAATCTCTTTCTTCCCCTAGGCCTAGCTGAGGCCTCTGGGGTGCCTGCCTTCCTCACCCCAGGAGGCCAGGTGCCACTTGGTGCCCCTTGGAAATTTTCAGGAAGTAATTTCTTCCAAATTTCCCCTGCAGTCACAAATTCCACACGTTACTCGCATAAACACGCTGTCTTCATTACAAGCACTGCTCCTTGGCTCTGGAAACCTGATCTCTTTTTGTCAACTAGACCACATGCTTCAGATTCCCTGCAAACAGGAGAGAAAACAAAATTCAAATTCAGGTAACATATGTGAATTATACTTCAATAAAGCTGTTTTGTTTTTTAAAAAAAGGACTCGCATTTTGGGGCTTGTTCTCTTGCTGCTCCTGGGAACCCAGAGACCTCAACATATGAACAAGCCCAGGCTAGCCTGCTGTATGGTGGGAGACATATGGCTCAGTTACCCTGGCAACTGCCAGTTACCCACCAGATGAGTGAGTGAGGCCTTTGGCAGCCAGCTGGTGGCAGAACCAACTGGGTGAACCCAGCCAAAGCCAGCAGAAGAACCGCCTGGCTGAGCCCAGCCCAACTGCCAATCCACAGAGTCATGAGCTAAATAAATGATTATTTTGGGCCTCACGCTTGTGGTGCACGTGGGCACACCTCCCCACCCCCCAACACAGTCAACTTCTTAGACTTCACACTTCACTAACTGTGTCAAGTTTTCCCCCACCCTCCTCAACCTTTCTTCCTGGCTTAGCTGGGCACAACCCTCCTAGCATTTTCTCTTGTGAACATGTATGAAGTATGAACTAGGGGCTTTCGCCTGCCCTTGGGCCTAAGAGTCTTTCAGGGAAAAGGGAGCACCTGCAATCCTACAGATATGAGCTCCATGAATGAAAGATTTGCTCACTTGGTCTCTTTCTCCTTGCCCCACTTGCCCAAGCAACACTGGGCTCTATACCCTGTTGACAACTTGTCCTCTGAATCAGGAAGAATGCACCATGAGGGCAGGGACCCAGGCTGTCTTGTGTTTTCGCTGATTGCCAAAGTCTAGCACAGGGCCTCACACACAGCAGGTGCTCAATAAATGGCTGCATACATGGAGGGAGGAAGGAAAGGAAAAAAGCAATCAGCACCCACTTGCCTATCTAGTCTTACTTATTTGTTTATTTAAAGTTTATTTATTTATTTTAGCAATAAAGTTTATTTCTTTCTTTAGTCATCTCAACACCCAACAGGGGGCTTGAACTCAGAACCCTGAGATCAAGAGTTGTATGTTTTTTTGACTGAGCCAGCCAGGTGGCCTTCTAGTTTTAATTTTAATTTTAAATTAACATGCAGGAAAATTGACTTGATTTGTATGTGCAGGTCTATGATTTTTTAATACATGTGTAGATTCATGATACAGAACAGTCCCATTACATGCCTCCAAAATTCCCTGTGTTAGCCTTGGCAGTCACATCCTCTCCTTTGCCTCTTACCACCTGGCAATCACTGACCTATTCTCATCACTCTAAGTGTTGCCTTTTTGAGAATGTCATATGAGTGGAATAAAAAAAAAAGTGTATAACCTCTTGTGACTGGCTTTTTTTCATGCAGCACAATGCCTGAGTGTGTCATGAAAACTTCCAGGTGTATCAACAGCTTATTCCTTTTTTTTGGGGGGGTGGTACTTAACTTTTAAATTTTTAAATTATCATAGATTTATAGGAAGTTGCAAAACAATGTCAAGAGGTACCCTTCATCCCGTTTCTCCGAGTGGCAACATCTTTCGTAATGATTATTTGATATAAAACCCAGGAAACTGACATTGGTACATCACAGACCACATTCGGATTTCATCAGTTTTACACACACACACTTGTGTGTGTGCATATGTGTCTGTGTCTATAAGTGTATAGTTCTCTACAGTTTTATCACATGTAGGTTTGCATAATCCCCATCACAAGAAGATACAGAACTTCATCTGTCACCATAAAGAGTTCCCTCCCACTACCTTGTTATGGTAATTCCCCTCTAATCCCTAACCCCTAACAACCATTACTCTGGTCCCCGGTTCTATAATTTTGTATATAACCTTTTGAGATTGTCTTTCTTCACTCAGCATACTGCCCTGAAGATCCATCCAAGTTGTCATACGTTAAGTTCATTCCTTTTTTTTTTAACCACAAGAGTAGGATTCCATGGTCTGGATGCACCAGAGTGTGTTTAACCATTCACGAACTGAAGGGTATCTGGGTTGTTTCCAGTTTGGGGCTATTACACAGAAAGCTGCTGTGAACATCCATGTACAAGTTTTTGCATGAACATAGCTTTTGTTTCTTTGGGATAAATGCCCAAGAGTGCAGTTGCTGGATTATATGGTAGTTGCACGTTTGGTTTGAAAACTGTCAAACTGTTTTCCAGAGTGGTCATACCATTTTGCATTTCCACCAGCGATGTATGAGGGATCTAGTTTCTCAGCACGTTTTTCCTTTTTTTTTTAAAAAGAGATTTATTTATTTATTTGAGACAGAGACAGAGAGCACAAGCAGGAGGAGGAGGAGTAGCAGAGGGAGAGAGAGAATCCACAAGCAGACTCTCTGCTGAGCGTAAAGCCCAACAACACGGGGCTCGATCTTGGGACCCTGAGATCATGACCTGAGCTGAAACCAAGGGTCAGCTGCTTAACTGACTGAGCCACCCAGGTGCCCCATTTCTCAGCATTTTTGTCAGCATTTGGTGGTGTCACTAGTTTTTATTTTGGTCATTCTTATAGGTGTGTAGAGATCTCTCACTGTGGTCTCCGTTTGCATTTTCCTAATGGCTAATGATGTTGAACATCTTTTCATGGGCTTATTTACTATCTATATATCCTCCCCATGTCTTTTGTTAACTGGATTTTTTTTTTATTAAGGTTGAGTTTGGAGAGTTCTTCATATATTCTAGATACAAAGCTGCTGTTAGAGATATGATTTGCAAATATTTTCTCTCAATATGTGACTTGTCTTTTCATTCTCTTAACTCTTGCAAAACAAAAGTTAATTTTGTGGATCATGTCTTTGCTGTTTTAAAGCCCAAAACTCATTGTCTCTGGACAGTCTTTTATTCTTCATCTCTTAGTTCAAGCCTCCTCCACATCTAATGAGTTGCCAAGCCTAACCTCCAGATGCCTCGCAACTCTGCCCTCTCCTTCCTGTTCCACTGTCTCAAACTTAGTCACATCTCTCATTAGGTCACTGGTGCTCCTGCCTATGGAGTTGTCCCCCACACAATCGCAAGCTATGATCACATGCCTTCCCTGCTCCCAAAATCCTTCAGCAGCTCCTCACTACCTACGAATGAAGTCCAATCCCTTAGCTTAAGTGTGCCCCATCCACACTTTCCCATTTCCATGGGGGCCTTTGCAACAATGCATTGCCTCTGCTGAGGAAAATCTACAGAGGGTCCTGATGCTGAAGCTAGGGGTCCTTCTGACTCTCAGTGTAGCCAGAGCTTGATAATGAATGAGTGACTTCATGGATAAACAAAATTCCACGTCCAAGTATTCCAACCACACATGTTCACAGAAAGGAAAGGTGGGTACTATACCCTTTGTTGCTCTGTCTCACTCTCCAGTTACATTTGGAGGCAATTAAGAAAAACAACAGAAATAATTTCCGCCAAAAGTTGGTGATGAGCAATATTGAGTTTGGGTAACAATAAAAATGTAAGCTTAAATAATGCCTATTGTTTCCCCCTCACGTCTAGCTTTTCCAACAGTGGGTGGCAGCCTGAGAAAATTCTAAAGGCCGGCATGGTCTGGAGCCTGGGGAGACACAGAGTACAGACCAGAGGAGGAAAACACAAATGTTTATAGAGGCCAAGAATGCACTGTATGTGAGTCAGGCGGATTAGGGGCAAGATGTATGGAGCCTTCTTGAGCCTTTATTCTTTTTCTTATTTTGAGTCATGACATGAGTATAAGAAATAGTTCCCTTTTTTCTTAATTCTATTACAAAAGAAAACAAAACCAAAGCAGTGTAAATGAGATGACAAATGAAAATTCACACTTGGGGGCACCTGGATGGCTCAATGGATTAAGCCTCTGCCTTCAGCTCAGGTCATGATCTCAGGGTCCTGGGCTCGAAGCCCATATTGGGTTCTCTGCTCAGCAGGGAACCTGCTTCTCCCTCTCTCTCTGCCTACTTGTGATTTCTCTCTCTCTGTCAAATAAATAAATAAAATATTAAAAAAAAAAAAGAAAAAAAAGAAAGTTCACACTTGGCCTAGGGCAGAATATACAAGAGGGAACAGTAGGGCTTGTGGCACAGAGGACGGTAGAAGTTCACAAAAAGGGCAGCAGCGACCTAGTCCCAGACACTGACTACTGTGCAGGAAGGTGGGTCCAGTGTGACCAGATCTTTCCATTTTCCAAGAGAAGGCAGAAATTTCCATTTGTGTGCAAAGTTTCCACCATCTTAAATGCGGATAACTGCTTCACACTTTTTTAAGATATCAATATATGAGGCCAAGTGAAACAATTTTGGAGGCAAGATGTGGCTCCATGGGCTCCAGGGCTGTGATCTCTGGGTTATCTCTGGGACAGTTCTGACTTAGACCTCAACATCCTCAAATATCCTGGTTTGGACAATACATTGTATCATCATCCTACTTCTGGTGTATAAGAAGGAGTTCCGAATTGGGACTCAGGAGGCCAGCATTCTATTGATTCATCGACTGACTGACTGACTCATTTGTTCATGCATTTATTCAATAAACATTTATGGACTATCTATTCTTTGCCAGGCACTAGGTGCTGGAGAGCGCTGTCTTTAGTCCTTTTTTTTTTTTTAAGTTAATAGACTTTATTTTTAGAGCAGCTTTAGATTTACAGAAAAACCGAGCCGAAAGCACCAAGACTTCTCAAATCCTCCTGCCTCTCGCCTCCCCTGGCAGGCGGTGTCCACCCTATTATCAACATTTTGCATTAGCATGGTACATTTGTTTTAGGTGATGAATGAATATGGACATGATTATCAAGTAAAAGTCCATAGTTTATATTAGGTTTCACTCTTAGTGTTGTACAATTCTGAGTTTTGACAAGTGTAGAATTCACTATTACAACTATTCGTGCTTTCCTTCCTTTCCCCAAAGCCCTGGCATCCACTGACCTGTCTTTCTAGTTTTGCCTATTTGAGACTGTCCTATGGTTGGAATCATAGAGTACTCAGCCTTTACAGACTGTCTTCCTTGACTTAGCAATATGTGCTTAAGTTTACTCCTTGTCTTTTTGTAGCTTGAGAGTTCATTTGTGTTTTGTGCTGAAAAACATTCCATTGTCTGGCTACACCATTGTTTGTTTATCTGTTTGTCTACTGAAGGACAACTTGGTTGCTTCCAGGTTTTGGCAATTATGAATAAAGTGGACATAAATATTGATATGCAGGTTTTTGGGTGGACATGAGTTTTCAACTTATTTGAGTAAATAGCAAGGCGTACAGTACAATTGCTGGATCATATGTTAAAACTCTGGAAGAACCTGCCACTTGTCTTCCAAAGTGGTCATACCATTTGGTATTCCCACCAGTAATGAATGAGAGTTCCTACTGTCCCACATCCTTGCCAGCATTTAGCATTATCAGTGTTCTGGTTTTTAGGTATTCCAATAGACATACAGTGATAGCTCATTGTTTTAATTTGCAATTTCTTAGTGACAGGAAAGTAAGCATATTTTTGTCCACTAACTTGTCATTTGTCTATCTTCTCTGGTTAGGTGTCTGTTAAGGTCTTTAGCCCATTTGTTAATCGGGTTGTTGTTTTCTTATTGTTGAGTTTTAAGAGCTCTTTGTATATTTTGGATACCAGTCCTTTATTAGTTATGTGTTTTGCAAGTATTTCTCCCAGTTTGTGGCTTGTCTTTTTATTCTTGTATTCTCTACTTTTTATTTTTTTTTTTTATTTTTATTTTTTTTTTTGTATTCTCTACTTTTTAAATGTAGAGCAGCGGGGTGCCTGGGTGGCTGTCAGTTTTGTGTTGGACTCTTAGTTTTGGCTCAGGTCATGATCTCTGGGTCATGGGATTGAGCTCCATGTTGGGCTCCCTGCTCAGTGGGGAGTCTGCTTCCCCTCTCTCTCTCCTTGCTCCTCCCCACCATTCATGCACTCTCTCTAAAATAATTAAATAAATCTTGAAACAAAATGTAATAAAATGTAGAGCAGCATTGTCCAATAGAACTTCCTGCTGTGATGAAACTGTTCTGTGTCTATGCTGCCCAATATGGTAGCCACTAGTTACATGTGGCTCTTGAGCACTTGAAATATGGCTAATGCAAGTGAGGAGGTGAATTTTAAATTTTATTTAATGTTAATTAACTTCAATTTAAATGGCTATGTGTGGTTAGTGGTGACTGTGTTGGATAGGGCAGAAATGGAACAGTTCCCTTGGACTTTCTTTCTTTTGTGACATTGACTAGGGATCATCTGTATTTCCTCCTGCATTTACAACCTCCCTTTCAATCCATTAGCAAGTCCTGTCTGTGCTACCTCTTCAATGTATTCCAAGTCCACCCACTTCCCTCCATCCTTCACTGCTATAAGCTTACTCCAAACCACTACCACCCTTTGTGTGGACAATTTTAATAGTCTCAAAATTGGTCTCCCTGTTTTTATCCTTATCCCCTACAACCTATTTTCTACATAGCAGCCAGAGTGTCTAGTTAAGACTTAGGTCAGAACACATCACTCCTCTGTTCAAAATCCTCTATGGCTGCTAATCACACCTGGAATCAAATCCAGTTGCCAAGCCCTGCAGGTTCTGGTGCCTGTCTCATGTATCCTACCACCACCCCTCCTGCTTAATCTGTTCTAGCCACATGGGGCTTCTTTTTTTTTAAGATTTTATTTATTTATTTGACACAGAGAGACACACACCCACATGCAGCAAGAGAGGGAACACAAGCAGGCTTCCTGTCGATCAGAGAGCCCAACATGGGGCTCCATCCCAGGACCCCGGGATCGTGACCTGAGCCGAAGGCAGATGCTTAACAACTGAGCCACCCAGATGCCCCTCTGGGGCATCTTTTTGTTGCTAGAACACATGAGTCATTTTTCCTCCACAGGGCTTCCCCTGCTCTTTGCACTTGCTGTTCCTTCTGCCTGGAATGCTCTGTCCCTGGATATTCCCATTTCTTTTTTTTTTTTTTTTAAAGATTTTATTCATTTTTGACAAAGAGAGATAGTGAGAGAGGGAACACAAGCAGGGGGAGCTGGAGAGGGAGAAGCAGGCTTCCTGCCAAGTGAGGAGCTCCATGCAGGCCTCAATCCCAGGACCTTGGGACCATGACCTGAGCTGAAGGCAGATGCTTAACGACTGAGCCACCCAGGCACCCTGGACATTCCCATTTCTGACTCCTCTCATTCTGGTCTCAATTCAAAGGTTGTATCTGAGAGGCCTTATGACTGCCCCATCTATGTGGCCGCCTCTCCACCCTCCTGCCATCACTTTCTATCACGCTATCCTGTTTTATTTCCTCCCATGCACTCAGCACGCTGAAAACATCTTGTGTATTGATTTTGATTGTGTTCGTATCCCTTCACAAGCCCTGTGAGGGAACCCTTGTCTGTCTTGTTCATCACTCTGCTGTAAGCACCCTCGACAGTTCCTGGTACATGATAGGTGCCCAAGAAATATTCATTAAAGAAATGGACATCTGTGGAGCTATAGAAGCCGCAGATAAAGCAATTCCCCATTCAGTTCACAGAGGCTTAAAGCTTGGTCATTGCTCTTAAGGCTGTTATAAATGTGGTTGAGGTGAGCCAACATAGGCTTACAAAGGAAGCGTCCATGCCACCAGGCTAAGTGGCAAATGAGTTCTGAAGACAAGCAGTGTCACGGAAGTTTGGAGGAATGCTAAGGAACCTCAGTGCCCTTGGAAGCTGAGTGGCACCACAGAGGAACAGAGAAGTAAATTTAGGGCTGTTGAAAAGTGTTTCCCTAACTTCCACTGTATGGGTGCCCATTTCAGGAATGCTGTTCTATCTACTTAACATCTGTATTGATAGTAACAATATTTTTCTTTGTATCATTTCACTTTAAAAATTTTAATACTGGGGGGCCTGGGTGGCTCAGTTGGTTAAACGCCTGCCTTCAGCTTAGGTCATGATCCCAGGGTCCTGGGATGGAGCTGGGGTCAGGATCCCTGCTCAGTGGGGAGTCTGCTTCTCTCTCTCCCTCTGCTTGCCGCTCCCCCTACTTGTGCACTCTCTCTCTGTGTCAAATAAATAAAAAAAATCTTCAAAAAAATTTTTAATACCTTTTTGGGTCTCATCTATCCTAAGTAGTAGTAGGTAATCATCATCATCAAAAACAGACTTGATGTGCTCAGTACATTTTGTTTTATTTTTTTAAAGATTTTATTTACTTATTTGAGAGAAAGAAAAAGAAATACAGAGAGAGCACGAGTTGGGGGAGGGACAGAGGGAGAAGCAGGCTCCCCTCTGAGCAGGGAGCCTGACGCAGATGCGGGGCTTGATCCCAGACCCCCTGGATCATGACCTAAGCCGAAGGCAGACGCTTAACCGAGGAAGCCACCCAGGTGTCCCTGCTTGGTATATTCTAAAATATCCACTAAAATGAATACAACTATTAAAATGAAA
This sequence comes from Lutra lutra, assembly GCF_902655055.1. Lineage (NCBI taxonomy): Eukaryota > Metazoa > Chordata > Mammalia > Carnivora > Mustelidae > Lutra > Lutra lutra. The sequence goes on along the minus strand of NC_062296.1, from coordinate 48,583,374 downwards.
AATATCTTTGTGTCACCTCAAATTGTCTCTCACCCCAAGGGGCAGGAGGCACATTTTGAGAACAATCACTGCGGGGATTGCTCTGGGACAGCTGGTGCCCAGGCTGCTCTGCTGATTTTAGTATCTGCAGATACTTGAATCTTGGACTGTGCCCTCCCCAACCCTGACCCCCTGCCATCCAACTCCCTCAACCCAACTGGTCCCCCATCTCTGTCCCTTCATTTCATAAGCCTTTACTGTTGTCTACATTGGGCAGGGCCCTGTGCTGGGTGCTGAGGTCACAGAGGGAGAGCAAAACATAGTTCTTGCCCTCAAGAAGTTCTCAGTCTAGTTGGAAAGGCATATATACAGACAAACACATCATAGTCCATTACAAGGTGACAAAATACCAGTCTGTACAGAGAGCTCAGGACATACAAAGAGGGTGTGGAGGGCTTCACAGAGGAGGCAGCATCTTTAAGGGTAAAGGGGGAGAGAATGTTCTAGGCACAACTAGATATACAAAGGCAACTGCAGGGGGGCCTGGGTGGCTCAGTCGGTTAAGCCGCTGCCTTCAGCTCAGGTCATGATCCCAGGTCCTGGGTTCAAGTCCCACATCGGGCTTTCTGCTCAGCAGGGAGCCTGCTTCCTCCTCTCTCTCTGCCTGCCTCTCTGCTTACTTGTGATTTCTCTCTGTCAAATAAAAAAAAAAAGGCAACTGCAAAGTTTTCATGGCCAGAGCACAGGATGATGGGTCAGGGAAAAGGGCAATGAGGTTGGAGAGGTGGCCAGAGGTTAGACCATCAAGGACCTAGAAGGCCATGGCCCTATCCTAGAGGCCATAGGGAGCTGCTGAATGATTTTAAGATGGGGAGGAGGCCCATGTAGCTTGATCTAGGGCTAGAGCAAGTTTTCTAATTGCTGCCCCCTCACAACCATGTTTGGGGGTGGATCTCACCCTCTACCTGGGAACAATGGCAGAACAAAAGATTTCTGTGAAGCCTTGGGCATGTGCTGATATGGAAGGCTGATTCAATTTTAGCTCTTAATTGTCAACTGTATTGCTTGCCTTGGAATGTAGATCCCTCCTGTCATCAGAAAGCCTTTCAATGACAATTAAGTATAACCACCAATTACCACTTGTCTGCCACTGACCTGAATTAGAACCTGAGGCTGTGGATTAATCCCACCAAACTTCTGGCATTTACAGGATATCTGCACTTAAAGGATATTACCCTGATGGCTAAGGTGCTCCAGTCTTAGCTTGCAAGGGACTACTGCAATCTCAAACAGAATCGAAGCAATTTCTAAAATAGCTTATGATTCATTTTTTCTCCCCTCCTGTGCCTAAATCTGCTGGCTCCATGTGGAGGGATAGGCACAAGTAACTGTAGAGGTGACATCACAGGAGTGGGCTGCTTGTCTGCCAGCCAGCCTGTGGAGCCTGGCCTGGAGTGGTTTATCTGCTGGGCTGGGCAATCCCTCCCAGCCGTTTTGGAGTCACAGTTCCAGGTTCCTTGGTCCATGTGCTTTCTCCATATTTCTTTTTCAGACAAGAATTCTGGGCCGGGAAATCCAGGATAATGGGAATAGCAGTGGCAGGAAGAATAATACAGCCTTACATCTGTATAATGCTTTAGAGTTGTGAAATCCATTTGCTCCATTTTGCTCCACCCAAACACCAGTGGGAAATGGAAGCTGGGATTTTAGGCCCGAACTGGAGATAAATCCTCCTTCTCTTGCACAAAGGAGGTAAATGCTAAAATTCCCCATTTGCTTCAGGGCCCATCATGATTAGGCCTTGGATACCACCAGAAGGTCAGAGAGATTCCTTTCAGTGTCTAGGTGCTTCCTGTAAGATATATTTTCCAGCACAAACTGCCTGGCAGGCACAATCTATTAACCATGCCATCCTGATTGAGCCAGCAAGTAGTGCCAGTCTCAGCATTGCCAACTCCTTCTGTACACCCTGGTTTACAGTCCCAATGGTCCCAAAGACCTTTACTAGAGCCAAAGGCATGGCTGTTAACTGTGGAGCCCTGAAGGTAGGGTGTGTCATGAACATCTGGAAGTGCCAACAGCTGCCAGAGCAGCTCAAGGGTCTGTGAAAGGAAAAAGTGGAATCCGAGTCATATTAGCCACCACTGCAGGTCCTAAGGTGAAGGGCCATCGAGCCCAGTCACGAACAGCTGAGGCGTAGCGTGAATGGATTCTTTCCTTGAAGGAGCCGGAAAAATAGTTCTGCATGGATCTCATGTTTGCTCTGTGATGTTCCAACACCCAGTCCCAGCATAGTTTGCTGCCCCCAGTGCTCTACTGCTACACTCAGCATGAAAAGTCTCGCAGCCTAGTTTCCCTCTCCTGATCCTCCCCGGCATCATGGTTGCCAAGCTGGAGACTAAACCAGTGACATACTCTTGCTGGGCCGCCATGGTTTTAGATTGGATTTCAGTGTTGCGCGTGTGCGTGCGACGCCTGTGGTTGGAGTGAGCCACAGGCACTCACAAGTATTGCAAGAGTGGCGGGTAATCCTGCTGTTGCTGCTGTAGGCGCTGCTGCCATCACCACCGTGCCACGAATTCAGGATGATCCAGTGCAAGACCATAAATGCTGGTCAGTGCCACGAAAATGTCATCTTCGTAAACCTAGATGCTGTACTCAGGCCATTCTGTCGGAAATCTTGGCGGGGTATAAAAGTGACCCTTTTGAAAGTTGAATCTGTAAACTTATATGTGGAAAGTGACTGGCAGAACAGAATATCATCACCTCCAAAGCAGAGAGGCCTCCCAGAACTTGTTTTCCAGCTCATGGGGGATATGTGCGCCTATGAAAATAGATTAAGGATCACTGCTTCAGCCTCTTTTAGAGATGTGAATAAAAAATCTTGGCTTGGGATTGCCTCCTCTCTGGTTGACTGATTTTTCAATTGATTTGTATTTATTAGCTAATGAAATTAAAGTTGTAAAAATGATAACAGAAACACAATAAATCTCCCCCACAACTGGCTGTTTCTATGTCACTATGGTACATTCCTCACTTTGATTACTTCAAAGTCTATTATTTTGTTCTCAATTATTCTGTTTTTCTGGCACTGGAGAAAATCAATTTGTTTTATTTTCTCTTATTCATGCACTCAATTATGCTCTTCGGGCACATTTAATCACTTTGATGTTTTCATTTTATGGCCCGTCTCTAGGCACTTCAGCTGCATTGCTGCCAACGGGCAAGCAGGACTAATTTGCATGTCACAATAGACTTGAAATTCTAACTCAATTTCGAAATCTTTATGAAATCTCCCTCCAAAATATGCTTGGAGCTGCAAAGAGACAGAAGGATGTGGGTAAACCAGAAGCCTATAAAGATGCTTTCCTTTCTCAAAACACCGAGAGCTCTTTGGTGGCCTGACTGGAGCTTGGGGATGTCCTGGTCCAGGTGTAGCAGAGGAGTCTACCGGATGGGATGTCTGTAGAGCTTCCGCTGGGACTCTATGGTGAGAATCCTGCAAAGACTGCCCCTCAGCATCAAGGCCAGGGAGGCTGGGCCTGCTTACTCTGGCATAAAATCCCTATCAGCACTGCTGGATTTGGCAGCTGTGCTAAAGACAGCACCTGAATCTCAGTTGGTTAAAGGGCCTCCGGGTAGACTGAGGGAATTGTCAACAGTAAGGCATTCCAGAACTCTGAGTGTTTTACCTTATTTTCTCTAATAAGTTCTTTTTTTTAAAAAAATAGAAAAATGCAGTTTATTTTATTTTATATATTTTTTTAACATTTCAAGTTTTTATTTACATTCTAGTTAGTAAACATACAGTGTAATATTAGTTTCAGTAGTAAAATTTAGTGGTTCATCACTTACATATAATAGCCAGTGCTGATCACTACAAGTGCCCTCCTAATCTCCATGCATTTAGCCCATCCTCCACCCACCTCCTGCCATCCACCCTCAGTTTGTTCTCTGTAGTTAAGAGTATCTTCTCTAGGGGCGCCTGGGTGGCTCAGTGGATTTAAAGCCTCTGCCTTCAGCTCGGGTCATGATCTCAGGGTCCTGGGATCGAGCCCCGTGTCGGGCTCTCTGCTTGGCCGGGAGCCTGCTTCCCCCTATCTCTGCCTGCCTCTTTGCCTACTTGTGATCTCTGTCTGTCACATAAATAAATAAAATCTTTTAAAAAAAAAGAGTATCTTCTCTAGGGGTGCCTGGGTGGCTCAGTGGGTTAAGCCTCTGCCTTCAGCTCAAGTCATGATCTCAGGATCCTGGGATTGAGCCCCACATCTGGCTCTCTGCTCAGCAGGGAGCCTGCTTCCTCCTGCCTCTCTGCCTACTTGTGATCTCTCTGTTAAATAAATAAATAAAATCTTAAGGGGCGCCTGGGTGGCTCAGTGGTTTGGGCCTCTGCCTTCGGATCATGTCATGGTCCCAGAGTTCTGGGATCGGGTCCCAGAGTTCTGGGATCGAGTCCCGCATCGGGCTCGCTGCTCAGCGGGGGGCCTGCTTCCCTCTCTCTCTGTCTCTGCCTGCCTCTCTGCCTACTTGTGATCTCTCTCTGTCAAATAAATAAAATCTTTTAAAAAAATACTTTTAAAAAATCTTAAAAAAAAAAAGAGTATCTTCTCTAGTAAGTTCTAACCTTTCTGATCCCTGATTATTTTAGAGCTAACAGCTGGAGGGGAATAAGTGATATAATTGCTTTAGGCATGTACTTTGGGCAAACAGAAAAAAAAGCTTAATTAAACACATTAGAGGCCTCCAAGTATTCTTCAAAATATCTTGGTTTGGGGGCACCTGGGTGGCTCAGTGGGTTAAGCCTCTGCCTTCGGCTCTGGTCATGATCTCAGGGTCCTGGGATGGAGCCCTGCATCGGGCTCTCTGCTTGGCAGGGAGCCTGCTTCCCCCACCCGCCTGCCTCTCTACCTACTTGTGATCTCTGTCCGTTAAATAAATGAATAAAGTCTTTTAAAAAAATTTCTTGGTTTGTTGTATACTAAAACCAGCAACTCCATCAGGAAGAAGGAAAATTCCATATTTCCTCTTCTAAACCTTGGGCATGACCTTCAATTTCTCAGGTGGAATTCCAGCTCCCTTCCTTGTTCTGTGACCTTGTACAAGCTAATCAACCTCCCTAAGCCTCATCTGTTGAATGGAGCTAATAACATTATCTACCTCAGAGACAGACTTGCTTCCCAAACTTCAATACTGCCAAGAAATTTGTCATATTTATATACCACTTATGTGGAAACCTCTCTCATACCAACTCTGTTTTAAAAAAAAATTAAGCTTATCCTAAGCAATGATATCTGTGAAATCATCAGATTTTGATGTGACAGTTATATTTCTTTCCAATACACACTAAAACATACACGGCTGACCCTTGAACAACATGGTTTGAACAGCATGGGTCCACTTATACATGGATTTTTTATAGTACAGTGCTGTAAAAATATTTCCTCTTTCTTATGATTTTTGTAATACCATTTTTTCTCTACCTTACTTTATTGTAAGAATACAAAAACACTAATTCAAAGGGATACATGCACCCCTATGTTTATAGCAGCATTATTTACAATAGCCAAGCTATGGAAGCAGCCCAAGTGTCCACTGATTGATGAATGGATAAAGAAGATGTGGTATATATATACAATGGAATATTATTCAACCACAAAAAACAATGAAATTGGTGCCTGAGTGGCTCAGTCAGTTAAGTGTCTGTCTTCAACTCAGATCATGATCCCAGGGTCCTGGAATGGAGCTCTACATCAGGCTCCTTACTCAGCGGGGAGTCTGCTTCTCCTTCTGCCCCTCCCCCGACTTGTGTTCTCTCTCTCACACACAAATAAATAAATAAATAAAATCGATCTTAAAAAAAAAGAAATATTACCATTTGCAACAATGTGGATCAAGCTAGAGAGTATGATGCTAAGCAAAGTAAGCCAGAGAAAGACAAATACCATATGATTTCACTCATATGTGGAATTTACGAAAGAAAAGAAATGAGCAAAGGAAAAAAAAGAGAGAAATCAAGAAACAGATAGTTAATTATAGATAACAAACTCATGGTTACCAGAGGGTAGGTGGTGGGGGGATGGGTTAAATAAGTGATGGGGATTAAGGAGTACACTTGTGATGAGCATCGGGTGATGTATGGAACTATTAAATCACTATATTGTATATCTGAAACTAATATAACACTGTATGTTAACTAATGGGAATTAAAATAAAAACTTAAAGAAAAAAAGAATATAGTACACAAATACATATATAAAATATGTGTTAATTGTTTATTTTTCAGCAAGTTTTCTGTCAACAGTAGGTTATTAGTAAAGTTTTGGAGGACTTAAAAGTTATATGCATTTGTGTCCACCCAGGGACACCAAAAAACAAAGACAAAAACTTAAAAGAACCCAAACAAACAAACAAAAGTTATATGTAGATTTTTCAACTGTGTAGGGTGTTGGTGCCCCTAACTGTCATATTGTTCAAGGGTCAACTGTACAGCAAATATACCAAATTAATTCCTGCCTTAGGGTCTTTGATCTTGCTCTTCTCTTTATCTAGAATGTTTTTCATCCCAATTTTTGCAAAGCTCCTTCCCTTACTTCCTTAAGCTCTATTCCCAAATGTCACTTCCTCAGGGAAGGCTTTGCTGACCATCTACCTAAAATAGCACCCCACTGGAATTTATCAGTAACCAACCTTAAATATTTATTTGTTTATTGTCTTTCTTCCTCACTAAAATTTAAGCTTCATGATGGGCAAGGCCTATATCCGTCCTATTTACATCTCTATCACTAGTCCCTAAATAGTGCCTGGCACATATTAACACCAAATATGTATTTGGTGAGTGTATGAAACATTAAAATAAAAAATTAGCAGTAACCAGGCTCCCCTTCCACCAGAGAAAGCAGAGTGGAAAGCCAGAACTTTTATCCCTGTTCAATGGCAAGGAAGTTTATCCACTGCTATCAGTAGAGACCACATGGGGGGCAGTAACAAGGTTCCACTCCCATTCCCAGCCAAGGTGGTATCAGTGGAGTTCTAATGGGGAACCTGAATTTCCACTCTTGCCCAGCAGTAAGGAGGTGCCCCACCTCCCTCCAGGCTGTCAATGGCAGCTCAGTGGGGAACCTAGACTTTTATCCCCACTTGGAAGTAATGGGGTGATGCTCCCTCCTCTGCCATCATGATGTCAGAGGAAATCTGCTAAAATGGAAGATTTAAGGAAGATACAGATATTGTAAAAAAAAAAATCTAAAAATTTCAGGATACAATAGAAAGTCACTTATACCAAGAAACAGGAAACTATGAACTCAAATGGGAAAAAGACAATCAACAGATGTCAACATAGCAATGACATAAATGTTGGAAATGTCAGACAAGGAGTTTAAAGAGGCCATCAAAAAATATTTCACTGAGCAATTCTGAACATGCTTGAAAAAAAAATAAGTGGTCTCAGCAAAGAAACAAAAGAAATAAAGAAAAACTAAATGGAAATTTTAGAACTGAAAAATACAAGTAAAATAAAAAACTCAATAGATGGGCTCCACAGCAGAGTGGAGGGAGGTGGGAGAGGTAAAATCAGTAAACTGGAATATAGAACAATAGAAATTGTCCAATTTGAACAAAAGACAAAAAATAGTCTGAGAAAATGAGAAAAACCTCATGGACCATGTGGAACTACAATATAAGATCTAACACTCATGGGGCATCTGGGTGGCTAAGTCGGTTAAGGATCTGACTCTTGGTTTCAGCTCAGGTCATGATCTCAGGATATGAGATTGAGCCCTGTGTCTGGCTCTGCAATCTGTGGGGAGTCTGCTTGAGATTATCTCCCTCTCCCTTTGCCCCTCCCCCTACTCTCTGTCTCTCTGTCTCCCTCTTTCTCAAATAAGTAAATAAATAAATCTTAAAAAAAAAAAACCCACCCAAACAAACAGGATCAACATTCATGTCACCAAAGTCCCAGAGAGCAATGAGAAAGAGGATGGGACTGAAAATGAATTTCTTTTTTAAAAATTAATTAATTAATTAGAGAAAGAGAGAGAGAGAGAGAGAGAGAGCGCACAAGTAAGCATAGCAGCAGAGGGAGAAGCAGGCTCCCTGCTGAGCACAGAGCCTGAGATGGGGCTTGAATCTAGAACTCTGGGATAATGACCTGAGCTGAAGGCAGATGCTCAAATGACGGAGCCACCCAGGTGCCCCTGAAAAAGAATTTCAAGAAATAATGGCTAAAGATTTCCCAGATTTGGCAAAAGATATAAACCTACAGATTCAAGAATCTGACTGAACTCCAAACTGGATAAATCTAAAGAAATCCACACCAAGTCCTATCATAATCAAATTCCTAAAAATAAAAAATTTTAAAAAACGGGGGAAAAACTATAAAAACAATTCTGGAAAGCAGCAAAAACAGAAACGAAGTCTATAAGGGAAAGATAATTCAAATGACTGGTTTTCTCATCAAAAACCATGGAGGCCAGAAGTATGGTAAGATATTTTTCAGGTGGTGTAAGAAAGTAACTGTCAACACAAAATTCTAGGTCTATGAAAATATTTCTCAGGAATGAAGGGGAAATAAAGATATTCTCAAAGGAAGGAAAATTAAGGGAATCTGTTGCCACCAGACCTACACTAACAGAATAGCTAAAGGAAGTTTTTGCAATGGGAGAGTAATAATAAAAGAAGGAATCTTGGAACATCAGGAAGAAAGAAAATGGAAAGAGTAAAAATATGAATAAACATAAACATACTAGGGTTTTCCCCTCCTCTTCAGTTTTTTAAATTATGTTTAATGATTGAACCAGAAATGGTAACACTGATGTAGTTGTAATGTATGTAGAGGAAATACTTAAGGCAATTATATTATAAATGGGAGAGGGGAAAGGACTTAGAGGTAGGTAAGTTTTCTAAACTTCGTTCTAACTGGTAAAATGTTGATACTAGCAGACTGTGGTAAGTTAGGCACATATAATATATATCCAGAGACAGCACTAAAAAGCCTACACAGAGAGATACAAACAAAACCACTAAGGATGAATCAAAATGAAATTTGAACAGAGGTATAAGTTACCAACAATAAAGGATGAAGAAGAAAACATAGAAGGAACAAAGGGAACAAAGAGAAAACAAAACATAAAGGGGTGCCTAGGTGGCTCAGTTAAGCAGCTGCCTTTGGCTCAGGTCATGATCCCAGGGTCCTGGGATTGAGCCCCACATTGGGCTCCCTGCTCAGTGGAGAGCCTGCTTCTCCCTTTCCCTCTGCCTGCTGCTCTGCCTACTTGTGCTCTCTCTGTATCTCTCTAATAAATAAATAAAATCTTTAAAAAAAAAACATAAAATGGCAGATTTAGTCCCTAACATATCAAAACTACATTGAGTGTAAATGATCTAAATACATTAGTTAAAAGACAAAGATTGGCAAGGTGGCTAAAAAAGTGATCTGACCATATGCTGTTTCTAAGAAGCTCATTTCAAATATGATAATAGCACATTGAAAATAAAAGGATCGAAAATACATGCCATGCAAACATTAATCAAAAGAAAGCAGGAGTGGCTATATTCATATCAGATAGAGTAGACTTCAGAGCAAAGAAAATTACCATGGACAGAAAGGGACATTACATAATGGTGAAAGGGTCAATCTACCAAGAAGATATAGCAACCCGAAATGTATATGTGCCAAACAACAGAGCTTCAGAATACATGAAGCAGAAACCAATAGCATTATAAGGAGAAATAGGTTCACAATTAGAACTGGAGACTTCAACATCCCTCTCTCAGCAACTGATAATAGAATAAGACAGAAAATGACAAAGGATACAGAAGAACTCTACAATGCTACCAGCCAATAGGATTTAATCAACACTGATAGAATATTCCATGAAATGACAACAGAATACACCTTCTTTTCTAGCACTCACAGAACATATATCAAAATAGACCATATACTGGGCCATAAAAAACCCCAACAGCCGAACAAAATTGAAATTATAAAGCACATGTTTTCTGACTACAGTGGTATCAAAGTAGAAATAAAAAACTTCCTGAAAAAGAAATCTCCAGGCCTAGATGGTCTCACTGGAGAATTCTACTAGAAAGAAGAATTAACACCAATTCTCCTCTATCTCTTGCAGAAGAGAACACTCACAAACTCACTTTACAAGGCATTATTGGCCTGATACTGAAAGCAAATGATGACAGTACAAAAAAGAAAACTGTAGGCTAATATCCCTCATGAATATAGATGCAAAATCCTCAAGAAAATATTAGCAAATAGAATTGAGCAATGTAGATAATAACTGTACACCATGGCCAAATGGGGTTTATTCTAGATATACAAAGCTGGCTCAAAGTTTGAAAATCAATCAAGCTAACATACCATATTAAAAGGCTAAAGAAGAAAAATTACATACACATTACTATTAGTATCAAATGATGCAGAAGCAGCATTTAACAAAATTTAACACTCATTCATAACAAAAACTCTCATAAAATTAGGAATATAAAGGAGTACTGCTTCAACTTGATAAGGAAGATCTACAAAAACCTACAGCTAACATCATTTATTATGGTGAAATACTGAGTGTTTTTCCTTTAAGTTCTGGAATAAGGCAAGGATGTCTTCTCTAACCATTCTTATTTAATATAATATTGGAAGTCTAAGCCAGTGCAATAAAGTAAGAAAAGGAAACAAAAAGCATACGGATCAGAAAGGAAAAAAACAAAACTGTCTCTATTTGTAGATGAGTGGTGATCTATGTAGAAAATCTTAAGGAATCTGTAAGAAAACAGAATTAATAAATGAGTTCAGCAAGGTCACAGGATATAAGTGCAATATACAAAAACTGTATTTCTATACAGTAACAATTTCCACATGGGAACCAAAATGAAAAAAACAATAACTCAAAGAAAAACTTAGGTACAAAACTTGTTTAGGATCTGTATGCTGAAAATTACAAAACGCTGAAGAAGGAAATAAAAAAAGTCCTGAATAAATGGAGAGACAAACCATGTTCATGGGTTGGAAGACTCAATACAATAAAGATGTCAGTTCTTCCCAAACTGATAACCAGGTTTAACATAATTCCTAACAAAATCACATTAAGGTATTTTGTAGATATAGACAAGATTATTCTAAAACTTATATGGAAAGCAAAGGAACTGGTATAAGCTAAAAACAATTTTGAAAAAGAAGAGGAATCACTCTACCTGATTTAAGGTTTTTTTATATAGCTATAGTAATCAAGACTGTGAGGAGGAATAATCACATAGCTCAATGGAGCAGAAGAGAAAACTCGGAAAGACTGTTGTCTTGGAGTAAAGGAAGGTTTTGGAAAGGAATGTGGTCCTAGGGAGCTCTCTGGACTTCACACCCTTCTACTAGACAAAAGAGGCTTTACAGCATGAGTCAAAGGAAAATCTGCTCTCTTGAGTGGAAGCTGGAAGCACTTAAGAATTATTAGAGGTACTTAAGAAAGGAAACAGCACCTGAGACGTAAAATTCTCACTCTCCAGTCCCTATCTTTCTAGCTGTGTGCAGGTGCAGTGACCAGGTTTTGTAAACCAAAAATTAGGAAATAAGTTCTGATAAAATGATAGCAATAATAATAATTAAAAGCTCAAACATGTGGGGGCACCTGGGTGGTTCAGTTGGTTGAGCATCTGACTCTTGCTTTCAGCTCAGTTCTTGGGGATTGAGCCCCACATTGGGCTGCATGCTCAGTAAGAGTCTGCTTGAGATTCTCTCTCCCTCTCCCTACCCATCCTGCTTGTGCTCTCTCTCTAAAATAAAAAATGGGGGCGCCTGGGTGGCTCAGTGGGTTGAACCGCTGCCTTCGGCTCAGGTCATGATCTCAGCGTCCTGGGATCGAGTCCCGCATCGGGTTCTCTGCTCGGCAGAGATCCTGCTTCCCTCTCTCTCTCTCTGCCTGCCTCTCCGTCTACTTGTGATCTCTCTCTGTCAAATAAATAAATAAAATCTTTAAAAAAAAATTCTTAAAATAAAAAATGAATAAATCTTAAAAAAAATAAAACCTCAAACACATATTACTTTTTTCTGAATAACAAAGCAACACATATTCATGGTAGAAATTTTGAAAAATACAGAAAAACAAGAAAGAACAAGTTAAAAAAATACTCATAATCCCAGTTCTACCACCAAAGTAACTACTGTTAGTACTTTTGTTGTATTTCCTTCTGGCGTTTCTCTGTATATATCCACACACTCACTCATACACACATTATATCTACAAAATTGAGACTATATGGTATTAAATCATTTTGTATCCTGTTATTTCTCACTTAATATTATTATCATGGCAATAATTTGTGGCATCCAATTACTTTTAAAATTTTCTTTTTAATTGGCTGCAACAACTCTTCCATGTAGATGTATTTGAGACAATGTATCATCATACCTCTAATTCAACATATCAAAACAGAACACATCAAGTATATGTTTCTGTAAAACTATCCCCCTCCTCCAATGGCTCCCCATCCCAGTTGGTATCCAGGCTGGAAAGCTCAGAATCATCTTTACTTCTTCTTTTCTTTTTGATCCCCTATACATGACCCATTTCTAAGTGTTCTTGATACTCTCTTCCAAACAACTCTCAGCCATTTGGGAGGAATAGGATAGGGAATATCTTAATATCACTGTTCTGGTCCAGGCTCTTTCAGGCTCAATCTTGGAATACCACCATGATTTATCCAAATATCATTGCATCATGTTATGTCCTAATTCCAGAACCTAGAATGGCTGTCACTTTATTGTATCCAATATGGACTACTCAGCCTGAAATTCAGGGGAACTTGCAATCTGCCCCTGGCACTCACCTGAGTTTCCCTAGCTTATGAGCACTTCTGCATTCTTATCAATTTAAATCCTCCAAACCTAGCAGAGTTGCGCAGCGGAAGCGTGCTGGGCCCATAAATCCTCCAAACCTTTTGAAAGCAGTCTCCCTAAGGTCTTATTCCCCCACTTCTACATAGTATCAGCCTTATTATATCCTCATCTGTCTAAGAGGGTTAATTTTGTCTCCTTCCCTAGACTTCTCAGCTGTTTATTAAAGGCAGAGGCCATATTTTAAACTTCTCTTACACCTCTCATGGCACTAAGAACATGGGAGGCTCCAAAAACTAATCATTGATTGATTTAATGGGGCTCTGAAGTGGAGACATAACCATACTTCTTAAAATTAACCTGGTTCGCAACCTCACTTTGGGAGACATTGCAGGGTGCAAAGGGTTTACTAGGGGCAATCGAAAAAAGCAGACAGGGGATGGTGAGTAGATTTGACTGACCAATACTGTTATAAAGCAGAGGGTACCAGGTCTGGATTCAAATCCTGAGGGCACCACTTACCTGCTACATTGGGCATGGTACACCATGTCTTTGGACACCAGTTTCCTACCTTATGAGGTAATTGTGAGGATTAAATGAGATCACATATGTAAAGAACCCAGCATATGGTACAGTACAGTTGGCTTTCAATAATAGTAGTTCCCACTTCCTGGATTTATGTAGGTATTTGGTGTCTTATAAGTAATCTACTGAGGGTTTTCATGGTTTGTTAAAAGCTGTTGTCTAGGGATGCCTGGGTGGCTCAGTCAGTTAAGTGGCTGCCTTCGGCTCAGGTCATGATCCCAGTGTCCTGGGTTCAAGTCCCACATCGGGCTCCTTGTTCTGAGGGGAGCCCGCTTCTCCCTCTGCCTCTGCCTGCCACTCTGCCTGCCTGTACTCTCTCTAGCTCTCTGACAAATAAATAAAATCTTAAAAAAAAAAGCTATTGTCTAGGGGTGCCTGGGTGGCTCAGTTGGTTGGGTGTCTGCCTTCGGCTCAGATCATGATCCCAGACTCCTGGGATTGAGCCCCACATTGGGCTTCCTGCTTGGTGGGAAGTCTGCTTCTCCCTCTGCTTCTCACCCGGCTGTGTTCTCTCTCTTTCTCAAATAAATAAATAAAATCTTTTAAAACAATAAAAGCTGTTGTCTAAGTTACTGTGACCTTGGGGAGCAGTCTTCATTTTTATTTTAGAATTTATAAGTTTTTCAGCCAGACACTTTTAAAAAGAGTTTATTTATTTATTTGACAGAGGGAGAGAGCAAGCACAAGCGGCGGTAGTGGCAGAGGGAGAGGGAGTAGGCTCCCCTTTGAGCAGGGAGCCCAATGTGGAGATTAATCCCAGGACCCTGGGATTATGACCTGAGCTGAAGGCAGATGCTTAACCAACTGAGTCACCCAGGTGCCCCTCAGCATGACATTTTTACAACTTCTCTTCCTGTTGAACAATGACAACAACAACAAGCCTTTCCAATTCTTTTACTCTTTAGTGAAACAAGATAGGAACCTGGTCAATGGGGAAGCCAGGCTGGTAGTAGGCTCTTGGAAAGAACCACAGTGGACTGGAGAAGAATAAAAGGACAGGGGATGGCTAGAGGAGATAAGGAATGGACATCACAGAGATCCTCCCCTGAAGTAATGCAAATTGGCTCGGTATTCTCTACGATCCTGCTCCAAATCCTTCTAAGAAGCCCTAAAGCAGATGGTCAGTCTGTCTTGGGACCAACTCTGCCTTTCAACTTATCCTATGGCTTCTCAGGAAACAAGAGAAGGTATAGAAGCAAGTTCAATTTCCATAGTGTAGAGTCCCACCAGGCAGGAGTGCTTCTTCAAGCTTGGAGCTTCAGCAGGCCTTGGACATGTCCAGACCCGATGTCCTAATTGCTAGTCCTTAGAAGAATGTCAATCCCAGACTTCAAATTGCCCAAGGAGGGGCAGCTTACACTCAGCACAATGGTGTTCCTGAGAATATTACCAATAGATGTGCAAAGGGACTCATCTTGGGGCCATGGAACTGTAAATAGCAGAGTGGAGCTGGTAAACACCACACACTTCAGGTAGCAGGAGCTGGATGGGTTAGCTTCTTCCACCTTTTGTCCTCTTTTACTTCTCTACTCAGCTCAAAATGGAGTAGAAAGGTTCAATGATCGTATGGTTGGGTGATGGGAGCATGGCAGGGGTAGGTGTTAGAGAATGTTAAGAGGCCTGGGTCAGAGGCCAGGACTGCCAAGTGTTGCTCATGGCTATCTTCCTCCCATTTCCAAAGAGACATCTGATTTTAGGTGCTTTGGGTCAGCCACGTGGAAGGAGCTGGATATGCAGTGAAGGGTGGGAAGAGTTTACCAGGGGCAATTGGGAAAAGGGGGGGGAGTTAAAAATGGGATTGAAAAAATGAGGTATGACAAATATACCTGACAGGGCAACACTGCAAAGAGAAGAGGGGGGCTGGAAAGGACAAACAGCCTGACTCCAAAGCCCCAGTTCAGAAAGACTAGGGTTCAAGTGTGTGCTCTACCACCTATTAGCACTGTGTGTAGCACATAGTAGGTGTTTAGTAATTGCTTGCTGAATGAATGAACAAATGTGACATTGGCCAAGTCACTTATCTTCTCTGAGCCTCAGTTTCCTCATCTGTAAAATAAATAGTAGCTATTGTTCTTATTATTTCACTTCTGTTGTCTCTTCCCTATACCCACATCAGTTGGCTAGTCCATCTGCCCAACCCTGCACTGTATGAGATGCCAATTCATCCTCCTTCATCAAGGGTCAGAAAAGGCAGATGTTTATAAGGCCTTCTCTTACCTCTTATGTCCTCCCCCTCCTCTTCCTTCTTACCTCTTGGCCCTATCTGTCTCCTTTTCTATTCCAGGCAAACTTAGGGTACAGTCTGGGAACTCACAGCAAGTGAGTTATAACCTTCAATTACAATGCCAACACATACTTGTGCATGCACAACTCACCCTTCCTCTGCACTCAGCCACAGAAGGTTGCATCTGGGTTGCAACAAGAAGCTTTTGTCCCCCTAGGGACCTTTACTCAATTCAAATGTCATCAGTACTAGGGACTAGAAAAACTCTACCCCTGTTTCCTCACACAGAGCCAGGCAGGCTTGGGGAGCTAGCCATCCCTGGGGATTGATCACATCAGCACTGTTCCAACTCTGGAAAGTTCAGTGTGAGCCAGCTCTTCTGGAGTACATCAACCAGAGGAAAGGCAAACAAGTCTAAGCACATGAAGATGGTGTGAGGATGATTTTACAGTAGTGGGCATGAGCTAAGCTGAACGATCCACACTTCCTTGTGAGCACGGACACATATCTTCGAGATTCACTGGCACTAGAAGAGCACTTTGTTAGAGCAATACATAGCTTTTTCCTGTATAAAGCTAACAGCTTGAATTGACTCTCCAAGGTTTTTTGTCTTTTTTTCCCTCTTGGAAAGACTAATGGGCAGTAAAGATGGGATAAGGTGAGGTCTAAATTTGCCTTTCCCTCCAGTCAACCTGTGGCACATGGAACGTATCTCTATAAGATGAACTTCCCCAGGTTTGATCTTCAGTAGGTTAAAAAATCCCATCTTTTGTGCTTCTAGGGGAATGTGATGAGAAAGAGAAAAAAACCCAAGCTCAAGGCTGAACAAATTCAACTGAGCCATACTGGCTAAACTCCCTCCCGTAGAGTGGAGCTTAATCCATCCACTCTATCATGGCCATTCCATCTTCCCAAATCAATCCATGCCTCCCCCCTCCTTTGTTTTTAATATGGGGGAAGGAGGCCAAGAGACACTGTGAGAAATGGCCAGCCTCACTGAGGTTTTAATATGCAAGAACAAATGACAAGTCATGTAGGCAGGTTCAGGAAAATCTTTCAGAATGTAGAAAATTCAGCAGCTTTTCCACACTGACCATTGTCATGGCAACGCACTATCTGATGGCAGCATGCGTCACCAGGCTGGAGGGGCACGGTCTCAGTATAGCAGGTTAGCCTGGCCATTTTTAGCAACATTTGGACTTCTTTCTAGCCTCATTTCTTCTTGGTTTAGCTGAATTTCTTTCTGGTTCTGGACTTGTGAGCTCTGTTCATTTGCATGGCTAGAACACAAGACTTTGTCAATATGAAGGAGATGGCTAAATGGAAAATCTGATGATTCCTAGTATTCTATAGCCAGTCTACTTGCTGTCTGCCCTCCCTGGCTCCTCCCCACCCACTCTCAGCCATTTAATTTCTTTTCTTCTCATCAGTTCTTTCCTCTACACAGTATTACCTTCCTCCACCCCCGCCCCAACAACTGTGACTCATCTACCAACCCCTGCACTCTCATCATATTCCTTTTATTGTTTTTCTATTTTCTCATTTTTAACATACAGCATCCTAGGATCTTAGGATTAGAAGGAACCTTAATAACCTAGTACAATTGCCCTCCCCCAATGCAGGAACATGTCTATGATATGACAGTCAATTGACTATCTAGCCTCTACTTGCAAGTCTCCAGGAACAGAGTCCTCATTCCTTTTGGGCAGCCTGCTCCAGTTTGGGTAGCTCAAAATGTTAGAAAATTCCTCCTCCTACTGAATATAAATTCTCCTTTTTTATAATATTTACCCATGAGTCCTAGTTCTGTGCCCTGTGACCACATAAACTCTGCAACAGCCTCTCAGAGATATGAAGTAAAGACCACATCTCCCTGAGTCTTCTTTTCTCCAAAAGCCCCAGCTCCTCCAACCAGACCTCTTGGAACCTGGTCTACAGTCTTTTCTCCCTCCTGACTGACCAGTAGCATGCTCCTGTTTGCCTAGAGCCCTTTTAAAGTGAGGATGATACTACATCAGTATGGCTGGAGGCCAACTTGTCCTGGAGACTCACACCAATGTCCCCATTGACTAAAATCCCTAGCTCTTTCAGACAAAATGCTGCTGAGTCATAACTTCCCATCTTGTGTGTGTCCAGTCGCTTCTGAGGACCCATTTCCTGGTCCTTACATTTTCTCTCAGCTTAACGTCTCTGTACTGCTATCAGAATATTGTTTTAACCTGTCAGGATCTTCTAAAAACCTTGACTTACATGTAACTTACACGTCCTCTAAGATTTTTGATGATCCCCCCCCCCGCCATCGCCAACCCTCAAACTGATCTTTTATCTCAGGTCTTTTAAAAATGTATTCCTCTTTTGGGTTTCTTACCTTTCCTAGTTCTCTTCCCTTTGAATTACCTTCCTTATGTCTTCTCTCACTTGTCATTTCCATTTCCTCAATAGCAAGATGTCACCGCTCTGGAGATATGTGTCTGGGTATGTGTGCAGGAAAGCATGAGGGCATACAGATATCTGCACATACGGAGGTGTGAGCAAGAACCTGCAGAGGCTTGTTTAGTTTATCTGTTTCTATTGCTTTGTCTGTACTCTACCAGGATTTAGAGCCTGGATCGGGGGTGGGGGGAGGGGATGGTAAGGTTGAAGGAAGAGGGGTAAGTAAGAAAAGTTGGTTCAGGATCAGTCCCAAAGGAAACAGGGAAGGTGTCCTGGGTCTGTGAGGGGCAGGAGGAAATTAGGGTGGGAGCACTAGTGTTAATCAGGGCTGCAGGAGAGTGAGAAGGACTGGCAAAGGGCGAGGAATAGAAAGAGTTGAAAGGACTTAAAGACTGTACAAGGGGGGAGGATTTGGTTAGAAAGTGAGGATTTGTGGGGTTGGTATCCACCATGACTCCAGAGGGAGGTAGCTTGAAACTATAGGGTCAGGAGAAGGATGAGAGCTATGGGACACCTCACAGAGACAATAAGCCTTGCTGTGAGCATAGCCTTATAGGTCTATGACTTGTGAGCTTAGGGAATTTTCTCTGCCCAAAGGAGCCTGGGACGTGGAGTCCCTGCCTAAGGACTTGGCTGTTTTCACAGGCTGGACTCTACTAGAGGTTAGGGCCTTAATATAACTTTCAGCAAAGATGCCCCCCTAGGACACAGTGCCTTCCCTCAGACTAACTCTGGTACAGACTAGGCCTCCCTTTCATGCTGGTTTCTATTCCAACGAGGGAGTCAAAGGTAGGAGAATTGCTACTATCTTGGTCGTTATATGAATAAACATGGGAATTTCACTCTCCAAGATGGGCAATATGATACCCTTAGCCTCTTAATTCTACAAATAATTAGGACCCCCAAAATATGCACACATACATACAAATTCAATTAAATACGAAAATGGGTGCCAAAACAACTTTACAATAGTGTAGAGAAAGTGAACTGAGTTATGGAGCAGCAGCTGGGGCTTGGGGAGGGGCTCTACTGGAAAGCTAAGGGCAGCTTCCCCCGACAGCTAGTGGACAATGTGATCAAGATGATAATAACCCGATGGCTGCCATTTTCCTTCTGGCCAGAAGCCAGAACAGTTGTGGGCCAGCCGGAAGAAAGGGCAGGGTAGGGAGCCTTCTCCATCTCCAGTGCTCTGGGAAAAGACTGGGGAGCCTACTCTCAGGGCACCAGAATCCAGACTATCCATTGTAGGCCTATGGTCTCTCAAGGCCAGATTGGACCATGGAACTATACAGGAACACAATGTCTGCGAGACCCTCCTTTCCCCTCCCTGAAGTCTGAAGAGGCTTGAACTTCCCTCACCTTCAAGAGGGTTTTACTGTTGTTTTTTTAAAAGAAAAAGCGTTCCAGGGCACACTTGAGAACTGGTTTTTCTCTGGAGGTGCCTCCAGATAAACCTTTTGTCCCCCTGAAGGTGACATTAGCTGGCCAAATGACAATTCCAGTCAGAGTGGCCAGTGTGGAATTCCAACGACAAGCTATCAGGCCAAGAAGATGTTTCCCTTCTAAGTCAGTGAAATGGTTAGCCACTAAAGACAAATGGTATTTGGGGAAGCCCCCAGCGACAGGCCACTGCAAGCTGGGTGCAATGAGGAGGGCAGAGCTTGAGGGGTGGTGCTCACCTTTGATGTAGTTGAGGATTTGCTGGACTCGGTGGGGCTCATTGCGGTCTGGCCGGCAGCTTGGCGTGATTTCCAACACGTAATCAGGACCATATGCTGTGAAAAACTGTAAGGAAAAGGGAAAGGCCAAAAAACAAACTAAACCACAGGAAACCTCCAAAGCAAACCACATACACACAGAACAACCGAAAGAAAACCACCAGTACTGACAAGGAAAGGGAGGCCCAGGGGCGCTGGGCAGGACGATTTGGCAGGAAAGGCCCATGCCGGTGGTACCACTCCTCTTGTTCAAAAGCCCAGGGACAGGTCACTGCTACATTATTTAGCATGTTGTTCAAGGTTCTCTCTGCTCCGGCATCCACTTTTCTCTCCAGCCTTAGTTCTTACTGCACCCTCCTCTCTGGCCACACTGGCCTGCCCTGGGCTCCCCCAATCCCACCGTGCTTTGCTCTCTCCTTAGGATCTCTGCCGTCGCTCCTTGTTCGGGTTGCAAAGGCCCTGTCCTCAATTTCTGCTGCCTGTGAAAAACTTCCCCATCCTCCAGGCAGAGCTCAAATGTCACCTCCTTCACAAAGCTGTCCCTTATTTTCCACCAACCCCCAGAGTGTTCTTTTGGTACCTTAATTTTTTGGCCCATATTCAACAACGAGTGCTTGCCCGCCTGTCACACGTGGGTCACTGTGCTGGCTGCTGGGAGGACCATGAAGATGGGCAAGACCTCCTCTGGGATGCACTCGCTCCTCACAGGCGCATTCTGCCCCGGACAGAGATTTGTCAACAGTGACCTGAGCTCCCTGCACTGTCAGCTTCTGGAGGGCAGGCAGCACCTATGTCTTACTACCTCCTTGATCCTCACAGGCTAATGGCAGTTGCCTGCTAGTTTCGGTTGCCTTGAATTCCCTGACCCAGGAATGTCAAGCAAGCCTGGTTTCTCCAGTTTTTCTTTTTGTAGCAGAGTTTATTTGTTCTTTAAATTCAGGGAATCAAAATAAAGGTTTTTGGATTCTATTTCTAGCTCACTAGATGATTCCTTGTGACCTCTGGTAAGTCACAATATCTGATTCAGCTTCTCTATGAGGGCCCGCTTGGGGAAAAACACTCCACGACAAAGGGAATCATTCAATTGGGATAAGTCCTTGAATGGGAAGTATGCACAACTACTATTTCTGTTTAGTTTTAAACAGAAATAGTATTTGTGCATACTCTCTGGAGAAAGAGCATATGGTCCTTAACATTACGTGCTTTCAATAGTGATATTGTTAGGCAGTAAGTATAACAGGGGGATTCAAATTCCACGGGAAAAAAATGGTAGAGAGCACATGAAAAAAGGGATGTGGATATGGGTCGTGAATTTGATGTCATTCAGAGAAGCCCAGGGTTATTGCCACTGCCACCAAATTATCCTTGTTAAGAGTCTGGATGTATATCTGGCACCATGGGAGATGTTGTGGAAGCATCTGTAAGGGTTCTAATGGCACCTTTGTGGAATCCATGGGAGTCATTTGATGGGTAGATGGCTTTTGCACATCCACAATGGAAAGCTACACATTTAGTTAAAAGTAAAATGCCCAAGACTGTCCCAGTGCTTATTATATTGCCTTTTTTTTTTAAAGATTTTATTTATTTATTTGTTAGAAAGAGAGAGAGAGAGAGGGAGCGAGCATGAGCACAGGCAGACAGAGTGGTAGGTAGAGGCAGAGGGAGAAGCAGGCTCCCCGCTGAGCAAGGAGCCCGATGTGGGACTCGATCCCAGGACGCTGGGATCATGACCTGAGCCGAAGGCAGCCGCTTAACCAACTGAGCCACCCAGGCGTCCCTATATTGCCTTTTTAAAAAAATGGACTGAAATAGAAAGGAAAGGGGGGCCTTGTTCCTTCCTGCTGGAATCATTTACTCTCTGATGCCTGGAGCCCTGAGTCCTGGAGACAGAAGAAGGCTTGAGCGGAGCTCATCTTCACCAAACCAATATATGGAAGAGACACAAGAGGGGTTACCCGGGGGGATACACCCAGAAACTGACCCCCCAGTATGATCAAAGAAACTTGACGGGTTTGTCAAGTTTTAGATAAGGAGGGCCCCTCAGTCCAAGTTCAAGGATCTCATGGGCTTGGCTCTGGAAGAGAAGGCTTCAAACAGGTGTTGCACTCTCTTCTTAGGCGACCTCTTTCCTCCAGAGGGTGTCAAGTAGCACACTCATTCCACAGGTATGAAAAGATGGGTTTAGAGAGAGCGATAGAAGAAAGGCAGCTGCAATTGCCTTTAGTGCTTTGATGCTGGGAGTTTGGGTCCTCTCCCAGAGTGGCCACTTAAGTGACCACTGCTGGGACCCAAACTCCCAGCATCAAAGCACTATAAAAATCAGAGGCAGGGTGCCTCACTGAGATACAGAAAGAGAGAATGTTCTGCCTCCATCTCTGGAGGCAGAGGCTCACCGCTGATCCTCTGTCAGCAAGACAGGTTGTGAGCTGTCTATTCAGGGCTGAGCATTTGAAACAATACGTCTACACTGTGAATGCCTACAGTGTGATTACCCATACCCTTCTGCTTTAGTTCCTTCTTTGACCAAGAGCGCGCAAGGTTGCAAGATGGACAGCTGGGGCCAGAACAGATTCCTATGTAACAGAACTCAGTTTGACTGGGATTGAGCCTCTCAATCTGGCTGCATTAGTACCTGGCTTTAACTGACCTATGAATAACCCCTTCCTTGCTGAGGCAGGCCGGCTGCTGCTAATAACCAAGTCTGGGTTCCTAAACATCTCTCCACCTTGGCCAATGAAAGAGTATTCCCAGGTCCTGCTTATTTGCACTGTTCTTAGGCTAGGGGACACTCATGATTCAAGAAGGTCCCTGTTTTGTGATCCAGTTCGACATGGCAGCTGGCTGGTCCTAGCCTTGGGAGGCTCTGTTTGAGGCTGAGGGAAGTGACAGGCACCCAGAAGTTAGAGGCTTATACCTAAGGCAAAGGTGTTGCCCTATTCCCCGCTCTGTCTCCCTCATGGCAATTCTCTGTTTCTGTGTTATATTATGCTTTTATTTTGGCACTTGTTAGCGCTTTTCTACTAGACTATGAACTCTGCAGAGGCAGAAACTTCTGTCACATTCTTTGTTGAATTGAAGTCAAGTCATCAAAGGTTCTCCTTAAACCTTTATTTTAAAGTTACGTTGAATGAAATTCATTCACAAAAGATCTAGCTGGCTGTTCAGTTAATTCTGTGGAATAATGCAAAGAGCCAACTCATAGCATTAACAGCTTTTCTGGACTCTTGAGGCAGCATGATGAGGTGGAAAGAGCCCTGGCTTTAGAGTCAGACAGAGCTGGATGTTCTGTCAGGATTTAGTCATGTGCCTCAGGTGTGCTGCTTAATCTCTCTTTTGTCATTGCTACCAGAGGGCTGAGCAGAAATGCCGACCTGGCTGGGTTGTTAGAGATAACATGAACAAAAGGGCCTAGCACAGGGCCCAGACCATAGTAGGCCTTCAGTAAATGTGAACTCCCTCTTCCAGAGGCAAGAGGCCCTTGCCTAACTGAGGTGCCTCACCCATACCCAGGGGGATGTTGGGCCAAGTACTTGGGGTGGCTATGCAGAAAGAAGAACATATTCCTCCTGCTAGACAAAGCCCAGCTGCCCCAGTGTCCTCTTTACTGGCCTAAACCATTAGCTCTGCGTAGGGCCTGTGGAGAAACTGACTCCTCTCACAGTTTCCTGCCCTATGCTCCTGCCACTTGTTACTGGAGAGGCTGGAAAGGAAATCTGATCACATAAGGCAAAGGAGATATTGGGGTGGAGGGATTTGGCCAGCACTAGAAATAGCTTGAGGCCCCACCCTGAAACTGCCTTGCAGCCCTGAAGAGGAAAGGAAATGGGCAAGCAGCAATCCCATTCCCAGACAGGTGGAGCAGGGATGAAAGAGGCCAGCTGGCCTTTTAGTCAAAACGCTGGCTTTGATCTAAGCAAAGGAAGGAGGGAGGTGCTAACCCTTCTCCACCCCTTCCCCTTTTCCCTCAGCACTCCTTTTGCTTTCTGAGTTTCAGTTGATACATTTTTGAGGGGAACATAGTAGCGGAAAGGAGGCAAATGGAGAATCCGAAGTGGGGTTGAGGGATGGGAACTGAAGGTAATGGCGACTTTAGGGTAGTTGGTCCTTTCTTGACTCAAGAGTCAATGAATAAAGAAATGAAATAGCTCAGTTCTCATTCAGGTCAGCCCAGCTCAAGGCCCTTTTCTTGGTCACTCCTTTCCAGCTCTTGCTCACACAACGCGAACAGTGTACACTTAGATATTTGGCCAAGAAGATATTCAGAAGAAGTCTTAGATTTGCTTTTATTCCTTCATAGTCCAATTTGGTCACGGGAGACCAAACCTGGAGCTACCAATCCTTTTATCCTTCTTCCTTCAATGTTTATTGAGTGCCTACTATGTGCCTGCCAAAGTAAGTTCATGAGTTACAAAGACAGTAAGATGTGTTTAGAAGGAAGAATTACTACAAAACAGTGTGATGACAGGTATAACAATAATACCAAAGATAAAAGTAATAAAAACATTTATTAAAGGCTTATATGTGTCAGGCACCTAAAGTATCTCAGCACTTTTTATGGGTTGACTAACTTAGTCCTCATAACCAACCCATATGGAGGTACTAGAATTATTTCCATTTTAAGATGAAGATCTGAAGTGTAGAGTAGTCAGATAACTTGACCGAGATCACACAGCATGTGTAGTGCTGAGATTCGAACCCAGGTCATTCTGGAGATCAGCACTACTTATAGGAACCTCTAGATTATCTCAGAAAAAGTTATGTGTGTGTGTGTGTGTGTGTGTGTGTGTGTGAGGGTGGTCTGCAAATAGGGTATGACGGCTGGGAGGGAGGCATTCCCAAGAGAGCCTTGGGTAAAGGCAGTGAGTGTGGAACAGAACTGTACATTTTAGGCACTGAAATTAATTTGATATAGCTCAAGGGTAGGGCATAAGGAGAATTAGGACATGAGGCTGGGGAGGCAGGCATGAGTTTCCCAGTGGGTGCTGCCCGCTGCCCACACTCAGGCATTTGGCCTTATTCCAGACTGGAAGGTTCATGAGGGCAGAACATTGTTTTACTTCCTGCTGTTTTGCCAGTTCCCAAAACAGTGCTTGCATCTAGTAGTTGGTAAATAACTATTTGTGGGAAAAGGAAATGAAAACTTGGGGGAGCTTATAAATGAGGGAATGGATAGGTCAGCTGTGTCCTTTAGAAGACTCACTGGCTACAGTGTGGAGAATGGAACAGCATTTGAGGGCAGGAATGCAAGGAGGGAGTCCAGTAAGAAGGCTGGTGCTAGAGCCATGATGAGTGGTATCTGGGTCGGAACCATAACAGTTGTGGGAGGAATGGAGAGATTGAAAAACTGAAATGATAGCATTAATAAGACTAAACAATGAATTGGGTGTGGAAAGTAAGGAAGGAGAGAAAGCCAAGGATGTTGGACCATTTAGGAGACGCATTAACGAGATGAGGAGTACAGGCAGAGGACAAGGGCTAGTGGCAAGGTGTACGTGTGTGTGGGGAGCTCAGCAGGTAGCATTTTGAGGGTCAGGATCCTAATGATATGGTGCTCTGGAATTTAGGAGAGAGGTTGGGCCTACAATATAGGATATGTGTTAGAGATTTCGGAGTTGTCAGTGACATTAAAGAATTGGAAGAGAATTGTCAGGGAACTGTCTTGGCTGGCAGGGGAGGCTTACTACAGAGTGAGAAGGGAAGAGAGGCAAGGAAAGAATCATGGGGAACAGCCAATACTTCAGAGGTGGACAGAGGGAGTGGAAACAATCCTGGCGACAATCTGAGATACCACAGAGAGTTTAAGTAAAAAGAGGGCAGTCTTCTGATTTGTCCACGGGAAGGAGAGCTTTGCTGTAGCCAAGTCAGTGGAAGGTGTGGACAAAGACTGGAAAGTCAGAACGGGAGGAAGTGGAGATGAGAATGATGGTACAAATACACTTTTTATTTTAAGAGTTTGACATAGGGGTGGGGTTGAGGTAGGGTGGGTGATTTAAGATGGGAGGGTCTTACATATATTTATAGGCTGAGGATAAGGACCCTAGAATGTTTGTCTTTTCTGGCTCCAGAGCTCCACAAAGGAAGAGTACTGTTTTATTCATATTTATTGTACCTTCAGCTCCTAGAATGGGGCCTGGAAAATAATAGGTGCTCAATTCATGTTTCTTTTTTCTTTTTTAAAGATTTTATTTATTTAACAGAGACACAGAGAGAGAGGGAACACAAGCAGGGGGAGTGGGAGGGAGAAGCAGGCTTCCCGCTAAGCAGGGAGCCCGACCCGGGGCTCCATCCCAGGACCCTGGGATCATGACCAGAGCTGAAGACAGACACTTAACGACTAAGCCACCTTGGCACTCCTCAATTCATGTTTCTTGAATGAAGGAAATGAAATGTGTTTGGGATTCTGAGAAGATTCGCATCCAGTAGAGAGAATTAGGGTCTTGAAAGACAGGGTGATTGCAAACAGGCAGGAACGGGGTAGGGTGGGAGGTAGTCAGTGGAGGCAAGAGAATGCTGGACAAATCTGGGGACCAGCGAGTATTATAAAGTTAGGTAAAGTTGGTAAAGGAGAGCATGGGAGGCCTGAATCCCAGGTTGAGGAGACAAAACTTGCTGTGACAGGCACTGGGACAGCCTCGATTAGATCTATGCCTTAGGAAACGTGGGAGCAAACGTAGAAAGGCTGGGTGACCAGTGTGGAGGCTTTTGCAATAGTTCAAGGGGGAGATAACGAGAGCCTGAACAAGGGTGATTGCTGTGGAGATGGAAAGAAGGGGAAAGAGACATTGTAAAGGTAGACTCACCAGGACTTTGGTAAGTGACTGGCTGGAGACGAAAGGAGAGAAGAGAAGGGAGAAGTCAAAGTTGACTCCTAGGCTTTAAGTCTGGCAAAGCGGGAGAATTCCTGTGCCCCTGACAGAGCTAGGGTAAATTAGCAGGAAGAGCTAGTATGGCTAAGGGAAGGTGATGGGATTGGGTTTAGTGGGGTCTGAGATGGCAGGAGGGAATCTGGGTCACTGTGTCTAGCAGGCAGCTGAAGATGTGATGATGGTGAATGGAAGAGAGGTCATGGCTGAAGACTAAGGTGGTAAGGGGATAAAAAGATCCAGGGAATAGGCAGAAAAAGAGCAGCTAGAGAAGAAGAAAGGGAACAGCAGAGTGAAATCTCACAGTCTTAGGGATTCAGCATGAGGAAGATGTTTAAAGGAATACATTTGCCATGCTGGCAATGTGCTTCTGTGGCTGAGAATTCCTCTCTCCTAGTCAGTAGGGGAATATAGTGATACTGCTTCTAGACAGCCCTCTTTTTATTACTCCAAGTAGCTCTCAATTTTTTTTTTATTGTTAACTCAAGGTTTGCCTTTCTCTAAAAATTAGACTTGATTCCACCAGGGTAAGCCCAAGGTCGGTGCCAATCCCTCTTACAGAACCCTGAGGCTTTACTTTGCTTTCAGTTGGGGAGGCTGGCTGGTTAGGTTGGCCCTAACCAGGAAGTGCATTTCTTGTCCTGAATTACTCTGTGAACAGAACTCATCACAACCAGAATAACATAGCACCAGCGCTTTGAACCATAATATGGTCTTGCATGATGCTTCTCAGTCTTTCCTATGTCACCAATTATTCCATCAAAGAACCTTGGCCCAACCATGATGGAAACAAAAAAGCTCTCCTTTCCCCAGAAAAAAACATTTCTGTTTACAGGAAGTTCAGTTATTATAGATATCACTTATGGTACATTTTACGAACACAAAATTGTGGTGGTATTATTATGAGTAAATTTTATTGCCCTGGCTTGATAACACAAAGACACAAAAATAATAACCCCATCAGTTGTTGGACTGAACTGGCAGGAAGCAACACATCAAAAGCAATTGCTTGTAGGCAGGGAAATGGGGAAGTAGGATTGTCCAGAGTATGACCAAGAGAGGTCGGGAAGATACAGCTATTGGAGATAAGATGTTACCATGGCGGACGTGAGGATGGAAACCAAGCATCCCATCTAGACCACATCTGTCCCACTTATAGTACTCATCTCATCCCTTGAAAACAGAGTCAGTTCTTTTTTTTTAAGATTTTATTTATTTATTTGACAGAGAGAGATCACAAGTAGGCAGAGAGGCAGGCAGAGACAGAGAGAGGGGGAAGCAGGCTCCCTGCTGAGCAGAGAGCCTGATGTGGGGCTGGATCCCAGGACCCTGGGATCATGACCTGAGCCGAAGGTGGAGGCTTTAACCCACTGAGCCATCCAGTCACCTGCAAAGAGTCAGTTCTTAAGAACTGTTTTATGGTGAGGCTCCTATACCAGTGCCAAGAAATGTTTGAATGAATGAGTGAATGAATGAATAGGTCTTGGAAATAGTTTCATTATTCAGATGTTTTGACAGCATTTTAACTATCGGTGTAGAAAAAAGTTTATTAAGCAAAATAATCAGGTAAACCTGGGGAATGTTAGTTTATGTGAGTACTAATTATATTTAAACAGAGCATATGTCCAGTATTAACTAGTCTTATTTCATTAGCTAAAGTACTTAGAGGCTTTGTAAATACACATATATGGCCCTTTAGTGTACTATGTATTCACTAAGGTCAATCCACAGCATTTTGTGTGTGTGTGTGTGCTAGGTGTGTATGTGTGAGTTTGTGTGTGTGCATGTTCTATTAGGTGCTGAGTAACAGCCACGAACTTTAACCCGTGGCTTTGGACTTTCAGCCCAGCGGGCTTTCCATCACACCATGAAGCAATCAGCACACTTAAAAAGTGAGATTTCTGGAGTATTATGGGACGAGCCCTAAATTTTTGCTCCACCCGTTTAATAGGTGTATGACCTGAGACAAGTTACCTGACAGTTGTGTCTTGGTTTTCTTGTTTGTAAAATGGGGACAACAACAGAATTTCCTTATAGAGTTGTTGTGACAAAATATGAGTTAATTCATGTAAAGCATTTAAAACAGTGCCTGAAGCATAGTAAATACTCAGTAAGTGTTATTTAATGCTAGATGATATTATTATTATTATCATTATTATTATCTTATTAATATGATTTACCAACTGTGCAAAGAAACAGGAGTTCTGCGTGTAATGGACAGTAGCAAAACTGGATTTTTTTTTTTTTACAAATGCCCCTGGAGACTTAATGAGGGTGAGTTTCAAAGAGCTGATTCTGCATCTACAAACTCTGAAACCAGAAAGTAAGCAGAGAGATAGGGAAGAAGGGAAGGATACCCCCAAATGAAAGGAATTAAAAAAATACAATGGAAGAGAGGAGGAGGGAATGAGAAATTGGAAGTGGAGGGAAAGAGAGGCAGGGGGACAGAGGTGACAGAAAGAAGAGATAAATATGGAGTACATTTGGTGAGGGAAGGAGGGAGGTACAAGGAGGCGGCCGAAGAGACAAGGACAGGGTGGCTGCCACTTGACTAGGGGTCTCCCTGCAGGCCAAGGTTTTCCTTCAGGCGTGGTTTCAGGGGTTTGGGAGAAGGGTCCTGGCCAAGACTAATACCTTCCCCACATCACTGCTGATCCTCAAATTTCCACGAGTAGAGAGAATTCCTTCTTCAGAAATATATGCAGGGCCGACTTTGGTTATACTGTATGTCTCTGTTAATCAAATGAATATTTTGGAAACAAGCCTACACATGAAGCTTTTTTTTTCTTTTTCTTCATTGACTTTTCCTTAAGCCAAGGGTGGGAATGGAAGATGGGAGAGTATAGAGATATTGCTTTGCCTGGCATGCCACTGGACAAGTTATAAGATGACCTTGAAAATGGATTCTACAGGAAGATTAGTAAGTGCTGCCTTGGCTTGATCTTTATACTACTCCAAGCAACTGTCCTCTCTCTATTCCTTCACTGCTGAACTTCTTAAAATTTCTCTTTTTTTCACCACCTTGACTGCTTCATTTCTCGGATACTTTAACCTACCGCTGTCTGTTTTCTTCTTCACACCTCCACCGAACTGTTTTCTAGAAGGATGACAAAGAGATTTCAGCTTGCTGGCAACTCTGGTTGATTGGTAGTAGCTGCTTGGGTACTGTGTTGGAAAGGATTCTGAGGCTGTGTCTAGGTTCATCAAGAAAATGCCATGATCAGTTTGTCATGTAATTCATGGGGTACATGGTATAAGCGTGGGGGCCGGGGAGATGTGTTCATGTGTGTCCTATATTTGCTATACCCACTTTAGGAGGCCAAGGATGACCTCCTCATTACCAATCTACTGTCTTCTTTTCAGTTATCACTCATACTATTTGCTCTTTCTCCAGCACATGTCATCAACTACCCCCTCATTTGTGGCATTATCTTCTCTCTCATCGCCACCTCTCTCCCTGTTCCTTCTCAGTCCCCTTCCCTGAGTCATCTTCCTTCACCTGTCTCTTAAAAGTAGGTGCCCTGGGCTCTCTGCTCAGTGGGAAGCCTGCTTCCCTCTCTCTCTCTCTGCCTTCCTCTCCGTCTACTTGTGATCTCTCTCTGTCAAATAAATAAATAAAAATCTTTAAAAAAAAAAAAGTAGGTGCCCTGGGTTGTGCTCTCAGTTTTTCTTTTTCTCTCTCTCTGTAAGACTTTACACTCTTTGCTGCTGTTTTAATCACTTCTATGCAGAGATCCTATATCTCTGGGTCCAGTGTTTATCCCCAGCTTGCATTTATAACTGTCTGCTGGACATTTCTACCTGAAAAACTTGAATTCTTGGTACGTGATGCTTAATGTGTTCCAAGTGGAGCAAATTCAGTGTAAGTCTTTCCAGAGAGAACATTCATCCTGTCTTGTTGTACACTTAGCCCCAAAGGTGAGTCCCATCATATCAGAAGCTCCTCAGCAAAGGTTTGAACTTATGACCCTGAATGGGTCAGTGTGCTTGTGCTTTGTTTAGAGGTACTGGATTTTGTGCTTTCGAAATACTTGAAATGATATGGGATTCAGGGATAGAGATTAGGGGATCTCTGTCTCCATGAGATATTCTCATTGTTTCATGAGTAATGATTTTTTTCCTCTCCATTTGTCACATGAAAAAAACCCAAACAAACCATATCTAACCATGTGCAAGAAGACAGAGTCTGGCATTCTTTCTCAGGGGACAGCTGGATAGCTAGCAATATGTTTTGGGTATTGTTTGAAAACACTCACGGGTTATCTGCTGGGGTAGGAGGCAGGGTGGGAGGTGCTGCGGAGACAATGACGAAACAGACAATCCTGGCCTTGAGGAGCTTATAGTCTAGTAGAGAAGGCAGACAGCTACAGGAATAACTACAATGAGATGAAGGTTAGAGGTGAATCATTTCTTTAGGGCTACAGGAACTCGAGTGGAAATTCTTAACTCTGAGCGTGGGAGATGGGTGATGGATAAGACTTCATGGAGGAGATGGGAAACAACTGAACTGGCCTTGAAGGATGAGTTAGAGTTAAATAGGAAGGGAGAGAAGGTAAGAAAGGCAGAAGAAGCAGAATGAAGATAACGAAGATATATTTTAGACAAATAATCACAAATTAATTTATGAGAAAGAACAGAGTGCCGTGTCTTGACCAGCACCAGCCCAGCTCTGTAAGCAACTTTCTTGTCTTCTCTGTATAGCACATCCTTTCTTTGTGATGAACAATGGGCTGGGCAGAGTCAGGGGAAAAGTCATGGATGGACTTGAACATCAGAGTAGGATTTCTTGCTGATGTATCTGTCACAGTGGTTACTTGGGGTGGAGGCGAATCTGGGTTGTATTTGCTTAGAACTGATCGATTCATTTGTTCCCTCATTCACTTGATACCAATATCTCCTGAGCACTCCTGGGTGGCAGGTTCTGGGCACAAAGAGAGGAATGAGACTCAGCCTCTGCCCTCAAGGAGTAGATGGGGAGACAGCTGTGCAAACGCTAATTCTAATGCTTTGTGGCAAGTGCCAGAATAGACATGTGGGCAAGGAGATGTACCGGCAAGGAGCTTCCCTCTGGAGTCCAGAAATTGGTCAGAAACTCAGATCTGATCATGTCATTCCCCTCGCCTAAGAAGTGTACTTGGCTCCCCACCGACTGGAGGACCAAGTCCAAACTCTAAAGCAGGGCATACAAAGGCCCTTACAGTCTGGCCCCACTGACTTCTCCAGTCTTATCTCATACCATGGTCCAGACGATGGGCCCTACAACTTAGCCACACTGAACTGAGTATCTCCCCCTACTCCTCTTTATCTGGTTGACTCTTCTGCCTCCCTCGAACCTTGCTAAATGTTGCTTCTCTCTTGTACCAGCCCAGGCTCCCCCAGAGGGAACAAGTGCCTCCTCTGCATTCCCACAGCTCGCAGTCAGCCTCTCTGTTCTAGCACTTATCACATTACAGTGTAATTGTTTGTTTCTATGCCTGTCTCCCCATCTAGGCAGTGTTCTCCCGAAGGCTGGGAACCCAGCCTTATTCTTTTCTTCATCCTTGAACTGTGGTATGGGCCTGGTGCATGGTAGGTGCTCTGTACATCTTTGCCGAGTGAATGAATGACTCGGCCATGTGGCCCCTTGGGCCTGGTCATTGTCAGCAGCTGGCATTACTTAACTTGAGAGATGCATAAAAAATGAAGGGCCGCCAGAGTAGCTGAAAAACAGGCGGCTCTAGTGACATCAGGAAAAACACAAAACTGGAGAAGGCAGGGACAATGCCCCCACTCAGCCTTTTAACAAATGACTCTCCCTTCTAAGCAGCCCCTCTTTGTCTCCCTCCCATTCACTTTCGAAAACCCAGTCATTGAACCGATCCTAATTATTCATGGTCAGTGGCATATCCAGGAAACACTTCGTTTACAAGCAATTAAAATACACTAAAATAGATTTATGCAGGTTGAACCTGATCCTGCTGGTAAGAAGGGAGTAAAGGACTTCTATCTTGCAGGCTATTTGCTTCCTGAGGTCACTCTTCATCACTCTGTATCTACTGTGCTAGTTTGGTGCTAACACTGCAAATGTCTGGAGGTCGTTCTTAAGGCACTGGTGTGCTGTGAACGGTTCAAGAAGCCTAGAGACTGTGCTTGACCTCAGCCAGCTGTCCCATGAATGGGTGAGCTGCCTCTACTCACCTCCACCCCAGTGTGGGTGTCGGGCCGGCTCAGCAGCAGGCAAGCTCTGGGTAGTAGGAAAGCTCCCCAGCACTGAGACTGGCAGCTTGGTTTCCAATAACATGGGAACCACGGGGAATCACTTAACCTCCACATCGGTTAAATCACTTAACCTCCACATCGGTTCAGCCTCCACATCGGTAAAATGGGAACACAAATCTTTGCCCTGCCAAGTTCAAAGGGTTGTTTATAAGGATCAAGGATCAACGGAAGAAATTTTGTGAAAAGTTCTCGAGGCTGGACAGATGGAGGGGGTTTCACTTCCATTCCAAAAACTGTAACTCGTGGCTGTTGGGCCCCTTTAATGCTCTCCAGCTGATTAGTGAAGGTATACTGGGGCTCGTCCCCTAAATGGCTTATTTAAGACTTCACACAAGGATGATTCATTACCTTGCCATACTCAGACCAATAGTGTTTGTGAGTGTTTTTAAAGTTTCTCTACACCCAATGTAGGGCTCGAACCCATGACCCCAAGATCAAGATTTGCATACTCTTCCCACAAGACAGCCAGGTGCCCCAAACCAACAGTGTTTTAATGTCCCTCTAATGAAGATGGCAGTCAGCAGCTAAACAAACAGGCCATTTGGTTGAGAACAGACACGGGGCAGCAAAGGCCCCGCACATGGCGTCCAGGTGTCCCCAGAGATTTTGTGCTATCCCTCTCCACAGCAGGCCCTGCTTCCTTGGGTTTGACTCCAGGAGAAAAAAAGTCCTCCTTTTGCTCTCTGAGAAACCTAGAGCATACAGTTGAACCACTCAGGGGGCCAATGTGGTCAGTGAAAATTTAGAACGAACAAATTCAAACAGCGTACTTCAGCTTCGACTTTTAAGCTAAATGCAAAGGAATGACAAAAAAGCAGGGTGGGGAAGAAAAGGTCATGGCCAATCAGTACACCAGAGTGATGGTCCACCCGGAAGTCTGACTTTAAATTATTAAGGCCTCGAGATACATTAGTGGGAAGTCGTCTACCGTACATCTGCCAAAAGGGTCCTGGGTTCCTTCATGCTCCATTGCATCTCCCTGTCTTTTGTAGACAATGCCCAGCCCTCCCCTCTCAGCCTCGACCATTTCTACTCAGGTTTCGAGACCCAGCGCGAAATGTAACATCTCTGACGTCTTTGCTGAATTCCTGAAGGTGAAGTTCCTTGTTCCTTCCTCTGTGCCTCCACAAGGCCTTTTATATAGCCCTCCGGCCCACACTGGCAGATTTGTTTCCATGCCCTTCCAAGCTTAGGCTGCGAGTGCAGCTCTCAGGAACAAGAAGCCCAGGGTAGCTTTACTTAGCACAGATCAGGGCACAGAGCTGGCCCTTATTCAAGGCTGGCTGAACAAATGAGCATTTGAGCCTACAGGCACTGAATTCATTTCTAGGATCTGCACAGGACCCCAAGGGAATGTTCGTTAGGCAAAGATTGGATATGGTATACGTGCTTCGTCCACACTGGTTTACCTGATTAGTGACCGCCTTGGTGCTGGCAAGCAGCAAGAAACCTGCAGGCAGAGGCAGGCTGACAATGTACCAGGTTCTGGGAGGCCTCCGGGTCCAGGCTATCAGCTTGATTCCCACGGCCTGCAGATGGGAGCTCCACCCCCGCCCTCAGCTCTCCTGTGCTTGCTTCTCAGGAAGTTGCCCAGCAGCACTGTTTAGTACATTTTGAAAATTGAAAATGCACCGATGGATCTGAAAGGAATGCCCATCGCACAGTCTGACCTGGCCTTCGCTCTCACAGATGCCCCAGCTCAATGGCCATGGCCTCTGGTTCTCCTGGTTCTGTACACGGTAAACTCGGTGACTTTGGATACATGGGCTTATCTTACATTCCCTGTCCCCCCAAGGGGGAGAATAATGAAGATGTGGCATGCACTGAGTCAATAAAAAGCTTCACTGAGGTCCCCGTGGACAGGGAACGCAGCAGTTGATGCCGGCAGGGCTGGCGGCGTTTTGCTGTTTGGGTTGTTTCTGTTCGTAAGTGTGAGTCATTCTGCCTGAAGCCCAAGTGTGCAGCCCTTGGAGGGGGAGAAAGGAAGGACAGGCAGGTGCCTCTAGCCCAGGCTGCAGCAGAACCAGTGCACACAGAAGTAGAAAGGATGGGATGGGATAGGATGGGTTGGGATGGGAAGAGAGGGGATGGGATAGGAAGGGACAAGAGGGAACTGGATGAGATGCTCAGCTGCTGGCCCACTGCCAGCTGGTCTCCCGCTCAGTGATAGGGACCAGGGGCAACAAGCTCTGACGGCTGTGCGTACTGGAGCAGTTTTGAATGGAAATAAAACAAAACTCGTGACAAAGTCAATCTGACACATCTTTAATGATACCACATGATGATTATTGTGCTGTACTGTAATTAGGCATAATGGAAAGCAGCTCCCAGGAATGACTATAATTATGATTACATTTATACAGCTGAACCAAATATTTCTGAGGTCAGTCAGGATGGGGATAGGGATTGGGGTAGTCTGGACAGTTGGTAGAGCAGAAGGCTAGTTGCAAGGCATTTCTCTGATTCTCCTTTTTCTCCCCTCCCCATCCCACTCTGAGGTTACGGGTCCCTACATCCGTTATTGGGGAACAAAGATCTGATGAGGGGTTTGGATGGCTAGCTCCTTCCTCCAGCCAGGGAGAGGCCACCCTGAAGCCCATAGGGTTAGGAAATCTGGGAGGCTCAGAGGGGCTTTGGGCTGATTAGTCCTGACTTTTCTATGAGGCCTGAAATTCTATCAAGTGGCCTTAACCCTAAAAAGTATATGCCTAATGTGTGGAACCATGTTTGGATCCTGATTTGAACAAATCCATACAGAAAGTATTTTCAAGACAATCGGGTAAAACTCAACAGTGACTGGCATCAGATGATCTTAAGGAATGACTAATTTTGTTGAGTTTGATATTGGTATTGTAGTTACATCAAGAAAAGGTCCTTATCTGTTGGAGAAACATACTGAAATATTTACAAGCCAGCCATTGTGGAAGGGTATGGCACCAGGGATTTTCTTTAAAATACTTCAATAATAATAATAATAATAATAATAATGGGAGAACAGAAGAAATAAGAATGGCAGAATGTTGGTAATTGTTGAAGCTGGGTGATGGGTACATGGTGGGGGGGGTGGTTTGTTAGCCTCTGCTCTCCGCTATGTATATGTTTGAAAGTTCCCATAAGAAAATGTTAAAAAAAATCGCGTACTCTAGACTGCTCTGGCAAGGATTCATACATCAGCGAAAATTAGTTCGATCACACCAACAATATGCGGCAGATGCAGCAGAAGCAGGTGGCTATTAGGAATGAGACTTTCGGCTAGGCAGAGCCAGGAGAGTGGGCAGATGTATGCTGCAACATGGGCCACTGTTAGGGAGTGTCAAGTCTTGGAAGGGCGGAGAAATGTGTGCAAGGGAATAGGGAATCTGAATGGTCAGGGTATGGTGTGAAAGTTCCGGAAGAGCAGGCAGGGGGTGAAAGAAGAGAAGAGACAGGGTGTTACAGGTGTTCATGTCCAAGTGTTAGGTCAGCCACGAGCCTGTAAGCTCCTGGGGTTGGACCTGGATCGTAATGCTCTCTGTCTTCCCTACAGCTCCCAGCTTATTTCTTTTATTTCACTCATTCCATTGGTTAAGAATGTTTATTGGGTGCCTACTATAGCCAGGCAATACAAATGTGTGCATATAGTAGGCAAAGGAGATAGAAAAGTGAACAGAACAAAGTCTTTGCGCTCTGGGAGCTCACATTCCAGTGGGAAGAGACAGTACAGAAACAATAAGGATGTACATCAGATGGTGATAAATGGTGCAAAGGAAAATAATGTTGGTTAAGGTGGATTGAGGATGCTGGGTAGTTGCTCTGGAGCAAACTTGTATGACACGTAGGCCCTTGTAAACTTTTCCAGGTCCCCCTGGAGCCTGACTCTTGGTCATGTTGGACTCTGCGCCCGGGTTTCACCAAGGGTTCTTGGGCCGGGCAGCCTGTATATACTTTATATATACTTTAACCTCATTCTTGACCTAACTGTCCTCTCCTACACCTGATTCATCCACGTTCTTCTCTAGGTGCCAGTTCTTCCAGGAAGCTTTCATAGAGAGGTCCTTCCTTCTTCCCATATCTCCATTATCCCCTCGGTCTTCTCTGCTTCCACAGTACCCTCGTATGAATCTCTACTGCAGTCCTTGCCATCTGGATTATAATTCTCTTCCCTACTAACTTTGAGATCTTGGAGGCCTAGAACATAGTAGGGATCCTTATGCGCCTAACGAATACCTGAATGAATGGATGGATGAAAGAACGAATATGCTTCCTAGCAGAGCATCGGAGACTTGGGAAGCATCTTTCCTTTAAACCAAATGCTGGGGCAAGGAGAAGTGCTGGTGTGTGCTCAGACACCACAGGGAGAAGTGGGATCCGTATTCTTGGATATGTATTAAACTTGATGATGATGATGATAATCATATTCACATTCAACATTTATTCCAGGGATTTGGGAGCCAGACCACCTGGGTTTTAATTTTGGTGCGACCATTTGATAGCTGTGTGGTTTTGGGCAGGTTACTTACACTACCTGTGCCTCAGTTTTCTCATCTGGAAAATGGGGGTGTTGATAACACTATGTATTAAAATGAGATAAAGTTCTGCAAAGCACTTAGACTAGTACCTGGCATACAGTAAATGGTATATAAGGGTTTGCTATTATTATTTATTACTGTGAGCCAATGACTGTGCTAAATGCTTTATTTACACA
Organism: Lutra lutra; assembly: GCF_902655055.1. Classification (NCBI taxonomy): domain Eukaryota; kingdom Metazoa; phylum Chordata; class Mammalia; order Carnivora; family Mustelidae; genus Lutra; species Lutra lutra. The sequence continues at coordinate 48,545,798 of NC_062296.1, read as the reverse complement.
TTCATGTACATTGAGCACAAGCCAGTGCTAGGCCTGAGGGAAAGAATGCTATTATGGAGTTTATTTATTTGACCTGATTTTATCCTCACACGATATAAGGGAGGTCCTGCGCCTAGCCCCATTATAGAAAGAAGAGAAGTGAGGTTTAAACCTGTTAAGTCACTTGTCTGAGGTCATAGAGCTCATGGATGAATATTAGGATTCTATATCTGATCTGCGTGACTCCAAAAACCATTGCTTCAGACCAGGGATTGGCAACCCCTCTATTTTTTCCCCTTCAGGATATAATTCACCCTTTAAGAATACACAATTCAGGTATTCACAAGTAGTCTATTCACAAGATTGTGCAACCATCACCACTAATTCTAGAATGTTTTCATCACTCCAGGAAAAAAAACCAAAACCCTGTACCCACAAAGCATTCATTTTCCCTTCCCCTTGGCCCTAGCAATCACTGATCTACTTCCTATCTCTATGGATTTGCCTATTCTGGACATTTAATATAAACAGAATCATATACATGTGGTCTTTTGTGTCTGGCTTCTTTCACTTAACATGATGTTTTCAAGATTCATCCATGTTGTAGCATGTATCAGTACTTTGTTACTTTTTATGGCTGAATAATATTCCACTGTATAGATATAATTTGATTATCCATTCATCAGTTGATGAATATTGGGGCTGTTTCTATTTTTTGGTTATGACAAATACTGCTGCTGTGGAATTTTATGTATAAGTTTTTGTGTGAACACACATGGTTAAATATCTAAAAGTTAAATTTCTGGGTCATTTGGTAACTTTATACTTAGCTTTTTGAAGAACTGCCAGACTGTTTTCCAAAGAGGCTACACCATTTTACATTCCCACCAGTAAAGTAAGAGAGTTCCAATCTCTCCACGTCTTTGCTAACACATGCTATTGTCTGTCTTTTGGATTATAGTTATCCTGGGTAAGAGTGGAGTGGCATCTCATAGTAGTCCTGATTCACATTCCTTTAATGACTAGTGATGTTGAACATTTCCTCATTTGTTTATTGGCCATTTGTATGTCCTCTTTGCAGAAATGCTGATTCATATCTTTTTGCCCATTTTTATTTTATTATTTTTAAAAAGATTTTATTTATTTATTTGACAGACAGAGATCACAAGTAGGCAGAGAGGCAGGTAGAGAGAGAGGAAGGAAAGCAGGCTCCCCGCTGAGCAGAGAGCCCGATGTGGGGCTTGATCCCAGGACCCTGGGATCATGACCTGAGCTGAAGGTAGACGCTTTAACCCACTGAGCCACCCAGGCGCCCCTGCTTTTGCCCATTTTTAAATTGGGTTATTCTGCTTTTTAGTATTGAGTTTGTAAGAGTTTGTAAATGTATTCTGGATACGAGTCTTTTATCAGTTCTATGATTTGCAAGTAATTTCTCCCATTCTGTGGGGTTTTTTTTCACTTTCTTGATATTATTCTGTGAAGCACAGAGGTATTTAATTTTGATGAAACCCAACTTATCCTTTTCTTCTTCTTTTTTCTTTTTCCTTGTGGTAAGAGTGCAATATTACCTCTTTTTTCCCTTTGGTAGCATGTGCATTTGGTGTCCTATTAAAGAAACCGATTCAAGGTTATGAAGATTTACACCTACATTTCTTCTAAGAGTATTATAGTTTTACCTTTCACATTTAGGTCTTTGCTCCATTTTGAGTTAATTTTTTGTATGTGGTGTGAGGAAAGGGTCCAACTTCATTCTTTTGCATGTGGTTATCCAGTTGTCCTAGCAACATTCATTGGAAAGACTAATCTTTTCTCAGTGAATGGTCTTGGGACCCTTGTCAAAAAATCAACTGGACACAGATATATGGGTTTATTTCTGGATTCTCATTTTGATTCCACTGATCTATATGTCTCTCTGTACGCCAGCACCACTGTCTTGACTATCGTAAGTTTTGAAATCAGGAAACATGAACCCTCCAACTTTGTTCTTCTTTTGTTAAGATTGTTTTAGATATTCTGGGTCTTTTGCATTTCCATATGAATTTTAGGATCAGTTTGCTAATTTCTCAAAAAGAAACTAGCTGGGATTTTGATAGGGAATATGTTGAATTGATAGATCAATTTTGGGTGCACTGTCATCTTAAGAATATTAAGTCTTCCAATCTGTGAACACAAGATATATTTCCATACAATGGTGTCTTGTAGTTTTCAGTGTATAAGTCTTGCACTTCTGTTTAATTTATTTATAAGTATTTCATTCTTTTTGATGCTATTGTAATAGGAATTGTTTTCTTAATTACATTTTTGGATTATTCATTGTTAATCTATGAAGATACAATTGATTTTTGTATATTAATCTTGTATCTAGTAAACTTGATGAACTCATTCTTTAAAAAAGGCTTAATTTTTAAATTTTTATTTTTTAAAAGGTTTATTTCATTTTACTTTAATTCAATTAGCCAACACATAGTACATCCTTAGTTTCAGATGTACTGTTCAACAATTCATCAGTAGTGTATTACTCCCAGTGCTTATCACATCATGTACCCTCCTTAATGCCCATCACCCTATTTATTTTAGAGATGGGGAGAGAGAGAGAGAAAGAGAGTGCAAGTGAGTGGGGAAGGGGCAGAGGGAGAGAGAGAATCTTAAGCAGACTCCATGCTGAGTGCATAGCCTAATGGGGGCTCAACCTCATGACCCAAACATCATGACCTGAGCCAAAACCCAGAGCTGGGCATTTAACCAACTGAGCCACCAGGCGCTCCTAAGAAAGGTTTAACTGTTTTAGAGCAGTGTCAGGTTCACAGAAAAACTGAGAGGAAGGTACAGAGATATCCCATGGACCCACTGCCTCTATACATACACAGCTTCCCTCATTAGGATAACAATCCCCTATGAGAGTGGTACATTTGTTATAATTGATAAACCTACATCATTATCACCCAGTGTCCATGATTTATGGTAGGGTTCACTCTTAGGTGTACATTGTGCAGGTTTGGACAAATGTAACATGACATATATTCATCACAGTATCATACAGAGTATTTTCACTGCCCTAAAAATCCTCTGTGCTCTGCCTATTCATCTCTTCCCCCATCCTCAACTCCTGATGTTTTTATGGTCTCCATAGTTTTTCCTTTTCCAGAATGTTATATAGACACTGACATCCAATGTCAATTGGAATCATATGGTATATAGCCATTTCAGACTGCTTCTTTCACTTGGTAATATACACTTAAGGTTCCTCCAAATCTTTTCATGATTTTATAGCTCATTTCTTCTTAGCACTGAATAATACTCCACTGTCTTGATGCACCACAGTTTGTTTATCCATTCACCTACTGAAGGACATCTTGGTTGCTTCCAAGTTTTGGCAATTATGAATAAAACTGCTCTAGAGATCTGTGAACAGGTTTTTATGTGGACATACTTTTCAACTCTTTTTGGTAAATACCAAGGAGCAGAGCACAATTGCTGGATCATATGGTAAGAGTATTTAATTTTGTAAGAAACTGTCAAACTGCCTTCCAAAGTGGCTGTACCATTTTACATTCCCACTAGCAATGAATGAGATTTCCTTTTGCTCCACACTCTCTCTAGTATTTGGTGTTGTCAGTGTTCTGGATTTTGGACATATGGATGCATTTTTCTTAGCTCCAATAATGTTTTTGCAGATATTTTAGGATTTTTTTATATAAAAAATCATGTAAAATCATGTAATCTGCAAATAGCAGCAGCTTTACTTTTTTCTTTCCTATCTGGATGCCTTTTACTTCTTTTTCTCCAATTGCCTGGCTAGAACCTCTAGGACAATATTGAATAGAAGTGGCAAGAATGGACATCCTTGTCTTGTTCCTGATCTTAGGAGAAAAGTTTTCCATCTTTTGCCATTAAGTATGATATTAGATGTAGATTTTTCATAGATGCCCTTTATCAGGTTGAAGAAGTTCTTTTCTATTTCTAATTTATTGAGTGGGTTTTTTTTTTGATGAAAGGATACAGGATTTTGTCAAGTGATTTTTGTGTGTGTGTGTATTGAGGTGATCACAGCTTTGTTCTTTTTTATTCTATGGATATGGTGTAGTTCATTATTTAATTTTCAGAGTAACAACAACTTTGCATCCTGGAATAGACTGTACTTGGTCATGGTGTATGATCCTTTTCATATGTTGCCAGATTTGGTTTGCTAGTACTTTGTAGAGGATTTCTGCGTAAAAGAAATATTGGACTACAGTTTTATTTTCTTGTGATTTTAGTTTAGTTTGGTATCAGGGTAATAATGGCCTCACTGAATCCATTGGGAAGTATTACCTTCTTTTCTATTTTTTTTTTCCAGAAAGATTTATTTATTTATTTTTTGAGAGACAGAGAAAGAGAGGAGGGGCAGAGGGAGAAGGAGAGAATCCCAAGTATACTCCCTGCTGAGCACAGAGCCCAACATGGGGCTCAATTCCACAACCCTGAGATTATGAACTGAGCCAAAATCAAGAGTAGGAGGCTTAGCCTACTGAACTACCTGGGCACCCCTCCTCTTCTTTTGGAAGATTTTATTTATTTATTTGACAGAGAGAGAGAGAGACAGACAGACAGAAAGCACAAGCAGGGGGACTGGCAGGCAGAGGGAGAGGGAGAAAGAGAACCTGAGCAAGGAGCCTGACTCGGGGCTTGACCCCAGGACCCCAGGACCTCAGGATCATGACCTGACCTGAAGGCAGATGCTTAACTGACTGAGCCATCCAGGCGCCCATATTTTTTTTTTAAATGAAGGTGGGTGTTAAGTCTTTAAATGTTTGGTATAATTAACCAGTAAAACCCACATATGCTTGGGGCCTTCTTTCTGGGATTAAAAATATATGTATTAATTCAATCTCTTTTATCATTATAGGTCTATTCAGATTTTCTATTTTTTTCTTGGGTTAGTTTCTGTGTATGTGACTTTCTAGGAATATGTCCATTACATCTAGGTTATATAATTTGTTGGCATACAGTTTTTCATAGTATTCATATATACTCCTTTTTATTTCTGTAAAGTTTGTAGTAATGTCCCTATTCTTATTTCTGATTTTAATAATTTGAGTTTTCTCTATTTTTTCTTGGTCAGACTTCCAAATGTTTGTCAATTTTGTTGATCTTTACAAAGAATCTCTTTTTGGTTTCATTGATTCTCTGTATTGTTTTTCTATTCTTTTTCTCCTTTATTTTCGCCCTGATTTTTATTATTTCATTTCTTCTGCTTGCTCTGGGTTTAGTTGCTCTTCTAGTTTCTGAAGGTGGAAGAGCCTGGGTGGCTCAGTCATTAAACACCTGACTTTGGTTCAGGTCATGATCTCAGGGTCCTGGAATCGAGCTCCACATGGGGCTCCTCACTCAGTGGGGGTGTGCTAGTCCCTCTGCCCTTCACTCTGCTCATACACACACACTCTCTCTCTTAAATAAATAAAGATTTTGTTTATTTATTTGAGAGAAAGACACAGTGAGAGAGGGAACACAAGCAGGGGGAGTGGGAGAGGGAGAAGCAGGCTTCCCGCCGAGCAGGGAGCCCAATGTGGGGCTCGATCCCAGGACCCCAGGATCATGACCTGAGCTGAAGGCAGATGCTTAATGACTGAGCCACCCAGATGTCCCTAAATAAATAAACTCTTTTAAAAATTTGTGCTCTCTGTCTCAAATAAATAAATAAAATCTTAAAAAAAAAAACCTGAACCACCCAGATGCCCAATTTTTCTTCTTAACACATTCACAACTATAAATTTCCTTTTAAGCACTGTGTTCACTGCATTCAGTAACTTTTGGCATGTTTTGGTTGATCCATTCTGAAGTCTTTCCTAACTTTCTTTGTGATAGTTTCTTTAACCCAGAGGTTATTTAGGAGTGTGCTGTTTAATTTCCACATATTTGAGAATTCCCCAAATTTTCTTCTTTTATTGGCTTTTAATTTTATTCTTTCCCATTTAATTTCATTCCAAAGTACTTTGTATGATTTCAATCCTTTTAAATTTATTGAGACTTATTTTGTGGTCTAACCTATGTTCTGTCCTGGAAAAATTTTCCATGTGCACTTGTGTATTCTGCTGTCATTGGGTGGTGTGTTCTATACATGCCTGTTAGGTCCAGTGGTTTAGTGCTATTCAAGCCTTTGGTTTCCTTGTTGATCTTGTCTAGTTGTTTCTAGTTGTTTTGTCTAGTTGAAAATGGAGTATTGGGATGGCTGGGTGGCTCAGTCAGTTAAGTGTCTGCCTTCAGCTCAGGTCATGATTCCAGGGTCCTGGGACTGAGTTCTGCATCAGGCTCCCTGCCAACGGGGAGCCTGCTTCTCCCTATGCCTGTCTCCCCTCTGCTTGTGCTCTCTGTCAAATAAATAAATAAAACCTTAAAATAAACAAAATAAAATGTTTATTAAAATGTTAAACTTAAAAAAAACTTTTAAAATGGTAAAAAATTAAAAAAAAAGAAAATGGGAGTATCGATGTCTCCAACTATTATTGTTGAATTGTTTGTTTATTCCTTTAATTCTTCAGTTTTTACTTCATGTATTTTGGGGCTCTGTTGTTAGGTGCATATATATATATTTGTAATTGTTATATTTTCCCGACACTTGACACTTTAACCATCATAAAATATCTTTCATTGTCTCTAGTAACAATTTTTGTTTTATAGTCCATTTTCTCAAATATTGGTTTGGCCACCCAGCTGTCTTTTGGTTATTGTGTGTATAATATATCTCTGACAATCTTTTTACTTTCAACCTATGTGTGACTATGAATTTAAAGTATTTCTCTTACAAACAACATATAGTTGGATCATGTTTTATAAATCAATTTTGCTAATCTCTGACTTAATTGGAGTGTTTAATTCATTTACATTTAATGCAGTTACTGCTGAGGCATGGCTTATGTGTGCCATTGCTATTTGTTTTCTACATTTTAGGCTTTTCTGTTTCTCTATTTCTCCATTACTGCCTTCTTTTCCAAATCAAATTCATATCTTCTACTGTGCCATTTTAATTTAATTTCCTTATTGTTTTAAATAGATTTAAATGTAGTGTGTGTGTGTGTGTGTGTGTGTGTGTGTGTGTTTGTTGAGTGTGCTTTTTTTGCTCAGTAGTTGACCTGGGGATTACAATTAACATCTTAACTTCTAACAGTCTAGTCTGATTTAAGACCACCTTAATTTTGGTATTATACCAATACTTGACTACTATACTGTTCCATTCCCACATCACCCCTTTATGCTATTATTATCAAACAAATTACATCTTAATACACTGCGTACTCATCAAAAGCAGATTTATAATTATTGCTATGTGCAGTTGCTTTTAAAAGCATATAAGAGAAAAAGTTACAAATAAAAAATACATTTATTCTTTTATATTTACCTATGTAGTGACTCTTCCTGGTGATCTTTATTTTTGACATAGATTCAAATGACTATTAGTGTCCTTCAGGATTCCATTTGGTATTTCTTTTTTTTTTTTAAACATATTTTTTTTTTTATTTGACAGAGAGAGAGAGAGAGAGAGATATCGCAAGTAGGCAGAGAGGCAGGCAGAGAGAGGAGGAAGCAGGCTCACTGCTGAGCAGAGAGCCCGATGCGGGGCTTGATCCCAGAACCCTGAGATCATGACCTGAGCTGAAGGCAGAGGCTTAACCCACTGAGCCACCCAGGTGCCCCCCATTTAGTATTTCTTGTAGGGCAGGTTTAGTACTTCTTGTAGCATTAAATTTTCTCAGTGTTTATCCGTGAATGTCTTAATTTCCCCTTTATTTTAAAAGAGTTTACTTATTTATTTGACAGAGAGAGAGAGAGAGAGAGAGAGAGCACACAAGCAGGGGGAGTGGCAGGCAGAGGGAGAAGGAGAAGCAGACTCCATGCTGAGCAGGGGGCCTGATGTGGGGCTCAATCCCAGGACCCTGGGATCATGACCCGAGCCAAAGGCAGACACTTAACCAACTGAGCCGCTCAGGTGACCCTCCCCTTCATTTTTGATGAATAGTTTTGCCAAATATAGAATTCTTGGTTGATGTTTTTTTTTTTTTTCTTTCAGTAATTTGAATATCTGGCCTCCATGGTTTCTGATTAGGAGTTAGCTGTTGATCATATTAAGGACTCCTTGTACATGATGAATATTCTCTTGCTGCTTCCAAGTTCTCTCTTTGTCTTTGTCTTCGGGCAGTTATGATGTGTCTCAGTGTGGATGTCTTTGAGTTTATCCTACTTTGAATTTGTTGAGCTTCTTGGGTATATTGATCAATGTCTTTCAGCAAATTTGGGAAGTCTTGGGCCATTATTTTTCAAATATCCTCCTTTCCTTCTGGGATTCTTGTTATGTGTATGCTGGTACACTTGATAGTGCCACAAAGGTGTCTGAAGTTCTGTTACTTTTTCTTTATTATCTTTACTTTCAACTCCTCAGACTGGGTAATATCAATTGACCTGTTTCCAAGTTTGCTGATTCTGTCTTCTGCCTGCTGAAATCTGCTGAACTCCTTTAGTAAATTTTTCATTTCAATGATTGTACTTTTCAACTCCAGAAGTAGCATGTGTATTTTATAATTTTTGTGTATTGATATTCTTTGGTGAGAAATTATTCTCATACTGTTCTTTAATTCTTTGCACATATTTTAAAGTAGGTGATTTAAAATCCTTGTCTAGTAAGTCCAATGTGTAGTTACTCTTTGGGACAGTTTATGTTGGTTAATGTTTTCTAGTGTATTGACCATACTCGTTTCTTTACATGTCTTTAATTATTGTTGAGAAGTGGATATTTAAAATTATATAATGTGGTAACTCTGGAAATCAGATTCTCTCCCTCCCCAGCGTTTGTGGTTGTTGCTAGTGGTATTGTTTAGTGACTTGTTTAGTGGTATTGTTTAGTGACTTTTCCAAATTAATTCTATAAAGTTCGTGTTCTTTGTAATGCATGGCCGCTGAAGTCTCTACTTGGTTAGCTTAATGTTCGGCTAATGGTTGGACAGAGATGTCCTGAAATGCCTGTGAGTCTCCCAGTCTTTGCCAAGAGGTTCTGTGTGCCTGTTGCAGGCACACCCTCAACATTCAGCCAGGCAGTCCATCAGTCTGTCTTAGCACTACTCTTGAGCAGAGCTTGAAGGTCAGCCAGAGGCCCTTCTCAGGTCTTTTCTGTGCCTGCACAAAGCCCTAGCATGCACACAGTTCTGTGTGTGCGTGTCCCCTCTTAGATTCCCAGCAATATGTTGAAGCTTTTCAAAGTCCCTATAGACATCTCATTCCCTAGCTTTTTCTTTTAAGCTTTTTGATTAGCCTCCTGTTTGCCCAAACTGTTATCTACTGCCTCAGGCAGCTGCGCAGTTAATCATTTGCATCTAATTGTTTTTGACAAATGCCCGAGGGAAAAAGTTTTTCACACCGAATAAGCTCTTGAGTCAGGTCTAATAAATAAAGCCTCGCAAGTGGTGTCTTCCAGGGAGCAACCAGACAGGTCAAATAATAATTCTGTGGGAATGAGACTTTGAAAGAGCTCCAGCCTGTTAGGCTCCCTCTGGTGGCTGCTAGGCCTCTGCTTTTCACCGTTATTGTGGGCTGTTGGTTTTCAAAGCTACCACCTCTACCTGTTTTCGTAAGTAAAGTTTTATTGTAATCCAACCAAAACTGTTCATTTATGTATTGTCTGTGGCTGCTTTTGCGCTCACAACAGTAGAGTTAAAAAGTAGGACAGAGACCATATGTCCCGAAAAGCCTAAAATACTTAGTATCTGGACCTTTACTGAAAAAGTTTTCAGCACCTGCTCTAAGACTAGTGCTAGTCAGTAGAAATACAACGTGATTTAAAATTTTTTTGAGTGGCCACATCAAAAAGGAAAAAGAAACAGGTGAATTTAATTTTAAGAGCATATTTTATTAACCTACTGTATTTGAGATATTATTGTTTGAACATATAACCAATATAAAACATATAAAACTATTAATGAGATATGTTACATTTTTTCTAACTAAGTCTTTAAAATCCAGTCTATTGTACACTTTTAGCACATCTCAACTAGGGCCAACCACATTCCAAGTGCTAGTGGTTACCATATTGAAAAACAGAGCTTTAGGTCCTCCTTTTCGAGTGTGGTCCCTAGACCAGCAACAATGTATCATCTGGAAGTTTAAAGCCACAATTTCAGGTCTCACCTTGGACTTACCCGATCAGAAATTTAACAGGCCCTAGGTAATTCACATGCCTACTGAAGGTTGAGAAATAATGCTCTGTACCACCTTGCTATTCTACCTTTCTCTGGGATAAAAGCCCAGTGTGCCTAAGGTATTATTCTAATATAAAATGTCACCCTCTGGTTAACTTGTCATTCTGTTCACTGGATCATGGTTGGATTGTCTGAAAATCAGTCAGGTAAAGTGACTGTGTGCCAGACACTACAGTGTCTAGGCACTGTGGGATTTGCTATGTGAAAAGGACATGGTTCCTGCTTTCAGGGAGCCTACTACTGCCAAAGGATGCCTGGAGAATAATACTCTACACAAGAAGTCCAGTCTTCCTCCCCACTAAATCCTCTAAATAACTCCTCCATCTCAAATGTAAATGTGGCAACTAGGCACTGGATTGCTCAAGCAGGCATTCAACTCAAGAGGTTCATGGGACAGAAACAAAACAGTCTCACTCCATTTGAAATTGGCTCACGGCAATGGTCTGAAGCAAACACTCAGGCTTTGGGACATGAACTCAATGGGTTCTTCTGAAAGGGTAGCAACCCTGTGTTTGTATAACAGGAAAGTTGAAACATTCATCATGCTCAGATTCAGGAACTGTGCACTCAAGTCAAGAGAAAACCTGACAGTCTGATTTCCAGGTTCCAGTGACTTAGAATAGGAATTCCTATTTAAAGCAAAGAAAATAAGAAATGAGGAAGTGCCAGTCCTTGTTATTCTGTGTAGGTGTTGACAAGCTATTAAATCATTAGGTTGTCCCTTGCCAGAAGCAGCAGAATAAATCTTGGAAGTTGACAAATGGTCAGCAGCTCTGTGTGTGCCGGCACACTCAGAGGCACACACAAAGGGCACACTGTTTCCTTTGGTTTATCTCCTGGCTGTGTAAATATTTCATCTGACATTTGGATTGGATTCTGAGCTAGTTTCCCACCAAGCTGATGGTTTTTTAATCTGCTTTCATCAGCCTACAATAAACTGTCTAACCTGTCTGTACAGTGCAGTGTATTCTGCACACTGGCAAACAGAACAAATGGAACCAGGAGATCCCCGACATACTTTTCTCAGATGTCTGAAGACGAGGAATTGCACCCAAGCTCTGCTCAAGCCAGAAACACAAGCGAGGAGGCACTTGCCTCATCCCGTTATACCAGCACCCATGAACCCTCCCCACACTAGACCACTGCCAGCAAGAGGTCACAACACGTAACGTGGACCTGCCATCTTATTAAGACAGATCTTTGGCTTGGCATAATTGTGCCACTGCCAAAGATGAGGATGGCTGTAATCTCATTCATTCTAGGTTGTATTCATGCTGGCTTCCCTTCAGTTTCAGATGAATTCCTTTGGTTGTCCGCAATGTAGGAATACTGTGATAACTTAAACCACAAATTACTGACTCCTAAAGCTCCTATACGGTAATAAAGAAAGAAAGAGATACTAATATATGCTGCAATGTGATGACCGTTGAAAACGTTATGCTAGGTGAAAGAAGCCAGTGATAAAAGACTACATACTGTAGAATTCCATTCATACGAAATATCCAGAACAGGAAAATCTATAGATAGATAGAAAATAGATTAGTTGTCTCTTGGGTTTCTGGGGAGAGAAATGGAGACTGACTGCTAGTGGGTATGGGACTTCTTCTAGAGGGGGATGAAAATGTTCTGGAATTAGAGAGTGGTAATGATCGTACAACTTTGCGAATACACTAAATACCACTGAGTTGCACACTTCAAATGGGAAATTTTAATAGTATGAGAATTAGATCTTGATAAAGCTGTTTCAAAAAAAATTAAGGCCATTAAATGATCTCTTTTCTCTACCCTCCCCCTAAAGCTCCTATAAATCAATATTCTCAGCTTTGCTATTTTGTATTCTACTTATAGGAGAGAAAAGCAAAAGGAAGGCATGCAAACTGGTACTAGGAAAGGTATAGGCTCAGAACAATCTATCCAGTCAACTGTTACAATCTTCTACCATTCATTCATCCATCCAACCATGCATTCACTCACTGAAAATCTGCTACATACTAGGCATTGAGGATAGATATAGCATGAATAAACCCTGCCCTTTATTATTATTATTATTATTATTATTATTACTTTTTAACCCTGCCCTTTCTCTTAGGAGTTTATGATAACAATTTTCTTTCTTTTTTTTTTTTAAGATTTTATTTATTTATTTGACAGAGAGAGAGATCACAAGGAGGCAGAGCAGCAGGCAGAGACAGAGGGGAAGCAGGCTCCCTGCTGAGCAGAGAGCCCGATGTGGGGCTTGATCCCAGGACCAGCAGACCATGACCCCAGCTGAAGGCAGAGGCTTTAACCCACTGAGCTACCCAGGCGCCCCGATAACAATTTTCTTAACATGGACCCTGAGATACCCAATTCATGAATTGCCTTTTGAATAATCAAAATTAAAATGTTAATTACAATGTTAGTGTTATTCATATTCCATTGTTTTTTTTTATTTTAATTTTTTTAATTTTTTTCCATTGTTTTTTGAAATTGGGAATTCATGGATGATACTCTACTTTAATTTTTAGTACCTGAAATGTGAACTATCCTAGGAAATTTATACTAATAGTAAAGCAAAATATTTAAAGAGCAAAGAAGGATGCAAACTTGCTGTTTCCCCAAGATGTTGTAAGCAAGAGTACTTAATGAATAGCCAAACCAGAAAGGTGACAGCATGTATTCCAAGGATTCCTTCTTTAAAAGGAATTGTTTTTGTGAACCCACAGGATTTATTAAGAAGTGGTCTTTTCCATTTTATTTCAATGTAAATGAAATTGTATATCTGCTGTAGTACTTCCAGTGTTAGTGTTGTGAATGCCAGTACAAAGGAATCCAATGGTTCATTTCTTCAGGCAGTGTGTTATATGGAGAAATAACATTTGATCTTTGGAGTCAAGGCAGGCCTGGATTCAAATCCTAGCTCACATTTTAAATTCAGGCCTTTATCATCTCTTACCAGAGTCTGAGCTGTTCTTCCTAGCTCTCGAAGTCATCCTTTGTACAGTAGCCCCACATAAACTCTCAAAAATACATATTGGATCTTGTCATTCTCTTACTGTAAACGCTTCAGTGACATTTTATCTTTGATGGGAGGGTCTGAGCTCCTCAGCGTGACTCATAAAATGTTGGTTCCATAGCTTGGCCCCACCATACCTTCTTAGCTACTTCTTTTACCATCCTCCATCTTACATTTTTTCACATAATTGTTTGTAGTTACACACACACACACACACACACACCCACACCCACACCCATTCCTCTACTTGGGCTGTTATGCCCTTCTAGAACCACTTTCCACCCTTCTGTGTCTGATTAGCTTTGAATGAGGTTTGCACTTGGGGTGGGACAGCAGTCTGGCTAGTGTTGAGTATAGGCTTTCCAGCCAGATGCCCTGATCTAGCTAGCATTCCCCCCCTGCCTTAACTTTGGAAGCTAAACTAAAGGCAGTTACGATATTGACAATAACTGCAAAAAGCCCCACTAAATTCTAGCATAGGCTACTTTAGAAGCATTTTATTTATTTTATTTTGTTTTTTTTTTTAAAGATTTCATTTATTTATTTGACAGAGAGAAATCACAAGTAGGCAGAGAGGCAGGCAGAGAGAGAGGAGGAAGCAGGCTCCCTGCTGAGCAGAAAGCCCGATGTGGGGCTTGAACCCAGGACCTGGGATCATGACCCGAGCCGAAGGCAGCGGCTTAACCCACTGAGCCACCCAGGCGCCCCATAGAAGCATTTTATTTTAAAAACCCGAGTAAGTAACAGATGCATACAATACGAAATTCCAAAGATGGAAAAGGATATTTAGAAGCAGAATAATCTCTGACGTGCCCTAGACACCCGGTTCCCTCACCAGAGTGTTCCTGACTCTTTCAAGAGGTAGACTGCATACGTAAGCATAAAAAATACGATTTAACACAGTATGGTAACACTCTACCTAGTGTTTTGTACTTGCCCTTTTCATTTAACCATTTTATCTTGCAGATCCTTCTACAATGTGTTGTATTTAACTGATTCTCTACTGGTAAGCAATTAGATTGTTTCTAAACTTTGATAAAGCTATGTCTTAAGACTTCTTTCACTATTCTTGTAGTGAACCTGCCCACCAGAAATTCCTTTATATTCTTTTTCATTAAAAATTGCATTTACTGTGATTTTGCTTTCTAACACAAAGGTATACATTTCATTTGTAGAACACTTGAAAGTTATAAAAAACACACAAAGACACAAAAAAGGTCACTTACATTTCTAATACTAGTTAGCATTTTGATGAATGTGCTTCTAGTGTTTTTTCTATTCACATATCTATACTTTACAGAAGGTCTACTCTCACATTTGTGGGGAAAGAATGATGCCTTATTGTATTTAATGCACACAACAACCTTAATAGGTGTATACCATTCTCTTCATTTTACAGATAGGGAGACTGAGGCACAAAGAACTGCTCAGAGTCACGCAGCTTAGGAAGTAAGAGAGCTGGGATATGACCCTAGATTTGTCAGGCCCCAGGTCATGCTCTTACTCACTGTACTCACTGCCTCTGCCAGACTGCAGTGTCTAGAGAAGTTGAAAATGGATAGACTCTATGACCCAGAAATTACATTTGCAGCTCTGTGCGCTACAGAAACTTGCACATGTGCCAGAGGAGACAAGTACAAGAATGTTCACTGCAACTGCTTGAATTCAGTGGCAAAAAACACAGACTGATTCAAATGTCCATACAGAAATGAAAGGATAAATAAAACAGGATATTTGTGTTACAGGTATTATGGATATCTCTATCTATGGATATTATACAGTGGTTAAATGGACTGAACTAGATCTATATGGATAGATCTCAAAAACAACATTGGAGGAAAAAAGCAGGTCACAAAGTATGAATACTATGATACCGTTTGTGTAAATAATAATAAAAAAAACCCCACCGGGCCACTCACCTCCCTTCCCTATACCAAATCTTATTTCTGATTACTGCGAAAATGGACTAGAAAGATACACATCAAATTCGTGACAATGGCTGCTTTTGGGAAGTCGGGAGCAGAACAGGACTGGGGATGAGGGTCACAGAATATTTAACTTATCTATAATAATTTATTTTTAAGAAAAGACATAAAGCTAAGATAAAACCTTTTTTTTTATAGCTGTGTGTGTGTTTTTTTTAAGATTTTATTTATTTATTTGTCAGAGAGAGAGAGAGAGAGCACGAGCACAGGCAGGCAGAGTGGCAGCAGAGACAGAGGGAGAAGCAGGCTCCCCGCCGAGCAAGGAGCCCGATGTGGGACTCAATCCCAGGACACTGGGATCATGACCTGAGCTGAAAGCAGAGGCTTCAACCCACTGAGCCACCCAGGCGTCCCAGCTAAGATAAAATCTTAACCAATTTTAATTCTGAATAGTGGGGACATGTGCATTTGTTATATTCTTCTCTGTTACTGTACTGTACTGTATTTATGTATTTATTTATTTTAAAGATATTTATTTGAGAGAGAGAGCAGAGAGAGAGAGAGAGAGAACAAGAGTGGGGCTGAAGGGGCAGAGGGAGGAGAAGCAGTCTTCCCGCTGAGTAGGGAGTCCATCGAGGGGCTCAATCCCAGGCCCTTGGGATCATGACCTGAGCCAAAGGCAGATGTCCAACTGACCGAATCACCCAGGCACCCACTATACTGTATTTAAAACACATTATCAGCTAATGTTTACTGGGCACTTACTATGTATCTGTATAGTTCTAGATGTTTCACATTGGTTGATTCATTAAATCCTTATAAGCACCCTATTGAAGTAGGTGTTATATTAGCTCCATTTTACAGATGAGGAAATCGAAGCACAGAGGGGTTAAATAATTTCCCCGGGTCATACAATTTTCAAGTGGTGGCTGTATCTGGCTTCAGGAACCATGCTTTTACCCTTTACTCTTCCAAAAATTCTCAAAAACTAGGGGTGTCTGGGTGGCTCAGTGGATTAAGCCTCTGCCTTCAGCTCGGGTCATGGTCTCAGGATCCTGGGATCGAGCCCCGCATCAAGCCCTGCACTGGGCTCTCTGCTCAGCGGAGTGTCTGCTTTCCCCTCTCTCTCTCTGCCTCTCTGCCTACTTGTGATCTCTGTCTCTGTCAAATAAATAAATAAAATCTTTAAAAAAATAAATAAAAAAATAAAAATTCCCCAAACTAAACAAAACAGCACAAAACTAAGTACCTAAATTCTGAGAAAATGCGAAGTGGGAGAATGAACACAATTGTGTAGTTATTACCCCGCCTGCCACTTTCTCTTTGTACTTGCTATATTAGTCTGGGGATGGTGGTGAAGGCTTCATTCTGGAGCTAAGCTAGTGCTAGCTCAAAGTAAAACAGCAGCACCTCTCTCTCTTGAGGGAATCAAAACCAAAACTCCACTCCCCCTTAAAACCAAAGCCAAACAAAACAAAATATCAGGCAGAGCAAAATGAGATAGGCCCAGCTGGGGGCATTGCAGGGCACACACTCAATTTGAGCCTGTGTGTGAACTGGAATTTGCAGGAGTTAGCTAAGCCCAGTTCCTGGACTACAAAAGGTTGGGCCGGGAGGAGCTGGCAGCCAAACAGGGTAGAAAAATGAGACTGGGAGGAAAGAGGGCAAGCCTTTGCTTCTTTCTAAGGCAGAAGGAAACAGGTATCTGGTGCTTGAGGAGTGTAGGATAAAGGGGAAGGATAAAGCAGGGGGAGAGGATAGTTTTGTAGTTCTCTTTCTGCTATAGTCTCTGGGTTTTTTTTAGTAGAGTAACCCCCCACCCCCACGCCCCGGCCAAGGTCCTCATCAAAGCAGATCCCAGGCTCCAGGTAAATAACAGACAAGAAAACAGTGGGGTGGAAAGAGATGAAGATGGCCCTGCTGGAAAGACAGTCTCAAGAGTAACAGCCAATCATTTGTGCAACAAAAAAACACTGGGAGGCTGGGCAGTGCAGTGGTGAAGAACTCAGATTCCAGAGCCAGCCTACCTGGATTTCAATCCCGGTGCTGCCACTGATTCATTCTGCCAACATGGGCAATCCGTCTGTGAAATGGGGATAATACTTGAATTGCTGGGGAGACAACTGTTGAGCATCTAAAGCACTTAGAACAGTGTCAGATACTTGGTAATCACTCTTTGAGTGTTTGCTATTATTACCATCATTATATCTCAGTACCTACTTGTTTCCAGGCACTGTGGTAGGAACTGGGGATGGACAGAAGTATCGAACACAGTTTTCACCCTTGTATTTAGTTTAGTTGGGGAAATAGATGAGGAAATGCCTTACAGTGCAGTATGATAAGGTCTCAGATAATTCTATGTGTCGGGTTCTTAGAAAAGGAAGTGAATATGGAGGGGAGGGGTGGCCAGGGAGGAATTCACAGATGACATGGGAATTGGAGCTTGAAGGAAGAGTAGGATTTCATCAGGCAGCCATGTGGGAAGAAGGATTCTGGGTAGAAGGACTGTCTTGGTTAAGGGTATGGCTAGAACCATGGTTCAAGAGGTACGGCAGGTATAGTGGGAAAAACAGATTAGGGCCCAATCTAGAAGGATCCTGTGTACTCTGCTAAGAATTTTAGACCTGTAAGCTCTGGGAGGTTGTGTGTGTGTGTGTGTGTGTGTGTGTGTGTGTGTATGAAGCAGGGGGTAGCATGATTAAGGCTGAATTGCTAAAAAATAACTGATATGAAGGATAGATTATGGATGGAAAAACGGGAGAGAGGGAAACCAGTTGAGCTGCCCTCATGGCCACATCCCCAACACCCACCTCCTCCTCCAGGGTTCCCTTTATCAATCAACCATTCACCCAGTTGCTTAAGAAAGAACCTTGAGGTCCTCCTCCATGACACTTTCCTCTTTTTCACCCCTACATGTAATCTATCAGTAAGCCTTGTTGGTTCTACCCCTAAGGTGCATTTGAGATCTAGATTACTGCAACAGCCTCCTAACTGCTCACTCTATTACCACTGGAGTTTTCTCTAATCTACTGTCTATCCAAATGCCAGAGTGATTAAACACACACACACACACACACACACACACACGTTAGGGACTGGACTGTGTCCCTCTTAAATTCATGTTAAACCCATAACCCCTCATGTGACTATATTTAGAATAAGGAAGCAATTAATGTTGAATGAGGTCATAAGGGTAGAGCTCTCATCCCATAGGATTAGTGTCCCTATAAGAAGAGACATCTGAGCTTGACTGCATGCTGCCTCTCTCTCTCCTCTCTTTGTCTGTCTCTCTTCCTCTTTCTTTGCCCCTGTATTCACGTACTGAGGAAAGGCTATGTGAGAACAACGCAAGAAAGTGGCTGTCTGGAAGCCAGTAAGAGAACTCTTACTAGAAACTGATGCTGCCGGACCTTGATTTGGGAACTGGTTTCCAGAACTGTGAGAAAATAAATTCTGTTGTTTAAACCTCCCGACCTGTGACATTTTGTTACAACAGCCAGAACAGATGACTATCCACACACACGCACAGGCACATGCACACACACACACATCATGCACATACCTAACTGTGGTTTTCCCTTGCTTAAAACCCTTTCCTAGTTGCCTGTTACTTGATGCTTGGAAGTCTACATCCTTGCCATGGCCTATGAGGTCTTGTTAACTGGCCTCATGGCTCCCTTTCCAGCCTCACCCCCCATTTCCCAGCTCTTCGAAGGAGCATTGCTTTATTCTCACCCAGGGCCTTCACACAGGGTGCTTCCTCCGCCAGGAAAGCTCTCCTTCTGGGCTCTCTGCCTACCTAGTTGCCTCCACTTGGACCTGAGAGCTCGGCCTGAATTCCACTGCAGTCGGCCTGCTGCTTTCCCAGATTAGGGCAACTTTCCATGTCATGTGCTTTCAACTTTCTCTACTGCTACTTGGTAGCACTCATCTTGGTTGGATTTAAATAATTAATTTGGTAAGTGAGTGTTTAACGTTGTCCATTGACTAAAATGGAATCACTTAGGTGCAGGATTTATGCCAACCTTTTCAGCCACTGGATTCCTGAGCGCGTGGCACAGAGTAAGCACACATTACTTGTATGAATGAGTGAGTGAATGAGACTATTGCAATGGTCCAGGCAAGAGCTGATGTAGGTATGAACCACAGCAGTGACACTACGGTGACTAGAATACAATTGACAAATTCCACCCCCCCCAAAAGCTTCAATGGCTATATTCTGTATTCTGTATTTAGTATATGTGCTGCCAAAGCAAGCACTGTATTCTGTATTTAAAAATGTTAGTAGTGTCAGGAAAAAAATGTTTTGGGTGGAGGGCGCCTGGGTGGCTCAGTGGGTTAAAGCCTCTGCCTCCGGCTCAGGTCATGATCTCAGGGTCCTGGGACCGAACCCCATGTCGGGCTCTCTGCTCAGCAGGGAGACTGCTTCCCTTCCTCTCTCTCTGCCTGCCTCTCTGCCTACTTGTTTGTGATCTCTGTCTGTCAAATGAATAAATAAAATCTTTAAAAAAATAATAATAAAAAAATTTTAAAAAAGGAAAAATTTTAATTAAGCAGAGAAAAGTCATCTTCTCGTGGTCCTAACACTTGGAGAGTACTAGGGAGTGAACCGTGTCCTCCCCCAAATTCAGTATGTTGGAGCCCTAACGTGCAGTGTGACTGTATTTGGAGATGGGGGGGGACAGTCTTTGTAAGATACTTAGGTTTAGATGAGGTCACAAAGGTGGGATCCTCATGGTGGGAATAGTAACCTCCTAAGAAGAGACACCAGAGAGCTTGCTCTGCCTCTCTCATTCCTCCCCATATGAGGACAGAGAATGAAGGCAGCTCTAGAATAGCCAGGAAGAGAGCCTTCACCAGAAACTGATCACGCTGGCATCTCCATATCAGACTTCCAGCCTCCAGAACTGTGAGAAAATAAATTTCTGTTGTTTAAGCTACACAGTTTATGTTACATTGTTATGGCAGCCCAAGCTGACTAATGTACTTCGCTCTGGCTTTGGCATTTGTCCTTGTTTATGTACTGTCTTGTGTAATTTTTCTCTAATTGTTTTTTGAGTCCAGCTTCTGCCTCCCCACTAGGCTAAAAGTTCCTAGAAGTCACGGACCATGTCCTTCAAATCACCAGAAGCATCTATGATCGAATTGGACACACAGAGCTAGTCAGTATGTGCTTATAGTAGGAACGGATGTAATGGCTCAGGGAGACCTGCTGAGTGTTTATAGCTAGAAAAGGTTACTGTGACTCTGGAATTGGTGTCAGCTTTGTCACAGATGTCCGAAGTGTCTCTAAACAAATTAGGATGTTTCCCGCTTTCTATCCACTTGTCTCTTCAGCTGTGGTGTGTTTCTTCCCTCCCTTACGGAGTTTTGGTGTGGTCTTTCTATAATCTAGCATTTTCAGATCCTTTGTGACGAGGTTTTTTTTCTGAGTCAGAATGACCTAGGTTCAAAATCTCGCCTTGTCACTTACTAATGCCTTGTCACAGCTGCCCTGCAAAGTGCATATGAGGATCGCTGTTCTAGGCATGAGGAAACTGAGCCTCTTGCGAGACTGGGTAAATTACCCAAGGTCCCACTGCTATTTAGAAGATCAGAATCCCAAGCTGTTTGGCTCAAAAGCCCACGTTCTTTCTACGGAGTTACAGGCTCCAAAAGAGGATAAAGGTTAACAGCTAGAAAGAATAACTTCTTACACTGGATTTCACAAGACTCCATTCATCAGGGACAAAAGTCCTTGCCTTTCTTTGGGGGAAAAAGAAAGCTGCCATCCTAATATTTAAAGTAATGTAAGGGCAATTGCAATCAGATTTTTAAAAGGGACCATGACCTCAAAAAGATTATGAGCCATTTCGCTAGGCTGAGGGTACCATGGTGGCTGTCTTCTTTACTTCTGTATCCTTAGAACTTACTGTTGTGCCTGGCTCTAAGAGACACTCCACAACTATCTGTAGGAAGAATTTACCCAGTGCAGAGGGCAGGGGCTGAAGGACGATACATCCTGTGGCCTGGTGCTGGGGCCTTTAGAAAAGTGTAGCTATAGAGATTAGGCCAGAGAGAGCCAGTCACGTAGCTGCCACTGTTTGCAACTGAAAAAGGATATTTCTGATACATTTTTAGATTCACAGTGAAACAAGATTCCCTGGTGGGAATTTCCCCAAAGAGGGGATCTGAAAACCCAACCAGAGGGTTACAAGTGTACTTGTATATAATTTGCAAATGGTTTGTGTCTACCTACATTCTTTGTCATCTATTCCCTAGTGATTTTGAAGGCAAAAATTTATTACTGCCCTAAAGGATACTGCATAATTTATGAAAGTAGTAAAAATTTATCCTCTCTTTTTTAACCAAAAAAGAATAGGCAGTACCATGTCACGCTGTCAAGGCTGTTCAGTGCAGACAACTCGTATCTTTATTATTGTCATAGAAAGGGTTTGATCGATCATGTTTAGGTACCACTATAAAACCTGTTTATTTATTTTTAAAGGTTTTATTTATTTATTTGAGAGAGAGAGAGAGAACGAGAGAGAGAGCGCCCAAGACGGGGGAGGGTCAGAGGGAAAAGCAGACTCCCTGCTGAGCAGAGGCCCGACTCAGGACTCGATGCTGGGACTCAGGGATCATGGCCTGAGTCAGAGGCAGTCGCTCAACCAACTGAGCCAGCCAGGTGCCTAGGTTCCATTATGAAATTTAAAATGTGAGGTGTACTCGTCCATATTAGCCAGTATCACTGAAGTTCCTGGGACATCAACCCCTATCTCATCAACACGAGGACTAGCCTGTTCAAACGGCACTTCGTGGGCTTTCAGTTACATAGAGGTTTTTCAGATAGAAAGCTCTGTTACTGAGGATTCATAGCAAAGGCAGTTGTCTCTGCTTCTTGTACACACAATTAAGGTCCAGTAGCAGAGACATACTTCTTGAGAGTTGAGGAGGCTGGGGTGACAGAGAGCAGAACTGTGAATACCCATTCCTAAGCCACGGGCAGAAGTTTTGCTTTGTAAGCTGATCCTTGATAGAGGAGTAATTTATAAATGGAAAGAGATATGGGATTCATCATTCAGCAAGCATTTATGGAGAGCTTGCTATGTGCAAGATACTAGATAAGCATCACAGCTTAATAAGGAGAACTTTCAAACCTATCAGGATTTTCTCGTCATTGCCTTAAAATATCATGCCCTATATTTAAAAATGGCAATGTAATCATGAGAAAAAAATCCAAACTCAACGTCAGTACAACTTATATTTGTCCTCTCAAGTGACGGTAAAAAGAACTTTCCAACATGCTTTAATGAGCCTTTGCACATGCTGTTCCCTCTGCTTGGAATTCTCTTTCCTTCTCTCCTGTCTGCCTGGTGGAATCTTAACCATCCTTTAAGGTACAGCTCAAATATCATCTCCTCTGTGACCCTTCCTGATGCCCTCCTGAGAGAATTAATCATTCTTTTCCCTACACTCACAAAGCCCTTCACGGGGCCTCTACTCTCACACTCCACTGTAATTTTCTTTTCTTTCTCACACTTTACACTGAGCTCCATAAGTCAGGAAACACTTCTGATTCATCTTGGTATTCCCAGTACCATGCCCATATGTAGCAGTAGTCAGTAAGTTATCAGTGAAATTCCCTGACTCCTTCGAAAAACAGATATAGTTACACACTACAGAGAATGTTCTAGAAACCTAACAAGACTTTGCACACAGTGTGCACTTAACGAAAGTCTGCTAACTTTGTAGTAAGAGTCGTGGTGCTTCTCTTAGGTAAAGGCTATAGATACCAATTCTTGCTAGACCCTTCATGGCACCACAGAGCAAGCACCAGGCCTACACAGAGAGACATGGTGATGTTCCAGGCACTGAATGGTACACGTGCCCCAAACCGTCACCCCCACTGGCTTGCTAGAGGGCATAAAATGCCCCATTATTAGTTATTTCTTGGGGTTAAGGCATTTGTTACAGAAGTTTCCTGTTGGATTGTTTTCAGGCAAGACAAACACATCAAAAGACCCCTGGAAAGACTGCACCTTTCAGAGGACCTGTAGGTCATTCATACCCCTCGTCTTCCAACCATAATCTGTAGTCAGGAGAGAATTCGGAACACATAGAAAGGTCCTAAAAAGAAGTCAAGACTGAGCCGAATTTAAATTGTACCTCATAATCATAGTAGACAATCCCTGTCAGAGAATTCCAAATTTTGGTGTTTGTGAAGTCTTGTGAGGCACAAATTTAAAGAATTTTAAAAAGATGGGTAAACATGAACATTTGTTTTGTATCACAGCACTAAAACATTTTACATATATATATATATATATACACACACAAACATATATATATATATACACATATATATATTTGCAAATACATACATATATATGCATATATATATATTTGCAAAATCTAACTATGTTTCTCTGGTTGTGGGAGAGAGTAAAAACCCTTTTTTTCTGTTCTGACAGGGGATCTGTAGAAGAAAACTCATTTTGTACCCTGAAAGTTCTACATTCTACACTCTACATTCTACATTCACGGGAAATATATCTATCTCATAGGCTTTCACTATGTAAAGACCAAATATATATTTTTTCAATGTGGGTACAGAATGGTCAATTACTCCCTTGTGAGCTGGAAACCAGTTAGGCAGACACCAGATTCCCTGAGCATGTTAGTGAAGAGTAATTGAGATGATCCTTCCCTGATTTTCGAAATCTTTTGACTCATCAATCACTTAGGGAATTCTTATTCAGTGTAAATAGTTTAACAAATTGGGTAGAAGGACAAAGCTAAAATCTGTTGAATTTAGCTGGCACAAATAAGACTAGTCTGACTTTCTAATCATTGTTGGTGCTATTTGAACAGTAAAACAACCAAGAGTCCAGAGATAAGCAAAGTTCCTTCAACCCTCTTTTATCTCTGTTAGCTTGGGGATGGATGGGTGGGAGAAGGACAATGCCAACACAAGCAGAATTGTACAGTGAAGAAAGAAAAGGAGGGCCAGAACAGTGGGTAAAAAGTTAACTTACTTCACTTAGACCACCATATTAAAGCCAGATGTGTCGACAGTGTTGGATGAGAAACACTATTGTTACTGATAGTGTGAACAAACCCCTTTGTTCTTTCCTCCCAATATAGTATCATTATGCCACGCAAGAAGTGTCATTTTATTTCATTCCACATGTAGCACATTCTCAACAAGCTGAACCGTTTCTAATCCTATGTAATTAGATAGGTCTCACTACATCCCTCAGTTGAAGGATTTTATGAGCTGCCTTGTTCTGTCTCCTTTTTGGGACAGCTTCTTTGGGGCTGGAAACTAACATTTGCTAACATTTCTTTCCTTCTGGCACCTGTCAGCTGGATGGGCTCTGGGAAAAGGAGGACGGGGAGGGAAGGAGTGCAAAGTTCCTCCCCCTCCCATGCCCTGGTATTAGAGTCATCTTTGTTGCTACGTGGGGATTACTCTGTTCTGGAAAGTGCTATTAAGTACACGCTCAAAATAAGCAATGGGCAGATGGGTGAATGGGAAGACGGAGTTCTTGTTTTCTAATTTAATTTATCACAAATTTCAAGTTCTTCTGTTTGTTAACAGTAGAGCCCGGGTGAGGTGCTAGCCACTGGTGGATGTCCTTTAACCTGGCCCAGGGATGTGAAGTGGCTGGGGTCTGGCCCATTGATCTCGCTGTCCAGTCACTGTGGGCAGAGCCTGTCACTGTAGGCAGTGACTACGACACAGCTGCCTTCTCCTTGATACAGAGCAGAGTCGTAAGGAGTCATCAGGTATCTGACATCTGAACCACAGGCTGTATGAGCACCAGGGCTTCTACTCCAATGCAGAAGTCATAAGAGCACGTGGAAATTGAGAGTCTGTCCTTCAAAAACGCTTTATAGCTCTCCCTCTCCCCCCACCCCCTGAAGCTCTCTTAGGGTCATTTCTTGACCATTTTGTGACGTCTCTGTGAGGTGGCTGACTGGCGAATGCTCTCCATGCATAGACTGGGAAATCCGAAATTAAGGCTCATTCCTGCTTCCCTTCTTTGGGACTTGTGCATGATTGATGATATGCAGGGCCTACCCTCTCACCACAACATTCTGTGGTTTTTGTCCGATAATGAGAAAAGACAACTGAAGGAGTGCAGTCTACAACAAAAATGGGTGAGTGACAAGGCCACCTGACCCTCCCCCCGGCCCCTGCCAGTACTTTACAGTTTATAAATTGCTTTCAGAGTGGTTCTTTCATGCCTAGGCACTGAACACTCCTATTTCACCAAAGCAACTGGACTGCAGAAATAAGAGCCAGGGTGCTGGCACAGTCGTGGAGGCCCTGTATTTCTCACGCTGGCGGGGGGGTGGTGGGGGGGGGCGGGGGCGGGCAGCGTGTGGATAAGCCCTTTGCCTTCCAGGAATAGTACTGCTCTGAGACTCCTCTGTAGACTGACTGGAACGGAGATTAAGCTCAGGGTTCTCTTTGCATTCCATTTAGCAGTTTGCTCATGCTTCCCCTGCAGATCAGGCTCAAGAATTCTCTGCCAGCTGAGAATCTGAATGTTGCTTTGGCTGGAAGACAGTATCTTATTTATTCACATAAATCCCCTCCTCTTCTTGTCCCTGATCATTTTCACCCTAAAATGGGAAGGGGGGGTGAATTATGGAAGCACTTGGGGACTGGACTGCAGCCACCCTTGGTAATCTTTATTCATCTTTGAGATTCTCACCAGCATCAACTCAACAACAGTGACTCACCCAGAGTAACACATAGTCTCTCTTTCCTTTAGAAAAGCCGTTCCTCAAAAGTGCTGCTAAGAAAAACAAAACAAAACAAAACAAAACAAAACAAAACAAAACAAAACAAAACAAAACAAAACTACAGCTCAAGGGAGACAAAAAGCGCTAAGGGCAAAATATTGCTTCAACAAGCCTGGAAGATTTCGAAGAGGGAGAGGATGATCATTTCAAGTGAGGAAAAAGTAGCTTGTACGTTTTCCATTTCCTTTCCAGTTCCAAACTTGAGACTTAAACATCTTTCAGCCAAGGGAAGTTATGACAGAGGAAGTGAGGGGATCTGAGCCCCAGCTCACTACCTGCAACTTCCCAGGAGCTCAGAGAGGTTTGTAGCTTAGAGGGGTGGAAGGGAGACAAACAGCGGGAAGGAATACAAGTGAGAAGCAGCTGGCCCAAATGCCGGGGCCCCTCGGCTCATTCTAGCCAGTTGTATAGACAGCTGTCTCTTTAATTTAACCCTTGGTCCATTCCCCAAATGACAAAGCTCATTTGGCTTATGCAAGTCTCCTTTGATAGAGATAGTGGCTCTTTAAAGCAGAAAAAGATGTAGAGGTAAGGGAGGTTATGTGGGGGAAAACTTGACAGAGACATTTTTCCCACTCCCAACAGACTCAGAAGGGAGGACGCCTAAGGGAGGCTTACGTAGAAAGAGATAAACCCCTCCGTAATCAAAGGTAGTCTGGAGGAGGGAGAATGGGCTACACAGGCTTGGGGGCACTTGACTTCTATTTATATTCTCAAGGCTAATTGTGTAAATGGAAGTTTCTTACTGCAGAATGGCCAACTGTAGATGCACGTTGGTTTGTTTTTTTCCACACTACGAAGAGAGCCAATTCAGCAATACTTTCAACAACTCCGATCGATAGAGAAGAGCTTAATTATTCACCAACCTGGAGACCAGGAGTGTAGATACGCAAACCATTTTCCCCTCAAGTGGACTTAAATCGCAATCTTTGAGTGTTTCCAAGGGCAGAGACTTTAAACTGCATTCTAGTTAAACCCGGAAGGGGACTGGGGAGGAATGTGAGCCTGAAGCAGGGAAGTGAATCGCCCAGGGTCACAAGAGCCACTGGGGATGCCATTAGAAAGCAGTGGCCTCTCTTTCACTAGCCTTGCGTTTTCTGTCCACCCTCCCACCAGCCCACCCTCAGAGACCCCCAGAAGTACCCACTGGGGCAAAGTCTGTGCTTTGCTCCTGGCTATTTCCACTGCTACCTCATGACGCTGCTGGCAGGCTCGGTGGCTAAGCACACCCTTGGTCATAAGAGAAGGAGTGCTTCCTCCTAAATTCCTGACCTAACGGAGGAAGAGCCATACTACTGTCCGCAGCCTGCTTTTGGCTCCATGGCCCAGCAGCAAGACAAGACTGGGGAAACACAAAGGCAGCCCTGGCACTGTGAACAGATGCGGCTGCTTACAAGAGTCTTTTTCTCTTTTACAGGACCCAGCCTGAAAACTTCAGGAGAGAGTTCTTCTCCAGTCTTCATTTAAAGAAATGATGCAATTTCACAAAATGCTTAATATATGTAAATCAGGGGCGCCTGGGTGGCTCAGTGGGTTAAAGCCTCTGCCTTCGGCTCAGGTCATGATCCAAGGGTCCTGGGATCGAGCCCCGCATCGGGCTCTCTGCTCAGCGGGGAGCCTGCTTCCTCCTCTCTCTGCCTACTTATGATCTCTGTCTGTCAAATAAATAAATAATAATTAAAAAAATATAAATCATATCTGTATGCAATTTCTACATGAAAAATACTTAATACATGAGTTATGAAGCATAATAATAGGATAAACACCTGTGAGCCCACCATCCATCCACCTGAACAGACTAGTACCAAGTCCCACTGCAGCTCCCTACAGGCTTCTCTCTGGCCCACCACCCTACCTACCCTTCTCCTGGAGGTACCCACTAGCACGACCTCTTAAGTCACTCTCTGGGACACCTGGCGGTGGGGGGACTCAGCCGTTAAGTGTCTGCCTTCGACTCAGTTCATGATCCCAGGGTCCTGAGATCGAGTCCTGCATTAGGCTCCCTGCTCGGTGGGAAGCCTGCTTCTCCCTCTGCCCGGGGCTCACTCTGCTTATGCTCTCTCTCTCTCAGGCAAATAAATAAATAAATTCTTAAAAATAAAAAAAAAAATAAAGAGACTCTACCATCTTGTATACAAATTATTTAAAAAAAAGTCACTCCCTTGCATTTCTTTGTAGACTTCCTACATATAAGTAGCCCTGAACAATATACTCTTTAATTCTGCTTGCCTTTGAAGTGTAAATATGGGTACTGTACTAAAGTTTTCTGCAATTTTGCTTTTATTCAAAATTTTGTCTGAGAAACTTTCACATTGGGATGTGCTGCTGTGGTTCATTCATTTTCACTGATGCCTAGTACTTCGTTGTGTAAGTCTCCCACAACAGAGACACACTGCTGCTGCTGAACATCTGTTGCTTCTGGTTACTTTTTTGCTATGCTGAACGGTGTTGCTGGAAACTTTCTTTACAATACACTTGCCCAAGTTTCTCCAAGGCCTGTTTCTAGGAGTGGAATCAAGGAGTTGTAAAGTATACGCATGTTCAAATTTGTTAGCTAATGCCAAATTGTTTTCCAGACTGGTTGCCCAACACACGCTGCAGCCAGAAGTGTATGTAAGTGTTCCACGTTTTCACAAAGTGCTCCACATCCTCCCTAATGCTTCCTATTGTTTAATTTATTTTCTTCAATCTGGTGGGTTAAAATGGAATATTGTTTTGGTTTTCTTCGGGTCACTCAATGTGGTTTTAATTTGCATTTCCTCGATTACTAATGAAGTGAGCATCTTTTTTCTGAAGGATTTCCTCTTCTGTGAAAGGCTTGTTCATATTGTTTTGCCCACTTTTTCCCCAGATTTTCTTTTCTCTGTATCATTACATAAAGTTTGTATATTCCAAATATTAATAAATTGCCAGTTACATATGAGTGCTAAGTATGTTCTTCTACTCTGTGACTTGTTTTTTCACCTTATGATTTTTGGTAAACAGAGGCCCTTCACTTTAGTGTAATTAAATTTATTACTCTTTTCCTTTAGGGTTGGCACTTTTTACATTTCTTTCTAAAAATCCTCCCCTATTGCAAGATCACAGAGAAATTTTTCTTTTTTGCCCCAATGGCTTTATCATATTTTTTCTTATTCATTTTTTTATTGTGTTATGTTAGTCACTATACTGTACGTCACTAGTTTTTGATGGAGTGTTCCAGGATTCATTGTGTATAACACCTAGTGCCCATTATAGCACGTGTCCAGTGATGGGTATAAAGGAGACATTTTTCTCTATCAGTGTTTCTTTGTAAGTGGGGAGGTGACTGGCATATAGGACGTACTTATGTGAGGCTGCTTCTCACACTGCAGGACACTTAGTATCTCTGGACCCTGGGGACCGAATGCCTTTAGTATCGTTTCCATCATCATAACAACCCCAAACATCCCTATACATTTTCAAATGTTCCCTAGGTGGAGGTACTGCTGGTTGAAAACCCCCAAAGTATATTTTCTTCTAAAAGTTTGAAGTAGTTCATGCACTCAGAATTGATTTTTGTGAGGTGGGAATCTAATTTTATTATTTCTTTGTGGATAACCAATCTCCCCAACACCAGTTATTATAGAGTTAATCCTTTCCCCCACTGATCTGCAATGCTACCTGTCATACATCAAATTTCCAAATAGGTATAGGCCTATTTTTGAGTTTTCTATTCTGTTCTCTTGGCCTATTTGTCAAACCCCTGTCTTAATATTACACTCTTTTAAGTACTATAGCTGTATTAGAAATCTGAATATCCAACAGAGTAAGTTTTTCTACTGTGCTGCTGTTCAAGAATGCCTTGGCTTTGTCTTTGCACTCCTGTATAAATTTTATAACTGGCTCGTCCAACTCCATGAAAAACCCTGTCGAGATTTTGACTGGAATAACGCTGACTGTGGTTGATTCAGGGAGAAAGGATATCTTTACAATATTGGTACACCTACTTGTGAACAGGATACAGCTCTGCATTTCAATAGTTTTAGAATTTCCTCCATAAAGGATTTCTGGCACATCTTTTATTAGATTTTCTTCATAGATAACTTCTATTTTTATTGCTATGGTATCTTTTTAAAGAGGTATTTTTGGTTCTTGTTGTTGGTGTATGGAAATGAGACTTATCTTTCTACATTCTTGCCAAAATGTACTCCAATCAGACTTTTCCACTTAGCTCCATCAAAACTGCTCTTGGCAAGGTCACTCATGACTGCACTGTTGCTAACCCCAACGGTCAAATCTCAGTCCTCATCTCCCTTGGTTTGTCAGCAGCATATGACACAGTTGATCATGACCTTCTCCTTAAAACACTTTCTTTACTTTGCTTCCAGGAAAGCACACAACTTTTGATTTTCTTCTTACCTCACTGGTTTTTCTCTCTCAGTCGTCTTTACTCATTCTTTCTCATTTCTCCAACACATCAATTTTGGACTGTCCCCAGGGGCCAGGCCTTAAACCTCTTCTCTTTTCTAGCTATCCACACTTCCTTGGTGATCCCATCCGTTCTCATGGTTTTAAATTCTATCTATATTTTAACACCCAATTTTGCAATGCTAGTTCAACTCCCTGTCTGGATTTACCATTGTATGTGCTGCGTGTATATATGTATATATAGGTATATACATACACAGATGACTGATACACATACCCACACACAAACACAAATTATATATATATATATATATATATATATATATATATATTCCTTTGACCTACTGCAATTCAACATGTCTCAACTGAACTCTAACTTACTACCTGAAACTGAGCCTCCCACAGTCTTCTCTACCTCAGTTGCTCACTCCCATCATTCCAGTTGCTCAGAGCAATATCTTTGAATCCTTGCTTCCTCTTGCACCACTCACGGTATGGCAGCAAATCCTCCTTACTCTACTTCAAAATACATAGAGATTCATTACACATCTCATAATCTACACTGATACCACACTAGTTCAAGCCACAATTACCTTCGCAAAAACAGCTTTATTGAGGGGCGCCTGGGTGGCTCAGTCAGTTAAGCATCTGCCTTCAGCTCTGGTCCTGATTCCAGGGTCCTGGGATCAAGCCCCACATAAGGCTCCCTGCTCAGTGGGGAGCCTGTTTCTCCCTCTCCTCCCCTCTTGTGTGCGCTCTCTTTCTCTCTCTTTTGCAAATAAATAAATAAATAAATAAATAAATAAATAACCAGCTTTATTGAGATACAATCTGCATACCATATGATCCACCCACTCGGTGTACAAGTCAATGCCTTTGGTATATTCACAGTGTACGGGCCCATTGCTACTAATTTTGTATTTTTGTTCCCCCTAAAAGAAACAAGTATTCATTAGTGGTCTCTTTAGCCCCTTACCTCATGTTGCCCTAGGCAACCATTAATTTACTTTTTGTCTTTATAGATTTGTCTATTCTGAACTTTTCACATGGAGTCATATAATATATGGTCTTCAGGTACTTCATTCCTCTTTATTGCCAAATAATGTTCCACTGTATGGATATATCATGTCTTATTTATACATTGATGAGTTGATGGACATTTGGGCTATTTCCACTTTTTGGCTTATATGAATTATGCTGCTACGAACATTTGCTTACAATTTTTTTGTGTGGACATGTTTTCATTGGGTATATGCCCAGGAATGGAATTGCTGAGTCATAAGGTAACTCTACGTTTAGTCTTTTGAAGAATTACCAGCCTGTTTTCCAAAGCAGCTGCACCATTTTACATTCCCACTGGAGATGTGTGTGGCTTCCATTTCTCCACATCTTTGTTACCACTTGTTATTATCTATCGTTTTTACTGCAGCCATCCTAGTGGGTATGAAGTGGTATCTTGTGGTTTGGATTTGCATTTCTGTAAGGATTAATGTTGTTGAACATCTTTTCATGTCCTTATTGGTCATCTGTATATCTTTTTGTATCTACTTCTTATCCAGATCCTTTGCCTATTTTTAAATTGAATTATTTGTCTTTTATTATTGAGTTATAAGGGTTTTGTTTTTTATATTCTAGATACAAGTCCTATGTCAGATACATGATTTGCAAATATTTTTTCCCATTCTAGGAGTTGTCTTCCCATTTACTTGAAGATCTCATTTGTAGCACAGAAAAATTTTAATTTTGATGAAGTCCAATTTATCTTTATTTTTCTTTTGCTGCTTATGTTTTTGGTATTGTATCTAGGAAAGTATTGCCTAATATAAGATCATGAAGGCTTATGCCAATGTTTTCTTCTAAGAGTTTTATAGTTTTGGCTATTATGTTTAGACGTTTGATACATTTTGAGTTAATTTTTATATGCGACATGAAGTAGAGATCTAACTTCATTCTTTTGCATGTTGTCTCAACATCATTTCTGTGATTTCTGAAAAGACTATTTTTTCTTGTACTGAGTTGTCTTGGCACCCTTGTCAAAAGTCAATTGACCATAAATATGAAGGTTTATTTATGGACTCTCAATTTTATTCCTTTATTTCTCTATCTATCCTCATGTCAATACCACACTATTTTGATTACTTTAGCTTAATGTTTTAAGTTTTGAAATCTGAAATAATTATCTCATAAATTTGTTAGGAGTGTTCTTTTCTTTTTGGAAGAGTTTGAAAGGATTGCTTTTGATTTTTCTTTAAACATTTGGTAGAATTCACCAGTGAAGCCATCTGGTCTTGCAACTTTCTTTGGTGGGAGGGTTTTGAACATTGATCCAATCTGTTTAATTGTTACAGATCTCTGCAGAGTTTCTATTTCTTCTTGAGTCTTCAGTTTTGGTTGTGTATGCCTTTCTAGGAATTTTCTCATTTCATGAGGTTATATGATTTGTTGGCACACAATTATTCATAGCATTCCTCTTATAATCCTTTTTTTTACAAAAATTTTTGCTTGTGATGAGGACTTTTAAGATCTGCTGTTTTAGGAACTTTCAAATATGTAATACAATATGACTAAATATAGTCACCATGCTGCAAATTGTATCTCCATGACTTATTTATTTTATAATTTGAAATTTTTACCTTTTGACCCCCTTCACCCATTTTGCCCAACCCCCTCCTCTGGCAATCACCAATCTGTTTTCTGAGTTTTTTTTTTTTTAAAGATTTCATGCATAAGTGAGATCATATGGTATTTCTCTTCCTCTTTCTGACTTATTTCACTTAGCATAATGCTCTCAAGTTCTATCCATTGTGTTGCAAATGGCAAGATTTCATTCTTTTTAATGGCTGAATAGTATTCCTACATGCACGAGCTTGCACATGTGCGGATGAACAATCTAAGTGTCCATTGATGGATGAATGGATAAGGAACATGTGATACAAATATTCAAATTAGTGTATTAATTTTCTTCATACAAATACCCAGAAGAATACCATGAGTTGCTGGATCAAATGGTAGTTCTATTTTTATTTTGAGGAATGTCCAAGCTGTTTTCTGTACCAGCTTCCATTTCCACTGAGAGTGCACAAGGGTTTCCTTTTCTCTACATTCTAACACTTGTTATTTCTTGTCTTTTTGATAAGACATCCTAACAGATATGAGGTGATATTTCATTGCAGTTTTTTTTTAAAGATTTTATTTATTTGTGAGAGAGAGAGAGAGAGAGAGCGAGCACAGGCAGACAGAATGGCAGTCAGAGGCAGAGGGAGAAGCAGGCTCCCTGAAGAGCAAGGAGCCCAATGTGGGACTCGATCCCAGGACGCTGGGATCATGACCTGAGCTGAAGGCAGCTGCTTAACCAACTGAGCCACCCAGGCATCCCTCATTGCAGTTTTGATTTGCATTTCCCTGATGATTAGTGATGTTGAGCACTTTTTTGGGGGGAGGGGAAAGGTACCTGTTGGCCATCTCTATGCATTTTTTGGAAAAAAATGTCTATTCAGATTCTCTGCCCATTTTTAAATCAAATTGGGCTTTTTTGGCTATTGAATTGTAATATGATTATTTTTATTTCTGTAAAACTGGTAGTAATGCCTTGACTTTCATTTCTGATTTTAATAATTTGCACTTGCATCTTTTTCCCCCTGGTCCATCTACTTAAATGTAAATTTTGTTGATACTTTCAAATAATAAATTCTGTTTTCATTTATTTTCTGTTTTTCTTTTTCCTATTCTCTATTTCATTTATTCTCTCTTTAGTCTTTTTAAAAAAGATTTTATTTATTTATTTATTTATTTATTTAACAGAGAGAGAGAGAGAGAGAGAGAAAGAGAGCGCATAAGCACAAGCAGAAGGAGTGGCAGGCAGAGAGACAGGGAGAAGCAGGCTCTTCACTGAGCAAGGAACCTGATGTGGGGCTCGATCCCAGGACCCTGGGATCATGACCTGATTCAAAGGCAGATACTTAACTGACTGAGCCACCCAGGTGTCCTCCCCCCCAGTCTTTTTAATATCCTTTCTTCTGTTTGCTTTGGGTTTAGTTTGCTCTTCTTTTTGGGGTTTCATAAAAGTGAAAGGTTAGGTTGTTGATTTGAGATATTTCTTTTTACTATAGGGGTTTAGAGCTAAAAATTTTCCTCTGAGCACTGCTTTGGCTGCATCCCAGAAGTTTTGGTATGTTGTTTCTTCATTTTCACTCACCTCAAAGTATTTTCTTTCTTTTTTTAAAAAAAGATTTTATTTATTTATTTGAGAGAGAGAGTAAGCAAGAGAGTGAGCACAAGGAGGGCAAAGGGCAGAGGAAGAGGGAGAAGCAGACTCCCCTGCTGAGCAGGGGGCCCAACATGGGGCTCAATCTCAGGACTCTGGGATCGTGACCTGAGCGGAAGGCAGATGCATAACTGACTGAGCCACTCAGGTGCTTCTCAAAGTATTTTCTAACTTCCCTTGTGATTTCTTCTTTGACCCATTGGTTATTGAGGTTTCTTAATGTTAGTACTGTTTAATTTCCACATATTTGTGAATTTTCAATTTCCTTTTGTTATAGATTTCTACTTTCCTTCCATTGTGGTCAGAAAACAGTTTGTATGATTTCATTCCTTCTATGGTTTATGACACAGCCGCTATTTTTCAGCGGAGTATTCTTAGATGAATGTCAGGTCTAGTTTAGTCTTGTTCAAATATTTTATTCCCTTGATCTTTTACCTGGTTATTCTATC
This sequence comes from Lutra lutra, assembly GCF_902655055.1. Classification (NCBI taxonomy): domain Eukaryota; kingdom Metazoa; phylum Chordata; class Mammalia; order Carnivora; family Mustelidae; genus Lutra; species Lutra lutra. The sequence goes on along the minus strand of NC_062296.1, from coordinate 48,510,777 downwards.
CATTATTGAAAGTGAGTATGGAATTCTCAAATTATTATTGTTTGTCTATTTCTCTCTTCCACTCTGTCTGTTCTGTCAAGTATTGCTTCATGCATTTGGGGGCTTTGTTGTTAGGTGCATGTTTTTATAATTGTATCTTCCTGACAGATTGACCCGTTTATCATTATTCCATCAATTTTGTTCCCATCCCTCTCCTTTATGTTGTTATTGTCAAATATATTTTATTTCTGCATATTACAGTCCCAACACTTTTATGCAATTGCCTTTTAAATCAGTCAAGAGAGGGAAGTGGAAGAAATATGCAATTATATGGTCTTTTCTAACCACTCACATAATTACTTTCACCAGATTTCTTTGTTTTTCGTATGGATTCACATTACTGTCTGACATCACTTGCTTTTAGCCTTGAGAAAATTTAGTATTTCTTTTAAGAAAGGTATGCTTAGCAGTAAATTCTCTCAGGTTTTTTTTTTTTTTTTATTTGGGAATATCTTTATTTCAACTTCATAATTGCTCAATATATAATTCTTGGTGCTTTTTGAAAAATTTTCAATGGTTTGACTATTCCATCCTATTGCCTTCTTGCTTCCATTGTTTTTTTTTTAATAGGAAGTCAGTTATTAATATTATTGGGGTTCCCTTGTATGTAATGAGTCTCTTTTTCTACTCCTGCTTTCATGATTTTCTCTACGTCTTTCAATATTTTACGGTGATGGCTCTGGGTATGATCTTTTTGTCTTTATTTAGAATTATTTGAGTTTCTTGGGTGTATAGATTGATGTTTTTCATTAAATTTGAGAGGTTTTCAACAATTATTTCTTTGAATATCTTTTCCTGTCCTTTTTGTACTCTTCTCTTTTTCTAATGCTACCACTATGCATATGTTAATGCACTCAGTTGTATCCCACATATCTTTGAGGCTCTGTTCATCTTCATTTTTTTCTCTGTTCTTCAGATTGCATAATTTCTATCGATATGTCTTCAAGTTCACGGGTTCTTTCTTCTCCAACTCAAATCTACCATAGACCTCCTTCTAACAAATTTTTATTTGTTATTGTACTGTTCAACTCCAGAATATCCCTTTGGTTCTTTTTATAATTTCCATCTCTTTACTGATAATCTATATTTGTTGAAACATTGCCATCATACTTCCCTTTACTTCTTTAAGCATGGTTATGTTCGGTGCTTTGAACTTACTTATAAGAACTCCTTTAAAATCTTTGTTTGCTAAGTTTACTGTCTGAGCCTCTTCAAAGACTGTTTTTAGTGTTTCTCTCTCTCTTTTTCCTCTGTGTATGAGTCACACTTTCCTGGTTTTTTTTTTTTTTTTTTTTTGCATGGCTTGCAATTTTTTGTTGAAACCCGGACATTTGAGATAATATATGGTAGGAAGTCTAGGATGCTGATTCCCCACCTCATCCCAGGGGCGGTAGTCATTAATTGCTTGTTTTTTTGTTTAATACCTTGAATGAACTTTGTGAAGTTTATCCTCCCTGAAGTGTGAAACTTCTGATGTTTCTGCTCAGATTTTCTCCCTTTTTAAAAAAATTTTTATCTATTCATTTGTCAGAGAGAGAGAGAGAGAGAGAGAGAGAGCATGAACAGGGGGAGCAGCAGGCAGAGGGAGACAGAGAAGAAGGCTCCCCACTGAGCAGGTAGCCTGATGTGGGGCTTGACCCCAGGACCCTGGGAACATGACCTGAGCCAAAGGCAGATGCTTAACCAACTGAGCCACCCAGGCACCCCCTTCTCCCTTGTTTTGTTTTTTAAAGATTTCATTTATTTATTTGACAGACAGAGATCACAAGTAGGCAGAGAGGCAGGCAGAGAGAGAGGAGGAAGCAGGCTCCCTGCTGAGCAGAGAGCCCGATGTGGGGCTGCATTCCAGGACCCTGGGATCATGACCTGAGCCGAAGGCAGAGGCTTTAACCCACTGAGCCACCCAGGCACCCTTCTCCCTTGTTTTTATCTTTTAGCCTGACTATACTGGGTTGGCACAAGCCACTTATCATCAAGGTTGTGCTTAAGTCTCCTAAACTGGTTCAATTTTTAACCTTAATCATTGGATCTTTGTGGTTTGGAGGCTGCTTTAATAGTTCAGGGAGTTTATACTTTTTGCCCCCTGTTCAATCAGGAACTAGCAGAGCAAAAACTAAAGTTCTTAAGGTAATCTACATGGCCTTACATTTCTGGCTCCCTGTTTAATCTCTGACCTCATCAACTACTACTCTTCCTCTCATTCACTCAAACCCAGACACACTGTACTTGCTCTTCATCCAACAAGTCAGGCACACTCCCAATACTACTCTTGTGTGGTTTTGGTATTAAAGTTATATTAGTCTCACAGAATGAGGTTGGAAATGTTCTTTTTTCCCCTACTCTTTGGAACAATTTTCACAATATTGGAATTAATTCTTTTTTGAATATTTGACAAAACCATCTAGACTTAGTGGTTCTCCTTCTGAGAATATTTTAACTATTGACTGAATTTATTTAATGGTTATATAACTACTCATGTTTTCTATTTCTTTTTAAATCAGTTTTGGTAGTTACCTTTTTCTATTTGTTCATTTGGTCTACACTTTAAAAAATTTTTTAAAGATTTTATTTATTTATTTGACACACAGAGAGAGATCACAAGTAGGCAGAGAGGCAGGCAGAGAGAGAGGGGGAAGCAGGCTCCCCACTGGGCAGAGAGCCCGATGTGGGGCTTGATCCCAGAACCCTGAGATCACGACCTGAGCCGAAGGCCGAGGCTTAACCCACTGAGCCACCCAGGTGCCCTAGCTTTTTCTTTTTATTTAACATTCCTTCTTATAGCTCAGAAATTCCTTTTTGGATAATTTTCCTTATTTAGTAACAAATGGTGGTAACGTTAAAAACTTTTTAATATTAAAATGTGTTCATGTTGCCTTTATCCTAAGATAAAAAATTATTTTCTCTAAGCATTTTCAATTTTATATTCTAACCTGGCTTCCATTGTTGCTATTAGTCTTATTGCCATTCTTTTGTATGTGATTGGTCTTTTCCTTCCAGCTTCTTTTAAGATTTTTATCTTTGTCTCTGGTGTTCTGCAGTTCAGTTCTGCGGCATGTAAATATTAGTTTCTTTTGCTTGTCTTGTCTGGAATTTCTTAGGCTTCCTGAATGTTCAGATTGTTGCTTTTTGAAAATTTTGGACATTTTTCAGCTATGATTTATCTGAACATTTCTTCCCCTCTTTCTATTATTTCTTTTTAGAATTCTAAAGAGATTTGTGTTGGACCTTCTTGCTCTACCTTCTTTATTTCTTAATCACTTATATTTTTATCTCTTTGTATCTCTGTGTATATTCTGTGATTTTTTTTAGATCTATTTTTCAGTTTCCTAGTTTCTCTTCAACTGATGTGTAAACCTTCATTGAGGTTTCTAAGGTCAATTATATTTTTCATTTCTGGTTATTATATTTTGCTTGTTTTTCAAACCTAGCTGGTTATTTATTTATTTTTTTTGTCTCTTGCTCTTTGCTCTATACTTTCATTTCTTTAAATGTGCTTAACATATGTATTTTATATTCTGTATATAATTTCAATATCTAAAATCTTTGTGGGTCTGATTGTTTTATTCCCCCCCCCCATTGATTTCTCCCCACTGGTAGCTGGTTTTCTTGTGTAAATTGTGACTCAATTGTGAAGTGGTGCCTGTCAGAACTCTCTGAGGGATTTCCATGAGGCCTCGGAGAAAGGCTGCTTTCTCCCATGAAAGATTTCCATTTGATTTTTCCTGGTGCTTGAGATATCACAGACTTATGTCCACTTTAAATTATAATTCTTGGCTTGTGGCTTTTTGGGCTATTCACATGATATATATTAAGACTCCAAACTCAAGTGCCACGAATTCTCAGGAAGGTATGTTTTTATTTTTAATTCCACCTAAGGCTAACACTTAGACAAAAAACTTTCCTTATTGGCTATTCCTTCCCTCTAGCTCTAGACTTGTGCTGTCAAATCACTAGCCACACATAACATAAGTTGATTTAGGTTTAAATCAACTGAAATAAAATAAAAATTTAGTTCCTCAGTTTCACTAGCAACATTTCAAGTGCTCAGTAACCACATGTGGCTAGTGGTTGCCAGATAGAGGACATTTCTATCATCAGAGAAAGTTTTATTGAATACTGCTGCTTTAGAACATTTTGATCTACATACGCCCCCAGGGTGTGTGGTGGCTTCAGAGCTAGGTTATACATCCTCGAACAAACTCTTGGCAATTTGTGTTTTTAGTCTGTATGCTCTCAAAGATGTCTAAGTCCTAATCTCTAGAACCTGTGAATATGCCACCTTGTAGACGTGATTCATTTAAGTATCTTGAGATAGAGAGATTATCCTGGATTATATGGGTGAGTTCAATGTAAACACAAGTGTCCTCATAAGGGAAAAAAAGAAAACAGAATAGACACAGAGAGGCGATGTGGTAATAAAAGCAGAGGTTTGAGTGATGCACTTTGAAGATGGAGGAAGAAGGCACAAGTCAGGGAATGAAGGAGGCCTCCAGAAGCTGGAAAAGGCAAGGAAACAGATTCTTCCCTAGAACCCCCAGAAGGAATGTAGTCCTGTGACCATTTTAGATTTCTGGCCTCCCAAACTATAAAAGAATAAATTTGTGTTGGTTTAAATCATTATGTGTGTGATAATGTTACAGTTGTGATAAGAGACTGAAACAAACTATGAAAGGGGCCAGTTAAGAAAGGCTTTGTTTTAATATACCAGAAACGTGTGTCTGCCTGATGGCACTAGTTATCATTTTAACATCTCATTTTCCCTTCCTATACTTCTTTTTGGCTCTAAGGGTACAAGGCCCATGGCAAACAGAAATTTTAAGGGGAGAATGATACAGGAATCTATACTCTCATTCATTTATTCAATAACTATAAATATATACTGAGCACTTATCATGTTGCAAGCACTGCTTTTGGTGCATGACATATGTTAATGAATAAGAAAGAAAAATTTCTGTCCTCAAGAAACTAAAATTCTAGAGGAGGGACAGATTGATGAATAATAAACATAATAAATAAGTAAATTACACAGTATGCTGGCAGATGATTAGTGCCACAGGTGAAAAAAAAATAGTAAAGGGGTGATTGTGAGTGGCCAGGGGGAGAGGATGAGCAGCTGTAGTATTAAATATGGTAGTCAGGGTAAGTCTCATTGAAAAAGCGGCAACTGAGCAAAGATTTGAAGAAGTGAGGGGGTTTATCATGCGAATACCAGGGGGAAAACCATTCTAAGCAGAGGGAAAATCCAGTGCAAAATACTGAAGTGGGAGTGTGCCTGGTACCTTCCAAGAACAGCAAGACCAATGTGGTGGAAAACAGAGTAGTAGGAAATGAGGTCAGAGAAGTTACAGAAGCCAGATCATGTAGGGCCTTGTCAGCCATTGCAAGGACTTAAGTTTGACATAGAGAATGACCCCAGAGTTTTTGGGTAGAGAAGTGTACACTTAGCATAAGTCTCAGAATACATAGGAAAAGATATAGCTATTATAGAATGAATAAGTTTCTAGGTGCTTTGAGTGGCAAGCTGACTTGGTTCTGAGCACTGCACTTTTTATATCCACTAGTTTCCTGGACTTTTCTACTTGTATATTAGTGAATCAAACTCAAATTCCTCTAAAATAAAGTCATGATTGTCCATCCTAAATCCTTTCCTCCTCTTCTGTTCCCTGTCCCAGTTAATGCTATCCGACTGGAAATCTTGGAGTCATCTCCTGATTCTGCTTTCTCCCACCTTGTTATGTCAAAATAGATTCCCAGCATTGTCAGTTTTACTTTTAGATATGTCCTCTTCTCTGTTCCGTCTGCCTTTACCTTGGTTCAAACTCTCATCTCTCATCGGACCACTGCAGTCACCTCCACAGTTCTATAACCTGTCTACCAGCTTCACTGTAGCTACCACAGGGCCCAAAGTGATCATATCACCCCCTCTTTTAATGATCTCTACTGGTTCCTACTGTTTATAGAATCTTCTCCCAACCTTTCCCCCAGTCTCATTTTTCAATATGCTTCTTTCCCTCCACACACTGTACTCTAGACATACTGAAGTTCTCATTGTAATTCAAGCATATTACGGCCTATCACACGTGCACATGTGCCTGAAAACCAATACATGCTAGCTATTATTATCATCACCACCTAACAACAGGTTTCTTCTTCCAGGAATGCCTTTACTCCCTTTGACCAACTGAAAAAATACTTATAAATCCTTCTAGTAAATTCAAATGCCATTTCCTCCATGAAGATAGGTTTTGTTACTGCTCCCTATGTATACCTTCAGCATTCTGTATTTACGGCCCCTGCACCATTTAATACAATGCACTGTGATTATTTGATTACAGATCTGTCTCCTCCATCAGATTGTAAACTCTTTAAGGGCAAGGATCCTATCCTATTGATTTTTTAATCCCCCAGCAGCTAGCAGTGTCCAGCCCAAAGAAGGTACTCAATTATTATTTGGTGACATAAAGATTGATTGAAATGATTTGGGGAAAATATCTGACTGTGCTAGTCAAGAAGAAAGAACAGAAAAAGGGACAGAATTTCATATACAAAGTAGCTGGCCTAAAAGCTCAGAGGTGGGAGGGGTATCTATAAAAAGGTATCTAAAATTGAAGGTGGGGGCTGGGTTATAGTGGGAGACAAGAGCAAAAAGGAAGGGTTGGGTGGTGCTAGGTGGGGAAGTGCTGTGAAGCCACCCCCAAAGCCTGGGTTTGCATTTGAATGAGTAGGGAGTTGTTGGAGAGTTACTAGAGCCACAGTTGAAGTGAAGCCAAGGACCTGTGCTGCAAGGCTGGAAGGAGGCAACAAGGCCAGCCAGTAGGCAGTCACATTAACCCAGAGCAGAGTGGGCATGGCAAGCATAGGTGAGAGCTTTAAGGAGATACAGAAAAGGAGGGGGATGGATTTGGTGAATGATTCCGTACGAGAGAAGACACAAAGGTAGTGAGAATTGCTGAAAACAATGAAAAGTAGAGTGGATGCAGAGAATGAAATATGAGACCAGGTGTTAGATAATCAGTGTTGTTATGGTACAAAAATTATTCCCTATCAATTTGGCCTTTCTGTACCTTATCTTCTTAACCAGTAAAGCAAAGAGGTTTCATATTTAAATTATCAGCAAATCCTGTCAATTCTATCTCAAACATATCTCTTGGATCACTCTTTCCATCTTCACTGCCACCTCCCTAGTCCAGGCCCCAGCACTTCTCACCTGGACCACTGTATTAGTCTTCACAGTGCTCTCCCTGCACCCGGTCTCGTTCCCACACTATTTGGTTTTCATACAATAGTTAGCATCATCTTTTAAAAGTGTCAATTAGATTATGTTACGCCTCTGTTTAAAAACTCATTGGCTTCCACTGCACTTAGAGTCAGATCACACTCCTTACCTAGGCCAACAAGATTCTCCAGTGGCGAGGCTCCTGCCTGCTCTCTGACCTTGTCCTGCCTTGATCGCCCCTCACTCAATACACCTTAGTCACATGACCTTTCCCCTGGAATGCAGCTTTGTCAGGCAGGGTTCTTTACATCTTTGGTACTTTAGACCTAGATTTGATCCCCTCAGAGAGGTCAACCCTGATCTCTGATCATTTGTTTATTTTCTTCTTAGTACTTATCATAATCTGTAATTATTATTTGTGTACTATTGATCTCCCAGGAGATTACAAGTTCTAAAAGATAGGACTCTTCTGTCCACTTTACTATTTTATCTCCAGTGTCCAGCACAAAATGAGAGGTCAATGAACATTTGTAAGTGAACAAATAAATGAATGAATGAAAAGGGTGATGGAAGAAGAGTTCACCAAAAATGATGTAGTGAAGAAATGGAGAGGAAGGGAGATTTTGAAAAGAGTTCCACTGGGTCTTGAGAATAGCAAATCTAGTTTCACCCAGCTTGTACTAATAAACTATTAAAAGGAATTGGAGACAGGACACAGAGGGCTCAGGCATCAAATCATGGAGAATCACAGAAGCTGGGGCCAGTGGAATTCAGTTCAATTCACCAGAAATTTAATGAGCATTTGCTATGTGCCAGGCTCTATGCTGGGCACTCACTGTTGGGGATATAAAGATGTGTAAATGTACACTTCACGAATTTATATTTGAGAAACCAAAGATAAAAGGAAGTGCAAACGATGATAAAAAACAGAATTTAATCAAAGGACTCTGAGGGCTCCTAAGAAGGGGTTCAGAGACGGGTTTAAGCAGTTAGTATGACAACAAAGTCAGCAAGTTCCAGTCCACAGTGCAACAAGAACACAGACACTATCTTCTGTTCTTCCTTACAAAATGCTTTTTTTTAAAAAAAAGATTTTGTTTACTTATTTGACAGAGATCAGAAGTAAGCAGAGAGGCAGGCAGAGAGAGAGACAGGAGGAAGCAGGCTCCCTGCTGAGCAGAGAGCCCAATGTGGGGCTCGATCCCAGGATCCTGGGATCATGACCTGAGCCGAAGGCAGAGGCTTTAACCCACTGAGCCACCCAGGCACCCCCAAAATACTTTTTTTAAAAAAAATTTATTTATTTATTTGTCAGAGAGAGTGAGCACAGGCAGACAGAGTGGCAGGCAGAGGCAGAGGGAGAAGCAGGCTCCCCGCTGAGCAAGGAGCCTGATGTGGGACTCGATCCCAGGATGCTGGGATCATGACCTGAGCCAAAGGCAGCCGCTTAACCAACTGAGCCACCCAGGAGTCCCCCCAAAATACTTTTTAAAAGTAGGATGAAAAGCAAAATATTTTTTAAATTAAAAAAATTTTAATTAGCACATTCTGTATGCTTAGTTTCCAGAGGTAGAATTTAGTGATTCAATAGATGCATACAGCACCCATTGCTCATTACATCACATGCCCTTCTTTTTTAATTTTTTTTTTATTTTTTCAGCATAACAGTATTCATTATTTTTGCACCACACCCAGTGCTCCATGCAATCTGTGCCCTCTACAATACCCACCACCTGGTGCCCCCAACCTCCCACCCCCCACCCCTTCAAAATTCTCAGATCGTTTTTCAGAGTCCATAGTCTCTCATGGTTCACCTCCCCTTCCAATTTCCCTCAACTCCCTTCTCCTCTCCATCTCCCCTTGTCCTCCATGCTATTTGTTATGCTCCACAAATACGTGAAACAATATGATAATTGACTCTCTCTGCTTGACTTATTTCACTCAGCATAATCTCTTCCAGTCCCGTCCATGTTGCTACAAAACTTGGGTATTCATCCTTTCTTTCTTTTTTTTTTTTTTTTTTACAGCTTTATAAACATATATTTTTATCCCCAGGGGTACAGGTCTGCGAATCGCCAGGTTTACACACTTCACAACACTCACCATAGCACATGCCCTTCTTAATGGCTATCACCCAGTTACCCCATCTCCCCACCCCCCTCCCCTCCAGCAACCCTCAGTTTGTTTACTATAGTTAAGAGTCTCTTATGGTTTGTCTCCCTCTCTGCTTTCATCTTATTTTAGTCTTCCTTTCCTTCCCTCACCTTCATTTGTTTGGTTTCTTAAATTCCACATATGAGTGAAATCATAGGGTATCTGTCTCTTTCTGACCGACTTATTTCACTTAGCATAATACCCTGTTGTTCCATCCACGTTGTTGCAAATGGCAAGATTTCATTCTTTTTGATGGCTGAATAATATTCCTACACACACACACACACACACACACACACACACACACGTATATATATATTTATATATTTTTTCCATATATATATGCCATATCTTCTTTATCTATTCATCTGTCAATGGACATCTGGGCTCTTTCCATATTTTGCCTATTGTGGACATTGCTTCTATAAACATTAGGGTGCAAGTGCCTCTTTGAATCACTATGCTTGTATCCTTTGGATAAATACCTAGTAGTGCAATTGCTGGGTCATAGCAAAACTCTATTTTTAACTTTTTGAGGGACCTCCATACTGTTTTCCAGAGTGGCTGCACCAATGAAAAGCAAAATATTTTTAAAGATGACTTCTGAGGCATTGTGTTAGAGGATAAACAACCAAGTGCAGGAGTTTTGGCCCCGCTAATCACAATTTGTGACATCTTGGACAATTTGCTCATTTCTTTTTATAAACTATTATTGAGAACCTACCATGTGTCAGGCCCTTCCATATAAACTATTTTAGTGAATTATTTATCTTTCCTAAGGTTTAGTTTTTTCACCTCCCTTTGAAATATAGCAGCCTAGGTTTCTGGTTCCCAAACAAGTGGTGCTTGTACAGACCTGTAGATATTTCTTCTTGCCTGTAGGTAGCACCCACAATTTTGCACTATAGCAATAGGCTGATATTTTGGTAATATTACCAAAGACACTAGAGTGTGCTTTGGCTATTTATGAGATGGGGAAAGTGGATGAATAAGCTTAAGAAGTAAAACATAAGTTTCTTTGTAGCACTGTTAGATAAGCAAATTTTGAAGTGGTGACCAATAAGGCCTGTTTGCTACAGTTACCCATTGTATATTGAGAAATGGAGACATTAAGGTGCCAAAAAATGGCCACCCTAAAATGTTACTAATGTTAAGATAAACTGTAATGTGGGAAACTGTAACATGACTGCTTTGAGCTAATGGTGTAAAGACAGATGCTTTAGATGATGGGGAAAGCAGTATGGGTGGAAGAGAGAAAATCTATCAGTGCATTTCCAGTAATGACCACAGAGAGGGCTGTCTATTTCTGAACAATGGCTTCTCTGCTTTTGTAGACAGAACTGTTCCTAGTAGGGAGGAGGGCAATTTCTCTGGTACGTAGGGTTGATTAAAAAAATCTGGAGAATACCCAATCCCTTTGGTTCTAACTATGTGTTTACCAAGCAGCTTTCTAGTCTATAACTGGTTTCATGACTGGAATGACCCCATCAGCCAGGAGAGCCTTATGCAGATGATGAAAGCCGTGTCTTGCCTGATGTATTGCTCATTATAAATGACCCACCTCGAAGTCTGCTTTATACATCAGTCTCCGTGGCTTTGGTTGCCCATTCTCATTACCCAGAGACTCATCATCCCAGGGGGAGACTGAAAATAGGAGTGAAATGTGAGGTGGCAAAACTACAGAGCAGACAGGCCAGAGTTTCCCCAAGTGCTGTTCTCCTATGAGGTCTGGTCTGTAGCAGCCAGTGACTTCACCTATTATATTATAGGAATAATCTTATATTTGCACAGTGCTTTTCATTTTCAAAGCACTTTCTTATATATTATCTAATTTTATCATTTTATTTATTATAACTTCTCTAGCTCATACTGCTTGTAAAAACAATAGAATAGTGTAGAATAGTGACAAAGACACCAGAAGAAGCAGTAATATTGTCAGTACATTGGGGGGAAAAACCTATCTATGATGGGACCTTGGCAAAATAAATCAACTAAAGAAATAAATGTAGTCAAAGTCTAGACTGTAGTAAGGCCCAGAAATTTAGGGATTGGCTTAGAATGACTCTTTGAGTGGAATAACACAAAGCCATGGTTGTAGATATGTTACTGATGAAGACTTGTGAAACATCCAAGCGTAATTAAGGTGATCAGGGCATATCTGAAGGATCAGAATGTACTCAAAGTTGCAATCTAATCATCTTTACTGTAAACTGTCTAAAGAATAATATGTTACAAAAAGGTGGTGTAAGACTTATTTGTAAAAGAGGGATTAGATAGTGAAGATAGGCTACTGTTTGTCCAGCAGTCCCCATTCCTCGCTATGCAGAGTATGGGGGAAGGATGGAAGAGAGAAGTATATGTACTGATCAGTGGCTGGAAAGCAGAGGGAGCTGGGTGGACCATGCATATGACAGACACACATATTGTGGTCCCTAAGGATGTAGACTCAATTATGAAACAGTCCTCTCTATTTATGATCTTTACTATTCCACTTCCTTCATTCTGAATCCATGCTTTATCAAGTAACCCTTTGGTTAGTAACCCCAGGTCCCTTGATCCTGGGAAAGAAATGCCATTAGAATAGATAAGACGATTGTGGTTACCTGGCAGTCATATTCTTATGCTGTAAATTAATTTAATTGCAGTATAGTTTACATGTCTCTTCCCATTTTTTTTTAATTGTGAAAACTTTCAGATCTATGGTATGCAGTATGGTATGCAGATCTATGGTATGCAGTACAGCAAATTTCGACTTCTTCTTAAACTAAATTTACCAATTTACTGATGGATGTCTAAATATTCTAGCACTATTTATTGAAAAGGCTGTGTTTCCTCCATTGAATTGCTTTTGGATCTTAATAAAAAGTCAATTGGCTGTATTTGTGTGGGTCTACTTTTGGGATCTCTCTATTCTGTTTTCTTGATGTATCTATTCCTTTGCCAATACCACAGGGTCTTGATTACTGTAGGTAAATATTAAGTCTTTAAATTAGTTGAGTGATTCTGCCTACTTTATCCTTCTTTTGCAAAATTGTTTCAGTTATTCTAGTTCCTTTGTTTTCTATATAAATTTCATAATAACATTGTATCTTCAAAAAACATGCTGGAATTTTGGTAGGAATTGTATTAAACCTATATATAAATCTGGCCTCATTGAATGGGTTTGGAAGTATACCATCATGCTCAATTATCTAAAAAGTTTGAGAAGGATTGCTATTTCTTCTTCCAGTATTTCATAGAACTCACTGGTAAAGCCATCTTGTCCTGCACTTTTCTTTGTTGGGAGGTTTTTCATTACAAATTTAATTTCTTTACTTGTTACAAGTTTTCTGAGATATTTTACTCCTTCCTGAGTCAGTGCAGGTAATTTGTTTCTTTCTAAGAATTTCATCTAGCCTAGTTTGTTAGCATACAACTGTTAATTGTATTTCCTTATGATCTTTATTTTTTATCTTTGTAAAGTTTGTAGTCCCTACTTCCAATTCTGATTTTAGTTATTTGCATCTTATCTTTTTTTTCTTTATCAGTCTAGCAAAAGTTTTGCCAATTTTGCTGTTCTCAAAGAACCTACTTTTGGTTTTGTTGATTCTCTATATTGTTTTTATATTTTCCGTTTCCTTTAATCTCTGTTCTAATCTTTATTATTTCTTTCCTTTTTTAGATTTAGTTATCTCTTTCTAGTTCCTCAAGGTATAAAGGTAGGTTATTGATTTGACGTCTTCTTTTTATTTATTTATTTAAAAATTAAAAAAAATTTTTTCAGTGTTCCAAAATTCATTGTTTGTGCACCACATTCAGTGCTTCATACAATACGTACCCTCCTTAATACCCACCACCAGGCTCACCAACCCCCCCCACCAAAACCCTCAGTTTGTTTCTCAGAGTCCACAGTCTCTCATGGTTTGTCTCCCCCTCCGATTTCCCCCAACTCACTTCTCTCCATCTCCCCATGTCCTTTGTGTTATTCCTTATGCTCCACAAGTAAGTGAAACCATATAATTGACTTTCTCTGCTTGGCTTATTTCACTCAGCATAATCTCCTCCAGTCCCATCCATGTTGATACAAAAGTTGGGTATTCATCCTTTCCGATGGAGGCATACTACTCCATTGTATATATGGACCACATCTTCTTTATCCATCCGTCTGTTGAAGGGCATCTTGGTTCTTTCCACAGTTTGGCGACTGCGGCCATTGCTGCTATGAACATTGGGGTACAGATGGCCCTTCTTTTCAATAAATCTGTATCTTTGGGGTAAATACCTAGTAGTGCAATTTCAGGGTCATAGGGTAGCTCTATTTTTAATTTCTTTTTTTTAAAAGATTTTATCTATTTATTTGAGAGAGAGAATGAGAGGAGAGAGCATGAGAGGGGAGAGGTCAGAGGGAGAAGCAGACCCCCCACCGAGCAGGGAGCCTGATGTGGGACTAGATCCTGGGACTCTAGGATCATGACCTGAGCTGAAGGCAGTTGCTTAACCAACTGAGCCACCCAGGCACCCCCATACTTTTAATTTCTTAAGGAATCTCCACGCTGTTTTCCGAAGTGGCTGCACTAACTTGCATTCCCACCAACAGTGGAAGAGGGTTCCCCTTTCTCCGCATCCTCTCCAACACTTGTTGTTTACTGTCTTGTTGATTTTGGCCATTCTAACTGGTGTAAGGTGGTATCTCAATGTGGTTCTGATTTGAATCTCTCTGATGGCTGATGATGATGAACATTTTTTCATGTCTGTTAGCCATTTATATGTCTTCTTTGGAGAAGTGTCTGTTCATGTCTTCTACCCATTTTTTGATGTGATTATCTGTTTTGTGTGTCTTGAGTTTGAGAAGTTCTTTATAGATCTTGGATATCAGCCCTTTGTCTGTAGTGTCATTTGTGAATATCTTTTCCCATTCCATGGGTTGCCTCTTTGTTTTGTTGACTGTTTCCTTTGCTGTGCAGAAACTTTTGATCTTGAAGCATTACCCTGATCCCCAAACCAGGCAAAGACCCCACCAAAAAGGAGAATTTCAGACCAATATCCCTGATGAATATGGATGCCAAGATTCTCAACAATATCCTAGCTAATAGGATCCAACAGTACATTAAAAAGATTATCCACCGGGGCACCTGGGTGGCTCAGTGGGTTAAAGCCTCTGCCTTCGGCTCAGGTCATGATCTCAGGGTCCTGGGATGGAGCCCCACATTGGGCTCTCTGCTCAGCAGGGAGTCTGCTTCCCTTTCTCTCTGCCTGCCTCTCTGCCTACTTGTGATCTCTGTCTATCAAATGAATAAATAAAATCTTTTTTTTTAAAGATTTTATTTATTTATTTGTCATAGAGAGAGAAGCGAGAGTGAGCACAGGCAGACAGAGTGGCAGGCAGAGGCAGAGGGAGAAGCAGGCTCGCTGCCAAGCAAGGAGCCCGATGTGGGACTCGATCCCAGGAGGCTGGGATCATGACCTGAGCCGAAGGCAGCTGCTTAACCAACTGAGCCACCCAGGCGTCCCTGAATAAATAAAATCTTAAAAAAAAAAAGATTATCCACCATGACCAGGTGAGATTTATCCATGGGATGCAAGTGTGGTTCAACATTTGCAAATCAATCGATGTGATAGAACAAATCAATAAGAGAAGAGAGAAGAAGCACAGGGTCCTCTCAATTGAAGCAGAAAAAGCATTTGACAAGATACAGCATTCATTCCCAATTAAAACGCTTCAAAGTATAGTGATAGAGGGAACATTCCTCAACTTCATAAAATCTATCTGTGAAAAACCCACAGATCAGGAACACAACAAGGATGCCCACTCTCACCACTCTTGTTCAACATAGTGTTAGAAGTCCTAGCAACAGCAACAGCAACAACAAAGGGAAATAAAAGGTATTCAAATTGGCAACGAAGAAGTCAAACTCTCTCTCTTCGCAGATGACATGATACTTTATACGGAAAACCCAAAAGACTCCAGCTCCAAACTACTAGAACTCATACAGCAATTCAGTAATGTGGAAAGATACAAAATCAATGTACAGAAATCAGTTGCTTTATTATACACTAACAATGAAAATATAGAAATGGAAATTAGAGAATCGATTCCATTTACTATAGCACCAAGAACCATAAGATACCTGGGAATAAACCTAACCAAAGAGGTAAAGGTTCTGTACTTGAGGAACTACAGAACACTCATGAAAGAAATTGAAGAACACACAAAAGGATGGAAGAGCATTCCATGCTCATGGATGGGAAGAATAAACATTGTCAAAATGTTTATACTGCCTAGAGAAATCTATACTTTCAATGCCATCCCAATCAAAATTCCACTGGCATTTTTCAAAGAGCCGGAACAAACAATCCTAAAATTTGTATGGAACCAGAAGAGACCCTGAATTGCTAAGGAAATGTTGAAAAAGAAAAACAAAACTGGGGGCATCACATTGCCTGATTTCAAGCTTTACTACAAAGCTGTGATCACCAAGACAGCATGGTACTGGCACAAAAACAGACACATAGACCAGTGGAACAGAGTCGAAAGCCCAGATATGGACCCTCAACTCTATGGTCAAATAATCTTTGACAAAGCAGGAAAAAACATACAGTGGAAAAAAGACAGTCTCTTCAATAAATGGTGCTGGGAGAATTGGACAGTTATGTGTAGAAGAATGAAACTCGACCATTCTCTTACACCATACACAAAGACAAACTCAAAATGGATAAAAGACCTCAACGTGAGGCAGGAATCCATCAGAATTCTAGAGGCGAACATAGGCAGTAACCTCTTTGACATCAGCCACAGCAACTTCTTTCAAGACATGTCCCCAAAGGCAAAGGAAACAAAAGCAAAAATGAACTTATGGGGCTTCATCAAGGTCTTCTTTTTAATGTAGACATACAGGTATAAATGTCCCTCCAATTATCTCTTGCTGCATCTCAGAAGTTTTGGTATGTTGTGTTTTTGGTTTTATCTATTACAAGGTATTTTCTAATTTGCATTGTGTTTTCTTCTTGGATCCACTGGTTGTTTTAAGATTGCACTGCTTAATTTCCACATATTTTTGAACTTTTTACTTTTCTTTCTGTTATTGTGTTTTAGCTTTATTCCATTGTGGTTGGAGAAGAAGTTTGTATAATTTCAATCTTCCTAAATTTATTAAAACTTTTTTTGTGTCCTAACACAAAATGGTCTATCCTGGGGAATGTTTCATGTGCCCTTGAAAATAATATGCATTTTACTGTTATTGAGGGGAATTGCTCTCTATATATTTGTTTAATTCGTTTAAAATGCTGTTCAAGTCCTCTATTTCCTTATTGCTCTTATGTCTAGATGTTCTATTCATTTTCAAAAGTGGTGTACTGGATGTCTCCAACTATTATAGCACAACTATTTCTCCTCTCAATTGTGTAAATGTTTGTATTCTATATTTTGAGGCTCTGTGTATGGTGCACATAGGTTTATAATTGTTATATCTTCCTGATGAATGGATCCTTTTATCAATACATAATATCTTTCTTTGTCTCATGTAATAGCTGTTGACTTAACTTCTATTTTGTCTGGTATTAGTATAGCCACCTAAGCTTTTTTTGGTTACCATATTTGTACGAAAATTTTTTCCCCCATTCTTTCACTTTCAACCTACTTGTGTCTTTGGATCTAAAGTGAGTTTCTCATAGATAGCATATAGTTGGACCATGTTTCTTTTTCAAATTCAATTTTTGCAATCTGCTTTTGGTTGGAGACTTTAATCCATTCATATTTAATATATTTACTGATACGGAAGGATTTCTGCCCTTTTGTTATTTGTTTTTTCTTAAGCCTTTATACCTTTTTGTCTCTCATGTTCTCCACTACTGGTTTCTTTTGTATTTAACTGATTATTTGTAGTGAACCTTTTTGATTATCTTCTCATTTTCAGATTAAAAATACATTTATTTTGTAATTACCATGGAGATTACATTTAACACCCTAAATTTATTACACTGTGGCTTAAATAGATACCAACTTAACTTCAATAGCATATAAAAACTCTGCTATTATTCACTTCTGTCCTTGTCTTTATGTTGTTATTGTCACAATTTACAACTTTATATACTGTGTGTTCAGTAACATAGATTTATAGGTATTTTCTATGCATCTGTCTTTTTAGTCATGTAGGAAATAAAGAGTGGACTTACATACCAAAAATATAATAATACTAGCCTCTATAATTGCCCATGTAGTTCCCTTTATTAGAGATCTTTATTAGATCTTTATTGCTAAATATAGAATTCTTGGTTGACAATTTTTTTTTTCTTTTGGTATTTTAAATATGTCATCTGTCTTCTTGCCTCCATGGTCTCCAATGAGAAATCAGCTCTTAATCTTATTGAGGATCCCTTGTATGTGACTAGTTGCTTCTCTCTTGCTGCTTTCAACATTCTCTATTTGTCTTTGTCTTTCAACTTTGATTATAATGAGGTTGTTCTAGATCTATTTACATTATCCTACTTGGCATTCATTGAGATTCTTGGATGTGTAGATAATGTCTTTGATCAAATTTGGGAAGTTTTTAGCCACTGTCTTTTTCAAATATTCTTTCTGATTCTTTCTTTCTCTCTTCTTCTGGGACTCCCATGATTTGTACATTGTTCCCCTTGATGGTGTCCCACAGGTCCCTTAGGCTCTGTTCACTTTTCTTTATTCTTTTTTCTTTCTGAACCTTGAACTGGATAATTTCAGTTGTCCTATCTTCAACTTCACTGATTCTATCTTGTGCCTGAATCTTCTACTGAATTTCTAGTGCAGATAATTCCTTGAATTCTAGGAGTTTAAAAGAGACCAACAAATAAAACACCTTTCTAGTCTTTAAGGTTCTCTCAGGTCTTTCCTGAGCATGCTAGCCTCCTTGGGCATTTTTGCTTACACATGGGTGCTTTTGATGGCCTTAATTTTCAAAGAAGCACTCCTTAGCTTTTCCTTCTAGGCCTCAGGTTGTCTGTTGCATGTCTCAACTATAATCTTTTCCCTCAGACATCTGTGGGTTATTCATCTACCTTAAGATGTTTCCAAGCAATGCCTGCCATTTTTCTGACCTGAGTTCCAAGTCAAGAAAACAGATAAGTGCCTGGTGTCTGTCACTCAGGTAATCCTTGATGGATTAGAATAGATTTACACAATAATTTTCAAATTAGGTGTGCTCTATTCCCTCTGAAACCATGTCCTACATGAGGAGGATGGGCTACCGTTTTCATGACTGCTGCTCAACCAGGGTGGGAATGGGACAGGGGCAAATAAAAATACTAGAAAGCTTTCCTACCATTAAGAAAAAATTAGGTATCTTTTTATTTGTACCATGAGTTGTTTCTTTTTCCTTTAATAGTATCCTAGCAGGCATTGCATATGGACTAACATTACATGGTACACCTTTGGATTTGACCCTGAACTTTAATTTGTATTTTGATCAAAGTAGTTTAAAAACATGCATACAGTTTACAATGTCAAACATTACCTAAGTCTTATGATGACAAATGGCAATTCTCTACCTTCTCCAATTTCCAATTTCCACTTCCCAGAAACAGCCACTTTTCACTCTTTTAGCTTTTCCTAGTATTCTTCTCTATATGTTCAAATAACACAAGAAGGTTGCTAATTATTTTTCAACTTTTGATAAGCTCTACTGGCTCCCTTCTATGGAGGATTAGGATTCAATCCTACTATTGTCTTCCACAACCATCTATACACATTTCACCTTATCTCATACTCTCTATTTATTTATCCCAGAATTCTTGGCTAAATCACCATTCAATGTTTAAATTACAGTGACAACAAATACTGCCACAGCTGAGCCATGTGCTAAAGTATGACTACTTTTTCTTCCTTGGAAATTATTTTTCTGGGATTAATTATTACCTTACCTTGGATACGTTGCTTAGCTTTCTATGTACTCATCACTATTGTGTATCCGTGTCTGTGTACTTACTCCTAACTCATGCAACACTCTGACAAAATTGTAATAGTCCTTTCAGTACTGTCAACCATACCATGCAATTTGTAAATCTCATTTTCTCCTCAAAGCCTTTCCCTTGGAACTCTCCAATCTGTACTGTTTGAGTTCTAGGCCTTCTGCATAGCTGGCATCTGGGAGTTTCCCTTTAGTAACACCTTAAGAAATTCCTGCTGTTCTTTTCTGCATTGGATCCTGTTTCCCGGATCACAGGTCTTCCTTTTTTCCAGATTTATTGCCCTCATTTTGTTGGACACTTACTCCAAAGTTCCTGACCTTGCATGTCTGAAAATGTTTATATTCTATCCTGGAAATTGATTGGTAGTTTTGCTGGGTATAGAATTCAAGGTTGTTAAAGGCATTGGTCCAGAGTCTTCAAACTTTCAGTATTGTTGATAAGTCCAAAGCTATTCTGATTTCTGGAACTTCTAATGTGAAACTTTCTCATTGGGATCTCTTGCTTTTTGGATCGTTTCTTTTCCCTCTTTGTTCTAAAGTTTTATAATGCTGTGTCTTGAGAGTTTTTTTCTTCATGGTGGTAGGCAACCAATGAATGAACCCTGTCTGTCTGGAAAGTTGTGTCCTTAGGTTTGGGGTGATTTTTAAAAATCACTTCTTTGATAATTTCTTCCCCTTAATTTTCTTCGTTCTCTCAGGAATTATTCTTATTGAATGTTGGACCTCATGAGTTGATTCTCTAACTTTCTTATTTTTCTCTGTTCTATTTCCCATTTTCCTACCTTCTAGGGTTTTTTTTTTTTTTTTTTTGGCTTTTTTATTTTTTTAGAGATTTCTTCAACTGTATCTTCCAATTCTTGGTTGAAATATTTTTGTTTTGTTTTGACTATTTTAATCATTTGGAATTGTTCAGTTCAGTGGCATTAAGTACATTCACAATACTGTATAATCATCACCACTGTGCATTTCCAGAACTCTTCCATCATCTTAAGCAGAAGTTATATATCCATGAAACAATAACTCCCTATTTCTCCCACCCACATTCCCCAGTAACCTGTAGGGTAACTTTTGTCTCTTTGTATTTGCCTATTTTAAGTACCTATTATAAGTGGAAGCATACAGTGTTTGCCATTTTGAGTCTGGCTTATTTCACTTAGTATAATATTTTTATCTGTGTTATAGTATGTATTAGATTTTCATTCCTTTTTAAGGCTGAATAAAATACTATTGTATGCATATACCATATTTTGTTTATCCATTCATCTTTTGATAGAGTTTTGGTAGTTTTCACTTTTTGACTTTCTTGAATAATGCTGTATCAAATAACATTAATATTTGCTTTCACTTCTTTTGGGTGTATACTTAGAAGGGGAATTGCTGGATCATATGGTAATTCTGCTTTTTTTAAAGCAATTTTTAAAGATTTTATTTACTTCTTTATTTATTTATTTGAGAGAGAGCAAGAGTGAGTGAGCACTAATGGGGCAAGGAGCAGAGGGAGAGGGACAAGCAGACTCTGAGCTGAGCACAGAGCCCTATGTGGGGCTCAATTCCAGGACCATGAGATCATGACCTGAGCCAAACTCAAGAGTCGGATGCTTAACTGACTAAGTTACCCAGGTGCCCCAATTCTATTTATTTTCTAGGGGAACCATAAAGATGTTTTCCACAGCAGATGTACAATTTTATATTCAAATCAGCAATGAACAAGAGTTCCAATTTCTCCATATCATCACCAACACTTGTCATTTTCCAATTTTAAAAATAACAGCCATTAAGATGGGTAACACCCTGGTTTCTTATCATTTTTAAGTGGACTTTTCCTTGATCTGGCATTTGCTTGGTTGCTTATCAATTTTTGATTTTCTAGGGTTCTGACAAAGTTGTTTCTGACAGTTTCTGTTTGTTTCTCTATGTTTCTGTGGGGGGATGACAGTACCTTGGGGTTGCCTACTTCATCATTTTTTATATGATCTTTGTTGGTATATGTTCCATGAGTGCTTGAAAAGAAGTGTATTTTGCTGTTATTGGGTAGTATGTTCTATAAATGTCAATTAGATCCTCTAGCTTGATGGTAGTAATGAGTTCTTTATCTTTCCTGATTTTCTGTCTTATTATTCTATTATACCCTTAATAGGAACAGGTAAAACTAATTTCTTGCTCCCAGTGAGGATCAGAGAACTTAAGGTAGCTCAGGAAAGGAAGTAAGCATGGCTTTCCAAGACTTTCCAAGTCTGATGTCTTTCAATTGCAGGTCTGCCTCTCTGCTGCCTCATCTCCCACCAGTCCCACAGATGCCCTACAGATGTAGTAAACTATTTATATTTCCCCAAGACCATGTGTTCTTTAACTCCTCTCTAGATTTTTACATGCAATCACTTGTCTTAAAATGTCCCTTCCCTTGAGTACCTTTAAAGATCCAACTCAAATATCACCTCCCTTGTAAAGCTTTTGCTGATCACCTAAAGAAATTTGAATATATCTTTCTTTGGAGGTTAATTTACCATGAAGCTAATCATAAATCTTCACAGCCCCTCACTTGGGCAGACCCCCTATACGGTCCTGGGAAGGGCCCTAACATTATTTTTATAAATTTTTTTTTCTAATTTGCGAAGTAAGATACTTAATCACATTTGGTTAAGACTATTTTCCTCTATCAGCTTCCCCTTTGTGTTGGGTGCCACTTGAATAGCTAAAAGGAAGTTGAGTTGTGAACAGATTTAGTGTGGGATTAGTGGGATATTATTTATGTGGTTCACAGTAACTTATTTATATAGTTAATGTATTGCTAGTGGTAAAGTAATGGCTTCAGGGATGTTCCCGTAGCCCAGTATCCTGACTCACCCAACATCTTCACCCAAAAATGATAGAGCCAGATGCAATATTGTGATGTGAATGTATTCTATAGTGCCTGGTCTTTGACATATTGGGTAATAGAGGAGACATAGTGTTTGAAATGTACAAAGTCCGAAGTTAGTCTTTGGAAAATTCTTCAAGTCACTGCATTTAAATTTTAAGTGGAGGATTTGTTTTTTAATGAAGCCTAGTCAAAATGGAAGTTTTCTCCTTTCAAAAATATAGTCAATATATCATATACAATTATAAATGAACTGTGATTTTTTTCTTTTCTTGTGGAAATTGTACAACATAGAATTGATCATAATTCCTGTTTTTTAAGGATCCAAATCTACCAGTATTACAGAGAGTATGGCTGTGTGTATAGTCACATATATTATGCATCCCATCTGCTATGGACTGAATTGTGTCCCCCTCTCACCCTCAATTCATCTGCTGAAGTCCTAACTCCCAGTGTGACTGTATTTGGATAAGGCCTTTAGTAGGTAATTAAGGTTAAATGAGGTCATAAAGGTGGGGCCCTAAGCCAGATGGATTGGTGGTTTTTTAAGAAGTAAAAGAGAGATCTTTTACTTTTTCTCCCTCATTTACCATGTATACTCAGACAAAAAGCCATGAAAGACTCACCAGAAACCAAACCCTGCTGGACCTTGATCTGGGACTTCCAGCCTTCAGAACTGTGGGAAATAAATTTCTATTGTTTAAAGCACCCATTCTCTGGTATTTTGTTATGGTAGCCTGGGCACATTAATATACCACCTATTAATAATAAAAGAACAAATTTTGATCAAGCATGCTAAAGGAATGATTGAATTATCTTTCTATTCTTTCTATTAAAACTAACATTACAAAAACACATGCAGCTAAAAAATTTAGGAGAAAAGTACTACAGTTGCATCATACATTTAACTAATATGACACGTTGGAATGGTTTTGGATTTTGTGAGGTTTGTTGTATCTTTCAGCTTAAAAATTTTTTTAAGTTGTTGCAGTTTCTTTTATCATTCTAAATATTCACTTGTACCTAATTTTATGTTCTATTTCCTAAATAGCAATCCCCCACACCCCCAAAAACCGTGTGTGTACTTCAGACCTACAAAACTTGGATCCATCATTTCTCTCTATAATAGGATTTAAACAAATGTTTCTACGCCTGTGGCCCCCTTTAGATTGTGAATCTTTCTAGAGCAGAAACTGAGTTTCATTTTTGCTTTCCTAGCACCCAGAAGAATCCTGACATATAGAAGTCATTTAATAAATGATTGTTGGTCGAATAATGAACAAACAAATAAATAGAAAGAATGGAGAATGTATGTTAATTAGTTGAGGAAGTGACTAGTTTGGAAGATCTGCTTGGAGGATTTGAGAGAATGAACATGGAGACAAGAGGGAAATAATCAAAATGCCCAAAGAACGCTAGTTCCTTTTTATAAATGATGATTAACCTTCCAGTCTAAGGTCACTTCCGGAACTGAGAAGTGCTGCCCACTGACACAATGAGTCTTTAAAAAAAATACAACTAATCCTCTAGTTTCAAAATGGGGGTAACAGGGATCCAGTCTCTTGCCTAAATATCTTTGTAGATCTTCCTTTATTTCCCTCTACTACTCACTCACCAGGCATGCCATCTTGGGCCAACCAGCTAACCTCTTTGAGACACAGTTTTCTATAAATGTAGATAAATACCTCACAAGGTTGTTGTGAAGGTTAAATGAAGTAAGGCCTGTGAAAACATCCAGTGCAGTACCTGGCATATAGTAGGTGCCCTATAACTGTTAGTTTCCTTTCTTTTTTGCTTTTCTCAGTGAGCTCTGTTAATTACCTTTGAAGAAGCAGAATCTCTTTACCTTCCTGGGTCCTCATCCTCTATGGTACTCCTTTAAGGAGAAATTGTTTTCTTTGTCACATTGGAAGAAACTCTATCTCCTTACAGGGATACTCTTCCTCTCTTGGAATTTTTTCCTGGTTATAAAAAAAAGTCCTAAAGTTTACAAGGCCAACCTGTGATCTAGCAGGAAATGCAGACATCTTTCACATTAATAATAAAAGGACAAGGAGTCTGGTTCCAATTTGAACAGACATTTTGTTACCTTGGCATGTGCTTAGAGTAGAAGCAGGAAAGCAGCAATTAACTAAAGGCGTCTACAATGCAGTTTTAATTAATTCCTCTGATTTTATTAAATGGTGCAATTTGAAGAGGTTTTGGGCATAAAGCAGCTGGAAAAATTCCCAGTGCCTGGGCCTACCCCCTACTATGTTCTTACTGGGGCTAGGCAAAGATGCTAGCTCCACATCACAGCTAGCAAGCCTCCTTTCAGAAGGTCTGCTTCCTGGAGGTACACACCAGTGAGAAGTAATTGTGGGACAGTATCCCAGAAAGGGGAGTCACTGGCTGCAAAGGTTAGGAGAGAGCACAATGCAGCCAAATGTTTTTGCGTCCATTAAGCCAGCACAGCTGCCGTGTGTGCTGCCAATTCTATTCACAAATGGGCAAAATTCAGGTTGGAAAATTACTTCATGTGGCGTGCATGTAACTGGACTGGAGCAAAAAAAAAAACAAAACAAAAAAACTAGAATGGGCAGCAGGGTTTCATGTAGTCACTTAAGAACTGAAGGTAAAAGCAAGTGAGAAGAGGTTGCTGCTCCCTGTCATGGTCCTTTCCTGCTGCTGCAGCAGTCAACACCCCCTTTTTCCATATGCAGAGGGGAGGATCTTTATTTCTGTTGCTTCCATTTCACCAACAGGCAAGTCCATTAGTTGTAGGACTTAGCTCCTCAAATTTGTTGTGAACATATTAAGGACATATTCTTGGTTTATAAAAACCAAGAAAAACTGCATATAGATGGAACATGATTTCCACAAATTGACTTCTTTCTTCTTTTTAGATGCAAGTTATCTGTGTCTATTTTTATCATTTTTTTCCCTTCTCCTCATTTTAGAGAAGGGGCTATTTTGTATCCTGTCTATGAGTACATCCCTAATATGGGTTCCAGATTTTAGCTCCTCTGGAACCTTAAACTCCTCATTATTTCCTTTCCTCTCTGTCACCTTAAATTCTTTCACTTCATTACATACTACTTGTCAGTTAACAGACCAGCACAGGTCATTTTCCTTGAATAAACAGTTCTCTTGAACCTGTTGCCCCTTGGAATACTGTCTAGGAAAATAAAAGCAAAATCTTCTTTGCTTTCCCCCCTTAAGGTGTCATCTACCCATTTGCTGCTACTTTCTTTCAAGCAGCATTAGAACTAAAAATTGGGTCTGTGAATTGTTTTGCATGGAAGCCTTCCCTCACTCCATCAGGCACTATTATCACATCTTCACTGGGTTCCCACAACTCTGTGTTCATACTGCTCTTAATGTACATAGTAACTGAAGCTATAATTGATCAGTAACATTGTATTATTTACCTCTTTGTATTTACATCACTTCTGCTAAATCATGAGTCCCTAAAAGGACATGAAGTGACTTTTATCTTCATGTCCCCAGAAAACAATGTTTCATGATTGGTGCCCAATAAATGCTGATGGGAGAAAAGGGGGCTAACAACTACTGAACCATGTCCACGTGCCAGTTTTTCTGAGATAGGTATCATTATACTTATTTTACCACATAAGGAAACAAGTTTACAGAGGTCAAGGAACTTTTCTAAAGTCATGTAACTATTCGAACTGGAGCTGCAATTCAAATTCCAGTCTGTCTGATTTTAAAATCTATCCCTTTTCTTTCATGCTGCCTCCAATGTCTTACACTGAGTCCAAGTTCTGGCCCCATCAATTTTCTGACCTCTCACAGAGACACCCCAGTGCCCTGATCCCTACTTTCTCCTGGTTTGTCCACCTCCTTTTGGCCTCACATCCACATGTGAGGCCAACACATGATTATACACTGGAACCCTCTTTCAACATCACTTTCAACCTCTTTTGCCTCATATGTCTGGCATAATCACCATTCCAGATCAACCTCTGCACTTTTGCCTTTGCCTTTTCTGTCCTGTCACCACTGAAGGAAACTATCACTGGATAGACAGGTATCACCAATCAGTTTTGAACTTGAGACGCATTTTCTAAGCTTCTTCATTATCCTTTTACTCATCTCTGTCAGCTCCTTCTATTCTCAATTACTGTTCCAATATTCACCATTTTCCCCAATTCCACTATTGACCTCTCATTTCCTCACTCTTGGACATTTAAGGCAGTTTCATGTTTTTCTATTAAAAAAAGCTGAGATGAGCATCCTTATACATATTTCTACTTCACTTCAGAGTTTTTCTTAAATAGCAAGCTCCCTGAAAGAGTTAGCCCTGCATTTGCTGTTATTTTCTTTACCTTCTACTTACCACTCGAACTACTATTATATCACCTCTGCCCCTTCCACTGTATTGAAATTCCTTTCATCAAGGTCACCAAAGCTTCTGTTTTGCCGAATATAATGCATATGTGTAAGTCCTTAGCTTATTGGACTTCTCAGCTGCATCTGAAACAGCTCAGAATTCTCTCCATCTTTTAAACTTTCAACTTTAGTTTGCATGATTCTACTCTAGTTTTCTTCCTGTAAGTATTAGCTAATACTTACTATGTGTTTATTAGACACTATTCTAAGGGCTTTCATGCATTACACGTACATTTAATCTTTAAACAACTAAGGCTTAGAGAAGTGAAGTAACTTGCCCAAAGTCACATAGCTGGCAAGTGGCAGAGCCTGGAGGATATAAAATCTGGGTCCAGAGTCCATAATTTTAATTTGTGTTATACTGCTGATCCTTAATGTACTTTTAGTCTCCTTTGTGTGCTCATTTTTGCTGGCCCCTTAAACTCTGAAATTCTCCAAGATTCCTCCATTGGCCCTATGGTCTTCTTACACATTCTCCATGGTAATCTCATTTACTTTCTGGTTTTAATCATATGCTTGTAATATGCAGATCTATAGCCAGTCATGACATATCCCCTGGACTTCAAACTCATATCCAACTGCATCTTGGTTAGGATCCACTTGGGTGTTCCACTGACTCCTAATACTCAATGTTAAAAAAAAAAAAAAAGGTTCACTTTTAATGCTCCTCCTCCTGTATTCATCATATAGTAACATCATCTAGTCATCCGAACATGGTGACATTCTAGATTTCTCCTTCTCCTTTACCCTCAGAATACAATTAATCACCAAGTTATGCTAATTCTGCTTCCTAAAAATTTCTTAAATCTTTCCCTTGTCTCTATCCCTATTTCAAACTCTCTTCATCACTTGCCTGATGTATTGCAACAGTCTCCAGCCTGGCCTCTCTTAAACTTATCATGAGTCATCTCAAAACATAGATCTGACCATTCACTGCCCTTCCATGACTCAGTACTGCCAACAGGTATATTCTCAGTTCTTTAGCATGATACTTAACAACTTTCTGTGGTTAAAAAGCACTGCCCCTGGAGTTAAACTGCTCAGTCTGAATCTCAGCTCTGACAGTGTGCAACTTTGGGCAAGGTACCCGATCTCCTTCTGTCTTAGTTTCCACATTTGATTACATGAGATATCCATGTTAGGCACTTAGAACACTGCCTGGCATATAATAGGTGCTCAATAATTGTTAGTTGTTGTCAATGGTATGTATCTGGTCTCATCTCCTCCCATTTCCTACCTTAAAGTTTATGTTCTAGTAATCCTGCATTGTTTATAATTTCCTAAAGGCATCACACTGTTTCATGGCTGTGTGCCTTTCCTTTGTTGTTTCCTTAATCCCCTATACTTTCACACATTTTTATACCTGGCTAATATTCAATTCAGTCTTTAGCTTTGACATCATCTTCAAGATACCTTCTATGACTCCCACACCCCTGCCCCAATCAGACTAATTGTCTTTCTTCTATGACTTCATAGACTCTATGCAGGTCTTTATATAGTTTGGATACTAGCCCTTTATTAGATGTGCCATTTGCAAATATCTTCTCCCACTCCATAGGTTTTCTTTTAATTTTGTTGGTTGTTTCCTTTGCTGTGCAGAAGCTTTTTATTTTTATGTAGTCCCAATAGCCTGTTCTTGCTTTTATTTTATTTTATTTCCCTTGCCTCAGGAGACATATCTAGAAAGATGTTGTTACGGCCAACGTCAGAGAAATTACTGCCTGTGTTCTCTTCTAGGATTTTTATGGTTTCAGGTCTCACATTTAGGTCCTTAATTCAATTTGAGTTTACTTTTGTGTATGGTGTAAGAAAGTGGTCCTATTTCATCTTTTTGAATGTAGCTGTCCAGTTTTCCCAATACCATTTGTTGAAGAGACTATCTTTTTCCCACTGCATATTCTTGTCTCCTTTGTTGGAGATTAACTGACCATATAATTAGGGATTTATTTCTGAGCTTTTTTTTTTTAAAGATTTTATTTATTTATTTGACAGAGAGAAATCACAAGTAAGCAGAGAGGCAGGCAGAGAGAGAGGAGGAAGCAGGCTCCCTGCTGAGCAGAAAGCCTGATGTGGGGCTCGAACCCAGGACCTGGGATCATGACCTGAGCCGAAGGCAGCGGCTTAACCCACTGAGCCACCCAGGCGCCCCTATTTCTGAGCTTTTTATTCTATTCCATTGATATATATTTCTATTTTTGTGTACTTACTGATTACTATAGCTTTGTAATATAACTTGAAGTCTGGAATTTTGATAGCTCCCATTTTGTTTTCCTTATTCAAGACTGCTTTGGTTATTCAGGGTCTTTTGTGGTTCCATACAAATTTGAGGATTATTTTTGCTCTGTGAAAAATGCTGTTGGATTTTGATAGGGATTGCATTAAATGTGTAGATTGCTTTGGGTAGTGGAGATATTTTAACAGTATGTTTTTGTCCAATCCATGAGCATGGGATGTCTTTCCATTTCTTTATGTCATCTTCAGTTTCTGTCATCAGTGTTTTATAGTTTTCAGCATACAGGTCTTTCACCTCTTTGGTTAAGTTTATTCCTGGATATTTTATTATTTTTGGTGCAATTGTAAATGTGATTGTTTTCTTAATTTCTCTTTCTGCTGCTTCATTATTAAAGTATAGAGACAAAATAGGTTTTTGTACATTGATTTTGTATCCTGTGACCTTACTGAATTCATTTATTAGTTCTAGTAGTCTTTTGGTGGGGTCTTTAGTGTTTTTAAAATTGGTCATTCTTTCCATCTCCACTGCTACTGCTAACATCCCTGAACTGTCATCAGCCTCCTAACTGGTCTCTATAATTCCATTCTCGACACCTCCCCACTCCACACAACACTTGGAATAGTTTTAAAACATACTGAATCACAGTACTCCTCCTGGTTAGAAGCCTTCAGTAGCTTTCCACTCTATTAAGAATGAGATCCTGGGGCTGCCTGGGTGGCTCAGTGGGTTAAGCCTCTGCCTTCAGCTCAGGTCATGATCTTAGGATCCTGGGATCGAGTCCCACATCAGGCTTTCTGCTAGGCAGGGAGCCTGCTTCCTCCTCCTCTCTCTCTCTCTCTCCTCGTGATCTCTCTCTGTCAAATAAATAAAATCTTTAAAAAAAAAAAAAAAAGAATGAGATCCAACCTCTTGTCATGGCCTACAGGGCCCTGGACAGTCTGGTCTCTGCCTATTCTACCTTATATCCCCTGCTCCTTACTGACTAGCATTAGTTACAGTGACTTTCTTTCAGTACCCAGAACACTCTAAACTCTTTCTTAACTCATGGTCTTTGCATATGGTTGCCTACTGTGCCTCAGACACTTGCCCTCTGGTTATCTTATGTTTTAACCTGGCTGGCTTTTTCTCATCCTTCAAGTTTAGCCTTAACTGTCACATCTTCAGAGAGGCCTTTTCTAGTGACCCTATATACATCCATTTTTCTCTACCTCTGTACTCTTTGTGCTTCCATCATGGCACTTACCACAATTTATAATTATTTTCACTTATTTTTCACTCACTGGATTGCACATTCCATGATACCAGAAGCACAGCTACACTGCACACCATACAGCCTCAGCACCTGGCATAATGCCTGACACATTGTTAGCATTCAATAAATATTCCCTGAGCAGACTTAATGACTCGACAAGTCAATCATTCAATTAATAAAACAGAGTGGTGATATCAACTTTCTTGCTGGTCTCTTAGGTAAGAAAAACTGTAACTTCAGCTAGCAACTTAATTGTTGAGATGAATCACCTTGCTTAATCCAGTTGAGAAGTACTATAGGAGAGCTTAATTAAGCAAGAAAAAGATATACTTTTAAAAAGTCTGGTTCTTAGACCCTTTATCCTTGTAAGTAATTCAGGAGTGATAAATGTAATTACTATAAACCAGTGGTTCTCAACAGGGGGAGATTTTGCCTCCCCCTAGGGGACATTTGGCAGTGTCTGGGTACATTCTTGGTTATAAAAACTGTGCGGGGAGTGTGCTACTGGCATCTAGCGAGTAGAGGGCAGGAATGCTGCTCAGCATCCTATGAATGTAGAGGACAGTCTCCCCATAACAAAGAATTATACCACAAGAAAAGTCAATAATGCCAATACTTTAAAAAAAAAGGAGAAATAGGACTACCATTTAACTTTGTGAAACATAACAGAATGGCCAAATATAGGTGTTCTAGAGGATTTGTAAAACTTAATAATTGAAGCCATTAATAAGCTCTAATTTCCTAAGATTTATTTCTGTTCTTTAGAGCACATTTCTGTGTGTTTGTTTGGTGGTTGTTTTAAACGATGGATCCATTCATTGATGGACTTTAGGAAATTGCTCAGCGTTCTAAACTTGTATCCAATATCATGTAATTTTGAGCATTTATCTGGGAGGAGAGACCATCAGGGGCCCATGACCACCCAAAATCCCTGGTATAGAGAGACCTTTGTGTTGTGTAGATTAGACTTTAAAAAGTAATGTTTTGTGGAATATGTGTTCAGCAAAACGCTTAAAAATGCTTAAAAATACAGCAGTCCTTTAGAAGCAGGCAAGTGTGGAAGCTAAGCTTGGTTTCCACCTAGTGGTGAGGGCAAAACAGGTTTCATTGTGCTGTTAGGAGACCCTATGGAGTAATTTATATTAGTCCTACTGAGGTGTTAGGCACACAGCAGGTGCTCAAAAAATGTTATTTTACTTCCCTCTCAGAGTTACTGTGAGGATTGAATAAAATAACGCTTTGGGAACTAAATAAAATAATGCATATAGCACATAGTCAGTGAGTAGATGTTTAATAAATGGTTATTTTCCTCCTATGTATCCTTTATGCCAAAATATTGGGTCTTATTATTCAAAGTAGAGAAAAAGGATAAGCCCAGAAATATGAAAAACCTGAGTTTTAATCCTGGCTCTGTTATTTTTACTAGCTGGTTCTGGTCAAGTTATTTTCTAAGTCTTACTTTTCTCACTGGTAAGTGAGGGATAATGCCTACCTCCCAGAATTGCTAATAGGCATAAATGAGTTAATATAGATAAAGGATCTAACATATAGATATACTTACATGGGATATAATTGGTACTTAATAAATATTAAGTTCTTTTCTCAAACAGTTCTTAAAATCTACCTCTATAAAACCTTTCTGCAATAGGAGGATTAGTTGCTGAATGTCTGGCACAATGACGTTATCTAAATATAAAACTCAAACATAAAATTTCTAGCATTCATCTATTTATACTCATATTTGTTCATATAAAATGATAATAGTTCATTTAGATATGTTTTCAGCATTTTTGTTCCAGAGGTCCCCGTGTCAGCAAGGGCTCTCAGGCTAAATCTGCACAGCATCAATACAACAGCACAATGTTCATTTTTAAAAAATTTATTAGGTACTTACTGGGGACCAAATTCTCAGTATTGAGGGACTAAAAAGAAACAGGTCCTTGGCTTTGAGTTTTACCAATGTTTCTGACATTAACAATAATAATGTCTAAAATTTAATTTATATTGGTATTATTTATTTATTACATATCCATGGGCATATTTATATATATTACTTAAATATGCCAGCCACTGTTCTAAGCATTTTGTGTAGACCAATACATTTAATCCTCACAATAATCCCTTATTTTATAGGTGAGGAAAATGAGGGACTGATTGGTAAAATAATTTTCTCAACTTGTCTAGTATATATTCTTACTATGATCACTCCCTTGCACTGGTCTATGAAAGCAGGTCTGTCTGATAAACATATTCATTTAATCTTTATATTTTAATTTCAACAATTTATTTACATTTTGAAAGAAGTTATACATACATGGTAAAAACTTGAAAAGGCACCAAAATTATACTATAAAAAGTAAGTCCTGACTTCTGAATTCTGGTAATGATAGAATAGTTTCTATCAGACTAACCATCATGATAAATGGAAGGTAGTAGAGAGTATCCCCAAACAGGCAGAAGCTAGAGGGAATTCAACCCTCAAAAGAAAGGAGCTACACTGGTAAAAGTCACAGTTATATATATTTTATGTGATGTATGGTAGAGCTCAGGCAGATAGCTGCAGGCTTATTAGCCTGAGGATTTAGAACACAGAGTTCAGAGTTGCCAGAGTCTCATAAAATAAGATCCAAAATCTCCAGATTCACATAAAAACCCACTCATCATACCATATTATGAACCAGGAAAATCTCAACTTGAATGAGAACACAATCAACAGATGTTAAGACCAAGATGACATACATGTTAGAATTATCTGACAAGGATTTTAAGGCAAACATTACAAAAATGTTTCAAGAAGCAATTACAAGCATGCTAGAAACACAATAAAAAAAATAGAAAGTATCAACCAATAAATAGAAAACATAAGGAATGGAAATTTTGGAACTGAAAAATACAATAATCAAAATAAAAAACTTCCCAGATGGGCTTAATAGAAAAATGGAAATGATAAAGAAAAGCATCATTGAATTTGGAAATAGAGCAACAGAAATCACAGAAATCAACAGAAATCTAAACAACATAGAGAAAACAGTAAAAATAAACAGAGACTTAGGGGCCTGTCAGACAAGAACAAAATATCAAATATTTATGTCATCAGAATACCAAAAGAAGATAAAGATGACATTTAAAAAAATTTTAAAAAATGGCTAAAATCCCAAATTTGGTGTAAGTCTAATCCTACACATTCAAGAGGCTGAATGAAACCTAAAAAGAATACCCCCCCACCAAATCCACTCTTCCAAGTCACATCATACTTAAGTATCTGAAACATAAGGAGAAAATCAAAAATAAAAACCTGGAAGCAGGTAGAGAGAAATGATGCATCACTTTACATTCTCACCTATATGGAAACAATGATTCAAGTGAAAATGGATTTTCTAATCAAAAGCCATGGAGGCCAGAAGGAAAAGGCACATTTCTTAAGTGCTGAAAGAAAGAACTTCCATCCCCAAATTCTATAGCCAGTGAACATATCCTTCAGTAGAGAAAGAGAAATCAAGCCATTCTTAGGTGAAGGAAAACAAAGATAATTTGTCTTCATCAGATCCACCCTAAAAAAATGACCAAAGGAAATGATAAAAGAAATCTTAGAGCATTAAGAAGGAAGAAAGCACAACAGAAATAGTAAAAAATATGGCTAAATATAGCACATTTTCTTTCTCCTCTTGAGTTTTAAAATTATGTTTGATGGTTGAAACAAAAACTATAACAATTTCTAATGTGAATTTCAATGTATATAGCGTAAAATTTTAAAATATTATATTAGAGAGGAAGGTAAAGACACATAATGCAGGTAAGATTTCTACAGTTCACTCAAAGTGGCAAAATATTGATACCAATAAACTGTTTTATGTATATATTTTATGTGTTTATGTATATATTATATATAAGTTAATACACCTAAAGCAACTACTAAAAATTCTATACAAAGTGATATACTCAAAAACACTATATGTAAATAAAAATGGAATTTAAAAAAAAGTCCAAGTAATCCAGAAGAAGACAGGAGGGAAAAACAGGGAACAAACAAAAAACAAATGATAAAATGGCGGATGTAAGTCTTAACATATCAATAATTACATTAAAGGAAAATGATCTAAACATAATGAAACAATTAAAAAATAGAAATTGGTAGAATGGATAAAAAAATGACTGAATTATATTTTGTTTACAAGAAAGTCACTTCAAATATGATATATGAGAAACTGAAATAAAACTGATGAAAAAAGATATAATATGTAAATGGTAATAAAAAAGCATGAGTGGCAGTTTCATAAAAAAGTAATTTATGCTGGTTAACTAAACATAATAATAAAAGAAGTAAACTTATTCTTATCATATGATTCAGCAATTACTTTCCTGGTGTTGACTGCAGACACATGAAAACTTACATCCACAAAACTATAGAAATTTTAATAGCCATAAATCAGAAACAACCCAAAATGTTCTTAAATGGATAAATGATTAAACAAACTATGGGACCTGTATACCATGGAATACTATTTGGCAATAAAAAGGAATAAAGTACTGAGGCATGGAACAACTTGGACAGCCACCGAGGGAATTATGCTGAATGCAAAAGCCAATCTCAAAAGGTTACACACTGCATGGTTTGATTTATATCACATACTCTAAATGAAAAAGCTATAGACATGAAGCAGAGATTAGTGGATTCCATGGATTAGAGACTGAGTTGAGGGAAGAGAAGGCAGTTATGGTTATAAAAGAGTAGCACATGGGAGGTCTTTGTGGTGATGGAACAGTTCTGCATCCTGACTGTGGTAGTGGTTACATCAATATATACACGTGATTAAATTGCATAAATTAAATGCGTGTGCACGCGCACACACACACACGAGTGCATGTAAAATTAATGAAATCTTAGTAAAGTCTGTGGACTGTACCAATCTTGATCTCCTGATTTTGATATTTTACTATAGTTATATAAGATATTATTGGGGGAAACTAAATGAAGGGTAGATGAGACTTCTTTGTACTATTTTTGTAATTATCTGTGGATCTATAACTATTTCAAAATGAAGAAGTTTAAAAAATAATTGGATGGAATGTGATAAAAGATTAATTGGATGGGGTCAATTCAGACTAAATACTAAAGAAGAAAAGAGTAGTAAACTTGAAGCTCTATCAGTAGAAATTAAGCAAACTGGAGCATAGAGAAAAAAAATTGGAAAAAAATGACAAGCACTTCAGTGACTTATAAGACAGTATCAATCAATCTAACACATGTGCAACAGGAGTTTCAGAAAGACAGGAGAGAGGAAAAGAAGGCAAAAAAATAGTCAAGAAATACCAGCCAAGAATTTTCCAAATTATGTCCAAAACTGCAACACACAGATCCAGGAGCTCAGGAAATCCCAAGTAGGATAAATACAAAAGTATACTGGGCCACACCATGGCCAATGTTCTGAAAACCAAAGATAAATTTATAAGGGCAGCCAGAGAACAAAGACATATATAAAAAGAACAAGCCTGACTTTGCATTAAAAAAAAAATGGAGCTAGAAAAAGAAAACTGTCCATCTAGAATTTCATATCCAGCAAAAATATTCCTCAAAACTGAAGGTAGAAAAAAATGGAAGCAGGTAAGTAAAAGGGTTCTGCATCTGGCTATGAGGGGAAAGAGGATGTGAAATTATTTTCTCTTTAGAAAAAACTGGAAAATTTACCAAATATAGGAAACTTTTTTTTAAACATTGGACAATATGCAACACGAGACAGTAATCAGAGAGAAAAGAAATACAAATGAGGTGATCCTTATTATCAACCCAGCTTTCTGCCAGGAGGTAATCCTTGGACTATGTATGATGAAGGGGGTGGGGGAGATCTAAACAGAGTGTAACTGTCTGAGTAGAGGAAATAGAGATTAGAATTCATAAGGACCAGGGTGGTTAGAAATTGTGGGGATGGAGTTAAGCCATAAAAAGTGTATTAGAGGGGCACCTGGGTGGCTCAGTGGGTTAAAGCCTCTGCCTTCAGCTCAGGGTCCTGAGATCCAGCCCCGCATCGGGCTCTCTGCTCGGCAGGGAGCCTGCTTCCCCCTCTCTCTCTGCCTCTGCCTGCCTCTCTGCCTACTTGTGATTTCTGTCTGTCAAATAAATAAATAAAATCTTAAAAAAAAGTGTACTAGAAATATGCAGAGAGGTTCCCCTTGAATCTTTTGATAAATACTGATCTGAACATGGATAGGTTAAAACTTTACAAAGACAGTCTAGAAAAATTTTCCCAGGAAACAATTCCTAAGAAGTTGTACGAGGAACACTTCCTAGAGTTCACATGACCTCAAAGAATACAGGGGGGCATCTGTAAAGACTTCAGAGGGGGCATTTCTTTCAAAATGGGCTAAATTAGCCCTAAAGACTACTCAAGACATACTCTGAGCTTAAAAACAAACCTCAAAAGGATCAAACTGATCCACACTAATTTGTCTATCAGAAAAAAGTACAATTCCTCTATAAATAAATAAAAAAAATCCAGCACTCAGCAGTGTAAAATTCACAGTCATGGATATACAGTTTAAAAATTACTAAACATACAAGGAAGCAGGAAAATGTGATCTATAACCTGGAGAAAAATCAGTCAACAGAAACAGACTCAGAAATGACAGCGATAATGGAATTAGTAGACAAGGACCTTAAAACTACTATTATAATTACGCTCCATATGTTCAAGGATGTAAAAAAAAATATGAACACAGTGAAGAAAGAAATGGAAGATTTTTTTTATGCTCATATATTTTTTAAAGATTTTATTATTTTTGTAAGTTTTTTTATAATAGAAATTCTAAAAATGAAAAATACAGTATTTGAAAGGAAAATTTCACTGGATGGGATTAATAGCAATTATATACTATGGAAGAAAAGATCAATGAACTGGAAGGCAAAGCAATAGAAACTCTTTAGTATGAATCACAGAAATAAAAGAAAAAAGGGGGGGTCTCAACGACCTACAGAACAATAGAACTGGTCTAACATGGGTTTAACTGGAGTTCTAGTAGTAGTGGAGAGAAAGGACAGAGAAGAAATAATGGCTGAAATATTTCCAAATTTGGTAAAAATTATAAACTGTCAGATCCCAGAAACTCTGGGTTCCAAATAGGATAAACACACACACACACACACACACACTCCACACCACACCAGGGCAAAGTGTAATCAAGTTGCTAAAAACCAGTCACAGAGAGAAAAGTTAAGAGCAGCCAGAGGAACGGATAAGAGTGCTTAGGACTTCTCATAAGGAAATATGCAAGCATAAAGACAATGGAATGATATCTTTAAAGTTCTGAAAGAAATAATTATCAACCTAGAAACTATACCCAGTGAAAATATCTTTTAAAAATTAAGAAAAAATAGGCTTTTCAAATTGGGAGGCTGAGAAAATCTGTTGCTAACAGACCCACATTAAAATAAAAAATTAACTAAAGTTCTTAGGCAAAATGTAACTTTTATCCAGATGGAAACCTAGATCTACACAAAGGACTGAAAAATGCTGGAAAGGAGAAATATACAGGCAAATGTAAAAAATATTTCCTTACACATCTTTTAATTTATTTAACTGATAATTTAGGGCCTTGTTGGGAGCAGCACATCCAGTGGTGGTGGCTTATGTGCTGACTGCAAATGAGTGTCACTGAAGGCCACAGAGGAGTGAGACAGGCTATCAGCCGGGTGGCAGAGTAAGTGGAGCAACACAGTTCAGCCAAAAGGTGGCATTGCCCAGGTAGGCGGTTAGGTGAAGAGCTGCTCATAGTTGGGACATCCTAGCCTGAGCATTACTTCCTTTGCTTCACATGCATAGCTGTCTAGCCTCCCTGCGCCCCCTGCTGGGGCCCATACAACAGGTTTCCCTACTATGAGACCTGTTGCCTGGTCAGGTTCTAGATCTGCTCTTCCAACCCTTTAAGCTTTTTAGTTCTCTCCTCTGAAATGCTGGCACCATGATGAGTACTTATAATCCCCAACCACAAGAGGGACATGAAAAAAGTACCCTTAGTTATGCCTGCTATAATCTCTATAACTTTATTATTGTTTAGATAATAAATGAGATTCTACCTAGATAGAAATATAACAAGAATATGGATTGTTGGCCTAATAAAGTGAGATTAGAAGGCTTGCTTTCTCAACCAGAGCTGTAACATCTATGTTTAAAGAAGCTGAAAAAGATGAAACTGAAGTATCAGGGAGGGCTCTGACTCATGATAGGAAGACATTTACTCCAAAGACATGGTGAAGTTATAAGCAAGAAATGAAAATATGTAATTGATTTATATGTGTATGTAATATATATGTAACTGAATTACCTTACAGTGTCTTAGGCACAGATCATTTTATATAGCTTCAGAATAATGTGCTATTTAAGTTGTGGCATCATTTTCAGACCATTCATAGGTAAAGGGAAACAAGCCAAGTATTTTAAGTATAGACAGGATGAGTTTATTAAAACCCAAAAGTTGTTTGTTAGAACTTTTCAAACTAGAAAGAGTCACTGAAGCGTCTTATGCATAAGTTATTGCACTGCATGGACTGGGGCAGTGGACATAATAGTCTAGAGATCAATAAAGCCCTGAACAGTTGACATTGCTAAATGCCTACTGAATGAAAAGTTACTAAAATAACTTGTAGTAATGCCTCTTTTCAATGGCACAGTAACTTGTTTACTCAAACATTTAGCTCTAAACATGAAGACTTAATTATTTGCATAATTGTACTTTTACCTTACAGACAAGTCTACAAATGTGTCTGGACTAGCTGTTTTGCTTGTAGTCATGTGGTATCAGCACTAACTAAATCTTTGAAGAAGGCTTTTTCTTTGTGAAGGGTTGACAACAAACACAAGTGGTACTGAAATATTGAAAGTGCTGAATAACTTCTTTGAATGCCATGGTTTCTCCTGGAGCAACTTTGTTTATAATTGCATGAAGGTACAAAAACAAGGTAGATAAAACTTCAGGCACCATGATATAAATTAAGGCAGTACCATCAAAGGATACCAGTAGTTATTGTATTCTTTATACCACCAGTAATCACATTAAAAATTCAATTTCACTTAAGAATGTCTTTGGTGAAGCACTAAAAATTATTAAATCTTGATCCTGGGTTTAATATTCTATGTGACAAAATAAGAGTTATGAAAAAGTGCTTCTGTTATAAACTACATTATGGTGATTGTATTGAAAAAAAAAAACACATCTGTAATTAGGCTGTGGCTTAACTAGCCACTTTTCATGAATACCATTTTTCCTTGAAAGAACAACTGATGGAAAAACTGTGATTCAATACCAGGGTATTTGGCAAATACTTCTCAAAAATGAAGTGAGCCTTTAGGGTAAACTACTGACATAATTTGTTGCCAATAATGATATTTACATTTTTGAGTGAAAATTAAAATACCGGAAAACTTCATGCTTGAGAGTTTCCCCAAACTTAAGCTTTGTTCCAATGAGATTAGTGCTGATATCAATGTGATTTTTGATAGTGCAAAATATGTTTCAGCATTTATAATATTCACATAACTTGGTGAACCAATATTTTCCAAGTAATCAGTATGTACAAGATGGGTCAAATATCTATGCAAAGTACAAGATGACCAATGAAATTTTAATGCAACAGTATATAAACATTTCACTGATAATAGCTTCAGATTCCATATGGCATTAACCTGTAAGAAACTACCATTTTTTTTTAAAGATTTTATTTATTTATTTATTTGACAGAGAGAGAGAGAGAGAGAGATCACAAGTAGGCAGAGAGGCAGGCAGAGAGAGAGGAGGAAGCAGGATCCCTGCTGAGCAGAGAGCCCGATGCGGGGCTCGATCCCAGGATCCTGGGATCATGACCTGAGCCGAAGGCAGAGGCTTTAACCCACTGAGCCACCCAGGCGCCCAGAAACTACCATTTGTAGAGTTTTTGTGCAGTATCAAAGAAGAATATCCACAACTATCTATAAAGGCTATTAAAATACTCTTCCCTTTTCCAACTACATATCTGCATGAAGCTGGATTTTCTTCATATACTTTAGCAAAAACATCATAACACATTGTAGAGGTCGGCATGAGAAGTAAGCTGTCATTTACTATGCCAGACATTATAGAGATATGCAAAAAATGTATAGCAATGACATTCTTCTCATGACTTTTTTTTTGAAAATAGAGTTATTTTTTAAAAATCACAACATGTTATCTGTGCTAATGTGTACTGGGTTTATGATTCTAAGTAAATTAATAAATGTTTTAACCAACCGAGCCACCCAGGCATCCCTTAATAAATGTTATAAAATTTTAGAAATATACTGTTTAAAGCAAGACAATAGAAATGTATCACGGGGTTTATAATATATGCAAAAATAAAATATATGACTACATTTGCACAAGGGAAGGAAAGGGGAAAAATGGAAGAACACTGTAATAAGGGTGCTATATTGTACATGAGGTAGTGTAATACTATCTGAAGGTAGAATATGATAAGTTAGAAATGCATACTGTAAACCCCAGAGCAACCACAAAAAATCAAACAGTTACAGGTAATAAGCAAATAAAGGAGGCAAATGGAACCTTAAAAATACTCATTTAATTAAAAAAAAGACAGGAGAATAGAAAGAAAGAAGGAATAGATGGGACAAATAGGGAACAAATAGGAAAATGGACTTAAACATATAAATAATTTATGTAAACATAAGTGGTATAGGCACTCCAACCAAAAGGCAGAGATTGTCAGGCCAGACTACATAAAAAATCATGACTCACTATATGTGGTCTATAAGAAATTCAATTTAAATATGAAAATACAAATAGGTTTAAAAATAAAGGAAAAGATAAAGATATCTACACAAATAATAATAATAATCACACCACTCAATAATAATCAAATTGTCACAGATGTGACAATACTGAAATCAGACAAAGTAGACTTCAGAACAAGGAATATTACCAGAGATAAAGAGTAATATTTCATAATAATGGAGGGGTCAATTCATCAAGGAGTTATAATGACCCTAAATGTGTATACATCTAATAACAAAGCTTCAAAAATACATGAAGCTCAAATCAACATAAGCGAAAGGAAAAATAGCCAAATCCAAAATCATGGTTGGACATTTCAACTTTCTTGGTAATTGACAGAATAAGCAGACAAAATCCATAGGGATATAGAAGATATAAACAACACTCTCAACTAACCTAACTGATAATGATAAAATATGCTATCCAATAACAGGAAAATACACATTCTTTGCAAATTGCACATGAAACATTCATCAGGATAGATCATATGCTGGGCTGTAAAACAAATTTCAATAAATATAAAATGACTGAAGTCATGCGAAGTATGTTCTCTGAGCACAACAGAATTAAAATGAATGAATGTAAATAGAAAGACATCTGGAAAGTCCTAAAATATCTGGAAATTAATTTTTAAGAACTCATGCTTCCAAATAACTCATCAGTTAAAGAAGAAAATTAGAAAATACTCTGAAGCAACTGAAAATGGAAACATCACAGTTCATGGGATGCAGCTAAAGTAGTGCTTAGATGAAAATTTATAGCGTAAAATGTTTGTATTAGAAAAGAAGAAAGGGTTAAAATCAAACTATGTCTCTATCATAAGATACAAGAAAAAGAACTAAAACCCAATACAAAGTAAGTAGAAGGAACAAAATAACAAAGATATGAGCAGAAATAATAAAATAGAAAAGAGAAAAATAAAGTCAATGAAACTAAAAGCTGGTTCTTTGGGAAAAAAAAAACAGTTCAATAAAACTGATAAGCCACAGGCTAAAATGATCAGGAAAAACAGAAAGAAATTAGCAATACTAGAAATGAAAGAGGGGATATCACTACAGCTTCTACAGACATTAAAACAATAGTAAAAGAATATTATAAGTGAATGGGCAAATTCCTCAAAGACAAATGATCAACATGGAAGCCAGAAGAAATAGAAAATCTGAATAGTTACATAACTTAAAGAAATAGAATTCATAATTAAAAACCTCCCCACAAAGAAAACTCCAGGCTCAAATGTTTTCACTGGTGAATTCTGTCAAACACTTAAGTAAGACACAGCATCAGTTTTACATAAACTCTTTCAGAAAAAAAGAGGAGGTGGGTTCACTTTCCAAGTCATTTTATAAGATCAGCATGGCCTTGATATCAAAACCAGACAAAGACATTACAAGAAAACAACAGGTCAACGTCCCTCATCAACATTGACACAAAAAATCCTTGAGAAAATTTCAGCAAACTGAATCTAGCAATATATAAAAAGGATAATATACCATGACCAACTAGGGTTCATTCTAGCAATGCAAGGTTTAACATTTAAAAAGGCAATAATTAATGCAATTTACTGTATTAACAGAACAAGAGGACAGCATATGATCATTTCAATAGATGGGAAAAAAGCATTTGACAAAATTTAACACTCATTTGTAAGAAAACTTCTCAGTAAATTAGGACTAGAAGGGATCTTCTTCAACCTAATAAAGAACATTTATGGAAAAAAACCTACAGCTAACATCACACTTCATAGTAAAAGATTAAATGCTTCCCCCTATGATCAGGAATAAGACAAGGATGTTTACTCTAACCACTTCTATTTAACATCAACTTGGAGGTCCCAATCAGTGTAATAAGGTAAGAAAAAGAAATAAAAGTCATAAAGATTGTAAAGGAATAAGTAAAACTTTCTTTATTCACAGATGACATGCTTGTATACATGAAACATACTAACAAATCTACAAAAAGCTGCTAGAGCTAATGAGGTTAGCAATGATACATTATTCAAGATCCATATAAAATCAACTAGGTTTCTATATTCTAGCAACAAACAATTAAAATTGAAATTTAAAAATAGCATTTATAATAACATCAAAACCATGAATTACTTAGGGATAAATATAACAAAATTTATGCAAGATGTGTTCACTGAAAAGTATAAATGAAAATTTGAAATTAAAGACTTAAGGAAATGGAGAGATATAGCAAATTCATGGATTGAAAGCTTAAATATCGTTAAGATGTTATTCCTCCCCAAACTGATCTATAGATTCAGTGCAATCTACAGATGCACTGCAAGACTGTTTTACATCAGTAACACACTTGCATATAAATCTACTTGAGTCTTTTCAGTGGCTACATATATTCCCTTATATGAGTCAGGCACAGTTTATCCAACCAGTCCATCAGAGGTGGTCTGGTTAAGTAAGTATTTTTCATTCACTAAATTTTGTTAATAAACCATCTGATTCAGATATATACACGTACCTGATATATCTGTACATACATATACATATATGTATATATGAATACATTATATAACATAACTGCCATACTCTATCCTGGATCACAGGATCCAAATAGTATTACTGGATTAGGGAACATTCTTGTACATGATAGTCCATAAGCTTTATTATACAGAGTAGGTGATTTGCTAAATTAGAAAATCTTTTTATGGGACCTCATGCCATCTTTGGACTTTGTCCATGGTAGAGATACCCGAGCCAGGCATATGGGCAGGTTTCCTTCCTCTTAGCTTTCCAAGCTGGGCCCAACTCTTCTTCCAGTTGGGGTTGCTTCCTTATTCCATGCCTGGCTCCCCAGTTCCCGAGCTGGGACTAACTCCCTGATCACTGGCTTTATGACATCACCCGTTTTATATCTCATGAGCGCTATCACCGAAATCTCACCACTAATGACTTGTAATATTTGTGCTGGGCTTGTCTTCTCAACTCCCTTCCCTCAATTGGCAACCTAGTGTTTTCCCATGGACACATCTGTTTTCCTACAGCTGGGATACCTGGTTACTTCTTGCAAAGGATGGGTAGTTGCTACTGGTAGCCTTTCCAGCAAACTGCTTCCCATTCTTCCATCTTAAAAAGAGAAGTTTTCCAGTGTGAACACTGACATGCTTATTACTCAAACACTAATTTATTCAGTTGTTCATTCAGTGAATGAATACCAACAAGGTGTGTAGCTAACACTGTGCTAAGCACTGAGGGGGAATACAGACAACCAAAACACAGATGACCAAATTAATGCTACAGACTGTTATAGGAGTGTACTTGAACCTCTTAACAGGTTTGCCTTTCTCAAGTCTCTCCCTTTCACAATCTATCTTCCAGGTGCTACTGAGTAAGCGGTCTAAAAACCAAAGCTCATTTGTTTTCACAGAAAAAAGTATAAACTCTTTAGCGCAGCAGTCAAGTCTCTTCATGATCTGGCTCCAATTTTCATTCAAGCCTTAATTCTCCCCCACTTGCTCTCATAAATTCTACGTTCTCACTTGTCCCATGAGGCACCAGGTCCTTTCCAAACCTTATTCTCTTTGCCTAGAATGTGTTTCACTCTTCTTCACCTGGCAAACTCTCAATGAACCTCCAAGATTCAGTTCAAAGTCTTGGTGAAACATTTCTTCTATTCACAACTGTTCTGGATTTGGGTACATTGCTCCGTCACCTTTATTAGATGGTGAAACTTTTGAGGGCACTGGGTTGACTTGCTAGTCTTTGAATCTCTGAATTCAAGTCTGAATAGGGCCTGGCAAATAGTAGGTACCCAATGAGTATTTGTTAAATGAATGAAGGAATAAACGAATGTGAAGGAAGAGCTCAAAGGGCCTTGGTATA
This sequence comes from Lutra lutra, assembly GCF_902655055.1. Lineage (NCBI taxonomy): Eukaryota > Metazoa > Chordata > Mammalia > Carnivora > Mustelidae > Lutra > Lutra lutra. The sequence goes on along the minus strand of NC_062296.1, from coordinate 48,466,084 downwards.
CTTAGGTAAGGGATTTTTAAAGGCACAGGGCTTGAAGCTGCACCTAGGAAGACAAGAGATAGATGGGGAAAGAGCATCTGGAGGAGGAAGATTATTACCCTAGGACACAGAAGAACACAAGTCCAAGACTGAAAGTGAAGACAGTGAGGAGGTCAGCCAGACTACAGCTGACTGCTGCACTATCTTGACCTTTTCACTGACTAGATTTCTCAATTATATTTTCAGCTCCTGGAGGGCAGGGTATTTTGTACACTCCTTAGTATGCCTTTCATACATGATGCCCATCTCCACAGTCATTGTTCCTGCTGTCTTGTGGTTCTTACTCTGCTCTGTAATACAATTATTTGTGTATCTACTTGTCTCCCTATAACTTACACTAGCCTCCCTCCCAGGCTGCTTGAGGTAAGGGAAGAGATGCGGTCTTATTGTCTTTGCATCTTCTAAGAAGATGCATGGTGCCTGGCACACAATGGGTGCTCAGTAAATATTTTCTGATCCACCATCTGTTGATCTGATTACAGAGAACCACAAGGATATTTGTGTGCAACTGTGTATTATGGTACAAAACTTATATATGCCTTCACACTGTGCAGTCTATTTTTGGCAATTTTCATTAAAATGTTATCTTATTGTACATGGAAGACTGTCATTTCAATTTTCTCCTTTGTTCCTTCTTGGATGACTCACATCTCTTATACCAGAAGGATATGACAGAAGGGACTCAAAAAGGGTTTGGACACATTTATGAATGACAAAGTCATAAATGTCTGGGTATAAGGAGCTGTTGGGAGCATGCAAAGGGGAAGGAGAAAGCTTGCATTTCAAAAGTGCCTATTATGCACCAAGAACTGTGCTAGGCAATTGGCATACATTGTATATTATTTAATCTGGCAGAATATGTCGGCATAAAGACAGGACATGCCTATCTATAAGGCCAAACCCATATCTATTCAGGCACATAGCTTCTCCCGGTACCAAAGGCAGTATTTATCTTATTAAAATTTTATCAACCTTTTAAGACAGATGAATCTAAGGATTTGCATTGTTTCCTAAGAACAGAACACTCATTTTCAATTCAAGCTCCTATCATTTAAAACTCCTTTTTGGAAAAAAACAAAAACCAAAAAAACAAAAAAACAAAAAAACCCCCCAAAAAACCCCAAACTCTTTGACATAACTTGATCAGTTTTTAAAGTCTCAAAGCTTTAAATTACAATGCAATTGGAGAGAGTCCCACAGCAGTAACAGCAATTACTTTTGTTCACAAATGTAAATTGTTTGCTTATCTTTATATTTCATAAAGCTTCCAAATACTGAACAAAGGTAAGTCAAGTCAAGAAAAGAGACTTCTATTAACCCTGACACTAGCAAATTGTCTCAGATTATAGCATGCCTTCTATTTGTATTCTAGACACATAGAGTGGTTTTTTAGAGATACATATTTTGCCTCATTTGTGGTTAGAAGAAAATTGGAAGGGAATTAGTTTCAGTTGTTTCTAATTTTTTAAAAAATAATAGTAACTTTAAAAAGAATAATGCTCCCGAGTGTACAGGTCCTGCATCTGATGGGAATCAAAACATACCCAAAGTACCATTTCTACTCCTGGGAATGGCTTGAGAAAGTGCGGCTGCAGGTACTGGTTCGTACATTGGTTTTATTGTAAGTCACACTATCCAAGGCCTAGGACTACACATCTTGATCTGTGATAACATGCTTCCTGCCAGGTGTGGGGGTGGGTGGGAAGAAAAGGGGTACACCTTCAGATAAGGGATAAGCAGCACACTCAGTGGGCTCAGTCAGCTTTCTGTTAACCTGCTTTGAGAGAGCTAAAATAGACATCTTTGCTTCAGAAAGTGTAAAGCCCATCTCACATGACTAGAGAAAAAGTTCAAATGAAGTTTCACATTTTAGATGGTCTTCCCCCAACTTCTGTGTGCCACTAATGGCTGGAAAAACGCCAGACATGTCTTTGTGGTGATTATGTGTTTCTTACATTTTACATTAGTCAAAGGAAACTGAAAGACCAGGACTAACCCCAAAGAACACAGGTGTGACATACCACCTATGGAACTTTTTAAAGATAGACAAGAATCCAGCTTATACATTTAAAAAATTGCTCCTTCTGTTTTGAAACTAGGGGATGAAAATATGCACATATTCCAAAGAGTTCTTTGTGTGAACAGGTGACCCCTTCCCACAGTCTCTGTAATTAATTGAGAAATTAAAGTTAGTTGGCCTTTGAGATCTCTTGTAAAAAAAGGCAGAAGGTCTTGGATATTTTGGAACAAGAGTCCACTATTCTGCCAAGACAGTGTGTTATTGTTATTGGAGTGTCTCTCAACAAAACGGTATTGAGTGGTGAGGACGTGATTTTGATTAGGTGGAATGACTCAGCTCTTGCCCTTAAAGAAGAGAGGACTTGTCAGAGCCTTACTTACCTCATGATCTGGGATCTCAGAGGATAGTGTTTTCCCTAGGATGACCCCGGTCAAGTATGTCCAGCATCGAGCCGTGTTGGCAAGGTTATAGCCTCCTGTCTCCATCAAGAATTGTGAAGTTAGGAAAGAACAGTCACAAAACAGCAGGAGAGGGAAGGAGGGTAAGGAAGGAGAGAAAAATGTTTTAATAAAAGGGCTAAAAAGACAACTCCAACTTGCAGAACTTTACCTAAACATCCCTTTATGATGTTTTTGAACCACCTAGTAGGTGGACTTTAGTGGGTTAGTCAGACCATGCACAGTGTGGAACTAGGAAGTCTAAGGCCTGCAAAGATTAAAGAGGCTCTCATCTATGAACTAGTATGTATCCGAGGATTCCAAGCTCCTCAGTTTCATCAAGTCATCAGCAAGATTGAGATCCCTGGAACTTGGATCCCTGGAACCCAGCAACCCACCCAATGTCAAGGTTTCTGTGATGAATTTAGCAACAATCCTATAAAATGGCTGCTGGATGTAATTCGTATGTTAAAGCCATTGGCAGATATAGTCCTAGAAATATCCAGGAAAGAGAAACAGAAAATGCTGACAGAAATAGACTTCCTTCTTCCAATATCAGCATTCCTTTTCTCCACAAAACACATGCCTAGTGGCAGAGATCAAAGAGAATGAGATGAGGAAGGGACTGTTGATTGATGCTCTGACCCATCTCGTCAGGTTCTGTCACAGTCACCCAGCAGCCATATTATACTGGCTAATAATCAGCATATTTTTGCACTGAATAGATGTGTTCTGCCATGCAAGCATTAGAACATTGGCCTTTAGCTAAATTCTAAGAGTGTAAGGATGAAATGGAATGATTTCCTAACTTCAGTGCAGCCTGTGGGAAATAAAAGCTGGTCTATTTTAGGTAGGGTAACCATATAATTTATTGTCCAAATGGTACATTTTAACAGTTAAAGGGGACACTATTCATAATTACACAGGGATAGCATGTATAAATTGGGACATATGGTCACCTTTCTCTTAAGCCTTTCTTGAAAGAAAGGCTTTCTTCTTGAAAGGTCAGGGATACTGGGGATTTTGGAATTCTTTTAGGCCTCAGTGGGGTCCAATGAAACTTGGGGAAATGGCCATACATATCCACTAGTTGTCTATGTCTTATTGGAGATTGAGAATTTAAGTGAAATAGTACACTTTATTACTTTAAACACTCCTGATGTGAAAAATCTGAATTTAGAAGATCAACTTATTGGGTATGATTATTTTATTTCAAAAAGATTCACTATAGATCTGAAGTAGTAAGCTCTCTCTGGTACATATACAATATGATTTGATTTGCAAAAATACCATTTACATACAGGAATTTTCAGGAATACACATATTGCACAAGAAGGGTTATATATACAAAAGCCAAAACTTTGGGCTGACAAAGCAAAAAGACTTTGAAAATGCTAAGCAAAGGCTGTAGCCACAAACAAAAGTTGGATTTGCACAGATGTATGTTGTGGAAAGGGCTCTTTTCCTCCCCCTAGCTGTACCTGTATCATCACCAGCACCCTTAGTACTGTCAAGGAAAGTAATACGTCATACAATACTTATCAATTTCATCTTTTCCCTGAGTTGAAGTTAATAGATGTCTTGCCAGCTTTTCATAAGAGGTTGCCTCTTGTAAGCACCTGTAATTTTGATCCTTCTAGGATTTGAGGCTGCCAAAGGACCAGGCTTGTGTATTTGTGCTGAATGCCCACTCATTTTCATAAGGCCTTCCCACAGCCTCCTCTAATTTGGTTTTTACAACAGGTTGACAAAACAACAAACTATTAGCTATTCCATAATACATGCACTTTAAGCTCAATCTGCTTGACCATGTTATTTTAACACACCAATCCATTCACCCAATGAGATAAAGATTGTGCCAGATAGATAGAAGACTCTTAGCAAGGCATCTTCAAAGGTAGTTGAGGTTGTAAAAAGTACCTTTCACAAATGTGTAAATGCTTCTATTGAATAGACCCAGCTTTCTGTTGATTAAGTAATACAAAATGTCAGTACACACTGAAGGCAAGGATGCCCAAGAGACTCTAGGTCTCTCAGTTCTGCTTTATTGTAACAAATCCATGCTTCTTTTGTTGGGGGCCAGGGCGGGGTCGGGGGGGAGAAGTCATTCTTGAATTCAGCTTAGAAATTTAATTAGTTCGTATGTTCACTAAAGAATTTTAGTGGTATGTTTCCAAAGGATGATTACTAGAACTGAGAGTCAAAAACTATATTGAGAGAAGATGGATTAAAGTCCACTGAGGTTAATATCCACTATTCTTAATAAGATCTGATGGCACCTTTAATAAAAGGACCTTTGCTTCAGGAAGTGAAACTTAGACTTCAGAGTGCCAAGGAGTCAATACACATGCCAAGCTGAGGAGAAGTGTGTCACAGTACTTCCTTATGCTGAATCGTGAAGGGGGCAGAGTTCTCTGACTCAGGCTTCTGGATCACAGGCAGGTTGGTATTATCCAATCTAAGAAAGCCAAGTTTTCCTCAGTGTCAATGGACAAAATGTGGAAGAAGGTCAGCAAATTCTCCTGGTGACCTCCCTTTGTACTCACCTCCTCCCAAAATGAGTGTTGCCAACTGCCACTGAAGAATGTACTTAAGACATTTGCCAATTCCCACTGGAGTCATGTTAAAGGAACACATGGGATCCCCAGCAATCGTATCAGCTCCCAGCTGTAAGACCACTGCTTTGGGATTAAAGGCTATGTAGACCTCCTTTAGTACACTGTAGAAAAGAGAAAGGATAGAAAATGTCAGAAAAAGATAGATCAGTTTGGTGGTGGTTGGGGCGAGGGCAGCTGGAGGTATAGCTGAGTCAGCAAACAGTGAAGGGGAAAAAAGATCCAACTCGTCAACTCATCAAACTTTCCATCTAAAAAAGGTGAATCAAACTGTATCTAAATTATGCCTTAAAAAACCCGATTTACAAAAAACATCCCCCCCACTTTCATGTTACCAAGAACCAAGTTTACCCTTAATGTTTCAGAACACAAACTTCCCTTAAATATTCATATTCACTTAACTTCAACAGCCATAGGACAGAGTATACATATTTACTCCATTTTACAATCTGGGAAAATAAGACACATACACTGAACAGTTCTGATAATTTAAGACTGTAAACATACTTGGAGTTTATTATCTAGTTATCAATGGAAACTACTGAAGAGAATTAACATGCCTTTGAAAGCACAGATGTTATCAGCTTACTTTCTATTATGCTAAAGGACTTCTGGGTTATGAAATACAGCCCTCCCTAAATCATATGTAACCAGAGTCTTCTTGAGCAGGAAATGATAACCACTGATCCAAAATTATAAATCTGAAAGCACCCTAAAGAATAAGTTATAGTGAGCAATAATGAGGATAATTTGGGGGTAGAATCACACAGTGCTATTAAATCAACCTAACAGCTGTTCCTTTTCCTCACAGAAGCATCATAGATGAAAAAAAATGTTGTCAGTGTGACAGATGACCTTAGTCAGGCTTCTAGTATTATCATTAACTGAACACTGACACTGTCCAGAATACATTCTTAGGAGTTATAAGGTTCCTGCTCTCAAGGGGCTTACAATCTAGTTTCCCGACAAAACATATACCAGTCCTCATGGACTTGAGCAACTCTTACAGAGACACATAAACAAGTGTAAATTAACATACTTCAGAGTTGAGAAAATGCAGAGTCAGAAAGTGATAAAAAATGTTGGGGTTAATGACCCTTCATAATCAACATGTCAAATTATACCAGTGCAGCAAAAACAGAAAAATTCCAGATCCTTCTGAAACTGCAAGAAGAATTCAAGGGATATAAAATGTCATTCTCCCAAATTCATATGTAACCAGGGTATTGAAACTATTGAAAAGTGCTCAGCTGCAGAGGCATTCTTTGACTCAAAAGACTGTTCTGTTTTGATTTCTCATCTATGCAGACAACTATTGTGTGATTGTGGAGATTATAAGAATATTATAAAACTTACGGCATATGATCCTTAATACAGAAATAATCAAGCCTATTCTTTCATGTGCCTATCTCCTGGTACAGAGGGAAACTAAGCCACCTGAATATCCAGCTAACATTATTTTGAGCATCTACATGTACAGGGCACCCTATTAGCTGCTATTAGGAGGCACAGAGGAAGGCATGATCTCTGTTCTGAAAAGGTTTATAACTGAAGAGGAAGAAGGTGGAGGCAAGGAAGACTAATGTTTCTTCTTTCATTCTTTCTCTCATTTTGCACATATATACTGACTGCCCTCTGTGTGTCCAGCATGTAACTGTACCAGGAACATGCTGCAGGAACAAAGATGAATATGACACAGCTCTTATTTTCATGTGGCTCAGATCACAGGGGAAGGTTCATACTATGTTAATCGGTAATCAAAATATGATAAATAAAGTATTAGAGATGGCACACAGAGAAGGGAGTAATTGACTTTTCTAGAAGATGTCAGGAAAGGCTCTACAGAAGTAACTTTTGACTTAGGTCTTAAAAGATAAGAACTACAGTGAACCACCTATTGAAATGGCTAAAATGAAAAAAAAAAAAGCAGTAACTTCAATTGCTGGTGAGGATGTGGAGAAACTACACTGCACATAGCTTGTGGGTGGGAATGTAAAATGGTATAGCCACTTCGGAAAATAGTTTGGCAGTTCCCATCAAAATTAAAAATAGACTTAACATATGACCCAGCAATTGCCTTCTTGGGAATTTATACAAGAGAAATTAAGACTTATTTTCATATAGGAACTTATACACAAATATTCATAGCAGCTTTATTTGTAATGATCCAAACTGGAAACCACTCAGATGTACTTCAATAAGTGAATGGTTAAACAAACTGTGGTACGTCCATACCACTGGAATAGTGTTTATCAATAAAAAGAAAAAAAAAACTATCGATAAATGCAAAAAAACAAAACAAAACTTGGATGGCTTTCAAAGGAATTATGCTCGGTGAATAAGGCCAATTCAGAATCTATACTGCATGATTCCATTATATACCATTTGTTAAGTAACAATTTGAGGGGTGGCAAACAGATTGGAGGTTTCCAGTAGTTAAGGATGGCTATAAAATAGTAGTATGAGACAGCCTTGTGGTGATGGTTGTGGTTATGAAAAGCTATGCATGTGATAAAAATCTCATAGAGCCACCCCCCCATATACACATGAGTGCATGAATAATGGGTGAAAACTAAGTAAGCTCTATGAATTGTACCAATGCCAACTTCTTGATTTTGATGTTGAATTATAATCATGCAGGATGTCAAGATTGGAGGAGGCTGGAAGAAGGGTGCATGGGACTTTGTTGTACATTTCTTTGCAACCTCCCTTGAGTCTATAATTATGTCAAAATAAAAAAATTAAGAAGAAAGATTAGGAAAAGTTTTCAGGCATGTGGGGTGAAGACAGTGGAGTTGGCAACAGGAATGGTTATGAGGGTTACTGGTAGGAGATGAGGTTCAGAGAAGGAACTGCACACACAAGAGCATGATGGCTTGAAACAGGCAGTAGTGGGAGGGAGGCTAGTGAAATAAACATGGGTTAGGGGACTCAGGGCCAGATATGCCAGGCAGGCTAACAAGTGGGGACTTTTACTTCAAGAGTATGGACCATCTCAAACATTGTGTGTGTCTGTGTGTTTCCATTCATGTACATGTGTTGGGGGAATGATCAGATTTACATTTTGAAAAGCTACTCTAGCTATAGCATAGGATATACTAAAGGTTATCAGGGGCCATTTGCACCCATCCAGGCCAGTGGCAGCAAGGGAAGGGAAGAAAAGATGGATTTGGGAGATACTTCCAGGGTAGAATTGATAGGGCAGCACATACTGACACACAAGAAAAGCATCTACATACAACATTCATGAGCATTTTGTACAGGGAGAGAGGAAAGGATATAGGAAGGCAGGTGCTTCTGGGATAGCTGTCTGAATGATAGCCAGGGAGAGAAAACGAGTCCCCAGGGAATTCTGAGGAAGAGGGCTCTGGATGGCTAGAGAAAAGGGTAATTGGAAGCTTTGGCAATAGTAAGGTATTTCATACACAGTGTAAACATCAAGGCCACTGCAAGTGAGGACACCTTCCATGTGAGGGCTACATGGTGGACACTCTTAAATTAAAGACCAAAAGTTTTCCTTTAGTTTGACAGTCAAACGGGAGTCGCTGGAGAAGCATAAGGACCAATGTTGCTGAAAAATGATGCTTAGGAACTCTGATTTTTGCTGTTGCGTGGAAGGCCAAGGAGAGAAAGTCTGGAGGCAGAGGGGTTGGCAAAAAGGGTACTGAAGCATTCTAAGCACAAGAGCATCAGGAAGCAAGGTAAGATACCGTTGGGGAAAAAAAATGAGAGGGTTAGGTGACAGACTGGGTGGGGGTTGGGGTGGTCAGAGTAGAAAACACACTGCGCCGATTCCTCCAGAATTCTCAGGAGGGGGAAAGCGAAATAAAAATATTCCTTTTCCTAGTGCAACTTCCAAATCCGGTGTTCCTTCGTCTCATCAATCTCATCTCCTTTGAGTCAATGTCATTTGCTTATACCACTCAAACACTAACAAAGGTCCTAGCTACAGACCTACTACAAGGTACTCTTTCACCTCCCTTAAGCACCTGGAAGTTTTTCTGTCTCTCCCTTTCCCTGTCATTTGTCTTTGTCATTCACTATTCACTTGCTTACTCACATCTTGATTCAAGCACCTGTTCTCACCCATGCTGGGCACTAGAGATACAGAAATAAGTAAGACCCAAGGAGTGTGTTGCACAGTAGGGAAGGAAGATAGGAAAGCAAATAACTGTGACAAGTGCCATAATACCCATCCACTCATTCAAACAAATCTTAACTAAATGTCTACTGTATACAAGGCATTATGTTGGGCAATGGGTTTACTGTATTGAACAAAAGAGACCTGACTCTTCCCCCTGTGACCCTTCTAATTCTCTGAAATCAGTTTCTTCACCTTTTGAACAACAGAGATGTCCACCTGCACTCCACTTTAGTTATCTCCAGGCATAGCCATGCTTTAGGGCCTGGTGAAGAAGTGCTTGGAAATGTTCTACTTCTAACACCCTGAACTCTGAACTGCTTTTACTGTGTACAATTTTCTATCTTCCCATTGAACTTGTTCTTTATTCTCATTTTAACTGCCGTTTCCTTGTCTTTCTATTTTCAAAGTCTACCAGTTTATCTTTTGACCTCATTTGCTTCACTACTCATTTTGCAGAATACAATTAGTCATTTCAAAAACTCTTATCAGCATACTTAATTCCCTCACACCTTTGTCGTTTTTGCCTTGTCAATCCTTAAGCCCTTGGATAAACCACTCTGTCAGAATTTTCTTCTCTGTTCTGCTGGAGAAAGCTGAGAACTCAAGCCAATTGCTTCCTATATAGTCTATGCTTATGACTCCAATTCAACAAATTCCATAAACATTTATTGAGTGATCGATATATGCCACTCCCTCTGTGCAGCTTGGCAATCATTTGCTTCACCTCTTGTTGGTAAACAATTACATTTCTTGCAGCATCTAGTCTAATTAAAAAAAAAATACAAATCCAATGAGTGTACATTCTTTAAAAAAATATTTATTTGTCAGAGAGAGAGAGAGAGAGCAAACGAGCACACAAGCAAGGAGAGCAGCGGCAGAGGGAGCAGCGGGCTCTCTGCCAAATAGGGAGCCTGAAGCAGGACTCAATCCCAGGACCCCAGGGACCATGACCAGAGCCAAAGGCAGACACTTAACTGACTAAGCCACTCTGAATGTACATTCTTGACACTAAAAAAAAAAAAAATCAAATAAACATACAAGTCTATCGAAGGGGTGCCTGCGCGGCTCAGTTGGTTGAGTATCTGCCTTTGGCTCTGGTCATGGTCTTGGGGTCCTGGGATGAAGTCCGGCATTGGGCTCCAGTACCGCATGGGGCTCCCTGCTGAGCAGGAAGCCTGCTTCTCCCTCTCCCTCTGCCCCTCCCCCTGCTTGTGCTCTCTCTCTCAAATAAATAAATAAAATCTTAAAAAAAACCCCAAAAGTCTACAAATAAAAGTCAAAAATCTCTCTCCATCCTCACTCCCTCTCCAGAGGTGACTGTTGATTCATTACACATAGCTTCAACCAGCTCAGTCAAGTATGAGACAAAGTTTGATGTATATCTTTCTAGATCAAACTTTGCCTCATACTTGACTGAGTTGGTTGAAGTTATGTGTAATAAATGCCTTCCTCTACCTCTTTTCTTTACCTGACAATGTCTTCCCTCATATTCCTCCTTTTCCTTGAGGATAATTTCACCACCTAGGCACTAGATCTTCTGCCTTATTGCTCTAATGGTCATGTATCACCAATGACCTCTTTCTTACATCTTTAGCCTCTGTCTTCCCACTAATTCTGTTCCTTTAGGTTACAAGTTGTCTACTTCCTACTCCCCTTCTCAGCACTGCCAAAGTTACCCACTTACAGGCCACCTATACATCCTTCTTGAAATCTAGTTTCTGATCTTACTGATCTCAATTTCTTTCTCGAAGGGAGAGAGACCTCTGGGTTATGATATCCAAAACCCCTTCTCTGTTATATTTTTTAACTTCTCAGAAGCAACTGACAGTTGATACTACTCAAAAATCTACAGGTGGTCATTTGTGGCTAGCTACATCTCCTTAAAAATATTTTTTAAACCTTTTAAAAAAGCAACTTTACTGATATTCATGTAACATACGATTCTCCTATTTCAAGTGTACAATTCGGCAGCTTTTAGTATATTTACGGAGTTGTACAACCATTACCACAATGAATTTCAGAACATTTCCATCATCCCCCAAAGAAACTCTGTACTCATTAGCTATTACTACCCATTTCTAAGATTCTTCAGTCCCCAGGTCCTGGCAACCACTAACCTACTCTCTGTCTCTATAGATTTGTCTGATTTTGACCATTCATATAAATGGAATTATATCATATGTGGTTTGTAACTGGCTTCATCTGGTATATTATGTTCACAGTTCATCTGTATTGTAGCATGTGTCAGTACATTATTCCTTTTTACAACCAAATTATATTCCCTTATCTGCATATACCAAATTTTCTTTATCCATTCATCAGTTGATGGGCTTCTGGGTTAATTCTACTTTTTGGCTAATATGAAAAATGCTGTTGTGGACATTTGTGTAGAAGTTTTTGTGTAGCCAGGTTTTCATTTTTCTTGGTTACATACCTAGGAGTAGAATTTCTGGGTCATGTGGTAACTCCAGGTGTAGAAAGGTGACTTGCAGGCAATGGAAGTTTATGACAAAGAGCAGACTTTCTGGGTGAGGTGACTGAGGCAAACCATGAACAGTGTAGTTTGCCTCATTTATAGGAAATTTGTTTTCCGGTGGCACCAGTTTACATTCACAACAGCAACATAGAATATATGAGGGTTCTAATTCTTCCACATCTTTTACCAATACTTGTTGTTTTCTCTTTTGTTTGACTGTAGCCAACTCAGTGGGTGTAAAGTAGTATCTCATGGTGGTTTTGATTTGTATTTCTCTAGTGACTAACGATGTTGACTATCTTTCCATGTTCTTTTTGGCCATTTGTATTATCTTTTTAGAACAATGCCTATGCAAGTCTTTTGCTCATTTTTAAATTGGGCCATTTGCCTTTTTCATATTGAGTTGTAAGTATTTGTATATTCTAAATACAAGTCTCTTATCAGATACATGATTTGCATATTTTTCTCCCATTCTGTGGGTTGTCTTTAATTTTCTTGATAGTATCCTTCAAAGCACAAAAGTTTTCTTATTTTGATGAAATCCAGTTTATCTATTTTTTCTTCAGCTACTTGTGGTTTGGGGTATTATATTAAGAGAACATTTTCGAATTCAAGGTCATGAATATTTACATCTATGTCTTCTAAGAATTTTGTAGTTTTATTTCTATAATTTAGACTATTTGGACATAAGTTTTGTATATGGTGTGAGGTAAAGGTCTAGATTCATCCTTTTGGATGGTGATATCCAGTAGCCCCAGCACTATTTATTGAAAAGACTATTTGTCCCCAGGTGATTGTCTTGGCACTCTTTGGGTAAAATCCAAATGGGTAACATTGACTGCACAGACTTCTTGACTCTGAACTACATTCCATTGCTCATATGTCCAATCCATGCCAGCACCACACTGTCTTGATTACAGTAGGTTTTTATTAAGTTTTGAAGTTGGGAAGTATAAGTCTTCCAACTTTGTTCTTCCTTTTTAAGATTCTTGTAACATTCTGGGTTGAATTTTCCTATAAATTTTAGGATCAGCTTGGCAATTTCTACAATGTCAGCTGTGATTTACAGCTCCATTTTGACTGTACTGAACCTGTCATCTTACCTCCTTCTCTATTCCTTGTCTCTGCTATTGACAGCCCATCCTTTCAGTCACCCATGTTCAAAACTCTGAGGTTCTTTGTGATTCCTCCTTTTCTCTGCCCCTCTTCAGTTACCAGTCTTGCACCAATCTTTCTCCCATTGCTTTCTCTCCACTCCCACAGCAGTACTGGCCCTTATGACCTCATTTGTGGATTACATCAATAGCTTCCTAATTAACTTTCCTGTCTCAAGTCTCTTACCTCTCCAATCCATCATGCACACACTCTACCATCAGATTAATTTTCCTTAGGGATTGTTTTGATCAAGTCACCTCCTTACTCAAAATCCTTCAATGTCCCTGTATTGTCTTTAGATAATGCTTAAAATTCTTAGCCTAAATTTCAAAGTCCTTCATGATCTGATTCCAGCCTCCCTTTTCATCTTATTTTCCAATAACCCCTTAACCCCTATTATTCTGTAGGCAAACTACACTGTCCATGGTTCATCTCGGTCACCTTGCCCAGAAAGTATGCTTTTTGTCATAAACTTCCTTGTGCTTGCAAGTCACCTTGCTACACATGTACATCATATTTACTCTTTCAAGGCTGGCTCAAGTCCCATCTCCCTCATGGATAGAAAAGTGATAGTTGTAGCAGCTAACATTCATTGGACACTTTACTCAAAACACAGCACTGTTCTATGTACTTTACATGTATCAGCTCATTTGACTCTCTAAACAATTTATTAGATAGGTATCCTTATTAATTCTATTTTACTGATAGGGAAGCGACAGCACAGAAGGGTTAAAAAAAATCTGTGCAAGACAAACAGCTATTAAGTGGCAGAGCTAGTGTTTGAACCCAGGGATCCCGGCACCAGAGTCCATGCTCTAAGCTACTACTACAACGTACCTGCTTCCCTGACTTACTATCAGGTGCTGGTGCAGCCACTCCACACACATTACTCTGTATCTCAGCAGTAGCAGCCACAGCATTATTACTTTTTGAGTGTTAATCTTGCTGAGCAAGCTCTGATTGTATTATTCCCTCATTCTAAAATCTTCAGCAGCTCCCCGAATCCTTACAGAATATGGTATAAAGTTTCATAGCTAAGAATTCCAGCTCTTGCATGATGTGATTCCCACCCACTTTTCCAATCTTCTTTGCAACTTGTCCCTCTCATGCATTTTACAGTCCAGCCAAACTAAACCGATGTTTTTTGTACATAGCTCAGCCTCTCCTGACTTTGATCATTCTGTATCCTCTGTACAGAAATCCTTCCCTCCCTATAATCTGTCTATTTAAATTTGACCCAGATTTCATAAACACATACATATTCATACTTTGTAAAGATATGGCAATTAGCTACCCTTTAGAGCCCAGATCAAATGTTACCTCCTCAATTAAGTCTTTTTCTGAAGTATTTTCTCCCTTTGAGTACCAATAGCAGTTTGTTTTTTATGGTTCTTATAACTTTCTACATTTTACTCTATTTAGCTGTTTGATTATGAATACGTATGTATATTCCTTTATGTATCTATAATGTTAAAGTTCCCATTAACTTCCATGCAGGTGGAATCAATATCTTATACATAGTAGGCATTCAGAAAATAATTATTAAGTGACTAGATAAATAAAATATCACTCTAGATTGCTTTTGGGAAAGTTTCCCTAACCACTGTACTATTTGCTACACTGCAAATCATTAACTTAAGGTTTTGGAAAAGTCTAAAATCTCTTTCCCAGAAAGGAGGTGGGTTGGGGTAGGGGTGGGGAGGACGGACAGGCATCTCATTACACTACATTAGTGACTTCCCTAAAACACACATGATATTCATTTGAAAAGCAGTTTCTTGATGAGAAACCTAATCCTTCAGTATTCGGCAGTCTGGATTTCAGACAAGGCTATGCAAATGAGGAAGAGAAGCTGGGGCAGTTGTTTCTACAGGCGTTGATTTGAGGAAGGTTGTGGTTGCCTGAGGAGGATAAAAGCTAGGCATGATGGCATTAATGATGTTTTCACATAAAAGGGAAAGCCTGCGAACCAAATTGTAGAGCCATACCCCTTTCTCTTATTCCATCAGGGTAGATCACAGTGTCTATGGTGTTAATTCACTTGTGCCACTTTACCTCTAAATACCAAGGGCAGGACCTGGTTTGGTTTGTTTTTAAATACTCAAGGTCCTAAAAGATTCAACTCAGGGCAATGGGATGCCAGAGAGTGTTACAGTTAACCATAATCAATGCTGATGGTAGGATCAGGTAACCCAAATGTGTCATTCTACCCAGACTTCTGAGGGGGCAGGGTCCTGACTTTCTAACTTGCAAACCAGCCTAGACCAGTCTTATCATCTTTACGTATTCCAACAAGCACTCTCAGCATCCTCTAGAGACATCCTCAACAGAGTCTAAAAAAGGAGGAATTCAAAGTTGAAAAACCAAAAAGGGTAGCATGGGGAGGGAGAGAAATATTTGTTACTAATGCTGTTCACTCCCAAAATCAGCCTGAGCAAAGTTATTGCCAGCAGCGACACATTTTCTATAATATAAATTTTAAACCGACTGCATTGGATGGAACTCAGAGGGTGATTGTGTTAAGGACCCAAAGTATCACTAATCAAGTCCCAAATGGGAACTCTTCAACTTTTCACAGGCACTGTTTCTCTAAATTCTCTCAGTCCTATCTCAACTCAGGTATTGCTGACTCATTCCGCAAAAACTCAACCTGCCAGGGGATGCGGCATATGGTAAATGCCTCAGTGATTCCTGAATATTTTTTACAAAGGGTTCAGGGATGCAGAGAATTGGGGTGGGGAGCTCCCTGCAATGAAGATGATGTGCCATTTTGTTTTGGGGCCATGGGTGCCTCTTGGCCATATCCAGAAGACATCTAATTTCGTATAAGTTTCTCTTTCTGCTTTTGGCATCAGATAAGCTGTACTGGTTCCATTAACATCTTCAGTACAAAAAAACAAAACAAAAAACCCAAAGCCACAAAATAAAGCAATCCTCAAGCTCCGAAACCCCTAACTACTACCCCCAACAAACAATCAATCCTTACATCCCCTTGGCTGTTTTAATTTTCAAGATGCAGTTTCTTAAGCATTTTACATGGGCATCTTTTCTCTCACTGCTTAGTCTATTATATAGAAACATGAATTCTAATTGGCATTTCTTTCTTTACTATGTGCCTTGTAGTAAGTAATTCTACTCATCAATTATATGTCATCTTGGCAACAGAAAGGGCTGTGCACTATTTTTAGTTTATTATTACTTAATCTCTTTACCTCTTTGAAATAAACCATTCTCATTCTCACAGGAGAGAGTGAGTCATTCAGAATTAAAGGACCTTAGCAGTGGTAGAGAGTGAATCGTCAGAGTTAGAATTAGAACACTAATTCTAATTCGAATCCAGTGCTCTTTTCCCTCAACCCCAGTGCTCCTTGGCTCCTTTCATTCTGAAAGGCCAGAGGGCCCAGCAAGCAGAGTATTACTGGCCAGTGGGTAGGGTAAGGAAGAGGCAGGCTAGTTTGGAGAGCTAAGTTAGAACAAATAAACAAAGAAAAAACTCAAACAAAACCAAAATGGAAGAAGACCTAAAGAATATGAATCCTAAGGCTAGAAGGGCTAACAGCTTTTCTTTTTGTTTAAAAAAAAAAAAAAAAGATTTTATTTATTTCTCTGACAGAGCGCGAGAGAGAGCACAGCAGGGGGAGCGGCAGGCAGAGGGAAAGGGAGCAGCAGACTCCCTGCTGAGCAGGGAGCTCCATGCGGGGCTCCATCCTGTGACCCTGGGATCATGACCTGAGCTGAAGGCAGAGGATTAATGACTGAGCCACACAGGCGCCCCTGGACTAACAGCTCTTTATTTCCTCTCAGGTAGGACCTGCGCACACAGCACAGACTGCATTCAACTCTATGTCACATTACCTGGGTCTAGGTCTCATCTATGTGGCCTCCACAGCACAGGGTTCAGGGAGAACACTGCACTTGGCATCAAAGTGTCTGCCCCAGCAACTTGGACAAATAACTTCACTTCTCTGAACCTCAGTTTCCTTTTCTGTAGAACCAGAAGAGTATTTTCTCCCTCACAGGGTTCTTCTGAGGATTAAAGGATAGAACATTTGCAAAAGTCTTCTCCCAGCACCAGGCCCATTATAAGCACTCCCTGATGTTGAGTTGGTAAATGAATGGCCTAAAATCAGGCCCTTTGAGTGCTATGCTAATTCTCTCAGCCCATTCAGATACTGTTGAGTTCAGCACTGCACTAACCATAGCAGTGACTTCCCAAACAGGACTCTAACGTTCCCCAAAGGCAGAGAGCAATTTTGTAGTGTCACTGCCTGGTTATACCTGTTCTGGGAATACAGTAATTCCTTTTCCAGGGCTGCCAATCTATTACCTTTCACCAAACACAAAATTCACTTCAAGAAGGGGCAGGAACACAAATGCCTTTCTGTTAGATAGAGGTTGGAGAATATATTATTAAAATTGAAACCGACTTCTCTGATTTCTTGGGCAAAAAATCAGATTGGAAGCCAAACAGCTATTTGGCCTTTGCAGACCCTGGATAGGGATGCCCTTGGGGGAAAGGAGAGAGCTGGAATCATTCCAAACTGTAGTTGCAACATTTGTGTGTATATTTACTGTCGGTGCTTGCACTCTCTGTGCTTAGTTTTTACTCTCTAAGCCTTGCCGACTTTACAATTTACCTAGAGTGTAGTTTAATACGTACAGGTAGAAATACAGGCCTGTATCTCTGTTTCTCATTTCCTAATCATATTTTCTACCCTCCCCATACACCTGATACGTTGTTTTCAATTCGACTGCTCTGATTTTCAAACTTAGGTAGAAAATAATGATTTGTTAACAATAAACATGCCCCTAGCTCTTCCCTCACTCTTCTTTACCAAGGAGGCCCTCCCTATGATTCAAAGACAAAATCCTGCCATATAGTTAGCACCTGGTGCAGCTCATCAAAATAAAATATCATTTCCCAGATGATTGGAAATTTCTGTAATGCCGTCACACAATGAGGTGTGTAAGAAAGAGTTTGGGGATTGATTTTCATCATTAACTTGATATTGCCTGGTTTTCATGGGACTTAAAAAGAAATGCGTTTTTATTACTTTTAAGTACTGCACACAGAATAACTCCAACTCATCATATTTTAACAGTTATTTTTCTGGGGCAGGATGTATTTTAAACATGCCTATGTTAGAGTGTCTGGTGGATCATTCAGGATCAGTGTCCTGTTGCTTGATGAAATCCAGATCACTTCAATGAGATCCAGATGGGGAAACTGGGTCTCTGGCAATGGCTGCCAGATCTTCTCCATATGAAAGCTCTCTAGTCTGTATGCAAATTCAAAACTCCATATCCTGGAAATCCCAAACCAATCAAGTGGCGCTCGGCTTCTTAGTTACTGGACTAAACACAGGGAAGCGATTCATTCTTCCCTGAGGAAATAAGCATGTCTTACATACATCTATCTTGGCACAAAAAGGGCTGGCTAAGCAAATTAATAGTGTAAACAGGATTGCACTGGGGAATGCTTGTCCTACTTAAGAGAATAAACTTTTTGTGCACTTTGTGCACATCCACTTACATACAAATAATTGATATGCTAATTACCAATGATTCTTAAAGCTCCTTCCCTGAGGTGCTGTATGATGCTGTTAGTCTAGTTTGAATTACTAGCATGTCCAGTGCTTGAAAGTAATAAAAACGCATTTAAAAATATTCCAGGATTCAGACTGACTTTCCTCTAATTAGGCTGAGTCAGGGGGCATGCCTATATTTAAATGGGATAGATATTTTTCTACTTTCATTACTAATATATTTAAGATGTCTGCTCCCCCCCCACCCCCCCACCCCCCTACTGCTACATCCCTTACCTTTCTCTTCAGGATTCATCTGCTTGGACTGGCCACACATAAACCCCTTGCCCTCCAGCTCACTCCTCAGCTGCACTAGGCAAACACGTTACCTTTAGTGCCTGGCACACATATGTACCCTTTCGCTTGTTAACTCGATGGCTGGTTGTTCAGTATGGCTTTTTCTGAGGAATCTGCTCTTTGGTCCAATGGGGTATGCCTCTTGCCTGATAGTGTAGTGGGTAGCAGTGAACAGAGAGCAGAGCTCAGCCCAACTTAGCATCGGGCCTTTTTGTCAGGTGGGGAAACACCGGACTTGACTTAGTCTCTGTATGGTCCATGTCAACAGAATACATCGAGGCAGCTCATCGGTGCCGGCAGCTGCTGGGGACACAGCACTGTCAGGCGCTGTTAAAACATGTGAAAGCAAAGCCTAAAGGGTAGTTTTGCTCTGCTAGACTGAAGGGACAGAGCAGTGCTAAAAGAACATCGGAGTGGGGAGGCTTAGGCTGGGGGTAGGGGGTACATTGTGGATAGCAGCTGAGAGGAGTAATATGAGTTTGATGTCAGAATGTTCTGTCAAGCACAGATCTTGTCAATTTTAGAATTCTTTTCAGAGCAGCCCTGCACGAACGAGTATAATTCTCAAGACTTCCATTTATGAGCACAGTCTTCCTGTCTCTGGATAGTTTCAGAGCATGTTCTAGTGTCAGAACTTATTAAACTGCTCTGGAAGAATCAGGTCACTTTCTCCAGGGGGTAGGGATCATTCAGCACTAAGAAGAGAGAAGAAAAGTGAACACTGGACTGACAGAACAAATGCATTGAATTCCAGGAGATTGGCCTCCTTGACTTAAATGAAAAAAATATCACCTGTGAAGACTGCTGGAGGAGGGGCCTGTCAAGGTGTCAGAGCTTACTTGGCCTGGGAGTTTAGGAACTCCTGGCCATGAAAGACACTGGCCAAGAGGGAGAGGAGAAGAATATAAGAACTGTCCCTCTAACCACCTGGATGTATTTATTTATTTATATTTATTTATTTTTTAAAGATTTTTTTATTGATCTGTCGGAGAGACAGAGAGAGAAGTGGCAGAGGGGGTGGGGGAGGCAGGCAGAAGGAGAAGCAGGCTTCCTGCTGAGCAAGGAGCCCAAGGTGGGACTTGATCCCAGGACTCTGGGATCATGACCTGAGCCAAAGGCAGACACTTCACCGACTGAGCCACCCAGGGGTCCCTAACCACCTGAATTTGAAGCTCAAAGGATCAGAGATTGGGGGAAAAAAACAGTTCTTCTCTGCAACCCTAACTAAGTACTAGGGACAGGCAGTGTGAGCTCACTGACAGAGGGTACAGGACAATTTAGATAATTGAGCTCAGCATCCTCCCTCCAAATTATCCCATATTCATAGGCAGTTAATATCTTTTGAATGTAATATTTTAAAAGAAACATCAAACTAGGAACAATAAATGAATGGCACATTTTGGCCTCATTTACACCTGTGGCTAACATTAACAGCAAATTTAATTAGTGTCTGAGTCATCCATCTTCCAGAAACAATAGGCAATTTTGCATCTGCCATACCACACAGAGGCAGGACAGAAGCTTACCAAATAGAACAAAAGCATTTAATACAAATCTCTTATAGCAGGCTCAGTTCAAAGTGTGTGACTTAGAAAATGAATTAGCAGATTCTGTTGCCTTTATCACTGGGCCAAAGTGAGCTAGGCATGATCACAGTGGTGTAGCCATGACCCAGCTGAAGAAGGGGAGAAAAAGTATATAAAGAATTCTGACCAACTCCCAGATTGTGATAAAAATGTAAGTACAGTTATCTGGATATTTGTTCTTAAATGCAAATTTCTAGAGGATTCTTCTCTTCTCATCAACCGAAAGAGAATTTCAAAATATTTGTCATGCTTAAAATATTTGTGTGTGAACATGTACTTGTATTGCTTTTGCACATCACCAAGCCCAGAGCAGTAGGCTATACTTGTTGGGTTCTCTTTCACCAATGATCTATCTACCTGATTGTAAAATTGAATGATAAGGAGTTTGGAGTCCCAAGTCGAAGATGAATTCTAGATGATTTATCATTACAGTGAAAGAAAAACCTATCATCATTAAAACATCTCTTCTTTAAATATTAACATTAAAAGTCAATAGTGAATGGAAACATTTCACTTAAATGTCCTTTCGTGATGTCCCTTGGTTCTCATTTTATTCCATTGGTAGTGGATGAACGGCTTATAGCATAGATGAAGAATCTCTACTCTGCATGTAGACACAGCCTTCTGCCAGGATCAAGAGATGATATAAATTAGGCCTACAGTTGCAAAAATGCATCATGTTAAAAATCTTTAGCAGTACCAATGTAAAAAAACACACATGAAATGCCATGTAATACTATTTACTTTCTAAAATAGAAAGTCAGGATTTCCTCCATTGAAAATAAAGGAAAAAGCAGATTTACAGAATCTCCACATTTCCAAACTTTAGGAATTTAAATTAGGAATAGTAATTAGGAATTTTAACACAAGAAGTAAAATGAGGCAATAGTTATTCTTATTTTCTATCCATAAAATTACAAATGAATTCCTCAGGATTAGGAGATTCTATTCCTCCCCCCCAAACCCCAAGTCACACTTTCACGAACATAAACACGATGAATTATGTATACTATAAATCATGTGGCTCATACACATAAACCTAAATGGTTTCTTTTATAAGGGGTTTTCTGTAATCCCTCGAGATAAAATTTTCCAAGAAGACTTGGGGATGGTATTTTTTTCCTTGTGAAAAAATTCATAATTCTAGGTAACACTTTGGGGACAGGGTAGCTGATGGTTAGCAGGCAGACAGATGTGGATTTAAACTCTGGCTTCACCACTTACTAGTTGTATGACCTAAAGCTAATTAATTTTTCTAAGCTCTAGTTTTCTCATTTGTAAAATGGGAATCAGATTACCTACTTTTGTAGGCACTCTAGATTATATGCTGTCATAAGATCAAGTGAGAAGGATCAAATAAATGTTCCGTGCAATTCCTGACACAGGCAAGCGCTCCCTTGGAGCTAAGCTCCAGGGTGGGAGCCTAATCCATCTTGTTTACCACGATCAGTACCCAGATACAGTGCCGGCATAAAGCAGATGCTCAATAAATATTTGCTGAATGAATGAATAAAACAGTGTTATTATACTTAAAGTTACACAAATCCCCTACTTGTGTGGTAGCTCCCCACTTTATTTTTGTTAATGTTTTAAAAATCTTATAAGGTGACTTGAGCTGCTCAGTTCTTTTTGTAGCGAGGTCGGAGTGGCTTGAGAGAGGTGAATTTTGGCTCACACCATAAACATATACTACTGAGACATTATCTTAAGTATTAGTGATGGTGTCTTCTCTTCCTTGTTGGATAGCACTGGAGCTCCATATAGATGGACAAAAGGAATTCCCCAAAGGAATAAAAACTTAGGTTTAAATGAGCTCTTCCTTTAATGAGCTTGTCGCTGTCCTAGAGAACAAGTTCTTTCTGGGTAGTCTACTCTGGTTGGCCCATGCACAGTAGAATTAACATTTGCATTTAGCAGTTGAAGAGCTATAAAAAATTATTTGCAACAAAGTAGTATAATTTTTCTCCCATAAAAGAAAGGAGGCAAAAATAATAAGTTTTTTTTTTTTCACTTCTGGGATCTTGACTTTTTTTTAG
Source organism: Lutra lutra (assembly GCF_902655055.1). Taxonomy (NCBI): domain Eukaryota; kingdom Metazoa; phylum Chordata; class Mammalia; order Carnivora; family Mustelidae; genus Lutra; species Lutra lutra. Next base: position 48,443,694 of record NC_062296.1, on the reverse strand, counting down.
GTTAGTGGTCATTGAGGGGGAAGAAAGGTTTCTTTCAGTTTTGAGCTATAGAATGTAAGCCACAGGACTCAAGGTAGACAGGCCAAGGACCGAATACAGGTAGATTTTTACTTTAAGAAACTACTGTTAGGAACCTTAGTTCAGCAGGATAAGATCATTTCCTCAGTTGGGTTGATAGCTCTCACTAGCAAAGTTTTGCATATATGGATATAAAGACTGCTCTCGTGAAAAGTCCTGTTTAACAGAGCCTCTCCTTAGTCCTATTCATTGTGAAGTTTCTTTAACAGTATGTTTTCCTTTTGGTGAAATATTTATGCGGTGGCTGTACTTAATTATCTTACCAAGTTAACAGTTGAATATTCTTAATAAAATGTGAGGGTTTTTTTTTTCCAAAATGTTGAACTGTCCACTTCAATATATTTTGTAACCATACACACCACATAGATACATATATATGTGTAAATCTATATATGTACAGATATATAGCTTTCCTATGAGGTATATACTAATTGGATATGTATTAAAGGATGTTTTCTGGCTATTGGGGCTATAAAATGACAGGTAGGATAAAAACTAAGAAGCTTAAGTACAGCCCTGAATTTCTTTTTCAAACCACACATATGTCATAATAGTCCACAGTAAGCAAGTAGTTTGGTCATTTTGCAAGATTTGAGGTTTCAGATCAAAACCTCTCTAGAACCCAAAGCAAGGAAGTACATATCAGTATCCTTCTGCCCATAGTCCTCAACTACAAATGCTCCCAACATCATCAAAGCAGTGCTTTGGGTAATAGCTTAAACATTATTAAGACTATCTCAGGGGCGCCTGTGTGGCTCAGTGGGTTAAAGCCTCTGCCTTCGGCTCAGGTCATGGTCCCAGGGTCCTGGGATGGAGCCCCACATTGGGCTCTCTTCTCAGCAGGGAGCCTGCTTCCTCCTCTCTCTCTGCCTGCCTCTCTGCCTACTTGTGATCCCTGTCTGTCAAATAAATAAATAAAATCTTGAAAAAAAAAAAGACTATCTCACGTTGCGTTCAGATACAGTTAGAAAGCAAGAACAAGTTAAACATAGGTAGAGCAGTATTTCATCTTTCAGATGACATAGTTTGGAAACCAGCATAACCCTCCCTTTAGCAAATCAGCCTTCCTCACCCATCAAACCTTGTGTGTATGTGTTCACGTGGCCAAGGAGGGGGAGTGGGCTTTCATGTAAATCAAGAATATAACCATTGTCTCTCTACTGGGACCACAGCTTCTATTTGAAGGAGGAGGTGTGCTTACAAGAATGATGTTAATATTCCTTTACGTTAGTTAAAACAGGCTTCTACTTATAATACCAACTCTAGTAGCTCCCATGAAAATTATGGGAAGATTTTGCGAATCAGTGACCCTTACCTTTCCAAATGAGTTATGAATGACCTAGGTATCTCTGACTAAGATTATCTTTTATATAAGATGGAATTCACGGTCTTTTGGTGCTGAAAATATCCATGTAGATTCCTTATCTAGTCTATTAAAAAAAAGAAACCCTAAGCCCCCTCCCCCTTTTTTTTTAAATTAAGAGGGTGTGCCTGGGGCACCTGGGTGGCTCAGTGGGTTAAGCGTCGGCGGCCTTCGGCTCAGGGGCTCAGGTCACGATTCCAGGGTCCTGGGATCAAGCCCCACCCCCATGGCAGGCTCCTTGCTCTGAGGGAAGTCTGCTTCTCTCTCCTGCCCCTCCTCCCACCTGTGCTCTCTCCCCTCCCTCTATCTTTCTCTCAGATAAATAAGATCTTCAAAAAAAGAGGGTGTGCTCAACCTTAAGATGAAATCATTAAGTCAGACTCGCTAGCAAAGTCAAGGGAGGCTATGGCAGAGGAAAAAGCCACACAGGAAGAAAGGATAGGAAAGACAAAAGGGCTCATGAATCCCACAGGGAGTGGCAGTTCAGGAGCAAACTAGAAATTGAGTGGCAAACGAAAATTAGAGCATCTTTTAAGTGAACCAGCAATAAGAGATCTTTTATTTTACCACAGGTAAGGAGCAAGCCAGAAAATCAGTGGGCTCATGGAACATAAAGGATTAAATGGAGATAGCAGATACACTACATGACTTTTTTTTACATGAGTAAGCCATTCCTATGTTGACTCTATCTTTTGAGGTAGGCAGATGGGTCAGAGGTCATAGTAGAAAAAGGGCAAGAGACTCTGCTTCCCAGCAACAAGCTACAAGCAGTCAAAAACAGAATGACGAACTAAGTGATATAGTTACCAGGGCTGAACCTCTATAAAACCACTTAGTTGGCAAAGAGTGGTTTTTTTTTTTCTGTGCCTCTTTCCCTAAGTGCTCTACTAACCCAGTTCCTGCTCCTCTGAACGCTCAGAGTGCTTGTGCTCTAACCCTTTCAAAATCTGCTATCAAGAAAGCATACATCTCTGGCAGAGTGAAGGTTAGGAGGAGGGGTTGTGGCAAAATTCCATTTTAAGGCCTCATTGTAGAATAAAAGTGCATTTCCTGTTAAAGGAATTTCAGGCGACAGATGGGAGAGATGTTTGGGTCAGGAAGCTTTCTTGGCACCTTTGGAATCAGAGCTGCCTTCATGTAACGCCCTGAGCACACTTGACTTCTGAAAGAAATCAAAGGGGACAATTATTGTACCTCTAATGAAAATCCGGAACCTGTTATCCTGGATGATCAGTGTGTAGATTGGTGGTGTGCCTCCACGAGGCAAAAGGGGCCCTGGCCACCATAAGGTGATGAGTGTCTGGTACTTTAGGAAGCAAGCTGGAAGAATGTTTAGTCAGTGCTGGCCTCCCATACACTACAGTGGGGGCAGCAAGATGGTTTCTATAAAGGGAAGTCATATGTGATCTTCCATGGATCTTTTCTTTGGGGCTAAATTCACTTCTTATTTATTATTTATTATCTATTTTTAAAAGATTTTATGTATTCATTTGACAGAGATAGAGACAGGGAGAAATAGAGAGAGAGATAGAGAGAGACAGCCCGAGAACACAAGTAGAGGGAATGACAGAGGGAGAGGGAGAAGCAGGCTCCCCAACGAGCAGGGAACCCAACGTGGGGCTTGATCCCAGGCCCCTGGGATCATGTCCTGAGCTGAAGGCAGATGCTCAACTATCTGAGCCACCCAGGCGCCCCTAAACTCACTTAAAAAAAAAAGGATTTTATTTATTTATTTCACAGGAACAGACACAGTGAGAGAGGGAACATAAGCAGGGGTAATGGGAAAGGGAAGAGCAGGCTCTCCGCGGAACAGGGAGCCCCAATGTGGGCCTCGATTTCAGGACCCTGGGAATCATGACCTGAGCTGAAGGAAGATGCTTAATGACTGAGCCACCCAGGTGCCCCCCTAAATTCATTTTTTTTTTAGATTTTATTTGTTTATTTGACAGAGAGAGATCACAAGTAGACAGAGAGGCAGGCAGAGAGAGAGAGAGAGGGAAGCAGGCTCCTTGCTGAGCAGAGAGCCTGATGTGGGACTCGATCCCAGGACCCCGAGATCACGACCTGAGCCGAAGGCAGCGGCTCAACCCACTGAGCCACCCAGGCGCCCCCTAAATTCATTTTTTAAATGCTTCTAATTAAGTCTGATACTGAGGCTATATTAAAACAGGAATTACTATGGGATTAAACATTTTTTTAATCCTGTAGTAGGAACTGGTTTAGAGAAAGAGAAAATATAAGGGAGCAACAGACATTATGCTCATGGAAGGAGGGTGAGTAGGAGATTTCCTTGGGAGTGGACACTCCCCAGGTCGGCAGACAATACTTAGCTCTTCTAGGTAGTGAAATGCCAGACTGATGGGGGGCTAAATGAAGATCTCAAGAGGTTTTATGATTGGCAGATGGGCTTCAATAGGGGCACGTGTAAGGTAATCTATTTAGGGAAGGCCAGATACTACAAACTCTCCCTGCAGGATGGTGGGTGCTGACTTTTCATTTAAGGCCCAGGAACTAGCAAGCTCTAGGAAACCCCATGGACACAGACAGCACTGAAGAGAAAAACCGAGTTTCTTGCTATGGTGAAAAAAGGACAGCAAAGTGTTGAACACTCGCAAGAAGGGGATTAAAAGAAAAACAAAATAATTCTCCTTTTACACAGCACCACAGGATATCTTCATTGGTGAAGTTACATAAGCAGCTCTGATCTGCACATCTCAAGAAGGACAGAACAGAGCTTGAGGGGAACAAAGAAAGGCAATTAAAACCATCAATGGCAGGCTCCAAAAATAAAGGCCTTTTCAGTCTGACAATACAGAGGTAGCCAGGGGACATGATCAAAATCATGAAGAGGCTAGAGCTGCTGCTTGATGACTTGGCTTGCCAAATCTCTTGAGCTAAGAGGCACCTTTGAAGTATACAGTTTTTATTTTTTAATATTTCTGCTTTGTTTTTACAACTGCTGGTGATGATGGCCAGTGCAGGCTCCTTTGGGAAGCCCCTGTTTCCACCAGAGGGTGGGAGAAATGTGAGCTGAGTGGGGTAGGAATCAAAAGCACCTTCATCCCCATTACTTACCTTAAGTAATGTTGACTTGCTGACTTCTAGTCCGACCTACTCTCTCTCCTGCCAATGTCAGCAGTGAATTTGTACCGGCCAATCGCAATTTTTATGAATATGAGTTTACCCCCACCCCTTCCCGTTCTGTAGGGCTTTTCAGCCCCAATGGTCTACACCAAACTGTCTGCCTACAAGTGGCTGTAATTTGATCCCTAATCACAGTGTAAAAAAAACAGATTTCTGACCTCAACTGTAACACAAAGGATAGAACTCAAGAATAATTTGACCCTTAACCACAGTGTAAAAAGGACAGATTTCTGACCCCAATTGTAACACAAAGGATAGAACTCAAGAACTCGTAATGAAGAACTTTCTAATATTCACACCAGTGGATGCAAGCAGATCTCCATAATGGGAAGCAGAAATGAACACTGCCAGGCTAATGAAATGACATACATGCAGGTTTTAGCTAAGAAAGTAGCAGACAAGGGATAACCCAGGCCAGCTTGGAAGCTCTGCTCTTGGGATGACCTTAGTCAGATGGGGCAGCAAGTCAGAGCAAACCAAGAGTGTGGCTCTGTTCCAAACGCTCAGCTCTCCTAAACAAGGGATGACAACCTGATCGATGAAGTATAATGAGCAGTGTACAAAAGCTACATAGGTATACCGTGGTGATTTTTTTCCCCCCAAACTCTTCCTTGAAGACAATGCTATGAGATTGGGGGCCCTTTCATCCTAAAGAAATGTGATGTACTTGTTACTGGCTCAGTGTTACTACTGTACCTTTCACAGATGTGGTAATACTTCTCGTCCTGTATGCCATCCTGAATGGGTACGTTTACACTGTAGTACCGTCCCTTCCCTAGGCCAACATCAGACACGTCACCTGTTCCTGTGAAAGAGAGGAGCATCAGGAGCGGTTTTAAGGGCACAAGCATTAGAAAACTCGAAGGATTCTCTGACAGGAGTCCAGGACAATAAAAGGTCAAGTAGAAGAATGGTCCTGGATTTGTGATGATTTCTAAGGAAATGAAATTAAAACAAATAATTCAGAGAAGTAACTGTTGTAAACAATGTTGGGGAAAGAGGAAAATCATAAGAAAATGGAAAAACCTTAGTTTCCACTTGGCTAGATCAAATTAAATAACAGAAAAAGATGCACTCCTTTGTTTGGTTTTCCATATGTCTTGGATTGATCTAATATTAGTATGTCATTGCACTTATCAGGATGTTAGGAGTTACACAGGGTATCTGATAGGACAGTAAGTGTAAGTGAGCTGTCTGTTGACAGTCCATAAAAGGCATCTGGAAAAAGAAACAGTATTACATTCCTATCACTGTCACCCGAAAGGACCTGTGTTAAAATTCTGCACAGAGTAACATCAATAAAGTACCACCGGCAAAGAACTCTCCAAATACAAAATGTAAGGATGCAGAGAAGAGCTGCAGCATTTCTTCTTCAAATGTAATACTGAACACACAGGTTACTTGCCTGGGAAAAATCCCGGGGAGAATTTGTGCAGGGACACTGTCATGACTTTGGAGGTGAAACTGAAGGCATCTTCTACACCTATCAGAGGGGAAAAAAAAACAGCAGAAGAATCACTTTATAAATGCAACTCCCGGTTTGCGACAACTGAAATGCTAGGAAGCAGCTGTGGAAAGTAAGAGAGAGGATAGCAATAATAAAGCTAACAAGCTGAGGAGTAAAAGGAACAAGACCCTTCAGTCTTTGATCTCTGTTGTTACAGGATGAGGTAGAACTCTGGCCCCAAGGGAAGTTTTGGGGTTCCTTTTCAAATGCATGGCAAGTTGTAATTGGACTTGCCCTTTCCAAGCAACAGGATGTCCAGGCTCCCTTAGACAACCTCTTCTAAAAGGTGTGGAAGGCTTGAGCTCAGAATCGAAGCATTATCAATAGAGCTGAATAGAGGGAACTGGCACCATCTTGGAAGTTTTATGTTTTGTTTTGTTTCAGTGGTTCTAGTTAAATTCTTGGGATTTTTTTTCCCCCCAAGAAGTACAACGTGGCAATCCTTTGAAAAATAAGACCAATACAAGCAGTAGGCATCATGTAGTGAAAACCTAATGATAAAGTGCTTCTCTGTGATACAGATTTGGCTATAAATGCAGTTCACCCAAAGTCTAAGCAGCTTGGAGTACATCTTTCTTGCCAAAACATGGAAGGCTAACAGTCCTGGCTCCTCCCTTAATAGCACCTTTATAATTTTAAAGCTTGAAGAAGGAAGGCTGGGGAGGGCGCTTTTCTAGAAAGGAGTCTCCCTTCCATTTAAACAGAGGCAGAAAATGAATAGAGGCCTGGGAGAAGGAAGTAACTGTTACGAGCCACTACTTAATTTCAGATAAATGCACTGCCCACCTCCATACCTTTCTTCCCAGAATCACATATGGTCATGCTATATTCAGAGAGTCCATTTGTAAAATGGAAGGACTATTAGCAAATTCATGTACTATCCTCTTTTATACTTCAAATAAAGAAACTGTCGCTGTGTTTACTTAATGTTTTCAGTCTTCATTAGAGGCCAAAAGAGACCTTAGAAAAATAGTAACTGTATTTGTGTATCACAGGTCTGTTTGAATTTCCCAAGCCTTATGTTTTGCCCTAGGGAGGCAGTTAAAACCAGTTAAAGGCTCCAGGCACAAGGCATTAAGTAAACAAAATAAAACAAAACAAAACATATTAAAATTGCATTTTAACTTAGAAACTGAAGTATAAACAAGGACGATTCATAAAAATCCTGATTATTTCTTGATCCAGAAAGGTGGTACCAATTTATCCTTCTATCGGTGGTGTATGAGGAGGGTTCCCATTTTCTCACACTCTGACTAGCAATGGGTGCTATTATTATTAAACTTAGGCAGAAAATAGGATCTTGTTTAAGTTTGCGTTTCTCTGAGTGTTAGTGTGTTGAGGACCTTTTCGTATGTTTAGTAGTTCTTTGTATCTCCTCTCATGGGAAATGCCATTAGGTATTGTTAGCAAATCATACTTTAAAAAAGGGACATAGACAGATAGGTGGAGGGTTATGGGGCTTGGTGTGAAAGAGAACAGTGGTTAGGTAAACAAAAGAAGGTGAAAGAGAGTGAGGACAGGCTAAGAGTGCTGGTGAAGCCACCACAGGATGCTGGTTATGGAATCATGGGAGATTTAAAATAAACCAAATGTGTAAGAGTTTGGAGGCAGGGCAGAGGTCACTGGAAGGGAGGTGCTGAAGAGGGGAAATAAACTGAAATGAAACACACCATAAAAGTTGGCTAAAACAGGAAACTCTAAATGGTGTAGAAATAACATTGCAAATGGAAAGAACGGTTTCAGGTGACAGTCATTTCATTCTTACGTGGTTCAATAGAGTTGATTCTATTCTTGAGCTCTGATACTAATAGTTTGAATTTCATACTCATTCATTCATTCAACAAATATTTTACTGAACCACTGCTATATGCATAGTTCTGTTTGTTCAAGCCATTGTGCAGGACAGAAAGAAGTAAACAACTTGATCTCTGCTCTGGAGGAACTGAAAGTTTCTATGGGAGGAGAAGACATAGACACATTAAAGATTTAACTAACAATACAAGACAATATATAATTAAATAGCAAATCAGCGATATAAACAGTACAGGACTTGAGGAGGGGAGAGAACTTTCGGGCTGGAGTGGTTAGGGCAATTGTGCTACTGTTGGAACTTGAGCTCCTGGACAGAACTTGGAGGAAAAAGCAAAACTAAGTTAGGAAAGAATAATGCAAAGTCAGGGATGGGGGCAGGAGCACTGAGACCTGTCTCACTGAGTGGAGCAGCCTGGACAGCAGGTAGTGAGCGAGAAGACTGGAGAGAAGAGGCAAGGTCTCTTTCAGGCAGGCCTCAAAAGACAGGGCAAAAAGTGTGGACTTTACCTCGAGGAGCATTGCTTTTTAAAGTGTGGCCTGTGGACCAGCTGGACTGTGGCTAAAATGTAGCTTCTTGTGTTTCGTAACCAGACCTACTGAATCTGAGTATCTGGTGGATGTGGTCCAGGAATCTGCATTTTAAAACAAGCTTCCCGGTGTCACCACGCTACATATGTGAGTTTGAGAACCAGTGCTACAGGCCAAGGGTTGGCCAACCAAGGGGCTATGTGGCAAATATTTTAGGCTTTGCCAAGGCTTCATGGTCTTGATTGCTTTTTTTTTTCCTTTACGACCTTGTAAGAATGTAAAAAATTTAAAATAAAATAAAATAAGATAAAATTCTTAAATTGCTGGCCATACAAAAACAAGCCATCGGCCAAATGTTACCCTTGTTAGGGGCAATGAGGAGCCTCTGAAGGTTTTTGAGCAAAGGCTGTGTTCGGTGTTGGCGGAGTATTCACATATTCAGTGGGCATGGTTCTCAGAGTGGTATGTTGGTTGTTTTAACTCTTTTCTCTGTTACCTTTAATTTTCTGTCACCATTCCATGGTAGCATCCATCTAGATGAACTCCTTGGGGAGGTCTCCCCCACAATTTCTTCCTTCTTTTTCTGTTTTGGCAGGAGAGCTGATCCTATCCTCTGTCATATACTATTCTTTTCCTCACTTATGCCTTGATTATGTTAGTTTGTCTCCAAAAATCCCTGGAAACAGGGAAGCAGCAATCACTGGTGTGGGGGAGAGGAGGGAATATCCTTAATTAATTTTACCAGATAAGTGTTCCTAGGTCAATGGAAACATGGGTCACACACAGGATTTATTAAAGAAACAGCAAGTGGGTAACTGTCCCTGAAGCTCTACATTCTAGATGGAAAGTACATAGGAGGGCTTGGGTTACACCCTTCTGGTGGAATCTTCTAAGGGGGCATTAATGGTCTGAGGCAAGTCAAGATTCTGCTGCTGTTAAAAGTTACAGGAGATGCCCTGAGTTTGTGCAGCACTAGATATTTCGACATTACAAAGAAAGTGGCACAGATTCTGTTCACTGCATGAGTTGATATTCCTGTTGGTGAAAAATTCAGAGTGTTAGTCTATCATACACTCATTCAATCTTAAGAGAAGGAACGAGACTGTCAGCTGTAACTGCCAATTTCACTTAGAATCTATGCAAGGGGCCTGAGGGAGGTTACTGAGCACTGAGTATACACTGGACGAGATTCCCACTTCTTAACATTCTCTACTGGAGAACTTTGCTGGTGGAGGAGAAGGGAGGGGAAATCACAGGAACCTGGTATTCTAAAGCATCTTGGTCAGCATAGGAGGAATTACATTAGTTAGAAGAATCTTTCTTCTACCTACATTAGGATTCTCAATTAGAAAAATTTCAATTGCAACAGGCATTTCTTCTTCTACCAGTCGCCTAGAAGCAGCTTTACTGATAAAAACCTTCTGTCCTAGCAGCAAAGCACCTTTGAAAGTGAAGGGCTTACCATCTCCATGGTGCAGATCCAAATCCACATAGAGAATACGGTCAAATTTCCGTCGCAATCGTAATATTCCCAGGACAGCATCATTGAGATAACAAAACCCAGATGCTTCATCTCTGTAAGAAAACAAGTTGCTACAGCCAAGAGCCAAAAGCAATCCAAGGGAGTCTTTACAGCCAAGGATCTAACTCCTGAGATCTATTCCCTTACAATTCCCCCTTCTTTTAAGAAAAACAAAAATCTACCTACACAGATTACAGAATAAAATGGCTCAGAATGATCAGAAGATGGAGTGTTTGGGTAAATTACACATTCAAGTTGATTGGTAACATTTTCCAATTTAGGATCTCAGATTTTCAAAGAATTAGAATATTATAACTATATTGGACAAAATAGCACTTTTCTCTAATCATTCAGGAATGATTGTAAAAACCTGGGGTACCCTGGGGTCATCATGATGAATGCTGATTATCACTTATAGGACTTTAAGAAAGCTAGAATCTAGAAAGGGCTTTGAAGATCATCTTGCTCAGCCAGATGTAGAAGATGATGGAGATTGGAGTCTCTGTACTGAATCTATGACATAACCTAGAAGTTGTTTCTTTCTTGTTTGAGTAAGTTTTTGCACTTGTTGCTCATAAAAGCTGAGTGTAGAATGTACAAAAGCATAACCTCCTGGGCGGCATGTGGTTGCCTTTCGGTAAATGTGATTATTACAAGAAGACTAAAGCAGCCTCCTCTAAAGCTACTGTTTCCTTCACTAAAATTGTCTTCAGCGACTTCACTGGTGTCCTTTAACTTTTCCGCTATTGGTGATACCATGTCACTTTAACCTCTTTTCAACATTAACCTACTCTTTTATTAAAGAGTGACCTACTTTTATTAGCCTACTCTTTTTTATTAAGTCTTATTGAGTAAATGTAAAAGAGCATTCTTTATCATCAAAAGTGTATTACAGTTTATTTTTAAGGCCTCATCCTAAATGCTTCAATCTCTTCAGCTTCCACAGACATTTTAAATACTCAGCCCATCTTCCCCCCAAGTTCTCCCTGATAATTTGACTTGAAATAGAATTCTAAGCATGAGCATCATTTAAAATAGCATTTTCAGTACTATGAGATTGTAAGACCTTCATAGTACCTACAGAATGCATAAACTTCTTCATGAAATCTCTTCCATAATAACATTTCATATTCTGAACAATACCCTGGTTCACAGGCTGAATCAATGAGACACGTACATTGGCAAGCAGGAAGTTGGTAGAAAATATCACTAAACATTGATTTTTCTCATGAAAGTGAACTCAGTGATCACCTAGCAAAAAATAGCTTGGCCTTAGATATGCAACCAGAAAGAAACCAATATGAGAAAAAGATTTGGCCACCCATAAATTCTCTGTAAATAAGAGTTAAATATGTGACTTTGAAAGTTCCTGGATGCTGTTTTCCAATCATGAAAAGCTTACATTTTATAAGTCTACTGTCTTAGCATATCAAAAAAGAGAAACATCAGTAACTTTTGGATAGGTGAGATGGGACATTAAGTGTTAGGCAAAAGAGGAGTGTACAGCATAGGGAATGCAGTCAATAATATTGTAATAACTTTGTATGGAGACAGATTGTAACTTATTGTGGGGATCGTTTCGTAGTGTATAGAAATGTTGAAACACTATCATATATACCTGAAACCAACAGAACACTGTATGTCAATTATACTTTAATAAAAACTAAATAAATAAAGAGGAGGGAGGAGGGGAAGAGGAGAAATGCAAATTAATACAGCACATACCTCTCCCCTTCAGAGCCCACAGTTAAGTCAGGGAGACAAGTCATAAGCACAGAAAAAACCAAAAAACAAACAAGGCAAGCAGAAATAATACAGTATCTAAAGAAGAATACCAGTGTCTCTAAAAACCTCCTGGCCCCCTACCTTTCCTCTGAGATGTTATTTGTTACTGATCATCCTCTCTATGACAATAGCTTAGATAATATTAATAATGATGATGTCTATAATTCAGAAAGGCCTTTGAATGTAATATTTTCCTAATATGTTCTTAAAGGAGCTCTATTCTCACTGGATTATAGAAATAAGTGCTTAGATAAATAGAATATTCCTAAAGTTCCCAGAAAATAAGGAAATTAAACTTTGAATACTTTTAATGTGCCAAAAGAATATTCCTATAGAAACAAACTCAAATGTTTTAAGAATTCAAGTTGGCATAATTTAGGTAAATCTTTGGCAGACAAGACTGATTTAATAAATTTGGTTTACTAAAATCAGTTATGTCTTTTCTAATTTATCAGGGTTAAGTATAATATACATGTAGATTTTTATTCTATTTGAGTATATTCCTCCTAAATTTATACAGGTTTACTAATTAAATGAGCCAACATTACTTCTACTTAGTATTTGAGACTATGACAAATGTAAATTTGTTCAGCCTAATTGAGTCATTATTCTAAGGAACTTTATTGCAACAGCAATTATGTTTTGTAGTACGTCAGCTTGAAGATAATTTACAAGATCTTTAAGTAACTGAAAACTTTGGACTGATATTAAATGAGTTAATTAATGGATATTCATTAGATACCTAGGATCATTTCTAACTAAGAGAATGCATTAATTACTAAGCATAATTTTGGGTTTATATGCTTTTGCTTCTTTATTTTTACATGCTACAGAGAAACTGTGTATTTGGGTCTGTTAATGAACATGTTCTTTTTGGTCACTTATATAAGTTGTACTATAAAGGATATGTATGCATACAGAAAATGGTAGAAGACTGACAGAAAGGGAATTTTATTTGTTGAGATCAAAGTTGGCTAAGGTTTGATGAGCTTATTTATCAGATTTCCAAAAAGAACTTCACTATCAAATATTATATACTGCTACAAAACTAGAATTTGGTTTTCTCTTTGCTAAAACATATTTTTTTTTACATTATTGGTCTTCTCTTAATAACAGGTTGCAAAGGTATTGCTTCACTAAGTAATCCTCAATAACAGGCTGCAAAGGTTTTGCTTCACTCTTTAAGTAATCCTCTTCAATAAAAAAGATTTTGTGTTTTACTAGAATAAACTTACATGGGTTATGCTCACTTTCTTATGGCCTTGATTACTTAAGAAAGCAGTCTTCTTACTTAGGAAAGAGATGAGGTTCTTTTTCTTTCTTTCTTTCTTTTTTAAAAAAATATTTATTTATTTATTTGTTTGTTTGAGAGAGCTGGAGAATGAGAGCCTGAGAGCACGCCAGTGGGGGCAGGGAGCAGAGGGAAAGGGACTGCGCTTAACAATGGAGCCCACTGCAGGCTCCATCTCAGGACTCTCAGAACATGACCTGAGCCAAAACCAAGAGTCGGTTGCTTAACTGACTGAAACACCCAGGCGCCCCAAGATGTGGTTCTTCATGGTCATATTCCCTCCTACATTTATGTTAAAAATCTTTTATCTTGGTTTTGGTTAAGTAGAGAACCAAATACCATTTTTCAGTAATCCATCATCTTATCTTGATTGAATCCCAGAAGGCCCTGGAAAATCACAAAGGATTTGTTTTCACCTTATAAACAGAGCCGTGCTAGTAATAATTGTCTTTATTTGATACGTTACTATTGATGAGATGCACGGGAAGAGTTGCCAAATCAGAAGAGATGCTCAGCTTTCCCTGGGGTAGACTGGTATTAGACAAATTATTAATATAAATATTTCAGAAATTGTATGTTGTATAGGAAGTTCCTAAAGACCCATCAATGTCCTCACTAGCAATGATTTGTTTCTATTTGTCAGAGTCCTTATGCTGCTTTGTCAGATTTTAGATGACTACAGTATAGTGTTTTCAGTTGTAATTTAAAAATTTTTAAAATGTTAACTCGGTTTCAACTTTTCTTCTTTATTGTGAATCTCACATCTGCTAGGCCATTAGTTTCAATTGGGGGGTTCTCAGCACTTACCTATGGAATTTTATTAATATATAGATGTTTAAGACCTATTCTGCTTAACTGAATCTAACTTGATATTTTTGATATATTTTGGGGGATATTCTAACTGTATGCTCAGTATATTCATGATATATTATATCAAGATTATTATAAGTTACATTTAAGGGTTTTTTAGGTTTTTTTGTCTCTATAGGGATTATGTTCACCCATTTTTATAAGTTAGATATAATACCCTTTCTTCTTTGAAAACAGGGTTAATCATTATGTTTATGGACATTCTGTCTAAAACCTTTTTGGGATTCACTTTTATGTTGTTTTTCATGCCACAGAAACAACTACATGTCCTTGTCAGTTGCATTATTGTTCTTGTAATGAAGTCTCATCAGATCTTTCATTTTTAAAAAGGATCAGTAGCAAGTTAACCAAAGCTTTTGTACGTCTTTTGCTACTTACAGATGGTTTTGTGTATTTTCATCTGATGTCCCTGAGAGCACTTGCAATCAGGTACAAGCTAGAGTGCTTCATTCTCAACAAAGAAAGGTTATCTCAGAGCCCCATGGAAAATGATTTTGCCAAGTATCGAGTACAGGCTTTTTATGGTATAGTTGAAACAACTTTGAGACCGTATCAACGAACTGAGTCAGGATTTCAAGAACTCTAGTTGACAAGTAGACGGGTTAGTGAGACCGCTGATGCAAGGTCGAGTGGAACAAAAACTAATTACACAGACCTGAATGAAACTGATGAGGGATGATTATGGATTTTGTTTAGAATACTGCTGATGTTTTAAAGCAGACAGACCCATAAATACAGAGAACAAACTGATGGTTGCCAGAGGGGAGGGGTGTGGGGATGGGCAAAATGGGTGGAGTGGGAGGTACAGGTTTCCAGTTGTAGAATGAATAAGTCAAGGGAATAAAAGGCACAGCATAGGCGATAGAGTCGATGATGTTGTTCGGTGACAGATGGTAGTAGCTAGGCTTGTGGCAAGCAAAGCGTAACCTATGGAGTTGTGGAATCACTAAGTTGGACACCTGAAAGTAATGTAACATCACAGGTTAACTATGTTTCAATTAACACAAAGAATATTGCTGATGTTTTAATGTTCTATTTTCTGGATGCATAAGGGACTTATTTCTTTTTTTTTTTTCTTGCGCTATCTGTAACTCATAATAATTTAGCAAGCCATGCTTTTGCAACAGAAATAACACACTTATAAATGATACCTCACTGCCCCTGCCTGAGCCCTCCAGGATTCAGAAACTCTTGTCAAGCATTCTTATTTCCAGAGCTATATAATTATCTGCATAGGCTCAATAAGAATGATCTGTCCTACCTGTTATCAGCACATGATTGGAAACATTGGTTATATAACCAAGGCCGTGCCTGGAATGTCCTACTTGCCAATGATGCTCACTGAATCAGAGATGATCAGACACTTTTAAGGAACTAAATTTGGCTTTATTGAGCAATGCATACAAAGTCCTCTCAGGAAGACTAGCCTGGTACCTGGTACCTGGCTTACAGAGTTCCCAGTCTTAGAAGCGAGTAAGGAAGGTTACTTCCTGGCAAGCCCTGAAAGCTTAGGATGTGTTGGAGACCCCAAGAAGAGAGGAATTGCCCCAAATTTATAAACACCGCAGATAAAACCTCCTTAGCTTGGGTTCCTAGCTTTTTTTTTTTTTTAAGATTTTATTTATTTATTTGATAGACAGAGGTAATGAGTAGGCAGAGAGGCAGGCAGAGAGAGAGGAGGAAGCAGGCTCCCCGCCAAGCAGAGAGCCGATGCGGGGCTCGATCCCAGGACCCTGGGATCATGACCTGAGCGGAAGGCAGAGGCTTTAACCCACTGAGCCACCCAGGCGCCCCTTGGGTTCCTAGCTTTAACATGCTTTAAAAATTTCCAAGTGAGATTTCTTATGAAAACTTCCAGCAAAACAAGCTTAAGAAGGTCTAAATGGTAAATTGCCATTCTTGCTGCACCTTGGTAAATAATCAGGCTAAATCTGATGAGGCCGATTTTTTATTTTAAAGTATTTGTTATTGAGGTGAAATGTACACAATATTAAAATCACCATTTTAAAGTGTATAACTCAGTGGCATTTAGTACATTCATAATATTGTGCAACTTCCACCTTTATTTAGTTCTAAAACATTTTCACACCTCAAAGAAAATCTTGCACTAATTAAGCAGTCATTCCCTATTTTTCCCTCCCACTAGCCCCTGACAACCAGCAATCTGTATTCTGTCCCTACAGATTTACCTATTCTGGACATTTCCTGTAAGCGACATCATACCCTATATGATTTTTTGTGTCTGGCTTCTTTCTCTTAGCATGTTTTGGGGGTTTGTCCATGTTATAGCATGTGTCAGTGCTTCATTCCTTTTTAAGGCTGAGTAATATTCCATTGTATGTATAACCCACATTTTGTTTATACATTCATCTGCTGATGGACTTTTGGATTGTTTCTACTTCTTGGCTCTTGTGAATAGTGATGCTGTGAACATGTGCGTACAAGTGTTTGAGTACCTGTTTTCAATTTTTTTGAATATATACTGAGGAGTGAAATTGCTAGGACATATGGTAATTCTATGTTTAACTTTTGAGGCCAGCCAAGCTATTTTCTATAGCAGCTGCATCATTTTACATTCCCACTGGCAGCATACGAGGGTTCCAATTCCTCTACATTCTCATCAACACTTGTTATTTTCTGTTTTGTTTTTTCAATTCTAGCCATCCCAGTGGGTGTGAAGTGGTGTCTCATTGTTAATTTGATTTGCATTTCCCTGGTGACTAACGATGTCAAACATCACTTTGTATGCTTGTTACCATTTGTATATCTTCTCTGGAGAAATGTCTATTCAAGTCCTTTGCTCATTTTTAAATTGGGCTATCTTTTTGTTGTTGAGCTGAATGAGTTCTTTATATATTCTGGATACCAGACCCTTATGATGAACTAAAGTTCATCAAAATTGATGAACTTCAATTTATCTATTTTTTTATTTTGTTGCTTGTGGGACCAGCCTTATTTTGAGTTCAAGAATAATCTTTCTTTGAGATTATCTCTGATAAAAAGGAATGTGACTGTTTAGAGAAATTTTGTGTTTCAAAGGAAAACTCACCTACAGCACACCATTCCAGGTTATCAGAAACTATTATCTCTGAGCTATCATATCTTCATAAACTGCAGGTTCCTGATGAGTATGCAAACTTTGTCATCTCTGGTAGAGATATAATTGACTTCCTTCCCCATGTGGAAGAATCAGTTTTGGTATCTACTTGGAAATTGGACTGGACCTTGTCACCCTGTCCGAATTGTTTATCCTTAACCAAATTTTCTATTCTTCCACTGTTCTTCAATATCTGGCTAATATCCTCCAAATGAACTTTTCCAATTTTTCTTCCTCCCACCTGACTTGAGTCACCAAGAACTAAAACTTGATGGCCCAAGTCCTTGTGTTGCCTTATAGCTTCGTCTCTTCTCTGGGATCTGAAGCAGTTCTGCAAGCTAAAGCCCAATGAGTTGATATAAATCTGGAAGAACTGGTCACCACATCAGACCATGTATGACTGGAATTCTCCTTGAACAAGCTGCCACCTAGAACATGAAGGCTGTCTGAGGAAATGCTCAGGTCACGCATGTCCTTCTATGAGAGGTAACCTAGACTCCGGACAGTGTCACCAAGAACACTGACATCTTTGCTCCATGAGTGGTACTGCAAAATGGATTTTTCTCCATTGGTGTCTTAGAATTCACTTGACTGGTTACCTTCAGATTTTAATTCTTGGCTGCCTCTTTTGTGTAATAGAAGCTTTTATATTTTTTTTTCCATTTTAGTTTTCCCTCTTTTAAGATGTCTGAACTCCAAACCCTACAACAACTGACTTTTGCAAGTACCTCTCAACAGATGGTTCATCTGGTTTTAAAGGAGCAGCACTAAGAGTGCTCAAGAGACTATTTCTTAGACCCTGCTTCACCATACTCAGGAGGGTTACCATTGCCTCTGAGTTGCTTGGCGATAATACTCGCCTCGAACAGTGACATTGTTGAAGTTTATCTGAGCCCTGTGCTTCCCAGAAAGCAGTGATGTTTAAGAACCTTGGCCCCTTTTGTTTTCTAGGAAAAGGTGAATTGCAAGATACCATCCCACCCCAGCACATTATTCTAAAATAGGACTATTCTAAAATTTCCCAATGACTCCCATAAGACTTGCAAGGGACTCCCTTGTTTACCTGTCTCTGTAAACCCCAGGCTCCCTTACACATCACAAAATATCTTTGAGATATTTCTCATTAATAAATGTTCTCCTTATTGCAACAGCTGAATAAAATCATTTCCTCATTGTGCAGGGCATTTCTCTTTCACATCAGCAACACAAATGTATTCAGAGGCTAGACCAGGTTCAGCAAACATACTTCTGAAAACTCTTGAGAAATGTGTCTGCAGCATTGTGGTTAGGAAATTTTTAAAAAGTAAGCTCTACACCCAATATGGGGCTCGAACTTATGACCTGAGATCAAGAGTCATATATTCTACCAACTGTGCCAGCCAGGCACCCCAGGCAATATTTTTTTTTTCCTTTATCAGAAATATCTAGCTTCTTAAATGCCCTGGTGAACTGTAAACTGTGAAGTCAATTTTTAAGAAAAAGCACAGGGCCCAGTCAACTGTATTTACTTACATGTATTTGCTGTTTTTATGTCCATTAGGCCAGAGATCAAGGATGCTTGGATCATGAATGGTATTAAGACATTTTTTTAAAAACATCATGTGGCTACCTCACCCAGGCAGAGCCAGATACCTGCACTGTTCAACAGCTGCACTGTTACTGGCAAAGATTTTGCAACTTCTTTTTTTTTTTTCAGTCCTGGTATCAAAATTCAGCATCATAGATATCCAGGGTTTACTTATTTGGCCCTTCCTATTTTCTCTTTTAGTGTTAGCATAACTCTTATAATTCTTGACTTTCATTATAGCTATTTTGGAACCAGCTGGGAGTATGGTTTGGCTTTTCTCTGTTGTTGGCATATAATAAAAATAACAGGCAACATTTATCAAGTGATGATCCTGTGCCAGGAACTGTCCTAGGTGCTTTCAATGTGTTAACACAATCAATTCTCACAGTGGCCCTGTGAGGTAGATACTATTATTATTTCCATTTTAAAAATGAGGAAACTGAAACAGGGAGATTAAGTATCTTGTTCAAAGTCACGTAGGTAGGAAGCAGTCGGTCTTGAATTTGAGTTTCGGCAGTGTGGCTCTTCTGCATATAAGCTTAATCACTTTGGTAAACAGCTATGATATTCTTCTATCAACATTTGTTGCTTTTCCTCTCCTTCATAATTTCTTTTACCTCTCCTTCATGCCTATTTCTGTCTTCATTTCATTTATAATGTTGCTGAAATTAGTCTATCAAGTCAGTTTTCTCCCACCTCTTCGTCTGTCTTTCACGCACCACTTTACTACTTTTTCTGCTAGCCTCTCTCCCCTTTGCCATTTTCTGACTTGAATTTAAAAGCTTTTTGGTCAAAAAAGGAACCACCACAGATCCTTCTAGTAGCAACTTTTCTTTCTAGATTTCTCCTACAATATCCCACCAAACTTTAATCATTTCAACTTTCAGGTTATGTGGATTTGGGACAATTTTTTTTTGGGGGGGGGACAATTTTTTTTAAATCCCCCCCAAAGGCAAGTAAACGACCATGGCCAAATTTGTACCAGTTGACTTTGTGGTGGTCCTCTCCTCTATAAACCCAATTTAGCTACTGTCTTAGCACCTTTGGATTTAGAAGTTATACAGGAATATGTGTGAAAAAGGATTAGGTCAAGAAGGCTCTACTTGTTAATAGAAACAAATCCATTAACTGTGTGACAAAACTGAAAACGTTATCCAGGAAATAAAATAAATGTGACAGCAGCTAATTCTACACAGTTCTCACTCTTTCCACATCATTTGGCATGATAAGCAGTCTCTATTAAAGACAAATGAAGGCTTGGGAGAATAGAAATAAGGTAATATTTGCCTGAAAATGAATCAAGAAAAGGGACTATGAATTCATTATGGTGAAAAGTGCTGGAAGGCCACTTTCAGAATTCACAGAGCACATTTCCCTTTGGATAATTATATATTCCAAGGTAAATGAATGGGAAAAGTGTAAAGCAGTACTATTTACCACTAAGAACCTTAGCTAGATTATAAACAAAACATAACATTTGCACTACAGAAGAGTCAAAGTGGTGAGTAAGTCCCTGATAATTGATGTAAGATTAATTCCGTTGGGGAATAAATTGAAGAGACAGGTCAAGATGAACTCAATCCACTTGTTTACTTTGAACATGCAAAGTCCCATTTTTTGGATCTAAACTTTTTAGCACAGTTTTCTCTGATGACATAGAATTTTCATGTTCTAAACTATGGTTTTATTCAGTAAAGTATAGATTAGCAAGTCAAAGTCTTCACTTGGCTAGTGAATTTTTCTTTTATATCACTCTGCTTTCAGGGAAGGAAGTAAATGAGAGGAAACCAAACAATTTCCCAAAGTAATTTCTCAGCATATACCCCAGGTTCAGTCCAGATTTAGTCAATATCTGGAACTTTTGGTGATCTTATCCAAATAGAATCAAGGGTGCAGAAAAACTGTGTAACTCTGAGTGCTATTAGCAAGATTCAATCAGGTCCATTCTACTGTGCTTACTAAGGCAGAAATCTATAGACACATTTTTTTAAAGGTTGGAACATAAAGAATAGCATGGAGGACATTAGGAGAAGGAAGGAAAAATGGTGGGGGGGATCAGAGGGGGAGATGAACCATGAGAGACTGGACTCTGAGAAACAAACCAAGGATTTTGGAGGGGAAGGGGTGTGGGGTTGGGTGAGCCTGGTGATAGGTATTAAGGAGGGCAAGTATTGCATGGAGCACTAGGTGTTATACATAAAAAATGAATC
Source organism: Lutra lutra (assembly GCF_902655055.1). Lineage (NCBI taxonomy): Eukaryota > Metazoa > Chordata > Mammalia > Carnivora > Mustelidae > Lutra > Lutra lutra. The sequence goes on along the minus strand of NC_062296.1, from coordinate 48,422,920 downwards.
ATGGAACACTACATCAAAACCTAATGATGTACTGTATGGTGACTGACATAACATAATATAAAAAACAAAAGCTTAAGGAATATGTATAAAACAAATAAAAAGGCTGGTGCAACTGTTCCCTAAACCAGAGAGTTGATTAACCAGAACATTCCATTCCTGAGCATTCTGGTTAATCAAAAATATAACCTTTTACTTTAAGCTCTCAATTAATGGACTTAAAAGCCTCAATGGTTTAGACATCAATACTGAGTTGAGGAATTAAATGTACTCTCTTCCTCCACAAGAAAAATAACATTTTATGTAAAACTGATGGAAACCGTGCCTGCTCAACCTTTCCAGTTAAATAGAAAAAACACAAAAGCACTGGCAAAGCAGCTGTCTCAGGCTTAATATATATGCATTTGTATTTCTGCACCTGGTCTTGGCACACAAGATGAGTGTCTCAGGAGCCAAAGACTTTATGTGCTTGCATCCCCAACCTACGTAATACACCCCATTAAATTGGCTGGAGTTTATATTAGGTGTGGATAGGAGGAAATGCCATTCTGCTCAGTGAACTGATCACAACCTCTGCCGGATCAGGAGAGAGAGAAGAGTGCTTGCTTTAAAAATTCAGGGAATGCTTTTCAGACTTTCTGGCTTCTGCTGATGCAAATCCAGGGTAATTTTTTAAAAAAAGATTTTATTTATTTATTTGACAGATAGCAAGAACTGGGAACACCAGCAGGGAGAGTAGGAGAGGGAGAAGCTGGCTTCCCACCGAGCAGAGAGCCCGATGTGGGGCTGGATCCCAGGACCCTGGGATCATGACCTGAGCTGAAGACAGACACTTAACAACTGAGCCACTCAGGTGCCCCATACGGTAATTTTTTGACATACAAGAAAAACATATGGGAGCTCCTCAAACGTCCTTTTGACTATAGGATTAATGACCAATTTTACCATGTATTACTGAAATTGTTCAAAACTTGGACTGAAAACACCTATGGTTTTTCTCATGTTATATCTATGTTAATTACGATATCAAAAAGACAAACTATAAAAGGCGTAGCATTATTTTTCACACCTTTTCTGCAAACAGATGACTAGCTATGTTCTGAAATTTTGTTCACAATTATAATATACATATATTCTACTCAATATTTTTCAGCTGTAGATTGTGACTTCCTAGCAAATTGATAATTATTTCTCTTTTATACGAAGGGAACTTTCATAATTTGTCTCATTATTTACAAGAAGGTGTCAAGCCCAAGCAGGGAGTAAAGGGGCCTGGCTGGCACTCAGAGGCCTGGCTGGACAAGACTCAGAATCGTTTTAGCCATCCCTAGAAAACGAGCCATGAAATCGAACATTATTCCTAATCCCCAGCAGTACTGTGGCCTTCTTCTGATACCTCAGTCTCAGGCAGTCTGCCTAAGAGGGGACTGTATGCAGTCAATCTGCAGAAAGGTGCTGAGGACTCATTCTGTGCTCTGTCTCTGTACTAAGGGTTGTGGACAATGCAAGATGTCCTGGACCCTGCCCTTCAAAAGATTGTGACTCAGTAGAATTCAGCTGTAAAAAAGGACAAATACATATTTAAAAAAAAAACCCATAAGGTGTGCATGAATAAACATTAAATTATATGGTATAGACTAAATTTTTTTCAACTTCCAACCACCTAGCCCTAACCTGGGAGCTTTCTTCTAAGAGGCTCAGAGGACATATGATCTCATTTACTTGTATTAGCTCCATGTGAAGTAAGGGAAGAAATGGCTACTCCCAGGGTACTTAGAGAATTGGCCACATACTACAGAGCTTCTAGGGGTCCTATATTCCTCCTAGTGTTCCCTCCCTATCACATACTTTACACTGCTTATTCTAAGTTTCTAAAGCACAATTCTGACAATGCCATTACCCTGCTTAAAAACCCCTCAATATGTCCACGTGCCTATAAGAAAAAAAGACCCTTTCTTTAGCATAGTACATACACAATGCCCTTCCTGGTCTTGGCCCTGCCTACTTTCTCAAGCCTCTTATCTCACCATTCCCCCTCAAGTACTTAGAATTTAACCACACTAAACTTTTCTCCCTATCCCAAACATAGGATATTCTCTAAGTCTCTGGGGTTTTGTGCATATGTAGTCTTGGATGCTGAATGACTTCCACCTCCTCTGCCAACCTCTTATCCATCTTTGAAGTTCTGGCTGTGAAGACAGCCCTAAAGTTCCATCTTCCTTTCCCAGGCAAAGAAAGTTGATACCACTTTTGTACTCCAGCAGTTTATTCAAACCTCTACCATAGTACTTATCAGACTGGCTTGCAAATGATTACTTCCTATACCTGTCTCCTCCACTAGACTATAAACTCTTTGAGAGCAAGGACTGTATCTCTTACTCATCTTTATACCTTCAATATCTAGCACAGTGCTTAGCACATGGCAGGCTCTGAAGAACACATTTTTTTTTAATTTCAAAGGTTTTATAGGAATGATGAAATGTCTAAAGAATGGAGAAAAGGATTCTTATTTTTTACCTTGGATAAATGAAAAATAATGTTCAGATTATACATTTACAAATTCAAATGTGATAAACTAGAAAGACTTTGGACCAGATCACTAAAATTGGACTGATTAGTACCCAAATCAGGAAACTTTAAGGCTCCGTGACTCATTGCTCCCCCCACCCGAGAACAAACAAACAAATAGAGAAACAAAGCATGGATTTACGTAGAAGCTGGTTCTAGATCTACAGACATGTCATTAGTTTTTTTTTAATGTGTGATTAAATAGGGAGCTTTGCATTAAATATATCCAAAATATAAAGTTAGATGTGGCAGTTTTGTTTGGTAGACACACTTAAAATGGAAATGACCTGAATCAATTGGCAAAGTGGGTGGATATCACTAGGGTAAAATTTAGTATCAAAACAAAGAAGGTAATTCACTGATGTGAAACAAACAAGGAAAGTGGAAGATACCCAGTAAGGTCATATTTGAACTGGTTCTCAGTACTGTAACACAGCGACAGACTCCTGGGAGACTGCACAGACCATCTTGATGCGTAGCCTCAAGATCAATTTATGAAATAAACACCTTATTTAACTCATGGCTAGTGCTTTAAGCCAATGGATGGCTTTACATGTAGAAAGAACCATTTGGTGGTATGTTTGTCTTTGTAGTGACAAATACATGCACAAATAGCGACTGCTGTCAGTAGTGTCATCTTTAAATATTGAAGACAGAGATGTAAAAATGGCATGAAGGAATATCAAGATATGCATGTTCAGGCATAGATTAGATCTGTAGTTCTTTTTATTTTTTTAAGTCAGCTCGATGCCAAATGTGGGGCTTGAATTCATGATGCTGAGATCAAGAGTCCATGCTCTACTGACTGAGCCAGACAGGTGTCCCCCAGATCTGTAGTTTTTAAAGTTCTCTTCAGCAGCAGTCTGTTTTTTTTTTCCAAATGAAATTTTATGTGAAATCCCAATATAGAAACTAAACAAAATCAACACCGCTCTAGTTAAAGTGTGAGTGGACACTTTTGGGGGGGCAGTTTCAGAACCCTATATACTTAGCTACCCCTTTACTTCCTGTAGTTGCCACTGAGGCATCTTAAGGAATCCTGGGATAGATACTGCGGAAAGGTCTCTACATGGAGAGAGAGGTTAGAATAGATGACTTCTGGTTCTTCCTGACTCTGAAAGTCTATAATATGATAATCCTCTCTCTAATATTCAAGATCAGTCAGGAAGTCAGGATTTTATTCCACTTATGGAAGAGTCCAGTAGAGGACAATATAAATAACTAAAGGTTTGAGAAATAATAATTACTTATTGGGCACAGGTAACAAAAGAGGTCTATCTCTTCCTTCATCCCTCAGCATATAAATTTGTATTGAGCACTTGCTCTGGTCCATAAATAAAGATGATACAGATCATACAGATAAGCCTATTCTCAAGGACTTCACAGTGTGTGTGTGTGGGGGAAGCAGATGAAAAACACACACAAAAAAAACAAGAAAACAACATACTCTGACAAGCGACATCACAAAAATAACACAGGAATGTGATAGAGAATAACAGGGTGTGTGTGGGTTACTTCAGATAGGTTGGTCAGGAAAGATTCTCTGAGCAGGTGATATTTAGACAAAGACCTGAAAAGTGAAAAGAAACTCACCCATACTGAGATGAAGTCTTCCAGGCAGAGAGAACAGCATGGCAAAAGCTCTGAGGCAGGAAAGAACTTCCTTGGCCTATTTGAGAAGCTGAAAGGCCAGTGTGGCTGGAACACAGTTAATGAAGGAGAGTGGTACAAGATGAGTTCTGATGGGACCAAATTACAGGGGCCATCACAAGGAGTTTAGACTTTATTCTCAGTGGGATAGGAAACCTTTGGAGGGTTTTGAGCAGAGGAGGTCTAGGATCTGATTTAAACTATCGTTTCTTCTATGAAGGGATGTTGTATAGGTGATCACCAGCACAAGGAAAATGAGCTGAACTGCATCAGGAGAAATTTGGTAGCACAGAGGAAATTTGGAAGAAATGTTGCCAAAAGAGGTTGAAGAGTTTTATTTTATGGCATAAAGCTAATTTCTTGGCATGATTTAACAAGCAGCCAGAAAGATAATTTCTTTAGCCTTCTTACAGCTGTCAGCTTTGACAATTTATCCCTGGTGTCAGAGTCACTGGGAGAGCTGAGGCTCCATTTAAGTCTCCTCTCAATGCTTCTTTCATTAAATTAATTGCTTCTAAACTGCTTACAGCAAAGCAGAGAAAGATGGCAAAAGGCAGAAATACAGTACTTCCTTTTTCCAAAGATGCCTGGAAATGTGATTTTTCTCTATAAGAACCTACCTTAGTACTTACTTATGAGTTAGTTTACCAGCAAGTTTCCTCCTGGCATCTGAACCTCAAATCCCAACCTTAAGTCAGTCTGACCACCTGTTTTTTCTGTTCCCAAAGCTAGGAAGGTCAAGTGCTGCTGGAACAAACCATGTAACTGCAGATGTACACCATTATACATTTATGGTTCCTGATCACAGGTGGGTCTTCAAGGCTGCTCAGTAATAGTTTACTTCCCTCTAGCTGTCTCTTTTTCACTCCTTACAATGGATACTACAATCTCACTCAGACCCAAGAGCTCCTGATCAAAATTCCATTGCATTCCCAATAAGATCCAAAGTCCTACCATGGTCCACAAGGCCTTGCATGACATGCCCTTTATCAATTCCTCTGTCCTCTCCTGCCCTTGTCCCCATTACTGACTTCGCTCCAGCCACATTGGCCTTCTTGCTCTTCCTAAGAACATCAAATGGATAATGGTGTGCATCTGCAGTTATACGGTCTGCTTTTGAGGGACTGCCAGATTGTTTTCCAAAGTGGCTGTACCATTTTACATTCCTACCAGCAGTGTATGAGGGTTCTAATTTTGCCTGTTCTCATATGCATTTGTCATTATCTGTCTAGTTGATTTTAGCCATCCTGGTGGGTGTGAAATGGTATCTTATTGTAGTTTTGGTTTGGGCTTCCCTAATGACTAAAGATGTTGAACATCTTTCCTTGTGTTCATTGGCCATTTGTGTATCTTCTTGGTATAAACATCTATTCAAATCTTTGCCATATTTTAACTGGGCTATTTGTCTTTTTATTGTTGAGCTGGAAGAGTCCTTTATATATTCTGGACACAAACCTCTGATCAGATACAGGCCCATCCATTTTATTGTACTTTACTTTATTGTGCTCCACAGATAATGCTTTTTTTTTTTTTAAACAAACTGAAGGTTTGTGGTGGAAACAGCAAAAGAACTAGAATTAGAAGTGGAGCCTGAAGATGTGACTGAATTGCCACAATCTCATGATAAAACTAATGGACAAGGAATTGCTTCTTAGGGATGAGCATAAAAAGTGGTTCCTTGAGATGGAATCTACTCCTGGTAGAAGATTCTTGAAATGGCAACAAAAGATTTAGAATATGATATAAACTTGATTGATAGAGCAGGAACAGGTTTTGAGAGGATTGACTCTAATTTTGAAACAAGTTCTACTGTGGGTAAAATGCCATCAAACAGCCTCACATGCTAGACACATTGTTGAAAGGAAGAGTCTGTATGTGTGGCAAACGTCACCGTTGTCTTCTTTTAAGAAACTGCCACAGCCATCCCAACCTTTAGCAACCACCACCCTGATTGGTCGGCAGCCATCAACACTGAGGCAAAACCTTCCACAGGCAAAAAAGAGTATGACTTGCTCAAAGCTCAGATGATTAGAATTTTTTGGCAATAAAGTATTTTTAAATTAAATATATACTTTTTTAGACATAGTTTGTTATTGCAAGCATGAAAGACTACAGTACAAACATACATTTTTATATGCTCTGGGAAACCAAAAAATTCATTTGACTCACTTTGTTGTGATATTTGCATTATTGCTGTGGTCTAGAACAGAACCTGCAATACCTCCAAGGTATACCTGTGTATGATTTCTCTCATTCTGTTGGCTGTCTTTTCACTTTCTTGATGATGTTCTTTGAAGCCCCAGAGGACTTAATCTTGATGAAGTCCAATTTATTTATTTCTTTCTTTTGTTGCTTATGTTTTTGGTGATATAGCTAAGAGGGCTTTGCCTAAGCCAAGGTTACGATGATTTACTCCAATGCTTTCTTCTACGAGTTTTAGCCCTCACATTTAGGTCTATGATCTATTTTAAACTGTTATGTATGGTAGGAAGTAGAGGCCCAAATTCATTCTTCTGCATGTGGATCCAGTTGTGCCAGCACCATTTGTTGAGAAGACTATTCTTTCCCAGTTGAATTGTCTTAGTACCTTTGTCAAAAATCAATTGACCATAAATGTGAGGGTTTATTTCTGGACTTCCCATTGATCTCTATGTCTAACCTTATGCCAGCACCACACTGTCTTGATTATAGTGTGAGTCCTCCAACTATGCTCTTTTTCAAGATTGGTTTGGCTTTCTGTAGGTCCCCTGCATTTCCATATGCAGGGATCAGCTTGTCAATTTCTACAAAAAGCCAGCTAGGATTTTGTAGGAATTGTGTTGAATCTGTAAATTAACATGGCAGCATTGCCATCTTAACAATATTAATTTTCTGATCAATGAACATGGGATCCCATTACACATTATATATATGATTCACAGTTACAAGGAACTCAGGTCTAACATAATTTTTAAAGGTGAGATCAAATGAATTTTTTGTAGCTTTATTAAGGTATGATTTAGATACCATAAAATTTACCCATATTAAATATAAAATTCAATGATTTTTAATAAATTTACTGAGTTAGGCAGCCATCACCATAATCTAATTATAGAACATTTTTATCCCTCTAGTAAGATACCTCATATCTGTTACAATTAATCCCTATTCTAACCCCAGAGCCAGGCAACTACTAATCTACTCTCTGTCTGTATAGATTTGTCTTTCTGAACATTTCATATAAATGGAATTATACCTTACGTGGTCTTTTCTATCTGTTTCTTTTACTTAGCATAATTTTTTCTTTTTTTTTTAAGGATTTATTTTGAGGGAGAGAGAGAAAGAGCGTGCACATGTATACGAGCGGGGGGAGGGGCAGAGGGAGAGAGAGAATTGCCAGCAGACTCCCAACTGAGCATGGAGCCAGATGTGGGGTCTGATCTAATAGCCCTGAGATCACGTCCTGAGCTGAAACCAACAGTCAGATGCTCAACTAACTGAGCCACTCAGGTGTCCCTACTTAAGATAATTTTTTAAATTAATAGAGCTTTCTTGGACAGTTTTAGATTTACAGAAAAACTGAACACATAGAACAGAGAGTTCCCATATACCCTCTCCCCCACATATAGTTTTGCTTATTAACATCTTACATTAGCTTGGTACATTTGTTGCAATACTGATATATAATTATTAAAGTCCATAGCTTACATTAGGGTTCACTCTTAGTGTTGTATGAGTTTTGACAAATATATGATGTCATGTATCCACAATTATAGAATCATAAAGAATAGTTTCACCACCCTAAAAATTCCCTGTGCTCTCCCTAATTAATCCTCCCCTCCTCTCTGAGCCCCTGGTAATCACTAATTTTTTTTACTCTCTCTATACTTTTGCTTTTTTTCAGAATGTCATATAGTTGAAGTCATACAGTATGTAGTATTTCCAGGTTGGCTTCTTTCACTTAAAAATATGGATTTAAAATTTCTTCATTTCTTTTTGTGGCTTGATAGCTCAATTTTTAAAATTTCAGCTTTACTGAGGTTTAACTGACATATAAAATTGTAAGATATTTAAAGTGGACATTGTGGTGTTTGGATACTCATACACACTGTCAAAGGAGTGCCCCCATCTAATTAATTAACACATCTATCATCTCACATACTTATCTTTTTTTGGTGAGAATATTTAAGTTCTAACCTCTTAGCTAATTTCAATCCTACAATACAGGACAGATTGTTTTTTTTATAGCGGAATAATACTCCATATCCATTGTATAGATAAAACAGTTTACTTATCCATTTATCATTGATGGACATCTTTATTGCTTCTAAATCTTGGCAATAAAGAAAAAAAGCTGCTATCAACATTTGTGTGCAGGTTTTTGTATGGACATCAGTTTTCAACCCAATTGGGTAAATACCTATGAGCATGATTGCTGAGCATAACATTTTTGAGGCTCATTCACATTGTAGCATGTATCAGTATTTCATTCCATTTAAAATCCTTGAATAGTATTCTATTATATGGATATACCACATTTTGTTTATTCATACACTAGTTAATGGAAATATGGCTTGTTCTCACTTTCTGGTTATTATGAATAACCAAACAGAATAGAACAGAATTGATGCGCTATGAATGTTTATGTGCAAGTCTCTGTGTAGACATAAGTTTTCGTTTCTATTGGGAGTGGAACTGGTGGGATGTATGATAAATTTGTGTTTAACTTCTTAAGAAACTGCTAAACTGTTCTCCAAAGTGTTAAAATGAGCCTTGCAAATTTTCAAAGTGATGGAACAAACAATCCTAAAATTTGTATGGAACCAGAAAAGACCCCAAATTGCTAAGGAAATGCTGAAAAAGAAAAACAAAGTTAGGGGCATCACGTTGCCTGATTTCAACCTGTATTACAAAGCTGTGATCACCAAGACAGCATGGTACTGGCATAAAAACAGACACACAGACCAATGGAACAGAGTAGAGAGCCCAGATATGGATGCTCAACTCTATGGTCAGATAATCTTTGACAAAGCAGGAGAAAATATCCAGTGGAGAAAAGACAGTCTCCTCAACAAATGGTGCTGGGAAAATTGGACGGTTATGTATAGAAGAATGAAACTTGACCATTCTCTTACACCATACACAAAGATAAACTCAAAATGGATGAAAGACCTCAGTGTGAGACAGGAATCTATCAAATCCTAGAGGAGAACACAGGCAGTAACCTCTTTGACATCAGCCACAGCAACCTCTTTCAAGACAAGTCTCCAAAGGCAAAGGAAACAAAAGCAAAAATGAACTTTTGGGACTTCATCAGGATGAAAAGTTTTCTGCACAGCAAAGAAAACAGTCAACAAAACAAAGAGGCAACCCACAGAATGGGAGAAGGTTATTCGCAGATGACACTACAAAGGGCTGATATCCAAGATCTATAAAGAATTCAAACTCAACACCCAAAAAACAGATAATCATGTCAAAAAAAGGGCAGAAGACATGAACAGACTTCTCCAAAGAAGACATACAAATGGCCAGCAGACACACGAAAAAATGCTCATCATCATTAGTCATCAGGGAAATTCAAATCAACACCACATTGAGATACTACTTTACACCAGTTAGAATGGCAAAGATTAACAAGACAGGAAACAACAAATGTTGGAGAGGTTGTGGAGAAAGGGAAACCCTCTTACACTGTTGGTGGGAATGCAAGTTGGTGCATCCACTTTGGAAAACGGTGTGGAGATTCCCTAAGAAATTAAAAACAGAGGTACCCTATGACCCTGCAATTGCACTACTGGGTATTTACCTCAAAGACACAAATGGTGAAAAGAAGGACCATCTGTACCCCAATGTTCATAGCAGCAATGTCCACAATCGCCAAACTGTGGAAAGAGCCAAAATGCCCTTCAACAGATGAATGGATAAAGAAGATGTGGTCCATATATACAATGGAATATTACTCAGCTACGAGAAAGGATGAATACCCAACTTCTGTATCTACATGGACGGGACAGGAATAGATTATGCTGAGTGAAATAAGTCAAGCAGAGAAAGTCAATTATCATATGGTTTCACTTACTTGTGCAGCATAAGGAATAAAATGGAAGACATTAGGAGAAGGAAAAGAAAAGTGAATTGGGGGAAATTGGAAGGGGAGATGAATCATGAGAGACTGTGGACTCTGACAAACAAACTGAGGGTTTTAGAGGGGAGGGCGGTGGTGGTGGGGACGGATGAACCTGGTGGTAGGTAGTAAGGAGGGCATGTATTGCATGGAACACTGGGTGTGGTGCATGAACAATGAATTTTGGAACAGTGGGAAAAAAAAAAGAAGCCTTTCATCTGCCATTGCTGTCTCCCTCCAACCATGGAGATCCTTATAGTCCTCAGATCAATTTACTGGGTGTTCCAAGTGATCTGACCTCAATATAGCTATGTTCAAGGGACAAGGAAAGCTCAGGGTCCTCCTACTTCTCCACCATCTTAACTCCCTCCCCTTAAACTGTTCTCTAAAGTGTCTGTACCACTCTACATTCCCCCCAGAAACATATAAAGGTTCCTGTTTCTTGACATCCTTGCCAACATTTACTGTCCATCTTTTTTATTACAGCCATTCTAGTGGGTGTGTCATGGTATCTCATTGTGGTTCTAATTTGCATTTCCCTATGATTAATGATATTGACCATCTTCTCATGTGCTTATTGACTATTCATATATTTTCTTTGGTGAAATGTCTATTCCAATCCCTTCCCATTTTTAAATTGGGTTGGCTGTGTTGTTATTATTGAATTTTAAGAGTTGTATATTCTGGATACAAGTCCTTTATCAGATACATAATTTGCAATTATTTTCTCCCAGTTTATGAGTTGCCTTTTTATCTTCATAATGATGTCTCTTGAAGTACAAAAGTTTTCAATTTTGATGAAGGCCGGTTTGTCAATTTTTTTGTTATTTTATGGATCATGCTTTTGTTGTTGTACCCAAGAAATCATTGCTTTACCAAGGTCTCAAAGGTTTTCTCCTACATTTTCTTTTATAAGTTTTATTGTTTTAGCTCTTACGTTTAAGGCCCCTTATCCATTTTTAGGTAACTTTTGTGTATTGTATGAGGTAAGGGCCTACCTAATTTTATCTTCTGTCATGTGTATATCAAATTGTCCCAGCATCACTTGTTGAATCTCACCATATATTTTCAAAGGCTTTAAAAAGAAGTGTTTTTCTAACTTTGATTTTGAAAACTTTCAAGCCTATAGATGAGTTAGAAGAATTGTACAATAAGTAGTCACTTGTCTTACACTTAGAGTCATAAATGGTTACTAATTTCCCATTATTTGTTCTCTCTAGACACACACACATGCACACACACACACACACACATATACACACACACTCTTTGCTGAGTTATTTGAAAGTAAGCTATAAATATGAGGACACTTCACCCTAAATACTTCAACATGCAACTCCTAAGAAAAAGAAGTCTTCCACACTGTCACATCTAAGAAATCAACATTAATTTAATAATGTCATCTAATAATATAAATTTAAATTTACCAAGTTACTCCAAAAATGTCTTTCATAGCTCTTTATGATCCCCTCCTCCATTCAGAATCCAATCACGGTTGGCACACTGTATTTGACTGCTAGAGTTCATGGTTCTTTTTTTAATCTAGAACAATTCCTCTGCCTTTTTTGTATTTCATGATAGTGGGTTTTTGAAGAGTTGACTTGGTGGAAGTCTTACACTCTAGGCTTGCCTAACTGTGATTTTCACATTTAAATTCAGGTTAAACATCTTTGGCAAGAATATTTCATAAATGGTGCTCTGTACTTCTTATTACATTACATCAGGAGGCACAATGTCAGGTTGTCCTGGTATTGACAATGCTGAATTTAATCACTTGTTTAACCTAATGACTGCTAGATTTTCCCACTGTAAATGGACATTTCCCCTTAGTGATTGAGCAAGGAACCCTGTGGGGTGATAATTTGAGACTGTGTGAATATCCTGTTCCCCAAGAACTTTTTACTCAATAGTTTTAGCATCCATGTGGTAAGCATGTCAAAATCAATTAATATACTGGGAGTTGCAAAACAGTGATTTTCTATTCTATCTTACTATTATATTTATTAGCTAGTATTCTGCTAGAAAAAAGATCTTTCTCCCTGTTTCCCCCTCTCTCTCCACTGAATATCACTATGGACTAATGGATTATTATGATTATTGTTGCTACAATCCATTCCCATTAATAGTTTCACAATTTCAAAAAAATACATATTTCCTAGCTCAGTAGACAGAAAAAGTCTAACAGCGATGTGCATCAGTAGCAATGAACATACCTAGTGCCAAGACTGTGGTAATGAAATACTGTTTCCTACTAAGAGGAACCAGGGCTTTGAAGAGAAATGGCTGATTCTGGGGCTGGAGTGGGAAAAGTTCAATGTGAACTGGGGAAATTCTGTTCACCAGAAAGCAAAGCTGCATTAAGGATGTGATGGGATCATGTAAAAAAATACACAGGAGCTGGCTCGGAGATCTCACTGGCCAAATTTGGGATAATTTGAGCATTAAAAAGAGGGGCGTCTGGGTGGCTCAGCCTGTTAAGTATCTGCCTTCGGCTAAGGTCATGATCTCAGGGTCCTCAGATTGAGCCCCGTGTTGGGTTCCTTGATCAGTGGAGTCTGCCTCTCCCTCTCCCTCTGCCCCTACCCCTCAACTTGTGCTCTCTCTCAAATAAATAAAAAAATTTTTTAAGGTACTGCTGCTATTTTATTTTATATTTTATGTTATGTTATGTTATGTTATGTTATGTTATGTTATGTTATGTTATGTTATGTTATTAAGTAGGCTCCATGCCCAGCCTGGAGCCCAATGCGGGGCTAGATCCCCAACGGTGAGATTAGGACCTGAGCCGAAATCCACTCAGACGCTTAACTGAGACACCCAGGCGCCCCCTGGTGACAACTGCTTAAAACAAAAGAAAGAATCAAGGTATGTTTACCAGTATCCAATGCTGGTCAACTAAGAGGAAGATTAAAAATTACTTGTCTCTTGTGAACCTGGTAAAAGGAGTTCCAGTGGAACAGACAGTTGCGGAGTAAATGGGAAAGAAAGAAATGGAGAAAGCAGGCAATTTTATGGAAAATGGAAGGGAAGAAATAGTAGCTTGAGGGAGATAAGGTCAAGGGAAGTTTAATTTAGGGAGGTTGGGAAAAAAATACCAAACAAAGATAACATTATAAACCTTTTTACTTATGTTTGAATAATCTTTAATCTTTAAGGTTCACAGTATACAGGCACATGGATGTTCTTCAAGCAACCCTTAGGGTTGGTATTATTATCATTCTCATTGTATACATGTGGAACCTGAGGCTCAGAAAGATGAAATGTCTTGCCCCAGATGTCACAGAGACTGAGCCACATTTGTGTGTGCCTGCTGAGTTCCACCCATGGGTTAAGCCCTAAAATTACCAAGATAGATAAAATGTGGCCACTAACACATACACCCCGACCCTTCTCCAATCGAGGTCTTCCTCTCTCACAGTTTTATGCTCTTTTTCAGCTTGTCCTAGGCAGGCCACGGTAAGCCACGAACCTTGTTTGTTCTTGTTTGCGATAAGAGAAGAAAGCTTAGCAGGAAAGGGGAAATAGCTATTAGTAACAATGAAGTTGAGTATGTTGAGGACTGAGAAAGGTCTGTTGGATTTGGCAATCAGGAGATTACTGGTATATTTTCAGTGGTGTCAGAAGAGCAAACCGAGGAGCAAATGAATGATGAGAGAATATAGGCAAGAAAAAGAGAGAGAGAGGGAGAAGGGGAGTTATAGGTGAGGCTTTGTACAATATGGATAGTTTTAAAAGCACTTCTTTTTAGGAGTACCCGGGTGGCTCAGTGCCAGTGGTATGTCAAAACCGCTAGTGAGTGCTGATTATTAAATATTCAGGAATTTTGCAAGCCCTTCAGAGTATATCATCAAAATTAGCAAATGCTACAAATTTAGGAATTTATTTTTTCAGAGATATGGGTTGCCAGCATATTATTTGTTACTGTTTCTGTAAAATGACACATGTTCAGTAAAATATATTCAACTATTCAAACTTTAACAAAAAGTGCAATAACCTGAAACCTCACTCCTGAGGAAAAAAACCAAAACCACTGTTTGTTAGCAAGCAAAGTCTTCTTTAATGGAGAGAATATTACACTGCTATATAACCTTCCATAATGTGCCATGGACATCTTTCCATGTCAATTGAGTTTTAATGGCTGTATAGTATTCCATTGTGTCTATCTGGCATAACTATTTTATTGTTGAGCGTTTTAGGCTGTTTTTGATATCATGATGCTGAGACTAACACCGTTACATGTAATTTTTAAAACGCACTTGTATAATTTTCTTTCTCCTTTGGGGTAAATTCTCAGAAGACTGCTATCTCACAAGATATGCTTATTTTTCATTTTGATATATATTGCTTACCTCTCCTCTGTAAAGTCCCCAAAAATTTACATTCCCACCAATAAGTACAGGAGAGTGCCTGTTTCCCCACAGCCTTGGTAACACTGTGTTACTCTTCTAAATCTTTGCCAATCTCACAGATTAGCAACAAAAACACATGTTTTTCTTGTTCATGTTCTTGATTATTAGTAAAAATGAACATCATTTTATAATAAATGTTTATTGCCCACTTGTATGTCTTTTGGTAACTGCCTTTCATGACCTTTTCCCATTTTTCTAAAGTGGAAGACTTTTTTGCTTTTTGCCCTTTCCCTAAAACAGTTTCCTTCCTTAGATTCCTATACATTACAGTGGACCCTTGAACAGCATGGGTTTGAACTGTGTGGGTCCACTTATATACATATTTTTAAAATAAATATAGTATAGTATTATAAATATATTTTCTCTTCCTTATGATTTTCATAGTAACATTTTCTTTTCTCTAGCTTATTTTATTTTAAGAATACAGTATAAAATGCAAACAACATACTAAAATATGTGTTAATCGACTATATTATCAGTAAGGCTTCTGGTCAACAGCTGGCTATTAGTAGTTAAGTTTTGGGGAAGTCAAAAGTTATATGCGACACCTGAAACCAATGTAACATTGTGCATCAAATACATTTAAAAAAAACCCATTATATGTAGATATTTGACTGTGCAGGGGATGAGTGCCCTTAACCTCCATGTTGTTCAAGGGTCAACTATACTTCTTTCTGGGTCCTCTCTTACAATGTGACCAGTTCTTTCTCTCTTTTCTCCTCCTACGTTTGCTCCTTAAATGTTGATGCCCTCTTTCTTCTGTTCTACCCACTTTCCCCCAGTGTCTCATGCACTCCTATGATCTTAGTTAACATCTCTAACAACATGAACAGTCCCAATACTAATAGTGATATTTATAATTTTAAACATTTATTGAGTTCTAGATACTGTAATTACTGCTTATATGGAATAGCTCAGCTATTCCTCATAGGAAGCATGTAAGGCAGGAACTAGCATGAAGCTCCATCTTACAAAGGAGGAAACAGTGTCAGGAAAAGTTTAACTGGCTTGCCCAAAGTCACAAAATTAGTAGGTAGAGAGCTGGGACCAAACTCAAGTCTCGTCTGGTGCCAACTATACTTTATTACATCCCATGATGGTATGTTATGTCCTGTCAACATTAGAGGTTGTCAAACTATGGCCCACAGGCCAAATCCAGCTTAATGTGTTTTTGTTAATAAAGTGTTATTGGAACACATCCATACCCATTCATTAAATAATATCTATGGCAGCTCTGAAGCAACAAGAGCAAAGTTAAATATGTATGGATAGAGACCTTACGACCCACAAAATTAAAAATCTTTACTATCTGGAGCATTACAGAAACAGTTTATTTCTTTTTTTTTTAAGTTTATCTATTTCTGATGTATACATAGATAACGCCAAAATTCTACATCTTCATCATTGACCTATCTTTTGAGCTCTTGATCTGCTTATTGGCTAGACACCTTCAGCCCATAAGTACTTCAATCTCACCATTCTCAAAACTGGACTCTAATGCACCAGTTCCTGCCATTCCTGACTTCATACTCTACGCCCTGGGATGTGACTGCATACTGCCAGTCCTTACGTTTATACCCATGGCAGACATTGTTAATTGATCACATTACTCTTTCCCATTAAGCCCAGAAAAGGCTTCAGAATATTTCCTAACATAGCCCTTTATTAAGGCCTGGCATAGACTGGCAGTGGGAGGTACAAAGAAGGGGTTGGAGTAAAAAACCATTTTGGAGGTAGGATGATTAGGAGGTAGAGATGATGGAGGCCCATGTAGATAGTGATATCTTTGATTGGTAACTACTATCAATCAAATGGGGTAAGTTACTTGCCATCCCTATAGCAGAGTCACACCCAGATTCTCACTGGTCCTGGAATCTGAACAAGTCTTTCACAATTCCATGTACCTGCACATGATTCTTCACCCCCTAATGAAATACTCCCCTGCTCCACCTGGCAATTCCTTCTTCCATGTCTGACAATCAGCTCAAATGTCACTACCATGAAGCCTTTCCCCATATGGATCAGTTGTTTCTACAATTAGTTGTTCAGAACTCTATTGTAGAACCAATACATAATATATACATTATACTGTATCTATCTTTCCTAGATTGGTCTGTCTAATCCACGAAGAAACCAAGAGCTTTCTAAAAGCATGGCACGGATCTTACTTTTCTTTGTGTCCCTGAGATCTAGCAGCAACCAGGACATAGCAGAATGTCAGTATGTTAAACTGAAAGGATAAAATCATGCAGATATCACTGTCTAGCCAGACCAAAACTTGGAACATAGTTCTTGACTCCAGCACCTTCTTTGCACCTCCCACTGCCAATCTTAGGTCAGGCCTTCATTTTCACACTCTGGATTATTGCCACAATTTCCCTGCCCTTAGTCTTGGCCCCTCACATTGATCCCCTATGTTAATTCCCTCATTGAACAAATATCTATGAGTGTCTACTAGATGTTCTTTGTTCCCAGCGCTGAGACAAAATCCTTGTCCTCATGGAGCTTATATTCTAGGAGAGGGAAACACAACCATCAGAATGACCCATTTGTATGCAGCTCTGACCATGTCATTTTCCTTGAAAACTTCACGGTCTCTTCCTTGTTTGTAGTCTAAACTCTCTGAACACGGCACATAAAGCCTTCCACGACCCAGCCCTTACACACTCTAGTTTCACCTTTGTATTCTGTACTCTACCAATACTGAAATGCATACAACAACGCCTCCCTGACTTTGCTTTTGTTGTCACCTTTGCCTGGAATGCCCTTCCTTCTTTTTTTTTTTTTTTTTTGAAAACGGTTAACTCTTATTTCTTCAAGATTTAGTTGAGATAATAGCACTTAATTTAGAAGGCCTTCCCTCTTCTTCCTCAGGTTAAGTGCTTCTCGTTAGTGCTCCTATTAACAACACCCTGTGCAGATCTCTGTTGCTGTGTTTCCACATTACCTTATCATTGTTTGCTTTTACCTTTGTTTTCCTGATGAGGTGGGACTCTTGGGGGGCAGAAACCATCTTACTCATCTTTGTAACCCCAGGAACTTCCTCTAGTATGACACATATAGGCACCCAATAAATACTTGTTGAATTAAGAACGGTTATTTTCACATGCCATGCTAGTTTACGCCCAGACACCACTGCATTCCAGACTTTGATAATTAACTGCTTACTAGATGTCTTTCTATCTCTCAGGTATCCCCAAAACCCCATGACTAACAATGAACTCATCACCCTCTGAAATGTACTCTTCCTCCTGTATTCCTATCATTATTTTTTCAAACTGGCAACCTTAGTGTCAGTTCTGATTATTCTGTCTTCCTCTTCCTGATAATTTTACTTCATAAGTCCTCCCTTTGGCCCCTCCTTTCTGTTTCCTCTGCCACTGCCCTCATTATCACCATGCTGGCTGACTGCACCAGCCTTCTAGCTGGTCTTCCTGCCTCTAGTCTCACCCCTTGGATTTAATCCTCCACACTGTGGCCAGAGTTATTTTTGTCAAAGAAAAATCTGATTGTGTCACTTCCCTGGTTAATGATCTTTTCTGGCTCCCTACTGCCCTCAGGATAAAGTCCAAACACTTTAGTACAGTACACAAGGTCCTTAAGGATCTGGCCTCATCTAAGTTTCCAGCCTCATCTCCTGCCACTGGCCCATACAAACTTTCTGCCGCAGCCATACCGAACTCTTGACAAGTCTTGTCACAATTGTTATTCTCTCATGCCTTCCCACCTTCACCTGTTCACTGCCCTTTCCCTTATCCCCCCCTGCATCCACCTGGCTTCTAATTTTTTGCCCTTGAAGGCTCAGCTCAGGCATCACAACAGCCTCAATATTTAAAAAAATCCTGCTCTGAACACAGTACCTCCCCACACCCTTCCTGAGCTTAGTGTCTTTGCTTATGTGCCTCCTTAGTGCTCTGTGCCTATTACAGCCATTCATCACATTGTGTCAGAATGTTAGTTTACTTGTCAGTACATCCCCGTTGATCACAAGCTTCCTGAAGTCAGGGACAGTGTCAGTGTGGTTTACCTCTGTATCTCCAGTGCCTACTATCTTTGCTTCAAACACAATAAAAACCCAACAACCAAAACAAATGTTTAAATAAGTGAATGCCTTCTTGACTTCGCAAATGCTGATCCCTTTGACTGCCAGAAGATTCCCTTCTGCCTGGTAAATTCCTAGGTCACTCTTATATCCCTGGCATCCAGCAGAATCCCTGATGTGCAGTAGGTACTCAATTAATACTGACTGACTGAGGCCAAGCTCAAATATCACCTTCCTGAACTCTTAACAGCCTTATGTGTAGCCGGTTGGTCTCCACTCTCAGCTCCTTCTCCTGGAATACTTGTCATATTGTACACATGACTGCTTCCTGGCTAGGTGGGGAGCTCCTTGAGGACAGAATTTTGTCCTACTCATCTCTGTATGTGCAGTCCACAGCAAAGTGGCAGTCATATAGGAGATGTTCAGAGACCATCTGTTGAATGACTAAATGGAGGAATAAGAAAATAAGATGTAGGGAAGCCTCTAGAAATATCTGGATGGCTCTTCCAGACTGGGGAAGTGCATTGTTTTGTGTGGCTGCAGGAGGCAGAATGGCTAGGAAAGAGCAGTGGCATTATTTCAGCTCAACAGAAAAAAGAATTTTGTTAACTTTTTAGAATGGCTTGAGGATCAAATGAGCTGCCGCTGGGGAAAGTGACCTCCCTGTGACAAGAGGTGTACAAGTTGGAGAATGCTAGACAGTGATATCAGAGAGGGAATCTCATTAGCAGACAGGAACGTGAATATGGAGTGATGGTTGGAGTGATGGTGGTGGTGGTGATAGATGACCCTTGGGGTTCCTTCTAGATGGCTCATTCATTAACCTGTACCCCTGAGAGGTGCCTATAGATTGGGACATGGCTTCTCCACCAACCAGACCTTTCTTAGCAAGCCTGGGCACACAGCTGCTCATTATTTCTTCTCAGGGACAGGACTACCTTACTTCTGTCCTTATCTTTAATAACTAGCAAGTTATCTGGCACACAGTAGGAGCTCAACTATTTCCTGGATTGCATCTGACTATCCAGATATCAAAGACCCTTCCCCACTGACTGAATACATATTTTGTGAATGAAGTTAACTTAAATTCCACTATGTGACAGGGTGTGGCTCATACCATTCATTATTTACCCGGTATCTACTATATATAAGCAAGGCCACAGGCTAAGCACTGTGAAAGAGAAAGCAAATGGACCTCTCTTCCAGGAATTTACAGTAAGAGAGAGAAGCTATGAATACAGTAAGTGTAGCAGAGATATAAAGTGACTAGATCGGTGCCTGCTATTTAGTAGATACTCATGGAAGGCTCAGTAGTAGCCCCCAAAGATGACCATGTCTTAATCCTCACAACTTGTGAAGGTTACATTTTATGGCAAAAGAGACTTTGCAGATGTGATTAAATTAAGGCTCTTGAGATGGGGAGATTATCCTGGATTATCTCGGTCTGCCCTTAATGTAATCATAAGTGTTCCTTAGAAGAGGGAAGCAGAGGAGGATTTGACACAGGAAAGAAGGTCACATAAGGGAAGCAAAGTCACAGAGAAAAGCCTCACTGCTGGCTTTGAAGTTGGAAGAAGGGGCCATGAGCAAAGAATATAGCTCTAGACACTGGAAAAGGCACGGAAACAGATTTTCCCTTTGAGCCTCTAGAGTGCAGCCTGGCTGAGTGGAGCCTTGCTGACACCTTGATTTTAGTCCCATAAGATTCATTTCAGACTTCTGGCCTCTAGAACTGTAAGAGAATAAATTCCTGCTGTTTAAAGCCACTAAATTTGTGGTCACATTATAGCAGCAATAGGAAACTAATACAGCACTCAGTAAATATTTGTAAGTGGATTTTTAAAATCATCTAAAAAGATTATTTATTTATTTGAGAGAGAGAGAGAGAGAGAGAAGGAGCAGGTGAGAGGGATGGGGAGACTACTCGCTGAGCAGGGAGCCTGATGTAGGGCTCGATCCCAGGACCCTGGGATCAGGGCCTGAGCCGAAGGCAGATGCTTAATGACTGAGCCAACCGGGCGCCCCCAGATATGATAATTTCTTTTTTAAAAAAAGATTTGTTTATCTGAAAGAGAGAGAATGAGAGCATGGGGGAAGGGGCAGAGGGAGAGAGACAGAATCTCAAGCAGACTCCCCACTGAGAACAGAGTGCACCGTGGGGCGCGATATCACAACCTCAAGATCACAACCTGAGCCTAAATCAAGAGTCAGATGCTTAACTGACTGAGCCACCCAGGCACCCTCAGACTGGGTAATTTTTAATGTTCTATTTTCAAGTTCACTGATTCTTCCCTCTTCTCCATCCTGTTGATAAGTCCATCCACTGGGTTTTTTTTTTTTTTAAGATTTTATTTATTTATTTGGCAGAGAGAGAGATCACAAGTAGGCAGAGAAGCAGGCAGAGGGGGAGGGGGAAGCAGGCCCTCTGCCCTTCAAGCAGAGAGCTGGATGCGGGGCCCGATCCCAGGACCCCGGGATCATGACCTGAGCTGAAGGCAGAGGCTTTAACCCACTGAGCCACCCAGGTGCCCTGAGTTTTTTTAATTTGTTTCAATCTTGTTTGTAATTGCTCACTGAAGCATTTTTTTTAAAAGAAAATGTTTTTTAAAAAGATTTTATTTATTTATTTGTCAGAGAGAGAGAGAGAGAGAGAGAGAGAGCAAGTGGATGAGCACAAGCAAGGGGAGCTGCAGGCAGAGGGAGAAGTGGGCTCCCCGCTGAGCATGGAGCCCCATGCAGGACTCGATCCCAGGACCCTGATCAGGACCTGAGCTGAAGGCAGATGCTTAACTGTCTGAGCCACCCAGGCGCCCCAATAAGTGGATTTTTTAAAAAAGTTCCATAAAAGAGGTAAAGATAGAGGGATTCCCTTGAGTGGAAGAGAGTGTAAAAAGCTTTACAAACACTCCAAGGAGCCACAACTCACTTTTCCCTTGACTAGGCTGGCTTGGGGATTGTTTGTGCAGTTTACTCACTTGCCCACCATGCTGCTGGTAGCTGTTAGCCTCGTATGCCACTTTGGAACTCTACTTGGGGGTCATTTCTAGGGCCCTTCTGTTGTCCAAAATGCCATGTTTGCCATGCGGCCCTAACACCTGAAGACAGAACCAAGTTTCTTTTTCCAGAC
This sequence comes from Lutra lutra, assembly GCF_902655055.1. NCBI lineage: Eukaryota > Metazoa > Chordata > Mammalia > Carnivora > Mustelidae > Lutra > Lutra lutra. The sequence goes on along the minus strand of NC_062296.1, from coordinate 48,401,024 downwards.
TCCAACCAGCAAGCTGACTCAATTAGACATCAGATATCTATCTGTCTGTCCGTCCATCCATTCATCTACCAGTCAAACATTGCTTGTTACCTTACAAGCCAGGCATATACTTACTTGGTACATTGAATGGACACAGAAGTAAACACTTGGTTTTTGTTACTAGAGACGTGGCTGACAAAGACCGCTGAACTAATGTTATAACACAATATGCTAGGGGCAAAACCAAATACAATTAAAACAAAGGCAAGAGCAATTAATTCTGTTTATGAGAGTCAGGAAGAACTCTAGGAAGGTGAAAATGAAGCTATGCCTTGGAGGAGAAGTAGTTTTCCAGGAAGAGAAGTGGTATATAGGGCATTCTGGACAGAGGGAGAAAGTGGGAAGTAAAAAGACACCTGTGAAATGAAGAACTGGCTAGAGCAGGGAATGATAGGTAATGAGGCTAGGAACATAAGCTAAAGTCAGTGTTTTAAAGCCATCATGGGGAGTGTCTGGACATGTATGTTATATGTGAAGGGTAACCGATGATCTGATTTCCACTTCACAAGAAAAGCACCCCTCAGTAGAAAATTTGCACTGTAAAGAGGATGTTTTAACTGTGAAATTACTATATAAAATCTATTATTTAAAAAAGTAAAACAATAATCAGAATCTTTCTGAAAAGTCTAAGTTTGGAGGTGTCCCTGAGTTCATTCCTGTTGCCCTATCCTTTCCTTCCAGTGCACAGAAAAACAGAATGACTATTCAGGAAAAAATTATTTTCTGATCACTAAAATGCATATCTATACTGTAAGACCCAGAATCTCCTTTTTTAAAAAACTGTTTTAGCTTTTTATTTTTATTAATTTATTTGAGTATAGTTACCACACAATGTTACATTAGTTTCAGGTGTACAACATAGTGATCCAACATGTCTATACATTATGCTATGCTCACCTTTTTCCAGCTATCATCTGTCCCCATACAACACGATTACAATACCAACAACTATATTCCCTATGCTGTGCCTTCTATTCCCACGACTTATTCATTCCGAAACTGGGAGCCTGTATCTCCCTCTCCTGTTCACGATTTTTTTTGCCCAATGCCCCCACTCCCCCTCCTCTCTGGTAACCATCAGTTTGTTCTCTGTATTTATGGGTCTGATTCTGCTTTTTGTTTGTTTCATTTGTTAGATTCCACATGAGTGAAATCACATGGTATTTGTCTTCCTCAGTCTGACTTATTTTCACCCAGAATTGTGTTATTATTTTTCTCCTCCTCCTCCTTTAAAAAACAGCTTTAATGAGATCTAAATCACATGCCATACAATTCACCTATTTAAGGAGTACAATTTAATGCTTTTAGTAATGTTCACAGCGTTGTGTTTATCCATCACTACAATCAATTTTAGAACATTCTTATCACCTTTAAGAGAAACCCTGTGCTCATTAGCAGTCACTACACCTCATTTTTCCTGAGAGATCCTGGGCCCTGGCACTTGCTAATCTACATCCTGTCACTACAGATGTATCTACTCTGGCTATTTCATACAAATAGAATATGCAATATGTTTTCATTGCGACTAGCTTCTCTAAGTCAGCACAAGGTTTTCAAGGTCATCTACATTGTAGCTTACCTCAGTACTTCCTTCCTTTTTATTGTCAAACAATATCCCATTGTGTGGATATACCACATTTTGCATTCATCAGTTACTGGACATTTCTTTTTCCCCCATCTTTTCGCTATAGTGAATAATGCTACAATGAACATTAGCATACAGATTCCTGTGTGGACATATACTTTCCATTCTCTCAGGTGTATGCCTAGGAATAGAAGTTCTGGATCATATATTTTTTTAACTCTATGCTTAACTATGTAGAACTGCCAAACTGTTTTCTGAAGTGACTGTATGATTTTATATTCTCCCTAACAAAGTATAAGGGTTTCAATCTCCTCATACCTTCTTGAATATTTGCTATTGTCCATTTTTTTTTTGATGACAGCTATCCTAGTGGGCATGAAGTGGTATCTAACAGATTTGCTTTGCACTTCCCTAATGACTAATGCTACTGAATATCTTTTAATGTTTTTATTGGCCATTTGTATATCTTCTTTCAAGAAATGTCTACTCAAATCCTTTGTATATTTTTCTATGGGGTTATTGTTCTTCTTATTGCTAAGTTGTAAGACATTACGTATTTTCTGGATACAAGATATTTATCAGATATATGATTTGAAAATATTTTCTCACATTCAATGGGCTGTCTTTCTACGTACTTGAAGATATAACTTGCAGCACAATTGTTTTTAATTTTGATGAAGTCCAATTCATTTCTTCTTATGTCTCTTGTGCTTTTGGTGTTGCACCTTAAGCAGCTAATGCCTAATCAAAGATCACAAGGATTTACTCCTAGGTTTTCTCCTAAGAGGTTTATCTCATACATTTAAGTCTTTGATCTATTTTGAATTAATTTTTCTATATGGTATGAGATAAAGGTCCCACTCCATTCTTTTACATGTGGATACCCAGTTATTGCAGAACCACTCATTGAAAAGGCTCATCTTTCACCATTGAATGGTTTTGGCATCCTTGTCAAAAATCAACTGACCATGGTTGTCTGTGTTTATTTCTGAACTCTCAATTGTTTCCATTGATCCACATATCTTTCCTTATGCCAGTTATGGACTATTTTGATTACTGTGGCTTTGTCCAGGGTTTCAAAATTGAGAAGTACTTTTTGTACTTTTTGTACTCCTTTTTTAACATTATTTTGGTTATTTGGGGGTCCCTTGCAATTCCATATGAATTTTAGGATCCTCATGTTAATTTCTGCAGAAAAAGTCCAGGCCCAGATGATTTCACTGGTGAATTCTACCAGATGTATAAGAAATAAGTAATACCAATTATCTATAATGTCCAGGAAACAGAAGCAGAGGGAACACTTTCCAACTTATCTTATGAAGCTAGAGTGACATTATCTTGTACATAGAAAATCTCAAGGATTTTACTGAAAAACCATTAAAAGCATTAAGAGTTTTACAAGATTGTAGGATATATGATCAAAATATGAAAGTCAATTATACTTCTCTACCATAGCAATGAACAATCCAGAAATGAAATTAAGAAAATTCTACTTATTCATTACAATATCAACAAGAATAAACACCTAGGAATGAACTCAACAAAAGCAGCGCAGAACTTATATACTGAAAACTATAAAATACTGTTGAGAGAAGTTAAAGAAGATCTCAAGAAATGGAAAGAAGTTATGATTCTTTTTTTTAAAGATTGTATTTATTTATTTGACAGATAGTGAGAATAGGGAACACCAGCAGGGAGAGTGGGAGAGGGAGAAGCAGGCTTCCCGCTGAGCAGGGAGCCCGATGCAGGGCTTGATCATGGGACCCGGGGATCATGACCTGAGCTGAAGGCAGACACTTAATGACTGAGCCACCCAGGTGCCCCAAGAAGTTACGATTCTTGAGCTCCATATTTCCAAGGGGCCCGTCCTAATAGAGCTAGGGATGGTAGCTTCAGAGTTTAATATATGCTCATTATTACATGAAAGGATAAAGAAAGTAGCTGATATCTTTTCCTGATGTGGGAAGATGCCCTTTAGAAATTTGCTTCCTTCATATATTTTGGGTGTTTATGTATAATTAGCTGGAAGTTCTGAAATGTGTTTTTATAATTCTGCCCACCATTTTCTATTGAGCTGCAATTGTTGAAGTTTCTGTACATTTTCATGGTTGTTAGTACTTTCAGACAAGGGCAGTTTTTCTAGTATATTTTTGACATGAAGGAGCACCCTGATCTGAGCCTGCAGGCATTATGACCCAGGGTTGTGCTTGCAAAGTTATACTCTCACTTTCAAATAAGGTACAAATAAGGTACTTTCCCCCTTATTTTCAGTATCAGCTGATCAAGCCTCAATCCTCCCTTCTAATTTAATATAGCTAAATAAATCAGCTTTGTGCACACCTGCTTCTCTCCACAGAAAACACACATATAAAATACATGCACCTGATTGTAGGAAACCAGAAATTAGTCCCACATAATATATTTTCCTTTAACCACATACTCTACATTTATAGTCCACTTTAAGGGCTCTATGCCTAAAGCTGGCAGCTCTAAGAACAGTGAGATCAGTTTGTCTACAGTTGTTCCCAACCTTTTTTGGCTCTGGTACACCTACACTTGCTTCCAAAAATATACCCCACAGTCTGGTGCTCAATGGAATGAAGAACTTTCCTGAGCTAATAGGATATAAAACAAAGAAGGCAATGGGCACAGTTCTACATTTTAGGGTGCTCATAACAACACAGTAAGGCAAAGCAGTGGAAATGATGCGATTGACTCCTCACTGGGAGAAAGGGGGTTTGGGGCTGTTTTTTTTTTTTAAGGTGGGAAAGATTTACACTTATCAATCTGCATCTCCCAGCTTAGCCTCCCTTGCGACTGAGGATATGCTTTTCAAGAGATGGCTGGCCAAAGTAAATGGTACAGCCAATAGCATCGGACTCAGCAAAAATTAACTCTGTCTTTGTACAAAGATAAAAATCAAGGTCCTAGTCTTATTAACACTGTATTTGAACTGCTTGAGCTAACTAGCAACTGATATTGCCTGCAAGAAAACCAACTTTAAAAAAAAAAACACATTTTATTCATTTATTTGAGAGAGAGCACAGAGGAAGAGTCAGAGAGAGAAGCAGGCTCCACGCTGAGCAGGAAGCCTCATGGCGGGGCTCGATCCCAGGACCCTGAGACCATGACCTGAGCTGAAGGCAGCTGCTTAACTGACTGAGCCACCCAGGCACCCCTAAGAAAACCAACTTTCATCAGAAACAAAAACACACTTGAGTACTAACATAAATTATTCAGTCTCCATGATCTGCATTCAACATTGAGCCTATTCCAAAGTTGCCATCTAATAAGGTAGAACGGCCCCTATTTACCTGAACAGTTTTAAAAGTTTCATAATCAATTTTATTTCATGCAAATGGCTTCAATTCCAATCATTTACACTACACTCTTATAATTAGCATGAATTTCTGAGAGATTTTTAGTAAATGTTGATATTGTTTTTATGAGTAAGTTCTGAAGGGCAGACTCTAAATTTGATTAAGGTACCTACTTTTTGGATGTATATCTTTCTTAAAGGAGGTTCACAGATAGGGATTCCTGGTAAGGACATAAATAAGAGCTTAACAACCTTCAAGATACTTCCTAGGGGAATCTGCAAACCTCTTAGAAAGGTTTTATTAGTTGTCTGGCATAAAGTCCATAATTACCACTTGACTCAATCTACCTTGTATGATTTATTATTACTGTTGTATTAAAGTACATCAGGCAAGATTAGTGATTTGCGCTCCTCTCAACCTCCACCTTACCTTGATTTGCCCCTATCTCCAGAAGAGTTTATTTTTTTACATTTTTAAAAAAGATTTCATTTATTTGAGAGAGAGGGAGTACAAGTGTGTGTTGGTGGGGGAAGGGACAGAGGGAGAGGGAGAAACAGTCCCCTCTGCTGAGCAGGGAGCCTGACGTGGGGCTCGATTCCAGAACCCTGGGATCATGACCCAAGCCGAAGGCAGACGCTCAACCGACCTAGCCACCCAGGTCCCTCTAGAGAAGAGTTTAAAGAGCAAGTTTTACTAAATTCCAAAGGCAGTTCATAAAGGCATGAAAAATAAAGATTCTCAGAAGAAAAATCCACTGAATTCTAGCAAAGGCCAGCGAGGAAGTGAATGTAGCTTACTGGCATTCCAACTAAATTTAGTGGTATCATTGTGTAACAATCTGTGTGGGTATTTGTATTAAATATTTGAAAATATGTGAAAAGAGAAAGAAAGCTGAGTCTTATCTTGGTGATAATACAGTTTATAGTAAAGACAGGTGCGGGGAGAAAATTAAATTAAAGTTATAGAATGATATGTGGCCCTACCCAGCATTCCTTCCTATTCTCCACAGAACTCTTGGTTCTTATATTTAAGCAGTAAAATTGCAAAAGGAGTCTCTCACTATAGTTCAAACGTTACCAAAAAAATGAAGACCAATTAGTCCTAGATACATGCTGCAAATCTGCACCTTCAATTTCCATTTAAGTTTCCTGAGACAAGATAACACCAGCATGGCTTTAGTGACTACGGACAATAAATAAAAAGGTTTACTCTGAGTGTATGCTATATTAGAAAAAGTCACCAATGCTATAGACACTTACTCTCCTCTAACAAGGACCAGATTCAGGAACTGTGGATTGCAAAACTCAGTGCTGGCAATAAAGACGGATTGTATTTCTCGGGCTATTTGAAATGAGTCCACTCAAAAGCCTGAAAAACACATTAAGATACATAAAATAGACTGAAAGATACATATTACCAAATATTGTGACCAGTACCTCTCAAAAGTAAAGGTTATCAAAATAAGGTAAATCTGAGAAAGTGTCACAGCTTGGAGGAGCATTAAGAGACATGACAACTGAATGTAATGTGGTATTACTGGATGGGCTTCTAGGACAGAAAAAGGACAAGAGGCAAAAACTAAGGAAATCTGAGTAAACTATGAATTGTAGTTAATAATAATGTGTTGATATTGGCTCATTAAATATAACAAATAAATCCATGTAAGATGTTAATAATAGGGGAAATTGGGTATGGGGTACATGGAAACAATATACCATTGCTCGTTTTTTCTATAAATCTAAAACTAACCTAAAAAAGCCTATTAAAATAGTTATATTTCTCAGGCTATTTGAAATGAGTCCACCAATGAAAAACACCTAATACTGAGCGCCCAGTTCATGGGCCTGAATCAAGGGTGTTCAGAGACATCAGCTATCAGCTGACAACAGGACAAGGTTTCCACACCTCCAGTTATCTAGCTCAGAGAGCTGCAAATCCAGGTATCCCAAACCCCTTTAGAGAATTTCAATGGCAACAATGGATAATTAAGACAATTAGCAAAGCCTGTTTAACTTTCTTCATCCCAGACAACCCTACAGCTCCCAAACACACTGTGGGCAGCAGGTTTCAAAAGCAGTGAGATCGGGGCACCTGCGTAGTTTAGTTGGTTAAGCGACTGCCTTCGGCTCAGATCATGATCCTGGAGTCCCAGGATTGAGAGTCCCCCATCGGGCTCCCTGCTCTGTGGGAGTCTGCTTCTCCTTCTGACCTCTCCCCTCTCATGTTCTCTCTCTCTCTCTCTCTCGTTCTCTCTCTCTCAAATACATAAATAAAATCTTTTTTAAAAAAGGCAAAAAAAAAAAAAAAAGCAGTGAGATCTCCATTTGCAAAATTCCAGTTCTGGAGGGTAGGGAGTGGGCAAGCCAGCCCAGGTAACCAGCATCCTTCATCAGCTGCCAGCCTCTCCTGAAAGAGGGGAGAGCTGGTATCAGAGCAGAGGCAGCTGGGGTCATCAGGGACGCCTAGCTCAGGCACTACAATGTGCACTGTTATCTAACACTATTGTTTACACATATAAAGCACACAAATGCCAAGTCAGACTCTTGCCCTTCTCTTGCCTAAGGATTCTTTAAGCACCAAGAACCATGAATTCTATATTTATCAACCAGGTTACGAACTCTGAAGGACAGTTTCTTAATGGAAATACTGACCACAGTTAATTAGTCAAATACAAATTTCAAGGTGAAAATCCATTCTAAATATTCATTCTTTCGTTCAAATTATAAATATTTATTGAAGAACAATTATGAGACAGATTCTGAGCTGATGGAAAAAATTAGCTCAGGAGAACACTTGGAACTGATGAAACAGTTTATATGAACATCAGATCAATAAATAGAAATGTGGATGACGTTAAATAGAATTTCATCAAGCAGAAAGCAGTCTTGATTTAACCTTGCACGCCCTCTAGTGGTCGCTGGGTTAAAATGCAAAGCTTATATAACAGCCCACAGTTTCGTAATGTTCCACATGCTGGAACTGACTTTTTTTTTTTTTTTTAAGATTTTATTTATTTATTTGACAGACAGAGATCACAAGTAGGCAGAGAGGCAGTAGAGACAGAGAGGAGGAAGCAGGGTCCCCGCAGAGCAGAGAGCCCGATGTGGGGCTCGATCCCAGGACACTGGGATCATGTCCTGAGCGAAAGGCAGAGGCTTTAATCCACTGAGCCACCCAGGCGTCCAAACTCTGACATACTGACTGCGTATTCGACTTTGTGAGCACTTGAACTTCTGACAGAAGTATGGAATTTCCTCTCTTCCTCCTTGCCTTCCTCTCTAACTCTCTCTCTCTCTCCTGTTTCTAATAATTTCAAAAAACCTGGTAAGATATCTTTAATTCATTCAACAAATGTTTATTGAGGGCCTACCTTGAGAAGGAATTGACTCATCTTTCCAACTTAATAAATTTTTTTTTAATTTTCCAAACATTTTGACATTCAATAAATCAGTTGGCAGTACTATGAGGGACACTCCCCTAGATGGCTGGGAATCAATGTAATCAATGTTTCCCATTCCTCTTGCCCATCCATTCCAACTTTCATACTTGATCATTCACCCAACAAAATTTTATTGAGGGTTTACTATATGCCAGATAGAGCTCTAGGCAGTGGAGCTATAGTAATGAACACAAGAGATAATCCCTACCTCCTCTAAAGTTTATATTCTAGTGGGAGCAGAAGACAGACATAAAATAAACAGGAAGTGAATTAAATAATTTCTTCATGATTAACAATATGGAGAACTATCAAATAAGGAAAAGGCAATGGAAAACGTTTTTGGCAGTGGGAATCTTAAAACATATTCAGGAAGCCTTACTGAGACAGTGATTAATCAGCAAAGACTTGAAGGAGGTGAAGGGTCATTAGCTGGGGGAAGAGTATTTCAAGGCAGTAGGAAAAGCAAGGCCAAAGGCCTAGAGGTGGCAACACACCTGGTGGTTCAAGGGATATGATAAGTTCAGGGGCCAGAGAACAGCAAGGAAAGAAAATAGTAGTTCTACAGGGAGAAGGGGGAAAAGGGAGGAAGGTGCAGGGCTCTGTGGGCCATGGTAGGGACTCTGGCTTTTACTCTGAGTGAAACAGGGAACCCATGCAATATTTTGTTCTTTCTCCTTACCCCCAACAGACAATTGATCACCTCGTTCTGTCAGTTATGCCTCTAAAATCAGTCTCACGTGCTTTTCTTCCTTTCTACATCCTCTGTCACTACAGTTGTTCATACTTTTAAGATCTGTTCCCTGGGCTCTGAGCGTAACAGTCTGATCTTATCAATGAGCCTGGGTAGAAGGGTCCCACTGATCTCAGATCAGGAGGTAGAGGTAAATACGCAGTCCTGGTACCAGGACCTGAAAGCAAACACCGAAGTTACATTTAAAAGAGAATGCGGAGATTGAGTGGGAACATGCCTCTAATAGGATTATAAGATTAAGGTGCCTGTGGGGGGCTCCTCCCAACTATTTCCTGATCAACAACCTTCCAGTGAATCAGACAGTGGGCCAATCATGATGTTGCTGGAAAGCTAGTACCTCTTGCTCCATGTAACTGGTCCTAGCCTAAGGTTGCTGAGGCTAACTGTAGGGTACCAGGTAGACAAGTGCATCTGGCAGTAGCAAAAGACGGGATGGGTGATCACGAAGTAGGAAGGGCACAAAGTTCTAAAAGTTGCTGATGTAGAAGGTCTATGGGCAGAAGACTACACTTCATTTCAAAGGTTTCTAAGTAAGAGCCTTTCAAGTTTTGGCATGGGCAGATATGGCTGTGTCAAAAAGAAATCAGCTAACTGGTGTCTTACCGCTGGATGATCCAGTTAGTTTAAGTGCTGTACTACTCAACAGCAGATGCTTTTTCTCTGTGCCAGACGTTATTCTCTGCACTTTACACACATTACTTCTTGTAACACAACTCCTTTGTGAGGGAGGTACTATTATTATCTCCATTTCACAGATGGGGCAGTCAAGGGCCAGACAGCTTAATTAAGCAAGCTGTTCAAGGTCACATAGAAGGTGGCAGTGCTGAGACTCAAACCCAGGCAGGGTGACTTCAGAGTCCCTGCTCTTAACCTCTGTGCCATGTTGTAGGGTGAAGGCTAATCGAACGTGTCCTTGGGTAGTCCATACTTCGGTGGCTATACTGGGTATTGACCAGGGTCAGAGTTGTCAGTGGTTCTAGGGGAACAGTAGGTGGAAACCAGTAACGGCATGAAGGGAAGAGGTCTGGATAGAGGGTTGTGGTGAGTTAGAAGTGAATTCTGAGGAGGACGTTGGGCCAGGGGGCCAACTATATTATGTGTTGGAGGTACAACAGGAATGCTGGCCCCCGACCCCACCAGACTTGGTTAATCCATATGGACTGGTTCATCCATGTGTCTGCTAGTAGTGGTATGGTGGAGAGGTAAATGTGCAGCAGGAGGATTTTGCACGGCGTTCTCCAAAACTAGTGTATGAACTGGGGGCTGTTGTTGGGAAGCAGATGGCCACAGAGCCTATGAGAGTGGAAGACATTTTAGATGCATGGGCAGCAAGTGTGAATTGAGGTACCAGGGAGATGGTGTAAGAGACCCGTGCTAGTAAGAAGGTGTTACTGATGTGGGAGGATGAAAGATCTGCACAGAAGTTCGCTGGGACAATGTCCCAAGAGCCTGAAGTTTACCTTGGTCTGTTTGTTTGTTTATTTATTTATTTTTAAAATTTTTTATTTTTTTATTAACATATAAACCTTGGTCTGTTTTTGCCTCACCTGTAGTCCTTATAGAGGTAGACAAGTGGTTAGGTCAGAGTGGGGCAAATAGAGAAACCTTCAGATCTGTTTAAACTGTGCTGTGTATCAGAATCACCTTGAGAGATGCTGGTGAAAAAATGAGTATTCTTGCACTCCGCTCCTGGAGGGTCTGATTCAGGAACCTTCATTTTAGGATTCAGATGCAGGTGGTCTGCAGATCGCAGTATGAAATAAAATCCATGAGATTATAATATGCAAAGTTTGAACAGGCTGTGTTGGCCTTTTGGAGTGGTACCCATGAGCACAGGTGAAGCTGATCCTAACACGAGGCCCCTTGGAACCACATAAACCTCTAGGCTTCCCCAGAATGGGCTTGGATCTTTCCGTTCCACACATGCATCTGCCTGTGGTAAATGGCTGTGACATTCTCAGCCTGGAATCCTGTTGATATTCTGAATTCTGAAACAGGATGGGTACTCTGGGAGGGGTCTATTTCACCTGGTATGGTTTACACCTGGTAATTACCTGGTAATTACACCTGGTAATAGTTTACACATCTGCTCTAGCTGGCTACTCTGGGATACAATGCTTTGAGCTCATGATCACATAATGCCTGTCCTTCTTAAAGGACATGTCTCCTTGCTTGAAAGTGGCCTTGATCACTAAGAGCTCTCATTCCCACTTGGGTAAGTGACCTTGGTTAGGGCCAGCCTCCTGAAGATGTGGGTGCAGGGGCAGAGATCAAAGTACCCAGGTCCTCCTGCAATAGGACAACAATTCCAACCCATCACCACCCCTTCCACACCCTTGCACCTGGATGCTGAAGGCATTAGGTACAGGCCACAGCTGGGGGTAGAAGGCCTTCAGCACTGGAAGGTCATTTTTGTGTCTGAGGACCATATTCCTCTCTCTTAAGGGTAATGGGAGAGTGAAGATGCAGAGGCAGTAGATGAACTGCTGGTGGTACCAAGGGATTGCTGATGTCTTCAATCATCCCAGGGGGCTTCATTTCAGAAAGGCTTACATCTTACCCAGCACTATGCAAACTCTGTGCAGAAACACCACTTTCACACTTTGGGGCTTAGCCCAGAGACAGTGCTACTGTAACCATTCCACTACCATATAGCTCAGAGATCCTGTGATGTCACATGAAATAAATAATCAAACTATTGCCCAGATAAATAACTATACTATGAGGTGCTGTATGATCTCATTTGCTGGAAGAAGGCAGGAGCACCACCTAGGAATTTTTCACACGTTACCTTTCTTGAACTACATGAGGATTTTGGTGCCCCTAAGGTGCAGATAGCTCTGTGAATGCCAGAACCTTCTGGAACTACATTAGGAGGTCCCAGGTTAGCAGAAAGGATTTTGAATAGTGATAACAATGAGGATGGAATAATCTTGACAAGAAGTATTCCCTGCATTTTATTTTCAGAAAGAGTCTCAAGGCCAATGCAGAAGAAATGGAGGATCTGATGAAACCTGCTGCAAGCTGCTGTCCCAAGTTTTTATTTCATAGAAGGCCTTGGTTTTAGACTGAGAACATCCGCTCCTTTGGTAGTAAGAAAAGTCCGGGGGCTAGCGGCACTAGTGCACAATTTGCCAACGAGGGGCAGTCTCTCTGTCTCTAGTAGAGAGTATCTTCATTTGCCTTATGGGTCTGGGTTGGACCTAGCAGTGTAAAGGGTTGGTTGAACAGGGAATTCTATGTGATGTTTGGGAGGGTAGGGGTATAGGGAATATGGGTGGCAAAACTCTGACAGAGCAAAGGTCATAGGTCCTAAAGGCAATAGTGACGAGTCCAGTCTCAGCCAGGAGCAGCTACGGGACAAAGGGGAGGTATAAGCACAGGGGGTGATAAATGATACCAGGGCTGACTTCAGCTGGATAGGTAGTAGGAACTTTTCCGGACCTTTTCTAAGAGGCTACCTAGGACCCCCTGAGCCTAACCCAGTCTAGATATTAGTGACTTTTATCAAATACTATGTGCCGGGCTCTTTGCTAAGCTCTGTATTGCGAGTATTAGATTTAACCCTTATAACCCTATAAGGTAGATATTTTATTCTCTCCACTTTTTGAATGAGGACACTGAAGCACAGAGGTTTTATAGCTAATAACTGATGAAGCTGGGATTCCCTGGGCAACACTGAACCACTGTGATTTATGCTGGAAGCATAGGAACACATCTCATCCCCCTAGAGGCTAGGGGTGGGGATACCATAGGGACAAAGCATGTTTTGGCTGCTTTCTACTTTGCTGCCTGGCTGGGAAGTCTTCTGATGGAAGGGCTGGTGCCTTATAGGCTGGACATGTATTGAAAGAATGATCTGGGCTACTGTGGTAAAGGCTTGTCTGTTTTTTCTTGTCATGTGTCTGTTCTGTAGGTTCCAGCACTGAGTGGGTATAAAGAGAATCTGGGCCTCCATTTTCATGTAGTTATCTGTCAAGGCTGGAGGGTGGGCAGTGCAGACACAGGATGGGGGCTGGCTCCTCCGTTAACAAGTTGTAGTGTTCATACAGCCCTTTGGGGAACTGGATCTGTAATGCAATTAATTCACTGTCACTCACTTTATATCCATGTAAGGAACTGGAGCTCTTGATAATACAGCTCTAGTAACTTTGATCTAGCTTACAGGTGGATGATGACTAATAGCTAGAGGTCTAGTTCTACACTCTTCCTGGAGAGCCTGCCAAAACACAAGGCCATTTTATGCCTCTACCATTTTCTGCCCCCAGGTAGAAGTAGCAGAAACCAGCAACATTTGAGGACATACCTCTCCTTCTCTAGCAGGGAAGCAGGATGGAGGGGGCCCAGATGGCACAGATCCTGCATTGCCAGGTGGTAGGTAGAAATGTCAGGGGAGGAGAGGGCAAATAACAGAACCGTGGGAGGAAGAAGGGCATGGCTGAGCTAGATATGTAGGTCTTAAATGGATTATCGGAATGAGATAAAGGAAAACCCTGGGAGCTGAAATGCAGAGCCAAACAGGTTAAGACACACCAGAAGAGGCAAGAAGGGGGAAGAGCCAGTCAAAGAGGATAAATCAGGTATCTCTTGGCAAATGCTGGAGGTTAGGAGTCACTGTTCTGTGTTGGGTTTTAGTATCTCCTCGCACATGTTTACATGGATAGGGTGAGTCCTGTTTAAGGGATTCTGGCTGGGGCAAGATGACTTCCTAAGAGACTGACTACAAAAAGCAGAATCAAAGGATTCAAAGCAGCCTGTGAACAAGTGATAGAAGAGGGCAAGGACATTTTTTAGAGAAAGTAGAGGTCATCAGCAGGTGCTTCCTCGGTTCACTAGTACGCAACCCACACACTCATCTGTTAACGCCCTCCATTTCCTTTGCTCTGGCTTTAGAAGCGTTGGTTCTCCTCCTCCCAAAGCCACTCACCCCATCTTCTCCTGCCTCCTTTGAGACTTTGCTCCATTGCTTATCCTTCTCATATTTTTAAGATTTCCCTTTCAGCCCATAAATGCTCTTAAATCTTTACGAACAAATCCAACAAGCACCCTCAAGCCTTACTTTCCCTTGGCCATTGCCCTCCTCTTTCAGTTCTTTCCCAAACTTTTGGACCATTTATGTTCCTTTCCTGCCCATTTCCTTAATTCCTACTCAAGCCTCAACAGTTTACATGCCCCTCACTCTCCAGGTAGTTATCTTACCAAAATCATTATTGATTACATTACTTGCCAAATACGACTGACACTCTTTAGTACCTCTCTCGATTGACCCCTCCCTAGTGTGTGACACTACTGAGAGCTCTTTTCTTCCTGAAACTCTTCTGCCCCTCAGGGGATTCCATGGTCCCTTTCTATTCTGGTTATCTGGCTAGCCCCGACTGTTGCTTGGCTGAATTCACTGGGGCCTCTTCTTGTACTTGCCCATTACAAGCTGGTGTTTCCTGAGGCTCTAGGTTCTACTTTCTTTTTCTAACTCTCTGCCTTTTCCCTCAGTAATTCTTCCCATTGCCATGGTTTGCAACATGCCTTTAGATACTGGCAACACATCTGTCTCTATTTCTAGCTTCCACTCCCATCTCCAAGTCTGAGTACCTGGTTTCCCTGGGTATTACCTCTGCTGCACACCAACTCCTCCTGTTGATTTACTGAGGTATACAAGGGTTAAGCACACAGGGTGATGAGTCAGACTGCCCTGGGTTTGAATTCCAATACCGTCACTTACCAAGCTTGAGTCAAGTTGTTTAACCTCTCTGTACTCCCAGGTGTAAAAGAGAGACAGTAACAATATCCACTTCTTCATTCCAGAATATACGAGAAATAGGAGAATCTCTGAGAACAATGTGTGTAAGGCAGCATCTAGCACAGAGCTCAACACATGCTGGCTACTGTTACCAAGTCCTGTCTTGTTTGGGACTCTGCTCAAAACTAACCAGGAACTTGAGCGATCTTCCTCATCTTTTCTCTCCACCCATATCTACTAATCACTGATACTCAATTTTCTCTCTTAAAGCTGTCTCAAGTCAGCCTTCACCATTCCCCATCCCCCAATCTCACTGCTCTGCCTTAATTCAGGTCCTCATCACTTGTCACTGGGACTGATGGTACCCTATTCAGTCTCCCCACCTCCAGTCTACACCTCCATCAATCTGTCCTCTAGGACCATGGTCAGAGTTAAGTTTTCTAAAACACACATCTAACCATGTTACTTCTTCATTGATTTTGTAGCAGCCTCCTCTATTTCCTACCACAGAATTTCTCAAAGCGTGCACAGCAGAATCACTCCTGGAGTTTCAAAGTTCAGGTTCTGACACTCTACTCCAGACCTACCTGATCAAGATCTCTAAGACAGAACTAGATAGCTGCATCTGTAAGTTTGGCGATTCAGATATACGTGAAGCCTTTCATGACCCATTTCCTACTTTTCTACCTCATCTTCTGCCGTTATCCACTTTGTACTTCAGCCCTCCAGCAAGAGTGGGCCACAGGTTGTCCCCCAAATTCACCAAGCTGCTTTATTTACACTGCTCTGGTTTTGCAAAGGCAGCTGTGGCCTTCTGAAATGCTGTTCACTTTCTCATCCCCCTGGCACACTCATTCCTCTGCATCTTTGAAGTCTTCTTCACCATAACCTCCTTCTTGACAAATCTTACTTTACTCCTCTACAGTGCTGTTTCTTAACCATTTGCTCGTTATTATTTCCTCATCCAAGGAGCCTTTTTAGATACCTTTTCTTAACTGGCCACTCTGCACAATTTGCTATCACAGATAGACTGAACATTTGCTTATGTACTGTGACCCTTTTGAGGGCCATACACCCTGTAACATCTAAGTTTTCTGTCTTCTCCCACCCCTTCCAAGAATCAGTTTTTGCTCTGGTGGCAGACGTTGCTATCTGAATGGTTTTGTTTTTGGAACTTGTCTTCTTAAGGTTCACCTTTGGTTTCCATGATCAGTCTTTTCTGATTCTCTTCCTTTGACCATTTCTTCTCAAGATTCCTTTGTAGGCCTTTCTTCTTCTACCTGTCCTGTAAATACTGGCATCCCACAAGGCTCAGTATTTGTTTTGTTTTCCATATTATCCTATAGATGCTTCTCAGGTGATTTTATCTATTTTCTTAGTTTTAATTACCACCTATCATGCTGTTGACTCCCAGATCAGTATCTTCAGTGGAAACAGTTCTGAGCTCTGGCTTCTTACTAGTGCAAGTCGGGTCCACAGATTGGCAGCATTTAGTATCATCTGGGAGTCTGTCAGAAGTGCAGGTTCTTAGGTTTCACCCCAGACCTCCTGAACCAGATCTGCATTTTATCAAGATGCCCAGGTATTTCATATGTGCATTATAGGCTCCAAAGCCCTGAGCTGGACCCAATTACCAGCTCTCTAGCAGACATCTTGAATTACATCTTCCAGAAGCACATCAGTTCTCATCCCTACTCTTCCTGGTTAATGGTAACCAAATTTACTCAGTCATCTACACAAGAAATCTAGATTGCTCCTTCCCTATCTTTGGTTACCATTCCTATCTATTCTAGCTACTAAATGGCTCTTGAATTTATTCTCACTTCAATGCTCATCATCACTGCTTTCACCTCCATTTGGGTAGATTATTACAGTCAAGTCCTAATTGATTTCTCTATTGACATCCTCCCCCCTCCCACTCCCCACCAGTTTATCTGCTGACTTGCTAGACTCTCATCCCTAAAATGCAAATCTGATCATGTTACCTCCTCCTGGCTAAAACTTCCTTCAGTGATTTCTCATGGTCAAAAGCCAGGGTTCTTAACCAGGGATCCATCCATTCATACACGGGCTTTAAGAGAGTCTTATGCTTTCTGAAGTTACAAGGAAAATTTTGCATATGTGCACTTTTCTAGGGACAGTATACATAGCTTTCATCAGATTTTCAGAAGGTCTGTGACTGAAACAGGTCAAGAACCACTGATCTGAAGGATCAAGTTCAAACTTTCTAGCTTGGCATATAAGGACCCTTTACACCTCCCCCATCTTACTTCCAGTCACTTACCTACAGGAGTTCCAGCTTTAATTACAGACTTGGAAGTTCCCTCAGCTTTCATGCCTCCCCCGCACATGCTGTTTCTGTACTAACCCTCAAGTTATCTACATGGCCAGTAGATGATGCAGCCTGGATTTGCACCAGAGTCTTACTTCAGAGTTCACAGTTATTCCACTCTACAGTGACTTGTCATTTTCCACTGTGGCCTAGTACACACAAATAAATACACATACACTGAACAAGTTTCGTGAAATCCACCTTGATTTCAAAAGATGCTGGTTGCAGCCCACTGAATTGATACGAGGTTCTATTAAGGAGCTGCAACTCTCAGTTTGAAAAACACAGCACTAGGGGCACCTGGGTGGCTCAGTGGGTTAAAGCCTCTGCCTTCGGTCAGGTCATGATCCCAGGGTCCTGGGATCGAGCCCCGCATCTGGCTCTCTGCTCCGCAGGGAGCCTGCTTCCTCCTCTCTCTCTCTCTCTGCCTACCTGCAATCTCTCTCTGTCAAATAAATAAATAAAATCTTTAAAACAAACAAACAAACAAACAAACAAAAAACACAGCACTAGACCTTTGCTGATACAGGAAGTTCTTACTACTGAGAATTTATTATCTTAGTCCCAGAAGCATCAAGGTTTTGAAGTTTCCTAGGGATGCAAAAGCTGTCAATAGCATGAAAGTACTTGTTAATGAATCAACCACTTCTGTCAGTCCCCATTCAAACAAGCTACTCCTCTAAACCCTAGCACCTATTCCTCCCCATCTATTCGATCGCTTTGTCTTTCTTGGATACATCAGTGAGCAATTCACTGAAAATCTATTACAAAGTGAAATTACAAATCTTACAAAAGGATGCAAGATACCATGAAGTCAACACACAAAACTGGCAAGGACCAGTTTACAATTGAAGAGGAGAAATATAAATAAGGATAAGAATAAGGATTTAAAAAGTGGTTCGAAAGAGAGCGATTTGAATGCCAAATGATTAAGGAGAAGCCCTCAGAAAAAACTGAAAAAGCCCTTGAACATTTTGACGAAATCAACCCTCTTAATGATCATGCTGCAAAAATCTCACAGAAAGTTAAATGCACCATCTTGAAATATCATGCAGTTTTGTTAGAGAAATCAGGCCCAAACAAAAACAATCAATCCTTGATATATTCTTTGTTTGAAGAATTACGTAGCATTCAATTTTATTAAAAGAGACAAAATAAACATATTTTGATAGTGTTTTAGTCATTCCAGTTAGTATGCTAATCAAGTCCTGCCCTCTCTGTTATTTACTCAAAAATTTTTGTCCCCCTTTCAAATAGATTGACTTGGTGGTCTTCTGCCTGGTACCAACTGCCCTCAAATAATAAGAACTTCCCGTGTAATCCTTTGTTCCCTCATCACCTGACATACAGCAGGAGCTTAATAAAACTTTGTTAAGTGAATAACTCCAGGGATGGCCTTCTCCTCCCTATCTAGTCTCAGTTTCCCCTGATCCAATCAGCATATTGCCACCTTCTCTACAATTCTTCAGTAAATCCCCACTGGCCCCAGAAAAAAAGTCCAACTCCTCAGCATGCTGACAAATCCTTAATAATCTGCTTTTGCTCTATTTGCTCTCACATCCTGGCCACATTTAACTCTTATAATTCTCTATAACTAATTCACCATAACTACTTGTAATTCTCTCATACCTCCCACTGCCATGCTTTTTATTATTCCCTCTGTTTGGAATTCTCTATCCCCACTGAAGGGAAGGCAAACTCCTTCTCCTCCTTCTGTACACTCCACTACCTTGCACCGAATTGTAGCATACACTGACCATATTGTGTCTGTATTGTAACCACTTCCCACCTTGTTCCAAGGTGTTTTTACTATAAAACATTCTACTGATAAAACTAATATAAGTTAGAGAAAATACATGAAAAATATAGGAAACAGAAGAAAGAGTGTGTGTGCGTGTGTGTGTGTGTGTGTATACCTCTTTATCTCTCACAGCATCATCATCTTCACAAAGTCACTGGTATCATTTTGTTGTATTTCCTTCAAAGAGTTTTTCATAAGCATCTATTTTTTACATGACTAAATGGAGTGAATGTGCAATGTTGTAGCTACCTGCCCTTTAAAAACAAAGCCAATATTACAAAATAGGCATTTTTTTGGTTACATAGTCGTCTTAATTATCACTTGTTAATGGTTACATAATAGCCTATCAAGTGAGTATCTTATAGCATACTATGTAAACATTCTGAACATTCTGCTGTTGTTGAATATTTAGGTCTCTCTCTTTCCCCCACCCCTCCACTTTTTTTGGCTATTATAATTAAGAGAGAAATTACCATCTTCATACACACAGTTTTCCAATATTTTTGGATTGGTTTATTTCCTTAGATTACCGAGAGTAATAGATATATGAGTTGAGAATCTTTCTTCTTTCAACTCAAATTTGGGAGGAGACAAATACATACAGGTGTATATTATGTTTCAATCTCCCTTCCTGTAATTTTAGTAATGCTAAATATTTACTCATGTTTATTTACTATTTGTTTCCTCTTTGGTGAATTGTTCCTGTCTTTTGTCCACTTATCTAAATTTCAGTATTCTAAAAAAATCAATTAAAAGAAAGATTTTATTATTTTTGGGCGGGAGAGATGAGAGTAAGATGGAGGGAGGGGAGAGGGAGAGAGAGAGAGAGAGAGAGAATCCCAAGCAGGCTCCATGCTCAGCACAGAGCCCGATGCGGGGCTAGATCCCACAACCCTAAGATTACGACCTGAGCAGAAATCAAGAGTTGGAAGCTTAACTGACTAAGCCATCCAGGCGCCCCTAGAATAAAGATTTTAACCCTTTGTAATATTAACTATTTTTTCCCCTCTTCTTGTCTTGGTAATATTTTATCTGTAAAAGTAATAAAATCTCATTACAGAAATTTTGCAAACTACAGAAACACAGTTTTAAAAAAGTCATCAATAATTCTGTCACCCTGACATAGCCACTATCATTATTCCCACTGCCTTTTTTTTTAAATATGTGTGTGTTCTACAAAGTTGTAGTTGTGGTGTGCATACAATTTTAAAACCTGCCTTTTCATTAACACAAGTCTTTTTCTGAAATGCCTTATACAGTCTTCACAATAATCATTTAAAGTAATATATAATATTCTATGGAGCAGATTGACCATTTCCTTACTACTACACATTCATTTTATTTCTAATATTTCTGTTTCACAAAGAACACTGATAAGCACTTCCATGCAAATAGTTTTTTTTCCATATTTTGACTGTCTTCTCAGGAGTAGGATTAAAGGGCATTGATCCTATCCCTAAAGTAGACAGAGGGCGCTAATATACCTTAGCTACCAAGTTACTTTCTTAAGAGGTTGAAACAAACCATGCTCTTACTAGCCAACTGAGTACCATGTTTTTCAATTCTGGCTTAAAAAGGGGCCACCTCGTTTAAATTTGCATTTCTTTGACCAGTAGCAATGAACACTGCCCCAGGTTTTCCCATGGTACTTAAACACCTTTGTAAATTTTCTCTTCACGTTCTTTGCCCATACTTCTTTTTATACATCATACCACAGGAGTGCCTTAGGAAATACAAACACACTTTGTCATATTTATGTCAAATATGCCTTTTTAGTCTGTATTTAGATTTTGTGTTTTAAATGGCCACAAAACTTTTAAAAGTGATTTTGGTTTTAAAATTTTATGCAGCTAAATTTGTTGAGCTTTCCCTTTGGGAGATTTTTTTTTTCCTATTACTTCCTAAGCGTAAAAAAACTATTCTCCTTGAGAAGCTTGATAAATATCCATTCATTCTAGTTTTTTAAATAATTTGCTTTTTTACATTGAACTGTTCAATCTAGCTGCCACTTATTTTAGTTTATTATAGGAGATGAGGGTATAAATGCTACCAGCTGTCACAACATCATTTACTGGATAATCCTTTCCACTCCCATCTACTTGCAAAGCATCTTTTACAATAGACTGAATTCTTATATATAACAGTCTCTTTGGGGAGTGTAGTATAATATCATCTGTCTCATCTTATACCAGCAGTACTGGTGTTTTCATTATTCTAGTTTTGTATGTTTAATATCTAACAGCAGTCACTCATCACTCTTCTTTTAAGGAATTTCTTTGAAAATCATTGTTCTTTAGTTTCCAAATGCAATTATTTGCTGTCTTACCTCTAAGATACAAATTTTGTGAATTTGTGAAATGAACCTGGATTGGTTCATTTCCTTAGAATAGACAAGAACAATATTACAGGGTCATACAGGTAGGAATATTTTCCCCACTCTTTCAACACCTTTTCCCAAAGTTTTCAAAAAGAATGTGCCAATTTCACTGTAATTATGCCAGCATGAGGATATTTTGAAGACTTTTTTTTTCAACATTGGTAAGGGAGAAAGATACCATGCTTCAATTTTTATCTCTCTGCTTATTAGTGATGATAAACATGTGCTTGACATACAGTAGGTGCTTAATCAGTGCATGGTGAATGGCTAAATGGCATGTATGAATCTATACATGTATTTGGGGATGGCAACGTTTAAACAAATATTGCGCTTATGATAGATAATGCTGGCTAGATGTCGGTTCATGGGCTCAATACCTATGGTCCCCCTGCAGAGACGTTCTAGAGGTGCCAAGAACCCCCTGGAATTTGGACCTGAATTGGGGAAAGCCCTAGAAACTCTCTGTAATTTATATCCACCACAGTGTCTGTTTCCAGGTAGGATCAGCTGAAAACTGTCTGAAACAGTTAAGATAATACCTACCTACATGCAGCCCAGAAGCAGCCATGATTGGCTCTAGATAGAGTATGCTTCATTTCAAAGCAAAACAGTGAGAAGAAGTGGCAGGTATCTGGGTAGTCCACTGAAAACTGACCCAGGCCCTTGCAGGCCTTAAGCAGGGAATTTAAGTATAGAAGATCCTCCAGTGCCCCACGCAGAAAGCAGGTCTGATTAACAGGATCAGGCATTTTCCATGAAAGCACACTGCCTTTCTTCTCAACTGGCTAAGTGCAAAAGGGAATAGAGGTCCTTGGTTCAGAGAGGCTTGGTTTTTTTTTTTACCCCCTCCCCCACCTTTCATCTGTAGTTTAAAGGTGAGAAGGTTATTTACTTATTTATTTTTGTCCTAGGGATCACTGTCTTTATTTTGAAATTTTTTAATGGAGCAAGAGCTAACAAAGGTAGGTAGTTTCTCTTTGTTTCTAAGGCCACATAAAACTCATTATTAAACACTGGTTCTCTCTGCTCCATCACCTCAGTAGTAGATTCTAGTAGTAAACTTTCTCAAGGACTTCCTTGGTCATGAAAGCTTTCGATTTGATGAAAAGAATTCCATGTTCTTATCTTAACCTCCATATGCTGAAACTGTGCTCAGGCTTTTAGTCTGAGAAATAAAGCGCCATTTTATCTGGACTCAAGAGCACCAAGGATGATCAAGCTCATGGCCAACAGTATGAACAACTGGCGTGTGAAAGATGTATCACCAGTTACTATGGCCGTCGCTTCATTTCACTCACACAGCCCATAGAGCAATTCAGAGTTTTAAAAATTCTTCCCCTCCAGTCTGTAGTAAGTACTACTCACATAGCAAGCAAGCCTATCAAGCAAGATGACAAATGCGTCCCCGCAGTCCTTGTCACACACAGGATGGAGCTGTTTGAAATGTCAACATGAAACTCCAAAAGGACTTCTCTAGCTCCAAGTAGCACCTGAGAACCGCTGTTTCAGAAGCCCTTTCTCCTGAGTGACACTTAATTCTCTCAGTCAGTTGCCACTTGCCTTGGAGATGGCAGCAAAAGCTTCCTTCTTGATTTGTCAGCCTTTTATTTTAAATCTATTCTCATCAGTTTCCCACCTATTTGGAAATCTGTTTGCCATCTCCTTCAAGGACCAGCTCTAAAATGCACCTCTCCCAAGACTTCCACGATTAATTTCTGCATAGCGCTAAAATCTCAGCTCATATACAGATTCGGTTGGTACCAAAACTGATGTTGTTCCCTAATTATTCTAGATCTGTGAGTGTCTCTAAAGCATAAGTCCCTTGAAGACAGGGGAATTTCCAAAAAGCTGGGAAAGGAACGTACAGACTATCTAGTTAGATCCTTCGCCCCTGCCCATTTTCCTGATGAAGAAACTGAGTCCTAGAGAGGTTAATCTTTCCAAGTCAGTTAGCCAAGTCTGCAGAAAAACTAGGCACGGGGCCCAGGTATCCTGACTTTCAATAGAGTGCTTTCCACTATATTGTGTCACCTTCTTCTGCTCCACTTGTATCTCCTCAGAATGCCTCGTAAAGTGCTATATTTGTACACAGATCTCTCAGTGAATGCCCAGACAATAAGCAGAAGAGTTTACATAACTGAGAAACTGACTCAAAGAAAGAGGCAGAAAGCAGAAAGGTCATTTTCTTACTTCTTTGCATGATGCCACCCTCCAGACCAGTTAATTGCTACTTTGCACATTCCATCAATCAGGCATTGGGCAGCTGTGATAGTGGCCCCTCCTACAGCTGCTGCGTAGTCAAATATTCCTTCAGTGGCTGGGCAGTCATAACCTTTGGGCAAACATCAGAAGAGCTTGTTACAAGATGAAGTGGAGAAAGAAGAGGTGTGATACTGTGATTTACATAATAAGAAATACCCCTAGGTGATCTTCATCCCCCATGTCTGACACCCAGCTCCTCAAACTGTGGGAATTTCCTAAGTGAGGAGAGCAGTAAAGTTGTCTCTGTTGTGTTAATGAGGTGACTTGTGGATCACACTTCAGGATCAGGGTGGGGATGAGCAGTGGGGCAAACCAGGTGATTGGAGGTTGGAATTACCAGTTCTACCCCCTGACCTCCTCCTGTGAGAGGAAGGGGCTGGAGATTCAATGACCCATGGGCCAAAGCTTCAATCAGTCATGCCCATGTAATGAAGCCTCCATAGAAACGCAAAAGGCTGGCTGGGAGAGGTTCTGATTTGGTGAGCGTGGAGATGTGGGGGGAGGGTGATGCCTGGAGAGTGCATGGAAGCTCCACACCTTTGGTTATCCCTTGCCCTATGCATCTTTTCCATCTGGCAGTTCTGAGTTATATCCTTTTACCATGAACCAGTAGTCTAGTGAGTAAATGGGTTCCCTGAGTTCTGCGCCCTGCCCTAGCAAATTCAACCCAAAAGAGGGTGTTTGTGGGGACCTTCTGATTTATAGCCAGTCAGTCAGAAGCACAGGTAACAAGCTGGGCTTGTGACTGGCATGTGAAGTGCGGAGCAGTCTTGTGGGAGGGAGCCTTTAACCTGTGGGACCTGATGCTATTGCCAGGTAGACAGTGTCAGAATTGAGTCGAATTGTAGGCCACCCAGCTAGTGTCCTGAGCATTGCAGGTTGTGTGGGAGGAAAGCCCCACCTCCACACATTGGAACTGGGTTTAGAACCCTACTGGGAGTAGTAGTTTGAGGTGCAAAAATAACATATATTACCAAAAAGCTTCTGTGCTAACATCAGCTTCCAAATGAGAGATAAACATCTCCAATGTTTGGCAAAGAATTTTTTGAAGTGTTGGAACTAGAAAAGCTAAACCTTCAAGATTAGCTAGTCACATCCTACAGATGGAGAAACTGAGTCCCAAGAGGTGATATGTCTTCTCTATGGTCACACAGAGCCAGGCCTGGGACCCATGTCCCTTGACTCACCCATTTCCCAGACCAGGGTTCTACCAAACCATGGTGTTTCTCTAGACTAGCCTATCGGCCACCTACAGTTTTTTTAAAAAATACAACTGTTCAACCTCAAGCAGGGTTGAAAACTTAGCTGGAACATAAATATGTACTCAAGTTAAAATATAAGGTCATGGGACAGTTACATCAGCATACATGCAGCCAGACCCAATCTGGGCACTACTATTAGGGCTTCAGCAACTAAAAGATCTTCCCCCATCTGACCCACCATTCAGTTTTGCTCAGTTCGTATGGTTTGCTCTGTAAGTGAGATATGTGTATCTAAACTAAGAGATTAAGATGGTGGTTAACACATTAGTTCTTAATTAACAAATATGAAAGACCATCATGCAATCATAAAATGAGTGGTTAAAATTTACAGATGGAGGTCATCTACCTCCCATCATTACCCGGCAATGACTTTACCTAGCCCATATTCTATGGAGTCTGGATGATCGTCATCTCCTTCTTGGCTGACCTTCTGGAGATGCTGCAGATAGGCATCAGTGTGGAAGGTGGCCATCTCCTCCATGGAAGCTACTTTGGGCTTAACTATCCTAATAATAACAGAGAACAAAGAGAGGTGAGTGACTCAGACCCAGAGTATGCCAGAAACTGGAAGCAGGAGCCAGCAGTCTGAGCAGAAAATACAACTCCCAGCTTCCAGTTCCAGTGGGCTGAAATAATGAACACCTTCTGTTCTCCTATTGCACCATCTAGTCGTCACTTCCTCACATCTATATAATGATTCCATTAATAAGGGGTGAGAGGGCAGATCTTCCCCCTGAGTTTATAGGTAGGTAAAAAAAAAAAGTGAGTAATTATATTCAAGTTAAACAGATACTGGACCAACTTCACTCTGTGAAGTTACAACTTGCATGACAAACTAGTAGGTGGAGATATTCTCATTTGAGTCAGTTCCTAATTGGTACATATAATCCTTTCAGCTATATTTTTACTTTATTATTTTTTTACTTATTTTTTTAAAGAGGGAGGGAGAAAGCGGAGAGGCAGGGGGTAGGGACAGAGGGAGAGGGAGAGAGAGAATCTTAAGCAGGCTCCAGGCCCAGTATGGAGCCCGACATGGGGCTTGATCTCACAACCCTAAGATTATGACCTGAGCCAAAATCAAGACTTAACTCTATATTTTAACTTTAATAGGCAACTGTATTTTCATGAATTTTGAATTTGGAGCCAGAGAACTGGGCACCTCTTTTTAACTCCGTACTTAACAGCTTCTCATCTATAAAGTAGGGAGATCTAATGGGACATATGTGAAGATTAAATGATAACATGAAAATGCTTTATGGATAACTATCATTATTATTAAAAGATAAAATGTGGCAACTCAAAACATAAAAGTTTCTCTACTTGGTGTGCCACATCTACCTCTGAGAGGAAAAAGAGAAGGGGCAAACTGGTTGGAACTGGGCTTCACTCAGAAGCTCTCAATCAACTCCTCACGCCAAGTGACAAATAGAAGTGACCGAAAGAGGGGCACCTGGGTGGCAGCTGAACATCTAACTCTTGGTTTGGGCTCAGGTCATGATCTCAGGGTCGTGAGATGAAGCCCTGGGTCAGGCTCTGTGCTCAATGGCTCCAGAGTCTGTTTGAGATTCTCTCTTTCCCTCTGCCCCTCCCACCACTCTCTCTCCTTTTCTCTCAAATAAATGAAAAAATCTTTAAAAGAAAAGAAGTGACTGAAAGAATACAGGGTGACTAAGCTTACAGCAGGACTTATCACGTCTAACCTCTAGCTGCCTACTCCCCATTTTCTCTCCCTGACTCTGCCATTGCCACTCAAAGGGTAGTTTATGGACCAGCAGCAGCAACAACACCTAGAAGCTAATTAGATATGCAGAACTTCAGCCCCCCCACCCCACCGCCGATTTCCTGAATCAGTATTTAACAAGGTGATTCATAGGTACATTCAAGTTGGAAGAGCAATGACCTAAGTCACAGGGAGGTAGCAGTGTGGTGGTTTTTTATGTTTGATGAATGGGAACTTAGCCATGAGTTTTTCATGAATTAATATGATCATAGAGGCTACTAGTATCACAAAGCAGGTCAGAAAAATCCTGTAGCTCAGTCTCGAAAAAATCATGTATAGGGTCAAGAGCCAAGGATTCCTGCTTCTCCTTCAAGAAAATATGCCTACATCCTCAGAGGTGACAAATCTGCACATTAAAATATAAATGCTACAATTTCTTGGACCATGTTTCCCAGCCCTAATAGGTATCTTTTCTGGCATCCTTCCTCTTGTTTAACAAATATGGAAAGCCTCTCTGCTTAATAGCAAGGGAATGGGACAGTTTTGCTTTGCACTGATTTGTTTGTCTTAAAGTAACTTTTGAAAAGTTAAATAACTGTGGGATGCCTGAGTGGCTCAGTCGGTTAAATGTCTGCTTTGGCTCAGGTCATGATCCCAGGGTCCTGGGATCGAGTCCCACATTGGGCTCCTTGCTCAGGGGAGAGTCTGCTTCTCCCTCTCTCTCTGCCTGCCTCTTCCCCCTGTTTGTGCTCTTTCTCTCTCTCTCTCTCGCAAGTAAATAAACAAATAAAATATTTTTTAAAAGAAAAGTTAAATAAATGGAAGGCATGTAGTTCTTATGTCTAACACACATATGGGTTAAAAAAATACAGTACTCCATAAATGATTTTGTTAATAATAAGAATAAAATTTGAAAGCCTATTACACAAACTTCTGGGAGATAAATGAAGCATACCACACAAGCCCGTGCAGACACTCACCTATTTGGCCAGACAATGTCACAAATAATCCTACAAGACAGGGTTATAATATTTACTCTTATAAAGATTAACAGCAAGCTCATTTTTTTTTAAAAGAAGCACTTAACTCAGAACTCTTAGCTGAGTTCTGGTCTGGTTGCAGTTTCGCTTTAGTCTTGATTTGTCTCCAGGCTTACTGCTAATAGTTTGGTGGTGGTGATGGGGTGTCTAAAAGTCTGAAGTTGAACACACACCCTCACATCTGGCTTGGAAACAAATACACACAAACCCCAGAACACCTCCTAGCCAAACATTTATTCCCCCCCTTCATCAGATGGGTTTTAGTGTCCTAATGTACTCTCCTCAAAATCTCCACAGAGCACCTATCCCTAAAATACTCTCCCTTCCAGCAACAAAGTCTTATTTCTAATGGATCTTAACTACCTCAGGCATTTTTCTTCAGGTCTTAATTCTTCAAGAAGTTTCACTAGGTTACAGATAGATTACAAACACTGATTACAAAAAAATTGAAAAAAAAAAAAAAAAAGACTATTCTCCTAATTTGCTCCACTGTGAAGTAGGACATTAAGGCTAGAACACTTAGGTTCAGGGCTCTGTTCATGAAAGACAACTTACCTCATTTGCTTATGCAGTGCATATGCTTCAATCAAAGAATGTACCATGCTGGCCTAAAAACATCAACAAAAAAGAAAAAAAAAAGCAAGAAAAAAAGGCAGAATACAAGTCTCTTAAATGTTTAATTCAGAGAAATACCATCGACTTCATCATCCTGAACAAAGAAACTAACTTTTAACGCCCCTCTTTTTACTTAACAGTTACAATGCACTTTAGACAATTGCTAAGGCGAAAGCTACCGGGCCTTACGGGGGTAGGGGAACATTTCTCTCCTGCAGCGTCTTCCCCACTTCAGGGATCCCTTGTAGTAGAGACACCAACCCCTCAGTGCCATCCCCTCCCCCGCACTCCTACCTCAACCGATGCATTGGACGCCCCGCAGATAAATGCTGCGCTCTCAGAAACTACAAGGGAACACTTCCCCCATCACCTGGTGCAGCTGCCCAAATTTCTGCTGATTTTCCCCAGCTCAATCCTAAACCCCTTCCTAATGCCTCGGGTCCAAAGGCCCCCACCCCCACCCCAAAAGCCCACGGTCTTTTCCCCCCACCTCTCTTACCCGTTTGGGGACTTTGGCCAGGGAGTCGCACATGCTGACATACTCGGGACTGTAGATGTAAACTGGAGGCAGCGACTGCCCACTGTCTGCCGGTTCCTCCGGCTCCTCCATCTTCCAGTTGCAGCCGTTCCGGAGCCGCCGTCTGGATCCGGCTTTTTTCGGACTCAACCCGGGCTCCGGTTCCTGCTCCTCTGAACGGCCGCAGCGGTGCTCCCTGGTCAACATTCCCTCCTATTCGCGCTGTCGCCAGAGACACTGTCCCAGCTCCCCATCCAATTGAAGGAATGCATGGGCCTTCCCAGGCCAGAACCTCTTCATTTAGTGACCACGGCTCAAAAACGGGGGGCCGGCAAATATAAAAGCCCAAATAGCAGCCAATTAAGATCAATATTTTATGGCACAAATAAGCACGGTCAAAACTAACCATCCTTGTTGCCCTACGGGGCCATTTGAGATGAGGTCAGACCAGCTTTAGAGCATGCTGGGAGATGTAGTTTCGAGGGGTTCGGGTAGCGGAAGAGCCGGGGCTAATTACTAAAATAGCCGCGAATGTGTGTTAGCGCTTAAAAAAAGAAAAAAAAAAAAAAAAAAAAAAAAAAAAAGCAGGCTCAACTCTTTACGCATCGTTTCAATCTGCAAATACAACCATATAAATATTTAAAAACGACACAGTTTGACCACCAGGAGCCCAATATCACCGAGCTACATTAGACAGGCTTTTGGGTGTGTGTGGTGGGGGGGGGGACTAATTAATGGCGCAAAGGGTTGGGAAAGTTTGCACAGTAAATTCTGTACCACAACTTTAGTGTATTCCTTTTCATCATTAATCCATGTCCATGTAGGAGTTAACAATATCAATAATTTACTCTGGCAAAGCCTAGAGCACTTTCCTAAGAGGCTGGCCAGTACTCTGGAAATTGCTTTGTAGATTTCAATCAAGTAATGATGTCAAATTACTCTTTGAAAATTCATGTGGAGCAAGGGGGTAAGCAGATACTTTCACTGACGTTTGGGAACTGCAGCTCCCCTTCCCTCCCTCCTTTTGCTTCTTTAACTATACAAGGGTTACTTACATATTTTAGGTTTAGTGTGAGGGTCTACATTAACAATATCCTGAAGCAGTTCTAGAATTATCATCAGTATTTCTGCATTCCTGGCAGCCCCTATGATATGATGCAAGCTGGCCAATGCTCAAGCCTCCACCTCTCACATTAACCTGAAGTGACCTAGGAACACCCCTCAGACAATCCAATATCCTTACCTCCTTTAAAATCTAGCTTGCTTTTTTTGACTCTTTAAACACTTATAAAGCATTGTGATATGCACTTGGATATTTTATCTCATTTCATTTTGCAAAAGATGAAATCCTATGAAGGATGTTGTAATATGCCCATTTTACAGAGGCAGTTTAGAGAGAAAAAATAATTGTTCAACATCACACACTAAGCAGAAAAGCAGGAATTCAAAACCAGGTCTGCCTGACACTGAAGCCTTTGAACATTCCCTTTACTATGTAAACTTCATTCCTCCAGGATGACTTTGTGTTAAATTTAACTTTGCTCAACCCTCTATTTAGTATTCCCTGAATACTTAGCATTCTGGAAATATTCTCCCCCCTGTGATGTGTTCTTTAACTTATGCTTCTTTTATATATTCCCATAGCAACTAGTTCAAAGTTCTGTGATCATTCAGTCATTCATCAAACATTTATCTGCATCAGCTAAATGTACACTACAGCTAAGGATTCAATTCTCAAGATGAATTACAATCTGATCTCTGCTCTCAGGGAATATGCATTCTTGTAGAGAAGAGAGAAATACACAAGGAACTGTATGCAATGCAGCAGAGTCAGATAATGAATATAGGATGCTTAGATTATTTAACAAATAAACATTGAGTATTTAATAAATGGCAACTAGGATTCCTACTCAGTGGCATTTGAGATGGTCTTAGTGCGTGGATAGGATTTTACTTGGTGGGGATGAGAGCCAGGGTAGGACACACTGACTAGAAACCACACACGCATAAGCAAAAACAACAAGGAGACCATTTCTAGTCGAGTGAAGGGAATGGATCATGAAGTGTTTTGAATGCCGGACTAAAGAGAATAGACTTCATTCTGTGGAAAATGAGGAGACATTTAAACAGAAACCTTAAAAAAAAAAAAGATTTCTACAGCAGTGGCAGGTAGGAAAGATTAGTTTTTGAAAGGCTAGAGGCAGTCAGAGTGTTCCAGTGGTCCACATAAAAAGTAATGGATGGTTCAAACTAGGGTATGGGCCACAGGAACAGAGAAGCAACTACCCGCTCCCCCCCACCCCCCATCCTGGATTGTCATCTCTCACATGGACTTTCTGCAGTATCTAACAGGTTTCTACTTGTACTCTTGCAGAACTACAATCCAGTCTTTTTGCAGCCACCAGAATGAACTTGGGGAAAAAAAAGTCAATCAGATCTTGTCACTTTTTAAAGCCTCCCCTACCTCGTGATGACAATCTTTTGAGCCAGGAAGAAGAATGTAACTTTTGGGAGTGCCTGTTTGTGGAAGTTAGGAGGAGAAAAAGATGCCAGAAAGGAGACAAAAAAGAAATAGTTGGTTGAGAACAAGTGTAGTACAGTTTCACAGAAATCGAGGGATGATGTGGGTTATAAGAAGGGAGAGGTAGTAAAAACGTCATTGCCATTAGGAGCTCACTGATGTTCTCCAAACAAAACAAAACACAAAAAACCCCAAAAGCCAAACCAAACAAAAAAAAAAACTCACGAAACCAAACCAAAAAACTCCACCAAACACAAGGCAGGGGAGGAAGCCAGACTGCAAGGGGTTAAGGATTAGTGTCAAGTGTAGCTTCCTCTTTGAAGAAATTTAATTGTGGAAGGAAGGAGTTAGTATATCAGGGGATGTAGAATCATGAATGATTGTTTTTAGGACAAGAGAAATGCATATGTTTACAGACAGAGGGGAAGGAGTCTGTGGGGCTGTAAGAGTTCACTGCAAGGTGAGATCATGACAGGTTGGCAATATAAACAAGAAATGAGATTTGCCCTGGGTCTTCATGGACAGGCAGTGAGAGGAAGAGGGCAGGATACAGGATGGCCAACTGACACCCTAAAATCTAGACCAAAAAAAAGAGGACATGAAAATGGATTGTTCTATGTGTTCTTTCAGATCCAGCAGCAGGTAGCTGAATACTTCAACGCACTTCTGAACTGGAAACAGTCTCCTCATTTGGCATACAATGTGGCAAGATGATTCAAGTACAGAGAAAGATAAATTGTTGCAATGGGGCTCTCAAATTGGCTGCATATTCTTGCAGCAAATCTCGCAGGATGACAGGGTGGCTGGACCCTTGTTTATATTAAGATGGAGCACAATCCATGCCGCAGGTCCCTAATCTCAATTTACCACATGCTTAAGCCCCAGATGGTCCTTAAATTGGGAAGAAAACCCTTCTCAAAGCACTGGATTTGCAGTTGGAAGACTTTAAGTTCAAAGGAAGGAGGTTGAATTTTGGCTCCAAAGTTTACTGTTGTGGTGACCCTGGGTAAATTCCTTGACTAACTCTCTTCAACCATTATTGCTAAAGCTAGTTTTTGAACCAGCAAGGTCAGGTTGGGCTGTGCCACTTCTTTTAGTGATCTCTCCTGTTTTCACTTGCTGGCAGAAATAGGCAGAAGGCGAAGAAAACACATTACAAAGGCACTACTCCTCTGGCTACCTTCTTTGTTCATTTCTGTCCATACAATCTGCCCACCGATGCCTCAACTGTACTTAACAGACTGACCCTTGTTTTAATGTCTTTTCCTTGGAGAGTTTCATTGTTGAGAATGTGAACTCTAGAGTCAGACTGCTTGGGCTCAAATCCCAGCTGTACCACTTACGAGCTGTTTGATCTTGAACAGTTTGCTTAAGTTCTCAGCACCTCAGTTCCCTCCTCTGTAAGATGGGGGTGACAATATTCTCTAATCTCACACAGTAATTGTGAAGATAGAATAAGGTGGTTCATACCAGCTGCCTTATAACAATGTCTGGCATTTGGTAAGCACTCAAATATTGGTTATCATCCAAGAGATATTATGCCAAGTATTCCCTAATTTGGAGGAAAGTCTCCCCACACTGTTTCCTTACCCCACACCACTACTGCAAGAGTATTGCTTGTGGTTTGAGAATAGGTCCTTGGCTTTGAGGCCTAGCCTTAAAAGAAATCAGGCTTCTGCTAAATATAGGGCAACCATATCATCCAAACTGGGACACTTTTGAGAGTGACAAAGAGTGCTATTAATAATTATGCCAGGACAACAGGCATAAATGGAGCCTGTCCTGGGCAAACCAAGCCCTAAGGTCACTCAGGTTTAATAGGAAATGAAGACTAAATGTGGACAACACTGTATTTATCTCCACTGCATTAGTGTAGGTACTAGGTACCTACACTAATTGGGAAGTGCAATGGGGGATAGTAGAGGTTTTTGTGAGCTGTGGCTAAGAACAACTTTTGCACCACCACCACCAGTTGCACAAAATTCCCACAGTGTAGTAAAACCTAATTAACCAGGATGGGACTGGAGACTGGTTCATTCTTACTGAATAAACCCTCACTTGTTACACAAAGGTTAATAGGTAGTATAAAGAAGATTCTGCCAAGTATTTATAATACTTAGGAGACCAAATTACCTTTAAGTACCCTCCAGTGGTACAGAAGCACCATTTGCACACAGTTGTAATTCTGAGTAAAAATCAGTCTTATTCTTTCATCAGAACAGGTCCCCTATCATTATGATGAGCTCTGGGTGTTATATGTAGTGATGAATCACTAGAATCTACTCCTGAAACCAATACAGCACTGTAAGGTAACTAATTTAAATAAAAACTTGGAAAAAAAAAGAACAGGTCCCCTAAAGATGTCACTAAGCCCATTTTAATTTAGTGAGCCTAGTTTTGAGTGGGTATGTGTTTGAAAGATAAAAGTGCATTTCTTTACATATATTATCTAACATGTTATATAATGTATAATATAGGATTTCTGTGTTAATATTATTCCACTTTGACCCAATTAGTGAGTTTTGACTGTACTGTACAATTAAACAGAGTATGTAAAAGAGAGCCACCAAAGAAACTCCAATCACAAAAAAACACATAAAGTTTGGCATACTGGCATCAGATGTGATTTAATTGGACATTGCAATTTTTAATTCTATTTTCAAAACATAAGAGCTTTTTAAAAAAAGGTCCAAGGTGTCTTTTAGTACCACATGCTTAAAATGAAGAAAACACAAATAGAGTTTTCCAAAAAGTTGCTTTCAGTGTGAAGTAGCACTGTATGGAGAGCATAGTGATGGACAACTTAGTAAACCCCAGGGGATGGCAGCCATCAGGGTTAGTTCAGGCAACTTAGCCTTGCAGGGGAGAGAGGGGTGGTTTTCACCTGGTGCCACTCCAGACGTACTTCCTGTGGTTTGTGCACACTTGCAGCCAGTGAAAAGACCAACAGTTTCAGAACAGGTTGTAAATTCTCTTTATCAGCGATCAGAAAATCACGTGATCCGAGAGCTATGTACTGTGTATTTCCATTTGCTCTAAGAGACCTACTAAAGAGGTCAGCCATCCTCTCTCATTTCCACTATCTATTTTCTCTCACCCTATTTCCTATGCTCACTTATTCATGTACTCAAAAGATTGTCACTGGTTCAGTAAGAATTGTTTAAAGAGCTCCGTGTCCCCCTCCCCATTCTTGGAGAAAAATCTGAAAACTCTGAGAGGAAGGAAAGGATTGAAGTAGGCAGTTACTTGAGTGCAAACAGGGAATTTAAGTAGAGTTTTTATACACAAATAAGGGGAAGGAGAGTGCTATGGACTGAGTATGTATCTCCCTCTGATATTCATACCTTGAAGTCTTATCCCTGGTGTGATGGTACTTAGAGGTGGGGGCTTTTCGAAGGTAATCAGGATTAGATGAAGTCATGAGGGAGGAGTTCCCATGACAAAAGTAGTGCCCTTATTGAGAAGCAGAAGAGATGAGAGTACCTGCCCTGCCCACCCCTTTCTCTGCC
Organism: Lutra lutra; assembly: GCF_902655055.1. Lineage (NCBI taxonomy): Eukaryota > Metazoa > Chordata > Mammalia > Carnivora > Mustelidae > Lutra > Lutra lutra. The sequence continues at coordinate 48,366,197 of NC_062296.1, read as the reverse complement.
ATGTGAAGACTGCAGGAAGGTGGCCATTTGCAATACAGGAAGATGGTCCTCACCAGGTGCTGAATCTGCTGGTGCCTCCACCTTGGACCCCTCAGCCTCCAGAGACTTGGAAAAATGAGTGGTTGTGGTCTAAGCTACCCAGTCTACTGTCTTTTGTTACAGCAGCCTGAACTAAGGCGGAAAGTTAGGAGAAGCATTCTTCAAACAAGGCTACTTTAATATGGGACTAGGGAAAATGACTTAAGGATCCCTCCATTACCCTGGGTACGTAAGCCTGGAGGCCATGGTCACCACCCATCCACGTAACAAACACATATTTACATAGTCTGTCCAGTGTAGATACAGAGAGATATAATACAGACACATCGAAACTACTTACATTTAGAAAAAGTGCCATGTATGCTTAGACATGCACCCAAATATAAGCATTTACAAGAAACAGATAGAAGCCCACAGACACCAAAATATGCATAGCTACGAACACTAACTAGAATCAGTGAGTGAAAATGCAAGTGAGGAATTTCAGAACAGATGGGAAGGCAGGGAGTTGCTGGCGGGTCTAGGGCTGGATGCTGGAGAAAGTGAGTAGGCAAGTGAGACAGAGACACAGGTAAGGACCACCAAGGAAAGACTGCTTGATAAGGCAGCTGTAGACTGGACTGCTGGGTTCCAGTGTGCCAAAGACAGAGACTTCAATTGCCGTGCATGCTGTGTGTCGGCCCACTCTTCATAGACAAAGATTGGAGCACAAGGCTCTCTTCAGGGCAATAACCTACTTCTGATTCCTTCTCTACTGCCCTGGTATAAGATGCCACAGAGGCATCTTCTCTTCTTCTTTCCTTTTGGGAACTGGGCTCCTGGCTCCCAGGTTATTCTGCATTTTCTGCTACAAATACATCTCTGAGTACCAGTAATCTTCACATGATGTGACTTCGGTTATTAATACAGAAATTCTTAAATATAGATGCTGCACTCGCATTTTTTGATATTTCCCCAAAGGGAGAGTAGCAATTATGTATGCAGATACAGAGAAGACAAAAACAGGGAGGATAATTCTACACAGAAAGGAGTTCACCACTCTGTGGGAGGCAACATGTGAGTAAAGAAGGAAACAATGATCTGGTACTCTCTTTTCCCCCAAAAAGGAACTTAGAATAGGTATTTCCAAGTTATGGCAGTATAAAAATCTAACAATTCAGGGTTTACCCACTTGGAAGAATGTCCCAAAGCAGCCCCCCACTCATTCACACAATAAAACTACACATGAGAAAAACCAAACTTCAGCAGTAAATTATTATTGATACCTGCTCTCCAAACAGTAGTTAGAAAACTACGTCTGTAACAGATCTAGAGAATAAAAACACATGCAAACTCTCAGGAACTGTGAAAGAATTAAGGCCTAGGACGGACAGCCGGGGGGCAGTGTATTCCCCCAGGCTATGGTTCACTTCTAAAGCAATTAGTTTATCGGAACTTTCCGCTCTTCTTGGGTGGGATGGAATGGAAAAGGGCAGGGGAGGAGTGATCAGGCCAACATGCTTCAGTCTCATGCACGATCAATGGAGGCAGGAACCAGCTGTCAAAAGGCTCCCAGCAGCAAGGGCCCAAAGGCCTCACTGCATGGCGCAGATGCTGTGGGGCAGGAACTCCTGCACGTAGGTGGCAGCTGCCTTGGAGAGGTAGGTCATGGTGCCAAACCTGCCACTGGGTGCACTGTCATACAGAAGAGTACAGATGCCAGACGCAGGATCCTTGGCCAACATGGTGTCATCTGCACCGAGGGTTTTCTGTTTGGTTTTTAAGGGTGGGAGAACACAGGGGAAAGGCAAGATTACTAATCCTACTGATTAAAGTCCAGATTAGGATAACTCAGAGCCTCTTCCCCATTGCCAACTAGTTGGGTCTTAGGCTGTTTAGGTGGGAAGGGATCAGAGTTCGTCACAATATGTTGAATATGAATTTCTGTACATGCATTTTCACTAGGTCCCCCAATCCTATAGCACTATTTGTATTGATTGCTTAGAATTCTTGAAAATTAAAGATAACAGTTAATTAAATGAGTTGTGTCTGTTAAGTGTCAAATATTAATAACGACAAATCACCTCAGAAGGACTTTGGTCTGAATCTTTCTAGTACCACTGATTTCAACCCATATTATTTTATCTTGCATTTGATCCTGATTTCTTTCCAAGTCAACATAATTCAAATAGACTGTAAGCTTTCCAAGCTAGAGTTTATGCCTAAAAGGGATCACATTTTTTTTTTTTTTGGATATGTGGACTAAAAGCAATCCAGAATATTTAAAATTAGGACTGTCCTGGAAAATAAAAATAATTTTGATTTCTTTTGTATTCCCCCACAGTGCCGAATAGAATGAAACACCTATTAACGCATTTTGGAGATTTTCCTATTGACAACAGTGCATGGCCTTCACCTTAGTATTCCTACTCTTCAACTAGGAAACATTTGGAAAGCTTTCAATAAAAAGTTTGGATTTCTTAAATGGGGTTAATTTCCTGGAAGAAGATCTATTGAGAAAGATTTTAAATGTAGAATTAAAAGTTTCATTTTAATATTGTCCTATAGGTAAGTAGCGAATGCAAAAACAAAACCAACCCAGGGCAAAAATCAAACCTTCTCTTTTCCCTAATAGTCCAAAAAAGGATATGCTATCCCACAGTCTCTTACTAAGTCCTTCTTGCTACAGAAAGACAATTGATAAGAATGAAATATGATGAAAAGCATAAAAGCCTCATGAGTTCCAGGCAACTTTACCATCTAATACAATAGCAAAACACTTGGTGAAAGACAGAGGTCCTCCCACCACCTACTTCTTTAGCCATCAGAGCTCAGAGCCACTCACTACAAAGGGGGCCCAGAAGAGAGCTATGAGAAAGAGAGTGCAAGAGAGTGACCTTGGCTTCATGAAGTACTCTGCAGTCAGGTTAGTGTCAGACATTCCCCTGTGAGGAAACAACAGGGTTGTTGCCGCTTGCCTACCTGTTCTTGAAGGAACAAGTCATTAGCAATATGTACTATTTTTTCCACGGCAATGATGCTTCCTATGCTATGAATTTCAATATCTGCCATCATGGTGAGGACAAGGATGGCTTCAACCAGAAGCTGGCGGTACTCGGGCTGAGGTACACGATTCAAGACCGACTCCACATGAACAGAGAATTTAATCTCGCCTGGAGTCATCTGTGATAGAGAAAAATAGAATCAGTTCCTAAGAGCCCATCATCCCGGAGGCATCAATTGCCTATTCTGAAAGGCAGTAAAAACAGTGTAGCCAAGAGCACTGCTCAGTCTCCTTCAAAGTACCTGAGTGAGTAAATTGGTTCAATCTTTTTGGAAGGCAATATGGCAATGAGTAACAAGAGTCATAAAAGTGTCAGTGCCCTCTAACCCACAGTCCCATTTCAGAGCCTTCGTCCTAAGTTAATAATTCAAGAGAGGAAAAAAATAGCCCCATGTGCAAGAGTGTTTATAGCAGCATTAGTCACAAGTGTAAAACCAAAAGTAATCTAAACACAGGAATGGTTGTGTAAATAATGGCACATCATGGGACAGCAACTTCATGAGTTTTTATAGAGTCATTTAAGAGAGTAAATATGACAACTGTGCATAAAAGAAAAATCTAAGTGGAACTTAAAGTTGTATTTACATGATGACTAGAATTATGTAGAACATTTATATACTGTTAGATTAAAATGGGCAGGCAGGAAGGAATAAAAAAGTTACTTTAGGGTGAACAGGATTGAGGAATAAGTTTGGGTAAAACTGTATTGAGTATATGGTGGCACTGGAGATTTGGACTTTATTTTTGTTTTTTAAAAGATCTTATTTATTTATTTGACACACAGAGAGAGACAGTGAGAGAGGGAATACAAGCAGGGGGGGTGGGAGAGGGAGAAGCAGGCTTCCTGCTGAGCAGGGAGCCCGATGTGGGGCTCGATCCCAGGACCCCAAGATCATGACCTGAGCCTAAGGTAGACGCTCAATGACTGAGCCACCCAGGCAGCCCAGAGATTTGGGCTTTAAAGGCCAAGGTTCAAGTCCTGTCTTTGTCAGTTACTAGTTTTATGGTCTTGAGCAATTTGTTTCCCTTAATTTATTTCCTTTTCTATAAATTGGGAATTACAATCCCTTCTTTGGGCTGTCTCATATACCTGTGTTGAAGATCAAAGTAAAGAGCATGTGAAGGTACTTTGAAGACTCGTAAAGGTACCATTCAGGTATGTATTGTTATTAATTACACTAATATTTCAATCTTGCTTAAAAGCAGATAAAGGACAAATAGAGGACATAGTGTTCTTTATTAGAGAAGAGGCCTCTAGGTAAGAGGGAAACCCTGAAGCATAGCATTAGCTTTCTCCCCTGGCCCCTCCAGCCATTATCTACAACAACGCCAGTGTTTTTGATAATTTTCCACTATCCAATCTTACTATTCCTAATTTGCTAATTCTAGTTCCTTTGTGTATAAAGGCTATTTTTATCATTTCTATGTGATTGGGCCAGAAGGAAAATATAAAGGCACCTGATAACATATGTGTGTAGTTCATGGCAATGTTTCCAACCATAGTTACATATTAGGCTCATTCTAAGGATTTTTTTTTAAGTACTGATGCTCAGGCCCCATCCCTGGAAATTTTAATCTGCTAAATTCGAGGTGGGCGCTCAGGTTGCTGTGGCATACAGTTTGAGCTGAGGACCACTAGTTCATCATCTAAAAGTCTACAGGAACCCTAGTAAAGAAAGATGGGGATGAGAAGGATGGGAACATGAGAGGTCATCCATTCTTAGATCTCTATCTTGTCTGTCCTCTCTGACTCCGGCCACACTCACACAAACCAGCCTAATTTAGTCAACCACTAAATGAGGCTGTCCTTATATAATTCATAAAATATGTAATTACTCTCTCATATTCCCATTCTGTTTTCAAAAAACATTCTCTCCTTTCTTCCAATGCACTCCACATTTAGTTGATTTGGAGTCATAGAACAATTATTTTGAAAAATGATCCCTGAAATACTTTAGCTATACAATCAGTCACATAAATGTGAAAGACACAAAATCTCACCTCTCTAGTGGTTGAAGAAGGAAGCACAAAACCTTCCACAGAGAGTCCGTGACACTGCAAGACAGCAAAAACATGTTGTCACCAAGGATATACTGACAACTGGGGCCTGTAAGGAGACACTTAGTATTTCTAAGTGTGCTCCATTGGGTAGATGCTGAGTAATCCCAGGCCAGTGAAAGGCCCTGCAGCCCAAGTGTCCTTGCCAAGGGGTTGTAATTACTGTGTGGCAAGAAGCACGGGTGGACTACAAGACATGCAGGGTTAACCCTCTATTTAAAGGAGTGAGAAAGATAGAGAAGGTCTACCTTCTGGGAGAGACTAGGCTCAAAGATTCAGAGACTATCTGAGAGGTCTCGTGCTAGGCCCCAGACGCATTACTAATTGGCTTTCAGAAAGATTTTTAGGCTGAAGAAATCTCAAAACCTGTACTTGCAGACATGTATAGTTACCGCATTTTCTAGTGAAGCATGCCCCATCGGCACTGTTGATGATGCCCTCATCTCGCTGTACTTTTTCCCATAGTACTTGTCATCTTTTAACATTCTAGATAATTTACTTATTTATTATGTTTATTCTTTATTGTTTGTCTCTCCCTGGGGGAATGCAAGCTCCATAAGGGCAGAGATTGTTGTCTATTTTGTTCTTTGCTCTATCGCTGTTAACACCTAGGACTCTACCTAGTGCACAACAAATGCTTAAGAATACTACATAAATGAATGACATTTTATCTTCTTTCACACCATCAACTCATTTATTAAAAAGCAATGGGAATTAATGACTTGCCATTTTAGATGTTACGTAAATCAAAACAGTATATAGTAAGCCACAAAGATTCCAATCCCATAGGTTTACTGACTCTGGTACCAGATACTTCCATCCCATGTTTCATATGCCAAATAACAGTCTTTGTACAGAGAATTACCAGCCTGCAAGCATATGTGCAAAGTAATTATGTTACATTCATCCTCTAAAAGGAGTGGAATGACAAAGCAGAGGGCATCTGTTTTTCCTCTTACATGAGGGTTCCAAGTCCAGGGTTTGATTCTGCCACAAAATAGTCAATCTTCCTAGTCATTTAAATGTTCCTTTTCTTGTAGTCTCAAGGCCTTAAAGTTTTGCACCTTTATCATAACACATCTTAGCTTTGTATTATACCTGCTATTTAAGAAGGTAACTATGGATTAAACTCCCTGATGACAAAAACACATACCTTCCATGTATCTGGGGTAGAACAGCACTTACTACATGTCTGTGAAACAGAATTGCCATAGCGCAGGCATAACTGTACAGATAAAATACCTGTCTGTAGAGGTTAGAGAGAGGAAAGCAAGTTTTAAGTACTCTTCGAAAAGAAGATTACAGAGCTGGTAGTCTGAAGAATCAACTTTCACCTTTCCCAAAGATCACCTGTTTCTGTCCTTAGAAGAATGAATATCAGTATACTAAGGGGAGAAATGTAACTAAAGGTTTTGAAGTCCTGGATGAAATTTTCTTCAGGTCCTTGTCAAGGGTAATGGGGCAGAAAGTGGCACCTAAGAAACTATAAGTGAGACCCATGAACGAGTACAGTGGACTTCCTGGCCCTCTAAAGTTGTCACAATCATAATGGTGTGAGGTCCCCTTAACGGTCTTTGTCAAGCTAAGCCTTTGAAACAAAAACAAAAATTGGCCATGCCAACAGAGTCTTTGGGCCATTAGCATCACTAGGATTTTGGATTTATTTGGTGGTTTTCATCCAAGAAAAAAATATAATAGATTCTTACACTAACTCCTCAGATACCACAGTCATTTCACAATAGTGTCAGCACATTGCTACAAAAAACATTTCCACTCTACAGTAGCTACAAAGAAAGTGGGCTCTTTGCGGCCAAATTTGATAAGCAGCAAATGTATCACAATGTCCGACAATGTTCAACTATGGCCAACAGCAGAGAAGCCATGATTTTTGAAATCTAATTTATAAACAAGACTATAACAACAATAATAGAAAGAGACTGAATCATAAATAATACAAAAAAACCCCAAATAACTTTGCTGATGAGGTCTTCTTCTATGTTTTGTCCATAAGAGCATATGACATTTATATAATTGTGGTGATGTCACAGTCATGTCATATCCCAACCAAGGGGCCTGAGGATATCAAGGGGGAAAATAAAGAGATGTCTACAATGTGTTATGCTCACCTTCTGTAAAACTTTCCATACTTTTTGATAAAATCCAACTGGCACTCTGTTCAGTGCTCCATCTAGCCTTCTTCGACGTTGCCACTGACCTTGACGATTATCTTTAGATGTCTGTTGACCAAATGCACTAGGAAAAGACCCACTACTTGAAGCCATAGGTGTTCCAGGTGACTTGGGAGAAAAGGAGAGGAAAGAACGTGAAGAAAAAGTCATCTCTGTTCCTCGACAGAATAATAAACACACTGTAGAATTAGAAATCACATACTAAGTGTAACATCCAAGATAAAGAGGTTACAGTGAAGCCAGTAGACTTAAGAGTAGCTAGCAACAATGTAAACAGATACAATCTTTTAAGAAAGCAATCTAGTGATACTTAAAAGGAGCCATAGAAATATTGATCATCTAGGAGGTTCTTAGCTATCTCTATCCTTGGTTATCTCTGTTAAACTTCTAGCTGGTCTATGCCTTTGTCTGCTGCTTTCAACACAAGCTTCAATCAAATTAAAAGAATTGAAATCAGACCAAGCATGTCCTCTGACTACAGGGAAATTAAATTAGAAATCAGTAACAGAAGGAAATTTAGGAAATCTACAAATATGTGGAAATCAGATAATATACCCCTAAGTAACTGGTGGTTTAAGAAAGAAATCACAAGGAAAATTAGAAAATACTCTGAGATAAATGAAAACACAGCATAGTAAAACTTAAGGGATGCTAAAACAGTGCTTAAAGAGAAATTTATGTTATAAATATTTGTATTAAAAAAGAAGTAGGGATGCCTGGGTGGTTTGGTTGGTTAAGCATCCACCTTTTGATTCTGGCTCAGGTCATGATCTCAGGGTTGCGAGATCAAGTGCTGCATCAGTCTTCGTGCTGGGAGTGGAGGTGCTTATGATTCTCTTTCTCCCTCTTCCCTTTGCCCCTCACCCCTCTCCCCACCCATGTTTTCTCTTTCTCTCTCTCTCAAAAAAAGATGTTTTTTACTCTTGCTACTTCTGATCAAAATTGTAACAGAGGTTCTAGCAAGCAAGAAAAGGAATAAACGTCATCCAGAATGGAAAGGAAGAAGTAAAACTACATCTGCAGGTGACATGATCTTATATAGAAGGAATTCACAAAAAAGCAATTAGAACTAATAAATGAGTTCAGTAAAATTGTACAATATAAGATCAGTATAAAATCAACCATATTTCTAAATAGTAGCAATCAATAATCTGAAAATGAAATTAAGAAAACAATTTCATTTAAAATAGCATCTGAAAGAATAAAATACGTAGGAATAAATTTAACGAAAGAAGTATAAAACGTATACTCTGAAAACTTTAAGACATGTTGAAAGAAATTACAGAGTGGAAAGAAATCCCACGTTCATAGGTCAGAAGACTTAACATTGTTAAGATGGCAATACTCTTGAAATTTATCTACAGATTGAACACAACCATCATAATCCCAACTGGGTTCTTTGCAGAAATTGGTGAGCTTATCCTAACATTCATATGGAAATTCAAGGGACCCATGATAGCTAATACAATCTTAAAAAAAAAAAAAAAAGACCAAAGTTGGAGTTGCCTTAATCTCTTCAGTTTAAGAAATCTGAAATCATAGTCCACTACATTATGAATCACTGATTTAAACCAACGACATTTAATCGGAGATCAGTCTTCCTAAAATGTAATCTTCAGGGGCACCTGGGTGGCTCAGTGGGTTAAAGCCTCTGCCTTCGGCTCAGGTCCTGAACCCAGGGTCCTGGGATTGAGCCCCGTGTTTGGCTCTCTGCTCAGCGGGGAGCCTGCTTCCCTTCCTCTCTCTCTCTGCCTGCCTCTAGGCCTACTTGTGATCTCTGACTGTCAAATAAATAAAACATAAAATGTAACCTTCATGAGTGCAAGGACCAAATATGTTTTGTTCTCTATTGTATTTCCAGTGCCTGGCACAAAACTGGCACTCAATTAATATTTACTAAATAAATTAATAATCAGAACAATAGCCAATCCAGTGGTTTTCAGACTTAAAAGTGCATCAGAATCACCTAGAAAGTTTATTAAAACACAGATTGCTAGGCCTCACCCAAGCCTTTCTAATTCAGTAGGCCTAGGGTAGGGATCAAGGTTTTACATTTTTAAGAAGTTCCCAGGGGTTGCTGATACTACCCAGCACAGTGCCTGGCAGATAGTAGGCATGCAATTAATTATAGTATTTGAAAGAATAAGTGTATAAACAGACACTTAGCAAATACTTATTAAATTGAATTTTGCTTTCTGAAATAGAAAAGAGGCTGGAATTGAATCTCCTTCCCTACCCTTTTGGGAAAACAAATAGAAAGATTTTATCCCCATACATGAAGTTGATTTATACTTATTTTTTTGTTCTTGATTCATTTGTTTATCTTTTCAGTCAGTCAGTATATATCATGACTTACATAACAGCACACTCAAAGCACTTATGATTGGTATATAATATAACAGCAGTTACCAGAAAAGACGATGACATCAAATCTATACCCAAGGGATGACCACCATTGGACTATAAAAAAAATTGACAAAATAAGATTTTCAAAGGGATGAGGCAAGGCAAACATTTGTGTTTTTAAAAGTTATTAGTAGAATAAAATTACAGACAATTCAAGTAACTAGCCAGCATGTTATTTAAAACGCTGATGAAATAGCCTTACTCTAGAAGTCATGGTAAAGGGTAAAACAAAAACAAAAAACAAACAAACAAAAAAAACCGACCCTTAAAAATATTTTTTCCATGATCAGAAAAAAGGGCATTGGTGAGTGGTAGAGAAAAGGACTTAGAACAATACGAAATACCAGAGAGGCAGGTAAAGACAGAAATCAATAATTAGAAATTAGAAAGTAATGAAAATTTAGCACTCTCAATCATCAAAATTACAGTCCTAATGATTTGGGTTCTCTTGAAGTCCTATAGGTAGTGATGTGTAAAAAAAGAATTAAATGATATAGCTGCATAGGTCAAGTTCTTAATATCCTAGTAATCTAGCTGGGAACACAGACTTCAAGTTCTAAATATATAATGAACTTGTAAGTAATACCGTGTGACTATAAACAACTGTAAAATGGTTAGCCAATCACCCTTGGCCAAAACAAGGATTGTTTGACAACAACATCAGTTTAACTCTTCAGTATGAAGCATAGTTCTTTCACCTTTCAGATAGGAAAATGTTCAGATTATCCAAATTATCTGCAAAAAAACCTGTAGAAGTGACCACTTTTCTATTACAAAGCCGTTTCTTATTCCATTCAGTTCTTGCCCTTGCATAATATAAATCTGAAAAGTTTCCTTCAAATTGAACTTCAAGCATTGGCCTCATTCTTGTCCTTAACGGTTCTGACTCCTACAAAACCCCAAACAAATAAAATTTCCATTTTGTTTCTCCTCCTCTGGATGTGCTAATTCTGCAAGCTACCATAAATCAATTTGGAAGGCAGGAGGAGTAGTTTTAAGATTTTCATAAAAAGCGCTACTGGGGGAGACCAACTCAGTACCTTCTCAACTCAAAGACTCTGAAATTACATGATTCCCCAGAGTTTTGAAAGAAGCTATGGAAGTTTATGTTAAGTATTTCTTTTTAGAGCACAATAATTTGCCTATTCTCATGTGCAGGGAAGGATGAGTAAGAGGCTACAGTATGATGTTCGAGGACTCCCACCAACTCCCATACTGATTTAGATGTTTTTTCCTCTATGTGTCCACATACTTTTCATATACCTCTATCATGACAATGATAAAAATCTAATTTGGGGACAATGTCTGAAAGTAGATTTTTTAAAAGGCCCTCACCTCATCTGGTGTTCTCTCTAATACCTGTTCTTAAAAGTAAGGAATTGGAGACTAGTTTCATAAAGAAAATTCATTCCAAAATTATATGTTAATTTAAACAAGAGGAATTCAGGGTTTCAATTTCTTGTTATCAGAAACAAATTACCTCCCTCCTAAAATTAGTAAAATAGTTTGGTCTAGAAGAAGAAAATGATCTGCAAAATGAATGTTACAATGGAGAATCAAACAAGCTGCTGTGTGGTTTATTATCTTATTTGTAAAAAGGCCATGAACTCATGCATGTTATACATGCCTAAAGGCAGGTTAAATTATGTTAAAGGGTCCCTAGTTGTTTCACCTGACTCTCAGTTGAGACAGATAGTCTACGAAATTCCACCTGAAAAAAAAAATGGCTCTGATTAAATGCAGGATATGAAACAAAATACACCATCCCAACAAAGTCTGATTCCGAAAGAAGGTTCTTTTTTTTTTTTTAAAGATTTTATTTATTTATTTGACAGAGAGAAATCACAAGTAAGCAGAGAGGCAGGCAGAGAGAGAGGAGGAAGCAGGCTCCCTGCTGAGCAGAAAGCCCGATGTGGGGATCGAACCCAGGACCTGGGATCATGACCTGAGCCGAAGGCAGCGGCTTAACCCACTGAGCCACCCAGGCGCCCCTCAAAAGAAGGTTCTTAAACATGACAATATCCTAGCTCATCTCTCGAGATATCAAGATGTCTTACCTGCTTCATCTCACTTTTTAACTGCATTATCCCAGTTCGTTCTGTTTTGGTTGCCCCAACAGCACCAATCTCGTGGATAGAGATAGCAGGGCTAACATTTGAATCAGTGGGACGAACTACATAGCATGACAGATTAAAGAGAAAGAGAGGATAATTAGGTTCAAATTATTTTCTCCGCCACGCTTAAAAGACTTGGATATGTGTCCTCCTTTTATGTTAATAATAATAAAAAACAACCAACCAACTATAACCTTGCTATTCAAAGTGTGGTGCACGGACCAGCAGCATCAGCATCTCCTAGGAGCTTATTAGTTGAATCTTGGGTCCCACTCCAGGCCTACTGAAGCAGTTTGCATTTTAGCAAGTTTCCCAGGTTATTCTTATGCACAGTAAGGCTTAGGAAGCACTGCTTTATATCTTTTTTTCTTTTTTTTTTTTTTACCACTCTGGGGTCTAGTATCCATCCATCTGACATTGTATATTTCTTTATCCTAAGCCTGAAGTTGAGCATGAGAGATAAACTTTTTCATTTGCCCTGTTTTAGGTGCTTGATACCAAATTCCACAGACAAACCATCAAGTGCAGGTGGAGGATTAATTTGTGAACGACTCCAAGATGTGTCTGAATTCAAAGGTGAAAGGATGTATCAGATGCACTGTAACAGCTTCATACACATAGGCACACCACTGTAAATGCTATTGAATTATTGCCAAATGGAATACAAGAAAGTTTCAAGTGATATGGGTTGCTGGTTGTCCTAAAGTGGACATTTAGGATAATGTAAAGGAATAGATAGAGCAGTTCAAAACAAAACATGGTAGTAATCTACTTAGGGGATGTATCATTTAAGGAGGAAAAAGAGACATACAGTAGTTTCCAAATCTTGTTCCAGAAGACAGCTTTGCTTTTAACTGTTTCGTATATTGGGTTTCTATTTAGTTGGGGGAAAGGTTCCTCTGATAAAAGAAAAACATTTTAAAATCAATGGGATAAAACTAACACTCTAAAATGGAAATGCCATTACTCAAATCTTACCACTTCGTTCCACTCCAAACTCCTTGCCACTGAGAATGTGATGCAGGAGGTTCTTCATGGCCGAAGGACTGAGATTCATGAGGCTGTCTGTGGCTTCTTCAGCTAGTCATAAGAAATGTTAGGACGTTGTTAGTGTATAGAAATGCAACTGACTTCAGCGCAGTGATTTTATATCCTGCCAATTTGCTGAATTCCTGTATGAGTTCTAGCAATTTTGGGATGTAATCTTTCGGGCTTCCACATAGAATGTCATGTCATCTGTGAAGAGTGAAAGCTTAACTTCTTCTTTGCCAATCTGGATGCCTTTTATCCTTTTATTTCTTTTTGTTGTCTGATAGCTGAGTCTAGGACTTCTAGTACTATGTTAAATAGCAGTGGTGAGAGTGGATAACCCTGTTGTGTCCCTGACCTTAGAGAAAAAGCTTTGTTTTTCCCTGTTGCGGATGATATTTGCTGCGGGTTTTCCACATATGGCTTTTCTGATATTGAGGTATGTTCCCTCTATTCCTACACTGTGGAGAGTTTTAAACAAGAAGGCATGCTGTACTTTATCAAATGCTTTTTCTGGATCTATTGAGAGGATCATATAGTTCTTGTCCTTTCTTTTATTAATGTGGTGCATCACATTGATTGGTTTGCAGATGTTGAGCCACCCTTGCAGCAAAGGCAAGGAAAGGAAGCAAAAATGATCTACTAGAACTTCATCAAGATAAAAACTTTTGCACAGCAAAGGGAACAGTCAACAAAACTAAAGGCAACCTACAGAATGGGAGAACATATTTGCAAATGCCTTATCAGATAAAGCGCTAGTATCCAAAATCTGTAAAGAACTTATCACACCCAACTCCCAAAAAACAAATAATCTACCCTAGAAATGGGCATAAAACATGAAGAGACATTTTTCTAAAGAAGAAATGGCAAATGGCCATTAGACATGAGAAATGTCTAAATACAGAAGAAATACTATTGGCAAATGGCCAATAGACATGTGAAAAAATGCTCAACATCCCCTGGCATTGGGAAAGTACAAATCAAAACCACAATGAGTGGGGCACCTGGGTGGCTCAGTAGGTTAAGCGTCTGCCTTCCAGTCAGGTCATGATCTCAGGGTCCTGTGATCAAGCCCCAAGTTGGGCTCCCTGCTCAGTGGGGAGTCTGCTTCTACCTCTCCCCCTCCCCCTCCTTGTGCTCTCTCTCTCTTAAATAAATAAAATCTTAAAAAAAAACACAATGAGATACCACCTCACACCAGTCAGAATGGCTAAAATTAACAAGTCAGGAAACAATATGTGTTGGTGAGGATGTGGAGAAAGGGGAACCCTCTTAACACTGTTGGTTGGAATGGAAGCTAGTACAGCCACTGTGGAAAATAGTTTGGAGGTCCCTCAAGAAGTTGAAAATAGAGCTACCCCAATGACCCAGCAATTGCACTACAGGTATTTATCTGAAGGATACAAACATAGTGATTCGAAGGGACACCTGCACCCCAATATTTATAGCAGCATTATCAAAAAAAGCCAAATTATGGAAGGAGCCCCAATGTCCATTGACTGATGAATAGATAAAGAAGTGGAGAATATATATATATATATATATACATGGATGTATATATATATATATATATTTAAAGATTTTATTTATTTATTTGACAGAGAGAGATCACAAGTAGGCAGAGAGGCAAGCAGAGAAAGAGAGGAGGAAGCAGGCTCCCTGCCAAGCAGAGAGCCTGATGCGGGACTCGATCCCAGGACCCTGAGATCATGACCTGAGCTGAAGGCAGAGGCTTAACCCACATTATATATATATATATATATATATATATATATATATATATATACACACATATATATATATAATACATAATATATATAATTTAAAAAAATATATAAAATATATAATATATTTATATATATATAATGGAATATTACTCAGCCATCAAAAAGAATGAAATCTTGCTTTTTGCAACGATATGGTTGGAGGCAGGGAGTATTACGCTAAGCAAAACAAGTCAGTCAGAGAAAGACAAATACCATATGATTTCACTCATATGTGGAATCTGAGAAACAAAACAGATGAACATGGCGGGGGGAAAGAGAGAGAAAACAGACTCTTAACTATATAGAACAAACTGAGGGTTACTAGAGGGGAGGTGGGCTGGGGGATGGGTTAAATGGGTGATGGGAATTAAGGAGTGCACTGGTAGTGATGAGCGCTTGGTGTTGTATGTAAATGATGAGCCACTAAATTCTAGACCTGAAACTAATATTTCACTGTATGTTAACCAACTAGAATTTAAATGAAAACTTGAAAAAGAAAAAATAATAACCACAGTTAATAAGAGCTTACTGCATGTAGGTCATGACTTTAGTAACAAACAGTTATGACAAGTACTTGACTTTGAGAAATTTAACAGCTATTTGGGAGAGATTACACATGTAAACAAGATAAATAATAATAAAACATGTCTATACTAAGTACCAAATGAGAATTATAGACAATAAATGCTTTGGAAATCAGAGGAGACAATAGTCTCCAAGGATGGTAACTGATAAAATTAGTGGGAAATACTGTGAAAGTAGGAGGTAGGACTGTTGACGTTTCGAGTATCAGACCCAGGGATCTTGATTTTATTGTATAAGAAGTAAAGAGCCATGGTTTTGATGAATCCACAGGAAAAAAAAATCTGTAATAGGAAATGAAAGATAACTGAAGAATGGGATTTTTTCCTTGTTGAGGTTTATGACTAAATAATTAGACCTTGGGGCGCCTGGGTGGCTCAGTGGGTTAAAGCCTCTGCCTTCGGCTCAGGTCATGATTCCAGGGTCCTGGGATCGAACCCTGCATCGGGCTCTCTGCGCGGCAGGGATCCTGCTTCCTCCTCTCTCTCTGCCTGCCTCTCCGCCTACTTGTGATCTCTGTCTGTCAAATAAATAAATAAATAATCTTTTAAATAATTAGACCCTAATAAAACATCCCTGCATATGTGTGTGTGTGTGTGTGTGTATAACGTAATACATGTAATCCATAACAATGTGCTGAACTGGAAATCATTTGGAATCAGGCAGACTTGGACTCAAATGGTACTATTTACTAGGCAAGTAAAGTTACTATATAGCTTTAGGCAAGTTATTTAATCTGAGATTCAGATGATTTATTTAAAAGTAGAACAAAAATATCTTCTCCAGAGCGTGGTCATAAGGATTAAATGAGATAATGTATGTAAATACAAAGCAAAGAAGCCCAGAGTCTAACATATGGTAGGTATACAATAATCATTAGCTCTTTTCCTTCAAAAGGTTATTTTAATATTAATTATGTAATTTAGATTAGACTCAAGCCAATAAATTTAGCTACTTGTTAATAGCTCAATTAAAAGCCTTTCGGGGAAAGGTAACAGAAATAATGGCTAAAATTGAGTTTTGCAACTTTAATTTCACTTTTGTATGTAATCTCTATCTCTGTTATTTCACCATTCTTATTGCAATCAAACAAATACCAATGAAAAAAAAATAGTCACACCATGGCAGTCTCTTTCCCTCCCTCACACTTTATACAATTTTGTGCGGCAGCTTCCATAGGCCCGTTTTTTCTTCTAACTAAACCTGTTATCTTGCCAAATACACCTACAGTTAATTTCAAGGAGAGTACTGTCAGGTAAATATCAATAGAAATATGGCATTTCTTTATTCCATCCTGTTACTGACTAGACAGAATACCGACAATATGATCAAACTGATGTGTTGACTTAATCTGGGGTCAAGAAACTGCACTGCCAGGGTGCCTGGATGGCTCAGTGGGTTAAATGCCTGCCTTCGGCTTCAGTGGGATCGAGCCCCACATCAGGCTCCCTGCTCAGCGGAGAGCCTGCTTCTCTCTCTCCCTCTGCCTACCGTTCCCCCTGCTTGTGCTCTGTCTCTTTCTGTCAGATAAATAAATAAAATCTTAAAAAAAAAAAAAAGAAACTGCACTGCCCGAGTCAGAATCAAACCCAGTCTGTCACACTCAAATTTGATGCATACTTAGGCTCACACTAGGAGTTGGAAAGAATGTAATTTGGAGTGCAGAGCCCCCAAGAGGTGGAATTGTAAAGTTGCAGAACAAATACATAAATCTCTCATAATACCAGTCTCGTGATTTGTAGAAATAGAAGTTGACTAACATGGGAACAAGATTGCTATATGCAGCTTCTGAGCTGCTAATAAAATGTTTTTGCTTTCTTTCCCTCCCAATCTAAAACACAATAGCCCTACATTAATAGTGAATTCTGCCAAAAATAGTTACTAAAATGAGTACCTGAGCATCGGAGGGAGTGGGCCAGTTCTGTAGCCATAACTTGTATGATTAGACCAATTCGAAGTCGAAACATTTCGGCAAAGAGGCTAGGCTGAGTTCGCATATACATGGCTAGATATACCATTATTTCCTGTGCGTGGAATGAATATAGAAAAAGTTATGGTCCAGGTCTCACAAAGAGCATTTGGTAGTCTTTGGAAACTGCCAGATCAAATGAAAACAAAAATATCAATCACCATATTAGATGTCATAATTCTGCTCACCTGTGTAAGGATCGAGATGCTCATGTCCCCTTCACTGGCTTCATCTATCAGCTGAGTGAGCACTTCATAGGGCAGAGGTCTGAGGGAGAAGATGGTGAAGAAAGACAAAATTCTGTCACTGTTTAAGCTTCAGTACACAGAGAAAATAAAAAACCTCCTCCCAAGTCCACGTCACTGCCTCAGTGTTTAATCATCGTTGGTAGCATTTGGTTCATTCAGTCCTAAAAGTTCATTGCCTTCCCAAACCACTTTGGCCTCTGTCAACTCAGGAGAGCTCTCCTCTTTCCTCTCTAAAGCTGGATTGCCTTTCTTCTTCAAACTTTTATTTAAAAATCACCCACGAGGTCTTTCCAGATCAGTCTTTCATGGTTAATTCTTAACATATGACAAGTGACCATTATGGCCAGAAAGTAATAAACTAAATTTAAGCTTTGCCTTTTGGAAACCATTTTGTTATTTTATGATCATACCTTAGTTATATTGATTTTATAGTTTCATCAGTTTACACACATACACACACACACACACACACACACAGAAATAAGCATACCTCTTCCCACACTTCTGACCCTCCTTTGATACTAATCACTCTGGAGGAATGGGGCATGGACAATGCCATCTTCTTTTGGATTGTCACAGTAGTCGCAAAAATTGATCTGATTTGTGATAAAAAGATTCGGTTTGCTGAGAGTAAGGTATTATGGGTTGAATGTGTGCTGTCAAAGTTCATATATTGAAATCCTAGCCTAGAGTCCCTCAGAGTGTGACTTTATTTGGAGATGAGGTTTTTACAGAGGTAATTAAGTTCGAGTAAGGTCATTGATTGGGCCCTAATCCTTTATGCCTGGTGTTCTTATATAAAGATTTGGGAAATCTGGACACAGAGACACATATAGGGAAGAATTGTGAAGAGACGTAAGGAGAAAACAGCTATCTATAAGTCAAAGAGAGAGGCCTAGAAGAAAGTCTAGAGTATAGCAGATATTTTGTGGATGCTAATTCTAGTTGCCTGCCCTGTTTTGGACTGCCTTTGGATGTAAGGCTCAGGAAAGCCAATAAGTAAAAAACAAGTACAAAAACAAAAACCATCATCACCACCACCGCTACCGAAAAAAACCAAACCCATAAAAAGCAAACTACATTTGCATAGTACTCCTTGTGGATATACTCTCTCATTCACTCATGACCTGTCATTATCAACATTCTCATGCCAAGTGTCTCTGACAGAAGCCCACACATGTAGGCCATTATCATTCAGTAACAGATTAGGGAAAGAGAATTGCGGTCAGTTCACACAGCTCCTTAAAGTCTCAGAGAAACTTGATCGAACCCAACCAAAAACCATACTCACGCAGAGATGGTCTTCTCTCGAGGTTCTGGAGGGAGTCCTACTGTCAAATGTTTCTGGTGGGAGAGAAGGGCTGTGCAGGCCTAAGAAGAGAGAGCATAACAGCATTATCCTTCCCATACCACTTCAGCTTTCCATGACAATTACTCTCGGCCCACAGAACTCTGCTTCCCCTTAATTTATTGAGACACCAAACCATCTTTCTCAGGAAATATGTAGATCCGAAGAGAGAGATTTTTAAGAAGAAACAATGAGGTATTTTTATCTCCTAAGAGATAGGAAGTTTTAGCCTACTGTAAATTCATTCTTTTTTTTTTTTTTGAAGATTTTATTTATTTATTTGACAGAGAGAGAGAGATCACAAGTAGGCAGAGAGGCAGGCAGAGAGAGAGAGGGGGAGGCAGGCTCCCCGCTGAGCAGAGAGCCCAATGTGGGGCTCGATCCCAGGACACTGAGATCATGACCCGAGCCGAAGGCAGAGGCTCAACCAGAGCTCACCCGGTGCCCCACTGTAAATAAATTCTTAAGCTGTAGAATTCTTATCATTTATAACATCTTATCATTTATAAACTTCAGTATTGTGCACTTGACATTCAAAGACAAAAAAACTAATTGAGTATCAGGAACTTTATGCCAGAAAGACGACATCTCAAATGATTAGATGTTGTGCTTGTCTTAAAAATCAAGTATGGGGTGGGGCGCCTGGGTGGCTCAGTGGTTAAAGCCTCTGCCTTCGGCTCAGGTCATGGTCCCAGGGTCCTGGGATCGAGCCCTGCATCGGGCTCTCTGCTCAGCGGGGAGCCTGCTTCCTCCTCTCTCTGCCTGCCTCTCCACCTACTTGTGATTTCTGTCTGTCAAATAAATAAATAAAATATTAAAAAAAAATCAAGTATGGGGAACTTGGCTGGCTCAGTCAGTTAAGCGACTGCCTTCAACTCAGGTCATGATCCTGGAGTCCTGGAATCGGGTCCCCGCATTGAGCTCCCTGCTTGGCGGAGAGTCTGCTTCTCCCTCTGACCCTCCCCCTTCTCATGCTCTCTCTCATTCTCTCTCAAATACATAAATAAAATCTTAAAAAAATCAATTATGGAAACTGATTTTTAAAAAGCACCTCCATTTAGATTTGGTATCAATTCAAGCAGAATTTATAGTACCTCATCAAGTGCTTCCACCTTTTTCCTTAAGATTCCAGAGATGTGTCGGGTCAGGCCCCAGTGACGGATTTCTCCAACTCTGACATAGAGCTCAGTAAGCAGCTCTCGGACTGTGGTAGCCCCTTCATCATATAATTCAGGGTCCCAGTCAGGTCCTCTGGAATGTTAAAGAGAGACCTACATTAGTTTAAGTAAAGCTGCTGGCAACAATCATTTGTTTCAGTGTTATAACAGACACACCTGTTTTTGACAGGTCTTCCTCATTAGGCAATAAAAGTTATTTACTAGGAATCCTTGTAAATTTATGATTAATAGTTGCCCCTGAAACCCAAATACCTAGATGAGAACAAGTCTTAGTTTCAGGTGTGCTTTGACAAAATGCGTTCTTTTACCCTCTTCACAGGCTTTGACGTAGCTGAAAACAAAGTCAAAGACTTATTTTAACTATTGAAAGTTCAGGAAGTATGCTACACTTAGGAAACTAATAGAGATTTAAGAAAAAGATGTGTGCTTATTTGTAAAGGATACATATACATTATTGTTGTAAAGATTACTATAACACAAGTCAACTGTGAAGTATCATAAAAATATGTAAAGTGCTATGAAATTGAGAATTTAATTTACGATGAAGGTATATTATTTATTAAACAATGTTAAGACAATCAAGTAGCCCATCTGAAAAAGAAGCTGGATTCATGCCTTACACTGAACATCAGAATTCCAAGTATATCAAAGATTTAAGCGTAAAGGTACTAGAAAAAATTTGGGAGAACTACTTTATAACTCTGGGGGCAAGAGTACCGTTTAACTATAACCTATAAAAAGAAGCCATAAAAGAAATAGTGATTTATATACATAAAAACAACAAAATACATATTGCAGAAAACCACTATAAGCAAAGTTGTCAGACAAACTACAAATAGAAAAATATTTACAATTCATAGGCCAATTTCCCTCATATAAAGAAATTCAAAAGAGGCGCCTGAGTGGCCCAATTGGTTAAGCGTCAGATTCTTGATTTTGGCTCAGGTCCTGATCTCTGGGTCATGAGATAGAGCCCTGAATTGGGCTCCATACTCAGTGGGAGTCTCCTTCTTCTCTCTCCCTCTCCTTCTGCCCCTCACCCCGCTCATGATCTCTCTCTCTGAAAGAAAGAAAGAACTGCAACAAATAGATAATAAAAAAAGAAAAGACAGATAAGAAAATATGGTCAAATACTCATGGATTTTTTTTTTTATCATGACCTGAGCCGAAGGCAGCTGCTTACCTGACTGGGCCACCCAGGTGCCCTAATACTGATGAATTTTAAATATAGAGAGGTGTCTGATCACACACATAGTAAGAAAAAATCAAAATTTACACCAAGATAACACTTTTTAAAGTCTATCATGTTGTCAAAAAACCCCAAATTTGATAACACTGCATTGGTAAGGCTTTGGGAAAGTAGGTACTCTCAATATCTTGCTGGTGGGAGTGAAAATTGGGATACTCTCCCTGGAGAGGTATTTGAAAATATGTATTAATATTAAAAATCTATATTCTAAAAAATCTATATTCTTTGATCTAGGAATTTTAATTCTGGCATATCTGTAGGATAGACTCCACACATGACAAATGATACACATGGTGAGGATATTTGCTATATAGCATTATCTGGGATAGTGAATCATGGGAAACAATCCAAATGTCCCTCAGTAGGAGACTGGTTAAATTATGGTATGGTCACAAACAATGGAAGCTGTGGAACTATTAAGAAAATATGATGTAGGTCTAGATTGTGACAGATTTTATGTTTTAACATGACTCCAATAATGTTCCATCTAACATGTTCTTCTTACAGTGTGACTTTTATAGTCTTCCCGTGAAGAGGGTGGGTCTGCGTTCTCTCCCCTTCAACACAGGCATGCTGTGGCTAAGTTGAAAGTGGTGCTGTATGATTTCTGAGGCTAGGTCATAAACATTAAGGCAGCTTCCACTTGGTCCTTTGATGGGGCACATACTCTTGGAACCTAGACATCAGACTGTGAGGAAGTAGAGAGACGTAAGGGGGAGGTCGTTTGTAGGTGTTCTGGGTGACAGCCCCAGGTGAGGTGCTAGTCAACAACCAGTATGAACCCCTAGATATATGAGTGGACAACCTCATGGTGACTTCAGCCCCAGATGCTGTCAGACCACAGCTGAATGAGATCCCACATGACAACTGCCTAGTTGAGCTTGGACAAGCTCCAGAGCTGTGACAGATAATTTAAACACTTTTTGCTTGTATTATCTTAAGCCACTGAGTTTTGGGGTTATTTGTTAAGCAGTCACAGATAAATGGAATATATATGTAATGATGAAAAATAGTTTTAGGGAAAAAAAAGCAAGGTACAGAACAGTGCATATACTATGCTTCCATTTGGTGAAACAGGTGTGAAATTATATGCATATATGCTTTATTTACCTACATATGCATAAGTTGTCCCTGGATGGATACACAAACAACCAATAACAATGACTGCCTATGAGCTGGGGAACCAGATATCTGGGGACCAGAGGTGGGAAAAAGACTTTTTATCTTCTCCCTGTATCCTTTTGCACTTCAAAAAGTTTGAGCCATGATAATGTAATATCTATTCAATATATTCAATTATAGGAAACAGGTACTATATAACATATTTACTATGCTAAATATATTAAAATAATAAATATGAATTTAATATATTAAATATATTTTTAAAAACATGAAATACAAAGTACCAGAGGAAGAGTCAACAATGGATTAAAAAAAACAGTGAATGAAAGTTTGAAGAGTAACAGGATATTTACAGTTCCAAAGTATATCTCCACACAATACTTTTTAATTACAAAATGCAACATAAAGATTTTACAGTGGAGGAATGTGGAAGATACTACCCTCACCGAGTGATAAAACCAGCAATGGGACTCATCGACACCATGTGCCCTCCTGATATGATACACTGAGAAGAACTCAGCATGACTTCAGTGGTATTCCTGCCCAAAATGCATAACCTGAATTTAATTATGAGCAAACTCCAAATGAACCAAAATTTAGGGACATTCTATAAAAAATAATTCATCCGTGTGCTTCACAAATGCCCCTAATATGAAAAATAAAGACTCAAGAACTGTTCCAGATTAAAGGGGACTGGGGACACATGAGAATTGAATGAGATGCATAACTTCTATTTTCTTTTGCTGTAAAGACATTCCTGGGACAACTGGCAAATACAGTCTGTAGATTAGATAGTATCATTTTTTTTTCCTTTTTATTTAAATTTTTTTATTTTTTCAGCATAACAGTATTCATTATTTTTACACCACACCCAGTGCTCCATGCAATCTGTGCCCTCTACAATACCCACCACCTGGTGCCCCCAACCTCCCACCCCCCACCCCTTCAAAATTCTCAGATCGTTTTTCAGAGTCCATAGTCTCTCATGGTTCACCTCCCCTTCCAATTTCCCTCAACTCCCTTCTCCTCTCCATCTCCCCTTGTCCTCCATGCTATTTGTTATGCTCCACAAATAAGTGAAACCATATGATAATTGACTCTCTCTGCTTGACTTATTTCACTCAGCATAATCTCTTCCAGTCCCGTCCATGTAGCTACAAAACTTGGGTATTCATCCTTTCTTTCTTTTTTTTTTTACAGCTTTATAAACATATATTTTTATCCCCAGGGGTACAGGTCTGCGAATCGCCAGGTTTACACACTTCACAACACTCACCATAGCACATACCCTCCCCAATATCCATAACCCCACCCCCTCTCCCAACCCCCTCCCCCCATCAACCCTCAGTTTGTTTAGTGAGATTAAGAGTCACTTATGGTTTGTCTCCCTCCCAATCCCATCTTGTTTCATTTACTCTTCTCCTACCCCCTCAACCCCCCATGTTGCATCTCCTCTCCCTCATATCAGGGAGATCATATGAATGGAATACTATGCAGCCATCAAAAGAAATGAAATCTTGCCATTTGCGACGACGTGGATGGAACTAGAGGGTATCATGCTTAGCGAGATAGTATCATTTTTTTAAAAAGATTTTATTTATTTACTTGTCAGAAAGAGAGAGAGAGTGCACACAAGCAGCGGGGTGGCAGGCAAAGGGAGAAGCAGGTTCCCTGTTGAGCAAGGAGCCCAATGTGGGGCTCGATCCCAGAACCCTGAGATTATGACCCAAGCCGAAGGCAGATGCTTAACCAACTGAGCCATCTAGGCATCCTGATGATAGTATTGTTTAAACATTAATTTCTTTTTCTTTTTTTAATAAAAAATTCTTTTTTAAAAAAAGATTTATTTATTTATTTGACATAGAGAGAGATCACAAGCTGGCAGAGAGGCAGGCAGAGAGAGAGGGAGACGTAGGCTCCCTGCTGAGCAGAAAGCCCAATGCGGGCCTCCATCCCAGGACCCTGAGATCACGACCCGAGCTGAAGGCAGAGGCTCAACTCATTGAGCCACCCAGGTGCCCTCTTTTTCTTTAAAAAAAAAAAAAAAAGATTTTATTTATTTAGAGAGTACAAGAGTGGGGGGAGGGCCAGAGGGAGAGAGAAAGAATCTCAAGACTCTGTGCTAAGCAGGGAGCCCAACGTGGGGCTCCATCCCAGGACCCTGAGATCATGATTTGAGCTGAAATCATGAGTTGGACACTTAACCAACTGCAAGACCCAGGAGCCCCTAATTTTCTGATTATCGCAAATGTACTCTGCTTATGTAAGAGAATTCCTAGTCTTTAGGAAATACACAATAACCACTCAAATTCTTAGGGGTAGAAGGGGATCATGTCTGCCACTTACTCTCAAATGATACAGAAAAACATATATCTATATCTATATCCATATCTATATCTATATATGATGACAGAGAGAATGAGAGAGAGAGAGATTAAACCTGAGGAATCTGGGTGAAGGATATCCATAAATTTTTTTTGTACTATCCCTACAACTTTTCTCTAAGTTTGAAATGGTCAAAATAAAAATAGATAAATGAATAATATTAAAGTACATGCTTTGAGATCTCATAATCAAGGATGAATCTTTTTATTGCTAGAGATCAGAGAAAGCTTTCTGGAGATGACAGATGAAGTAGGCCTTGATGGACAGCTAGAATTCCAACAAGGAGAGATGGGGTGTGGTAAAGGAAATAAGTCCAGGCAGAGGGAAGAACATGAGCCAAGGTGTGAAAAGAAATCTTGTATGGCCTATGTTTTGGATATGACAAACAGTGGGCTATTTTGGTGAAAGTATTCACATTGTGAGGGGGGAACAATGGTAGATAAAGGTTGAAAATGGGATCATAGAGGATGTATATTTGGCCACTGATTCCCAATGGTAGTGGCGATGTTGCAGGGAGAGGCAAGAGATTAAGAGGAGTTGAAGATGTCAACACAATATCAAGTCTGGGTGACTAAAAGAATGTTGATACTATGAACAGGGTCAGGGAGCAGTAGGTTTCTAACCAAGATAGTGAAGTGGAGTTTAGTTTAGACATGTTGAGTAAGAAGACATATATAAATTCCAAGTAGAATTAAGGACATAAAATTGCTTTTTTAAGAAAATTTTATTTATTTATTTATTTGAGAGAGAGCGAGAGCGAGCACACAGTGGGAGGGCAGAGGAAGAGGGAGAAGCAGACTCCCTGCTGAGTAGAGAGCCCCATGCAATGTGGGGCTTGATTCCCCCAGGCCTCTGAGATCATGACCTGAGTGGAAGGCAGTTGCTTAACCGACTGAGCCACCCAGGTGCCCTGACATAGAAATTTCTTTAAAAATTATTAAAGGTATTTAAAATATTTTTAAAATTCTGGGTGGGGGGAATGCATGAAAAGAAATCCAAAAGCCAAAAAGGAAAAGTCTGACAGATTTGATGATATAAAAAGTAAACCTCTGCATAGAGAAATGTATATAAGTAATTAGCAAATTAATTGGAAAAAATATCTGCAGCAAGCATAACCAACAAAATAGTGATATCTAATATCGATAAGAAAAATATAAATAACTCCATAGAGAACAAAGAAAGGTTATAAACAGACAATTTGCAGAAGGAATGCTAATCGACAGAGATAGGAAACCCCACCTCCCCACTTCCACTCTTAAATCCATGAGGAATATTGGGCAGAATTCCAAGTGTATTAAAACCCCTGCAGCACATCTATACAATCTACTCAGGTGATCTGACATTACCTGGAGTACTAGTTTTAAAGAGACTGCAGGTTCAATCAGATGTTATGGTGAAGTTAGTAATACAGGATTAGATGAAGAAAACCCACGTTAGGAACAGAAGAGCTGGCAGTCAACCGTGGATGATCTGACTTGGTGGGAAAGTAGAAGCTTCTCAGGTACAACTCCCTTTGTTTGCCGGTATCAACTACCTGACTGAATCTTCAGTTTTCATTCAAGCTACAGTCATTCTGTCCTTAGCCCTTATCTCGTTTTACCTTCTCTATCTTTTCATTATTTTCAATTTAGCCTTGTGCCTGGCACATAATAAGCACTCAACAGGTATTTGTTGAAAAGATGTGCCTCACCCTAAAGGAAGAACAAAAGAAGCAGAGGTACCAAAATAATAAGACCCCGTGTCATTTTTTTGGGCAGTAGCACATAATAAGGTTTATCGGGTGGCACTTAGGGTTGTATGAGAAGGGAAGTCCCTCATAGCAGGAGACTGTCCAGAGGCTTAGCTAGAGCACCAGCTCTACCTTCCAGAAGGGGTGGAGGGCAAGGAAACTCCCAGGGGAGAGGGGAAGAGGAAGTTACACATCTAGGTGATGTCCTTCAGTAGCACTGTTGGGGATTCTCTAGGGTAGAGAGCCGTGGTTTGGGGTATTTGTGGCCCTGGGCTTAACTCTTATGGCAGATGTGGAGTAGGTTTCAAGGAGTGTGAAGAGCAGGCAGGCCCTGAATGGCTAAAAATACGTTTTAGGCTGGTTTTGATATAATTGGTTGTGCAAAAATTTGATTCTGGGGCTGGTGGGCTTTTCAGATGTCTTTTTCACTTACTCATTAACCACCAGGATCTGATGGAAGCAGCATGGGCTCTGGAGTCAGACATATCCAGGGGACTTCATTATAGCCTAGAGGGCCTCAAAGTCCCAGGTTCCTACCTAGTCTTCTTTGACACCACCCTGGCAGTAGGGGAAGGTAGAGGAGGCAAGTCGGTGCTGCAGATTTTTCTATGGTAGGAGCAGTTATTGTCTAAAAGTTGTCTGTCTTGCTAGTCTGCCCTTTCCTGGTCCTTTGTCTAGAAAGAACAGGTTTTTCTGAAGGCTCCGGTCATCTGTGCCCATCGGTGTTTTCAGGGTGCCGGCTTCTCCAGCATCTGATGCAGGATATATGAGGTGACAAAAAAAAAACCCTGGGTACATTACCACCTTGTCAATCCTCAGAGCCTGAGATCCTTAACCAGTCTTCTTTCTTCTTTCTACCTTTTAACACCTCGTTATGTTTGTTTTCTAAATAATGTCCTCTTGTACTTAGCAGAAGGAACAGAGAGAGATGCATGTATTCTATCTTGTCTGGAACCAGAAGTCCCATTATGGTTATGTTTTAAGAGCTTCACTGACTTTTAGAAATAATACTGAAATATTTAGGAATGAAATGATAAAGCATCTGGTCTCTTTATCAAAATAATCTGGGAGAAAGAGAGAATATAGATGGGACAAGATTAACCATGTGTTTATCATTGTTCAGGCTGGGTGATGTGGCCCCAATGGTTCATTATGCTATTCTCTCTATTTTTGTAGAAATTTAGATGTTTCTGTCCTAGAAAGTAAAAAAAGAAAAGTTACTCTCTCTCCTCTGTGGAGGCTGGGATTGAGGAGAACAAGGCTGAAATAGGAAGACTTGTTAGAAAACCATAGCAATAGTCTTGGTGAGAGACACAGACGTGAGTGAAGGTAGCCATGCTAGCGATGCAGAAGATAAATACTTAGAGGAAAAACTGAATAGCCTTGGTACTTAACTGGATATGGGGCGAAGCTTGCTGATTAGGTAGGTGTTGATTTCAACCACAAGGATGCAGAATTTCAGAACGTGACTCCACTTTTAATGTTTGACTGCTGACTGCTTATAAGTCCTACCACCCCTCTTTCCCTTCCAGCCTACACCTGGGCAAGATGTCAGGGAAATCCAAGGGTTCTGTCCTTTGGTGCTGGTAAGAACCTTTTCCCCAGCCTCACCTCCTAATCATAATAAAAGCCCAACACAGCCTCCTTTCCCTGCTCACTTAAATCTTTTTTTTTTTTTTTAACCAACCTGGGAATCCGTTCCAGTCTTCCAAGAAGTCTCATTATGTGAGTAATAAACATTTTACACTCTTTGGTACATGGTTGGTATCATCAGTCTCAATATCCAAACCAAATTTAGGGGAGGGGAGCCCATCCTGCTTCTTCAAGTTGATGACTCCATTAATAAATGAGGAAGTTCAGGTTATATTTGGAGGGGAAGTGAAGGATAGGAGGGAGTTCAATTTGGGCATACTGAGTTTGAGGTACTTACGTATAATGTACCTAGCAGGGTTCTGGACACATAGTAAATTACTCAGAAATGCTAGTTTATTGTTTTCTGTAAGCCTCTGTGTTCATACTCCTTTTGAGTTAAGAATTTATTTATCTTTGGATTTTTACCAAATAACAGAGGCTTGAAACAACCATAAATAACATAACAGTTATTGGTCACCTACTATGTAACAGGCATTGTATCAGAGACTTTGCAGATATTGTATCTTGCTTAATCTTTACAACAGTTCTATGAGGTTGGTATAATCCAAATTTTATAAATGAGAACAACTGAGGCTTGAGGTTACACAGTGTGTAGGTTGCAAAATTCAAATCCAGACACTCCAAAGTTGAGTTGTATTTACTATATTTTACTTCCTCTCGACGTGAACATGAAAGGAAACAGAATATTTATCACTTACTTCAAAGTATACAGCATGTAAAGGATATCAGCTTGTTCCTGTAAGCTGGAGGTCTCCTTCAACTGTAAAACCAGTGCCTTTAAGTCCACCTCCCCGGACTGGTCTCTGGGAAGATGCATTTCTACACGAACAGAGGGAACCTTTAGTTTGAGAAAGGATAAAAAGAAAAAAAATTAAGTCCACAAGTGCCCAACTTAAATAATGCCCTAGAGTATTGATCTTTTCACCTCTAAACCTTTTCCATAAGAATTCCCTAAATTTTGATGAGAAGTAAAACAAAAACAATGAAACCTTCAAAATGAATGATGTAGCAATTCAGTTTTCTCACAGCCTGGCTAGAAAAGGTTGCTAGAGGGGAGTGGAGTTGGGGGATGGGGTAACTGGGTGATGGGCATTAAGGAGGACATATGATATAATGAGCATTGGGTGTTATATAAGACCCCGGAACAAATAATACAGTATATGTTAATTAATTGAATTTAAAATAAAAACAAAAGAAAGTGAAATAAAAAGGAGTATACCTTCACCAGGGTAGCATTTTGCCTACCACCAGTTACTAGCAGAAACCATAATGGCTCGTACTGTTATTCACCATATAGATGGCAGTTTTGCGAATGGCTGACAGAAAAAAATCTCATGTGCAAGTTTACCTGGTCCTCTCGTGGGCAATGAGGAGAGTCAAGTAAGTTGAATGAAGGACGGGAGGCCTGAAATATCTTTGTAGGAAGATACATGTGAACATCTGCAAGAGGTTGACATTTATGGGAAAGGTTAGATAACTTAGGAGACTAAAAAGATAATTCACAGTTATATGCAACTGATAACTTATTGAACACTACACCTGAAACACATGATGTACTATCAGTCAGCTAACTGAACTCAAATAAAAACAATTCACAGTTCCCCTCAAAATGAAGTTGCACAGGAGTTGTTCTCTATAGAACAATCATTTCTTGCTAATGTCACAGAAAAGAAATATGAATATCAGATAATTTAAAGATTGTTCAATCAAACATACTTTCAGTGGAATGCCTAGAACGGTAGCATCAAATGGCCATTTAAGATATTAAAGCCAATTAATGTAATCAATATCACAATGGTGCAATTACTGATACTTTGATAGAACACCACATGTAACAGAAAGAACCCAATTCTGTTTTCTATTTTCTGGACTGCCTTGGGAAAATATCTGGCTGTCAGCAGTTGGGTTTTCTTGAGAATAGATAAATGGATGATCCTATGTAGGGAGTCAGAAAATGTAGTGGCCGACCTACTTTGAGATATTCCAAATATTTTTATTTATAGTCCAAATACTTACCATAACCTCAAAGGAGAGACTGTCTTGTCACTTTCACCATGTTACAGATACAGAATGAGGGATATAGAGCTCAAAATACTGTTCAAGCAAGTAAGTAGCAGAGCCAGGATTTAAGCTCAAGTTTCCCGATTCACAATCTAGAAGTATAATTTAATAAAGCTGATGTCTTCACATAAGCCCTTTGTCAAGGCAGCATCCTTAAAGGGTATGCTGAGCTCTTCCCTGTTCTCAATGTTAAATGATTCATGTTTAATATCTGTGGTTAGTAATGGTCAGTCAAGTTTTAGACAGCAAGAACATGCGTCTCAATCATTCTCATCATCTGTAAAATGTTCCATTTAGGTCCTCTCGGTGTGGCCAAGGAGCCCTTCTTCCCTTCATATGCAGCTACCATAGAGGCACTGACTACTCTTAGGAACCATGACTACTCCTAGCCTAGCAGTGTGTAGTAGAAGACACCCTTCATTGCCAATACCTACCAAAGGGGGGGTCACGGGGAGGGCAATGACAGAGTTGTTGAGGAATGAGTACTGTAGTTGAGAAACACAGCTCTACACTGCTGGAACAACTGACTGTAAATATCACAGCTGACCTAAGGGAACCAGATGCAGCTTACTTAAGGCAGAGTATTTCCCTCTTCGTTGCAAGGTTAGCTTGTAATAGTTTGCAGTGCTTTCTCTTTAAATAAAAGTGCTTCCGAAGGAGTAACTTTCCCAAAGGAAACACCTTCTTCCATCATTTAACACAGATGTTAAAACGCTCCATGTCTCTTGTTCTGGCTGCTTTTCATGATGTAGTGGTTAAATCAGACCGCATAGCACTATCAATAGCAAAATTACACCCAATACACTAACTTTCCAAATATTTGAGTGCCTGACATGTTCCTTCTGTCTGAGATGCTGAGGATAAAGCACTGAACAAAACAGAGCTTCTGCTTACACTGTAATACACACCCCACCCCCATCCTGGGCTGCACGTCAATCCTGTGCCTGACTCCAGTGAGTCATGGCATTACTCACTCTGTACATGCAGCTCCTTGGCCTTGGTCACCAAGGACATTAAATCGCAGGTTGTTTGCACAGCAGCTCGGAACAGATCTAGCCCTCCCTTCTGTGAGGTAGGGGCTAGTTTAGCATGGGGAGCAGTGTGCGCCAAAAGGTGATCTAAATAACGAGCAACTTCATCACCACAGCGAGCTGCAAGGTTAGTGGGGGTAGGGGGAAGAGAAAAAAATGAACATTTTAGTTACTTCACAATCTGCCCCACCAACTAGAATGCTCATCTCCTGTGCCCATGACACAGCACCGGAAGTAGGTTGTTTTAGATCACGGCGGGGGTCAAGGTTGTGATTACTGTACAGTCTTGCAGCTTTACCTTTTAGAAACTAGGGCCATTTATGAGGACCTACCTGTTCTTCAACTTTGCTGTCACAATATTAGGGCCCTTGAAAGCAGTATGAGCTTATTATAGGACAGGTAGAGCAAAGATTTCACAATCTGCGCCTGTACATGTGATGAGGCTGGTGGTGGCAGCAGTGGTGGCAGAGGAGTGGAATAGGGCCCTTGGAGTCTCACTGGTAGGAGGAGACTTTGGTGAGCACAGGCAAAAATTTTCCACTAAACACTGAACCTAGCTAAAAACAGACAAATCCCATAAATGGCGGCTACAGTTGCTAACGAAAAGAACAATCTCTGTGTGGCCTTGGTGTCAAAAGGATTACTGGCCACACACTGGTCCTTTTCATTACCGTATTCATTTATTCACCAACCATTTATTGCCCACAATGTACTGGGGGGTATATAGGTGCTGAGGTTTCAGCGGTGAAGAAGATAGATATGTTCCTTATCCTCTTGGACTCTCACACTCTCATATACCTCCTATAACATTCTCTTCTCATGGATCCTAATATTTCAGATTGTACATGAGCATTCACGACATTAATAGCTGGAAAAGCACAGTGTCTGGATTACTACTAAAGTCTGTGAGGCCAATTATGCCTCATCTTTTTTGATCATCTTCAGTGATCTCTCCAGATGTTTTTCTGTGTTCTGATGTGATTTTAAAAAAATTATCTATTTATTTGATAGAGAGAGCATGAGAAGGGGGCAGGTCAGAGGGGGAAGGAGACTCCCTGCTAAGTGGGGAGCCTGATGCGGGTCTTGATCCTGGGACTCCAGGATCGTGACCTGAGCCAAAGGCAGACACCTAATGAACTGAGCCACCCAGGGGCTCCTGTTTTGATGTGATTAATGGAAACTAGCAAAGCTGTAATAATGGAACTCATTCTTAGTGAAATCCTAATGACAATTAGTATAACCTTGAACAATATAGATACTTGAGTGGAGGATTATGAATAATAAGGAGAGAAGTGTTCTTGGTATGGCAAGGCTGGCAAGCAATAAGCGCAGCCATTGTGAGACCCCTGATGAGTAAAACCAGAGAGGAGAAAGTGACTCCGAATGCATAACATCAAATATAGTAATGCATATCATTACAAAGATAACATTTTAGAAAGTAATCTAAAAGAATGAGTGCTACAGATGAAGGTCACAACTACCCATAGAATAGCAAACAATATGATTATTCTGGTCTGCTTTTCAAAATATTTGTTTATGCCAAGATGGATATCTTAGATATGTGGTAATTATTAATGACAGGAAATAACTTTGAATTTAAGGTATTTTTCCAGTGAAGAGATTCATGGTTTTCAATCTTACAGAAACAAATGCAGAGTGAATTAAATGGTACTTAGGTGAGTAAATGCTGAGCCCAAAAAAGAAAATCATCCTCTGACTGATAATGTGTTGGTTTCTTATATATGAGATAATGCTTGCCACCTCACTAAGGAAAGCCAATTCATTTTTTTCTTTTCTCTAACATTCCACTCTCAAGATAAAGAAATTTGCTGCCTTAAGAAACAGGCTAACAGGCAAATACCCAGACAATGAAAGCAGGCAAACCGTATTTTAGATAGCTAGAAGAATTTGCTCCTATTGGTCCTTCTCTCTTTGGGATTCAAACAATGTAATTCTTGCCTTGCCTAGGTTAGTGTTTTAACACTTTAGGGTGTTTCTCAGCCACTTTAAATATATGTCCTTATGATGTTTTCTCACTATATCATCCTTGTATTCTTAGTAATCAATTAGATTGGTTGTGTTTTATTTGTCTAGTTTGCAATATGAAAGCAATAGGCACACTGAATAGGCTTTTTCAAACTAAGCAGACCTCCCTAGAGATTCCCATTGGCCCTGGTAACATTATATATAAAAAGCACTCTGAGTTTCTTAATTTTATGCTTTTAAATGTCAAAAAGCAGTACTGTATACGTATAGTTCTCCTACTACATACCTGATTAAAATCTCTCACTCCCCACTGCTTCCTCTCATTTTGAAATCACCAGCCATTTCATATACCCAGCACAGAAATCTTCCCTGACCTTAGTAAGAGATAGTCAAACTCCATACTCCACAATCACCACAGGGATATTAGACCAGAAACCAAAGGTAAGTAGAAGGATGAAAAGTGAAGCCAAACAAAAGTAGAAATCTAGGTGTATTAAATAGGAGTGAGACTTCTGGCAGTGAGAAATATTAAGGAAGATGTTCAACACTACTTTGTATTCTTGCCCAGCAAGGCCATTGCCTTTATGATGCTCCCTTACCATTATGGGGTGAATCATAGTCATTCATCCAGTCGCCAGAGTCCAGCTCATTGTAGTTATCATCATAATCTTCACTGTACAGCTTACCCTCGGGTCCAGGATCCATGAAGCTCAAATGTGTGCAGCAAGATGTTGTTAAAAACTCTGACAATTTACCTGTTTGAATTCTGACAATTACAGGGCAAAGAGAAAACAGAAAATCAGAGGAAATCATTTTAAAACAACACATTTCAGTGAGAAAAGGGATACCTAGAATGTTTTTGGTTGGGGGACTGCTAATGCTTTTTATATTAGTATAAATTTTGTAAATATAAAATTTTATGCACTCCTTGGCATGGCATAGTATAGGCTGGGATGCTGTGTTAATGAAGACCACAGTTATGGGTTCACAATCTACCAGCAGATCAGTTTTGCTCTCCTTCACTTCCATATACTATGCTGTTAACTATGTTAAATGTCTGGCCAGAATCTCCATTAGCTGCAGAGAAGCTGGGACAGAAGGAAGAGAAATCATCACAAATCCATCACATCATTTAAAAAAATACTCAAAGATCATTTTGAAATTGAAAGATGATATTTGAAAATCTTATGAATTATAGAGGATTGTAGGCTATATCCTCCCCTACTTAAAAAACTGATTGCAAAACCCAAAGTGTAAGTTAATAATACTGATTTTCTCAAGAACACAGTCTGGCACTGGGCGGAGAACATTATTGCTATGGCTGTCACCAACATCCTGTATCGATTCGGGACAAAATCAACTAAGGAATCTAGCACAAGGACTAAGTCTGGTCATTTTCTCAAAGGAAGGAACATTGTCCTCCTCTCCATGAAGAGGAGTACTGAACTTCTCACTTCCTTTCACAGACTGGAGGGGCTGTCCTTCTGCCTTCAGCAAGGCAAGCCATGGGTCGCTGTTCAAGCAAAAAACCCACTGAAAGCAGAATTGGTGGACAGACTTAATAAAGGCCATTATTCAAAACAGATGTGAAAAAGAAGAAAAAGAAACCAGCTTGAAGGGGTTCCCAAAGGCCAGACCTTGGATAATTTGAACACTGAAATAAACAATGACAGAAATGGAGCATAGCATATTGAATAAAATCAGAATCCACGAATCTATGCTACACTAAAACTACAAAATAAAAGGGGATATTCTAACACATATATATGCACATGATGATAGAGACACAGAATTATCACTTTAAAACCCCATTAGTAATAATGGATTCACCAATGGAAGATAAAACTGGGTAAAGACTATCATAGAAAGGATAGGGAGAAACCTACCAGATACCACTTTAACCAAATTGAAAGACGTTCTGCATTATAATTGACCTTTCTTTTTCAAAACTGTGTTGAAAACTGTCATGAAAGATTCACAAAAGCCTGGGGAACTGTTCTAGATTAAAAGACATCAAGGAGATATAATAACCAAACACCAATGTGTGATTTTTGATTGGGTCTCAGAATGGGGAAAAAAGGCTATGGAAAAAATATTGGGAAAATTGGCTAACTGTGAATGTGGACTCTAGATTAGGTAATAAGAGTAATTTATCAATATTAAATTTTGTGAGTATGATGATTATATTGTAGCTATATGTGAAAATATCCTTGTCCTCATAAGACAAACTGAAGTGTTTAGAGTTGAATAGTCATGATGCTTCTGGCTAAATCTCATACTTCAGCAATTAAAGTGTGTGCATGTGTGTATGAGTGTGTGTGTACATTTACACATATGTATCTGTGAGGGGGGGGAGAGTAGAGAAGGGAAGGGAGGGAGGAGTAAGAGGAGAGTACGGAAGAGGAGGGAGAGAATGCACAAGTGAGACAGATGTTAACAACATGTAAGTCCTGAGGAAGGGTATATGGTGTTCAATACCATTCTTGCACATTTCTGCAAGCTTGAAATTTTCCAGACTAAAAAATTAGAGAAAAGAGAAAAGAAAAGCAGCCAGAGTTGAATAGTTCAGTAACTTTTTTGCTTTTGAAAGAATAAATTTTCCAGTCCATTGAATTTATGAGGTTTAGGCAAAGAACAGGATGGGAAACATTCTAAGCCTTCTCTATAACATTACATTCCTTGATTTGATCTATCAAAAATGAGTTCTTCTAAACTCATAGGATGGGGCTATACTGCACAACTGATGAATAGCTGAACACTGCATCTGAAACTACTGATATACTATGTATTGGCTAATTGAATTTAAATAAATTAAAAAAGACACAGAGAAAGGCACCACAAGTCTACCATTACTATATCCAGCTTCCAAATTTCATTTCATTTCACTGAAAGGTGTGTAGAGGTTACTTACCTTGCTCCACCAAAGTAGCCATCTTGCATTTTTCGGAGTGCCGCTAGGATACTTGAATTCAAGCTGGTTCCATCTTCATCTTGAAATGAAGAGAATTTTATTTTTAAATTATGTTATGTTAATCTCCATATAGTAGTACATCATTAGTTTTTGATGTCGTGTTCCGTGAGTCACTGTTTGCAAATAACACCCAATGCTCCATGTGAAAAGAAGAGAATTTTAGAACAATTTTTTTTGCGGTTTTAACTTTGAAATACGGGGAATATTTCAATTATTTCAAACCAACATTCTGGTGGTAATGGTACAGATAAGATGCTCCTCATTGTGTGCCTTGTATTTCAACAATTGATCTGAGAGCTAACAACATGGTAGAATGGGCAAGTGGTGAGGGTGATTACCAACAGACAGAGTACCTCAAAGACTACTTAGCACAGTGCCTGATGGCAGAATACTTAATGGTTACTGAGAGTTGAAATAATAACAACAATAATAACCATTTGTTTAATGTTAGGTGCCAAGCCCTGTGTTAAACATTTTATATATTATCTCATATAAACAGACTTGGTTTGTGTATTGTGTATGTGTGTAGGCATACAAAATAAAGAAGGCTAACAATTACCTGACTTTATGTGCAGGGGATCATACAATATTTACTCTTTTGTGATCCATTTTTTTTCTAACTTATCCTTTGTAAAAACTAAAAAAGATTCCATAGCAGACATTTAGACTGTTTTTGTATTATAAGCAACACTGTGATGAAGATCACTGTACTTACATCTTTATGCACCTATTCTGTAATTTCCTTAGGATACGTTCTCATAAGTAAAACTGTTAGGACAAAGGGAACACTTACTAAAAATTGTATAGAGACTGTCAAAATTGCCCCTAAAAAAGTTGTGCCAGTTTTATTTCCACCATCGGTATAGAAAGCAGCTGTTTTCCCATATCTTTAATAATGATCTTTTAAATCTTTGTTTACCTGATACTTAAAAGATACTGTTTTTATTTTTTTATTTTATTACTAGTAAGATTGAGCATGTTTTCATGTATATACTGGCTATCTGTATTTCTTTTATGATTTGCCTGTTCATGTCCTTTTCCCTTGCTTCTATTGTTTATCTTTTTGTTAATTGACTTTCAAAGGCTCTTTATGTTTTATGAATATCACAATTTTCTCTGGTATATGTATGGAAAATGCCTACTTTGTTATTTGTCTTTCAACCTCAAACACAGTTCATTTTTGTATAAAAGATTTATTTAAATTTTCATGTTTTGGGGTAATTTGCCAATTTTTTCCTTTTTTGTGTCTTGCAAAGCATAGTTTTCTTCAGCTCAAGATCACAAAAACATTCTCCCATATTTCCTTGTAATACTTTCAAAGGTTTATTTATTTATTTTTGCTTAGATTTTTAATCTATTTAGAATTTAATTTTGCATAAAATGTAAAGTAGCAGGCCTTAATGAATGATTTTCCCAAATGTATTTATTTATATATTTTTTCTCATGCTTTTATTTAGATTCCAGTTAGTTAACATAAAGTGTTAATATTAATTTCAGGCACAGAATTTAGTGATTCAACACTTCCATACAATACCCAGTGCTCATCATGACAAGTGCCCTCCTTAATCCCCGTCACCTGGGTTAAATAAAACCAGCCCCCCACATCCCTCTGGTAACCATCAGTGTGTTCTCTACAGTTAAGAGTCTGTTTCTTGGATTGCTTCTCTCTCTCTCTCTTTTTCTCCCCTATGCTTGTTTTGTTTCTTATATTCCACATATGAGAGAAAAATAATATGGTATTTCTCTTTCTCTGACTTATTTCACATAGCATTATATTCTCTAGCACCAACCATGTCCTTGCAAATGCCAAGATTTCATTCTTTTTGATGACCGAGTAATATTCCTCTATCTATCTATCTATCTATCTATCCATATCTACTACAACTTCTTTATCCATTCATCAGCAGATAAATATTTGGGCTCTTTCCCTAATTTGGCTTTTATTGATAATGTTCTTTGGCCTCTATCTGGATTGTAACCTTTATCATTATTTTAATTAGAGTGGCTGCCTTCTCTCATCATTTTTAATTTTTTAAAAATCTGATTATTCTTGTACATTTTCTCTTTCATATCAAATTTAGATTCAGTTTGTTCATAAAAATTTGAGTTCTTATTTTGATTTGGAATTGCACTGAATTGATAGATTAATAAGAACTGACATCCTCTCAATATTAACTGTTTCCATCTAGCAACATGGTATGTCTCTCTAGCAATTAAAATCTCCTTTAATGCTCTTCATTAGTTTCATAATTTTTCTCATGATTCTATGCATGTCTCTTATTAAGCTTATTCTTATGTGATTTACTTTTCTAGAAAAGTTGTTAATTTAATCTGGATTTACAAAATTAAATTTGATATTCTCATAATTTTATGATTTTTATAACTATTTTTCTATTTATTTGAAAAAATTGGTACACTTTGGAAATTTAGCAGCACAAGGTATATTAGCATAGCTTGAAGGACATTATACAGTTTTAAAAAAAGGAAATAGGGCAAAGTCCAAGATGCAGAGGAGTCGGTGATCTTAGTCTTGTCTGGTCCCAGGAATTCAGCTAGACAGCTATCAAATCATTCTGAACACCTGTGAATTCAACCAGAGATCTAAGAAAAGAATAGCTGCAACTATACAAACAGAAAAGTGACCACTTTTCTGCAGGAATGACAAGACGGAAAAACTCACCTAAGAAAAGAGAACAAAAGGCAGTACTGACTGCCAGGGGCCTAATCAGTATGGACATAAGTAAGATGCTGGAACTAGAGTTCAGAGTAATTATTATAAAGATACTAGCTGGGCTTGAAAAAAGTATAGAAGACACTAGAGAATTCTTTTCTGGAGAAAAAGGAGGAATTAAAATCTAATCAAATTGAAATAAAAAAGGCTATTAATGGGATGCAATAAAAAATGGAGTCGCTAACTGCTAGGATGAGACAGAAGAGAGAATTAGTTATATAGAAGATAAAATGATGGACAATAAGTAAGCTTAGAAGAAGAGAGAGAAACAACTACTGGATCATAAGGGGAGAATCTGAGAGATAAGTGATACCATAAAGTGAAACAATATTAGAATAATTGGAATCCCAGAAGAGGCAAGAAAGAGAGAGAGGCAGAAGGTACACTGGAGCACATTATAGCAGAGAATTTCCCTAATCTGGGGAAGGGAACAGGCATTCAAGTCCAGGAGGCACAGAGAACCCCCCTCAAAATCAACAGAAATAGGTGAACACCCTGACATATAATTGTGAAACTTGCAATCTCAGAGACAAAGAGAAAATCCTGAAAGCAGCTTGGGACAAGAGGTATGTAAGCTACAATGGTAGAAACATTAGATTGGCAGCAGACGTATGCACAGAGACCTGGCAGGCCAGAAAGGACTTGAATGATATATTCAGGGTGTTAAATGAGAAAAATATGCAGCCAAGAATACTTTATCCAGCTAGGATGTCATTTAAAATAGAAGGAGAGATAAAAAGCTTCCAGGGCAAACAAAAAACTATATGAATTTGTGATCACTAAACCAGCCCCCGCAAGAAATATTAAAAGGGATCCTTTATGCAAAGAGAGCCCAAAAGTAACACAGACCAGAAAGGAACAGACAAAATATAGAAACAGCGACTTTACAGGTAATACAATGGCATTAAATTCATATCTTTTGATAGCTACTCTGAATGTAAATGGGCTAAATGCCCCAATCAAAAGACAGAATATCAGACTGGATAAAAAGGCAAAACCCACCTACAAGAGACTAGTTTTAGACCCAAAGACATCTCCAGATTGAAAGTGAGGGGCTGGAGAACCATTTATCATGCCGATGGACATCAAAAGAAAGCTGTGGTATAATCAACAACAAATAAAGGGCATCTGAATGGGCAAAGAAGTCAAACTTACTCTTTGCAGATGACATGATACTCTATGTGGAAAACCCAAAAGACCACCAAAAAATTGTTAGAACTCATACAGGAATTCAGCAATGTGGCAGGATCTAAAATCAATGCACAAAAAGCTTTTGCATTTCTATACACTAGAAATGAATGAGACAGAAGAAAGAAAAATTAAGGAGCTGATCCCATTTACATTTGCACCAAAAACCATAAGATACCTAGAAATAAACCTAAACAAAGAGGCAAAGGATCTGTACTCAGAAAACTATAGAATACTCATGAAAGAAATTGAGGAAGACTCAATGAAATGGAAAAACATTCCATGCCTATGGATTGGAAGAACAAATATTGTGAAAATGTCTATGCTACCTAGAGCAATCTATATATTCAATGCAATCCCTATCAAAATACCATCAACTTTTTTCACAGGGCTGGAACCAACAATCCTAAAATTTGTATGGAACCAGAAAAGTCCCTGAATAGCCAAAGGAATGTTGAAAAAGAAACCCAAAGCTTGTGGCATCACAATTCCGGAGTTCAAGCTCTATTATAAAGCTATAATCATCAAGACAGTATGGTACTGGCATAAAAACAGACACATAGATCAATGGAACAGAATAAAGAGCCCAGAAATGGACCCTCAACTCTATGGTCAACTAATCTTTGACAAAGCAGGGGAGAATATCCAATGGAAAAGAGACAGTCTCTTCAACAAATGGTGTCAGGAAATTGGACAGTCACATGCAGAAGAATGAAACTGGGCCATTTCCTTACACCATACACAAAAATAAAATCAAAATGGATAAAAAACCTCAATGTGAGACAGGAATCCATCAAAATCCTAGAGGAGAATACAGATAGCAACTTCTGTGATCTTGGCTGCAGCAACTTCTCACTAGACACATATCCAAAGGCAAGGGAAACAAAGATAAAAATAAACTATTGGGACTTCAAGACAAAAGTCTTTTGCGCAGCAAAGGAAACAGTTAACAAAACCTGAAGACAACTGACAGAACGAGAGAAGATGTTTGCAAATGGCATTACAGATAAGGGCTAGTATCCAAATTCTATAAAAAACTTGTTAAGCCCAACACCCAAATGACAAATAATCCAATCAAGAAATGGGCAGAAGACATGAACAGACACTTCTCCAAAGAAGACATGTAAATGGCGAAGAGATACATTAAAAATGCTCAACAACATTCATCATTGGGGAAATAAAAATCAAAACCACAATGAGATACCACCTCACACCAGTCAGAATGGCTAAAATTAACAAGTCAGGAAACAACAGATGTTGGCAAGGATGTGGAAAAAGGGGAACCCTCTTACACTGTTGGTGGGAATGCAAGCTGGTGCAGCCACTCTGGAAAACAGTATGGAGGTTCCTCAAAAAGTTGAAAATAGAGCTACCCGACAACCCATGAATTGTACTACTAGGTATTTACCCACAAAATACAAATATAGTGATCTGAAGGGGAACCTGCCCCACAATGTTTATAGAAGCAATGTCCACAATAGCCAGACTAAGGAAAGAGCCCAGAGGTCCACTGACAGATGAATGGATAAAGATGTGAGATATATATATATATATATATACATATATATATATATATATACACACACACAATGGAATATTACTCAAGCCATTATAAAGGATGAATACTTACCATTTACATTGATGTGCATGGAACTTGAGGGTATTATGCTGAGCAAAATAAGTCAAGCAGAGAAAGACAATTATCATACAATCTCACTCATATGTGGAATTTAAGAAACAAAACAGACAATCATAGGGGAAGAGAGGAAAAAATAAAACAAGATGAAATTAGAGAGGAGATAACCATAAGAGAATCTTAACTATAGGAAACAAACTGAGGGCTGCTAGAGGGGGAGGAGGGCGGAGGGAGGGATAACTGGGTGATGGACATTAAGGAGGGCATGTGATGTAATGAGCACTAGGTATTAAAAAAGACTAATGAATCACTGACCACTACCTCTGAAACTAGTAAGATATGTTAATTAACTGAATTTAAATAAAAATTAAAAAAAATAAATTAGGAAAAACTCCCATTTCAAACACTGCATTATGTAATTGTATATGTCCAACCAGACCATTTACCAATACTAGGTCAACAAACTGCTAATATCCATAAAAAGGCAGCTTTATTACTAAAATGTAAGAATTTAAAAGATTGGTATCTAAAAAAACAGAAATGACAAGAACAAATTGTAATGAAAACCTAGATACACATCTAAAATCAGGGCTTTTTGTTTGGGCCTTCATACTCTTCTCTCCCTCTGCCACATCCTTCTGTATTTCTAGGCCTCATTCCTTGAGGACCCTGTCCACCCACAGGTCTCACACCTCTCTGCCCCAAATGCTAAGTACGTATGTTGCTTCCCATCACGGCGCTATTCATGGTGGCTGGATTAGCTTCATAACCTATGCCTCCAGGATTAGCTTCATAACCTATGCCACCACCACCATCTAGAGGCAGAAATTTCTGGGCCCCCGAATCACAGGGCTCTCCTATGTTGTTTCTCCACCACCCATTCCATGTCTCCTTTTCTTAGATCCTTGTAGGCCCTCTGGCTATAACTTGCTTCTCCTTAGGTCTCATTTGTTCTTCCATCTCATATCGACCAGTCTTCATCTCTTTTCCCTTCTATGTCAGTCTTTCTCTTGCTTTAATTGCATTTCTTTATTACATTTCTTGATTGTGAATTTCTTCCATATATCTTAATTCCTCCTGGTGCTCTATAATTACATCTTCAAGTTCACTCTATCATCTCTTTTTAGCTACTGAGCTTATTTAGTGAGTTTTTCATTTTTGTTATTGTCATTTTCAGTTCTAAATCTTTCTTTTGATTTTTTCTATCTTCAATTTCTTTGCTGAAGATTTCTATTTCTTTGCTGAGACTACCCACTTTCAAGTTTCAAGAGGAGTGCAGTCATAATTTCTTGTTAAGCTATTCTATGATGACTCCTTAAAATCTTTGTCACAGTTCCAACATCTATTATTTTGGCTTTGGTGTTCGCTGATCAATTTTTTCTCATTGAAGTTAAGATTTTCTTGGACATTGGTATAAAAGTGATTTCTACTGTATTCTGGAAATATGGGGTATCATCTTATGAGACTTTGGATCTTACTGAATCTTCTGATTCAGCAGGTCTCTTCGATACTGTGCAGTAGGTAAGGGAGCACTGCCTTGTTACTGACAGTGGGTGTGGAAGGAGGTTCCTCTATTGTTGGGCAAGGATGAAAGTCTAAGCTGCCCACTAGCACTTCTCAGACACTACCCCTAAGGAAGAAGAGGGGTGCTTCTTCACAGCTCTGTGAAGGTAGAAGTCTAGGGTCTCTTTTGGGGACTCAGCCTTTAGTTAGAGGAGTGGGGGGGGGCTGCAGTTTTTTTCTATGGTTTTGACTAGAGGAAGACAGTTACTGTCTGAAGTTTTCTGTCTGACTAGGTTGCCCCTCTCCTGTTACTTTGGCTAGAAGAGAAAGGTTTTTCTTGGGCCTTTAAAACCTGCACCATTTGGATTTCTGGGATAAAATTTCTCCAGCATCCAGTCCAGAATATATGAGACAGAATACTTAATGTTGTGTCATTTCTCAGGTGCAAAGTCCCTAGCCAGTCTCCCTTCTTTTTTCGGACTTTCAGAGTTTTCTTACATTTGTTTTATAAATAATGTCCAGGGTTTTTAACTGTACTTAGCAGGAGAGATAGGGCGAAGTGAGTCTACTACATTTTGTCTGAAAACTGGAACTCCTTTTTTTGCCCCAAAGTGTTTACAGATATGAAATTTCCAAAGATGACTCCAGTCAAATCTCTTAAGTTTTGATATGTATTATTTTTTATTTTAGAACACTAATTTCATATTTGATGTCCTCTTTAAGAATCATTTGTAAAAATAATAATTTCTTCATGGTCAGATTTTTAAAAATTACTCTTGTGTTAGTTTTATGCCTGTCTGGCCCATAT
Source organism: Lutra lutra (assembly GCF_902655055.1). Taxonomy (NCBI): domain Eukaryota; kingdom Metazoa; phylum Chordata; class Mammalia; order Carnivora; family Mustelidae; genus Lutra; species Lutra lutra. The sequence goes on along the minus strand of NC_062296.1, from coordinate 48,322,175 downwards.
CAGCTATATGATTTCTACTTTTTAAAAAATAAACATCCTTTGTGTATTCTTTTTGGATATAGTTTATATATACCCATAATACAAAAATCAGGCTCGTTAACCCTCTATATCTTTAATTATTTTTTTACAATTGAATCTGTGACATTCTGATATAAGTATGCTATGGTTTCCCACTATGACTGAACAATGGTTTTATCATATTGTCTTTAAGTTTTCCTAAATATATGCTTTATACACTTCATTGATATTGTATAAATAAAAGTTTTAAAACTATTATATCATCTTGTTATACTGTAACTCCCTTTTCGAGTATAGTTGACGCACAATGTTACATTAGTGTCATGTGTACAACTCAGTGATTTGACAAGTTTATACATTATGCTATGTTCACCCAAGTGTACTTACCATCTGTCCCATTACATTGCTATTGCAATATCATTGTCTGTACCCCTTATGCTGTGCCTTTGATTCCCATGACTTACTCGTTCCATAACTGGAAACCTATATCTCCCTCTCCCTTTCACCCATTTTGTCCAATCCCCCAACACCCTCCCTTCTGGCAACCATCAGTTTTTAATCAATATTTATAGATCTGATTCTGCTTTTTGTTTCTGTAACTCTTATCAATATAAAATATCCTTCCTGTCCCTTTTACTGACTTGTGTCTTGAATTATATTTACTGTTTTTAATAGTGTTGTCACCAATGCTTTCTTTTTGTTAGCATTTACATGATTTATCTTTACACAGTCTTTTATTTTCTGTTTTTCCCATATAATCTTAGGGATATCTTTGTAAGTAGCATCTAGGTGGATTTTGGTCTTATATGTATTTTGGAAATCTTTATCATGATAACTAATTCACATTAAAAAAAGATTTATTTATTTATTTGAGAGAGAGAGATCACAAGCAGGCAGAGAGGCAGGCAGAGAAAGAGGGGAAGCAGGCTCCCTGCTGAGCAGAGAGCCCAATGCCGGGCTCAATCCCAGGACCCTGAGATCATGACCTGAGCTGAAGGCAGAGGCTTAATCCACTGAGCCACCCAGGCCCCCCTAACTAATTCATTTTAATGTGATCACTAGCATATTCATTCTCATTTCACCAGCACAAAATTGTCACTGACAAAACACAGAGCTGTTGGTAATATAGGCTTTGGGGACCGACAGACCTGGTTAGAGGCCTGACTGTTATAAGCTTTGTGACTCTATAAAAGGGGCTGTTAATACTACCTACCTGAATAGAATGTTGTAGAGATTTCAAAATAATGCATTGAAAGCATTAGCTCAGTGCCTAGCACAAAGAAAATGATCAAGAAATATTGTAGGTATTACTGCTATTATAACTGCTGTTTTTGTTGTGTGACCAAGTACCAAGTATCAAAACTTTGTGATTTGATCTATATCTTTAGTTTTATTTTTCTTCCCAAGCTATGGCTGTGTATCTCACCCTACCTGTTAGATATTTCAATTTTGAAATTGTCTTTGTCACCATAAATTCCATTTGTTCCTTACAACTGGCATCTTCCTATAGAATTTCTCTGCTTCTATCAATGGCAGCATTATTGACCTAGTCTCTAAATCTTCACATCACCTTGATTCATATCCCATATCTAGTTAGCCAATGTTTGCTTGCAGGTGTTGTCTAAAATGACTCCGTATTTTTTCTTTCCCACTCTATTGTTATTACCACCAATCCAACGTATCTTCTCATTATCTCAAACCTAGATTATTTTCTGATATCAAATTCTCCTCACTACAATGTATACTTTTTATCAAATCAATATTCTGTAAACACCACTTTCATCATGTCACTCCTTGCTCAAAAACTTTTGATAATTTCAGACTTCTGAGAAAATCTCATTAGATACCTCAGCTTACTTTCAATGCCTTCACAATTTGACCTCATCTCATCCAATTTTGTTGATAATTATACTCCAACATGCAAAGCCACTCTATGCAGGCTGGCCTCTCCACTGTGCACGCACAAGTCAAACTCATCCCTGTCTTTAGGTCTCATTCATGGTATTTTCCCCTTACCTAAAGTGCCTTTCCTTCTTCGTCCTCCATATGAATTCTACCCATCCCCAAAGCCTTGATAAGTCCCACCTCAGTCAAGAAATTCTCTTTAACAATGTGACACTTTCACTTTAAAATACTAATTTAGGGGCGCCTGGGTGGCTCAGTGGGTTAAACGCCTCTGCCTTCGGCTCAGGTCATGATCCCAGGGTTCTGGGATAGAGCCCCACATCGGGCTCTCTGCTCAGCAGGGAGCCTGCTTTCCTTCCTCTCTCTGACTGCCTCTCTGTCTACTTGTAATCTCTGTCAAAAAATAAATAAAATCTTAAAAAAAAATAAAATACGGGACGCCTGGGTGGCTCAGTTGTTGGACGACTGCCTTCGGCTCAGGTCTGATCCTGGAGTCCCGGGATCGAGTCCCGCATCGGGCTCCCGGCTCCGCGGGGAATTTGCTTCTCTCTCTGACCTTCTACTCGCTCATGCTCTCTCTCACTGTTTCTCTCTCAAATAAATAAATAAAATCTTTAAAAAAAATACTAATCTAATGGTTTGGCACTTCTTTATAAGCTGTCTTCAATTGTTTTCTATTATTTCTCTGTATCAGCTTTGCCTCTCCAATTAGACTCTATACTTTCTCAAGACAATTCTGGGAACATAGTGTTAATGAGAGACTTGTTAATTGGCTTAAATAAAGAAGAAAGGCAAAAAGAAGAAAGACTACCCTACTTCCTACACTTCTCTGTTTTTGAAGCACTTTAGAGATGTGACCAATATCCCTAATAGTCTGACTGGACATTGAATGATTTATGAGAAGGGATTCTTCTCTAATGAAAAGGAATTCTATGTACTCTGGCAGTACAAACAGGCTTTTGGAAGTGATTGCAAAGACACAGAAAGGAAGCAGAGCTTCAGTATTGGCTCTAGTTCTCCAGGAACTGAGAAAATAATAAATCCTTTCACCTAGTTTCAAATAAGCAATGTCAGGAAGGCCAGACAATAAAGGAAGATAACTGAAGGCCTAGTCACTTCTCCCTGTTAAATTTTACTGCTTCAGTTAGGCAAGCCTTGAAAGGATAAGCCTGGGAATTCATCTATAAAATCTTGATGCTCCACTGGAGTAAGACAGATGGAGAATGTATTATTACTATATTTAAATGAATTGCATTAATAAAGTTTTGCAAAATTGACCTAAAAACCGATTAGGCCCAGGTAGCCCCCAGGTTATTCTGTTACATTTTTTGAATTATAGACCTCAAACCATCTGGTATATTCTTGTGCACTGGTTCATGTTACATATTTATTTTAAAACATAAGCTCCATGAGAGCAGAAACCTCATCGCCTTATTCACTCCTGTATACCAAGTGCTTAAATAAGTGCCTGGCACAAAATAGGGGCTAATATATAACTATTGAAAGAACAAATGATAATGAGTAGCTCTCCAGTGACTCTAAGTGTTTTGAAGGGCTAACCACATGATTTATTCCAAAAATACATTGTTTCTTGCCTCATACAAACCTTACCAAGCATGGTATGTGAGACGGGGAAGGTGATGGTGGGTTGGCCTGTCATCCTCCAGCGGCTACAGAGGTAGGAGAGATCTGTTCTAAGCATTTCTACTATCATCTTGTTGTCCAGAGCCAGGTAGAACTGTTGCTGGTATACAAACTGAGAAAAAGAAGAAAAATGACAGCTCAGAATAATTTGCTCTTACACTGTCCAGTAATATTTTAAAGTACTCACATATTCACAGGGCTATAAAACATGTCACAGAGGCAACAATATCCTCAACTTTAGTGCCTCGTTCTTTCCAAAGAATCTGATAGTCATTGGTCCATAAAACAGTTTTTGGCATTTTTACAGTGTAGTTTACAAAGTGTTTTCGAGGACAAAATTTTATTCATTATATAACAAATGAGTCAGGGCTTATCTTTTAATAGATGAAAATAAGGCCAAGTGACCTTAAATGGATTAACAAAGTCACTGGCTAGCAAAGAGCAAGGCCAGAAATATGATCTGTAGTCCATTACTCTTCTGTCTCTACCTCAGCAGCACAATTTCAGATTTATGATGACAAATGGGGAGCTTCAGCTTTCTGTCCAGAAAATAGTTTCTTCTCCTTATGCCACACATATAATTTGGCTTATTGATGTAATGTGGCTAATAAATATCAGGCCAATAATGCATATAATCATGGCTAAAACAGTACTGACATTTTTGTTTGGATGATTTCCAGGCATGTAAAAAGGGCTCCTGCCCTAAACAAAGAGAACACATAATTCAGTAGCTAAATAAAAAAGATTTTATTTTGTTAATAAGGGCAATACAGTCTGAATTTTTAACATTTAAAAGGAGCACTTTTTAAGTACTCCAACATTTATAAAATCCCTAGTCACTGTTTCTGCAACAACCCAGGACTACTCTTGGTAGCCATAATCACCTGGCATTATTTGGTGCTACAACTCCAATTCAGTCCAACTCAACAAATATTTATTAAGCAACTTAATATGGGCAAGGCCCCATGAACCTTAATACTTGTTCTAACTCTAATACATGTTTTATTTCTGTAATGTTTCTGTTTCACTTCCATTCATCTCAATTCATACTAAGCTCATTCCACCCACCTGTGGAAGTAAAGGTGAAGATAGTTTTCCGAATGTCATAGAGTTTGAAGTTCCAAGGACTCCCATATGCCTGTATGGTCGTCCACTGAGTTTCATTCTACTGTTGCATCCTGAGATGAATTGAGAATGCTCAAGATCTTTCTAGGGCACAAATCCAATCAACAAACAGGGTTTTTTTTGGTATTAGGTTTAGACTTTCTGATTGAACAAACTAAGTTTTGTGTCTTAAAGTTAGTATCCATGTCATGTACAAGGCCATACAAAGCAATTTCTAAGAGAAGAGTATGCAATTATCTCTGTTCTTAAAGGACTTTATGCTCTTATAAAGAAGTCACATAGTCTTATATATGAGAGAAAAGAATGCACATGAAAATTAATAGTTCTATGAATGATAGAATTCTATTACTGATATTTACATGCTGAATTTCCTTAGTTCCACAAAAACTTGCAAAAGCCATACTATCAATATTAATGTAAACTATGCTTCAATAAGCTAAACAAAAACCTCATCACTTAAAGATGGCATACTAAACTGAAAAATGGAAATGATTTTATCTTGATCTCCTTTAATTTCATAGTACTGACATGCTTTAATTCAGTGAACAACACATCTTATCCAATAAGTAAAAGTCTTTAATATGATTATGTTTCATAGGAAATTTTGTGGAAGGAAACTTATACACAGAGTAAAATTCACTTCGCAGAGGAACATTTCTGAAAACTTAAGAAGGGAACACATGAACTATCAGACAGCTACAAAAGACATAATTTTAATGAAAATTTAAATGGAATGTGTTCATGTGTCTAAATATTATGTATGTGTGTACGTATGTACACACACACACACCACACACACAACCTTATTTCCCTGAGTATGTCTTCTTTTTTATAGTTTAGCATTAGAATCTGAAATTAGAATCTATCTGATAATTAATGTTTATGTTACATGTAGTTGAATTTCTTATCTTTCAAAAGGCAATATTACATCAATACCTCTTATAATGAGAAATACTTCATTATTCACACTTTTTCCCCTTTTATAACACAGGATATGTTGTATAACATAGAGAGTATATACACAAAGAGCTTGTTCTCAAACTCTTTTTCCCCCAAAAATATATTGAATTCATTTCATGTTAGTACTGACAGAACTTTATCACTTTTTTTTATTGGAACACATTTTTCTTGGGGATTTTATTATTGCCCCTGCTTTAGCCTAAGTATGAAACTTATCAAAGATGCACATTTTTAGTGTTGCTCTTCACTTTTAGGGACAGAGCCAGAGAGCTGTAAATGCCTTGGTCATATTCCAGGGTCCACTCTGGAAAGCACACATTTTACTTTAGATTGATATCACAATCAGGTTTATCCCCTGCTCCTTCTATTTTGTTTTCTTTTTTTATTGTAGTAAATATATATAACATAATATTTACCATTTTAACCATTTTATTTTTAAAAATAAATCTTCTATTATTTGAGAAAGAGAGAAAGAGAGAGTGAGCATCAGCAGGGGGAGGGGCAAAGGGAGAAGCAGACTCCCCCACTGAGCAGGAAGCCGAACACAGGGCTCAGTCCCAGGACCCTGCGATCATGACCTGAGCCCAAGGGCAGATGCCTTTAACCAACTGAGCCATCCAGGGCCCCATTTAATCATTTTTAATAAGTGGCATTAAGTACATTCACAATGTTGTACAACTATCACCACCACCCAACTTTAGAACTTCTCCATCTTCCCAAACTGAAACCTATCCATTAAACAATAACTCCCAGGTTCTTCTTCTTGACAGTCCCTGGCAATCACCATTCTTTCTGTATCTATAAATTTGCCTTCTTTTGGTACCTCATATATGTGGAATCATATAATATTTGTCTTTTTGTGACTGGTTTATTCCACTTAGGATAATATCTTCAAGGTTCATCCATTTTGTACTATGTGTCAGAATTTAATTTTTTCAAGGCTGAAAAATTTTTCATTGTATGTGCATACGATGTTATGTTGATCTTTTCATTCATCACTGGACACTAGAGTATTTTTTTGGGTAATTTCTTATAGTATAATATACATGAAGTTAAGTATATAAATCTTAAATTTAAAAATTAATGAATTTTTACATAGTAAGCACACAACACAAATCAAGATATGGAATTAAAGAGGGAGACAAACCATGAGAGACTCTGGACTCCAGGAACCAAACTGAAGTTTACAGAAGGGAGGGGGTGGAGGGATAGGGTAACTGGGCGGTGGGTATTAAAGAGGGCACATGTGGTGATAGCACTGGGTGTTAAATGCAACTGTGAATCATTGAACACTACATCAAAAACTGATGTTGTACTACATGTTGGCTAATTGAACATTAAAAAAAAAAGGATATGGAACATTATCAGCACTATGGGAAGCTTCCCTTGTGCCCTTTCCCGTTATTAACATCCCCAGCTCCAAAGTTAACCACATTCAAACATCAATCACCATAAATAAGTAGGTACATTTATTAGCTTTATATTAATAAAATAATAAAATATGTACTTTTTGCAATCTGGTTTCTTTCACTCAACATTTTATCTATGAGATTCATTCATATTGGTGTATGTAGAACTGATTCACTTGTTTTCATTGCTGTATAATATTCCAGAGTATGAATGTATTATTTGTCCATTCACTTGTTGATGGACATTTGAGCCCCCCCCCCATTTTCTGTTATTATAAATAAAGCTTCTATGAATATTCATGCCTTGCTCCACTGGCTATACACACCAGTACAATGCCAAAAGGAAGTGGTGGTGGTGGGCATTTCAGACATCTTATTGATGTCTGAAATGGGGCTAATGTGAGAAAACTTTTAATATTTTACCACTAAGTATGGTTAGGTTTTCAGAATATAACCTTTATTAATAACATTTAAGGAAGTTTCCTTTGACTCCTAAATTTTTATATGAATGGCTATTAAAATTTACCAATTTTTTGCATCTATTGAAATGCTCACATTTTTTTCTCCATTATTCTCTCTTTGTGTTGGGATATTTGATTGATTTATAAATGTTAAAAACCCATGCATACATTTAGTTGAAAATGATCTCTAAATCCCCATCTTCTCATTTCTCCTTTAATCCATGGGTTATTTGTAAGTTTTTCTCTTTTGGGAGCTATGTATATTTTGAGGTTACGCTATTATATAAATAAAAATTAAAGATTAAGCTCCTGTTAAATTGACACTTTACTACCATAAAATGTTTTTCATTGTTTCTACTAATATTTCTTGCCTTTTGTATACTTTGACATTAGCATAGTTACATCAGCTTCAGTTTGTTTACTATTTGCATGGAATATTGTTTTATATCCTTTTCTTTTTTTTACGGATTTTATTTATTTATTTGACAGACAGAGATCACAAGTAGGCAGAGTGGCAGGCGGGGGATGGGGGGAAGCAGGCTCCCCAACAAGTAGAGAGCCCAATGCATGGCTTGATCGCAGGATCCTGGGATCATGACCTGAGCGGAAGGCAGAGACTTAACCCACTAGCCACCCAGGTGCCCCAATATCCTTTTATTTTCAACCTGTATCCTTATACTTCTGGTAAGACTCTTTTATGTAGCATAAAGTTGGGTTTTACCTTATAATCCAGTTTGAAAAGTCTCTTTTAACTGAAACATTTAGTCCATTTACATCTAACATAATTACTGAATGGGTTTAAATCTTACATTTTTTCATTCTTTATTTGCATTTTTAAAAAGTTTATTTTAATTCCAGTTAGCTAACATAGTTATATTAGTTTCAGGTGTGCAATATAATAACTCAATTCCATAAATAACCTGGTGTGCTCATCATGACAAGAACACTCCTTAATTCCTATCATCTAGTTAACCTATCCCACCTACCTCCCTCTGATAACCATCAGTTTCCATTCTATACTTAAGAGTCTGTTTCTCTTTTTTGCATTGCTCGTTTGTTTCTTAAATTCCACCTAAGTAAAAACATATAGTATTTTTCTTTCTCTGACTGATTATTTTATGTAGCGTAGTACTCTATCTCTGTCCATGTCATTGCAAATGGCAAGATTCATTCATTGTTATGACCAACTAATATTCCATTGCATATATACATATACCACATATTCTTCACCCATTCATCAGTCGATGGACCCTCAGGCTGTTTCCATACTTTGGTTATTGTAGATAATGCTGCTATAGACACTGGGGTACATGTGTCCCTTTCAATTAGTATTTTTTTAAAATTTTGGGGGTAAATAACTTGTAGTGTGATTGCTGGGTTACAGGGTAGTTCTATGTTTAACATTTAAAAAAAAAAGATTTTACTTATTTATTTGACAGACAGATCACAAGTAGGCAGAGGCAGGCAGAGAGAGAGGAGGAAGCAGGCTCCCTGCTGAGCAGAGAGCCTGATGCAGGGGCTCCATCCCAGGACCCTGGGGTCATGACCTGAGCCGAAGGCAGAGGCTTTAACCCACTGAGCCACCCAGGAGCCCCTATGTTTAACATTTTGATGAAAATCCATACTGTTACCACATTGGCTGCACCAGTTTGCATTTCCACCAACAGTGCAAGAGGGTTCCCCTTTCTCTACATGCTTGCTTCCCTGTTGTTGATGTTAGCCATTCGACTGGTGTGAGGTGGGATCTCATTGTAGTTTTGGTTTGTATTTCCCTGATGATGAGTGATTTGAGCATCTTTTCATATGTCTGTGGCCATTTGGATGTCTTCTTTGGTAAAATGTTTATTCAAGCCCTCTGCCCAATTTTAATTGGATTGTTTTTTGGGTGTTGAGTTGTGTTGGTTTTTATATATTTTGGATACTGACTCTTTATCAAATATGTCATTGTGAGTGTCTTTTCCCATTCTGTAGGTTGCCTTTTTAGTTTTGTTGATTGTTTCCTTCGCTGTGAAGAAGCCTTTTATTTTGATATAGTTTCAGTGTTTATTTTTGCTTTTGTTTCTCTTGCCTCAGGAGACATATCTATATATATGTTTATAAAGCTGTAAAAAAAAAAAAGAAAAGAAAAAAGAAAGGATGAATACCCAAGTTTTGTAGCAACATGGACGGGACTGGAAGAGATTATGCTGAGTGAAATAAGTCAAGCAGAGAGAGTCAATTATTTAAATTAAATTTAAATTAAATTTCACTTATTTGTGGAGCCTAACAAATAACATGGAGGACAAGGGGAGATGGAGAGGAGAAGGGAGTTGAGGGGAAATTGGAAGGGGAGGTGAACCATGAGAGACTATGGACTCTGAAAAACGATCTGAGAATTTTGAAGGGGTGGGGGTGGGAGGTTGGGGGCACCAGGTGGTGGGTATTGTAGAGGGCACGGATTGCATGGAGCACTGGGTGTGGTGCAAAATAATGAATACTGTTATGCTGAAAAATAAAAAAATTAAATAAAAAAAAAAAAAAAAGAAGTTTCTAATGCTGATGTCAAGGAAATTCCTGCATGGGGCACCTGGCTGGCTCAGTCAGTAGAGCATGTGACTCTGATCTTGGGGTGGTGAGTTAAAGCCCCACATTGGACATGCAGCTTACTTAAAAAGTGTGAAAAAAAGAGAGAAGTTGCTGCCTATATTCTCTTCTAGGTTTTTATGCTTTCGGGTCTCAAAATTAGGTCTTTAACTCATTTTGAATTATTTTGTAAGAAAGTGGTCCAGTTTCATTCTTTTGCACATTGCTGCCAAGTTTTCCCAACAACATTGTTGAAGAGACTTTGTCTTTCCCATTAGATATTCTTTCTGCGTTGTTGAAGATTAATTGACCATATAGTTGTGGGTTCATTTCTGGGTTTCCTATTCTGCTCTACTGATCTATATGTCTATTTTTTTGCCAGTATGATACTGTTTTGATCACTATGGCTTTGTAATATAATTTCAAGCCCACAATTGTGATGTCTCCTGCTTTGGTTTTCTTTTTCAAGATTGCTTTGCCTATTTGGGGTCTTTTCTGGTTCCCTACAAATTTTAGGATTATTCTAGATCTTTGAAAAATATTGCTGGTATTTTGATAGGGTTGCATGAAATGTGTAGATTGCTTTAAGAAGTAAAAACATTTTAACAATATTTCTTCTTCTAATCCATGATCATGGAATGTCTTTCTATTTGTGTCATCTGCAATTTCTTTCATCAGTGTTTTACAGTTTTCAAAGTAGAGGTCTTTGCCCTCTTTTTTTTTTTTAGGTTTTCTTAGGTATCTTTTTGTTTTCATGCAACTGTAAATGAGACTGATTCCTTAGTTTCTCTTTCTGCTTCTTCATAATTGGTATATAGAAATGCAACAGATTTCTGGACATTGATTTTGTATCTTATGAGTTGACTGAATTAGTTTATCACTTGTAGCAGTTTTCTCGTGGATCTTTTGGTCAGTTTGACTTCTTCCTTGCTGATATAGATGCTTTTATTCCTTTTGGATGTCTGACTGATGTGGCTAGGACTTACAGTACTATGTTGAAGAAATGGTAAGGTGAACATCCTTGTTCCTGACCATTGAGGAAAAGATCTCAGTGTTTCCCCATTGAGGATGATATCATCTACTGTTTTTCATATATGGCTTTTCTTATCTTGAGGTATATTCCATCTAAATCAACTTTGTTGAGGGTTTTTTTTTTATCATGAATGGATGTCATACTTGGTCAAATGCTTTTTCTGCATATGTTGAAATGATCATTTTGTTCTTATCCTTCCTTTTTTTTTTAGAGGGAGGGGAGGGGCAGAGGGAGAGGGAAAGAGAGAATCTTAAGCAGGCTCCACGTCCAGTATGGAGCCTGATGCAGGGCTCAACCTCACAATGATGAAATCTTGATCTGAGCTGAAATCAAGAGTCAGACCCTTAACTGACTGAGTTACCCAGGTGCCTCCATCCTTTCTTTTTAAAGTAATATGTCATTTGCAAATATTGAACTAGCCTTGCAATCTAGGAATCAATCCAAATTGACCATGGTGAATGATTTTTAAATGTATTTTAGGTTGGGTTTGCTAGTATCTTGTTGAGGATTTTTGCATCTATGTTCATCACTGATATTAGCTTGTAGTCTCTTCTTTTGTGGTGTCTTTTTCTGGTGATACTATCAGGGTAGTGCAGGCTTCATAGAATGAAGTCTTCCTTCCTCTTGTATATTTGAATAGTTTGAGAAGAATAGGTATTAACTTCTTTAAATGTTTGGTAGAATTTGCTTGTAAATCCATTTTGCCCTGGACTTTTGTTTGTTGGGAGTTTTTTGATTCCTGATTCAATTTCTTTGCTGGTTATTAGTCTGTTCAACTTTTCTATTTCTTATGGTTTGTTTTGGTAGTTTATATGTTTCTAGGAATTTCATTTCTTCTAGGTTGTCCAATTTATTGGCATATAGTTTCTCATAATATTCTATTATATTCTGTGCTGTTGTTTTTTTTTAAGATTTTATTTATTTATTTGACAGAGATCACAAGTAGGCAGAGGCAGGCAGAGAGAGAGAGGGAAGCAGACTCCCTGCTGAGCAGAGAGCCCGATGCGGGGCTCGATCCCAGGACCTTGGGATCATGACCTGAGCCAAAGGCAGAGGCTTAACTCACTGAGCCACCCAGGCGCCCCTTGGTTGTTATTTCTGCTCTAATCTTCATTATTTCCTCCATCCTTCTGGCTTTAGGCTTTGCTTTTTGTTCTTTTTCTAGCTCCTTTAGGTGTAAGTTTAGGCTGTTTGAGATTTTCTTGTTTTTTGAAATAGGTCCGTGTTAGTATAAACTTCCCTCTTAAGAATGCTTTTGCTGCATCCCAAAGGTTTTGGACCATTGTGTTTTCATCTTCATTTGTTTCCATGTGTTTTTAAATTATTTCTTTTATTTCCTGATTGACACATTCATGTTTAGTAGGGTGTTATTTAACCTCCCTGTATTTGTGGTCTTTCCAGTTTTTGACTTCTACTTTCATAGCATTGTGGTCACGAAAGGTGCAGGTATGCCTTCAAGCTTCTTGTATTTGTTAGGGCCTGTTCTGTGGCCTATTATGTGATTATTCTGGAGAATGTTCCATTTGCACTTGAAAAGAATGCTTTTTTAGGATGGAATGTTCTGAATAGATATGATAAGTCCAACTGGCCCAGTGTGTCATTCAAAGCCATTTTTTCCTTGTAGATTTTGTTTATATGCTCTATCCATTGATGTGGGTGTGGCGTAAAAGTCCCCTACTATTATTGTGTTATCAATGGGTTCCTTTATGCTTATTATTAAATATTTTTTATATTTTGATATTCCCATAATGGGGGCATAAACATTTATAATTTGTATATCCTATTGTTGGATTGCCCCTTTGTGATTATATAGTGCCCTTCTCTGTCTCTTCTTAGTGTGTCTATTAAGTCTAGTTTGTCCAATATAACTATTGCTACTTTGGCTTTCTTTTGACATCCATTTGCATGATAAATATTTTTTATCCCTTCACTTTCATTCTGTAGGTGTCTGTAGGTCTAAAATGTATCTCTTGTAGACAGCATATAGATGGGTTTTGTTTTTTTGTTTTTTATCCATTTGAGGCCCTATGTCTTATGATTGGAGTATTTAGTCCATTACATTCACAGTAATTATTGATAGATATGTATTTAGTGCCATTTTATTACTTTTACCTGTTTCTGTATATTTTCTCTGATCCTCTCTTGTCTTTCTTGTGTTGTTGACTTTCTTTAGTGATATATTTGGATTTCTTTCTCTGTATTCTTTGCATTTATGAGTGGTCTTTGATATATGGTTATCCTTAGGTTTGTATAACCTCTTTTGCAAGTAGCACTCTATAGTAAGTTGATGTTCAATTAAGGTTGAACCTATTCTTTTCTCTACTCCACACATTTTAAGTCCAAGTTATATATTTTATATCATTTTTAAAATGGGTTCCTGAATTATTTTTACAGAACTATTTATTTTTTACTGCTTTTTTGTTCCCCCTTTATACCATCACTTTTAGTCTCTCCTTTCCATTCAAAGTATCCCCCTTTAATATTTCTTGAAGGGCTGGTTTAATGGTCATGAACTCCTTTAGTTTTGTTTGTCTGGAAAACTCTTTCTCTCTCCTTCTATTCTGAATGATAGCCTTGCTGGATAGAGGATTCTTGGCTGCAGATTTTCCCCATGTAGCAATTTGGATATATCATACCTCTCCCTTCTGGCTTGGCAAGTTTCTGTGTGTTGTGTGTGCTCTACTATTGTGTCTGCTATTGCTCTATCCTTCTGGCTTGTCATCTGCAGAGGCTCTCCTTGCCTTCTGTGGATATTGTTTCCTCCCTGATGAATGTGAGATTTTAACTGGTGTGCTCTAGTCCTCTTGTGAAATGAGACATGACACCGCTTACACGAGAACTGAGGCCCCGTAAAACTCTCTGTTTGGGACATGTGGTGTGGGCAGTCTTTTGTGCTGGTCTTCTGGGGGAGGAGCCAGCTGTGTTGGGACAGAGGAAAATGTGGCTGAGAAAGGCAGTTCCACTGTAATGCAAGGGGTTGGGTATCCAGTGTCTGCATGGCTGCTTCTAGCCAGTGGCTCTGTGTTTATGCTGGGGGGTGGAGGAGGGAAATGGCACCAGCCAGCTTTTTCCTCAACAGATTTCTCCATGAATGTTGCCTTTCAGGGACACTCAAAAAGAGCAAATAATGTCCCAATGTGTGCGCTAGGCAATTTTCACATCATTATTTCCATGCTGTATTCCCCTGGGTTGTTTGTCTGCCTTCTCTCCAGAAGCAGCACAGTGGTCTCTGGAGTCTTATCCCAGCCTAGCCTGCTGACACTTAAAACTCCAGGCTTTAAGCCCTGCTAGTTGTAAGAACTCAAGAAATTCAGCTGCTCTAGCTTTCTAAGCCAATGGCTATGGGGAAACATTCTTCTTGTGCATTCCCTTGTGTGCTCCTCTCCCTCTCACCCTTCCCCAAGACAATGGCTCCATTCCCTCTGCAACAGCCAGGATCTGTTTCCCCCCTAAACCACATCTCCATATTTCCTACCTTCTTCAATGTGGCCTCTTTACTCCTTTAGTTATGGAGTTTGTTCTGCCAGTCTTCAGGTTGATTTCTGGGATATTTAAGATGATTTAATAGTGATCTAGTTGTATTTGAGGGGTGACGTTAGCCTAGACTTTGCTGCCATCCTCCTCTCCCCTATCTTATCTATTCATTTACCAATGGACATGTGGCTGCTTCCATGATTTTGCTATTATAAATAATGCTGCTATAAACAAGGTTCATGTATCACCTTGAATTAGCATTTTCCTATTTTTTAAGTATATACCTAGTAGTGTGATTACTGGATCATAGCGTAGTTTAATTTTTAATTTTTTTGAGGGTTCTCCATACTATTTTCCACTGGTGGTTGCACCAGTTGCATTCCCACCAATAGTGCACGAGAGTTCCTTTTTCTCCACATCCTCACCAACACTTTTTGTCTCTTCTGTTGTGATTTTAGCTATTCAGACAGGTGTGAGGTGAGAGCTCATTGTAATTTTGATTTGCATTTCCTTGATGGGAAGTGATGATGAACATCTTTTCATGTGCCTGTTGGCCATGTGTAAGTCTTTGGACAAATGTCTATTTGTCTTCTGCCCATTTTAAAATTACTTGTTGTTTGGGTGTTGAGTTTTATCAGTTCCTAAGTATTTTGGATATAACCCGTTATCAGATATGTCATTTATAAATATCTTCTCCCATTCCATAGGTTGCCTTTTAGTTTTGTTGACTGTTTCCTTTGCTTAGAAGCTTATTATTTGATGCAGTCCCAATAGTTTGTTTTGTTTTGGTGCAACTTTAAATGGTATTGTTTTCCTTCATTTACTTTCTGCTGCTCATTATTAATGTATAGGAATGAACAGATTCCTGCACATTGATTTTATCTCCTGAGACTTGCCCAAATTCATTTATGTGTTCTGGTGGAATCTTTAGTGTTCTCTCTATATAGTATCATGTCACCTGCAAATAGTGAGAATTTAACTTTTCCTTACCGACTGGGATGACTTCTCTTTTTGTTGTCTGATTGTTCGGCTAGGATTTCCAATACTATGTTGAATAAAGTGGTGAGAGTGGACATTCTTGTCTTGTTCCTGACCTTACGGGAAAAGCTCTTATTTTTCCCCACTGAGTATGATGTTGGCTGTGAGTTTTTCATAGAAGGCCATATTATGTTGAGGTATGTTCTCTCTAAACCCATGTTGCAAGAGAGGTTTTTAAAAATCATAAATGGAAGTTGTACTTTGTCAAATGTTTTTCTCCATCTATTGAATTATGGTTTTTATTCTTTCTCTTCTTGATGTGATGCATCATGTGATTCTTTTGTGAATATTAAACCACCCTGCATTCTAGGAATAAATCCCACTTGATCGTTCTCTATGATTTTAATGTTTTGTTGGATTTGGTTTGCTAATATTTTGTTGAGGATTTTTGCACATACATTTATGAGAGTTATTGGCCTATAGTTCTCTTTTTGTGGTGTCTTCATCTGATTTTGGTATTAGGGTGACACTAGCCTTACAGAATGAATTTGAAAGTTTTCCTTCTTCAATTTTTTTGAATAGTTTGAGATGAACATGTATTAACTCTTCTCAAATTTTTGATAGAATTGCTTGTGAAGGTCTCTGGTCCTGGACTTTTATTTTTTGGGGGGATTTTTGACTACTGATTCAATTTTATTTCTGGTAATTTGTCTGTTCAAAGTTTCTGTTTCTTCCTGCTTCAGTTTTGGTAGGTTACATGCTTCTAGGGATTTGTCCATTTTTCTAAATTGTCCAATTAGGAGGCATATAGATTTTCATAATATTCTCTTATACTCTCTTGCATTTATGTGGTGTCAGTGTTATTTTTCCTGTTTTTCTGATTTTGTTTATTTGGGTTCTCTCTCTCTCTCCTTTTGATGAGTCTGGCTAGAGGTTTATTAATTCTGTTGATCTTTCCAAAGAATGAGCTCCTGGTTTCAATGATCTGTGTCATTGTTTTTTTAGTTTCTATATAATTTATTTCTGCTCTCATATTATCTCCTTCCTTTTGCTGTGTCTGTGTTTTGTTTGTTCTTTCTAGCTCCTTTAAGTGTAAGGATAGGTTGTTTCCATTTGACATTTTTTTTTTTCTTCTTGAGGTGTTTATTGCTATAAACTTTCTTCTTGGAACCACTTTTGCTGCATCCCAAGTGTTTTTTGGACCATTGTCCTTTCATTTTCATTGTTTCTATGTGCTTTTAAAAATTTCTTCTTTTATTTCTTGGTTGACTCACTCATTGTTTAGTAGCATTTTTTTTTAAACCTCTATGCATTGTGTTCTTTCCTGATTTTTTCTTGTGTCTTCTTTTCATAGCATTATGTTCAGAAAAGCTGCATGGTATGATTTTGATCTTTTTGAATTTGTTGCAATTTGTTTTGTAGCCTAATATGTGATCTATCTGGGGAATGTTCCAAGTACACTTGAAAATAATGTGTATTCTGCTGCTTTAGAACGGAATGTTCTGAAAATATCTGCTAAATCCATATGGTCCAATGTGTCATTCAAAGCCCGTTTCCTTGTTGATTTTCTGTTTGCATGATATGCACATCAGTGTTAAGTGGAGTGGCAAAATCCCCTACTATTGTTATATTAGTATTCATTATTTCCTTAATAGTTTTATGCATTTGGTTGCTCCCATGTTCAGTGCCTAAATATTTACAATTGTTATGTGCTCTTATTAGGTTGTCCTCTTTATTAATATATTATATATTACAGTTATAGTCTTGTTTAAATTCTATTTGTCTGATATAAGTTTGTTATATATAAGTTTGTTATATATATTATAGTTATAGTCTTTGTTTAAATTATTTTGTCTGATATAAGTATTGCTGCCCTGGCTTTCTTTTTTGATATCCTTTGGACCAAGGCCAGCAGGACTGGGAAGCGTAGATATGCTGACACATTGAGGAGGGAGCCTGTGTAAGAAAGTTAGGGGAGCCTGTGTAAGAAAGTTAGGTAATGAGTGTCAGTGCTGTGCTGGTTTCCACAGGTAGCCAATGTTTATGCTGGGGGGAGTGAAATAGCACCTGCCAGCTCCTGTATTCCTGGAGGAGTCTCCCTATGATCCCTGTCTCTCCAGGCCACACTTCAAGATAAGCAAATCACTCACCATCCCATCTGCCCCTGGTGTTTTTCAAACTTGGTTCTATGCTGTATCAGCATGGGCTGTTTGCTGTGCTGCCTCTTTGGCGGCGGGGGTGGGGGGTGGGGGGGCTCAACTTCCTATTGCCTTTGGGGCTTACCCAGAGACAAACCTGCCAATTTTTAAAATTCCAGGCTTTAAGTCCCACTGGTTTTAGGAACTAATGAAATTTAATCCCTCTCATTTTCAAAGGTAAATGTTATGGATTTGTACTTCCTGTTGCATGCTTCCCAGTGTGAAATCTGTTTCTTGCTCTTCTCTACACCATTGGCTGTATCCTCACCACAGGTAGTCATGATCTGTCTTCACCTAAATCATATCTTTGCCCTTAATATATCCATGATGTGCCCTCATCTCTACCTTTAGATGTGGAGTTTGTTCTGCTAGTCTTTAGATCATTTTTCTGGGTTATTTATGGTGATATGAGTGTTATCTAGTTGCATTCATGGATGAGGTGAACTTTGGGGTTCTCCTACTTCATCTTCTGAGCAAACCTAAATCTTACAAATTACTACAGAATTTCCATTTGCTGTTTATTCCTTTCTTTTCCTCACTTCCTTTTGGATTAATCACAAAATTTATTACATCATTTTAACCCCACTAGCTTGTAATTCTTTCATTACTCCTTTGATGCTTACTCCAGAACAGCTCTTCTCAACCAGGTTCCACCAGAGTATTATGTTCTAATTTTTAAGGCATTGATTGTCTGTATTAACTTACCTTCTTTGCATTTAAAAATGGAACTAGTATGAGCAACCCGTAGAGGAACTGAAAAACCCCATTTTTTGGTAGTTTAATTTTGTGGAAAACTATTTGAGAAAAGCTGTCCCAGAGATTAAAACATGCATCCTTGACTGATTAGAGTGTACCTTAAATTTGTACCTTTACTATTCCTTGAATATGCAAGAATCTTACAACACTAACTCCATTCATATTCTGCCTGCACTTTTTTTTGCCACTCATCTCTACTTTTATTT
Organism: Lutra lutra; assembly: GCF_902655055.1. NCBI lineage: Eukaryota > Metazoa > Chordata > Mammalia > Carnivora > Mustelidae > Lutra > Lutra lutra. The sequence continues at coordinate 48,303,446 of NC_062296.1, read as the reverse complement.
CATCCACAAAGCACTGCTATTAATGTTGCTTTAAACAGTCAATAGTCTTTATATTTACTATTTCTTTTCTCTTATTCTTTCCTGCATTCCTATTCTTCTGTCTGGGTTTTTTTTTTTTTTTTTTTTGGCCTAAAGAACTCCCTTTAGTATTTCTTTTACTATGAGTCTGCTAGTGATACTTTCGATTTTTACTTATCGGAACATGACTTTATATTGTTTTCATTTCTTCTTTTAAGATTATTTATTATTATTTGGGAGAGGGATAGAGAGAGAGAGAGCATGAGCAGGGGTAGGAGCACAGGGAGAGGGAGAAGCGGATTCCCTGCTGAACAGGGAGCCCAGTACGGGGCTCAATCACAGGACCCTGAGATCAGACCTGAGCCAAAGGCAGACATTTAACCAACTGAGCCACCCAGGCACCCCATATCATTTTTATATCTGAAAGATATTGTTCACTGGATATAAAATTCTAGTCTGGCGTTATTTTCTCCAAGTAATTTATAGGTGTCATTCCTGGTTCCTGTGGAATTCATTGGTTTGTGAAAAATAAGCTCTAAGTTTGATCATTGTTCCTTTGAAAGCAATGTATCTTTTCTTAACTTTGGCTATTTTTAAGATTTTTTCTGTCTTGATTTCCAGAAGTTTGATTATTAAAGGCTTAGGTTTTTTTTTTCTTTGTATTTATCTTGTTCATGTTCACAGATTTTTAGCATTTTTAAATGTGTGAATTAATATCTTTGGTCAGTTGATTGAAAAGCTTTTAGTCATTATTTTTTCAATACAGTTTCTGTTCCATTATTTCCTCTTATTCTTGGCTCCAAGACCCTCTACTATATCTGTCTTGTAAAGCTTTACAATTTTACGTTCTTTCTCTCTTTTGGCCTTTAATCTGAATATTTCTACTAACTTATTTTTAGTTCACACCAATCCTCTCTTTTTCTGTTCTCATATGGTGTTAATCCCATCTATTGCATTCCCCATACCAGTTACTGTAATCTTTAGTTTTGGAATTCTATTTGATCCTTTTTTCACAGATGGAATTATTCTCTTAATTTTCCTTTGGATTATTTATTATTAATGCCTAAAAATGCAACTAATTTTTTGCATGTGTTTTTGTATCCTGCAATTTTGCTGAATTTGTTCTTTTTTTTTTTTAGGAGAATCTTTAGGGTTTTCTACAATATAAGACCATGTACTCTGTAAACATTTTACTTTTTCCTTTCTGACTTAAATGTCTTTTATTCTTTTTCTTGCCCACTTGTTCTGGTTAGAACTTCCAATACTATGTTAAATAGAAGTCTGTATACCTGTTTTGATTTTTTTTTTTTTTTTGCTTTTGCGTTTATTTGGTTTCCTAGCATATCTTATTATATATTTTCAATGCTGAACACATTGTACAAAGAATTGTAGAGGCTCTGGATAATATTATTTCTTCCAGAGGTGATTTAGTTTATTTTGGCAGGTAGATACACTACTAGCAGATCACCTTAGTCCATTCAGTGACTGAGAAGATTGTGTTTTAGGCTTTGTGTTTTAGGCTTTCTGGGAACTGGTCTATTTGTGATTTGCCTTTACTTTTAGAGTGTAGCTCACCCTTCAGGGACTCAACTGAAAAACTGGAGTGTTTATCACAGCCTTCTTCCACAAAGAAAGTCCCTGAGATAAAAGTTTTGTTTTCCTAGCATGAGACGTTATCCTTCATTTCTTGGCCTCTCATCCCATGCAAGCACAGCTCAAGAAGCAAATGCCTCAAAGGGAAACTGCACAGAGAATAAAGAATTGCTTACTTTGTTGAGGGTACTCTTCTCTTCAGGGTTTTGGCTTCTCAAGTCCTGGCCACCTTAATTATTTTCTAATGCCTTATTACCTATATCTTTAAATACAGCCATTATAGTTGTTTTTAGTATGAAGAGTAGTCTGATACAACCACTTCACAACTGGAAGCTGGAAGTCTACCTTATTCTTTTTAACTGTGGCACAACATATCATACATAATTCAACCATTCTTGTTCATACATATTAGGTTGCTCCTAATTGTTGTTTGTCATTACAAATTATGTTGTAATGAACAGCTTTGTACATGTATACTTGTATATTTGTATGAGTACTATATAGGGTAGATTCCTATGAGTAAGGTTGTTAGTCAAAGATATGTGTATAAAATCTAAAAAAAAATTTTATAGGTAATGCCAAATTACCTCCGATTTACACTATTACCAGGAGTGCTAAGAGTGGTCCATTTCTTCACATATTCACCAGTAATGGGTAATATCAATCTTAACTTTTGTAAAATTGATGACAAAAGTTTTATTTCATTGTTGTTTCATCTGACATTTCCCCAATTATTAAAGAGGCTGAAGTTGACAACTTAGAAAGTGTAGTGCTAAGAAAGGAGGAACTGTGACAACAGCACCAAAAAGTAACACACACACACATACATGTGTTAGAGAGGCTATATATGTACAGTAAATGATTAAGGTAACATTTCAAAACTCTTTATATGAACTATTTAATCAATAGTGCTGGGAAGACTGGCTAAGTATTTGGCAACGAGTTATGATTCTTACATCATAAGATAAACTAAAATTAAAATTCTAGACTAAGAGCTAAATGTAGAATTGTAACTGTAAAGAACTAAGAAAATATGGTAAAAATGTATATGACATAGGGATGAATCTATCTTTCTAAGCATAACAGCAAAGAAACCAAAAAGGAGACAATTATACTATGTAAAAATGTAAAACTATATATCAAAATTAAATACAAGATTAAAAGGCAAATAAAATAGCAAAGTATTGCAATAACATATGGAGACCAAGTATTAGCATCCCTAATATATAAAAAATCTTGTTTAAAGCAATAAGAAATTGACAATTTTCCAGTAGAAAAATGATAAAGGAATATACATAATTTACAAAATAAATAGAAAAAAGTATTTAATTTATAAAAACAATTTACCATCCATATGTCTAAAAAATTGAAATGCTAACACAAATATTAAAATAGTGTTGTAGAAGTTTATTTAAAAAAAGATAATAGGGTTCATCATACATTATTATTATGTTGCAAAGTACAAATAGCAAAAACTGTTCTTTCTGACACCGTTTTTCTAAAAAAAAAGTGCGTATTTATTTTACAAAATAAATGACTGGAAGCAAATACTCTAAAACAAAAACAGTGGCTTCCTATGAGTGTTAGAATTATAGGTGACTTTTATCTTTTCCTTTGTGCCTTTATCTACTTTCCAGTTCCCTTCATTCAACACGTACGTTTCAATTTGTAATCATAACTTACTATTTATGAAAACTGAAGAGAATGAGAATAGCACATCTATTCAAATGAAACTAGGAGATAAATTTATAATTCCTGAAGAAATGAAAGATATATCTGATAAAATGGATGTATTTGATGTTCAAAAATTTGCATGAAGGCAAGAAAATAATTATCTAAAGAAAGTTACAGAACAGAAAATACATACATTACAAACTTCATTAATAAAAACTTACCATAAGGTATACTTAAAGAAGAGATTATGCTGAGTGAAATAAGTCAAGCAGAGAGAGTCAAGTATCCTATGGTTTCACTTACTTGTCGACCATAAGGAATAACAAGGAGGACATTGGGAGATGGAGTGGAGAAGTGAGTTGGGGGAAATTGGAGGGGGAGGCAAATCATGAGAGACTGGACTCTGAGAAACAAACTGAGGGTTTTGGGGGTGGGGATTGGGTAGGCCTGGTGGTGGGTATTATGGAGGGCACGTATTGCATGGAGCACTGGATGTGGTGCATAAACAATGAATACTGGAACACTGAAAAGAAATAAAATAAAATGGAAAAAGAGAATTGTTAACTATATATGAAAACGTGCAGATCCTGCTAGATATGCAAGCCATAGGAAACACAACTTCAAAAAAAAAGTAGAGCAAAAGTGAAGAAATGCATATCCTCACTGGGAATTAAAGAAAGGCAATTAAAATAGTATGTGTAGTAATACTACTAATCTAACAAAAACAAATGATAAAAATTCAATGTTGGTGGGGTAGTAAAAATAAAAAGGTATAATTTGTATTTACTGATGCCACTAAAAATTGGTTGGTATTTCTAAAGAATAATCTGGCAACATAAAATAAGAACTACAAAGTTGTCCATACTTTTTTATCCAGAATCCCTTTTCTGAGAATATACTCCAAAGAAACAGAAGTATACATAAGAAAGCCTATACAAAGGCATTCATAGAATGACAAAAACTTTGGAAACAATTCAAGTACCCTATAATTAGGGAATAATTAGTTTAACTTGATGGAATAATATATAGTTCTTTCAGTATGTAAAAATACTCACATGAAAGAGTAAGTGAAAAAAAACCACAAATTAATATGCATACACTATAACTGTAAATGTATCTATGTGCACTAACAGATTAGAAAAGAAATAGAATTATATAAAGATCTAAGTGAATATTTATGAAGTTCTTATGTTCCTAAATTTGATTAATCTCATATTTTTGTTAAAGAAGATTTATTTATTTATTTATTTATTTGAGAGAGAGCAAGTAAGCAAGCATGGGTGAGCAGGGGGAGGGCAAAAGGAGAGGGAGGAGAAAAGCAGATGCCCCAATGAACATGGAACCCAATGGGGCTCCATCCCACAACCATGAGATCAATGACTTGAGCTAAAACCAAGAGTTGGAACCATCTGAGCCACCAGGTGCCCCAATTAATCTCGTACTTTAAAAATGTTTTAAAAATATATTATGGAACTGAAATACATGAAATGCAATATTTGAGGTGAGGCAAACATTCCCATTTAGTTAACATATACATATATATGAACACACCTGGTGAAGAAATCTCTCTTTTTGTATTATTGTTGTCACTCGATGTATGCTTAAAGCAATTTTGTTATTGTGAAATTGTAACTATGATAAAATTTTGAAGATTCACCCATTTGATAAGTTATCAAATCATGCCTTTTATGACTTTCCCAGACAGATCTATCCTCTTTGCCCTGTGCTTTATACATAACACCATTACTATAGCATTTATAATATTGTACTATAATTAGCTGGCTACTTGTCTATGTCACCAACAGCATCTAGCCCAGTGCCTAGTACATAATAAGTGAGCAACAGATTGTTATGAAAGAACAAATGAATGAAGTAAATGAAGGAATATATTTGGAAAGTAAATGCAGCTTGTTACTAGGGTCCTGTAATGGTTAATCACTCATTAAACTTAAGACCATCATTCTTAATTTCCTTTGACTAGGAAATAATAACTCAGAAGCCCTAAACAAAGTGCAGGCTTTGAAAAAGCAAACAGTAAGGAGTTTGCTTCAATTTGTTGGAAAATGTGATGTGAATGTGATGCAGGTCGATTCCAAGAATGATGGCCCAGTGCTTGGAAATTACCTATATCCTTGTAAGATCATGCTGAATTTAGAGCAGTAAGTGCGAAGAAACCAAGGGTATAATTAACCTCTCATCTTCTGAGTGACAACCAGAGAGAATCAGGTCAAAGGCACCAGTAGGACTTACATGAACTCCAAACTACAAAGACTTCTAAGAGGGGCAAAGAAGGTGACTAGAAAATCAACTAATACTTGTTCCTGGAATAAGATTTGGGCCAGATAGAGAAATACCTTCCTGATATCAACAGATTTAGTGGACTGGTATCTAGAAGCTAGAAGCACATTATAGTCTGAGACTAGACGGAATGGCCAAGAAGATAAAAACAGAAAGCAGATTCTAGGAAGGACTAAAATATCCATCCCATCTTGTAAAGAATCAACTCAAATTAATCTCTGAGTTCGAGTCTTGACTCGGAATTTATCTGGGATAGAGCTGAGTAAGTGAGAGGAACCAGGGGCTCAGTATTTGTAATAGTCAAGCTAAGCTGTGGCTAGATTTCAGAAATTAATTAGGAGCTGAGATATATACTCAATAAACTTGTTAATTTCTATGTGTTTATATTAAGTTTCCCATTTTTTAAAGTAAAGTTTCTTTAGGAAATTTCAAATTTGCACTTGAATTAAAAGAAAAGGAATTTTGTACATTATAGCTAGGATGGAAGAAGGGGGAAATTAGTATGTTCCTAAAGTCAGATGTAATTTTAATAGCTCTGGGAGTTAAGGCTCTCTTGGCATATGAGTGTTTAGGAGACACAGAGAAAAGTCACCTCTGACTGTTGGTCCTTTCCTCCTTGGTTGATTCCATCTCAACTGAGATTTACATAATGGCTGTAGAAACTGAGTGTCTGAAGTAGGTGTTAGTAAAATGGGAAAGCAACTGACTGGTTTTGAGCTGGGCAAGATTTGACTTGGCTGTAATTACTAAGAGACCATTCTTGGAGGAGAAGAAAAGTACACACACACACATATACAAAGAAAGTATACACACACACACACACACACACACACACACACAAACAAAGTAGGCTTTGGGTTTGTAAGTGATAATCCATTATCTAGGATATAATCTTTATTTATAAATTTGCCCTTTTGTGGCTTGATTTAAGATTGTATTAATTTCTAACTGGTGATATAACAAATTACTACAAACTTAGTGGCTTAAAATAACACACATTGAAACTCTTACATCTCTGAAAGTCAAAAGTCCAAAATAGGCCTTATGGATATTATAAGATAAAATAAAATATCAGCAGGGCTGGTTCCTTCTGGAGGCTCGAGGGGAGAATCTGTTCCTTGTCTATTCCAACTTCTAGAGGATAAGGCTAGTAGCTTATCACTTCAATCTCTTGCTTCTCTCCTCACATGTACTTCTATAGGCAGATCTTCCTTTGGCTCCCTCTCATATATAGGACACTTGAGATTACATTTAGGGCCCACCTGGATAACTGAGACTAATCCTCCCATCTCAATCTCTTTAATTTAATCACACTTGTAAATCCCCCTTTGATATATATGGTAACATTCACAGGTTCCAGGGAGTAGGGCCTGGATATCTTTGGGGACCATTTTTTAGCCTTCCATAGTTCATCCCCTGGCTCCTACAGATTCATATACCTCCCACTTACAAAGTGCATTCATCCCATTCCAACATTCTGCAAACTCTCAACACATTACAGCATCAACTGGTCCAAAAATCTCTTCTAAATATCGTTATTTATAAAAGCCCCAATTCTCATCAGCTAAATCAGGTATGGATGAGGATTTGGGTATGATATGTCCTAAGGCAAAATTCATTTCCATCTGTGGACCTCTGAAACTAGAAAACAAGTTATATTCTCTAAAAATACAGGGGTACAATACAAATTATAGACATTCTCATTCCAAACAGGAGAAAATGGAAAGAAGGAGTCAGTAGCCCCAAACAGTTTTAAAATCCAACTGGGCAAACTCCATTATGTTTCAAGGCATGGTAGTAATCCTCTGTGGTTTGAGGCTCTACCCTCTGGGTGCAAGACACCTCCCTTGAAGTCATCCTTCCTTTTTCTTAAAGAATAGCACTTGTTCATAGCTTAGCAGTTTTATCAGCCTGCTTCCTGGCTATATAACTTTGGGAGTCCAATATCCATCTTTAATCTTGTCCTCTGTCCAGTTCAGTCCAATTTGGCCGTGTTTCTGCACATATAACATTCTCAAAAACTTTGTGGGTACTGCATATATGTCATGGAAGCTCACTGCATTAGACAAGAGGGTCCTCCCTAAGATCTGTCCTGGATAATCATATCTCTATCCCTAGATTCTGCTAATGTGGTTGAGGGAATCCATGAGTCACAACCTTATCTCTTCAAACAGCCCACTGTGTGAATGAACATACTGATCTTTTGATCTTTCTGAAGCACTAGAAGAAGGTTGTCCAGCTATATTCTTGATCTTTTTTCCAGAGCATGCTTTCCTGATAACAAATCTCCTACTAATTTTATCATCTTTTCCAATCTAAGATTTCATCAAGTCCTGGTTCCTTTTTGCTTAACTGTTCTTCCCTCAATAGTCTTTCCTTCTTGCATTTTTACTATAAGCAGCAAGGAAAAGCCAGGCCATGATTTCAACACTTTGCTTGAAAATCTCCTTAATATCCAAGTTCATAATTTATAGTTGTGTTTTCCACATAAAACAGGACACAACTCAGCGAACAATCCTTCTGTCACTACAACAAGGATCCTTTTCCTTAAGTTTGCAATAACATGTTTCTAATTTCTTTCTGAGCCCTCACTGGCCATGCCTTTAGCATCCTTATTTCTACCAACAGTTTGTTTAAAGCAGTATCGACTTTTTCTATCATGTGACTCAAAATTCTCTCAGCCTCTATTCATTACCTGATTTCAAAGCCACTTCACATTTTTTAGAAATTTGTTACAGTATCACCCCACTTCCTAGTACCAAAATCTGTATTACCTTCCTATTCCTGCTGTTAATAAAGTACTACAAACTCAGTGGCTTAAAGCAACACCTATTTCTTTTCTTACAATTTTGGAGGTCAGAAGCCCAAAATGAGTCTTTCAGGACTAAAAACAAAATCAAGGTGTCAACAGGGCTGGTTTCTTCTGGAATCTCCAGGAGAGAGTCTCTTCCTTGCCAATTCTAACTTCTAGGGGCTGGGCATTCCTTGGATATCTTTGGCTCATAGCTACATCACTCCAATCTCTTGTTTCTGTTGTCACTGCCTTTTATCGTCTGAATTCCCTCTGCTTTCCTTTTATAAGGATACTTGTGATTACGTTTAAGGTCTACCTGGAAAATCCAGGACAATCCTCCTCATCTTGAGCTCCTTACATTAATCATACCTGCAAAGTCTCTTTTGCTATATAAGGTAATATTCATAGGTTCCACGAATTAGGACCTATATGCTTTTGGGGGCCATTAATCAGTCTTCCACAAAAGTAGTTTTGAAATTTGCAGAGCCTTTTTTTTAAATTAATGGTGCAGTGATTGGTTTAATGTCAAATTTGTAATAAACTGTATAACTTTGTAATTTGTAGTAATCTGCTTAATGTGTCTATCATTAAGTTTAATAAATTAGATAAAAATTGAGTAATAATCAAAATAAGTATTAGATTAAGTGGAATTTTGTAATATTGTCAACCAATTCATTACATGACATGGTATAAAAGACCTAAAAAAACGTTCCTTGGCTATTGCTTTACATAAAATTAACATGTATTCAGAATGGAAATATATGCCTCAAGAAAGGGGAGAACATGTTAGTTAAGCATGCACTTGGAATGAAGACACAGTATTGTTTGCTAACAGTCACACCCTATATACTGGATTCATAAACACATTCAAAATTATCAAGCTTGCTCAGGATATACTGGGTTAGAAACTTAGGTTCCAGAGACTCTGAATTCCTTCTCAGATCCAGTTTAATAAAGCAGTACAAGATTAAAAAGAAAAGAAACCAGCCTGTACCGAATAATGCTTTGATTATTATAATGACTGATTATTAAGGCCGATCTCCTTACCTAGGCTGGAATAAATGTGGCTGAGAATACGGGCTGGTTGTACTCTGATAGGATATACCTCAGCAATGGTCTCCACATCAATCCCCTTGTCCTTCAAAATGGCCTTGATTTCTTCTGTCTCGGCTAGAATGGAAACTACAGGAAGGAAAGAAGATGAGGTCAACAGAAACTTTTATTTCAATAGGAACCTAAAAAATCTCTCAAGCCACATAATTTCTTTTGAAGGGAAGAGAATGAAAATGGGAGGAAATTAACAGTTATTGAGGAACTTTGATGAAACAAGTATCATGCTAGGTACATAACACAATTATCTAAATGGAAAAGGAAAAAGGACTCATGCCTGAAGTATTAGATTCTGCTTTTTTGGCTAAGTGCAAGGTGCTCCTAGAGAATGCCATACTCTTTATACCTGAGATTCCACATTTAAATAGGGGGAAAAGATAATTGCAAATCCAAAACCACTAATAGATACGCAAACAATAAAGAGAAAGGAACCCAAGTATATCACTAAAGAAAGGCAACAAACCATGAAAGAAGGCAAGAGAAGAAAGGATCAGAGAAAAACTACAAAAACAACCACAGAACAAGTAACCAAAAGGCAATAAATACATATCTAACTAAGTACTTTAAAAGTAAATAGACTAAATGCTCCAATCAAAAGACATAGGGTGGGGGCGCCTGGGTGGCTCAGTGGGTTAAGCCGCTGCCTTCGGCTCAGGTCATGATCTCAGGGTGCTGGGATCGAGCCCCGCATCGGGCTCTCTGCTCAGCAGGGAGCCTGCTTCCTCCTCTCTCTCTGCCTGCCTCTCTGCCTGCTTGTGATCTCTCTCTGTCAAATAAATAAATAAAATCTTTAAAAAAGAAAAAAAAAAGACATAGGGTGACAGGATGGATAAAAAAACAAGACCCATCTATAAGCTGCCTATAAGAGACCCCTTTTAGACCCAAAGACACCTGCAGATTAAAAGTGAAGGTATAGGGAAACATTTATCATGCAAATAGAGGTCAAAAGGAAGCTAAGGTAACAATATTTATATCAGACAAACTAGACTTTAAAACAAAGGTTGTAACAAGTGACAAAGAAGGACACTATTTAATAATAAAGGGGACAGTCCAAAACAGGACATGACAGTTATAAATATTTATACACCAAACATTGAACACCCAAAAACATTAAACTATTAATAACAAACATAAAGGAACTGACAGGAATACAGTAATAGTAGGGGACTTTACCACCCCACTTACTTCAATGGACAGTTCATCCAAACAGAAAATCAACAAGGAAACAGTGCTTGTAAATGATACACTGGACCATAAGGATTTAACAGATATTTTCGGAACACTCCATCCTAAAACATGAGAATACACATTCTTCTCAAGTTCATATGGAACATCCTCCAGAAGAGATCACATGTTAGGCCACAAAATAAGTCTCAACAAATTTAAAAAGGTTGAAGTCATACCAGGCACCTTTTCTGACCACAACACTATGAAACTAGAAATCAACCACAAGAAAAAATTTAGAAAGAGCATAAATACATGGAGATTAAATAACATGCTACTAAATAATGAATGGTTCCACTAGGAAATCAAAGAAGAAATAAAAAATTCCATGGAGGGGTGCCTGGGTGGCTCAGTGGGTTAAAGCCTTTGCCTTTTGGCTCAGGTCATGATCTCAGGGTTCTGGGATCGAGCCCCGCATTGGGCTCTCTGCTCAGCAGGGAGTCTGCTTCTTCCTCTCTCTCTGCCTGCTTCTCTGCCTACTTGTGATTTCTGTCAAATAAATAAATAAAATCTTAAAAAAAAATTCCATGGAAACAAATGAAAATGAAAACACAATGGTCCAAAATCTTTGGGATGCAGCAAAAATGGTTCTAAGAGGGATGTTGACAGCAAGAAAAATCTCAAATAAACAACCTAACTTTACACTTACAGGAGCTAGAAAAAGAACAAACAAAACCTGAAACCAACAGACAGAAGGAAATAATGAAGATTAGAGCAGAAATAAATGATATACAAACTGAAAAAAGAATAGAACAGAACAATGAAAGCAGGAGCCGGTCCTTTGAAAAGAACAACAAAATTGATAGACCTCTACCCAGACTTATCATGAAAAGAAGAGGAAAGACCCAAACAAAGAAAATCAGAAATGAAAGAGGAGAAATAACAATCGACACCCACAGAAATATGAAGGATTGTAAGAAAACATTATGAAAAACTATATGACAACAATCTGGACAAGTTAGAAGAAATGGATACATTAGGAGTATATAACCTACCAAAACTGAAGCAGGAAGAAATAGTAAATTTGAACAGACCAACTACTAGCAATGAAACTGATCAGTAACCAAATAAACCCAACAAACAAAAGGTCCAGGACCAGAGGGCTTCACAAGCGAATTCTACTACACATTTAGTCCAGGACCAGAGGACTTCACAAGTGAATTTTACCAAACATTTAAAGAAGAGTTAATATGTATTCTTCTCAAACTTTTCTGAAAGTTAGAAGAGGAAGAAAACTTCCAAATTCATTCTGTGAGGCTAGTATCACCATAATACCCAAACCAGATGAGGACACCACAAGAAGAGAACTAGAGGCCAGTATCTCTCATAAATATACATGCAAAAATCCTCAACAAAATATTAGCAAACCGAATCTAAAAATGCATTAAAAAACCATTTACCATGATCAATTGGGATTTATTCCTGGGAGGCAAGCATGGTTCAATATTTGCAAATCAATCAATGTGATACACCACATCAGTAGGAGGAAGGATAAGAACCATATGACCATTTCAATAAATGCAAAAAAAAAAAAAAAGCATTTGAGGGGCACCTGGGTGGCTCAGTGGGTTAAAGCCTCTGCCTTCAGCTCAGGTCATGATCCCAGGGTCCTGGGATCGAGCCCCGTATCGGGCTCTCTGCTCAGTGGGGAGCCTGCTTCCTCCTCTCTCTCTCTCTCTGCCTGCCTCTTCACCTACTTGTGATCTCTCTCTCTCTGTCAAATAAATAAAATCTTAAAAAAAAATTTAAAAAAAAGCATTTGACAGAGTATAATATCCATTTATGATTAAAAAAAAAAACCCTCAACCAAATAGGTTTAGAAGAAACATACCTTAACATAATAAAGACCATTTATGAAAAACTTATAGTTAACATCATCCTTAGTGGGGATGAACTGAGAGCTTTTCCCCTAAGGTCAATAAAAAGATAAGGATGTCCACCCTTACCAGTTTTATACAACATAGTACTGGATAGTCCTAGCTATAGTGATCAGACAACAAAAATAAAAGGCATCCAAATTGGTAAGGAAGAAATAAAATTTTCAGTATTTGCAGATGACATGATACTCTATATAGAAACCCTAAAGACTCCACCAAAAAACTACTAGAACTGATAAATGAATTCAGAAAAGTCGCAGGACACAAAATCAATGCACAGAAATCTGTTGCATCGCTCTACACTAACAACGAAGCTACAGAAAATGAAATTAAGAAAACAGTCCCTTTTACAATTTCACCAAGAATAATAAAATATCTATGACTAAACTTAACCAAAAAGGTAAAAGACTTATACTCTGAAAAGGTAAAAGACTTATACTCTGAAAACCTAAAACACTGATGAAAGAAATTCAAGATGATGCAAAGAAACTGAAAGACATTCCATGCTCATGGCTTAGAAGAACACATATTGTTCAAATATCTATACTATCCAAAGCAATCTAGATATTTAATGCTGTCCCTATCAAAATACCTACAGCATTTTTCACAGAACAAGAACAAACAATCCTAAAATTTGCATGGAACCACAAAAGACCCCAAATAGGCAAGTCAAACTCAAAAAAAGAAAAACAAAATGGGAGGTATCACAATTCCAGACTCCAAGTTGTATTACAAAGCTCTTGTAATCAAAACAGTATGGTACTAGCATAAAAATAGACACATAGATCAGTAGAACAGAATAGAAAGCTCAGAAATAAACTCAACTATATGGTCAATTAATCTTCAACAAAGGAGGAAAGAATATCCAATGGGAAAAACAGTTTCTTTAATAAATGGCACTGGGAAAGCTGGATGGCTACATGCAAAAGAATGGAACTGGATCGCTTTCTTATGCCATACAAAAAAAATAAACTCAAAATGGATTAAAGACCTAAATTCGAGACAGGAAACTATCAAAATCCTAGAGGAGCACACAGGCAGCAACCTCTTTGACCTAGGCCAGAGCAACTTCTCTCTAGATATGTTTGCGAAGGCAAGGGAAACAAAAGCAAAAATAAACTATTGTAACTACCTCAAAATAAGAAGCTTCTGTACAGCAAAGCTAAAAGACAAGCTACTGAATGGGAGAGGATATTTGCAAATGATATATCTGATAAAGGGTTAGTATAAAAATATATAAAGAACTGATATAAGTCAACACCCAAAAAACACATAATCCAATTAAAAAATGGGCAGAAGACATAAACAGACATTTCTCCAAAGAAGACATCCAGATGGCTACCAGACACATGAAAAGATGCTCAACATCATTCATCTTCGGGGAAATGCAAAGCAAACCTACAATGATATAATCACCTCACACCAGTCAGAATGGCTAAAATAAAAAACATAAGAAACAACAAGTGTTGTTGAGATGTGGAGAAAAAATGCTCTTACACTGTTGGTGGGAATGCAAACTGCTGTAGCTACTGTGGAAAACAGTATGGAGTTTCCTTAAAAAGTTAAAAATAGAACTATCCAAAGACCCCTTAATCACACTACTGGGTATTCAACCAAAGAATATAAAAATACTAGTTCAAAGGGATATATGCACCCTTATGTTATGGCTGTATTATCTACAATAGCAACATTATAGAAGCAGCCAAATGTCTATTGATAGTGAATAAAGAAGAGGTGGTATACATGTACATATAAAAAATATATATGAAATACCATATGATTTTACTAATACATGGAATTTAAGAAATAAGAAGCAAAGGAAAAAGAGAGAGACAAACCAAGAAAGAGACTATAGAGAAAAACTGATGGTTACCAGAGGGGAGCTTGGTGGTGGTGGGGGGAATGGTTGAAATAGGTGATGGGGATTAAAGAGTACATTTATTGTGATGAGCACTGAGTAAGGTATAGAATGGTTGATTCACTATATTGTACATCTGATTCTAATATAACATTGTATGTTAACTATATTGGAATTAAAATTAAAAAAATAGAAAAAGAAAATGCAGACTATAAGATTGACATGGGGCTATGTTTTTTCTGGTGGGTATAGTAGAATTATGGTGCGTGGGTGATTAAGATATTTAAATGATCAACAAATAGGGAAGAGCAGACTCAGAGACAATAGATACAGTGCCACGGGCCAGAAAAAGAAAACTGAAATAATGTATAGCTATGACCATAAACTGGAATTTTCTGGAATGGGAGATATATGAGGTGGAATAGTTCTAAAGTTTGGTCCTCAAAATGAGTGGATAACATAGAGGTGGAGGGAAAGGCCACTAGGTTTATGGGTATCCAAGAATTTTGAGGCTAAAATGTTAGTACTTATTATGATGCTGAAATCTAGCACTATGGCAGGAATTGGGGAAGAAGAGGAAGGCTGTATGCTAAATGAATGAATTAGAGCAACCAGGAGATCAATACAGCCAGATGGCATAAGCCTCAAAGGAGAACAAAGTGTCTTATGGGAAGGGAAGAATAAAATACACAGGATTATTTCCCATATAGCACCAACCCAGAAGTCAAGTGACCAGAGACATTTTATAGGAGCTTAGTACTGGATTGTGTCGCTGGAGAGTCAAGAAGGAAAAAATGAAACAAGATGGGATTGGGAGGGAGACAAACCATAAGAGACTCTTAATCTCACAAAATAAACTGAGGGTTGCTGGGGGTGGGGGGTATAGGGATAGGGTGGTTGGGTTATGGACATTGGGGAGGGTATGTGCTATGGTGAGTGCTGTGAAATGTATAAGCCTGATGAGTCACAGACCTGTATCCCTGGTGCAAACAATACATTTTATGTTAATAAAAATAATTTTAAAAATCACTTGGAACTTTATATCCTAGGAGACTAAAATAATAGTGAGGGTCGCGACAAGATATAAGGAAGGTAGAAAGATCTACTTATCATGAGAGAGGGGAAAGGATGGGATGGAGACAAAAGAGATCAGTTTTACATTTGAAGTATCAGTGATAAAGATGTTTCATAGATATTGGGACTTGAATTTATAGACCTTAGCTCAGTGTTTTGCATAGAGTAGATACCTCAAAATTTAAATTGTTAGGAACAGAAAATAAAGGTTTTCAGTACTCTCCAAAGAAGGAATAGTTGGATCCATGGAAGCAAATGTATTTTGAAGGATGCAGCACAAGCAAACTAACATAGAGTGTAAATACAGAGACAACAATGTAAGGTTAAGTATACAACCATTAAAAGGGCCTGAGAAGAAAGGAGTATTAACAGAAAAAGCACAGAAGGAATGTTCAGAAAGAGAGAATCTAAAGGCTACAATATCATGACAACTAAAAAGAGTTTCTAGAAGTAATAAGTGGTTAAGAATGTCAACATCACTTACAAAGCATTTTTTTCTTGATTAATAGCAATCTTGAAACCAAAAAGAACTGAGTTCATTGTATACTTTTTGAAGCCTAACAAAACCAATGATAAACAACAAAGCCTTCATTTACTAGTCCAAAACAGATCGTTAATATAAAGTTTCTGCTGCTGGGAATAAAAATCCATACCTTGAACCACAACATCTGGCTTTGGTACCGTAGAAAACCTTCGATTTAGGGGATCAATTTCTCCAGGAGCTAAAAATCCCTAAAGAAAAACCATAAAAAGACAGATTATTATTTCTCAAAGAAAAAGCTAATGTTTGAGGAGAAACAATGTACCTGTGCCAAAAACCTGCCCTTTAACATGTGAGAGGCAGGTATGGAAAGGAAACAAATAACTTCACTATATAAAAAATGTCTGAACCCCGAATTCACATTCAAATTAATTTCTTCTGGATTAATTTCGAGTGGTGGCAACAAGTTCTTTGTTGGAAATACAAGTGACAAGCAGAAAGGTTTTTTTTGGTTTGTTTTTGTTTTGTTTTTTTTTTTTTTTTTTTTAGTTATACCTCCACCTTCTCTGGATGTATATAATCAGACAATCAGACCACAATGCTTATCATCAATAATTTAAGTCTTGTTGTTTTCTCATTTGTTCATGGGACTGCTATACTTTCTGATCAGCAGATATCTTTTTTTTGAAATATTTATTTATTTGTGAGAGAGAGAGAGAGAGAGAGAGAGAGAGAGTAAGTAGGGGGAAGAGCAGAGGGAGAGGGAGAGAATCTCCAGCAGACTCCGGGCTGAGCACAGAGTCCAATGTGGGGCTCGATCCTAGGACACTGAGATTATAACCTGAGCCAAAACCGAAGAGTCAGATGCTCAACTGACTGTGCCACCCAGGCGCTCCAGCAGATACCTTTTGACTTGAATTTCTGTCCTTGATGAAATGGGATGAATTCACCCATTTTACCTTAAAAACACCATTCACCTCCTCCTTTTTCACACATTTAATTTAATGAGAATGTCATCAGGTCAGGATTACTTTAAGCAGATCTTTCTGCTCATTATTGCTATATTACTCATAATATCAACTAAAGATAATCAAACCTTTATGCTGTATACCTGAAATTCACATTAATGTATGTCAATTATACCTCAATAAAACTGAGAAAAAAAATCCAAAACAGAGTGAACAAAAAACAGCTGCAGAAAATAAACAGTCATACATAAACAGGTCAAAGAATCTGGCTCAGAAAGGATAGCTCCTCGGATCTTCTAGGAGCCTCACTTATAGGTTACCATAAGAACCTACAATGGGGAAATAGATTTGTCTATAAATCTGGAAAACTTTGAGAAAGAGAGCCCTTACTATAGCTCACAATATCAAAAATAAGCTGGACATTAAGTACGAAATTCCCAAGTGCTTCACTAAGAGCTGTTTCAACCAAGGGGCACCTGGGTGGCTCAGTCATTGAGCATCTGACTCTTGATTTCGGCTCAAGTCATGATCTTGGGGTCCTGGGATCAAGCCCTGTGTGGCGCTCCACATTCAGCAGGAAATCTGCTTAAGGATTTCTCTACCTCTCCCTCTGCCCTGCCCCCTACTTACACACGAGTGCTCTCTCTCAAGTAAAGAAATAAATAAATCTTTTTTTAAAAAAGGCAAAAAGGTGTTATTTCAACTGAATTTAACATAAAAAACATTTAAAAAGCCCCACAGCAAAAAGTATACAAACAATAAATTTTTAAAAATTATGTTCCCAACCACTTTTCATGGTACCTAAAATTATCTAATCAGTTTATTCAATTAAATAAGGAAACATTATACTGCTTGAAAAAGTTAATACTTAAATCCATTATCAGTCATCATTACCATCTAAGCACAGTGCATGCATCAATCACCAGGCAAAGCACTGGGGGCTGGGGGTGCTGTTCTGAAAGGGCAAGATCTAGTCCCTGATCGGAGAGCAGCTCCAAGTCCGGTGCCAAAGTAAGATGCCCTGGGAGGTATGAGAGACATGGTTGCCAGGGGGAAAAGATTTTAGTCAAGGATTGGTATGCTTCCACTCTAAGGATCTGACCTGGAGGAAAAGATATAATTGAGGCAGAATATAAAGGACAAAAGAAAGATCCAGATTTAATGAGCTACTCACAAATCTGATTATTATAATGACTGAAGAAGAAAAAAAGTGGAAGTGCCTTGAAGTTTCCCCTTACCTCTGCCATCAAGCTTCCTAAGATGTACAGAGACTGACCCCACATATGTGGCAACTTGCCCATGGGGACCCGGTCCACAGTGTGAGGATTTTGATATTCCTCGTCAACCTAAAAGAAAAGATAAAGAAGCCACACAAAAGGTGATGGAAGGTTAAAGATACTGGACAACAAAAAGGCTGAATCTGGATTGTGACTCATACCCTAAAGAACAGTTACAAATACAATGCACTGAAAAGTCAAGCCCTATGACTCCAGTCTAGGGAAAGGCTCCTCTAAATGTGTATACATACAAATCACCTGAGGATTTTGTCCAAAGGCATATTCTGACTGAGTAGGTGTGGAGAAAGGCCCAAGAAATGCATTTCTAACAAGCTCTCAGATGCTGCTGCTGATGCTGCTAGGAGCTTATTCCATCCATCTCCACCTGAATGGAAGACAGAGACTCTCCCATGGCTAATGCTTCTTTGGAATGGAGAAGACGAACAAGGGTGCTCCCAAATGGCATTGCAGGAAAATGAAGACATACAAGTATGTTGTAAACAATCCCAGATTACTGGCCTCAAAGCAGAGAATACCAATCCTGAGAGTTCACACAGAACTTCACTCTAGTTCTGCCTACTGAGCTCTGTATCACTCTCAGCCTTAAGTTTTTTTTTTAATTAATCTCTGAAGAATTAATTTTTGAAAACTGAGGTATGGTTGACATATAAAAAGGCCCTATATATTTAATGTATACATCTTGATGAGTTTGAGGATAAGTAACACACCCATGAAACTACCATTGTCATGTTTGGTCTTGCCCTTGTCTCACTATGCAATGGCACCATACCTGAGACTGCTTTAAAAATTTATTTTCAAAGGCCTAAATCATATTTTCATCATCTTATACCAAAAGACTCACTTTGAGAACATTAAAGTCAGAAAATTAGAAATTATTTGACCCAAATGGAACAGTCCCATTGAGGTATGGCCCTCTTTCTCCCAGCTCCATGTTACGAAGGCATGTCCAACTCACCCTGTCTGGAGGAACACTGTACAGCTCTGGCAGAAGTGGGACTCCATTTTTGCCCTTGATGAGGACTGCTTCAAGAGCCTCTCTGTATTCTTGAACCTGTAAATAAAAGAAAGGGAAAAAAAGGTTTATAGAGTTTCCTTTGGGGATCTCAGGGAGGGTTATAGCCAAAGAACTTCCTATTGCAAAGGAGCATATTCACCTAGGGCAAGGGAGAAGAAAGGAGAGTAGCATTTACTAAATGTGTATTACAGGCCAGATACTATGCTAGAAATTTTGTGTGCTTTAACACATTTAATTTTTTCAATTTAAATTCAATTAGCCAACATATAACACATCATTCGTTTTTGATGTTATGGTCAATGATTCATTAGTTGCATATAACACCTTTAATTTTAATAACCATCCAAGGAGGTATATGCAATTAAAGCCTTTTTACTGAAAAAAGTAAAAATAAGGCTCAAAGAGGTTATGAATTTGTAGAAGATCACACAACAAGTATAAGGTTGAGCCTGGATTTGAGCCCGAGTCAGCCTGCCTCCACTGGCCTGTTTTTATCTACTACTCAAAATATAGCTTCTTACCTTTACATGTACTGTCTTTTAAAACTGTATTTAACTGCTAAAATAAGCTTCTATTGTAGTGAAGTTCATTTTTTTTGTTTGTTTGTTTAACAATTTGTTGTAGATTAGATTAGTAATACATAAAAAGCAAAAACAAACACAAAAAAGAAAAAAAAACACTATAATTTATGGTGGAAAAAACAGTTCTGCTATCACAGTTGTTTTGAAAACACAAATTGATTCCAATGTGTTTGATGTAAGAGGGAACAATTTGAGCAGAACACGGATTGGACATTTGCTTATGCACGATTTTGACATGAGAGTACGCTCAGCTGAACTGAGCCCAAGTAAGAATACCCAAAACACACACATGCACACACCTCAGGAGGACAATGAACCACACTCACGCATATTCCGTGTTAGAACTTTCTGTGCGATTTCAGGTAACACTCCTTCTACTGCTTCAAAATCACTCCTGAGCTGCTCCCTTCCCACAGCCAGCCTAGCTCCATGACTCTGTGTACCTTCCCTTCTCTTTCCTTTCTTCCCCTTTCTCCTCAGTTTGTTTTGTATTCATCCTGCCTGTTCTATGTTCTTTTTCTCCTTCCCCTCACTCTTTTGCCATCTTTCTTGTTCCTTTCCTCTGGCATGCAGGGTGGTGGGCATGGGAGCCCATCAGGTGAGGTGGCAGGAACACGGGTGCACATTTATCTGTGAGCAAACCTAAGGTCTTTTTCAAGGTATAAGTGCCATATTTACTGTGGTATTTATGTATTTCTTAACCATTTCACGTGCATAAAGTTATAATGCTGTGTTTATCAGGTTCCTATAATTTTGTATTTACTTCTGGCAAACTTTTGAAATGTTGTGTCCCAACCTCATTTTCCCATGAGACCTATAGTTTTTATTTCTCAAATATGCAGAGATGGTGATTTTCAAGAAACATATATGTCATATTATAGCTGAACTGACTGTCTCTTGTGCGTATGGTATATCTTCCGCTGTGAAGTTAAAAAAAAAAAAACAACTTTAGGGACATCTTCTTCAAAGAAGAGTGAAAAACTATTTCCATTGTATACAGAGAAACCAAAGAATTCAATGACTATATTTGGGCTACTCAAGTGTCAGGAGGGAATCGGGTGCCTGGGTGGCTCAGTCAGTTAAACCTCTGCCTTAGGCTCAAATCATGATCCCAGGGTCCTGGGATGGAGCCCTGCATTGGGCTCTGTGTTCACTGGGGAGTCTGTTTCTCCCCCTCCCTCTGACCCTCCTTCCCACTTGTGCTCTCTCTCTTTTTTCAAATAAATAAATAAAAACTTTTAAAAACAAGAGTCAGGGGGAAGCAGAAAAAAATGAGTAAAAAAGAATCCAGGTTTCCCAACTCTTCCCCCGCCCCTGAGTCCAAAAAGCCTGAATGTGTTTTGTACTTAATAGGCACATTTGATAAATGCATCTTTCTTTGAGGAAGAAAAGTCTTATAAAAAAATCTGTGGAATTTGAGAAGGACTGAGAAAAATGGTAGAATCAAAATAGGGTGGGTTATTTCTATTACCACTTATTTGCTTTCTTTAAAAGGGCTTTTAATTTACTGGAATTTAGAGTAAAACAGCACTTTGTGGCCCATGAAACTTTGGTGTAACCCTATTATTTAAGTGATATTGGCAGTTACAGGTTAATATTGGCCAAAGCATTAAAATTACACAAAATTGTGTTTTATGTAGCCAAGTATAAGTGACTTCCAAATGTGTTGGATTTATGTTCAAGTTTAGACCATAGCCAATTTGTAGAATGCCTGACTCTAAACTTCCTTGATCAAATCTCCCAGTCTCACTATTTTCCAATGATGGTTTCCTTTTTTTAAAATAATTTTTAAATTTTTTTATAAACATATAATGCATTATTAGCCCCAGGGGTACAGGTCTATGAATCGCCAGGTTTACACACTTCACAGCACTCACCATAGCACATACCCTCCCCAATGTCCATAACCCCACCACCCTCTCCCTTCCCCCTTCCCCCCAGCAACCCTGTTTGTTTTGTGAGATTAAGAGTCTCCTACGGTTTATCTCCCTCCCGATCCCATCTTGTTTCATTTATTCTTTTCCTACCTCCCCAACCCCCCATGTTGCATCTCCACTTCCTCATATCAGGGAGATCATACGATAGTTGTCTTTCTCCAATTGACTTATTTCGCTAAGCATAATACCCTCTAGTTCCATCCACATCGTCGCAAATGCCAAGATTTCATTTCTTTTGATGGCTGCATAGTATTCCATTGTATGGAATACAATGTATATTGTATTATATTATATCCATTATATCCATTATATACCACACCGATGATGATTTCTAAAGTACTTTATTCATATAGCTCAAAAAAGTGATGATGGTCATATTTGGGGGGGGGCAAGGAAATGGGTCATTGTTTTGGATTTTTTTTGTGGGGGCTAAAGTCAGAACATCATTTCCAAGATTTTATATACACACACACCCACACACACACACACATACAGCCAGGAAGAAAAGTCAAGTACCTCTAACAACTGAAGCAAGTGGACAGAGCTTGCCATTTTGCTCTCTATGTTTGTTAAAAGCCAAGTCTGAATGATGGCAACATAAAGGCCTTCCAACTCTTAACCTAGTGCCCTCAAGTATCAGTCTCTAGAAGACTCTGGAAGACTCTGTCTCTTCCCTATTAGGGAAGACTTCCATTTGGTCACAGGGTTAGCACAGCCATTAACTGAAAGATGAAGACATACTAAAAACATTCTGCTGAAAGGCTCTTTCCCCGGCATATTACCTGTGCTGCATTGCCACTGAAGACCCCATCGAGGATAAAGTACGTCCAGAACAGTGGCCATTCACACTCAATGTTTTCAAATAACTTCAGCTCAGATGGTTCGTAGTATAGGCGACTGGGATCCTGGTAAAAACACAATAAAGTTTATCTTATCACTGCAAAGTCAGCCATCTGTCTTTAATTCAAAGGTATCACAATACAGCTTTTTGCTTCTGATTATTTTAGAGAAGGCAGGGCATGTACAGATTCTCCCTCCCTTTGAGAGTACTTTGTGATGTGACTTGTAACTAGTAGAACTGGGATAACAATGATACCATGGGTAGGTATATGTAGAAGTGAGATTCATTGTGATTTTATATTTGTTAAGTTTCAGGTAGTAGCAGAATATACAAATAGAAATGTTTACAAGGACAACAAGAGATGAGGGTTCAGGAGCCATGCTCGTCGAGGTGACACTTGAAGCACAAGTTACAGATGTAGTACATGCATATAGTGAACAAATTACCCAAGAACAGAATCTTGGTAAACCCTCATAGTATGGTGAGGAAAGAACAAAAAGCGAAGAATTAGGATAGTGTAGTGTTGTATAAACTAAATGGGAAGAGAATGTCATGAAAATGGAGGGGCAGGTAGGTAACAGTACTGTACTACAGAGAAGTCAAGTATAATAAGGATGGGGTAAAGACTATTGGATTGACCACTTAGGAGATTTTGATGATATTCTGAAGCATAATTTTAATAGGTTGGTAGAGATAGAAATCAATAGGGCTAAAGAATAAAGTGGAAGAAGGGAAGTAGACCAGAAGAGTTTGAGCTCAATGATTAAAAAAAGCCTTAAACAATGTTTACATTGCCAGTGAAGTGCTTCTTCTTGACCATTCATTCCCTTTAATAATAATTTTCTCCACTGACAATTCTGCAGAGAACTTCTGATTAGTGGAACAGAAGATATTAACTTTTCAAGATCAGGTACTGTTTAGAACTAACCAACTACAAAAGGTGGAAAAGGGCCAGAAAGA
Source organism: Lutra lutra (assembly GCF_902655055.1). Lineage (NCBI taxonomy): Eukaryota > Metazoa > Chordata > Mammalia > Carnivora > Mustelidae > Lutra > Lutra lutra. Next base: position 48,279,845 of record NC_062296.1, on the reverse strand, counting down.
TCTATTGAAGGAAAGCTTTTCCCCTTAGTAATCATGAAATATTTGGAAGGGAGATACTTTGAGACTATTCAAATATCCTGTTTCTGCTTAAACTTTCATCCACTAATTTAAGCATCTATCAGTAGCTCTTTCCTGAAACCAACCAGCTGCAAGAAGTAGAAGAACTGGGGGCACCTGGGTGGCTCAGTGGGTTAAGCCTCTGCCTTCAGCTCAGGTCATGATCTCAGGGTCCTGGGATCAAGGCCTGTATCAGCCTTTCTGCTCAGCAGGGATCCTGCTTCCCCCTCTCTCTGCCTGCCTCTCTGCCTCTGTGATCTCTGTCAAATAAATAAATAAAATCTTTAAAAAAAATAAAAATAAAAAAAGAAGTGGACGGACTGCACCTTCCTCTAATTTATTTAATCCATAAAGACTCACAAATCAAACTTGGCAACTAAGCCCAACGAAGGTAGCAAACATGAGTTATTTTGATCCTATTGTGTGATTATTTTGAGAATCACCAGTGAGCTTAGTATTTTGTCTTTTGAGTACTTTTTTAAAAAAAATTATGTTCAGGTCAGGAGTCAAGATGGCGGAGAAGTAGCAGGCTGAGACTACTTCAGGTAGTGGGAGATCATCTAGATAGCTTATCTAAAGATTGCAAACACCTACAAATCCAATGGGAGATCGAAGAGAAGAACTGCAATTCTAGAAACAGAAAATCAACCACTTTCTGAAAGGTAGGACTGGTGGAGAAGTGAATTCAAAGCGAAGGGAAGATAGACCGCGGGGGGAGGGGCCGGCTCCCGGCAAGCGGCCGAGCAATGGAGCACTAAATCGGGACTTTTAAAAGTCTGTTCCGCTGAGGGACATCGCTCCAGAGTCTTAACCGGGGTGAAGCCCGCGCGGGGTCAGCGTGGCCTCAGGTCCCGCAGGGTCACAGAAGGATCGGGGGTGTCTAAGTGTCACAGAGTACAGGTATTAGAACGGGGAAGCCGGCTACAGAGAAGAGCCGAGGAGTGAGCTCTAAACTCGGGGTTACCTTGAACCGGTCGCAGGCTCAGTCAGCTCGGAGCGCGGCCGGAGGCAGGGTGAAGGGAGTAATTGGGTGCTGTTCTCTGAGGGCGCTCTGAGGAGTGGGGCCCGCGGCTCTCGGCTCCTCCGGGCCGGAGAGCGGGAGGCCGCCATCTTCCTGTCCTCCAGAACTCTACGGAAAGTGCTCAGGGAACAAAAGCTCCAGAAGGCAAACCCGAGCGGATTACTCAGCCCGGCCCCTGGTAAGGGCAGTGCAACTCCGCCTGGGGCAAAGACGCTTGAGAATCACTACAACAGGCCCCTCCCCCAGAAGAGCAACAAGAAATCCAGCCAGGACCAAGTTCACCTACCAAGGAGTGCAGTTTCAATACCAAGGAGAGCAGCGGAATTCCAGAGGAAGAGAAAGCAAAGCCGGAGCTCATGGCTTTCTCCCCATGATTCTTTAGCCTTGCAGTTAATTTTTTTTTCTTTTCCAATTTTTTTCTCTTCTTCTGCTAAATTTTTTAAACTTTTCCCTTTTCTTTTTTAAAGTTTTTTAACTAGTTTATCTAATATATTTTTTCCTTTTTATATTTTTTCTTTATTCATTTTCTTCTTTTAATTGTTTCATTTTTTTTTCTTTCTGAACCTCTTTTTATCCCCTTTCTCCCCCCTCATGATTTGGGATCTCTTCTGATTTGGTTAAAGCATATTTTACAGGGGTTGTTGCCACCCTTCTAGTATTTTACTTGCTCCTTCATATACTCTTATCTGGACAAAATGACAAGGCAGAAAAATTCACCACAAAAAAAAGAACAAGAGGCAGTACCAAAGGCTAGGGACCTAATCAATACAGACATTGGTAATATGTCAGATCTAGAGTTCAGAATGACGATTCTCAAGGATTTAGCAGGGCTCGAAAAAGGCATGGAAGATATTAAAGAAACCCTCTCGGGAGACATAAAAGCCCTTTCTGGAGAAATAAAAGAACTAAAATCTAACCAAATTGAAATTAAAAAAGCTATTAATGAGGTGCAATCAAAAATAGAGGCTCTCACTGCTAGGATAGATGAGGCAGAAGAAACAATTAGCGATAAAGAAGACCAAATGACAGAGAATAAAGAAGCTGAGCAAAAGAGGGACAAACAGCTACTGGACCACGAGGGGAGAATTCGAGAGATAAGTGACACCATAAGACGAAACAACATTAGAATAATTGGGATTCCAGAAGAAGAAGAAAGAGAGAGGGGAGCAGAAGGTATATTGGAGAGAATTATTGGAGAGAATTTCCCTAATATGGCAAAGGGAACAAGCATCAAAATCCAGGAGGTTCAGAGAACCACCCTCAAAATCAATAAGAATAGGTCCACACCCCGTCACCTAATAGTAAAATTTACAAGTCTCAGCGACAAAGAGAAGATCCTGAAAGCAGCCTGGGAAAAGAAGTCTGTAACATACAATGGTAAAAATATTAGATTGGCAGCAGACTTATCCACAGAGACATGGCAGGCCAGAAAGAGCTGGCATGATATATTCAGAGCACTAAACGAGAAAAACATGCAGCTAAGAATACTATATCCAGCTAGGCTATCATTGAAAATAGAAGGAGAGATTAAAAGCTTCCAGGACAAACAAAAACTGAAAGAATTTGCAAACACCAAAGCAGCTCTACAGGAAATATTGAAAGGGGTCCTCTAAGCAAAGAGAGAGCCTAAAAGTAGTAGATCAGAAAGGAACAGAAACAATATACAATAACAGTCACCTTACAGGCAATACAATGACACTAAAATCATATCTCTCAATAGTTACCCTGAATGTTAATGGGCTAAATGCCCCAATCAAAAGACACAGGGTATCAGAATGGATAAAAAAACAAAATCCATCTATATGTTGCCTACAAGAAACGCATTTTAAACCCGAAGACACCTCGAGATTTAAAGTGAGGGGGTGGAAAAGAATTTACCATGCTAATGGACATCAGAAGACAGCAGGAGTGGCAATCCTTATATCAGATCAATTAGATTTTAAGCCAAAGACTATAATAAGAGATGAGGAAGGACACTATATCATACTCAGAGGAACTGTCCAACAAGAAGATCTAACAATTTTAAATATCTATGCCCCTAACGTGGGAGCAGCCAACTATATAAACCAGTTAATAACAAAATCAAAGAAACACATCAACAATAATACAATAATCGTAGGGGACTTTAACACTCCCCTCACTGAAATGGACAGATCATCCAAGCAAAAGATCAACAAGGAAATAAAGGCCTTAAATGACATACTGGACCAGATGGACATCACAGATATATTCAGAACATTTCATCCCAAAGCAACAGAATACACATTCTTCTCTAGTGCACATGGAACATTCTCCAGAACAGATCACATCTTGGGTCACAAATCAGGTCTCAACTGATACCAGAAGATTGGGATCATTCCCTGCATATTTTCAGACCACAACGCTCTGAAGCTAGAACTCAATCACAAGAGGAAATTTGGAAAGAACCCAAATACATGGAGACTAAAGAGCATCCTTCTAAAGAATGAATGGGTCAACCAGGAAATTAAAGAAGAATTGAAAAAATTCATGGAAACAAATGATAATGAAAACACAACGGTTCAGAATCTGTGGGACAGAACAAAGGCAGTCCTGAGAGGAAAATATATAGCGGTACAAGCCTTTCTCAAGAAACAAGAAAGGTCTCAGGTACACAACCTAACCCTACACCTAAAGGAGCTGGAGAAAGAACAAGAAAGAAACCCTAAACCCAGCAGGAGAAGAGAAATCATAAAGATCAGAGCAGAAATCAATGAAATAGAAACCAAAAAAACAATAGAACAAATCAACGAAACGAGGAGCTGGTTCTTTGAAAGAATTAATAAGATTGATAAACCCCTGGCCAGACTTATCAAAAAGAAAAGAGAAAGGACCCAAATAAATAAAATCATGAATGAAAGAGGAGAGATCACAACTAACACTAAAGAAATACAGTCAATTATAAGAACATACTATGAGCAACTCTACGCCAGCAAATTTGACAATCTGGAAGAAATGGATGCATTCCTAGAGACATATAAACTACCACAACTGAACCAGGAAGAAATAGAAAGCCTGAACAGACCCATAACCAGTAAGGAGATTGAAACAGTCATCAAAAATCTCCAAACAAACAAAAGCCCAGGGCCAGACGGCTTCCCAGGGGAATTCTACCAAACATTTAAAGAAGAACTAATTCCTATTCTCCTGAAACTGTTCCAAAAAATAGAAATGGAAGGAAAACTTCCAAACTCATTTTATGAGGCCAGCATCACCTTGATCCCAAAACCAGACAAGGATCCCATCAAAAAAGAGGACTACAGACCAATATCCTTGATGAACACAGATGCGAAAATTCTCACCAAAATACTAGCCAATAGGATTCAACAGTACATTAAAAGGATTCTTCACCACGACCAAGTGGGATTTATTCCAGGGCTGCAAGGTTGGTTCAACATCTGCAAATCAATCAATGTGATACAACACATCAATAAAAGAAAGAACAAGGACCATATGATACTTTCAATAGATGCTGAAAAAGCATTTGACAAAGTACAGCATCCCTTCCTGATCAAAACTCTTCAAAGTGTAGGGATAGAGGGCACATACCTCAATATTATCAAAGCCATCTATGAAAAACCCACTGCAAATATCATTCTCAATGGAGAAATACTGAAAGCTTTTCCGCTAAGGTCAGGAACACGGCAGGGATGTCCGTTATCACCACTGCTATTCAACATAGTACTAGAAGTCCTAGCCTCAGCAATCAGACAACAAAAGGAAATTAAAGGCATCCAGATCGGTAAAGAAGAAGTCAAACTATCACTCTTCGCAGATGATATGATACTATATGTGGAAAACCCAAAAGACTCCACTCCAAAACTGCTAGAACTTGTCCAGGAATTCAGTAAAGTGTCAGGATATAAAATCAATGCACAGAAATCAGTTGCATTTCTCTACACCAACAGCAAGACAGAAGAAAGAGAAATTAAGGAGTCCATCCCATTTACAATTGCACCCAAAACTATAAGATACCTAGGAATAAACCTAACCAAAGAGACTAAGAATCTATACTCAGAAAACTATAAAGTAATTCATGAAAGAAACTGAGGAAGACACAAAGAAATGGAAAAATGTTCCATGCTCCTGGATTGGAAGAACAAATATTGTGAAAATGTCTATGCTACACATTTAATGCAATTCCTATCAAAGTACCATCCATTTTTTTCAAAGAAATGGAACAAATAATCCCAAAATTTATATGGAACCAGAAAAGAACTCGAATAGCCAAAGCAATATTGAAAAAGAAAGCCAAAGTTGGTGGCATCACAATTCCAGACTTCAAGCTCTATTACAAAGCTGTCATCATCAAGACAGCATGGTACTGGCACAAAAACAGACACATAGATCAATGGAACAGAATAGAGAGCCCAGAAATAGACCCTCAACTCTATGGTCAACTCATCTTCGACAAAGCAGGAAAGAATGTCCAATGGAAAAAAGACAGCCTCTTCAATAAATGGTGTTGGGAAAATTGGACAGCCACATGCAGAAAAATGAAATTGGATCATTTCCTTACACCACACACGAAAATAGACTCAAAATGGATGAAGGACCTCAGTGTGAGAAAGGAATCCATCAAAATCCTTGAGGAGAACACAGGCAGCAACCTCTTCGACCTCAGCTGCAGCAACATCTTCCTAGGAACATCGCCAAAGGCAAGGGAAGCAAAGGCAAAAATGAACTATTGGGATTTTATCAAGATCAAAAGCTTTTGCATAGCAAAGGAAACAGTTAACAAAACCAAAAGACAACTGACAGAATGGGAGAAGATATTTGCAAATGACATATCAGATAAAGGGCTAGTGTCCAAAATCTATAAAGAACTTAGCAAACTCAACACCCAAAGAACAAATAATCCAATCGAGAAATGGGCAGAAGATATGAACAGACATTTCTGCAAAGAAGACATCCAGATGGCCAACAGACACATGAAAAAGTGCTCCACATCACTTGGCATCAAGGAAATACAAATCAAAACCACAATGAGATATTACCTCACACAAGTCAGAATGGCTAAAATTAACAAGTCAGGAAATGACAGATGCTGGCGAGGATGCGGAGAAAGGGGAACCCTCCTACACTGCTGGTGGGAATGCAAGCTGGTGCAACCACTCTGGAAAACAGCATGGAGGTTCCTCAAAATGTTGAAAATAGAACTACCCTATGACCCAGCAATTGCACTACTGGGTATTTATCCTAAAGATACAAACGTAGTGATTCGAAGGGGTACGTGCACCCGAATGTTTATAGCAGCAATGTCTACAATAGCCAAACTATGGAAAGAACCTAGATGTCCATCAACAGACGAATGGATAAAGAAGATGTGGTATATATACACAATGGAATACTATGCAGCCATCAAAAGAAATGAAATCTTGCCATTTGCGATGACGTGGATGGAACTAGAGGGTATCATGCTTAGCGAAATAAGTCAATTGGAGAAAGACAACTATCATATGATCTCCCTGATATGAGGGAGAGGAGATCAACATGGAGGGTTAAGGGGGTAGGAGAAGAGTAAATGAAACAAGATGAGATTGGGAGGGAGAGAAACCATAAGTGACTCTTAATCTCACAAAACAAACTGAGGGTTGATGGGGGGAGGGGGCCTGGGAGGGGGGGTGGGGTTATGGACATTGGGGAGGGTATATGCTATGGTGAGTGCTGTGAAATGTGTAAACCTGGCGATTCACAGACCTGTACCCCTGGGGATAAAAATATATTATATGTTTAAAAAAAATTATGTTCAGGTAGCCAACGTATAATACATCAAGTATTTTCTCTGAATGGACTGCAGAGAGTAGTGACCATTCTACCACAGACTCATTTTGGGTAAAAGAAATCTACCTCTTTAGGAGTTTTATATCCATCTCGTAGAAAGCGACAGCAACCATAACGGCCCTAGGAATGCAGAGAAAAGAAGTCAGAAGCATGTACGTTGGTGCAGTCATATAATGCATCAGAAATACATCCTTTGCAACAGCTACACGTGCCGACCTATCACCAACACAGATATAGTATTTAAAAAAATAAAAAAATGTAATTAAAAAAAAAAACCTCTGATATGAGACCAGCAGCAGAAACTGATTTCAGCAATCAATGTGAGTTCAAATGAGGGCTAAGTTACAGGCTCTTCCCTAAAGCAGAGTTTCTAATATTATCTTCTCCATCTTTCCACCACAGTATAAGTCTATAACAGCCCAATTACTAATCTGTGTTGTCCTGCTCACAGAGCTCATAAGAGAGCAACAGGCTTTTTAAAAAACAACATATATTTTTTTAAAATTTTGAGATAATTTGAAACTTACAGAAGAGTTGCAAAAACAGTACAGAGAATCTCTATTACCCTTCATCCACTGTCCTTCTATATTATCAAAGCTAAAAAATTAACCTTTGTACAATACTATTGACCAAACTAGAGAACTTATTTGGATTTCGCCAGTTTTTCCACTAATGGCTTTTTATTCTGTTCCAAAATCCATATCAGGATCCCACTGGATTCAGTTATCATGTCTCCTTAGTCTCTTCCAACCTGTGACAGTTCTTCAGTCTTTCCTTGTTTTTCATCACCTTGATGCTTTTGAATAGCTCATCAGTTATCTGTAGAATGTCCCTCAATTTGGTTTTGTCTGGTGTCTTCTCATGATTAGACTGAGATGAGGCATTATTTGCATGGATACCACACTGGTGCTGTGCACTTTTCAGGGCACTGTATCAGGGGTACACGACATCAGTATGTTTTATTACTGGTGGTGTTAACTCTGATCATTTGGTTAAATCACTGACTCAAGGCTCCCAACAATATTAATTTGTCCTTTAAGTCAAAGCCTTAAAGAAAAGAAGGGCATGTATGGACATACCTGAAGCTTGGTGATGATTTCTTGCTTTGTGAGCTCTACCAACTGGCTATCCTCTACTGCAAAGGCTGGGAAGGAAATAACTGAAAGCAGACTAGCATCTACCTCTTTGGATGTTGAAGCACGGGGGAGTATTGAATTAAGGATAGACTAAAAAGGAAGAAAGGAAGTCAAAAGTGGCACATTAGTAAATAACTTGGGATTATAAAACTGACAGCTTTAGTCAAAAGATCTATGTGGAAGAGGATCATTTGGGAGAAAATCTACCATAATTATGATTCAATTATATTCAACAGTGAATTCCATAATAATTCAATAATACCGTCTAAGTGAGAGCTTAGAAAACTAGCTATTTCTGTACATCATCCCTTGTCTTAATACTGCTCTCAATGGTTCCCAATCCTGATTCTGAAACAGCTGCTAATGGATAAATAACACTCTATACCTCATCTGCCCACAATCCCCTTGCTCCATTAGCAACCACTGAAGTGTAAAGATAAGAGAAAATGTAGGTGCTGAGAAAGCAGGATGTGGAAGGCTCAGCTTCTACACTGCTGACATTTATCTTTTCCAGGGAAAATTTCACATTTTTAAAATGAGAAGATGAGCTTATTTTCATTATTGTTATCTAATCAGGGGTTGAAGATGGAGAAAGACATCTTGCCAATGAGAAGAACCTTACTCTTTCAATACAAAGAGTACCCCTAAACAAAACTAAAGATACATATTTACCACTTAAACAGTCTAATCTCCAAACATCTAAAGCTAGAGTCAACTGGGGACAAGAGAATGTTTCAAAGCCACTATCAAGAAGAACTCTCAAAATAAGTCACCTCTTGTTCTCTTGGTGTATTTAGAAAAGAAGGAGACCCCATAGGTGCTTGATAGGACAACAGTGGAGAATTCCACATACTATGACGGGATCCTTTTATAACCATGGATGAGAGAACAGGACTGTGATCTATGTTATAGTTCATGCTATATCAGGCTTATTCTTAGCACAGGAAGATTGGAGAAAACATTTTTGGCACATGGTAATAAATCAGATTATGTACTCTGAAGTCTCTTTATTCTCAAAGCTATGCTCATTCTGAGTCTGGGTAAGAATAACATTTTCTATAATGTTGTTCATTATTCTCTTACCTGGCAGTGCTGCACTTCATCAGCCAGGACATGGATAACTGATTGGGGCCCACCTTTCACACCAAACAGGTCCAGTTCATCCAGGGCTTCCAGGGCTGCCTATTAAGAGCAAAGAAAGAAAGTACGTTTTCCACAAAAATTACGGATTTCTTCTCCCTGTACCCCAGTATCATATCAGTGCATATGAAGTCATTTTGAATATGTTTAGGAGAACAGAAAAAACAACATAGCATTCTTTATTTCCAGGGGCCTCTGAGTTTTTCTTTGCCTACCATATTATCCCAAAGACAGTTAAGATGGAGGTTGCAAACATCCCTTCATGATAAAAATCCTTAACAAATTCAGCATAGAAGGAACATACCTGAACATAATAAAGGCCATATATAACAAACCCTCAGCTAACACTTGCTGAGATGAGCACCGGGTGTTGTAGGTGTTGAATCACTATATTGCACACCTGAAACTAACTGGAATTCAAATGAACACAAAAAAATAGTGAAAAATTGAAAGCTTTCCTCTAAGATCAGGAGCAAGACAAGAGTGACCCCCCATACCACTCTTATTCAACATATTTGAAGTCCTAGCTAGAGCAATTAGGCAAGACAAAGAAACAAAAGGCATCTAAATCAGAAGGGAAGAAGTAAAATTGTCATTATCCAACTCCAAAAAGTATTGGAACCAATCAATGAATTCAAGAAAGTTGCAGGATGTAAAATCAACATATAGAAATCAGTGGCATTTCTGTACATTAACAACAAAAAAAAAACATCTGGAGAAAGAAATAAAGAAAACTATCCCACTCACAATAGCATCGATAATTATATGATGTGATAGAGGTGTTACCTAACACTTTGGTGATAATCATTTTGCAATAAAAATGTACTGAATCAACATGTTGTACACTCCAAACTTAAACAATGTTATATGTCAATTAAAGTCAATAAATACACATTTTATTTATTTTTAAAATCTTATTGTTTTATTATCTTTATCTCCAGTGGCTGAATTCTTTAAAAATGCATTTAAAAAAAGATACAGCATAGATAGATAAAGTTATAGCATTATCAAGCCAAGCACCATACTTTAAAAATAATTTTAATAAGGCACAGATGAATTCACAGTAAACCACCCTTTTGGTAGGGTAGCTGCAATTATGATACCAGCACATAAAAAATGCTAGAAGTTGTGTGGATATAAGATATTAAAATGCAATAGCCATTAGGTATTGGCACATCACTGAGTTTGCAGAGAGAAGTGAATATCCTAAAAAGATACCATGATTGGGGGAGAGGAATAAAGATGGTGGAGAAGTAGCAGGCTGAGATGACATCATGTAGCAGAGGATCAGCTAGATAGCTTATCAAGCCATTGTGAACACCTACAAATCCAACAGGACATCGAAGAGAAAAAGAGCAACAATTCTAGAAACAGAAAATTGTCCACTTTCTGAAAGGTAGGACCCGTGGAGAAGTGAATCCAAGGGGACAGGAAGATAGACTGTGGGGGGAGGGGCCAGATCCTGGCAAGCGGCAAAACAACGGAGCACAAAATCAGGACTTTTAAAAGTCTGCTCCACTGAGGGCCATTGCTCCAGACGCTAACCCAGAGTGAAGCCCATGCGGGGAGAGCATGGCCTCAGGTTCCCCAGGGTCACAGAGGGATCGGGGCTGAGTGTCGTAGAGCTCACAGGTATTAGAGCGGGGAAGTGGGCTACAGAGACGGAGCCGAGGAGTGAGCTTTCAACTGGGGGTTACCTTATCGTGATCCATGTCACAGGCCACTGCTCTGTGAGCAGGGACCCCACAAGATCCGGGGAGACCCCCCTGGAAGAGCTCAGGGATCTGTGGGGTTTGGAGACTCCAGGCGGGGCTGTGTGCCAGAGACAGAGAAGCTTGGTCACAGGCTGGGTGAGCTCGGAGCATAGCCGGAGGCCAGGGAGATGGGAGTGATTGAGCGCTTTTCTCTGTGGGCGCACTGAGGAGTGGGGCCCCGAGCTCTCGGCTCCTCTGGGCCGGAGATTGGGAGGGCGCCATTTTCAATCCTGTCCTCCGGAACTCTATGGAAAGTGTTCAGGGAACAAAAGTTCCCGAAAGCAAACCTGAGCGGATTACTTAGTCTGGCCCCTGGTAAGGGTGGTGCAATTCCACCTCGGGCAAAGACACTTGAGAATCACTTACAACAGGTCCCTCCCCCAGAAGATCAACAAGAAATCCAGCCAAGACCAAGTTCACTTAGCAAGGAGAAGAGCAGAATTCCAGAGGAGGAGAAAGCAAAGCATGGAATTCATGGATTCTTCCCCATGATTCTTCAGTCTTGCAAAGTTAATTTTTTTAATTTTACTTTTTTTCTTCTGCTAATTTTTTTAAACTTTTACCCTTTCCTCTTTTAAAGTTTTTTAGCTAGTTTATAACAATACCTTTCATAAAAAAAATCTTTTTTGAACCTTCATTATTATAGTCATATTTTATCCTTAACTGTATTTAACTTTATTTTTTGTATATACATAGGGTTTTTCCTTCTAAAAAAATTTGGGGTACAACTTCTTCTAATAGATCAAAATACACCCTAAATCTAGCACAGGGCTTTGTTCTAGTCTCCAGCCTGAGCATATTCTCTCCACTTTCTTTTTCTTTATTCTCCCAACCAACTTATCTTATCAACTCCTTTTTTAGAACATAAAAAAAATTCATCTTTATAGTCTTATAGTCATATTCCATCCCTTCATTATGTTTACCCTTATATGTTTTTCATTCTTTAAAATTTTGGGAGGTAGTTTCTTCTAAGAGACCAAAATACTCCCAAAATTAAGTGGGTGACCCTGTTCTAATCATCAGTCTTATATATATATATATATATATATATATATATATATAATGTATATATTATATATATGTGTGTGTGTATATATATATATTTTTATATTTTTTCTTTATTTGTTTTCTTTTAAATATTTTTTTTCTGAACTTCATTTTACCCTCTTTCTTCCCCCCATGATTTGGGGTCTCTTTTGATTTGGTTAAAGCACATTTTCCTGGGGTCTTTGCCACCCATTTAGTATTTTATTTGCTCCTTCATATATTCTTATCTGGACAAAATGACAAGGCAGAAAAACTCACCACAAAAAAAAAGAACAAGAGGCAGTACTGAAGGCTAGGGACCTTATCAATATGGACATTGGTAATATGTCAGATCGAGAGTTCAGAATGATGATTCTCAAGGTGCTAGCTGGACTTGAAAAAGGCATGGAAGGTATTAGAGAAACCCTGTCTGGAGAAATAAAAGCCCCTTCTGGAGAAATAAAAGAACTAAAATCTAACCAATTGAAATAAAAAAAAGCTATTAATGAGGTGCAATAAAAAATGGAGGCTCTTACTGCTAGGATAAATGAGGCAGAAGAGAGAATTAGTGATATAGAAGACCAAATGACAGAGAATAAAGAAGGTGAGCAAAAGAGAGACAAACAACTACTGGACCATGAGGGGAAAATTTGCGAGATAAGTGATACCATAAGACAAAACAACATTAGAATAATTGGGATTCCAGAAGAAGAAGAAAGAGAGAGGGGAGCAGAAGGTATATTGGAGAGAATTACTGTAGAGAATTTCCCTAATATGGTAAAGGGAACAAGCATCAAAATCCAGGAGGTGCAGAGAAGTCCCCTTAAAAATCAATAAGAATAGGTCCACACCCCGTCATCTAATAGTAAAATTTACAAGTCTTAGGGACAAACAGAAAATCCTGAAAGCAATCTGGGACAAGAAGTCTGTAATATACAATGGTAAAAATATTAGATTGGCAGCAGACTTATCCACAGAGACCTGGCAGGCCAGAAAGAACGGGCATGATATATTTAGAGCACTAAACGAGAAAAATATGGAGCCAAGAATACTATATCCAGCTAGGCTATCATTGAAAATAGAAGGCGAGATAAAAAGCTTCCAGGACAAACAAAAACTGAAAGAATTTGTAAACACCAAACCAGCTCTACAGGAAATACTGAAAGGGGTCCTCTAAGCAAAGAAAGAGCCTAAAAGTAGTAGACCAGAAAGGAGCAGCGACAATATACAGTAATAGTCACCTTACAGGCAATACAATGGCACTAAATTCATATCTCTCAATAGTTACCCTGAATGTAAATGGGCTAAATGCCCCAATCAAAAGACATAGGGCATCAGAATGGAAAACAAAACAAAACAAAACCCATCAATATGCTATCTACAAGAAACTCATTTTAGACCCAAAGACACCTCCAGATTTAAAGTGAGAGGGTGGAAAACAATTTACCATGCTAATGGACATCAAAAGAAAGTTGGGGTGGCAATCCTTATATCAGATCAATTATATTTTAAGCCAAAGATTATAATAAGAGATGAGGAAGGATGCTATATCATCCTCGAAGGGACTGTCCAACAAGAAGATCTAACAATTTTAAATATCTATGCCCCTAACGTGGGAGCAGCCAACTATATAAACCAATTAATAACAAAATCAAAGAAACACATCGACAATAATACAATAATAGTACGGGACTTTAACACTCCCCCCACTGAAATGGACAGATCATCCAAGCAAAAGATCAACAAGGAAATAAAGGCCTTAAATGACACACTGGACCAGATGGACATCACAGATATATTCAGAACATTTCATCCCAAAGCAACAGAATACACATTCTTCTCTAGTGCACATGGAACATTCTCCAGAACAGATCACATCCTGGGTCACAAATCAGGTCTCAACTGATACCAGAAGATTGGGATCATTCCCTGCATATTTTCAGACCACAATGCTCTGAAGCTAGAACTCAATCACAAGAGGAAATTTAGAAAGAACCCAAATACATGGAGACTAAAGAGCATCCTTCTAAAGAATGAATGGGTCAACCAGGAAATTAAAGGAGAATTGAAAAAATTCATGGAAACAAATGATAATGAAAACACAATTGTTCAAAATATGTGGGACACAGCAAAGGTGGTCCTCAGAGGAAAGTATATAGTGATACAAGCCTTTCTCAAGAAACAAGAAAGGTCTCAAATACACAACCTAACCCTACACCTAAAGGAGCTGGAGAAAGAACAGCAAAGAAAGCCTAAGCCCAGTAGGAGAAGAGAAATAATAAAGATCAGAGCAGAAATCAATGAAATAGAAACAAACAAACAAAAAAAACAAACCCCAAAAAACCAATAGAACAGATCAACAAAACTAGGAGCTGGTTCTTTGAAAGAATTAATAAGATTGATAACCCCCTGGCCAGACTTATCAAAAAGAAACGAGAAAGGACCGAAATAAATAAAATCATGAATGAAAGAGGAGAGATCACAACAAACACCAATGAAATACAAACAATTATAAGAACATATTATGAGCAACTATACACCAGCAAATTTGACAATCTGGAAGAAATGGATGCATTCCTAGAGACATACAAACTACCACAACTGAAAGAGGAAGAAACAGAAAACCTGAACAGACCCATCACTGGTAAGGAGATTGGAACAGTCATCAAAAATCTCCAAACAAACAAGAGCACAGGGCCAGATGGCTTCCCAGTGGAATTCTACCAAACATTTAAAGAAGAATTAATTCCTATTCTCCTGAAATTGTTCCAAAAAATTGAAATAGAAGGAAAACTTCCAAAGTCATTTTATGAGGTCAGTATCACCTTGATCCTAAAAACAGACAAGGATCACATCAAAAAATAGAATTACAGACCAATATCCTAGATGAACACAAATGTGAAAATTCTCACCAAAATACTAGCCAACAGGATCCAACATTACATTAAAAGTATTATTCACCACGACCAAGTGGGGTTTATTCCAGGGCTCCAAGGTTGGTTCAACATCCACAAATCAATCAATGTGATACAATACTTTAATAAAAGAAAGAACAAGAACCATATGATACTCTCAATAGATGCTGAAAAATCATTTGATAAAGTAAAGCATCCCTTCCTGATCAAAACTCTTCCAAGTGTATGGATAGAGTGCACATACCTCAATATCATCAAAGGCATCTATGAAAAACCCACTGCAAATATCATTCTCAATGGAGAAAAACTGAAAGCTTTTCCACTAAGGTTGGGAACAGGGCACGGATGTCCATTATCACCACTGCTATTCAACATAGTACTAGAAGCCCTAGCCTCAGCAATCAGACAACAAAAAGAAATTAAAGGCATCCAAATTGGCAAAGAAGAAGTCAAACTATCACTCTTTGCAGATGATATGATACTATATGTGGAAAACCCAAAAGACTCCACTCTAAATCTGTTAGAACTCGTACAGGAATTCAGTAAAGTGTCAGGATATAAAACCAATGCACAGAAATCACTTGCATTTCTTTACACCAACAACAAGATAGAAGAAAGAGAAATTAAGGAGTCAATCCCATTTACAACTGCACCCAAAACCGTAAGATACCTAGGAATAAACCTAACCAAAGAGGCAAAAACTACAAAGTACTCATGAAAGAAATTGAGGAAGACACAAAGAAATGGAAAAATGTTCCATGCTCCTGGATTGGAAGAACAAATATTGTGAAAATGTCTATGCTACGTAAAGCAATCTACACATTTAATGGAATCCCTATCAAAATTCCATCCATTTTTTCCAAGAAATGGAACAAATAATCCTAAAATTTATATGGAACCAGAAAAGACCTCAAATAGAGGAATATTGAAAAAGAAAGCGAAAGTTGGTGACATCACAACTCCAGACTTCAAGCTCTATCACAAAGCTGTCATCATTAAGACAGTATGGTACTGGCACAAAAACAGACACATAGATCAATGGAACAGAATAGAGAGCCCAGAAATAGACCCTCAACTCTATGGTCAACTAATCTTCGACAAAGCAGGAAAGAATGTCCAATGGAAAAAGGACAGCCTCTTCAACAAATGGTTTTGGGAAAATTGGACAGCCACATGCAGAAAAATGAAACTAGACCATTCCTTACACCACCACATTAGACTCAAAATGGATGAAGGACTTCAATGTGAGAAAGGAATCCATCAAAATCCTTGAGGAAAATACAGGCAGCAACCTCTTCGACCTCAACCACAGCAACTTCTTCCTAGGAACATTGCCAAAGGCAAGGGAAGCAAGGGCAAAAATGAACTATTGGGATTTTATCAAGATCAAAAGCTTTTGCACAGCAAAGGAAACAGTTAACAAAACCAAAAGACAACTGACAGAATGGGAGAAGGTATTTGCAAATGACATATCAGATAAAGGTCTAGTATCCAAAATCTATAAAGAGCTTAGCAAACTCAACACCCAAAGAACAAATAATTGAATCAAGAAATGAGCAGAAGACATGAATAGACATTTCTGCAAAGAAGACATCCAGATGGCCAACAGACACATGAAAAAGTGCTCCATATCACTCGGAATCAGGGAAATACAAATCCAAATCACAATGAGATACAACCTCACACCAGTCAGAATGGCTAAAATTAACAAGTCAGGAAATGACAGATGCTGGCGAGGATGCGGAGAATGGGGAACCCTCTTACAGTGTTGGTAGGAATGCAAGCTAGTGCAACCACTCTGGAAAACAGCATGGAGGTTCCTCAAAAAGTTGAAAATAGAGGTACACTAAGACCCAGCAATTGCACTATTGGGTATTTACTCTAAAGATACAAATGTAAGTGATCTGAAGGGGCACGTGCACCTGAATGCTTATAGCAGCAATGTCCACAATAGCCAAACTGTGGAAAGAACCTAGATGTCCATCAACAGATGAATGGATAAAGAAGATGTGGTATATATATACAATGAAGTACTTTGCAGCCATCAAAAGAAATGAAATCTTGGCATTTGTGACGACGTGGATGGAACTAGAGGGTATTATGCTTAGCGAAATAAATTAATCAGAGAAAGACAACTATCATATGATCTCCTTGATATGAGGAAGTGGAGATGCAATGTAGGCGGTTTGGGGGGTAGGAAAAGAATAAATGAAACAAGATGGGATCGGGAGGGAGACAAACCATAAGAGACTCTTAATCTCACAAAACAAACTGAGGGCTGCCGGTGGGGGGGTAGGGAGAGGGTGATGGGGTTATGGACATTGGGGAGGGTATGTGCTATGGTGAGTGCTGTGAAGTGTGTAAACTGGGCGATTCACAGACCTGTACACCTAGGGCTAATAATACATTATATGTTTATAAAAAAATTTAAAAAATTATAAAAAAATGTTGAAGACAAAAGATACTATAATTGACTTAAAGATGAAGGTTACTAGTCATCGAGGCAGAAGTTTTTTTTTAATAGAATTTGCTTATTAATTTCTCACTTTTCTAATTATAAAAGTAAAACGTACTTGTTATAGAATATTTTGAAAATATAAAAAATAATAGAGAGGGCAAAAAAAATCACCCAAAATAATGCTAATATTTTTGACAGGTTTCCTATTAGTTTCCTTTATGCAAATCTGCCTATAGTTGAGATCATGTTTCATATAAAATTTGGTTAGAATATTAAAGCATAAATGTTTCTCCATATTATGAAAATTCTTTATTTCAACATAATATTCTCTCATTTATTTAACCATTTAACAGTTGTTGGAAATTTAGGTTGCTCTTCTTGTGTGTTTTTAACTGTTTTGGTTTTTAGATTCCAGCTATAAGTGAAATCATATGCTATTTCTTTCTCTGTCTGTTTTATTTCACTTAGTATAATACCCTCTACATCCATCCATGTTGTCATGAATGGCAAGATTTTATTTTTTTCTATGTTTGGGTAATATTGCATTGTGTATGTGTGTTATATATGGTGTGTGTGTGTGTGTGTGTGTGTGTGTGTGTGTGTGTGTGATCTTCTTTATCCATTCATCTATAGGTGGACACTTAGGTTGCTTTCCATATCCTGACTATTATAAATAATGCTGGAATAAACATAGGGGTGTATTATCTTTTTAGAATCAATTGGTGTCTTTCGGCAGGGGAAGTTTCAATTAGGTCATGCATATTTAACATTATAATAGATATGTTTGATCCTATTCCTGCTATTCTATTTTATGGCTTCTTGTTGTCTCCAAAAATAAGAGCTGAAATTAAGGTAGTGGCAATGGGAAGAAAAGGATGGAGTCAAGTGGAAAGTTAGTAATGATGATGACGTGTGGGATGCAGGAGAGTGAGGGGGGTTCAGGATTGGCAGAAGGTTTCCTGATAATCAAGTTTTGTCAACTGGTGTATGGGCATGGCCTCTTTTTGTTTTTATAATGGTAGAGAAGATGAGTTTAGTTTAAGACATGTTCTCTGGGGTGCCTGGGTGGCAAAGTTGGTTAGGTGTCTGACTCTTGATTTCAGCTCAGGTCATGACCTTGGGGTTGTGGGATCAAGCCCTGATTTGGGCTCTGTAGTCAATGGGGAGTCTGCTGGAGATTCTCTCTCTCCCTCTGCCTGGCCCCCATGTGCATGTGCACTCACTTCTCTCTCTCTCTCAAATAAATGAATGAATCTTTTAAAAAAATATGTTCTCGGCGATCTCTGTGGTATATGTAAATAGAGATATCCTACAAAAGCAGTTGGATACACAAATATGGAGCTAATGAAATAAATCTTTCCCTACATGTCCATAGTTCTATTGGAGAATCTGAATTTTGCCTGTGTCTTAAAAGAACAATTTGATAATGATCCAAATTCAGGTTAAGCCTTTATCTATGGTAAAGTTGTATTTCCTTACCCCACAGTTGGTACAAACAAAGCAAGGAAAATTACCTTTGCCATGCCAACTGAACTGGCATTCAATTCTGAGATCCCTTGGTTGGTTTTGTCTCCACGTTCCCATATCCCAAAATCCTAGCATAAAATAATGAACATACCATTAGCAAGTCATCACTACTAAATGCATACTAGACACACAACTCTTGAATGAAAGACACACATAGTAGCTAATTCACCATACATATGTGTACCCATGATGCTCAATAGGGAGATACCAATGAGTTGGCTGCCCCTGTAGCTCTTTTCCTAGTAGCTTCAAATTCTGTTGGGACCTCTGATAAGTTGGAAGACTCCTCAACAGTTGATCAGGCCTAAGAACTATAACTCGGTCCATGTAGAAAAATACTTCTCAAAATTTTTCAAGGCAGATACGCAGGGGGTCTAGAAAGCAGCACCCTAGTGTTTCGTCTTAAATATCTATTTTAATTTTACTCTTGATTGGCACTGACAATGTACCATACACTAACCTATGCACTTTATACCACTATCTTCCTTAATCCTTCTATTTTATAGATGATGAAACTAAGGTGCAAAGAGAGGTTAAGTGACTCACCCAAGGCCACACAGCTAATAAGTGACATAGCTAGGATTAGAGTCCAAGTACTCTCTGTCCAAAGTGTAAATTCTTAACCATAGCTGTATATGGCCCCTCGATAATATAAAGATAACATTTTATATTACTTTTTTAAAAAATGATTTTATTGAAATAACTTTAGATTTACAGAGAAGTTACAGAAATACTGCAATGAGTTCCCATATACCTTTCACTATACTTCCCCTAATATTAACACCTGACATAATCATAGTACATTTATCAACGCTAAGAAATTAACATTAGTATAATCCTAGTAACCAGATTATGAACTTTGTTAGGATTTCACCAGTTTTTCCACTAACAGCCATTTTATGTTCCAGGATCCAATCCAGAATACCTTGCTACATTTGTCATAACTCCTTGGTCTTTTCCAATCAGTTACAGTTTCTCAAGTCTTGTCTTTCATGACCTTGACACTTTTAGAAGATCAGTGGTCAGATATTGTATAGATTTCTCCCAATTTAAGTTCACCTTATATTTTCTCTTCATTAGATAAAGATTGTGCATTTTTTGTCAAGATTTCTATAGATGTTATGCTGTGTCCTTCTCACTGTATCATATCAAGGAGTACACGACATTAATATGTCTTATTATGGTGATGTTAACCTTCATCATGTGGTTAAGATGGTGTCTGTGGGGTTTCTCTGTTCTACTGCTACTATTTTCCCCCTTGTGATTAGTAACTATCTTGAGAAAGATACTTTACAACTGTGCAAATATCCTGTATCTCCTCAAATATCTACCCACTAATTTAGCATCCCCTGGTGAATCTTGTTTGCAACAATTATTACAGTGGTGTTTCAGTGGTGATTTTTTAGTTCCTTCATTACCTCTACAGTCATTAATTGCAATCCTCTAACGAAGAGCTTTTCTTTCTCCCTCATTCATTTATTCACTTGTTTATATCAGTATGAACTTAAAGATATTTAGGTTATTCTCTGGGTTATAATAAAATACTATTATTATTTGTTTTGTTGCTCAAATTATTCCAGCTTTAGCCATTGGTAATTCTTCCAGGTTGGCTCCTGCATCCTTCAGAAATGCCCCAATCTTTCTGTACACTTCCTCACTTTCTGTCACTACAAGAAACTGTAGTTTGATTTTGTATTTTCCTCCCCCCAGCCCTAGAAACAACCACTTTTACAAGGAATCCTGATATCTTTTGTTACAGAATGAATAGTTACAATCCAAGACCTAGGCACTGGTGCTCATTGTCACTGTGGTGTCATTGCTTCTAGGCCATCCCATTGAACAGAATTTGGCAATATCCATGTGTACGCACACACACACACCCCTATATTTGTTTCTATATTTACCTTAAATCACTTTTTATATCAAATCTCTGAGTTAAAGTGAAGCTTCTGGAAGGTAAGTCATATTTATCCCATGGCTAGCCTCACTTGTCCTCAAACCCAACTCTACCCTAATCTGTGTAGCAAGATTAGAGTACAAGAAGGCACATATCATTAATTCTACTGGTGCAACCCCTGGCTTCAATGGAGAGGTGAGAGAACACTGACCTGTACCCTGGACCATAGCAGGCTTATGGTATCAGAAGGCAAAGTGATCAGTCAACAAATACTGTCCTCTTGCATCAAATATGTCTATGCAAATTTATCGTTCTAACAAATATCAAGTGACAGGTCACAGGTTTACCCTCCCATCTAAAATAGCTAAAAAACAATTAAACAAGTTAAACAATAGACGACTAAAAAAACTGGACTATTTGTGACACAGCCATTTTTAAAACAATGAGCATTATGCACCGAAGAACACTGATCCCTGAGAGAGATGTTAAATACATTATGATTTAATATAAACCTATCTCATATAGTAGTTGTGAGGAAAAGGAACTATTTTTTGTATAGTAAGCACTGAATCAATGTCTACAGATATTAAACATATGACTACATTTTATTTCTAAGTAGCTAATGACCCATTATACTCCCTAGCCATCTTGCTCCTATTTAAGACCACAGACCATTAAAATAAGACCACAATTTAGTTCCAGATTCCCAAATACATGACATGAGATATTACAGGATTTGACAGGAGTGCAAGCATAGCATCTTGACACTTTTTTCTCTGAAACTTCTTTGGAGAGAAGGCAAACTGGATCACTGAGCTTAGCAAAGAAAGAGGCTGAAGGCAATTTCTACCAGAAGCCTTATAGATTGGTTTACTATAAGGGGCAGCATTAGGAGAAGGAATGGATTGTTCAGCATTTTTAGAAACATCATATGTTTAAAGTCAATTCCCATTATGAGTACTTACAGCAGTTTTATATGCAGCTTCAATGTAAAACACAAGGTTTTGTATGAAATTGACTTCATCTAGGCTGTGGATGATATGAAGTCCTGAGGAAAAAGACAATAATTTTACAGAGCTGGTCAATTACCACTACAGGCTTTATAGGCAGCCACAGGAACTAACTGATCTCATTACTTTTTAAGTAATGGAACAATGAGAGGCACTTTGATTCCTAAACCATAAAAGCAAAACCACAAATCAGACCTAAGCTAGTCTGACTATGTGAGATACCAGCATATTAAAACATGGAAGTATTTTAACTGTTATTTGTAGGTTTCCACAGAAAATCTCAGACTCCTAATTCTACAAGGAATTAATTTATAATGTGCCTTAAGGTATCTGGAAGAAGAAAGACAAATATTTCAAAAAAGAGCTGGAGAGAGTCTAAATACTAAGCAAGAAGTGGAAAAAGATTATGATTTTAAGAAAAACTTAAAACTATACTTCTTGGAGTAAAAAATGATAATTATTCTAAATGTAAACTATACAAGATAGTTATACCTTACAAACTGAGTGTTTTGCATGAATTATCAACTTAATTTTTACATCAACCCTAAGAAGTGGGTACCTCTATTTTCTCCATGAGGCTTAGAGAGATTAAATATTTGCTTAAGACCACTTAACTATAAATAGTGAAACCAGGACCCAACTATCAACTTCTGTTTCACTTCAGAGACTGAGTTCCTAACCAAGATGCTATACTGCTTCCCAATATGTATAGTATGATACATTTCATTAAAAATGATATCCTCTCAAACAAAACAAAACAAACGCAAAACTCCTCTCCCCTCTTTTGTCCCCCCCCAATAAAGAAATACCAATAGGCATACAGTGAAAGTCTTTCTCCCACCCAGAATCGAATCAGTTTCCCCCTGCCAAATCTCTTCTCTGAAAGAAGTCAGAATAGCTAAAATTAACAACACAAGAGAGAACAGGTTTAACTAAACATTTGTTAAAACTCATTGAAATGTACATTTTAAATGGATAGATTTTATTGTATGTAAATTATACTTTGATAGACCTGAAAAAAGAAATCCATTTATATGTTAAAAGATTGAAGTGCTGCATGAGGTATTCCAAGTGCTAAGATTTCCAGGGAGGCAGAAGGAGTCTGTGTTTTCACATTTTGTAATGTTTGTGTGATATGTGAAGTGATCCCGTCACATGATATTTAAATGATTATTTATGTAATATTTAATAAAAATCCTGTTACATAAAAAAAGAAACCAGTCTTACCAGTTTCCTATGTATCCTTTCAGAGAAATATTACACATATATGAAAAGTATCAAGGAGCTGTATACTATACTGTACTTTGTTTTCATATATATCTTGGAGACAATTTTAAAGATATCTGCCTTATTTTTTTTAATGGCTACATGGAATTTCACTAAATGGCTAATTATATAACCATTTCCCTAATGAAAACATGTAGGCTGTACCTAACGCTTCATCACTATAACTAATGCTGTAATGAATATATATATATATATATGCATAAATACACATATGATGCATATGATATACACGAATATATGAGATACATACATGAATGATACATATATATACATATGTATGTATATATATGTGCATGTATGTATATCTTTGTGCACATGTACCAGTATATCAAGGTAAATTCTTTTTTTCCCAGGGTAAATTCTTAGAGGAATTGCTGAGTCACAGACTTATGCATATTATTTTTCCCCAACATTGTACTGTGAACATTTTCAAACAAACAGAAAAAAATGACAGAATTTTACAGTTAACATCTGTATGCACATCATCTGGATTTAAGCATCAACATTTTACTATAATTTTCTATCTCATATGTATCTATCCATCAATCCATCTTTTTTGATACATTCAAAGTAAGTTGCAAATATCAATACACTTCTCCCTAAATACTTCACCATGTGTATATTAAAGGTTAATCATCATCACCAATTTATTCTGCAGAGAAGTTCCACAGTTTACATACCAATCAGCCCTGCCCGCCTACTTCCTATACCCTTGTCAACACAGGCTTTAATAAAAATTTTTTCTTTGCCACTGTAATGGAGGAGAAATAAAATCTCTGTAGTTTAATTTGTAGTTCTTTTAATTGTGGGTCAGGTTGTGAGTCTTTTTATATGTTTATAAGCCATCCACATTTTTTTTCCTATGAAATGTTTGGTTGTGTCCTTCACAATTTCCATGGAACTGCTGGTTTTCGAGTTACTGACATACTGATGAATATTAAGGAAATTATCCTTTTATTTATCATATCTGTTGCAAGTATTTTTCCTAGTTTGAACTTTGACTTTATTTAGAGTATATTTTTCTTATCAGAAATTTTTATTTATTTTCCCTTAAGATTTTGTTTAAATTCAAGTTAGTTAACATATAGTGTATTATTAGTTTCAGGGGTAGAATTTAATGATTCACCACTTAAATATAATATCCAGTACCAATGCTCATTATATTCATTATATCAAGTGCCCTCCTTAATACCCCTCATTCCATTATCCCATCCTCCCACCAACCTCCCCTCCAGCAACCCACAGTTTGTTCCTTATAGTCTCTTCTGGTCTGCTTCCATCTTTGTTTTTATCTTACTTTATTCTTAGACTCTTTAATTAAGAAGGTTTATCCCATGACTGTTTCTGGTACTTCTATAATTTCTTTTTAAGAAAATTTATTTATTCATTTGAAAGAGAGAGAGTGGGGGAGGGGCAGAGGGAGAGAATCTTCAAGCAGACTCCCCACTGAGCATGGATCCTGATGTGGAGATGGATCCCATGACCCATGCATGAGATCATGACCTGAACTGAAACCAAGAGTTGGACTTTTAACTGACTGAGCCATCCAGGCACCCCTATAATTTCATTTTTTTTGCATTTAAATCTTTGATCTATTGACAGATGTTTTAGATCACAGAACTCTAACTTTAGAGCCAAAAAGGACTGTATGATCCACATCATTAGACTACAAACTCCTCCTGATGCATGGCTCTGTCAAAACCAGCAACCACAGGACAGGGCATTAGCAATGTGTCTTTCTTGTAGCAGTAATGACCTTAACTTCTTTCCTAGAGAGAGGAAAAAGAGATGATAGATATAATATTGGACATCAGCTTCACAGTTTTATCTTGTCCCCTTTGTGTGCCAGAGTGCTTGCTCAGAGACAGAGGGAAGGCAGAGGGTGTGAAAATGGTTTTGTCCATCTCTCAGACTTGCGTCACAGCTAACAAATCACTATATAATATATTTATTTGGCAGACAGAGATCACAAGTAGGCAGAGAGGCAGGCAGAGAGAGAGAGAGGAGGAAGCAGCCTCTCCACTGAGCAGAGAGCTCGATGCGGGGCTCGATCCCAGGTTCCTGGGATCATGACCTGAGCCGAAGGCAGAGGCTTTAAGCCACCGAGCCACCCAGGTGCCCCCACTATACAATATAAAAGCCACATTTCTATCATCTGTCCCTTTGCTCATGATATTGTTTAAATGGCTTCATCCACATCTTGAAATCCTAACTGTTCTTTCAAGGCCCAGCTCAAACTGTATCTCCTTGGTGATGCTGTCACTGATTCCTCTCTTCTGTGTTTCACAGAATTTTACTTTCCTTGCTGTAATGAACTTACTTTTTACTTTGTACTATAAATAAATCTATACCTAAATTTGAAGGAAAGAACCATTTCTTATTTATATTTATAGTCCCTAAAAGTATCTCACATAGTCTTTGAATGGTATTAAATAATATTGAACAGCAGATGTTCATTCAATAATGACTTATTGAATGATCTTAAACAACCCTGTTAACCACAGGAGAGGGACCTGTCTCTTGAGGCAACACCATACATTCAGGATCTCTGTATCCTGTCCCCTTTGTGGAGCCATGACATTACTTGAAGAACAGAGGATACACAGAAGTGAAATGAAGTAGAGCTGGGTAAGGCCAAAGATGGCAGTGCTATTTAAAGCATACTAAAACATGCAGAGCTCAGAAATGAGGCCAACTCAGTGGTCTACTCCACTTACATTGACTTGTACTCATCTATCAATAAGCCCCTCTCCTTCATTTTTAAAAATGTTATTGAGATATAATTCATATGCCATATAATTCACCCATTTCAAGTATATAGTTCAAAGGTTTTTAGGGTTTGCAGTGTTCTGCAACCATGGCCACAATCAATTTTACATTTTCATCACTCAGAAAAGAAACCCTGTACCCATTACCAGTCATTCCCCATTTCCTTTTAAGACTTTCTCTCCCTCTCCCTCCACCTAAGCAATTGCTAATCTACTTTGTCTCCATAGATGTGCCTTACCAGACATTCATATATGTGCAATCATACAACTTGTGGCCTTTCATGTGTGAGTTCTTTCATTTAGCATAATGTTTTCAAGGTTCATCCGTGTTGTAGAATGAATCAATGCTTCCATTTTTTCTATTGCTAAAGAATATTTCATTTTGTGAATGTACCATATTTATCCAATTATCAGTTGATGGGACATTCAGGTTGTTTCCACTTTTTGGCTCTTATAAGTAATACTGATATGAACATCCATGTATCTACATAAGCTTTTGAGTGAACACTGTTTCATTTATTTTGGGCATATACCTAAAAGTGAAATCGCTAGATCATATGGTAATTCTGCTTAACCTTTTGAGAACTGCCAGACTATTTTCCAAAGTGGCTGCACCACTTTACATTCCCACCAACGGTGTATAACGATTCCATTTTTTCCATATCTTCAGGAACATTTGTTGTTTTCTGTCTTTTTGATTTTAGCCATCCTAGGGGGTGTGATGTGGTATGTCATTACTGGGCTCTGCATTTGCCTAGTGACTAATAATGTTCAGCAGTTTTTGTGTACTTATTGCCCATTTAAATATCTTCTTTTTAAAAATTTTTTATTTTTTCAGCGTAACAGTATTCATTATTTTTGCACCACACCCAGTGCTCCATGCAATCCGTGCCCTCTACAATACCCACCACCTGGATCCCCAAACCTCCCACCCCCCGCCCCTTCAAAACCCTCAGATTGTTTTTCAGAGTCCATAGTCTCTCAAGGTTCACCTCCCCTTCCAATTTCCCTCAACTCCCTTCTCCTTTAAATATCTTCTTTGGAGAAATGTCAACTCAGATGCATTGCCTATTTAAAATTAGATTATCTTTTTATTATTGATCTCTGGAATGCTTTATATATTATAGATACACGTCCCTTATCAGATATGTGATTTGTCAATACTTTCTATCATATTCTGGGTTGCTTGTAAGTTTTTTGAAGAGATCCTTTGAAGCACAAATGTTATTAATTTGATAAATTCCAGCTTATGTTTTCTTTAGTTGGTTATGGTTTTTGATGTAATGTCTAACTTGGCTTTGTCTAATCCAAGGTCAGGAAGATTTGCTCCTATATTTTCCTTAAGTGCTTGCTATGAGCTCCATTGTGTCACCCTGAAATCCATGTGTTGAAGCCCTAATCCCCAAAGTGACTGTATTTGGAGATAAGACTTTTAAGGAAGCAATTACGTTTATTTATTTTTTATTTTCACTTTATTTTTGTTGATTTTTTAATGTCTATCCCTATTTTCCATTTTTTTCTTTAAGATTTTTTAAAAATTCTAGTTAGTTAACATACAGTGTAATATTAGTTTCAGGAGTAGAATTTAGTGACTCATCACCTACATATAAAACCCACTGCTCTAACAAACTGTTGAACACTGCATCAAAAACTAATGATGTACTACATATTGGCTAATTGAACATAATAAAAAAAAATAAAAAAATAAAACCAGGTGCTCATCACGAAAGTGCCTTCCTTAATACCTATGACCCATTTAGCCTATCCCCCCACCCACGTCCCCTCTAGCAAACGTTTGTTCTTTGTAGTTAAAAGCCTCTTATGGTTAGCCACCTTCTCTTTTTTCCCTTCCTGTATGTTCATCTATTTTGTTTCTAAAATTCTGGGTATGAGTGAAATCATATGGATCCATGTCATTGCAAATGGCAAGATTTCATTCTTTTTGATGGCTTTTGATGGTATACCATATACCACATCATCTTTATGCGTTCATTGATCAATGGTCATTTGTACTCTTTCCACAATTTGTCTATTGTTGATAATGCTGCTATAAGCATCAGGGTGCATGCATTCCTTTGAATAACTTTTTTGTATCTTTTGGGTAAATATCTAGTATTGCAATTGCTGAATCATATGGTAGGCTTCTTTTTTTTTTTTTTTAACTTTTGGAAAACCTCCATACTGTTTTTCAGAGTGGCTATACCAGTTTGCCTTCCTAGCAACAGTGCAGGAGGGTTCCCTTTCTCCACATCCTTGCCAACACTTGTTGTTTCTTGTGTTGTTGATTTTAGCCATTCCCAGCGGTGTGAGGTGATATCTCATTACAGTTTTGATTTGTATTTTTCTGACGATGAATGATGTTTAGCATCTTTCATGTGTCTGTTGTCCATCTGTATGTCTTTTTTGGAAAAATGTCTATTCATGCCTTCTGCCCACTTCTTAACTGGCTTATTGGTTTTTCAGGTGTTGTGTTTCATGAATTATTTATATACTTTGGATACTAAACCTTTATCAGATACGTCAAATGACATACGTCATTGCAAATGCCTTCTCCCATTTTTTAGGCTGCCTTTTAGTTTTGTTAATTTTTGTTGTGCAGAAGCCTTTTATCTTGATGAAGTCTCAATAGTCATTTTTGCTTTTGTTTCCCTTGTCTTAGGAGACATATCTAGTAAGAAGCTGCTATGGTTGATGTCACAAAGGTTACTGCCTGTGTTCTCTTCCAGGATTTTGATGGTTTCCTGTCTCACATTTAGCTCTTTAATCCACTTTGAATTTATTTTTGTGTATGGTGTATGAAGGTGGTCCAGTTTTATTCTTCTGCATATTGCTGCCCAGTTTTCCCAACACCATTTGTTGAAGAGACTGTCTTTTTTCCATTGGATATTCTTTCCCTCACTGTCAAAGATTAACTGACCATATAGTTGTAGATTAATTTCTGGATTTTCTATTCTGTTCCATGATCTATGTGTCTGTTTTTGTGCCAGTACCCTACTGTTTTGATCACTACAACTTTGTAATATAACTTGAAGTCTGGAATTGTGATGCCTCCCGCTTTTTTTTTTTTTTTTTCAAGTTTACTCTGGCTATTTGGGGTCTTTGTGGTTCCATACAATTTCTAGAATTGTTTGTTCTAGCTCTGTGAAAAATGCTATTGGTATTTTGATAGGGGTTGCGTGAACTGTATAGATTGCTTTGGATAATACAGACATTTGAATCATGTTTTTTTCATCCAATCCAAGAGCATAGAATGTTTTTCCATTTCTTTGTGTCATCTTCGATTTTCTTCATCACTGTTTTATAGTTTTCAGAGTACAGGTCTTTTATATAAACTCTTTGGTTAGGTTTATTCCTAGTGGTTTTTGGTGCAATTGTAAATGGGAGAGATTCCTTGATTTCCATGCTTCATTACTGGTGTATAAAAATGCAACAGGCTGCTGTATGTTGATTTTTTACCCTATGACTTTACTGAATTTCTATTATCAGTTCTAGCAATTTTCTGGTGGAGTCTTTATGGTTTTCTTTTTTTTTTTTTAAAGATTATTTATTTTTTTATTTGACAGACAGAGATCAGAAGTAGGCAGAGAGGCAGGCAGAGAGAGAGGAGGAAGCAGGCTCCCCGCTGAGCAGAGAGCCCGATGCGGGGCTCGATCCCAGGACACTGGGATCATGACCTGAGCCGAAGGCAGAGGCTTTAACCCACTGAGCCACCCAGGCGCCCCTATGGTTTTCTTTTTTAAAGATATATTTATTTTAAGGGGTGGGGGAGCATTAGGTGAGGGGCAGAGGGAGAGAATCTCAAGCAGACTTACCACCACTGAGTGGTGAGCCTGATGTGGGGCACAATCCCATGACCCATGAGATCATGACCTGAGCTGAAACCACAAGTTGGACACTTAACCAACTGAGCCATCCAGGTGCTGCTAGGGTTTTCTATATACAGTATCATGTCACCTGCAAGTAGTGAAAAATTTATTTCTTCCTTACCAATTTGGATGCCTCTTCTTTCTTTTTGTTGTCTGATTGCTATGGCTAGGATTTCTAATACTATGTTAAATATCAGTGGTGAGAGTAGATATCCCTGTTCCTGACCACAGAGGAAAAACTCTCAGTTTTTCCACATTGAGGATGATTTTAGCTGTGTGGTTTTTTTTTTTTTTCACATTAAGACCTTTATGATGTTGAGGTATATTCCCTCTAACCCTACTTGTGGAGGATTTATCAATAAGAACAGATGTCATACTTTGTCAAATTTTTTCCCGCATCTATTGAAAGGATCATATGGTTCTTATCCTGTCTTTTATTAATGTGGTGTATCATGTTGATTAATTTGAGAATTTTGAACCACCCTTGCTACCAAGGAATAAACCTCACTTGATTGTGGTGAATGAATCTTTTAATGTACAGTTGGATTCGGTTTGCTAGTATCTTGTGGATAATTCTGCATCAGCATTCATCAGGGATATTGGCTGGTACTTTTCTTTTTTGTGCTGTCTTTATATGGTTTTGGTATCAGGGTAATGCTGGCTTCACAGAATGAATTTGGAAGTTTTCCTTCCTTCCTTGGAATAGTTTGAGAAGAATAGGTATTAACTCTTCTTCAGAAGTTTGGTAGAATTCGCTGGTGTTAGCATCTGACCCTGGACTTTTGTGCGTAGGGAGTTTTCTGATTATTGATTCAACTTCTTTGCTGGTTATTGGTCTGTTCAAGTTTTCTATATTTTCTTGTTTCAGTTTTGGTAGTTTACGTGTTTCTAGGAATTTATCCATTTCTTCCAGGTTCTCCAATTTATCGGCATATAGTCTTTCATAATATTCTCTTATAATTTTTTGTATTTCTGTGTTGTTGGTTATTTCTCTTCTCTCATTTGATTTTATTTATTTGGGTCCTTTCTCTTTCCTTTTTAATAAGTCTGATTAGAGGTTTGTCAATTTTATTAATATATTCAAAGAACTGGCTCCTGGTTTCATTGATCTGTTGTTTTAAAATTTTCTATATAATTTATTTTTGCGCTAGTCTTTATTATTTCATTCCTTCTGCTGGTTTTAGGTTTTGTTGTTCTTTTTTTTAGCTCCTTTTTGTAAGGCTGTTTTAGATTTTTATTGCTTCTTAAGGTAGGCCTATATTGTTATATACTTCTCTCTTAGGACCATTTCTGCTGCACCCCAAAGGTTTTACACCATTGTGTTTTCCTTTTCATTTATTTCCATGTATTTTAAAAAACTTCTTTCTTTTCCTGGTTGACCTATTCATTGTTCAGTAGCATGCTGTTTAACCTCTGTATTTGTGGTCTTTCCAAATTTTTTCTTGTGGTTTACTTCAAGTTTCATAGCCTTGTGGTCAGAAAAGATGCATGGTATGATCTCATTAGTACTGGCTAAGGCCTCATCTGTTACCTAGATCTGTTCTGTATGTGATCCGTTCTGGAGAACATCCCATGTGCACGTGAAAGGGATGTATATTTTGCTGCTTTGGGATGGAATGTTCTGAATATATCTGTTAAGTCCATCCTGTCCAGTGTGTCATTCAAATCCATTGTTTCCTTGTTGATTTTCTGCTTAAATGACCTGTCCATTGACGTAAGTGGGCAGTTAAAGTCCCCTACTATTATTATCAATGAGTTCCTTTATGTTTGCTATGAATTATTCTATATATTTGGGTCCTCCCATGTTGGGTACGTAAATATTTACAATTTTAAGATCTTCATGTTGGATTTTTCCCCTTTATTATGATATAGTGCCCTTCTTCATCTCTTGTTACAGTGTTTAAAGTCTACCCTCTCCAGTATAAGCATTGCTACTCTGGCTTTCTTTTGATGTCCATTTGCATGAAAAATGTTCTCTATCCCCTCACTTTCTAATATGCAGGTGTCTTTAGGTCTAAAATGAGTCTCTTGTAGGCAGCATAGATGATTCTTTTTTTAAAATCCATTCTGACACTCTTTGTCTTTTGATTTGAGTGTTTAGTCCATTTACATACAGAGTAATAATTGATAGGCATGTCTTTAGTGCCACTTTATTACTTGTTTTGTCATTGTTCCTGGAGATTTTCTCTGTTCCTTTCTTGTGTTTGTGACTTTTGGTCTTTACTTTCCACTCAAAGAGTTTCCCTTTCATATTTCTTGCAGGGCTGATTTAGTGGTCATGAACTCCTTTAGTTTTCATTCCTCTGGGAAACTCTTTCTCTCTCCTTCTATTCCGAATGATAGCCTTGCTGGATAGAGGATTCTTGACTGCAGATTTTTCCCATTTTGCATTGGAATACATCATGCCACTCCCTTCTGGCTTGCTGAGTTTCTGTTGAGAAATCTCCAGCTAGCCTTATGGGTCTTCCCTTCTAAGTTAAGGACTTCTTTTGTCTTCCTTTGTTATTGTTGTTGTTGATTCACTTTTAATCTGGAAACCCAGAGGTCCATTCTGCCTGTAGCCTGTGAGGTCCGAGAGTGAGAGAAAGCATGTTGGACAGGCTTAGGAGGGAGCTGGGGGGACGTGGTCTTAAGGGGAGTTGGTGATGGGTTCTTGTGGGGAGTCCTGTCTTCCTCCTCCTCCTCCATTGCAGGTGGCAGGAAGAGGGCACTTCAGGAAGAGACTCAGAGGCTGTGAGATGATAAGGTCTCCCTTGCTTCCAGAAGGGCAGGCCCAACCTCTGCCACAATGGAGTCCAAGCACAGGGCCCCATGCTCCCTGCATCCCTTGCTGCTTTAAAGATTCTTTTCTTTATCACTATATTTTGCAAATTTAATTACTATACGTCTTGGTGTGGACCTGCTTTTGTTGATTTTGATAGGAGTTCTCTGTGCCCCTGGATCTAGATGTCTGTTTCCTTCCCCAGATTAGAGAAGTTTTCAGATATTATTTTCTGAAATAAACTTTCTGTCCCCTTCTCTCTCTTCTTTAGGCACTCCTACAATATGAATGTTATTGCATTTGATGGAGTCACTGAATTCCTTAAATTTATTCTCATGTTCCATCATTTTTCTTCCTTTCTTTTGTTCAGCTTCATTATTTTTCATTATTTTGTTCTCTACATCATTTACTCATTTCTCTTCTTTTCCAGCCTTGTGTTCATTGCATCAAACCTATTTCCATTCTCAGTTACTGCATTTTTTCTTTCTGATTCTTTTTTACTTCTTTTATCTTTGTGGTAAGGGCCTTCCATTCTTTTCTCAGGCTCAGCTAGTATCCTTATGATTTTTGCTTTAAGTTCTCCATGACGTGTTACTTCTATTTCACTTAGATCTCTGGCCATGACCTCATCTTGTTCTTTCATTTGGGATGAAATCCTCCATCTTGGTATTTTGTCTAAATCTCTGGCTTTTTCTGTCTGTTAGACAAGCTTGTATGTTTCCTGATCCTGAGAATAATGGCTTTATGAAGAGGTCATACAGTGTACACGGCCCGGTGCTTCAGGATATGTCTCTGATATGTAGTGCATGCATCTGCTGTTATGTTTTGGTTGCTCTATCCTTCAGCCAGGCATCTGCAGAGGCTCTCCTTGCCTGAAGTGGGCAGTGTTTGGTTCTTGACCATAATGTGGCACGTTTTAACTAGTTTTAACTAATGCTCTCTCATCTGGTTGTAAAATGAGACCTGACACCATTTCCAGAAGAACTGAAGCCCTGCTGAACTCTGGTTGGGTGACATGGTGTGAGATTTTTCTGCTGGTCTTCTGGGCAAGGGACCTGCCATGCTGGGACTGAGGCAAGGCTGACTGAGAAGGGTAGTCCCGCAAGAACACAGGGGAGGGAGGGCCTGCTGTAAGCATATTTGGCAGCCAGTGTGGGCGATGCATTGCTTCCCACAGGTGTTTCTATATTTATGGTGAGGGGCAGGGGAAGAAAATTGTGCCATACAATTCCTTTGTCCCCCCAGAGGTATCTCTCTGAACTCTGCCTCTCAGGAACATGCTCCAGGAAGTGAAAATTGTCTCTCTTCTGTGTGCCCCAAGTGTCCTTCAGATTGCTGTTTCCATACCATCTGCCTCCCTGGGGTTATTTGCCTGCCTTCTGTTCAGGAGAAGGGCAGTGCCCTCATGGCTCCATCCCAGCCAAGCCTGCTGGTCCTTAAGCCCTGCTGGTTGCAACAACTCACAAAAGTAAGCCCTTCTCATTTTCCCAGCCAATGGCTTTGAGGAAACATTCTCCTTGTGCATTCTAATGTGCTCCTCCCTCTCTCCCTCTCTCCAACCACAGCTCTCTTCCTTTGGCAGCACCCCATGATCTGTTTCTCCCCTAAAGCATGTCTATACATTTTCTACCTTCTTTGATGTGGCTTCTTCTGTCCCTTAGTTGTGGAGTTTGTTCTGTCAGTCTTCAGATTGATTTCTGGGGTATTCAGAATGATTTGATAGTTATCTAGTTGTGTTTGTGGGATGAGACAAGCTTAGGGTCCTCTTACTCAGCCGCCATCATCTCAAATCTCTCTATATAATTTTATATCTTTTTAAAAGTTGAGAGAAAATTAGATATTTATATTTTATAATATTAATAATGTAATTTACCATTTCTGGTGGTCTTCTTTTGTTCCTGTGGATTTATCATTTGGTATTATTTCCTTAATTCAATATTGCTTTGTTCCCCCACACTTCCTTAATTCTCTCATTATCAAATATATTATACTTTTAGATACTATAGCCGCAATGATACAATTATACTATTTTATACAACTGATTTTTAGATCAGTTAAGAAAGAAGAGATATGTAATTATATTGTATTTTATAATTATTTTTACCACTTTTTTTTCTTTTTCTCTTTTTTCATTTTTTAAAACATTCAAGTATAATTAACATACAGTATTATATTAGTTTCATGTATACAATATCATGATTCAACAAGTCTACATGTTTCTCAGGTCTCATTAAGTGTACTCTTTTTAAAAAAATTTTTACATATATTTTTTAAACAAGCTCTATGCCCAACATGGGATTTCAACTCATGACCCTGAGATCAAGAGTCCTATTCTCTATTTACTGAGCCGGCCAGGTGCCCCAAGTTAAGTGCACTCTTAATCCCCTTTATCTATTTCACTTATTCCCACCCCCAACCAACCTCCCCTCTGGCAACCACCAGTTTGTTCTCTGTATTTAAGAGTCTGTTTGTTCATTTTGTCTCTTGTTTCTTCATTCATTTGTTTTTTTAAGTTCTACATATGAGTGAAATTATATGGTATTTGTCTTTCACAAGTACTTTGGTTTTTTTGTACAGATTTCAATTACTATCTGGGGTCACCTGATTCCAACCTGAAGAACTTCTTTCATAATTCTTATGATATAGGTCTACCAGCAACAAATTTTCAGGTTTTATTTATCCGAGAATGTCTTCACTTCATTTCTGAAGTGTTGTTGGATAAAAGTTCTTGGTTGACAGGTTCTTTTTTGAATAATGCAACATTCTACTTCCTTTGGGCCTCCATTTTTTCTTTTTGAAGAGAAGTCAGCTAACTTTTATTTGGGTTCCCTTGTACATGACAAGTCATTTTTCTCATATTGCTCTGAAGATGTTCTGCTTTTAATATTTTTACTATTATTCTTTCTGGGTGTGGATCTCTATTTATCCTACTTGGAGATCATTAAGCTTCTTTGATGTATAGATCAATGTTTTTCATCAAATTTGAAGTGTATTCAGCCATGATTTCTTTGAATATATTTTCTGCTCCTTACTTTCCTTTGGATACTCTCATTACACATGAGTTGATGCTCTAAATCTTGTTCTACATTTCTCTTGGGTTCTATTCATTTTTATTATATTTTTCTTCTATTCTTCAGATTGCATAATCTCTGTTGACCTATCTTCAAGTATGCTGATTCTTTCTCCTGCCAGCTTAAATATGTTTAGCCTCTCAAGTGAAATTTTCAAAAGTATCACCAGCATTTTTCACAGAGCTTGAACAAATAATCCTAATATTTGTATGGAACCACAAAAGACCCTGAATAGCCAAAGCAGTCCTGAAAAAGCAAAGCAAAGCTGGAGGCATCATGATTCCAGATTTCAAGCTACATTACAAAACTGTACTCATGAAGACAGTATGATACTGGCACAAATACAGACACACAGATCAATGGAACAGAATAGAAAACACAGAAATGGAACCACAACTATATGGTCAACTAATCTGCAACAGAACAGGAATGAACATCCAGTGAGGGGAAAAAAAACAGTCTCTTCAACAAATGCTGTTGGGAAAACTGGACAATAACATGCAAAAGAATGAAACTGGACCACTTTCTTACAGCATACACAAAAATAAATTCAAAATGGATGGAAGACCTAAATGTGAGACAGGAAACCATCAAAATCCTAGAGAATACAGGTGGCCACCTCTTTGACCTTGGCCAGAGCAATTTCTTACAAGACACATTGCTGGAGGCAAGGGAAACAAAAGCAAAAATGAACTATTGGGACTTATCAAAATGAAAAGCTTCTGTAGAGAGAAGGAAACAATTAACAAAACTAAAAGGCAACAGGGGCACCTGGGTGGCTCAGTCAGTTAAGTGTCTGCCTTCAGCTCAGGTCATAGTCCCAGGGTCCTGGGACTGAGTCCCACATTGGGCTTCCTGCTTAGCAGGTGAGTGTGCTTCTCCCTCTCCCTCTGTCCCTGCTTGTGTTCTCTCTCTCATTCACTCAGTCTCTCAAATAAATAAATACAATCTTAAAAAAAAACCCTAAAAGGTAATATATATAATGGCAGAAGATTTTGCAATTTACTTATCTGATAAAGGGTCAGTGTATTATATGGATAGAAGTTTCTATGATTTCTTTTGCTTAACTGACTACCCCGACCTGCACCTACACAGGTTGGTTAAAGAATGTTATTTGTGATACTTGTGCTGCATAAGTGACCTTGGGAGCCTGATTAGTTGACATTAGCTGGACTCCAGGTCAGCTAATTGGCCCTTCTGGTCTGGATCCCAAGAACTAGAAATTTTGCCTTACATCCTTTCCAGCTCCAGGCTGGGCTGCTGCCCCCCAGTGGAATCTGGGATGGGAGGTAAGCCCACCTAGCCCAGGATCCTTGACTATGTAAAGAAATGATAACATAGGAATGCAGCTTGCTCCAAACTGCACAGAAGCAAATGATTAACTTCAGACCCCCATCACTTGCCATGTCACTTGACCTATAAATACAGCCCTTATGGGGATGGTCAGTTGGAAGTCTCAGCTGAGGTAAGGACTCTGTCCAGGCCTCTCAATAAGGTCTCCAGCCTAGCTATACCCAAGGGGATTCCCCAACTAATGAGATTGGATGTTGTAAGTACTCAATTTGATATAACTCTTATACTCCTTTACTGCTTACTATTGCCCTCATCTCTGTTCAGATTTCCCTTTTCTTTTTTCTGTTTCTATTAGATTTTTTATAATATCAATAGTGTTTTTCCCCCTTTGAAACTAAGAGTATGGCTGCCGTGAATCTTTCCGTTAGGACAGTTAGTATCCATAATCTATAAGGAATTTATCAAACTCAACACCCAAAAAACAAATTAATTCAGTTAAGAAGTAGGCCGAAGGCACGAATATACATCGTTCCAAAAAAGACATACAGAAGGGCAACAGACACATGAAAAGATGGTCAACATCACTCATCATCATGGAAATACAAATCAAAGCCACAATGAGTTACCACCTCACACTGGTCAGAATAGCTAAAATCAGTAAGTCAGGAAACAACAGATGTTGGTGAGGATTTGGAGAAAGAACACTCTTACACTGTTGGTGAGAATGCAGACTGGTGCAGCCACTGGAAAACAGTATGGAGGTTCCTCCAAAAGTTAAAAACAGAACTACCCTATTAGCCAGCAATTGCACTAGTAGGTACTTACCTAAAGGATATAAAAATACAGATTCAAAGGGGTATATATACCCTGATGTTTATAGCAGCATTATCAACAATAGCCAAACTATGGAAAGAACCCAAATGTCCACTGACTGATGAATGGATAAAGACGATGTGGTACATATACCCAACAGAATATTACTCAGCCATCAAAAAGAATGAAATCTTGTCATTTGCAGTGAGGTGGATGGAGCTAGAGTGTACTATGCTAAGTGAAATAAGTCAGTCAGAGAAAGACAAATACCATATGATTTCACTTGTATGTGGAATTTAAGAAACAAAATGGAAGAACATATGGGAAGGGAAAAAAGAGAGGGAAGCAAATCATAAGAGACTCTTTTTTTTTTTAAGATTTTATTTATTTGACAGAGAGAGATCACAAGCAGGCAGAGAGGCAGGCAGAGAGAGAGGAGG
Organism: Lutra lutra; assembly: GCF_902655055.1. Lineage (NCBI taxonomy): Eukaryota > Metazoa > Chordata > Mammalia > Carnivora > Mustelidae > Lutra > Lutra lutra. The sequence continues at coordinate 48,241,803 of NC_062296.1, read as the reverse complement.
AAGCAGGCTCCCTGCTGAGCAGAGAGCCCGATGCGGGGCTCGATCCCAGGACCCTGGGATCATGACCTGAGCCGAAGGCAGCGGCTTAACCCACTGAGCCACCCAGGCGCCCCCATAAGAGACTCTTAATAGAGAACAAACTGAGGGCTGATGGAGGGAGGTAGTTGGGAGATGCATTAAATGGGAGATATGTATTAAGTAGGGCACTTGTTATGATGAGCACTTGGGTGTCAGATGTAAGTGATGAATTATTAAATTCTATCTCTGAAACCAACATTATACTATAGGTTAACTAACTACAATTGGAATAAAAATTTGGGAAAAAAATAGGTTACTATACTTTTCTACTACAAAAATTTTATTTGGATCATTTTTATCTCTATTGATATTCTCTATTTGAAGAAATGCTTTCATCATATTTTCCTTTACTTTGTTAAGCATGGTACCCTTTAGATTTTTGGACATTTTTATAGTAACTGTTTTGAAGTCTGTCTCCTAAATTCAACATAATGGTTCCTCTCAAAGGCAGTTTCTGTTACCTGCTTTTTGTGGGTGTTGACTCAAGACTTTCCTGTTTTTTTGCATGTGTCATACATTTTTGTTGAAAACTAGATAATGCAGAAAATATGTTGCAGAAACTCCTTAGATATATCAATACCCTCCTGTATGGGGCTTGTTTATGTTTACTTGCTATTTGTTTAGTGACTTGGCTGGACAATTTCAATGAAATCTATTTTTCCCACAGTATGGAGCCTCTGATGCTGTTCCCTGGAGGATGTAGCCTTGGGCATACACACTGTCACCCGAGGAAGACTGCAGTTTTGTTTTGGTCTTCCGTGGTGTCTGCCTCTGTTGGTATCATACTCAGTTGTTAAACTCCACCAATTGCCAGCTGATTGCTCTATTATTCTGTATATTGTTCTGAAGTAAAAACTGTCCCACAGTCTCATCCCATTAAATTCAAACCTCATTTCAGGATTTTGAGACCAGCCTTTGACACTTGTTCTAACCCTAGGATAACTCTTTTTAGCTGTCTCTGTCCCTGGCTCTCTGCTAAAACTTCTAGCTAGTCTATGGGTTAGTTTGTTGCTCTTATTGAGCTATAAAACTCTTCTTAATTTCTTAGAACAAAAAATCTCCACTGTTTTTCAATGCCCTTAGACTTGAACTTTCCCACAGTCAGTTCCAAATAAAGTCAGTTTTCTTGGGAAGGACTATGGAGCTTTTCTGTCTGTGGCCTGTCTGTCCCTCCATGCTACAAGCAAGGTTGGCCATGCCTATTATTCTTGGACTGCTCTGTCTGGGGTTAAGCTCCATGGGTGGGACTGAGGAGTGGGAGTAGAGTTCCACATCCCTTAGTTATTCTTGGCTGGACCAGAGCTTCCATAACACAGAGGTGGGGAGAATGAGAAATGCTGGCAACCTCTCTCGGGGAGATATCATAGCCCTAAACTGGGAGGTAGGGGAAGAGGAAGCCTTATATTCTTGGCTGCATTCATGCTGAGTACTGCTTCTGTCATGGTGAGCGGGGAAAGGGAGGAAGTAGGTTGTGGTCCAAATGCCACACTCTTGCTGCTCTTATCAAGATTCAGATTTGCTTAAATAAATGTTTCTCAGCTTGCCGTATGCCCTTAGGACAATGTCCAGTGACTAAATGGTTGGGTTTTTATAAATTTATTTTCACAATTTATGGTTATTTTGCTGGGGGGAAGGGGAGTCAGCTTCTAACTAAGCCTCTCTTTTAACCAAGGTTTTAAGAGTTCAAACATGTGCAGAGAATTACTTACATGAAAGATGAAAATTTTCCATGAAGATCTTTCATACATTATCTACTGATTACCTCTCACAACTATCCTTTTCAACCTCAAGGGTACTGCCTTACATGTGTTCTCCATCATTTCTTGCCTAAAGTATTCCACTAACCTCCTGACTAGTCCTCCAGGTTAATTTTCTCATCCATTCAATCTATCCTCCTGCTACCGAGCCAATCATCTGAAAGTTTCTTGATTATTTACCCTGAGTAGTTCTCTAATGACTATAGACTAAACTCCAAACTACCTAGCATGATTTATAGGCCTTTAAACAGCTAGCTCCAACTGTCTAGCTTCACCTTTTGGCATTTTTCTAGATCTATCTTACTCTCTAGCCATAGAAGATAACTAGTATTACCTGGGTGGCCAGTATCTTTCCAACTTTTGTGCTGTTGTCATGCTATTCCCTTTCCTTCTCTGACTTGTGAAATTCTACTTATTCCTATTTATTCTTCAAAGGTCTGATCACCTTTATTTTTAAAAAGATTTATTTATTTATTTGAGAGAGAAACAGAGAGAGAGAACATGAGAGAGCACGAGCAGGGGGGAGGGGCAGAAGGAGAGGGAGAAGCAGACTCCCCGCTGAACAGGGAGCCTGAAGTGGGACTCGATCCCAGGACCCTGGGATCATGACCTGAGCTGAAAGCGGATGCTTAACCAACCAAGTCACCCAGTCGCCCAGCCGAATCAAATTATATCCATCTTTTTCCAAGCACCTATCAAAGTCAGCTTATTGAGGTGAAAATCAAATATCAGAAATCAACAAATACTTCTTGAATGAGTATGTCTTATATAAGCCTCTTTAGTATATTTCTACTCCCTTCTGGACTCAAAATGAAAACTATAAGAAATATTTAGACAATTTGCTTTGTAGAAAAACACTCCAGAGTGGGTACTAAAAGAATGCTGGAAATGAAGTTATAACTGCCATTCTATATAAATGTATAAAATCTGAAATATATATTTATTCATGGAGGAACCTCCCCTCCAAAATATGGGAGTATAAGGGTAGCCATGTTATCATTTTAATAAAAGGTATTTCAGCTTCTGGTCTGTGCATTCCAGAGGGTTTAGAAAAAAAAGGAGGGCTTTATCACCAAATATTTATTTATGAAAGAAAATGAGAACAAGAATTTTCTAGGGCAATTCTTGCCCCGAATGCCCTTAGTACTCAGGAATTCTATAGCCAGATAAGAAGAAAAAGAAATTCGAATGTCAAAAATGTGGTATTCTGAGTACATTTACTTACTCAGGAAGATCTGGAAAAGGTCCTGTTTAATTTACAAACAGAGTGTGATCAGATTCATCATCCTCCCCAAGTTAGGAAAAAGAAAAGGGAATTATGATGGTTCTTACATTTTCCTTTTTCAGGCAAAGACCTAAACCTAATAACAAAACCATCTGAAAAGGGTGTATTATTCAATAATATATAAAAATAAATATTTGAATTCTGATTCCTAAGTTAATTCCCTTTAATGTAATTTAGATGTGTTTAGACAGATGCCTTTTTATAATACAGATATAAAGAATAGTAGAAAGTAGGTGATTCAGTTTATGTTAGTACTTACTAAAGGCTGTTCAGTGTATAGCATGAGAAGAAGCAATAAACCCTAGCCCTTCTTTCTGATCTCACCATCTCATGGTATCTGAGGATTAATGAAAGACAAAGAATACCCATCTAAATAAAATAGACCCCGGATTTCCTGGTTCTCCATTTAAAAACAATTACTTAGTACCCCAGACTTATTTTTCAAGGGAAAAGAATATTAACTAGATCTCAGTTGGTTTCTCTGTAAAAACTGTGCAAAGTATTGTATTTCCATTGGGTGTCTTTGAGAAAGGTCAATGGCTATGTCATTTCCCGGAGAAGCCACAGGTGCAGGAGCCAGTGCTCCTCACTGCAGTGGCTCCCAGCCACTCTGTCCTGCTACTGACCTGAGGCAGTCATTTGTGCTAAGAAGAGCAGGTACACGGAGGTAGCGTCCAACTGCAGGTGTCCCCACTGGTCATCACCCACTACAGTGGCACAGGTTTTAGTATTGTACTTGGCATGGAGGCTATCCTTGGTACTCTGACTATACTTGAAGGATTCGACTTTATCCACCTGAAGAAAACAAGAACAGTAAAGGCAGGCAATGCAGAAACATCATCCCACATGCCTTCCTTCTGCAGCACTCAAACATATCTTATTGCGGTTGACTTACAGGCGATGGTGAATATTTAAAGTACATTGTTACTTATTTTCCCTACACTAAGGCACCAGGAAGTTTGCTGTTGTTGTTTTTTTTTTAAAATTTAAGCAATTTAATTACAAATCAGGCCAGTTAAGGCCAACTATTTCCTACTCACTACCTCCCTTGCACATTTCGGATGGTTTGTTTTGCCACACTGCAGGTATCAACTGAGATGCAGAGGGGTTGAGTGCGAACAGCCTAGTAAGAAGAGCCAGCTGAGTTGTAAAAAATACATTTGTTCCTGAAACAGAGGAAGGAATTTGGAGGGAAATTAGGATAAGGGGACTTATTTTGAAGGAGTACTGGAAATTGCTGGGAGAGATACATGGAATGTCAGAGAAAATGTAGGAATGAGGGCTGAAACCAGAGGTCAGAAAGGAAACATCATGCAACGGACAACTGAAAGACTTCGTTCCTGAAACTGAGATTTGATTATATGTGCATTTGATATGTCGTAGAAACTACCGTACCTTTAATAAGGTTCATGAAGTTGGTGGCTTTAAACCTGTTTGGTAAGGTAGAAAATAGAAATTCAAATATCTAAAATAAAAAAAAAAAAAAAAGGAGCAGAGAAGGGGAAAAAAGAAATTATAGCAATGAGTGATAGCAATGAGCTAATTCAGGCAAGAGCACTGACAAAGAAGTTCAGAAGTCTGGAGTTGATTTCTTTCTACTTAGATTGGTGGTGTGCCTGTGGATAGTCATTTTACTAATCTGGGCCTCGACTTCTAATAAAATGTGATCTTGGTCTAAAGAAAGTCAGTTTAGATTCAATGTGTGCAACATGTATAAAGATCTCCTAGGATAAAAGTAAAACATTTTTTCTTTTTCAGTAAAATCCTTTTGAATGAAAAAAAAAAAATCATTAGCAAACCCAAAAGATAAACCATAGGCTACTGAAAAAATTTGCAGTGTATGTGACAAAACATTAATATCCATAATGTATAGCAACTCCTCAAACAGTCATGAAAGAGACAGCCCAAAAGAAAAATAGACAAAGGACCCAACAGGCAATTAACAGAGGAAATGCAAGTTTTCAATCTACACAGGAAAGGATGTTCAACTTCATTCAAGGTCAGGAAAATGCAAATTAATCCAAGCAGATAAAAGCCTTTGGCACTAATCTCTAATTCTAAAATCTAAAATATTGCCATAAAGGTTCTTCCTCTCTAAGTTCTGTGCCAAAATTCGTTTGGTGGCAACATTTGATCCAAATTGACATGGGGTCATTTGTAGTCTTTACTTATTTCACTGAGTGTGAAAATGCATGTTTCCCTATGGAGAGATTAATGTTTTTGATGATGCGTGCTATTCTGGACCTGCTGAGAGCACAATATTCTAGTATGTGCACTGTACTGAAAAATCTGAAAAAATCTGTATTCTAAAATGTATCTGGTCCCAAGGGTTTCATATGAGGGCTTATATGCCTGTATCATCTTTACTCAATGTACTTAATTAATTGCATGTACAGTAATGATGAAGTATATCAAAAAAGGCATTTGTACGGGGGGAGAAAAAGACCAGAAGGAAACGTTCCAATGGTAACGGGGTGGTGAGATCATGGGCGACATTCCCCTCCTCGATTCTATAATTTTCTAAAATCACTGTCTACTATTTGTGAAATCGAAAGAATATAAGCTGTGAACATTTCCTAAAGGGTAGAGACACTATTACAATGTGCTTTTATTAGAGAAGGAGCTGTTAACAATGCCATACCTGTCTGATCATGCAGTGCAGCAGGCCCCTCATCAGCTTCACTACGCTCTGCAGAAATAAATGGGAACAAGACTGTTATAAACACCCCTAGCTGCAGTAACACTTAGTCAGCAACTGCAGTTGGTACATGACCTTTTCAGAACAAGTAACCCTATCCTGGGTTCCTATTTACAGGGCATTTACTTTATAGGCACACAGAAGAGCTAAATTGCAGCTAAAAGTGGAATCAAAAGTGGCAGTTGGTGCCTCTTTCAGGTAAAAAAAAAAAAAAATCCAAGCTCCAAGAGGTTTATACAAAACCAAGCCAACCATCCTGTTAGAGGACATTTTGCTGGGAGAAAAGACAGCTCAAAAGCCCTAAAGCTATGAGGATATTTTATCATAGATCCTATGGCCTAAAGAAGCCAAAATCATCACTTTTTTTTTTCTTCTAAAGTAGCCAAGACTTATCTTCAGGAGTTCACAGAAATATTTATCTGCATATTTTCCTTAAAGAATAAATGAACTTCAATTCAGAATAAGTGCAAAGGGGAATAGTTAGTGCAACTCAACCTCTTTTCCATGAAAAAAAAAAAAAGCTACAGTCATTCTTCAGTCTCAAGTCATCACTCTTTCTCTTACTAGGGCTTGGCAATTTCTAATGCACTCAGTTTTCCATTCACGTTCCAAAATTCTGATCACCAACTATATACTGTACTAGTTGGCATAATATAACATAATAATAATAAATATTATTAATATAATATATATATTTATATATATAAATAGAAATAATAAATTACAATATAGTAGAGAAATAATATGCTATACTAGTTATAGTACATGACACTAGAAGGGCCCATCAACATGGCATGGGTAGGCAATATATTTAGAAAAACACAGTATCAAACAACTTCTCCATTTCTTTAAGCTTTCTGTTTCACAGTCCAGAAGAAATATAAGCAGGTTACTCCAGGGAATGCTAGTTCAGAGGTGGCCTCAGGACATCTCTGAAAACTAATCTGCTTGGGAGCCAGGTCATTCTGTCATTCCTTCAAAAACACTGAAGTGGGACTATAAGCAATAGGCATAATAAGGATAAGTATCTATTAAATTATGCTCAAGTCTTTATGTAGTCTTTATTGAGAATAAATAAAAAGGTGTTTTCCTTCAGAGAATTCCCTTTCTTAAGTTATTTCTGTCTACAAATGGTGCCCTCACCCTTACAGATCAAGGGATTGTATATATATATGGGGGGGGGGGAAGAGCGAGCGAGTGCGTGTGCTTACACATAAGAGAGAGCAGGCAGGCAGTATATGATCACGTCACCCTTTAGAGCATGAAGCATTTATTATAAATAATGAAACTGACTGCCACCCCTATAAGAAATCCTTATCACAAAAAGAGGGGGGGTCGCCTGGGTGGCTCAATTAGCTAAGCGTCCACCTTCAGATCAGTCATGATCCCAGGGTCCTAGGATTGAGCCCCTCATTGGGCTCCCCGCTCAGTGGGTAGTCGTCTTCTCTTTCTCCCTCTGCCCCTCCCCCTGCTTGTGCATTCTCTCTCTCTCTCTCTCTGTCACAAAGTTAAAAAAAAAGAAAATCTCTATCACTACTTTGACCCTAAAAAAAGAGACCATCCTTTTAATACACCCTGTTAGAGAAAGCATTTAACACAGCCTCCTCTGTGGGGAACTTGATTCAATTCTGAATTATCTTCTATATGTCACCACATACTCACAGGTTTCTATCACATTCTTTCAGCTGTCTTTACCATCAAGCCCTGCTATTGCTACCTACATTTTCTTTTTTCTTTCTTTCTTTTTTTTTTTTGAGAGAGAGAGAGAGAGAGAGAGAGAATGAGCACAAGAGCACGGAGGGGGAGGGGCAAAGGGAGCAGAGAGAATCTTAAGCAGGTTCCATGCCCAGCACAAAGCCCAACAGGGGCTCCATCTCATGACCCAATGCTGAGATCATGACCTGGGGTGAAATCAAGAATTGGACACTTACTGCCTGAGCCACCCAGTCATCCCTAGGTTTTCTTTAACTTAAATAGTAAACCTGGGAATCGTGGACCCAGTGGAGAATTCCTGGTTTTACTTTTGTCCTCCTGGAATGGCCACTGTCAGCCATTTCTGTTCTCAAGTTCTAACTTGCAATTCAGGATAAAATTAATAGAAAGCATGGGGAAGAAAAAAAGAAAGCATGGGGATATGGGAATGAGGGAAACTATCTGTACTTTGTGTTCCCCCAAACTGGCCATTTTCTGTTTCAGTGCTCTAGTTAGCATTAATTATACATGTTCATTCATATAGTAGAGCTTATAACTACATCAAGTGACACCTTCTCACCTACTCTTTTTGAGAATATGGATCTACATATTTATAAATTGACATATAAGGATATATAACTATACTCAAACATATCTATGTAAATATTCATCTTTCTCTCTCTCCAGGTATATGTACGATCAGATGTTTGTTGGTCATCTAAAATATATAAAACACTCTACCAGACTTTGTGGAACATAAAGATAAGGGGGAGACAGAACACAAGAGTTAAAGAAAAAACTAAAATATAAACACAGTCTATCTAACAACTCCTAGTTATCCTTTAAAATCCATTTCCTCTGTGTATCCTTCCTTGCTTTGTTCAAAGTAAAAACATTCCTGCCTGTGTCCCATAGAACTTTCTACTGTATTTCTCTCCTGTAGATACAGTGTAATGTATTGTTTAATTATTTGCTTATATATCTGTCTCCCTCATTAGATTATAAACTTCTTAAGAAAAAGGGACAGAGTCCAGGTTCAGAAATAAAACTTTGAGTCAGGGGTGCCCGGGTGGCTCAGTCATTAAGTGTCTGCCTTTGGCTCAGGTCATGATCCCAGGGTCCTGGGATCGAGTCCCACATTGGGCTCCCTGTTCAGTAGGAAGCCTGCTTTTCCCTCTCCCACTCCCCCAACTTGTGTTCCCTCTCTCGCTGTGTCTCTCTCTGTCAAATAAATAAATAAAATTTTAAAAAAACTTTAAGTCAATGGACTGAGCGGACTTTATTATATTATTATTATTATTATTTAGAGAGAGAAGGAGCAGGAGAGGGAAAGTGAGAGAGAGAACCTTAAGCAGGCTCCGTGCTCAGCACAGAGCCTAATGTGGGGCTCCATCTCATGACCCTGAGATCCTAACCTGAGCTGAAGTCAAGAGTCAGATGCTTAACTTACTGAGCCACCCAGGACCCAAGCAGGCTCTATTTTTAAAAATGTATATTCCATGTTTGCAAGTAACTCGCAAATTGCTTATCAAAAAAATCGTGTGTGTGTATGTGTGTGTGCATGCATTTTGAGAGAGGGAGGATGCAAATATGACAAAATGTTAACAATTTAGTAAATCTGGATTAAGAGTGTATGCAAATATGCTCATTTTACTATTCTTTAAACTTTCCTGTAAATTAAAAATTTAAAAAAATAAGAAGTTAAGAGGTAAATATAAAGATTTTGTCCCATTTTGGTTTTTATATCTAGTACGGGGTCTGGCATATGACAAATTACATAAAGTCTGCTAAATGAAAAAGTGAACATGTTGAGTGGTACAGACTGCAAGTGATCTAGAAGTTCCAAGACAGCAGTCCTGGGAAAGAAGTGGTCACTGTACAACTGAGTGGTAGTCTTAGGACAGAAACCAGAGAAAAAGTAGAACAGGTGCTGGGCTTTGAAGGGGGAGCATTAGTTCAGATTGGAAGAGAACAGGCATTGTGGGTGGAAGAAACAACCTGTAAAAAGGTTCAGAGGTGAGAATGTCCATGATTTCCATGTTGGAAAAATTCACAAAGACTTAATCTGTAGTCATTAAGTCCAGGCTGTGTTCATGGCACCACCAAATCCCAGCCTCATCTCCAAGCTTCAGTCCATTCACTTGTAAATTGGAGTAGATAATACCTAAATTACAGGGTACTGTGAGAATAAAATACTAGTAATTATGGGGAAGTATGCAGTACAACAAAAAGTATTTACACAAATGTCAGGTATTCTCATTAAGGGATTGTTAAAGGAGTAATGAAGACACCAACCTGGTTGGAACTGGGGGTGACAATGCAGGGCACCAGAATGTAACGATACTGAAAAAGCAGGGTAAGACCAAGCCCTAGAGAGTCTTACCTATCAATCTAAAACATCTGGATTTTACTGGTAGGAAAATGAAAGCCACAAAAAATTGCTGAGAATGCAAATGATATAATTTAAATCTTCACAACAGTGTTAAGTGATGAAAGTCTAGACTGTGGTTGAGGCAGAAGGGAATAGAAAGGAGGAGATGAATTCAGGAAAAATTATAAGAAATCAACAGACTTTGGTCTGCATGTATCAAAAGGCAAAAGGGAAAAGTCAAATCACCCTAAGGGCAGTGTTTATAGAACACTAGTCAGTCCAAGAAATTCTGGAAAGGCTGTAAAACCCACTCTCATCTTAGATTCGAAATGCGCATTAACATATCAAAGATTCTGAGAAATAATGGAGTAAAGAAACCCACTGTTTAATGTATTCCCAAACCTACTTGACATAATGTTCCACAAATACACTATAGGAAATTCTCTAAATAACATTGCCCAGGTGGATGTGGGTAGAACGAGGACACCAATAAGAGAATAAAGGCTGTATGCCGAGTTGCTGTTTTCAGTAGTCTCTTAATTGTTTTTAGTGTGGAACACAGGATTTCAGATATTCTGAGCTTGAGAAGCCAGGTACAACTGAGCAGAAGACAATGAAAATCAGGGTTTGAAACAGAAGTGAGATCAGAGTTAAAGATGCAGTTTGGGAAGTCATTCTTACAAAGGGTATGGTTCAATTCCTGAGGAAAGATAAGAGACTACATAAAGAGAACAAAATTGAGGAGGAAGCAGAACTGGAGGTATCCGAAGAGCTATGTCTATTTGTGTGCTTATTTATTTTCATGGGTGTATTTCTATATCTATATCTATGTGACTAAGAGCAAAGGGCATTTATATATAGGGTGAAGGGCAACATATATGTGCATAGTTATATTCTCAATCTAAGATAGAAATAGTCCCCTAAACCCTTGTCTCCTAATTCTTTTTAGTTCTCTGACACTGTTTCTTAGAGAGAAACCAAGGTGAGAATTGGAAGGAAAGGTAAAAATGTTTAACAATCAGTGGTTTGGGAAAATCCACACAGTAATGGAGAGTTGAGAGTAGGTGGGAATTTAATTTATGGATTTCCTGGATTTAATCTATACTCACTTATTGGCCACAAATCAGTGGTTATTACCCCAGCTGCACTTTAGAATCAGTTTTTTAAAAAATATCAAAGCCCCAAGGCTTCACTTTCAGAGATTTATCTAAATTGTTCTAGGGTGGGGTCCAGTAAGAGTATTTCTTAAAAGCTTCACAAATGATTCCACTGTACAGCCAGAGTTTAGAACCACTCACATAGATTAGGGACAAATCTAGCTCACCATGTGTTTTGTAAATAAATCTCTGGCTGCTTTTGTGCAATAACTGAAGAGCTGAGTGGTTGGGCAGAACCCACATGTGACCCACAATGCCAAAATTATTTCCTATCTGGCCCTTTACAGAGATGGTTTTCTAATCCCTAGTCTGAATTAACTGAGTCAGATTTGAGGGAAAAAGTTAATGAGACCTAATATAAAATCTGTTTTAATTCATGACGAAAGTTCATAGAAATTTTATGATTTCCAGAGAAATTTTCTTTTTTTGAAGATACTTTCCTATTGCTGTAATGTTTTTGAGATATTTCAAAGTTATTACTGAGATAGTATGAAAAATATTTTGGGGCCATGTTAAAAACTATTTAATGAGACATTAAAATTAAACAATTCAATGTTTCCTTAATTTTCCCCCTTCCTCTGTTAATTCTTTCTTCCTGGACCATAGAAGAAAAAATGTTAACTTCGTAGAATGACTAGTCAACAAGGAGATAATAGATTTTTTCCAATGGTATTGAAAAAAAAATTGGTCAAATGGCACTAGGTATGGAATCCTGGGTACTGATATTAATCTCTAGCAAACAAACAAAATACTGAGATCAGAATAGCCAAAAAATTACAGTAGGATGCAGGATTTCAGGGGTGGAAGAGTAGGATTACAGGATTTTTGGAACACTCTTCTATATTTTCCAATTATTACAATGGCTATGTATTATTTTTATAAGTCATAAAAATATTGATCTGTACTTCTGAGCTAGAGCAAAAACTCCAGCAGTTTTTTTTCTGAAGGGCCAAGTCCCTCTCAATAACAGCTTGAAGGAATAACGAATACCTACTGTTGCAGAGGACAATATGGTGAAACTTCCCTATTGCCAAGAACTGCAACCCGCAATATGTAGAGCTCTTAAAAAATAACTAATCTCAACATTCTGATTTATAGATGAAGACTACAGCTCAGATTGCCCAAGTCTGAGGGATACCACTTGAGCAAATGGCTGGTGTAGAATCTTCTCCACTAGAGGAAAAGAATTCACATGTACCTTATAGAGACAGCAGAGTATCACAACATTAAGAGACCCTATGTAGCTTAGAATATCATTTTCTGGGTCATTAAAGAGAATGAAGCACCCTCCGTCGAACAGTGCTATAAAGAATGTTATTTTCTATAAAGGCAAAGGGCCTTAAAAGTTGGCTTAAAGGCATCTGCTTGACTCTGACCTTATTTTGCTGAGGGAGGGGGACCAGGCCTCTGAAATAGAGGTCATGAGTATAAAAATTTAACAAATAAATTCTTTACTCGTGTCTAGTTTGAAGGTCTGCAAATTTGTGTCTGTTACCCTCATACAAATACCACCTACCATTTAAAAGAAATGAAGTAAATTGATAGACACCTGCCCCCAAATATTCTTCTCAATGAGAATAAATATGCTCAAGGCTGCAAAACACTGTTACTTAGAAAGAGAATTATAAATTTCAGCAAAGATCCCAGGATTAGGTTTTTCCACTGTAACAGAACAGACTGTGCCTTCTCCCTCCTGAATCAGCAAGTTTCATGTTTCCACTACACCAAAAAAAGTTAGTACAATACAGGAAAGCTTTTTGAAATGTAATTCAAGAAAGTGAAGAGGGTGGGAGAAAGGCAAAATACAGTTCTTTTAGCTCCTTGGAGCTACATTTCCTTTAATCCCTGCTCCTCAACCCCCTTCCCACTACCACGCACAGCTCCAGATCTCCCTGTATATTTATTCTAAGTACCTGCTCCAGTTCATAGGCCTTTGCCTTATCCTCGTCCCGGTCTGCATTCTTCCGATAGGGCCAGGCCCAAACCCCACACAGCCAAGATACTGTACACATTATCTCGGACCCAGGCATCTTTCTGATCATAGCTGGCTGGAAGCAAGCCAGTCACTGGATTCTGCAAGACCAAGAAAAACAGGACAGGCAGGTAACCAGAATGTGTTAACATGAGGAGACCAAACCTATCAAAGGGGTTACTTAGGGACTTTGGTCTTTTTTCTACTTCACTACTCCCGAGTTTTATAACCTCTTCCAATCAAGTGCAAGCAACTGCTATCTTGAATAAGCGGAAAAGCTAGCTGAAGCTTGATGAGTCTGAAATGTGAGTATTGTTAACAAGAAAGGCAGTGTTTTAACTTTCCAGTTAGAAAGAATAAACTATCAACGAAAAACCAGCATCAAGGACAAGAAAAAAAATATATATAATTAACAGTATATACAAGGTACCTCAAATCTTCACATTAATCTAGTCTTAAAATGGCTAAATGTTCCCCTACTTCTCTTCTTTGGCTGGAGGGCAAGAAGATGACGCCCAAACCTGGGTCAGGGGAGGGAGTTGTCAATAAACAAGCTTCAACACCTCTTTCAGCAGTGCCCCCCTGGAATCATGCTGTGGCTTGGAGGACAAGGGAAGGAGGCGAAGGGGAGGGGGCGAAGGGGAGGGCTCAGAAGCCAAGGCTCAGGCTCCCCACTAACTGGGCTTGTCCATAGTTCGGTTCTCGGCCCAACACCTAGCTTCAGGCTCCTCTAAGGCTTCCCCAGCTTGGGGGGTGGGGGGGGTGGTAGGCGGCGGCGGGAGAACTTGCTACACGCGCACACACACACACACACACACACACACACACGGGGGCGTTCCCCCAGCGGTCTCCGTCTAGGGCTAGCACACTGCACATCCTCGATGATTACAAACGACACCCCTTCACCTACCTGATGGCACAGGATGGTCTGATGCACCAGGCGAGCGTAGCCATCCAGTCGGACTCCAGAGTTACTCCGGCTCCTCATCGCGCCGCGTTTCCAACGCCCTCAGACAAACAGCCTGCGTGCCACAGGGGCCCTCAGCCCGCCAAGTCAGGAGGCTCCAAAGCAGCTCCGCCCTAGCGGTGGGAAGCCAGAGGGCCAGGCCCCGGCTGAGCCCGCCCACCGCCCACACCCGGCGCCCGCAGTTCACGCGACGGCTGCCTCTAGGGCTCCACCGCACGCCCTCGATTGTCCGAGACTCCCACGATTTCGGCCCAGCCGCAGCTCCCCCGCCCCGGCGTCTCTCTCTGCCACCCTTACTCCCGTCCGGCCTCCAGGAGAGGATCCTGCATCCCCCGCCGAACTCCCGGACACGGCGTGGCCCCGAGGTTCCCGCCCGGAGGCCGGCAGCGGGTCACCGGCTGCAGCGTCCCCTCCACCCTGCGGGAGACGCGAGCCGGAGGCGGGGCGGGCTCCGCGGGTCCTGGCAGCTGCGCGCTGCGTCCTCAGGGTTCGCCTCGGCCCGCCCCGCCCGCGCAGGTCCTCGGCGCCCGCCCGCTCCGCGGCGGAGAATGTGTCACCGTAGGCAATATGTTTTCAGAGGTTTATTTTCGAAACACCTCCAATGACTGTTTCAGTTTTCCACGCTTGCTGTGCACGCAGGATGTTGAGGCGGCTGTTTCTTCGGCCGGCTTAGCTTTTAGGAACCTAGGACCCACTTCAAACCTAATACGGCAAGAAGCGCGCTCGCGGCCGGGGTTTCGAGAATTGGAATATCCAGGATTTTACTGTATTTTATACTTTTGAGTTAAAGTTCAGACTAAACTCCTCACTCTGACCCAAACCAGACAAGAAAAACTCCCTAAGGCACTTTATTCCTTAGAAACTGGTGACTAGCCAGGCCTGGGAAGGAGGGGCCCGTGGTGTGCTTCGAGCAAACTAGTTCCCCGGGTGGGGGACTGAGCCGGGACGAAGCAGTGCCTCGGGACAGCCTTGGCTGGAGAGGAGCCGGAGGAGGTTGTGTAACTGCTTTGGAAGGCTTCCCAGTGCGCAAGTAGGTCACAAGGCTGAGGCAACAAAGACTCAGCTGAATATAAAGGGGCTAAAGAGAGGGTAAAAGAAGCCTGTAGGTAACAACGATCATTTGCCACAGGGTACTCTCGGTCTGCACCCCGCTGCGTGTCCTGGCTCCAGGGCCACTGCTCCCTGTGTTTGCTGTCCTCAATCCCCACGCTTAATCTCTGCTGGTGCAAGTCTGCACGCTTTTCAAAGCTCGTTTTAAGTACCAACTGCTCTCTGAATCTCAGTGTAAGAATTAGACTGACCTTTCAAATCCAACTCTGAGAATCTCTAATTCTAAGCCCTCTCTAGCCACCTCGCCCAGCCTGCAGTGATTTTGCATTTTCATTTACCTTTTTCTTTCTCTAAATTTAATCTCTTCTCACAAGCTCCCTCCCTTTCAACACCCCGCACACCCCTGCTCAAATTAGCATCAGGCTTGGCACCAAGGAGGTGACTAGCAAATATGTGGTGGTGTTGGTGATGAAGAATGAGGAAATGTTCAAGAACTCAGATCTGGAACTTTCAGTTTCAACAGCCAGTAAGCAATACAATTAGGTACAGTGATTCGCTTAGAATGCCCAAGCAGATAGTTTCCATTGCAGTCACTTGCTAAGCATATGCCAGGACTGGCAAATAAGCCATTTCAAGGCCCAAGTGCGCTGGGGAGAAAAAGTCTTTCCAGAGAAAACGACTTCATTTTGATTAAAGAGTGCTTGACCTTCCCTGCTCTGGCTCTAACTCCCTGACATCTTCCCCCCAGCTTGTAGCCTCGGAAGCCTTATCTCTGTCCTCGTTCCCTTCAAGCTACTGCCCTTTTCTTCCCCTTAACATCATTTAAAAATGCTCTAAAATATTAAAATAATAAACGCTCACTAAAGAAAACTTGAAAAGTATAGAAAAGTAAAGCAAATAACCTTCCTTCACACACACAGCCACCTGTTAATATTTAGTGTAAATTTTCTAGTCTTTCTATTCCTTCTGCACAGACCTCTCCCACCCCAAGTTATTTAGAAGTATGAATAGATTAGGAATACCAAAGTAGGTGACACCAAGAAAGGTAACTGGCTGGCTAACAAGAGGCTTGCTGGATGGCGTTACCTTGGTGCTTTCAACCTCAGTCCAGGCTGGGTATTTAGTCCTTCAGCCTTAGAAACTTGATCTCCTCAGTGCCCCAGAACTCGTCAGAGTCAGGAGGCTAACTCATGCCAATTATCTTATGAGATTGACGCATGAGAACCAGACTGCTGGTTGATAATGAGAAATAGAACTATGATGGTTTATGTTGGCCTCATTAGCACGGGTTCCTCCTTTAAATAATGCATATGCCTTATTCCTTCCCAAGTACTATTTTGTTTTATACAAAACCATATGAAGTAAACACTATTATTTTTTTTAAGATTTATTTATTTATTTGACAGAAAGATAGCAAGAGAGAGAGTGCACGTGCACCACCCTGGAGAGCAGCAGGCAGAGGGAGAGGGAGAAACAGGCTCCCTGCTGAGACTATATCTTTTCCATCAATTCCATTCACTCTCTTTCAATTTTTTTTAAAAAAATTATATTGCATGGAGCACTGGATGTTACACGTAAACAATGAATCTTGGAACGCTACATCAAAAATTAATGATGAACTGTATGGTGACTAACATAACATCATAAAAAAATAGAAGTACTATATAAACACATTCTTCATGAAAAAAGTTAAAATATTACAGGTAAGGTTGAAGTTCCCTATGTCAATCACCCACAGTCACAGCTCCTCTATCTCCCTTCCAAAAGTAACAACTGTTGTAAGATTGGTTTGTATCTTTCCAGATTTTTTTTTCCTATGGATTAAGATATATACGTAGACATGCATATAAAATATTCTTGTTTTCTGTGTATTCTTTTAATATAAACATAATTATACTCGACCTCCTTTTGTGCAGATTGCCCTAGTCACGCAAAGTTGTATCATGGATATCTAGTCATGTTATCATACACCATGGGTTTATGTAGGCGTTACTCTTTTTTTTTTTTTTTATTTTGCAGGTGCTAAGGGGGCCATCTTTTAATAAATACTTTGTTAAATATTTTATTTTTTACCACAGCAGAAGGCAATATAACTGGATCACATTAGCCCAGTCTCACCAAAAAGGAACAAAATAACCCCAAACCCCCAAATCAGCCAACACTTTCACTAAAAGACATTATCAAGGATGCATTAGGATATGAGGAAAACCTCTGCAGCTTTTGCAAAAGTTCTGTAGAGGACATTTTTCCTGGATAGGTAAAAACCATGCAAGAAATACTTTCAGAATTTAGGATGAGAAAAAGAAAGATTGTCAGCTCTAATTAACTTGGAATAGTCCCTCTTTATTCAGTGCTCCTACCAGGAAGTTCAGAGCTAAATTTAATATAAGTAACCAAGAATTAGGTACTTTCCCACTCAGAACCCCTCCTTCACGTATACTCATATGAGTTGAGGTTATTTTTAATTGGTCTCATTATACACTAATTTTAGAAAGCTTAATCTTAGGGGTCTCTGGGTGGCTCAGTCGTTTAGTGTCTGCCTTTGGCTCAGGTCATGGTCCCAGGGTCCTGGGATCGAGCCCCATATCAAGCTCCCTGCTCAGTAGGAAGCCTGCTTTCCCTCTCCTACTTCCCCTGCTTGTGTTCCTGCTCTCATGATCCTCTCTCTGTCAAATAAATAAACAGAATCTTAAAAAAAAAAAAAAAAGCTATCTTAAAAATCATTCGGGAAGTAGGCAGGGTATAAATTTTAAACAAATACAACTGAGAAATGCGAAGTAAACTACCTCATGCAGGAATAATTTCAACATGAGGAAATGATGGGAAGCTAGAGATTTGTAGTGGTAGATTTTTTTCAAAATGTAATTATTTCAGGCACAGTTGGTAAGTATACCTGTCATATATCCTTCCAAAACTGTAGCTCAAAACTATAACATACTGAGAGAAAAACAAATCTTGGGAATACAAATCATTTGTTATAACCAGTTTTGCTTACACTGTCTCAAAATAGCCATCTGTACTAATGTGTGTACATAACAGAACAACTTGCTATAATACAAAAAGTTCATATATATTTAGACCTTGGAACTTTCTAAGGGACTGAAAACTTTTTTTTAAAGATTTAATTTGTTTGAGAGAGAGAATGAGAAAGAGCATGAGAAGAAGGAGGGTCAGAGGGAGAAGCAGACTCCCTGCCAAGCAGGGAGCCTGATGTGGGACTTGATCTCGGGACTCCAGGATCATGACCTGAGCTGAAGGCAGTGGCTTAACCAACTGATCCACCCAGGTGCCTGGGATTGCAAACTTTTTAAAAACAATCTCTCATTTTTGCTATAGAAATAGGCATTTCTCTATTGATGAGCATTTACATAGTTTATTTCCAGGTTTGAACTCTTAAAAACAGTACTTCAGAGAATATACTCATGTATCATCTTGTGGAATGCATACAGATGTTTTGGAAATACGCATTTAAAAAATTTTGATATAACCAAAAATGCCATTTAAATTATCGGCACCCGGGGCCCTGGGGTGGCTCAGTGGGTTAAAGCCTCTGCCTTCAGCTCTGGTCATGATCCCAGGATCCTGGGATCGAGCCCGGAATCCAGCTCTCTGCTCAGCAGGGAGCCTGCTTCCTCTCCTCTCTCTCTCTCTCTCTCTCTCTCTCTGCCTGCCTCTCTGCCTACTTGTGATCTCTGTCAAAAATAAATAAAATCTTTTTTTTTTTTTAAAGATTTTATTTATTTATTTGACAGAGAGAGATCACAAGCAGGCAGAGAGGCAGTCAGAGAGAGAGGAGGAAGCAGGCTCCCTGCTGAGCAGAGAGCCCGATGGGGCTCGATCCCAGGACCCTGAGATCATGACCTGAGCCGAAGGCAGCGGCTTAACCCACTGAGCCACCCAGGCGCCCCAATAAAATCTTTAAGAAAAAAATAAATAAATTATTGGCACCCACCAGTAGTGAATGAGTCTCCACTTATCTATTCTTACCAAAACTTGACATTAGACTTTGATTTTGAGCAATCTAATGGGTACAAAGTGGTATCTTACCTAAGTTTCATTTACCAGAATACTAATGTCATTAACCATCTTCTTATGTTTTATTATATTATATTTAGCTAGTTTATATCTTCTTTATATACTTAGTCATTTCTCTATTGGGCTGTTTTTCTTATTGATTTATGGGAATTTAATAAATATATGTGTTCTGCATTTTAGTTTTTGTAAAAAAGAAATCTAAAAGAGATATTGTACTTGTTTTGCCATAAGTAGTCTGTCCTCATTTTTATGGTGCTTTCATATAGTTTTCATTTTTAATGAAGTCAAATTTATGAGCCTTTTCATTTTTGTCTTATTTTAGAAGGCCTTTATATGAGGTTGAATGTGACTCCCCAAAAGATATGTCCACCCAGAACTTGTGAATGTGACCTTATTTGGAAAAGGGGCTTTTGCAAATGTAATTAAGGTTCTGGAGATGAGGTCATGCCGGATTTCCTACTAGCCCCTAAATCCAATGACAAGTGTCCTCATAAGAAAAGGAAAAGATACATAGGCAGGAGAAGGCAATGTGAAGACAGAGCCAGAGATGGAAGTGATGCATTTACAAGCCAAGGAATGCCAAGGATTGCCAGCAACCACAAGAAACTAGGGAGAAACATGGAGCAGATTCTCCCTCAGTGCCTCTGTGAGGAGCCAACCCTACTGACACCTCGATATTGGACTTCTGGCTTCCAGAATGTGAGGGAATAATTTTCTGTTGTTTTAAATTGCCCAGTTTGTGGTAATTTGTTATGGCAGCCTTAAAAAACTAATAAAGCCTTTCTGTCCCTGAGATCATTAACACATTATCAAATTTTCTAATACTTTTATTGTTTAGCTTTTTATCTGTAACTCTTTTAATTCCTCTATAATTTATTTTTACAAGTGGGTTTAAATAGAAATTTAACTTAATATTTTCCTAAATGGTTAGCCAATTGCACTAACACTGCATAATGAATTATTCTTTTCCTATTGATTTAAAATGCTACTTGGATTATAACCATGGGTCTTTCTGGATCATTAGTCTGTTCCACTAATCTGTTTTTCCATTCCTTCATTAATATTGCAGTGCCTTCGCCATTATCAAGCTTTAATCTTTCATATGAACTTTAGAATTATCTGATTGAGTTTTAAGGAAAGTCCTGATTTTTATTGTAATTGCATTAAATTTATAGATTTGTTTGGGGAGAATGGACATATTGATAATATTTGGCTTTCCTGTCTACAGACAATGTATATTTACTCAGGACTTCTTTTACTTCTTTTAGTGAACTTTGTAGTTTTCTCCATGAAGGCCTTGCATTTTTTTTGGCAAGTTTTATGTCTTGGTACTTTGTAGTTTCTGTTGCTATTAAGATTTTCCCCATATATTACATTTTAATTAGTTATTATGTATAGGGAAATATTTTTTGTATGTTTATCTTATATCCACTTCCTGTGTTAATTCACTAGATGTCTGAAGGTGATGTTTTTGGATTTTCTAGATAGACAGGCATATCTTTACAAATAGTAACACTTGTATCTTTACCTCCCAAATCTTTAGAACACTTACAGTGGATATGCTTGGCTATCCTTTCTTGTTCCTGACTTTAATGGACTGGTTCTAATGTTTCTGATGTTTCATATTAAATATGTCTTCGGTAGGTTTCCAGAAGATACCATTTATTACATTAAATAATTTCTTTCTCTCCTTGACTCCCTAAGGTTTTATTATATTATTATGAATGAATGTTGAATTTTACTGAATGATATTCCTGCATGTATTGAAAAGAATCATTTGTTTAGTGTGAATTATATTGATAGGCTTCTTTATGGCGAACCATATTTTTATTGCTAAGAAAGCACACTTGGTCATGATAGACCCTCCTTTTGATATGCACTAGATTCAATTTACAAATATTTTATTTAGGATTTTTGCATTTTGTTTTTACATTATATTGGCCTGTAATATTATTTTTTATGCCACTCAGGCACCCTATAAGCTGCTTATAACTTTTAAATTGCCTCTGAATCTGGATTATGTCATCCTTTGTACTCCTGATGTACTTTCTTTGTGCCTCCTCTCCTTTTTTATAGAATGAACCTGGTTCAAAGTTTGTCTATTTTATTTAGTCTTTCCTAGAGCCAGCTCTTAGCTTTATTTATTGATTATATCTTTATTTCTATATCCCTTTGTGACTTAATAATTGGATACATTTTTAAAATATTTTATTACAAGAACAGAATGTATATACAATGAATCCTACCACCTAGCTTCAACAATAATCAAATAATAATCTTGTTTCTGTCATTTATACTCTTTCCTTCTTTCTCCCCTGTATTATTCTGAAGCAAATCTCAGGCATATCCATTTGTCCATAAGTAGTATGTGCCCATAAAAGATAAGGAAGTTTTATTAAATGTAATTACATACCATTGCACCTCAAATAAAAGTCCTTTATATCATCAAATATTCTTTCTTCAAATTTCCCAGCTGTTTCAGAAATGCTTGTGTGTATTTTTGTGTGCGTGTGTGTGCATGCACCTGTATGTGTGTGAGAGAGAGAGAGAGGGAGAGAGGCAGAGTCAGAGATGGAGATAGAGACAGAGCAAGAAAGAATGAATCAGGATCCAAACAAGGTCCATGCATTGCATTTGATTGATATGGCTCATGAATCGTTTGTCTCTTTTAAGCCATAGGTTTCTCCTCTTTTCTTTTTTCCTTGCAATTTATTGAGGAAATCTGCCTGTTTGTCCAGTAGGACTTTGCTGATTTCATCGCCATGGTTTAACATATTCTCTGTCTCCTGTATTTCCTACAAATTGGTGCTTCACTTTAGAGGCTTAATCAGTTTCACGTTAAGTTTTCTTGGCTAGACAGCTCATATGGAGGTCTCCCATCAAGAAGCACATAATGTCTAGGTGTCCCTTGATGGCTAGATCCATTAATTCATTGAAGTTGCAAAATAGTGAAATTCCATCATTCCATATTCATTTATTAGCTGAAATTATTTTTTAAAGTTCTCTGTAGAAGTCTATGGGAGGAGCGTGATGTTTATTTATTTATATTAGTTTTTATTTAAATTCCAGTTACTTAACATACAGAGAAATATTAGTTTCAGGTGTGTCCAATTTAGTGATTCAACATTTACATACAACACCCAGAGCTCATAACAAAAAGTGCACTCCTTAATCTCCATCACCTATTTAACCCATGCCCCCACGCACCTTCACTCTGGAAACCATCAGTTTGTTCTCTATAGTTAAGAGTCTCTTTCTTGGTTTACCTACTCTTTGTTTCCCCTGTGATCATTTGTTTTGTTTCTTAACTCCCACATATGAGTGAAATCCTAGGATATTTGTTTTTCTCTGACTTATTTCACTTAGCATAATACTCTCTAGCTCCATCCATGTCATTGCAAATGACAAGATTTCATTCTTTTTTGATGGCTGAGTAATACTCTGTTGTGTATATACACACACTTGTTTATCCATTTATCAGTCAATGGACATTTGGCCTTGCTCCATAATTTGGCTATTGTGGATAATACTGCTATAAACATTGGGGTGCATGTATTCCTTCAAATTACTATTTTTGTATCCTTTGGGTAAATGCCATGTAGTGAAATTGCTGGATCATATGGCAGTTCTATTTTTAACTTTTTGAGGAACCTCCATACTGTTTTCCAGAATAGCTGCACCAGTTTGCATCCCCACTAATAGTAAAAGAAGAGTCCCCTTTCTCCACATCCTTGCCCAACACTTGCTTTTTTCCTGTGTTGTTGATTTTAGCCATTCTGACAGGTGTGAGGTGATGTCTCATTGCAGTTTTGATTTGTATTTCCCTGAAGATGAGTGATGTTGAGCATCTTTTCGTGTGTCTGTTGGTCATCTGGATATCTTCTTTGGAAAAATGTCTATTTATGTCTTCTGCCTGTTTTTTAACTGGATTATTTGGTTTTGGGGTGTTTTATAAGCTCTTTATATACTTTGCATACTAAACCTTTATCAGAGTTATTTGCAAATATCTTCTCCCATTTCATAGATTGACTTTCAGTTTTGTTGATTGTGCAGAAACTTTTTATTTTGATGAAGTCTCAATAGTTTACTTTGCTTTTGTTCCCTTGCCTCAGGAGACATATCTAGTAAGATGTTGTTATGGCCAATGTCAAAGAGGTTACCGCCTGCGTTTTCCTCTAGGATTATGATGGTTTCCTGTCTCACATTTAGGCCTTTCATCCATTTTGAATTTATTTTTGTGTATGGTGTAAGAAAGTGCTCCAGTTTTATTCTTTTATTGTTGCTGTCCAGTTTCCCCAGCCCCTTTATTGAAGAGACTATCTTCTCTCCATTGGTTATTCTCTCCTCTTTTGTTGAAGATTAATTGACCATACAATTGTGGGTTCATTTCTGGGTTTTCTATTCTGTTCCATTATCTATGTGTTTATTTTTGTGCCAGTACTATACTGTCTTGATCACTACAGCTTTGTAATATAACCTGAAGTCTAGAATTGTGATGCCTCCAGCTTTGCTTTTCTTTTTCAAGGTTGCTTTGGCTATTTGGGGTTTTTGTTGTCTTGTACAAATATTAGGATTGTAATCATATTGGTCTGCCCTTGTAAGTTAAGGACTTCTTCTGTCTTGCTTTCAGGGATTTTCTTTATCACTGTTTTGCAAATTTAATTACAATATGTCTTGGTGTTGGCCTGCTTTTCTTGATTTTGATGGGAGTTCTCTGTGCTTCCTGGATTTGGATGTCTGTTTTCTTCCCCAGATTAGGGAATCTTTCAGCTATTATTTCCTCAAAAATTTTCTACCTCCTTCTTGCTCTCTTCTTCTGGGACTCCTAAGATATGAATGCTGTTACATTTGATAGAGTCACTGAGTTCCCTAGGTCTATTCTTATGTTCCATAATTCTTTCCCTCTTTTGCTCAGCTTCGTTATTTTCTATTATTTTGTCTTCAAGGTCACTAATTCATTCCTCTGCTTCTTCCAGCCTGCTGCTCATTGCTCAAGCCTGTTTCCAGTCTCATTTATTGCATTCTTCATTTTTGATTGATTTTTTTTTCATCTCTTTTTTCCTCTGTGGAAAGGGTCTCCCTGGGGAGAAGGAAGAAGGTCTCTTTTGTTCTTTTCTCAGGCCCAGTGTGTATCTGTATGACTGTTGCTTTAAATTCTCCATCATGCATGTTACTTATATGTGTTTCAGTTAGATCTCTGGTTGTGGCCTCATCTGTTCTTTCATTTGGGATGAATTCCTCCATCTTGGTATTTGTCCAAGTCTCTGCTTTATTCTCTATGTTAGAAAAGCCAGTTATATTTCCTGTTCCTGAGGATAATGGCTTTATAAGGAAGAAGACATGTATTGCCCAGGGAATGGTACTTCAGGGAGTGTCTCTAGTGTGTGCTGCATGTGCTCTGATGTTCTGTTTCAACTGCTCTATCCTTCAAGCCAGTCATCTGCAGAGGCTCTCCTGGCCTGCTATGGGCAGTGTTTGGTCCTGGGCCAGAATATAATGAAGTTTAACTTGGTGGGCTCTGTTCTGTTCATTAAATGATGCCTGATATACTTCCATGAAAACCAAGGCCCTGCAGAGCTCTGTGGGGGGGATGGTGTGGGCAAGCATTTGTGTTGGCCTTCTGGGTGAAGGGCCCATTGCACTGGGACTGATGCTTGACTCAAAAGAGGGCAGTGCCGTCAGGGTGCAGGGCTGTGGGGCTTGGTGTAAGCAAGTTAGTCAATTCAGTGTGGGTGCTGCCCTACTTCCTGCAAGTGTCTCTGTGTTTATGCTGAGTGACCAGGGAAGGAAATGGCACCAGCCTGCTCCTTTGTGTCTAGAGAAATATCTCCATGAATGCTGCCTCTTAGGGAGACATTCTGAGAAGAGTGAATAATCTCCCACCTGTGTGCCCCATGTGTTTTTCAATTGCTTGTTTTCATGCTGTCTGGCTCAGTTTTTTGTCTGCCTTCTCTCCAGGAGCAATGGTGTGTCCTGTGGGCTCTATAACAGTCAATCCTGCTGACCTTTAAAACTCCATACTTTTTAAAAAAAGATTTTATGTATTTATTTGACAGAGAGAGACAGAGACAGTGAGAGCCGGGGGAGTGGGAGGGAGGGAGTGGGAGAGGAAGAAGCAGGCCTCCCGCCAAGCAGGGAGCCAGGACCTTGGGATCATGACCTGAGACGAAGGCAGTCCCTTAATGACTGAGCCACCCAGGTGCCCCAAACTCCACACTTTAGAGACTCGGTGTGCACAGGGGCTTATGCTGGTCTTCTGTGGGAGGGACTGGCAGCACTGGGACTGAGGCAAGTTTGACTTATAATGGCAGTCCTACCAGAGCATAATGGTGTGGGTCTTGGTGTAAACAACTTAGGCAGTCAGTGTCAGAACAGTGCTGCTTCCTGCAGGTGGCTGTGTGTTTATGCTAAGAGTGGGGTAGGCAAATGGTATTGGCCAGCTCCTTTGTTCCCTGAGAGGTGTCTCCATGAATGCTACTTCTCAGGGACAGGCTCTGAGAAGAGCCAATAATCTCCCACCTGTGGGTCCCAAGTCTTTTTCAAATCATTGTTTCCATCCTATCTGCACCTGGGTTGTTTGCCTGCCCTCTCTCTGGGAGCAGGGCAGTGTCTTCAGGGCTCTATCCCAGCCAAACCCCCTGACCTTTAAAAGTCAAGGCTTTAAGCCCACTGGTCTAGCCCCTTTCATTTTCCAAACTGCTGGCTTTGGGGAAATATACTCCTTGTGAATTCTCCTTTTTGGCCTTCTCTCTCTTGCCCTATTCCATGACCATGGCTCCCTCCCCTCTGCAGCACCTGCAATCCACTTCTCCCCTAAACCATGTCTCCACACTTACTACCTTCTTTGATGTGGCCTTTTCTGTCCCTTTAGTTGTAGTTTGTTCTGACAGTCCTCAGGTTGGTTTCTGGGGTATTTGGGGGTGATTTGATAATTATTTAGTTGTATTTGTGGGATGAGGTGAAAGTCGTCCTACTCTGCTGCCATCTTCTTCTCCTCACTTCTTCATTTCATTTAGTTCATTATTTGAGGTTTTGTTTTATTCTTTCTTTCGGAATATATTCCTCTGTCTCCCAATTTTGCTTGACTCTCTATGTTTGCTTTTATGAATTAATGGGACAGCTACTTTTCCTAAACTTGAAGGAATGGTCTTGTGTATGGTTGTCTCCCATGTAAATTATGTATGTCTGGTGACTTTTGCTGGCTGGCTGGAGCTGTGACTAGTGTGAGGAGGGGTTCCCAGGGATTTCAATTCAGTGAGAGCCCTGGCAGGATAGCTAAAGCTGAAGTAGGTGCAGATCTGTGCATTTTCTGGGCTCTCCATGAAGCGGGTACCCTGGTAGGACAGATAAATCTAGTGTGTGTGCAAGCCATGGTGTCTTATGAGTGCAAGCCAATGGGTCCCAAGACTACACACAGAGGGGACTTTGGTAGGATAGCTGAATCTGAAGTGGCTACAAGGTAGGGTGTCTCTGGGTTCTGTGCACTGAGGGCACCCTGGAAGGACCGCTGAAGCTGAAATGGATATAAGCCAGAATGTCCTTGTGTGTTCTTTGTAGGGGGTGATGAAACCCAAGTGGGCACAGTCTTGAGGACCCAGGGCTCTACTCAGAGAGGGTACATTGTCAGGATAGCTGAAGCT
Organism: Lutra lutra; assembly: GCF_902655055.1. NCBI lineage: Eukaryota > Metazoa > Chordata > Mammalia > Carnivora > Mustelidae > Lutra > Lutra lutra. The sequence goes on along the minus strand of NC_062296.1, from coordinate 48,215,101 downwards.
CAAAAGAATGTAAACTAGGGTATTCTTGGACCCTTCACACAGTGAGTGTCCTGAATGGGTATTTGGAGCAAAGGTGGGGTATAAGCTAGGAAGTCTTAGAGGGCACTCCATTCAAGGGGCACTTTGGCAGAACAGCCAAAGCTAAGCGGGCATGGGCTGGTGTGATCCCTAGGCTTTCTGTGTAAAATGTGCCCTGGCAGAATAGCTGAAACTGAAGTGGTTGGAAGGTGGGTTGTCCCAAGATGCTCAGCACAAGGAGGACCCTGTCCTGTGGTTGGAGGTGCACTGAGGTCAGTGCCTGTAAGTGTGTTCCTAGGTTATGCCATGCAGAAGATGTCTTGGCATAGTAGCTAAAACCAATGCAGACCTGACCCTAAGGGTTCCTGGGGTACTCTAGTCAGGGGTCACCATGCTAGGGTGGCTGGATCTGAGGCAGACATCATCTGGGAAGTTCTAAGGCACTCTGCACTGGGGGTGCCTATAATCCATCTGAAGCCAAAATTGTGTAGGCCTGGAGTGTTCCAGATTGCTTTGCACCTGTGTCACCTTGGCACAAAGACTAGAGCTGTAGTTAGCACTAACCAGGAGTGTTCTCATGTACACTGCCCTGTGGTCACCTTAGTGGGATGACTGGGAATAGTGTGAGCTGGGGTCTGTGCCTTCAAGGTGAGGGATAGTGTAAACGCTGTCTGTTTCTAGTGAGCATTCCAGCAGCCCCTCTGCCAGCTGGCTGAAGTCTGGCTGGCTCTTTTATATGTTAATTACTGTTTCAACCACAGCTTTTTTCTGTGCCCCCTGTGCAACTGGAGCTGGTGTGGGTCTGCAGACATGGGCTCACTGATTTGGCAGATCAGCCAGGGCACCTGGGCTCTGTTCTTCACATTGTTAAGGTGGAGGGGGATCATAAACCATACTGCCAGCTTCTCCTCCCCAAGAGTGTTCCAGCAGCTCCACCACTGTTTGGCAGAGTGCTAGCTCTTTTTATACACCATTTGTCCTTTTAAACCATGGTTTTAATGTATGTGTGTGCCCCAACATCAGATCTCGTTTTATTTTCTTTAATGAGAGTATATTTCTTTAATTAGATTATGTTTCTTAATATAGGTCCTGTGTCTGATTAGATTATTTCTAAGTATTTAAAGCTTTGCCATTATTGAATGAAATATGTTTTTTCTGATTTCTATTTTAAATGTTTAGTGTTAGAAGAGGCAAGCTATTGATTTTCACATTCTTTTATTTTAAACTATCAAATTTTTTATTTAACCTAGTAGAATATTAACAAGTGTATTGAGATACCATGCAATACATTCATCCATTTAAAATACACAATTGAGTGGTTTTTAAACCATTGAACAAAGTGTGCTACTATCACTATAATCCATGTTAGGAAATTTTTATCACCCCCCAAAGAAACTCCATACCCATTAGCAGTCATTCCTGATAAGGGTTACCTATTCTTTCTTTCTCTTTCTTTCTTTCTTTTCTTTCTTTCTTTCTTTTCTTTCTTTTCCTTTCTTTCTTTGACAGAGAGAGATCACAAGTAGGCAGAGAGGCAGGCAGAGAGAGAGGAAGGGGAGCAGGCTCCCTGCTGAGCAGAGGGCCGGATGCGGGGCTGGATCGCAGGACCCCTGGATCATGACCTGAGCCGAAGGCAGAGGCTTAACCCACTGAGCCAACCCAGGCGCCCCAAGGGTTACCTATTCTTAAAAGTTAAATTCTACTGTGAACACATATAGTCCTCATGTCTTTTCTCATGGTAGATTTCCAACAAACATTCCAATCTCCTGTATAGTAGGTTATTCAAGTTTTTCACTTCAGCTTTTCATCTTTGTCATTTATATATATTTTTTAGGAATGTCCATTTCTTTAGAGTTTTTTGAATTAATCATGGATGAGTTACAAATGCTATTCTCATGTAATTCTTTAGTGTCTAGTATCTATATTTGTCTCTTTTCTTGTTGCTAATCTATATATTTTTCTTGCCTCATTTTACTTAATCAATTCTTTTTTAAAAAAATATTTATTTATTTAGAAAGTGTGATTGCGGGGAGGGACAGAAGGAGAGGATCCGCAAGCAGACTCCCTACCAAGCAGGGAACCTGACTTAGGGGTCATCTCATAACCATGAGATCATAACCCGAGCAGAAACCAAGAGTTGGATGCTTAACCAACTGAGCCATCCAGGCACCCCTTACTTCATCAGCTCTTGAGAAAACTACCTATTTGAATTGGAATGTAAAAATGGTTTTATATTTTATTTATTCTACTATATTTAATTTTCTATGTATTAATTTCATTTTTAAAAAAGATTTTATTTGTTTATTGACAGAGAGAGACACAGCGAGAGAGGGAACACAAGCAAGGGCAGTGGGAGAGGGAGAAGCAGGCTTCCCGCTGAGCAGAGAGCCCAATGCAGGGCCCATGACCTGAGCTGAAGGCAGACGCTCAACTACTGAGCCACCCAGGGCCCCTAATTTCAATTTTTTTACAGAACTCCTTTGCCAGTTGTTATTCAATATACCACAAAATTCACATATTTAAAGTATATGATTCAATGGTTTTTAGTATATTTACATATTTGTGCAAATTTACAACAACCAATTTTAGAAACTTTTCATCACTGGCCAAAATGGTTAAAATGCTAAATTTGTTATGTATATTTTACCACAATCAAGAATAATTAAAGCATTAAACACAATGAAAATAAAACCTCCTGGAGTTGATTGGGATTATGATAAATGTATAATTTGGTACAGGAATTATTGACATTTTAATATATTAAATCTTCCAAACAAGGTGCAGTCTTTATTAGAGTTTCTTAAATCTCTCAGAAATGTTTTTTATCTTTTTGGTCTACAAATGTTGCATATTTTTTGAGAGATTGATCTCTAAGTATTTAACATTCGTTTTTAAACATTTTTTATTATATTTTCCAAACAAGGTGCAGTCTTTATTTAGTTCTTAAATCTCTCAGCATGTTTATACTTTTTGGTCTACAAATGTCGCATATTTTTTGAGAGATTGATCTCTAAGTATTTAACATTCTTTTAAAAATGTTTTTTATTATCATCCTATTTTATTTAAATTCAAATAATTAAACATAAAACATATCATTAGTTTCAGATATTGAGTTCAGTTATTCATCAGTTGCATATTACACTCAATGCTCATTACATCACCTGCTTTCCTTCCCTTCCTTAATGCCCATAACCCAGTTACCCGAACCCCCCATCTCCCCTTTAACATTATTTTTATTTTAAAATTTTAAATTTAAATTCAAATTAGTTAACATATACTGTATTATAGTTTCAGGGGTAGAATTTAGTGATTTATCAGTTGATACAACTGCTAGTGCTCATTACATCAAGTGCCTTCTTTAATGCTTATCACCCAATGACTCCATCCCTCCACCCACCTCCCCTCCAGCAACCCTCAGTTTGTTTCCTAGAGTTAAGAGTCTCTTATGGTTTTCCTCCCTATTTTTATCTCATTTTATTTTCCTTCCCTTCCCCTATGTTCGTCTGTTTTGTTTTTTAACTCCCACATATGAGTGAAATCATATGATATTGTATTTCTCTGACAGATTAATTTCACCTTAGCGTAATACACTCTAGTTCCATTCATGTTGTTGCAAATGGCAAGATTTTGTACTTTTTGAAGATTGAGCAATCCCATTTTGTGTGTGTATGTGTGTGTGTAAACATATTCTTTATCCATTCATCTGTTGATGGACATCTGGGCTCTTTCCATATTTTGGCTATTGTGGGTATTGCTGTAACAAACCTTTGGGTGAATATGGCCCTTAGAATTACTATGTTTGTACCCTTTCAATAAATAACTAGTAGTACAATTGCTGGATCTTAGGGTAGTTCTATTTTTAACTTGTTGAGGAATCTCTACAAGTTTTCCAGAGTGGGTGTACCAGTCTGCATTCCTAACAACGATGTAAGAGGGTTACCCTTTCTCCATATCCTCACTAACATCTGTTGTTTCCTGAGTTGTTAATTTTAGCCATTCTGACTGGTATGAGGTAGTATCTCATTGTGGTTTTGATTTTTATTTCCCTGATGCTGAGTAATAGTAAGCATTTTTTCAAGTGTCTATTAACCATTTTATGTCTTCTTTGAAGAAGTGTCTGTTCCTGTCTTCTGCCCATTTCTTGACTGGATTATTTGTTTTTGGATGTTGAGTTTGATAAACTCATTATAGGTGTTGGATACTAGCCCTTTATCTGATATGTCATTTGTGAATATCTTCTCCCATTCCATAGGTTGGCTTTTAGTTTGTTGACTGTTTCCTTTGCTGTGCAAAACATTATTTATATTTTTTTTAAAAAGATTTTATTTATTTATTGTAGAAAGAGAGTGTGTGTGCCTGCACAGGCATGAGATGGGGAGGAGCAGAGCGGGAGGGAGAGTTAGAGGGAGAGATAATCTCAAACAGACTCCATACTGAGCCCAGAGCCCAGCATGTGGTTCAATCTCAGGACCCTGAGATCATGACCTAAGCTGAAACCAAGGGTCTGACATTTAACACCTGAGCTCCCCAGGCACCCCTAGGTATTTAACATTTAAAAAAAATTTCAATTTCTTATTACTTATAGTATACAGACATAAAATTCATTTTTGTATCTTGATTATGTATTCTGAAATATTGTTAATTTCCCCTCATAGTCATATTAGCTTGTTTTGTGGTTTCCTTTGGATTTTCTACATAGATTAATGTGGTGTCTATGAATAAAGACATTTTTTTAAAGATTTTATTTATTTATTTGACAGAGAGATCACAAGTAGGCAGAGAGGCAGGCAGAGAGAGAGAGGAGGAAGCAGGCTCCCTGCCGAGCAGAGAGCCTGATGCCTGATGCGGGACTCGATCCCAGGACCCTGAGATCATGACCTGATCCGAAGGCAGTGGCTTAATCCACTGAGCCACCCGGGCGCCCCGAATGAAGACATTTTTATTTATTCTTTCCAATCTGGATGCACTGTATTTCTTTTCCCCAAGCTTTATTGAGAGATGATTAACATATAATGTTGTATAAGTTGAAGTTGTACAACATGTTGATTTGATATATTTATATATTGCAATAGATTACAACAATGTTGGTGAACACCTCCATCACCTCAGATAATTATAATTTTTGTAATGAGAAGATTTAAGATTTACTCTCTCAGCAACTTTTAAGTGTATAAAACAGTATGATTATAATAAAAATGTTGTGCCTTATATCCCCAGAAATAATGCATTTTCTAACTGGAAATTTGTATCCTTAGAACAAAATCTCCCAATTTTTCCCAAACCCCAGCTCTTGTGATCTACTTTCTGTTTCTATAAGCTCAGCTTTTAAAACTCCACATATAAGCAATAACACAAAGTATACATTTTATTATGTCTGATTAATAAATAATTCCAGTAATCAATAAAGTTGAAAACAGAAAATAATAGAGAAAATCAACGAAACAAAAATCTGATTTTTTTAAAAGATCCATAAAACTTATAAACCTCTAACAAGACTGACAAAGTTAGCCTCCAATGATTCACTGCATTTGCACATATTTAATGAATGACATTAATAGCTCTGTCCGTGATAGTTGACATATATTCTACTTTAGAAACCTAAATAACAATGTTCTTAATATGAATCACACAGTGGAAGGAAAAATAAGGAAAACATTGGATTCTTGATTTAAAACACCGGATGAAATATGATTTCCAGCATAACAACTAGATTGTTGTCTTCATGACAGAAACTATTGTTTCATAATTAGCTCAAACTTTTTGTAATTGATGGAATGGATTCCACAATATCTGTGCCATGAGTTCAATTTTTTTTACTATAAATCATGTCTTTGCAAATGGGAAAGACCTTGGAGACAAAATGTACCTAAAGTATTAATTCGCCAGGGTTTCAATCTCACAACTTGTGTGATGGTGAAAATAAGGTATTTGAAAGTTTTTTAAATATTTTGAATCAATTACCCCTCCACATTGTCAGAAAGGTCTTATATTATATAGACTTAATGGAAGATCTTCTGCCTTTTGTAAAACATAATACATGATGCCAGAGTTTTCTAACGTACATTCTGAACTGAAATAGTGTTTTTTATTTATATGTTTTAGAATATGCCCATCTAAAATGTTTGTGTATGTGTGTGTGTGTGTGTGTGTGAGAGAGAGAGAGTGCATACACAAAGGATCCAAGCCATTTTACAGCTGACTAAATTTATAACTCAGGTCCTCTTAATCATTGTTAAAAACTTTGTTGTTGTTGTTAATTTCAGGCAATAGATTTTGTCATTATGTTCGGACTGTTAGAGAAATTCTTACCAAATTCATCTTAAACTTGATTACATGTCTCCTAATATTGTCCACTTTATTTTCTTTATGTTCCTTTGAACACAACACCTGAATGGCTTCTCATCTTTCTCTGCTACTACAAACACAACAGCAGCAACAGCAACAAGGTGGGGGTTGGGGGGGCTGGGATGTTCATCTTTACAGCAAAATGTCCACCAGTAAATGTAGAAAGTTATGAAAGCAAATAAGAAGTCGCCATTTTTCAACCACCAAAGTAATAACCCAATCCGACAAGAAGCAGGAACAAAAACCAAGGCCAAGAGGTGAAATTCTGTGGGGAGGAAACACAATATACCCACATGGTATCAAAATACCATGCTACTGTCTCCTTGTAGTCACAGAGGGACAAAGGGATGTTTACAGTGGACTGATCTGTCCAACGATACCATAAATTAGTGATCAAACTGAGTAATGCCAAAAGCAGCACCGACTGTTAGACGAACCGACCTTAGGAGCTCTCAGATGTGATGTCATGTGAACTACGCAGCACCTATTTAACATCCTTGCCAAAAATGTTAAACAGAAATCATCCGAATGGGAGGAAAATATCAGGCAAAGCCATATTGTGGACACGTTGGAAGCAAACAGGCCGAGGTGCTTGGACAATGTCATGGTCATGGAAGATTTCTTAAGTTGAGGGCCTGTTTGGGACTAGAAGATGCTAAAGAGACATGACAACTGAATGCCATGTATGATACTTGATTGAACTGTTGACCCTCAAAGGGATATCATTGGGGCAACTGGGGGAAATTGGAATATGGACCGTGTATGGACTTAGATGATGTTATCATGCCACTATTAAATTTCTTCAGTGAGACAATAGTAATATGGTTAGGAGAATATCCAAGGTCTTAGGAGCTACATTTGGGAGTAATTGCATGAAATGTTTGGAACTTGAGTGGTTAGGCAAAAAGAAGAAAAAGGAGATAGAAAGCAACGGGACAATATGAAAATCTAGGTGAAAGAATGTTCACTCTTCAACTTTGTGTGTTTTGAATCATTTTCAAAGAGACAGTTGAGGAAAATGCATTGCTCATATTTTAGAGTTGTGTGATGAAGTGTTCCACAATAAATGAGATGATTTCTGGTATCTTCTTGAAAATAATCTGGAAGAGACAGAGGGGAGAAGATATAAATGAAATGAAATTGGCTGTGAGTAGTTAACCGTTGCAGCCCAGGGATGGATACTTGGAGGTTCCCTCACTATTCTCTCTCGTACAGTGTTCTCAAAGTGTGGTTCCCCCAGCAGCAGCATCTGAATCACCAGGGAACTTGCCAGAAAAGCAAACTCTGGGTCCCACCCCAGGTTTTTTAATCTGAGACCATAGATGTGGAGCTCAGTAATCTGTTTTCACAAGCTTATTGGATTCTGATGCAAGCTAATGTTCCAGGGCACAGCTCTACTGTGATGAACCGGAAATTGTTAAGATTATATGCAAAACCTGTTTGTATGTGTTTGAAATTGCCCACATTTTTAAGGGGAAAAATGAGGAAAACAGGTACATCAGCTGTTTAGTAGTCAAGTTTTAATAAAGTCTCCAGACAGGCAATCCCAATGTTATACAAAACTTCCAGAGGATAGAAAAGAGAACTATTGCCCAACTCAGGCTGTAAGACTAGAAAACCTTGACGCTGGAACCAGCAAGGAGTGTATGAGAAAGAGGAACTTCAAGTCGATCTTGCTCATGAGAAGAAGATGTAAAAGTTCTAAACAAAATTTTAGCAAACTGAACCCCCCAGCATCTACAAAAGATGATCCACCATAAGGAAGTTACATTTATCCTAGGAGGGCAAAACTGGCTTTGCATTCAGATAGATAGATAGATTAGATAGACAGACAGACAGACAGATAGAGTCATGAGAGAGGTTTGTGTGTTGCCAACATAGTCTGTGGCTAGCTCTAGGTGCTAACTGAACATGTATGTTTAATTTTTGAAAACTCATTAAGATACACACTTGTGAATTTTGTCCTTGTGTGATTATAAGCTTCATTTAAGATTTTGAAAAAAGCATCTACAAATAACACTGTATAACAGAATAAACAAATGGACTTTTGATCATTTCAATAGAGACAAAAAACTAAAATTCACTACCTATTCATGATTTTTAAAACAACTTATTAAACTGGAAATATAAGGAAAACTCCTTAATCTTATAAAGAGAAAGAAGAAAGGAAGGAGAAAGGGAGAAAGAAAGAAAGAAGAGAGAGAGGAGGGTGGGAGGGAGGAAGGAAGGACGGAAGAAAGGAAGGAAAGAGGGAGAGAAAGAGAGAAAGAAAGAGGAGAGAGAGAGAGAGAAAGGAAAGAAAAAGAAGAAAAAAGGGTAAAAAGAAAAGAGAGAAAGGAAGAAAGAAGAAAAGAAAGGAAGAAAAGAAGAAACAAGAAAAAGACAGAAGGAATGGAGAGAGGGAGGAAGGAATGGAGGAACAAAGAGAGGAAGTGAAGGAGGTTGAAAACAGTGAAACACAGCAAACCCCTTTTATTATGGAAATGTTGACAGCATTCTATTTAATATTAGGGACAACCTAAAGAGGTCGAATTTGTCATGTCTGTTCGGCCTTGTAGTGGATGTCCTAGCCAACCAGTACAGGTTTAAGAAACCTGTAATTGATTATTGGGCTTCTGTAACTCACAGATTCGTGAAAAACTGCAGAACATCTGTAGACAAATGATTAGATATCACAGAGTTTAGCAGGGTGGCTGGCTTAAGGTCAGTATAGTTTTTAGAAAGTCAAATGGATTTCTCTAAGTTAGATACAATTAGAAAATGTCATTTAAATGGATAACAAGCACAAGAGCAACAACACTCTAGCACATCTTGGGATAAATGCAAGAAAAGATGTACAAGATCTGAATGTACAGAAAGACGAAATTAAATACTAAGGATGAAAACGTTAAGGAAGTCCCACATAAACGGAGAGACATGCCATGTTGGTGACTAGGAAGGCTGGGTGTCCTAAAGATAGTCATACTCCCCTAACTTATCCACAGATTTAATGAAAATGCAACCTCAAATCTGAGGCAAATGAGTTTTCAAGGAACAAGGCACGCTGATTCCGATATTTATACTGGAAGAGTGCGAAAGGCAAAGGATAAGGAAGATACTTCGAAGGTTATGAATAAGGTGGGGGGACTTGCCCTACCGTAGATCAAGATGCCTTATCAAGACGTAAAAATGGAGATGATGTAGTAGTGGCACAGAAATAGGCAAATTTAGGGACGCCTGGGTGGCTCAGTTGGTTAAGCAGCTGCCTTCGGCTCAGGTCATGATCCCAGCGTCCTGGGATCGAGTCCCACATCGGGCTCCTTGCTTGGCGGGGAGCCTGCTTCTCCCTCTGCCTCTGTCTGCCATTCTGTCTGCCTGTGCTCGCTCGCTCTCCTCTCTCTCTGACAAATAAATAAAATCTTTAAAAAAAAAAGAAATTGGCAAATTTATCTGTGGAACAGAAGAGGGAGCTCAGACACAGAGACACGCAAAGATGGACCAAAATAACTCCAAGCACTGCCAATGTTCCCTGGGGTGCAGAATTGCCCCGCCCCCTCCCATTGACAAACCCTGACATAGAAATATGGTTGAATCTTAAAAACACATGCTGAATTTCGTAAAAGTCAGTTACAGGATACCAAGGACATGAGTTAAATATGCATGCACATATTGTATTTCACACCCAAAGAGAGCAAAGTCCTGGGAAACAAGGTTTAGGGAACACAAAGTTTCACTTCACTTCACTTCACTTCACTTCACTTCACTTCACTTCACTTCACTTCACGAGTTACTGACTGTCTTAGTAAAGCCAGCACACGGAAAAGTGGGAGGAAGGCGAGAGGGGCGGGGCTTTGGTAGGTGCACTTCGATGGAACTCGAAGCTCATTGGTCACTGGTCACAGCCGTGGGAGGGGGGGAAGGCAGCGCTGGAAGCTCATTGGCCGTTGCGGGAAGGGCGGGAAAGGGAGAGAGAGCTGGGTCTTCCCTCCCGCCTTCTGTCCCTGCTGTTGGATTTCGACTTGCGGGAGGCTGAGGTAACCACAAGTTGGCATCAGGAATAGGACCCTCGTTCTCCACACATCTTCTTTCCTCCCTCCCTCCTGCTCGGGATGACCAACTCCTTCTCCTCTCCTCCAACCTCAGTGGAGTACCTCCTGATGTTCCACTCCGCCCCGTCCCCTCTCCACCCCCACCCCCCAGGCAACAACCACCGAATGGCTGTGGGAGGAAAACCCTTGCCTCAGCACCTGAACCCTGGCCTCTGGAACCTAAGGCAGGACTCATGCCCCTGCCTTTGATCCTTTGAATCTGATGTGGCAGTGGCAGTGAATGACTGGGTGGCCTGAGATGAGGTGGTACACCCCAGGTGTGAGGGACGGGGAAAGTGTACCCAAGCTTAACCGTTGAAGTGTGAAGAGGAGCATGGAAGATTGTTGGGAGGCTGAGCAGGGAGTACATGGGTTTGCATGAGAGCACAGAGGGTTCTGTTGGTGGAAGAAAACAATTACTGCAGTGAGGAGTTGGCTGTTGACTAGATCAGGGTCTGGCATTCGATAGGGGGCTCATCAAGGATCTAGTCAATGAATATCGAAGGGATGCTTAAAATACTTATTGAAAGAGGGGCTTGGGGTCCAGCAGCTTAATGAAATTTCGCAGGGGTACAAAGGGGGTGTCAGATTAAAGTGTTGGGGGGCTGAGAGAAGAATTAAGATTACAGTGGGGTGCAGGAAGAAAATCAGGATGGGGTGTGAGAGGAAAGTTGAATGTAGGACATACTATAATAGAGTTGAATGGGGGGAGCTAGAATCATGAGTAGGGAGTGAATGAATGCAGGAGGTTAGGAAGGTAATTGTGGAAGTACATGACAGGAAAAATCATGAGGAATGGCAGAGTACAGGATGATACACGAGAAGGGGAAGGCAAGTAATTGAAGAAAGGGGCACACGAGTGCGTGCGTATGCCTGAAAAGGGGGTCTATGTAGAGGGAAGGGAAGCAAGGAGAATGGTGATTCGATTGAAAGTTTACAGGAGCCATGCCAAGAGTTCCTTAGAATGAGGCTATGCGTGAGTGGGGCTTCCTGGGAAGGAGGCTGCATGAGTGAGAAGGGTGGGTGTGATCTGATTTCAGCGATGAGCTGGGTGAAGAAGAATCCACGCAATCAGGTGGGGTTTTCAAAGGGCAGAGGAAGTATGTTCAGGGTAGGGGATCATGTGGCCATCCTGACCTCCACTCCTGGCCCTAGGACAATGGATCCCAATGAAATGCCTGCTGTGCCCTGCTGCCCCTCCAATCCCCCCACTGGGCTTGAGACTGGGGCCCCGTGGGAGATTGAACTTGGCCCCAAAAGAGTTGTAAGTCACTGTGCCCGCTGCTACAACCACGGCTTCACTGACCAAGTCAAGGACCAGGATCACTTCTGCCTCTTCAAGGCCTGCGAGTGTCACAAGTGTGCCTTCTTCTCGTGAGTATAGTGTCTGACAATGGGGGGGGTGAGCCTCCCCAAAATGTGACTGACTATAGACCTGCTATCCCCCACTTTAGGGAACACCACAGTGTCTTGCCTGCTGAGAGTGCCTTGAAGAGGGAGCAGGGGGCAAACCTAAAGAGGCACCTGGCTCAAGGACAGACAAGGAGTGAGGCCTCCCCTCCCAAAGCTCACAGCCATGTCAAGAAGTTGACCATTCAAGCCGGAGCCCTCAGTGAGTGTCTCTGGCCAGGGAGGGTGTCTGGGTTTGGGGATAGGGAGCACTGAGCTGTTCTGTCACCAGTCCTCCTACCCAATTTTGATGTGGCCTTGGCAAATTACCCCTCGGCCTTTAGCTGCCCCACCTATCCAACTTCATCAATATTATCTACCAAATGTTGGTGGGAAGGATAGCTCTGGGGGGTCAAAATGGTCCACGGTGAGATGAGACCTCAGACTGGGGGTGAGGAAGAGTGGGGTGAGCTCAGAGGGAAAGGCTCACCCAAAGTGTCCCCAGCTTTCCATAGCTGGGAAGGAGAACATCATGTCCCAACTTGAGGCCCACCCAAACCTGCCCAACCCCTAGGGAGATAAGGAGAGTCTAGGGCCTGTGGGGGAAGTTCCCATCTCACCCACTGCCCAGACCCTTCTCTGTGTCCTGAAGACATGAGTTCCCTCCCTAATCCTACTGCAGCTTGCCACGGGACCTTAAGGAAATAATACTTGTCCTCTTGGAGTCTCCATTTCACCAGGTGGAAAATAAATAGTAGGAACTGGCTGGTCTTCAAGGTCTTCTCAGCTCTGACATTTTGGGCTCCTATTCTCATCCAAGAATATACCCATACACATCCCTCCATGGCCAACATGGTGCCCAACTCCATTGTTTTCTTTCTGCTCCTGCAGGCAAGCGCCCAAGGAGCTCTTTTGACTTGTCCTACCCCAAACTCTTTGTCTCGGTTCTGGACTCCAGCAGCCTTGAAGATGCGACTAACAATTTCTCTTTCCAGGAAGACCCACAGGACTCCTGCACTACCGAGGTTGTGAGTAAAGTGTGAAGGCCCATGGTTCTAAATGTATATTGTATGATCGGGTGCCCAACCTTTGTACTTGATGCCATGGGAGATGGAAGGATGAAATGGGGAGGTGGCAGATGAGGAAGAAAAAGAGGGGGAGGAGAGGAGTAGGATGAGAAGTTGTAGGGGGAGAAGAGGTGGGCCAGAAGGATGAGGAGGAGTGGAGAAGCAGCATCTCAGACCAGCAGGCAAGGGCAGGGTTCTCCCAGCCTTGCCATTGCCTACTTGTTAGACTTTGGACAAGTGTCTTTATTTCCATATCTAATTTCCAGTGTTCTAGCAGTATACTGATAGGGACAATATCCCACACCTGACATAGCACTGACAAGAGGACTAGGTCCAGGATTGCCACATAGTAGGATTTCGACTGATGGAGGCTGTTATTCCAAGGGGAAACAGATTGATGGGAGAGAAGGTCCTGTTGAAGGGGGGTGGGCAGGACGGTGAGTGCCACAGGGCCTAGAGGGAGAGTCCAGAGGTCATTAGAGAAAGCTCCCAGGCCATTAGATGAGCCAAGCTGGTCCTTCAAGTTCCATGGGGATTGGGGAATATGGAGGTGAGAAGCAGTTCCTGGGCAGGGACAGTGATCCCATTTCTCCAGGTGCTATGCAGATTAGACCACAGACACCTGGGATTTTCCATACCCATCACTGTTGGCCTGGGAGTTTTGAAAATCCTGGCAGGAATTAGGGTCTCAGGAGAGATGTTGAGGAAGGACATAGAAAGGAAAATAGGCTAAACAGGGGAAAGGACTTGTGCAAGTCACAATGACCAATAGCCAACAGGCATTCAGACTCCCACATCCGGATAGTGCAAGATCCTGGCCCTGTTTCTCTACTGGTATTATGTATCTGTCAGTGGGTTTAATCCCATGGCCCCTCTCTTCCTTGTCTCTAGAGACTCAGCTCTGGTCCTCCAGCCCTGTGCCGCCCTTGGCCCTGTCCTATTGCAGCCGCAGATCCTGGGAAAATAGCGGGGTCCAGAACCCTGGCAGGGGCCAGGCTTAGTGAATGGGAAAGGATGAAGGCCCCGGGGGGGGGGGGGGGGGACCTTCAATGGAACTGAGGACTGAAGGGCCACTGGCCCCATGAGGTGGGGAGGTATGGGTTTTCAGGTCCCATTCTCTCACACCCTTTCCATTGCAGGCTCCTGAATCTTCTGACCAGGACTCGGATTCTGCGTCAGAGTGGCAGCGGAAACTGGAAGCAGCCGAGGCTCTGCTGATTCTGAGAGACTCTCCCCAGGCATCTTCTGGCTCCAGCTCCGTGCTCCATCCCTGCGTGGCAACAGGTAGCCTTGTCCTTGAAAGGAGAACACAGGGTGGTGGGGATGGTTGGGAAAGGGGAAGGCGTTGTGGTAAGCAGGGTCTAACTGGGAGGCCGGGGTTGGTGGGTTGAACCTCCTAGGGCTCAGGTATGCAAGCTCCTTGGTCTGATGCCAGAGATGGCAGTCGCTGGTGCTCAGTGAATCATCAGTTTATCCAGCTCTGTGCTCAACAAGCAAATGCCCAGGGCCCTAGCGTCGAGAAACAAGGTTACTGAGGTCCTGCTGGTGGCAGGGACTTGGCCTGGGGTATGCAGCCTATCAAGTGGAACACCCAGGTCTCCTCACTCCCAGCCCAGAGCTCTCTACCTACACTCCTGCAGTCTGCTGTGGTGGGCAGCATACACATAGGTGATAAGAGCCTGGGCTGGATGGAGATCTGGTTTTGATTCCTGTCTCCAGGGGGAACCTGGATGCCTTCAGAGTTCCCTTGTGTTTTGTGGCTAAGTTTCAATGATGAGCCTGGAGTGGAAGGACCAGAGGGAGTCTGAGGAGAGGTAGAAGCCTGGAAAGGCTGAGAGGAAAGGCTGGGCATTCCCAGACCAAAATGTTGGGTGCGTTATGATGTGTGAGTATAGCAGCAACTTGTGTGAAGGAGGAACTTCTGGAATAGAAGGGGATGAGGCTGGAGAGGCTGCCAATCACAGAGGTCCTGAATGCCAGTCTTAGGGGCTAGATCAGAAACTGTGGGTGTTGAGGAGCCAGGGAATGTGTGAGCTGGGGGGAGCATATTCAGAGATCCTGGGCTCCACAAAAAGAAATGTGGTGGCTCTGATGGAGGGATTGGAGGATGCAAAACTCGAGATGGGCAAAATAGGGGGGAATTGTGCTGTGCTGTAGTCTGTAGTCCAGGTGACAAAGCCTAGATTGGGTGGAACAAAAGAGTGGGGAGAGCCTGGAGGGGAAATGGATGTGACCTGGCTCTGATGCCTTCCGTTCTCTCTGCAGATCCTGCTGAAGATAGAGGACCCCAGCCTCCTAACCCCTCTCTGCGACCCAGGCCAGCTAGCTCCATTTCTCTGCCTATTGGGCATTTGGGGTGCATCTCCCTCTTGAACTAGAAGCCCAGAAGAGGGAGCCTCACCAGAGTGCTGCCTCTTTATGCATTTGCAAAATGTTTCATTTGGAATATACTTAACGTTGTTTTTTTAACCTTCTCATCCTTTTATAAGCTTTTCAGACCCTTTTTATTATGTGGGGTATTTCCTTGGCTGAGGGTGGATACTCTTGTACTTCCATTCCTTATTGCCTCAGATTTGGGGGCCTTCTTATGCCTCTTATAAAAACAGATCTGTGAAATCTAAGCTGAACAATCTATAAATAGGGTCTGTGGGAGATTAGGTGTTCATATGCCTGAGTTTTCTTTTGACTTGTGATTGCAAACATAGCCATGCACCCACATATGCGTCCAAGCTTGTCAAAATCTAGGGTATTTTCATTTCGTGTCTACATTTATGTGTGTGAACAAGTAATAAACGCTTGCCGTTGTAAGGCAGTGAGATAGATGCATTGTTTGTGGTCACAGTGTAAAGTAGACCGTTCTGACTCTAACAGACCTGTTCCATTTACTTTCCAAAGTGAGAATCACCTTACTCAATAACTGGGATTTCTTAACATGACTAGACCAGAAAATGGTAGAGATAAAAAATGGTAAGAGTTTTAGTCATTGAGCAAGTATGTGCCTACCTTCTGCATGGCATAGACTTGTTTCCAGCTGTCCAGAGGGTCCCAAGTTGAGTTGTCTGCATGGTCAAGAAGGTCTTATAAATGAGTGGGGCTGTCCAGACAGGCTCTGGCCAGCTGGCAGTGCATGGTTTACCTAAGGTCCAGCTGCCACCTGGCTCCAGCCGATTGCTGCCATTCAGGAATGCGGACTCTGCACTGCCACAGCTCCTGACTTTTCGAGAGAAAGCGGAATTCTAGATATCTATGTAGAATATCTCCATTTTAAAATGTCGGCTCTGGTTTCTTCTTTAAGACCTGTACGTGGGCCAAAGAAAACATCCGTTCAGGCCAACCATGGCCAAGTGAATGCCGGTTGGTTTCTAGTCCAATGTGTACTTTATAGTGGGGGACACTGAAGCCAATCATGGCCAGAAGAATCAAAGAGGAGAGGTGAATTAGACCCAGATCCTGCTTTTGAAGGACTCATGAAATATGAGGAACAATCATATTCATGCATTTATTTTGTGCCTCGTGTATGCTAAACACATACAGCCTTCCAGCAGTCTCTGAGCTAAGCATGATTACCACCCTCTTGCACAAGTGTTTTAGGGGAAATTTCAACCAAAGACAGGATGGCAGAAAACTCCCTTCTCTGCCAGGCCCTAAATTAGCTAATAATTTACCTTCTAAACAATGATCTCTACATCAACCATTGAGTGAAAGTTTCAAATATTGAAATGGCAGGCAGAATAGTCTTTCAAAATAGTCTCTTTGTTTTGTACTCTAGGTAACAATATGTTGTTGTAGATCAGATCTTTTTTTTTAAATTAAAGATCTTACTTATTTATTTGACAGACAGGGATCACAAGTAGGCAGAGAGGCAGGCAGAGAGGGGGGGGTGGAAGTAGGCTCCCCGCTGACAGAGAGCCTGATGCGGGGCTTGTTCCCAGGACCCTGAGATCATGACATGAGCCAAAGGCAGAGGCTTTAACCCACTGAGCCACCTAGGTGCCCCTGTGGATCAGATCTTATCTGCCCTTGTTTTTCAGTCCTCTGCTGATGTTCCAAAGAAAGGTAAAACTGGAGACCCCTACCCGAAGACAGAAAGCTTCACTGGATATTCCCTGTTTCCTATAATGTTTTCCCCTTCCTTCCTAGCCTCCTTCATTTTTACCCAAGAGGATCGGTGGTGAATACATCTGATGACAACTTATGCTTTCTTGTTTCAGGCCTTGAGAAGTCAGGCTTCTTATCATCATTATCTAATGCCATATAACCATACATTCAGCACACAGGTCAAGACTGATGACCATCTCATGCTTTCGTCCCTTCTCGCATTTGCTATTTAAATCAGTGATCCCGAAACCCCTTCTCTCCTGGATAGTAGATAAACAAGCCCACATATTCAGAGGAAGGAAGCAGCGTTGCCTGGAAAAGGACCAAAACCCTGCTGTGCAATTGTGCCTTCTGTTTTGGTAAAAGAGAGTTTCTGGAATTAAAGGATGCAGTATGAGAAGAGGGAGGAAAAGAGAAATGAAGTGATGGAGACTGGGAGAAGGAGTGAGCCATTTTGCCCAGGACCCTTTCATTTTTCTGAGTCCCACCTGCCCTTCTATGCAGAACCTTTTAGACCTGATGTTGATGCATCAACACCCACCTCCCCACACAAATGCTCACACTCAAGTGCACGCATGTATGTACACTGCTCTATAACTATTTATTTATTTATTTATTTATTCATTCATTAATGATTTTATTTATTTGACAGCGAGAGAGAGCGTGTGGAAGAGCAGCAGGCAGAGGGTGAGGGCAAGGGAGAGGGAGAAGCCAGGTTCCACTGAGCAAGGAGCCCCACATGGGGCTTCGTGCCAGGACCTGGGGCTCAATCCCATGACCCTGGAATCTTGACCTGATCCAAAGGCAGATGTTAACTGACCGTGCCACCTGGGCACCCTGTTCTATACCTTTTTAAAAAGTCTTTTCATGGGATGCCTGGGTGGCTCAGTTGTTAAGTGTCCTTCCTTGCCTTCCTCATTTTTACCCAAGAGGATTGGTGGTGAATACATCTGATTTGGACAGAAGTCTCATGAGATTTGGATCGAAATCTCCTGAATTTTGTCTGAGATCTCACAATATTTGGACAAAAGACTTATGAGATTTGGATAGAAATCTCATGAGATGTGCCTGACATCTTACAAGTTTTGGACCGAGATCTCATGCTATTTGGACAAAGATTTCATGAGATTTGTGAAGAAATCACACGAGATGTGCTTGAGGTATCATGATATTTGGACAGAGATCTCACGAGATTTGGACTAAGATTTCACCAGATTTGGACGAAGATCTCACAAGATTTGGACTAAGATCTCAAAAGATTTGACAGAGATCTCATGAGAGTTAGACTAAGATCTCATAAAATTTGAATGGAGTTCTCATGAGAGTTTCACTAAGATCTCATGATAATGGTACTGAGTTCTCTCGCGATTTGGACAGAAATCTCATGAGATTTGGACTAAGATCTCATGAGATTTGGGTAGAAATAATGCAAGATATGTCTGCAATATCACAAAATTTGGACTGAGATCTGGCAAGATTTTCATGAGATCTTACAAGGTTTGGATGAATTCTCACGAAATTTGGACAGAGATTGCTGAGAATTTGAGGAGATCACATGAGATTTGGCCCGAGTTCACACTAGATTTGGACAGCACTCTCACGAGATTTGGTCTAAGATCTCACAAGATTTGGGTAGAAATCACATGAGATGTGCCTGAGTTCTCAGGAGCTTTTGACAGAAGTCACATGACATTTGGATCAAAATGTCCGGAGTTGTGTCTGAAATTCCACAAGAGTCAGGCTGAGATATCAAGAGATTTGGGCTAAGATCTCACAAGATTTGGACAGAGATTTCAGGAGATTTGAACTAAGAATTCAGGAGATTTGGGTCAAAATCACCTGAGATGTGCCCGAGATCCTATGAGATTTGACTGAGAACTCATGTGATATGGACTGAGATTTCACAAGATTTGAACTGAGGTCTCATGAGATTTGGGTAGAAATCTTGTGAGGTGTTCCTGAGATCTCACGAGATTTTGACACCTTAAAAATTTTTTTTAAAATTTATTAATTTGAGATAGAACAAGAGTGAGAGAGAGCACAAGCATAGGGAGCAGCAGGCAGAGGGAGGACAGACTCCCTGCTGAGCAGGGAACCTGATGTGGGGCTCGATGCCAGGACTCTGGGATTCTGACCTGAGCTGAAGGCAGATGCTTAACTGACT
Organism: Lutra lutra; assembly: GCF_902655055.1. Taxonomy (NCBI): domain Eukaryota; kingdom Metazoa; phylum Chordata; class Mammalia; order Carnivora; family Mustelidae; genus Lutra; species Lutra lutra. The sequence continues at coordinate 48,195,953 of NC_062296.1, read as the reverse complement.
GAACCACTTAGGTGCCCCTTGTCAGAATTCTTATGAGGTTTGTATCAAAATCTTGTGAGAAGTGCCTGAGGTCTCACATGATTTGGATTGAGATCTCATGAGATTTCAACTGAGATCTCATGAGATTTGGACAGAGTTTTCATGAGATTTGGACAGAGATCTCATGAGATTTGGACCAAGATCACAAGAAAATCGTACTGAGATCTCATAATATTTGGACAGAAATCTCATGAGATTTGGGGTAAGATCTCACGAGATTTAGGTAGAAATCATACAAGAAGTACCTCAGATATCATGAGATTTGGACTAAGATCTGGTGAGATTTGGATGAGATCTCACAAGATTTGGTGAGAAATCGCATGAGATGGGCCTGAGATCTCATGAGATTTGGACTGAGATCTTACGATATTTGGAATGAGTTCTCATGAGATTTGGATGGAGTTTTCACAAGATTTGTATAGAGATCTCATGAGATTTGGACTAAAATTTCATGAGATTTGGGTAGAAATCACACCAGATATGCCTGAGAAATCATGAGATTTGGATTGAGATCTGGAGAGATTTGGATGAGATTTCATGAGATTTGGATGAGTTCTCTCAAGATTTGGACAGAGATTGGCGAGATTTGGATGACATCTCAAGAGATTTGGTGAGAAATCTCATGAGATGTGCCTGAGATCTCACGAGATTTGGATTGAGATCTCACAATATTTGGAATGAGTTCTCATGAGATTTGGACAGAGATCTCACAAGATTTGTATAGAGATCTCATGAAATTTGGAGTGAAATCTCACAAGATTTGGATGAAGAATTCATGAGATTTGGGTAGAAATTTCATGAGATATGCCTGGGAAATCTCAGGAGATTTGGAGGGAAATCTTGTGAGTTGTGCTGGAGCTCTCACGAGATTTGGACTGAGATCTCACAAGGTTTGGTACTTACCTACCTGAGGGGCACAAAGCAGGCTCTGCTAGGGAGTGCCAGTTCCATCCAAGGTCTTGAGAGTTTTGGCCAGATACCTTATGAGTTTTGACCCTAGATTTGCTGGCTGGCCCGAGGTCTCATGGGACTTGAATGACATCTCACGAGATTTGGACTGAGATTACATGAGATCTGCCCCAAGATCACATGTGATCTGGCAAAGCCAGGAGCTGTCTTCTTCCTGCAGTTGGCGAATCTCACACAGTCTGTCCTGAAAGGTGGAATGCCTGGTATGGTACCCAGGGAGTCTTCCCGTGTATTCAGATGAGCCTGCTTTCAGGCTCCTTGAGTCTTCCTGTAACGAAAACCCTCCCATGGGGCGCCTGGGTGGCTCATTGGGTTAAGCTTCTGCCTTTGGCTTGGGTCGTGATCTTGGGATCCTGGGATCAAGCCCCATATGGGGCTCCCTTCTCAGCAGGGAGCCTGCTTCCCTTTCTACCTACTCGTGATCTCTGTCTGTCAAATAAAAAAAAAACACCTCCCATGTCTCACCGTTCCTAATCTAATGTCAGTAAGGTTCCTCAAACTCATTCAATCCTATTTCAGTGCTCTGTTTGGACCCCAACATCAGAATGGCATATGTGGGTTTTGTGGAATGCCGGAGGTCCCCAGTTCCTCTGGATGGGAATGTCCATGTGCTAGCAATTATGCTACCCAGGCATCTTCTCCCATTCATTATGGGAGAGTCTTTTGGTTTTGTCAACCGTTTCCTTTGCTGTGCAAAAGCTTTTTATCTTGATGAAGTCCTAAATGTTCATTTTGGGTTTTGTTTCCCTTGCCTTTGGATACATGTTTGGCAAGAATTTGTCAAACAGATTGCTGCCTGTGTTCTCCCTTAGGATTGTGGAAAGATGCTCAACATCACTCACATCAGGGAAATACAAACTAAAACCACAATGAGATACCACTGCACACTAATCAGAATGGCTAAAATGAACAACTATGTAAACAACAGATGTTGGTGAGGATGTGGAGAAAAGGGAACCATCTTGCAGTCTTGGTAAGAATGAAAACTGGTGTGGCCCACTGGAAAATTGGATGACAGTTCCTCAAAACATTACCAATAGAGCTACCTAGGACCCATTGATGGCATGCCTAGGTGTTTATCCAAAGGATGCATGCATACTGATTTGAAAGGGCACATGCACCCCAATGTTTATGGCAGCAATGTATACAATCCCCAAACCAATTCCCTTTTCCGAATTTTATTGTAGATTTTTTGACCTTCCTTGTACCATTTCCATCCCTTTGCTGATTTTTTAAAATTTAGAGTTGGTTTACCTATGGGAGCCTGGGAGATTTTACCCACATAGCCAGTACCCAAGGATTGGTTGTGAGTTCCCGCTTCAGTCCTGTGGTATGTGAGAGCACCCATGTCTGATATCCCAAAGGAAAGGTGCCCATGCTCTCCTTAAGCTTGAGATGCCCTCCTTCTGAAGAACCAAACTGTCACCAATAAGCTGTGTGCCAAAGGGCCTAGTGAGCTCAGGAAGTGCCCTTTCAAAACATATTGCATCATGGCCTGCATCCAAAACCTTGAGCATCAGCTGGACGTCCCAAACTACTATACCTGAATCACTGCAGCCTCTATCCATTCATGGAGAGGGGCAATTGAAAGGAGCTAACACCAGATTTCCCTCTTTTCTTTTTTTTATTAACATACAATGTATTTTAAAAGAAAAAAACATATATTATTTGTTTCAGGGGTACAGTTCTGTTACTTATCAGTCTTACACAATTAACAGCACTTCCCATAGCACATACCCTCCCCAATGTCCATAACCCACCCACCCCACCCAACCCACCCCCGCCCCTCCAGCAACCCTGAGTTTGTTTTCTGAGATTAAGAGACACTTTTGGTTTGTCTCCTTCTCTGGTTTCATCTTGTTTCATTTTTACCTTCTTTCCCCTGTAATCCTCTGTCTTGTTTCTCAAATTCCTTATATCAGTGAGATCATATGATCATTATCTTTCTCTGATTGACGTATTTTGCTTAGCACAATACCTTCTAGTTCCACGTCATTGCAAATGGCAAGATTTCTTTTTTTATAGCTACATAATATTCCATTGTATTTATATAGCACATCTTCTTTATCCATTCATCTGTTGATGGACAGCTAGGCTCTTTCCGTAGTTTGGCTATTGTAGACATTGCTGCTATAAACATTCAGGTGCACGTGACCTTTGGATCACTACACTTGTATCTTTAGGGTAAATATCCAGTAGTGCAATTGCTGGGTAATAGGGTAACTCTATTTTCAACTTTTTGAGGAATATTGTTTTCCAGAGTGGCTGCACCAACTTGCATTTCCAACAGTGTAGGAGGGTTCACCTTTCTCCGAATCCTCGCCAACACTTGTCATTTCCTGCTTGGTTAATTTTAGCCATTCTAACTGGTGTGAGGCGGTATCTCACTGTGGTTTTGATTTGTATTTCTCTGATGCCGAGTGATGTTGAGCACTTTTTCCTGTGTCTGTTGGCCATTTGGATGTCTTCTTTGCAGAAATGACTGTTGATGTCTTCTGCCCATTTCTTGATTGAATTATTTGTTCTTTGGCTATTGAGTTTGATAAGTTCTTTCTAGATTTTGGATACTAGCACTTTATCTAGTATGTCATTTGCAAATATCTTCTCCCATTCTGTCAGTTGTCTTTTGGTTTTGTTGACTGTTCCCTTTGCTGTGCAAAAGCTTTTTATCTTGAAGTCCCAAAGCTCATTTTTGCCCTTACTTTTGTTGCCTTTCGTGATGTTTTTAGGAAGAGGTTGCTGTGGCTGAGGTCAAAGACATTGCTGCCTGTGCTCCCCTCAAGGATTTTTATGGGTTCCTATCTCACATTGAGGTCTTTCATCTGTTTTGAGTCTATTTTTGTGTGTGATGTAAGGAGATGGTCCAGCTTCATTCTTCTGCATGTGGCTGTCCAATTTTCCCAACACCATTTGTTGAAGAGACTGTCTCTTTTCCATTGAACATTCTTTCTTGCTTTGTTGAAGATTAGTAGACCATAGAGTTGAGGGTCCATTTCTGGGCTCTCTATTCGGTTCTATTGATCTGTGGGTCTGTTTTCATGCCCATAACATACTGTCTTGATGATTATAGCTTTGTAATAGAGTTTGAAGTCCGGGATTGTGATGCCATCAACTTTGGCTTTCTTTTTTGACATTCCTGTCACTATTTGAGGTCTTTTCTGGTTCCATATAAATTTTAGGATTATTTGTACTATTTCTTTGAAAAAAATTTGATGGTATTTTGATAGGGATTATAGTGAATGTGTAGATTGCTCTAGGTAGCATAGACATTTTTGCAATACTTATTCTTCCAATCCATGAGCATAGAACGTTTTTCTGTTTCTGTCTTCCTCAATTTCTTTCATGAGTACTTTATAGTTTTTTGAGTACATATTTGTTGCCTCTTTGGATAGATTTTTCCCTAGGTATCTTATGATTTTGGGTGCAATTGTAAATGGGATTGACTCCTTAATTTCTCTTTCTTCTGTCCTGTTGGTGTATAGAAATGCAAATGATTTCTGTGCATTGATTTTATATCCTGCTACTTCACTGAATTTCTATATGAGTTCTAGCAGTTTTGGAGTGGAATCTTTTCGGTTTTCCACATAAAGTATCATATCATCTGCAAAGAGTGAGAGTTTGACTTCTTCTTTGCTGATTTGGATGGCTTTTGTTTCTTTTTGTTGTCTGATTGCCGAGGCTAGGACTTCTAGTACTATGTTGAATAGCAGTGGTGATAATGGACATCCCTGCTGTATTCCTGACCTTAGGGGAAAAACTCTCAGATTTTCCCCATTCAGAATGATATTTGCTGTGGGTTTGTCATAGATAGCTTTGATCATATTGAGGTATGTACCCTCTAACCCTACACTTTGAGGTGTTTTGATCAAGAAATGTGCAGTACCTTGTCAAATGCTTTTTCAGCATCTATTGAGAGTATCATATGGTTCTTGTTCTTTCTTTTATTAATCTATTGTATCACATTGATTGATTTGCAGATGCTGAACCTACCTTGCAGTTCAGGAATGACTCCCACTTGGACATGGTGAATAATCCTTTTAGTGTACTGTTGGTTCCTATTGGCTAGTATTTTGGTGAGAATTTTTGCATCCATGTTCATCAGAGATATTGGTCTGTAATTCTCCCTTTTGATTGTGTCTTTGTCTGATTTTGGGATCAAAGTAATGCTGGTCTCGTAAAATGAGTTTGGAAGTTTTTCTTCCGTTTCTGTTTTTTGGAACATTTTCAGGAGAATAGGTATCAATTCTGCTTTAAATGTTTGGTGGAATTCCCCTGGGAAGCCGTCTGGCCTTCAGCTCTTGTTTGTTGGGAGATTTTTGATTACTGCTTCACTCTCCTTACTGGTTATTCATCTGTTCAGATTTTCTGCTTCTTTCTGGTTCAGTTTTGGTAGTTTATACATCTCTGGGAATGCATTCATTTCTTTCAGATTGTCAAATTTGCTGGCATATAGTTTTTTTAATATTTTATTTATTTGTCAGAGAGAGAGAGGGAGAGAGAGCGAGTGAGAATAGGCAGACAGAGTGGCAGGCAGAGGCAGAGGGAGAAGCAGGCTCCCCTCTGAGGGACTTGATCCCAGGCCACTGGGATCATGACCCGAGCCTAAGGCAGCTGCCCAACCAACTGAGCCACCCAGGTGTCCCAGCATATAGTTGTTCTTAATATGCTCTTGTAATTGCTTGTATTTCTTTGGTGTTGGTTGTGATCTCTCCTCTTTCATTCATAATTTTATTAATTTGGGTCCTTTCTCTTTTCTTTTTGATAAGTCTGGCCAGGGGTTTATCAATCTTATTAATTCTTTCAAAGAAGAGGTTCCTAGTTTTGTTATCTGTTCTACTGTTCTTTTGGTTTCTATTTCATTGATTTCTGCTCTGATCTTCATGATTTCTCTTCTGCTGAGTTTAGGCTTTATTTGCTGTTCTTTCTCCAGCTCCTTTAGATGTAGAGTTAGGTTCTTGTTTCTTGAGAAAGGCTTCTATTGCTGTATACTTTCCTCTTAGGACCTCCTTTGCTGCATCCCAAAGATTTTGAATGGTTGTGTTTTCATTTTCATTTGTTTCCATGAAATTTTTCAATTCTTCTTTAATTTCCTGGTTGACCCATTCATTCTTTAGTAGGATGCTCTTTAGCCTCCATGTTTTGAGTTCTTTCCAACTTTCCTCTTGTGGTTGAGTTCTAGTTTCAAAGCATTGTGGTCTGAAAATATGCAGGGAATGATCCCAATCTTTTGGAATCAGTTGATACCTGATTTGTGACCCAGGATGTGATCTATTCTGGAGAATGTTCCATGTTCACTAGAGAAGAATGTGTATTCTGTTACTTTGGGATGGAATGTTCTGAATGTACCTGTGATGTTCATCTCATCCAGTATGTTCTTTAAAACTTTTATTTCCTTGTTGACCTTTTGCTTAGATGATCTGTCCATTTCAGTGATGGGAATGTTAATGTCCCCTCTATTATTGTATTATTGTCAATGTGTTTCTTTGATTTTGTTATTAATTGGTTTATATAATTGGCTGCTCCCATGTTAGAGGCATAGATATTTAAAATTGTTAGATCTTCTTGTTGGATAGACCCTTTAAGTATTATATAGTGTCCTTCCTCATCTCCTATTATAGTCTTTGGCTTAAAATTTAATTTATCTGATATAAGGATTGTCACCCCAGCTTTCTTTTGATGTCCATTAGCATGGTAAATTGTTTTTCACCCCCTCACTTTAAATCCAGAGGTGTCTTTGGGTCTTAAATGACTCTCTTGCAGACATCATATTGATGGGTCTTTTTTTTTGGTCCATTCTGATGCCCTGTGTCTTTTGATAGGGCATTTAATCCATTTACATTTAGGATAACTATTGGAAGATATGAATTTAGTGTCATTTGTACTGCCTGTATGGTGACTGCTACTGTGTATTGTCTCTGTTCTTTTCTGGTCTGTTACTTTTAAGGTGTCCGTTTGCGTAGAGGACCCCCTTTAATATTTCCTGTAGGGCTAGTTTGGTGTTTGCAAATTCTTTTAGTTTTTGTTTGTCCTGGAAGCTTTTTATCTCTTCTTCCATTTTAAATGGCAGCCTACCTGGATATAGTATTCTTGGCTGCATATTTTTCTCATTTAATGCTCTGAATATATCATGTCAGTCCTTTCTGGCCTACCAGGTCTCTGTGGATAGATCTGCTGCCAATCTAATATTTCTACTGTTGTAGGTTACAGACCTCTTGTCCTGAACTGCTTTCAGTATTTTTCCTTTATTTCTGAGACTTGTAAGTTTTACTATTAGATGAGGAGGTGTTAATCTATTTTTATTGGTTTTGGGGGTATTTCTGTATGCCTCCTGGATTTTAATGTTTGTTTCCTTCCCCAAATTAAGGAAGTTCTCTGCTATAATTTGCTCCAATATACCTTCTACCTCTCTCTCTCTTTCTTCTTCTTCTGGGGTCCCAATTATTCTAATATTGTTTTGTCTTATAGTATCACTTATCTCTTGAATTCTCCCCTCGTGTCCAGGAGTTGTTTATCTATCTTTTTCTCAGCTTCTTTATTCTCCATCATTTGGTCATCTATATTACTAATTCTCTCTTCTGCCTCATTTATCCTAGCAGTAAGAGCCTCTATTTTTTATTGTACCTCATTAATAGCTTTTTAAAATTTTCAACTTGGTTAGATTTTAGTTCTTTTATTTCTCCAGAAACAGATTTCTAGTATTTTTTATGCTTTTTTCAAGCCCAGCTAGCATCTTCATAATCGTCATTCTGAACTCTAGTTTTGACTTTTTACTAATGTCCATATTGATTAAATCCCTAGAGGTCAGTACTGCCTCTTGTTATTTATTTATTTATTTATTTGAGTTGAAATTTTTCCACCTTGTCATTTTGTCCAGAGAAGAATAGATGAATGAGAGAACAAAATGCTCAAAGGGTAACAGTGACCCCAGAAAAATATACACTAACCAAATTAGAAAAGACCCAAAACTGGGGGAAGAAAGGAAAAAATATATATACGATTAGTCTGGTGAATAGAATAGAGCCACACACTTGATTTTGGGTGTATTTTGGTCTGTTATAAGAAACTGCCTCCCAAAAGGTCTTAAAGAAATAAAAATTTATATATATACACAAAAATAAGGGTAAATATGATGAAGGAATGGAATATGACTGTTAAGATGAAAATTAAAAAAGATTTTAGAAAAGGGATTGATAAGATAAGAAGTTGGTTGAAGGAAAAGGGAAGCCATGTTAAGAGGGGCTCTGTGGCCCAAACTGTCCCACAGTCTCAAGGACTTGGCCATATTCTGAGTGGAAGGCAGAGGGTATCACTCTTAGACATTGGATCTGGATGGCCCCCATGGAGAACCTAGATTGGGAAACCATCCATCAAATGGTTGGAAAGGAACTACTTGGGAAGCCAAGGTCTCTCACTTGAGATGAGAATGGGATAATGTCGAAAATGAAGTGACTGGCACAATTTCCTGCAAGCTGGCTGTCTCAAGACTAAGAGAGGGTGACAGTCTTGTGCAAAGGGAAACCTCCATGGACCACATCTGTGAGAAGAAGCCTGAATTCTTCCTTCAGGAAGAGAAGGAAAACTTCTCGCCCTTGCCCTTCCAACCAGGGGATGCAGCCAGTGGTAGTTCAGTTCTGTCAGGCAGTTGCTCAGGCTGAGGCTCAAGGGTTTGGAACCAGGCTTTGGGGCAGTACCTGAAAGGGCTCTTTCTGGGCTGACCAGATCCTGAAGCAGGCTGTGCATGTGCAAACCACATGCTCTTCAGAATGGAAATATCTTGGGAAGCCAGGGATGGGAGGCAGACTGGCTACCCATACCTGGGCTTACCCAGCTGGCTGAGAAGCCAGTGCTCTAGGACGGGAAGGTCATCTTTTCTGGAGTTATCAGACACTGATTGTACTTGCTTGGCATAGGAACACAGTGGAAATGGTCTATCAATTTTTGCATGCTGTATGCATGAGTTATAGTCCCATCACCCCTGAATGTGAATGAAGATCGAGTTTGAAATACAGCAAGAGAATGGGAATGGCAACCGAAAGGGACACATCCTTTTTTTTAAGTGGGAATGGACTATATCTGAGAAGCAAAGGTCTCAATCCATTGTCTTTTATCACAGAAATGAGGCCACCTTTCTCCCAAATTCTGTGGCCCATTCGAAACACAATCATTCTACGCTGGGCACCTTCAAATGTCCTAGATCACCTGATGTTCACATCCTTCTGAAACCCAATTTTGAGGGAACCTTTTGCTCTACCCACTCTACAGTCCCAAGGGCTCAGCTGGACTCCTCCGTTTCAAGCAGAGGGTATGATTCTAAGACACTGTCATCTATGGATGTTGGAAATAATGTTACTAGCCCAATCTCCTAGCAAGCTGGCCATCTCAGGAATAAGAAACACCAGTGCACTTTGGCTGAAGGAAACCCCCACTGGCTACAACTGGGAAATCTGTTAGCAAGAGGCCTGTGTTGTTCATTCACAGGAAGAGAGAGTGCTTTCAGCCTTGGCTCTTTCTCCTGCAATTCCCATCAATAGATTGAGGCAGCAGTGGCTCAGTGGTAGTAGGTGGGTGCTTGCGACTAATGCTCGAGTGTTTGGAACTGGGGTTTGGGGCAGTATTCTTTGAAAGGGCTCTTTCTGTGTTGAGAAGTTCCCAGAGCATACTTCACATGCATGAACCTCTTGTTTTTCAGAATGCAGACATCTAGGTCAGTTAAGGGTGTTCAGAAAGCTGGCTGCAGATCACCACCTTTACTGCAGCTGACTAAGCAGCAAGCATTCAGAGACCACACAGATGGTTTAGTTTGGTATGGTCTTCCAGGGTGGGGGAGATATCAGGCAATGAATCCCTTGCATAGCAGAACACTAGAGTGTGAACTCACCAACAATCCCTGAGGGCTGGCTATATGAGTCAGAGTCCCATTGCCATGGAATATAAACCAGGAACTTGTTAGAAACATAGCAAGGTGGTGGGAATGGCCATAGGAAGACCAAATTTCTACATTTCAAAAAGGAATGGGATACATCTGGGAATGAGATGTCTAAATTTTTTATATTACCCCAGAAATGCCAGCACCCTCCTAAAACCTCCTGCCCAGCCTATACATAAGCATACTTTCCTGGGAACCTTCACATGCTCTAGGCTCTAACCACCTAGAGAGTTCTAGAACCAATCATTGAGGGGCCCAGTAGCCATACCTATCCCATAGTCCCAAGGACTCTGCCAGAACCCCTAGTTTAAATATAGGTGAAGTTGCTCTGAAACTGGCTCAGAATTTCTTGAAAGGTGAGTCTGGTTGTGAAAAAGAGAAAAGGGATGGAAAGGGCTATACAACATGCCACAGTTCTTCATGACAGGTGAAAATGGGATAATGTTCAGAATAGAGATACTAGCATACTCTCCTAATGACTTGGCTTTCTCAGGAATAAGAAACACCTCTGGGCTCAAGCAAAGGGAAACTTCCACTGGCTACACCAGAGAGTTAGTCAGCAAGAGGCTTTCATTCTTCTTTCTAAAGTAGAGGGAAAGCTTCTGGCCTTGGATATTTCTCCTGCCCTTCAAGTCAGTGAATAGAGACAGCAGCAGTTCAGGGGAAGCAGGTGAGTCCTCTCTGCTGATGCTCATGTGTTTGGAACTGGGCCTTCAGTCAATATTCATTGAATATGCTCTTTCTGCACTCACCAGGACCTGGAGAATGCACTACCTGCCCTCGCCATCTAGTCTTCAGAACGGAGGCATCTCCATGAGTCAAAGAATAGGGCAAACTGACTACCCTTTAGAGTATTTACTCTATCCAGTGAAGCAGCAAGCAATTAGAAGAAAGACCACCAAATTCCGTGGTGATATCAGATACTGATTGCTCTCATTTAGGACAGGACCAGAATGGAAACTTGCCACCAGCCACTGAATGGTGGTTGTGTGAGTGACAGCTATGTATCCCATGAATGTGAACCAAGGTCTAGTTGGAAATACAGCAAACTTAGGAGAATGGCTACCAGGAGGGCCAAAGTTTCCCCTTCCAATGGGAATGAATATATCTGGAAAGATGGTTCTCTTTGTTTCCCTTTGCTACAGAAATGTGACCAGTTGCTTCTCAAAACCTCTGGCCCAGCCTACACACAAACATCCTAGTTGGCATATTAAAATCCCCTATCCCTCCCAATGTCTATATATTTCTGAGACCAAATTGCGGGAGATCCTGTAGCCCAACTTAATGCATAGGCCCAAAGACTCAGCCAGTCTCCCAGTTGAAAAGAGAGACTTGCTCTGAGACACATGATCTGAATGGCCTCAAGTTTGAACCTTGTATGGATGGATGAACCAATGGATGGAAATGGATACAGAGGGCCAGAGTTCTTCCATAGGAATGAGAAGGTGATAATGTTGAAAATGAAGTGACTAGCGCAATTTCCCAGTGAGGTAAGCATATGAGGAATAAGAAACACCTGTCGGCTTGGGCAAAGAGAACCTCCATTGGCTACACCTGGGAGCCCTGTCAGCAAGAGGCCTGAATTTTTCCTGCTGAAAGAGAGAGAAAGCTTCTGGCCTTGGCTCTTTTTCCTGTCCTTCCCATCAGTGAATACAGGTAGCAGTGGCTTAGGGATAGCACGGGTGGTATTGGGGGTGCGAATCTCAAGTGTCTTTAACTGGAACTTGTTGCAGTATTCCACACAAGGGCTCTTTCTGGGCAGGCCATGCCATGAAGTGTTCTGTGCATGGGTGTACTGTCTTCTCTTCATAATGAAGGCATGTCAATCAGCCAGGGGAGCGAGACAAGCTGGATATGAATCAGCAGGCTGACTCTTGCCAACCAAGAACTAAGCAGTTGTGTGTGTTTTTGTGTGTGTATGTGTGTGTGTCTGTGGGTGTCTGTCTCTGTGCTCATTATAGGAGTAGTGAGTGGTATGGTGTATGCGTGTGTGTGTAGATGGTGTTTGAGTGTGATGTGAGTCTGATAGGTGTTCTAGATTGTGTGTTTATGTGTAGTATATGTAGTTGTGTTGAATATGTGGGTGTAGCTCTGTTGTAGAGGTGTGGTGTATGTGGGCAGTTCTTGAGTGGTGTGTGTGTGGTGAGTGTTTCATGTGTTGTATGTGTGGTTTGTGTGTGATGAAGATGTGTTTTGTATGGTGTATGTTTAGTGTTTGTGTAGTTTATACAGGTGGGGGTATAAGTGGTGTGTATGTATGATAGACCTGCAGTGTCTTTGTGGTGTACGTGTTGTGCATGGGTTATTTGTGTGCTCTGCACATAGTGTATGCACAGTGTGGTTTTGGGTGGTGTATGTGTGCTGAGTGTGGTGAATCTGTGGTGTGTGCATGGTGTGTGTGTGTGTGGAACCTTTTTATGTGGTCTACATGTGGTATGTTTGTGGGAGATCCATGGTGTGTGTGGTTTATTGTGCATGGTGTGTATGGTGTGTATGTTGTGTATGTTTGGCATGCTTTTCTGTGGTATCAGTGTTGTGAATTTCTGGTATATCTGTGGCATGTGTTGTTATGTGACCTGTGCATATGTAGTATATGCATGCAATTTATGTTGCGTGTGTGGTGTGCATTACCCTGTGTAAAGTATTTATGCATATGTTAGTTTTTGTGTGGTTTCTGTGTGTGCATTTGGTGTATGTCTGGTGTGTGTGTGAGATCAATATGTTGAATTTCGGTGGTAAGTGTCTGGTGATGTGAGGTGTGGGTGAGTGGCAGAGTTGTGGTGTATAGAAAGTGTATGTAGGGTGTGTGGGTGCTGTTTGTGTGGTGATTTCTTTGTGTGTGTGTGTGTGTGTGTGTGTGGTGATTTCTTATTGCATGTGTAGTGTGTGTGAGGGGAATGAGTGGCATGTTTGTGTATAGGTATGTGTAGTATATTTGTGGTGTTGTGGTGGGTTTGTGTTTTGTATATGTGTGGTGTGTGTTTGAGATATGTGTTATGTGTGGAATGTGTGTAGTGTGTGTGTTATATATGTGTGTGGCCTATATGATATGGGTAGGTGTGTGTGGTCTATGTGTTGTATGTGTCATGTCTGTGTTGTTTGTGATGTCCATGTGGTCCATGGGTCAACTATGTGTGGTATGAATCTCTTGTGTATATGTTATACAAGTGGTTTCCATGTGGGATGCGTGTGGTGTCTTTTGTTGTGTATTATTTGTATGGTGTGCGGTGTGTGTTTGTGCTATTGGGGTGGCGTGTGTTGTAGGTGTGATGTGTCCATGATGGAGGTGTGTATGTTTGGTGTCCTTTGGGTGTGTGTATACTATGAGTGTTGTGTATGGTGTTCATGTGTTTTCATGGTGCATGTGTGAGTGTGGTGTATGTATGGTACATGTCTGCATGTTATTTGCATGTGTTGGTGTTGTATGTGTAGTGTAATTATGATGGGAGATATGTGTTCAGTTTCTGGGGTTACTTTGTGGTATATGTGTTTGGCACCTGTGTGGTATATGTGGGGTTTCTGTGTGTGTAATGAATGATGTATGTGTGTGTGTATGAATGTGGTACATGTGGTGTGTATTTAGTATTTGTGGTCTGCATGTCTGTAGGCATTGTGTGTGTGTTTGGCAGTGTGTGTGTGACATATGTGTTGTGTGTGTGAGGTTTATGTGTGGTGTATATAGGTGGTATAGGAGTGGTGAATGTGTTGTTTATGAGGTATGAATGTGGTATCTGTGGTGTGTGTGAGTTTCTGTAGGATATGGGTTGTGTGTGCCTTCTGTGTTTGCATGTGTAATGTCTATGTTCCTTGTAGGTGATGTATATGTGTTAAATATATTGGGCGTTTTTGGTGTGACCATGTTGTATATGACGAAAATGAAATGCATGTGTGTGGTGTATGTCTGCTATGTATGGTTTTTGGTTGGTGTGTGTATAGTAGGGGAGTGGTGTGCATTATGTGTTGCATGGGGTGTGTGTGTAGCAAATTTGGTGTGTGTTCTGTATGTCTGTTACAGATGTGTGCTACATATGTTGTTAGAGAGGTTTGTATGTGTCACATGCATGGTGTATGTTGCATAAGAGCACTGTATGTGTGGTGATGGTATGGTAATATGTATTTATGTATGTTTGGTGTAGGTGTGGTATGTGTGATGTATGCATATTCTGTGTGTTTTATGTGTGGAGTGTGAGTGCATTGTATATATATGTGTTCTGTGTGTGAGTGGTGTTGTATGGTGTATGTCTCGTATGGGTGTACTGCATGTGGTGTGTGTAGGTGTTTGGTGTATGTGTTCTACATGTGTGGGATGTATTGGTGCTATGTCTGCAAGCTATGTGTTGTGCATGCTGTGTATGTGTAGTTTGTGCTGTTGGTGTGTGATGGAAGTGTGTGAGTGTCTGCTGTTTAGGTGGTGTCTGTGGGGTGTGCATTTGTATGTGGTATGTGCAGGTGTGAGAGTGGCATGTGTGTGGTTATTTATGGCTAATTGTCAGTGCACTGACCACTTTCAGCAGCAACTGTACAGGGACAGGAGGGCCATCTTTTTTGGGGGGGATATCAGACACCAGTTATGTTCGCTTATTACAGAAACAAAATGAGAACTCATCAAAATATTTGGAAGATGGCAGTGTGAGTGAGAGCTTCACCAAAGACCTAATTAGAAATATGGAAGGTTATGGGAATGCTTACCAAGAGGATCCTTGTTCCACATTTCACATAGGAATGGGGAAAGAGAAAAAAAACCTGGGAAGGAAAGAACTAATTTTGTTTCTCCTGGCCCCAGGAATGAGGCCACCTCCCACCCAAACCCTATAGTTTGGCCTACACACAAACATTTTCTGCTGAGCCTCTTCAAACGCCTGAAGTTTCCTGATGTCCCAATTGTTCTGAAACCAAATTTTGAGGGGCCCTGTGGTGCAGCATAACCACAGTCTTAAGAACTCTGTGAGAGTCCCCACTTTAAAAAGAGGATATTGCTCTGAGACACTGGCTCAGAATGGTCCCTTGGGTTCATCTAGTTTCAGATAAAAAGAAAAGGGTAGGGGCACCTGATTGGCTCAGTGGGTTAAGCATCCGACTCTTGGTTGTAGCTGAAGTCACAGTCTCATGGGTTGTGGGATGGAGCCTTGTGTCCTGGTGTGTGCTCAGCAGGGAGTCTACTTGAAGATTCTCTCACTCTGCCCCTCCCTCAAGTCATGTGCACTCTCCATCCCTCTCTCTCAAACAAGCAAATGAACACTAAAAAAGAATAAAAGGGTCAAAATGGATACACAGTTTAAAGTTCATTATGAGAGATGAGAATGGCCTAATGTGGTGAATGGAGTTTCACCATCTATCTCCTGGCAAGTGAGCTACCTCGAGAATAGCTAACACCTGTGAACTTGGGCAAAGAGAACTCTCCACTGTTTACATGGGAGAACCCTCTTGGCAAGAGACTGACATTCTCCCCTCAGAAGGAGAGGGAAAGCTTCTGGACTTGGCTGTTTTCCCTACCCATCTCACTAATTGATGGATACAGCAGGGGTTCAACAAAACCATGTGGGTGCTTGTCACTGATGTTCAAGTGTTTAGAATGGGGCCTTGGTTCAGTATGTTTTGAAAGGGCATTTTCTGCACTCACCAGGTCCTGGACCATACTGCCCATGCATGGCTTATCTGCCCTTCGTAATGAAGGCATGTGGATCAGCCAGGGGAGGGAAGCCAACTGGTTATTGAGCACTATGCTTCCACCAGCTGGCCAAGAAAGCACTCAGGAATAGGAATGCCATTGTTCTTTTGGGATATCAGACACTGATTTCTCTCCCTTACCGCTGGATCGGAGTGGGAACTTGACACCAATCCTTGGGTGCTGGCTGTATGGGAGACCCCTCAGCCCTGGAGCGAATGAGGCCTCATTAGAAATTGCACAACAATATGGGAATGGCTCCAAAAAGAGTTAAGTTTACATTTCGAAGAGGAATGGGAAATATCGGGGCAATGTCTTCATGTCCATATGCCCCAGAGATGAGGCCAGTGCTTTTCCCAAAAATGCATGGCCCTGCCTACACACAAACATTCTCTGCTGGACAATGTCAAATGCCCTAGGCCTCATGATGACAAGATAGTGCTGAAGCCAAATTACGAATGGCCTAACCCTTCCCATGCTCACAAAAACATGATTAGGATCCCGAGTTTCCTTTTTGTTGTTTATTTAGATTTTTATCTAAATTCTAATTAGTTGGCATTTAGCCTAATATTCACTTCAGGAGAAGAGTTTAGTGATTCTTCACTTACCTATAATGCCCCGTGCTCATCGTAACAAGTGCCCACCCATAACCCATTTAGACCAACCCCACCTAGCTCCCTCCATCTACCCCATTTGTTCTCTATTGTTGAGTGTCTCATGGTTGGCTTCTCTCTTTTTTTTTTCCTTCCCCTTCCCACATGTTCACCTGTTTTGTTTTTTAAATTTTGCATCTGAGTGAAGTCCTATGCTATTTGTCTTTCTCTGACTTATTTCATTAGCGCAACACTCTAGCTCCATAGGTCACAGCTATATTTACATGTCTATATATGTCCCAACTCCTTTATCCATTCCTCAATTGATGGACAGTTGAGCTCTTTCTATAGTTTAGCTATTATTGATAGGCTTGCTATAAACATCGGGGTGCATGTGCCCCTTTGAGTCTGTATTTTTGTATCCATTGGGTAAGTACCTAGAGATGCAATTGCTGAGTGGTAGGGTAGTTTCGTTTTTAACTATTGGAGAAATTCCCACACTGCTTTCCAGTGTGGCTGCACCAGTTTGTGTTCCCACCAACAGTGTAAGTGGGTTTCTCTTTCTCCACATCCACGCCAACACCTGTCATTTCCTGTGTTGTTAATTTGAGCCATTCTGACTGGAGAGAGGTGATATCCATTTGAACTTTTGATTTGTATTTCCCTGATGATGAGTGATATTGAGCGTCTTTTCATGGGTCTCTTGGCCATCTAGATGTCTTCTTTGGAAAGAAGTCTATTCATGTTATTTTGCACATGGACTTCTTTACCTATTTTGGATCCTACCCTTTACTAATAGGTCCTTTGCAAATATCTTCTCTTATCCTGAAGACTGTCTTTTAGTTTTGTTGATTGTTTCTTTCATTGTGCAGAAGCTTTCCTTGTGAAACCCAAATACTTTGTTTTTAATCTGTTTCTCTTACCTCAGGAGACAGATTTATTAAGATTTTCATACAGCCAAAGTCAAAGAATTCACTGCCTGTGTAATCCTCAAAAATTTTAGCTTAGTTGTTTAGTTTAGTTTAGTTTAGCTTAGGTTAGTTTCAGGAGTAGAATTGAGTGATTCATCAGTTGCATATAACACCCAGCACTCACCACAGCAAGTGCCCTTCTTGATGCCTATCACACAATTACTCCATCTCCCCAACCATCACCCTTCCAGAAACCTTCAGTTTGTTTCCTGGAGTTTTCTAGACTCATCTCCTTAATGCCTGTCACCCAATTATACCATTCTCCCCACCCTCCTCCCTTCCAGCAAACCCTCACTTTGTTTCCTACAGTTCTCTTATTGTTTGCCTCACTGTTTTCAACTTAATTTGTTTTTCATTCCCTTCCCCTGCGTTCATCTGTTTTGTTTCTTAAGTTACACATCTTAGTGAAATCATACATTCTTGTCTTTGACTGACTTATTCAGCTTGGCATAAAATGGCAAGTTGTCATTCTTTTTGATGGCTGAGTAGTATTCCATCGTGTGTGTGTGTGTGTGTGTGTGTGTGTGTGTGTGTGTGTGTGTGAACTTCTTTATCCATTCATCTGTTGATGGACATCTGGGCTCTTTCCATTCTTTCCATAGTTTGGCTACCGTGGACATTCTTGCTCTAAGCCCTGGAGTACATGTGCCTCTTTGAATCAGCACTTTTTTAACTTTCAGAGAAATATCTAGTAGTGTAATCACTGTGTCATAGGTAGTTGTATTTTTATGTTTTTGAAGGACCTCTATAATGTTTTCTAGAGTGGCTGCACCAGTTTGCATTCTTACCAACAGAATAAGAGAGTACTCCTTTCTCTGCATCCTTGCCAACAGCTGTTCTTTCTTGAATTGTTAATTTTAGCCATTCTGAGTGGTGTGAGGTGGTATCTCTTTGTGATTTTAATTTGTAGCTCTCTGATGCCAAGTAATGTGGAACATTTTTTCCTGGGTCTATGAACCATTTGTATGTCTTCTTTGGAGAAGTGTCTGTTTATGTCTTCTGCCCATTTCCTGACTGAAGTTTTTGGTTTTTTGGGGTGTTGAGTTTGCTGATTTCTTGGCTGTTTTGGATACTAGTCTTTTATCTGGTAAGTCATTCGCAAATACCTCTTCCCACTCCATGTGTTGCCCTTTAGTTTGGTTGACTGTTTCCTTTGCCATGCCAAAGCTTTATATTCTGATGAAGTCCCAATAGGTCATTTCTGCTTCAGTTTCCCTTGCCTTGGAACTGTGTCTAGCAAGAAATTGCTGCAGCCTAGGTCAAAGAAGTTGCTGCCTCTGTTCTCCTCTAGGATTTTCATGGATTCCTGTCTCACATTTAGGTTGTTCATCCATTTGAAATTTCTTTTTTGTGTATGGTGGAAGAAAGAGTCCAGTTTCATTCTTTTGCAAGTTATTGAACATAGTCTTGGAAGTCCTGGTCTTTGCATCTATTTGAAACTGCACTGTGCTTAAAACCATGTGTCAAGTAACATATTCCCTTCATTAAGATATGAGGATTGTTATAACTGTCCCTCAGGACAATGTATTACTTAAAATATAACTTACAATAAATTGTACTAGCCATCAAGCATGTTTAGATACAGCCTTAAGAAAAACATATACTGGCAACAGGCCTCTGGGGGAGAGGATGATATATGTCCTTGAAGCTGAGCAGCTGGGGATGTCTGACTCACTCAGGGTGGAATGCCACCTGCTTCATTTTTCCATTATCTCCCCTTCCCCAGAGAGCACCCATGACTAATTAGATGATCCCTTTGAATGTGATTGCTCAACTATAATCTTTATACTGCTTGACCAGATATATTTTACCTTGCTTCTTGTTTACCTACAAGGCATATGATTAATGTGTAGCCTTCTTTGGCTCTTTTGTTGATTACTGTCTGTATTTAATAAATACAGGACTGAGGAGTTGTTCAGGGCAACAGTCTTTTCTACTGTTGTCCCCTGCTCCGTTTTTCTTGCAGTTGACTATTTGTGCCTCATTCTTCCCCTGTGTGCATCAGGAAGTGACAGATTGAAATGTGATAGAAGTGATAGAATGTGTAGAACACTAGGAAAAATCCATGTGTTTACCTCCTTGAAAGTACACTCTGCTTAAAGTGTCCTTGAATTAATATCTTCTTTTCATTTGAACATTATGTGAAGACACATTAGCAAAAAACAAAAAGTTCTTAACTTCTTGAAACTACTCTGTGCTTAAAGCATTGGTTAAGTAACAACTTTTTCTCACATATATGTTCATAAATTTAGGTTTATAATCCCTAGAAATTGGCCATGTACTTCATTCCTTGAAACTATAACATCTTTAAAACATCTTCAAGAAATATCAGTTTCATAAAGTTAAGAAGTGTTTTCACACCTGTAGATTTAACACAATGAAATGCCAGGTGCATACATTCTTGAAACTACACTGTTTTTTTATCCATACGTCAAAGGACATCCTCTTTTCCTCAACATCTGTTCTATTTTATGTGGCTAAGACTACTAAAAGCCATTGGTTGAACTCCTCATAACAACACTGTGTTTAAACCACTTGTCAAGGGACATCTTCCTTTCATGAATATATAGTGTTTTTTAAAATTATGTGTAAAAGCATTTGGAAAGGCGTGAGCTTATCTTCTTGAAACTACACTACTTAAGTAGCCAATCAAGTAACATCGTTTTCACTCAGATGTGTGTCTGTGCATACATAGTATAAATGTATACATAGTAGGGAACCCCCTCAAAACTACATTGTGTTTAAAGTGTCCCTACAGTAACAACATCTTTCTGTCATTAAGACACAAGTTTTTGTGTGTGTTACATTTCCAAGATGGCAGAGTAGTAGGGGGATTGAGAACTTGCAGTGTCCTTCAAATACAACTAGATCAACATTCAACTCTTTTGCACAACTAGGAAGAGAATTGGAAGAGTAAGGAAACAATCTGTATAGTTGGAGAGAGGGAAGGAAACGAATCTGTACAGTTGGAGACAGAGGCAAGGTTCAAAGCCCTGAATTAGGAGATTGGAAAGCCATGTAGCCCAGAGAGGGAGGAAGCCCAGTTCACAGAACAAACTCAGGAAGGGGGAGCAAGTTGGAAGGAGTGCAGCACAATAAGTTGAGGCAAGGAGATCCTTTGGATCCCTCAGAGAGAGATTGCTGCCCTTCCTGGAGGGCATTTGGCAAGATTTGAATTAGATCATATGATATTGGACTGAGTTCTCATGAGATTTGGAATGAGATCGGGTGAGGTTTGGATGAGATCTCATGAGATTTGGATGAGTTCTTTTGAAATGTGGGCAGAGATTGGTGAGATTTGGATGTGACCTTGTGAGATTTGGCATGAAATTTGAAGAGATGTGCTTGAGATCCCAGAATATTTGGAATGAGATCTGGTGAGATTTGGATGAGGTCTCAGGAGATTTGGAAGAAGATTTCATGATATTTGGGTAGAAATCTCCCAAGATGAGCCTGAGATGTCACAAGATTTGGACTGAGGTCTCATGAGATTTGGGTAGAAAGCTCGTGAGATGTTTGAGAGGTATCATGATATTTGGAATGAAATCTGGCAAGATTTGGATGAGATCTCATGAGATTTGGTGAGAAATCTCACAAGATGTGTGTGAGATCTCACAAGATTTGTACTGAGTTCTCACAAAATTTGGACAGTGATCTCATGAGATTTAGTGTAAGATCTCATGAGATTTGAGTAGAAATCACATGAGACGTGCCTGAGATCTCAGGAGATATGGACTGAGATCTCGTGATATTGGGAATGAGTTCTCGTGGGATTTGGACAGGGATCTCAAGGGATTTGGACAGAAATCTCATGAAATTTGGATCATAATCTTGTGAGTTGTGCCTGAGATTTTGCAGTATTTGGACTGAGATTACACAAGATTTTGTGTGAGATATCATGAGATTTGGACAGAGATCTCATGAGATATGGACAAAGATCTCACAGAATTTGGACTAACATCTCATGAGATTTGGGTACAAATCTTGTGAGATGTGCCTGAGATTGCAGGAGGTTTGGACAATGTTCTTGCGAGATTTGGACTGAGATCTCATGAAAGTGAGACAGAGATCTCACGATATTTGTACATAAGATCTCACAAGATTTAGATGTAAGGTCTCTAGAGATTTGGACAGAGATCTCACAAGATTTTAACTAAGATCTCATGAGAGATTTGTACTGAGATCTCATGAGATCTTGCCATTTATAATGATATTAATGGAGCTGGAGGGTTGTATGCTAAATGAAATAAGTCGGTCAGAGAAATGTAAATACCATATGATTTCATTCATAGTCACTCATATGTGGACTTTAGGAAACAAATCTGATGAACATACAGGAAAGGGAAAAAAGAGAGAGAGGAGAAAACTGTAAGAGACTCTTTTTTAAAAGAATTTATTTATTTGACAGAGAGAGATCATAAGTAGGCAGAGAGGCAGGCAGAGAGAGAGGGGGAAGCAGGCTCCTTGCTGAGCAGAGAGCCTGATGCAGGGCTCAATATCAGAACCCTGAGATCATGACCTGAGCTGAAGGCAGAGGCTTAACCCACTGAGCCACCCAGGTGCCCCAAGCCATAAGAGACTCTTAACAATAGAGAACAAACTGAGGGTTGATGGGGGGAGGTAGGTGTGGGTGAGCTAAATGGGTGATGGGTATTAAGAAGGGCACTTGTCATGGAGAGCACTGGGTGTTATATGTAAGTGATTAATCACAAAATTCTACTTGTGAAACCAATAATACACCATATGTAAGTAACTAGAATTATAAATTAAAATTTGGAAGAAAAAATTCAGCAAAAACACTCAACAAACTAGAAAGAAACTACTTCAATATGATAAAGCAATTAAGAAAAGCTTATCAATAACAGCTTACACAATTTAAAAAATTTTCTCCAAGATTAGAAATAAGACAAGAATGATGTTTTCACCATTTCTATTTGACACAGTTTTGGAAGACCTAGTCAGAACAATTAGGCAAGAAAAAGAAATAAAGGGCTTCATTTGGAAAGGCAGATGTAATATTAACTCTGTCACATATGACATGGACATGTATGTAGGAAAACCTAAATAATCTACAAAAATCCTTTAGTATTAATAAATTCATCAAATTTGCAGAATTCAAAATCAACACAAAAATTAGTTTCATTTCTGCATATTAATAAAGAATAATATGAAAAGGAAATTAAAATTGATTCCAGTAAAAGATGCAAATTATTTCATCAAAAACATGAATTGTCTTGGGAAGGTGAGATTAGAAATATACAGTTTTAAGGTGCATTCAAAGTTAAGCTGATATAAGCTTAAAACTGACTGCTATAAATACAGCCTATTTGATGTAATAATCCTATAGTGGATACACAAAAGATAAAGAGAAAAGAATCAAAGCATACCACTATAGATAAAAATCAAGTCAAAAAAGAAGAGACAGAGAGAAGAAAGAACAAAAGAATTACAAAATAGCCATAAAATGATGAACAAAATATCAATAGTAAGGCCATACCTGTCAATAATTACTTTAAATATTACTGGACTAGATTCTCTAATTTAAAGCCAGAGTGGCTGAATGCATTATTTAAAAAAGATATGAACCAACTCTATGCTTCTTTATTATGTTCAGTTAGCCACTGTATAGTACATAATTAGTTTTTGATGTAGTGTTCAGTGATTCATTAATTAAGTATAACACACAGTACTCATCACAGCACGTGCTCCACTCAATACCCATCACTTTGTTACCCTTTCCCCCCACCCTCCTCTCCTCTGAAACCCCCAGATTGTTTCTCAGTGTCCATAGTCTCTCACAGTTTAACTACATGTTTTGTATAAAAGAGTCACTTCAGCTTTAAGGACATACACACACTAAAGGGAAGAAATAATGTTTCAAGAAAATGGAAAACAAACAAAAAAAGCAAGGATAGATAACTCTACTTATATCATAGAAAATAGACTGTAAGCCAAAGACTTTAACAAGAGGCCAAAAAAGGTCACATACAATGCTAAGTATGTCAATCTAACAAGAAGTCATACATGTAAATATTTGTACACATAAAAAATGAACACCTAAATATATAAAACAAGTATTAAAAGCCCTGATGGGAGAAATAGAAGGCCATACAAAAATTGCAGATTTTATTTATTTATTTATTTATTTTTAAAGATTTTATTTATTTATTTGACAGAGAGAGATCACAAGTAGACGGAGAGGCAGGCAGAGAGAGAGAGAGGGAAGCAGGCTTCTTGCTGAGCAGAGAGCCCGATGTGGGACTCGATCCCAGGACCCTGAGATCATGACCTGAGCCGAAGGCAGCGGCTTAACCCACTGAGCCACCCAGGCGCCCCCAAAATTGCAGATTTTAATACTCCACTTTCAACAGTGGATAGATCAGACAGAAAATCAATTACAGAACGTTGGACTTAAATGATATATTAGTCCAAATGGACTTACCAGACATTTACAGAACATTGCAACCAACAGTAGTAGAATTAACATTCTTATCAAGCACATATGGAACATCCTTAGGGTACATCATATATTAGACCACACAGTATATCTTAAGAAATTTTAAAAGATAAAATCATATTGAACATCTTTTTTTGATGCAATGATATAAACTAGAAAATAATTACAGGATGGAAACTGGGAAATTCACAAATATGTGGAAACCAAGCCACATGCTGGTGAACAATCAGTAGATTAGAGAAGAAATCAAAAGAGAAATAAAAAAATATCTTGAGACAAATGAAAATGGAAATAGAGCATACCCAAACTGATGGGATTCAACAAAATTGTGTCTAAGAGGAAACCTTATAGCAATTAAAATGCTAAGTGAAATAAGTCAATCAGAGAAAAACAATTATCATATGGAATCACTCATATAGGGAACGTAAGGAATACTGCAGAGAACAACAGCAGAAGGGAGGGAAAACTGAAGGGGAAGAAATCAGAGAGGGATAAAAGCCATATGAGACTCTTGAATCCAGGAAACAAACTGAGATGAGCACTGGGTGTTATATGCAAATAATGAATCATTGAATATTATATAAAAAACTAATGTTGAACTATACATTAGCTAACTGATTTTAAATTAAAAAATAGATAATAAAAAATAAAATAAAATAAAATAAAGATCCTAAATTAAACAAACTAACATTAAATATCAAGAAACTATGAAAGAAGAACAAAGTCCAAAGTTCATAGACTTAAGGAAATAGCAAATATAAGAGTGGATACAAGTCATATAGACACTAAAAGGCAATAGAAAAGATCAATAAGCAAAGGGCTTCTTAAAAACAGATAAAAAAATTGATAAGCATTTACTTGGCACACCAAGAAAAGAGAGGGTTTGAAGAAATAAACTTTTTAAATTAAACTCAATTAAAGAAATAAAACGTTAAATAAAAAGGAGACCTGTTACAAAAGTTAGCACACAAATAAAAAGGATCAGAAGAGACCATTATGAACTATTATAAAGCAACAAATTGGATAACCTAGACAAAATGGCTAAATTCCTTGAAACATACAACTTACAAAGATGGACTCATGAAGAAGTAGAAAATCTGAATAGGCCAATGTCTAGTAATCAGTAATCAAAAACCTACCAAAAACAAAAAGTCCAGGACCAGATGGCTTCACTGATGAATCGTACCATGCATTTCAAGAAGAAATAATACCAATACTTCCATAACCTCCTAACAAAATAGGAGAGGAGGGAACACTTCAAAACTCATTTTATGGGACAAGCAGGATCCTGACACCAAAAACAGACAAGGACACTGCAAGAAGAGAAAATTATATGTCAGTATTCTTGATTAATATAGATACAAAATCCTTCAACAAAATATTAGGGGACCAAACTCAATAAAACAAAAAATATGATACACCATGAACAAGAGGGGTTGATACTAGGAATACAAGGATGGTTTAACACCTACAAATCAATCAATGTGATATACATCATTGGTAAAATGAAGTATAAAAATCACATGATCATCCCAATGGATGCAGAAAAATCACTTAACATAATGCAACATCCATTAATGATAACAACTCTCAACAAAGTGATTGTAGACAGAGTACATCTCAACTTAATGAAGGCCATATATGACAAGAACACAGCTAACATTGTACTTAATGGTGTAAAGCTAAAAGCAATTTTCTAAGATCAGGAAAAAGACAAGGATGCTCAGTCTCATACCTTTTAGACAAAATCATAATGGGAGTCCTAGCCAAAGCAGTCAGCCAAGAAAAATAAATAAAAGACATCCAAATTGGACAGGAAAAAGTAAAACTGTCTATTTCCAAATGACATGATATTTTATATAAAAAAATTTTTATATAAAAATTTTATATAAAATTTTATATAGGGGCGCCTGGGTGGCTCAGTGGGTTAAAACCTCTGCCTTCAGCTCAGGTCATGATCTCAGGGACCTGGGATCGATCCCTGCATTGGGCTCCCTGCTCAGCAGGGAGCCTGCTTCCTCCTCTCTCTCTGCCTGCCTCTCTGCCTACTTGTGATTTCTGTCTGTCAAATAAATAAATAAAATCTTTAAAAAAATAAAATTTTATATAAAAATTTTTTATATAAAAAATTCTAAAGACTCCACCAAAAAACTTAAAATAAATGAATTTGACAAAATTGCAGGATCAGGATGAATGTACAAAAATCAATTGCACTTCTGTACACTCAAACAAATTATCAGAAGGAGAAATTAAGGAAATTATCCGAAATATGATTGCATTAAAAATACCTAGGAATAGATTTATCAAAGGAATTAAAGGTCAATGCATAGAAAACTATAAGACACTAATGAGTGAAATGGAAGAAGTCACAAATAAAGGGAAAGATATTCTATTTTCATGGACCAGTAGAATTAATACTGTTAAAATTCCATACTATCCAAAGGAACCTACAGATTCATTCAATCTGTATCAAAATTCCACTGGCTTTTTCATAGAAATAGAAAAAGCAACCCCAAATTCTGTGTAAAATCACAAAATTTCCTGAGTAGCCAAAGCAATCTAGAGAAAGAAAAAAAGTTAGAAGCACTATACTTCCTGATGTGAAACTATATAACAACTAAATAAACTATATAAAGTCTGGAGTAGTCAAAACAGAATGGTATTGGCATGAAACTAGGCATCTACAACAACAGAACAGAATAGAGAGCTAAAAAATAACCCCATGCATATATAGACCATTAATTTATGAAAAAGGAACCAAGAATGTACAATGGGACAAAGATAGTCTCTTCAATGAAAGCTGTTGAGAAAACTGAGCAGCCCCATAAATAAAGAAGAAGAGGAGGAAGAGGAAAAGGAAGAGGAGGAGGAAGGGGTGGAGGAAGGAAGAAGAAGAAGAAAAAAGAAGGAGGAGGAGGACAAGGAGGAAAAGGAGGAACTGTTATCTTACATCATACATAAAACTCAACTCAAAATGGATTAAACATTTGAACAGAAGTCCAGAAACAATACAAATCCCAGAAGAAAACACAATAGGTGAATCACCTGACATTGTTGTTCAAAAAGTTTTTCTTAGATTTGACATCGAAAGAACAAGTAACAGATGGTAAACAAACAAACAAAGACAGAGAGAGACTATTTCAAAGTAAAATCTTCTGTACAACAAAGGAGACTATCATCAAAATGAAAAGGCAACTGACTAGTGATAGGAAATATTTCTAAATCATATATTTAGAAATGGGTTAATATCCAAAATATATAATGAATTCATGCAATGCAAGAGGAAAAAATCTGAATAAAAAAATGTATAGAAAATCTGAATAGATATCTTTCCACAAAAGACGTACAAATAGCTAACAGGTGCCTAAAAAGGTACTCGACATTACAAATCACCCGAGAATTGGAAACCAAAACAACAAAGAGGTGTAATATGACATCATGCCTGTCACAAAGGCTATTATCAAAGGACAAGAAAGAACAAGTATTGTTGAAGATTTGGAGAAAAGAGAATCATCGTATATTATTGGTGCCTACCCTATGTAAAAGAGTATGGGTGATGTTAAAAAAAAATTAAAAATAAACCTCCATCTGATCCAGCAATTCCACTTATGAGTATTTATCTGAAGGAAACAAAATCACTGTCTCAAAACAATGTCATCACCCCTTGTTCAGTTCAGAATTATTTACAATGGCCAAAACATGGAAACAATGTAAGTGTCCATCAACAGATGAAGGATCCATCCATCAAAGGATGAAGAAAATCTGACAAAGACCACAGAGTAGGATAAGGACCCTAGGCTTGCCTCAGCCCTCAAACACAGCTAGATAAATATCAAGTCATTCCAAATAGCCAAGACATCGATCTGGGACCTGACAGAACTGACTGCACAACTAGAGGAACTGAGGAGGCCAGAAAGTGGAAGGTAAAAGGTGTGGAGATGTGCATTTGGGGAGAAAGGGATCAGAGGTCCTGCAGAGGGGAGGGCACCTTCATTGGAGAGCGGCATGAGAGAGAGGAGCACACAAGGGATTGCACAAGGAAAACACTTCCCCAAAGCCATTGGCTGGGAAAACAAAAGAGGCTGATTTTTGTGAATCTTTACAGCTAGTGGGGCTCAAATGATAGACTTTCAGAAGTTTGCAGCATGCCTGAGGGCGCTGCAGTTCTCCTGTAGAAAAGGCAGGCAGGTAACCCAGGAGCAGACACCTCTATCTGAGGATCGCCTAAGATACACTGGGAGAGACGGTTCCCCCTTCTTGGAGCACATCCAGGAGAGGTGGCATTGCCTCTCTTGGAATAAAAGAGCAATAAAAGAGCTGTTTGGTGCCATTTCCCTCCCTCGCCTCTCAGCATAGGCACAGAGACACCTGCTGAGGGTGGTTAAGCTGAACCCTGGCTCTTTGATGTGCTCGTTCCAACCCCCACACTCCTGTGCTGTGGTGTGACTGCCCCACTGGGTCAAACCTGCATCAATCCTGGTGTGGCGAGACCCGCCTCTGGAGGACAAGCACAAATCCCTACCACACCAGCTCCCTAAAATTTGGA
Organism: Lutra lutra; assembly: GCF_902655055.1. Taxonomy (NCBI): domain Eukaryota; kingdom Metazoa; phylum Chordata; class Mammalia; order Carnivora; family Mustelidae; genus Lutra; species Lutra lutra. The sequence goes on along the minus strand of NC_062296.1, from coordinate 48,167,787 downwards.
GTTTTATAAAACTCAGCTGGCCTGGCTGGGATAGAGCCCAAAAGTACATTACATATCTCCAGGCAGACAAGCAACCTGGACACAGACAGTATGAGAACAGCGATCAGAAAAATTGCTAGCATGCAGTGTGAGAAATTGTTTGCTCTTCTAGGAGGGCTTCTCTAAGAGCAGCAAGCACAAACTCCTTCTCCAGGGACAAAAGAGCTGGCTGGTGCCATTTTATTCCGTGCCCCTCAGCATAAACTAACTCAGTGTAAACAGCACAGCGATAACACTGGCTGCCTAATCTGTTTACACAGATTACATGGCAATCTGCTGGTGCTGCTTTTCTCAGACAGGTGTGCCTGAGAACCAGTGTAGCAGGCCCTTACCCCAGAAGACCAGCACAAACCCTCACACCCGCCACATCTAATGAACATAAACTTCTGTTTCTGCTGTGGTGAAAATAGCACCAGGTCTCTTTTAACAAGCAGACCGGCGCACACCTAGCTAAACCTCAGCACACTCTGGCCAAGGTCCAAAACGCCCCACAGCAGGCAAGGAGAAACTCTGCAGAGGACTGCCCTGAGGGATAGTGCTGCCATAACACAACAGCAGAAGGCATGCTGCATGTACCAGAGACACTTCCTGAAGCACCAAGCCCTGGACATTACATGACTTCTTCTTCATGAAGCCATTACTCTCAGAAGAAGGAAACATAACAGGTTTTCCTAACAGACAGAAGACAGAGACCTAGACACAGTGCCAAGACAGAGGAATTCATTCCAGAACAAAGAACCAGAAAAGGTCACAGCCAGAGATTTAATTGAAATGGATATAAGTAATATGGCTGATCAAGAATTTAAAGCAACAATCGTAAGGATGCTAGTTGGACTTGAGGAAAGCATAGAAGACATCAGGGATACCCTTACCACAGAGATAAAAGAGCATAAAGCAAATCAGGCCAAATGAAAAGTGTACTACTTGAGAGTTACTGGGTATAATGAGCCCAAAGATGGAAGAAGCAAAGGAATGAATAAGTGATTTAGAAGACAGAATTTGGAAAATAATGGAGCTGATCAAAACAGGGGAAGAAAAATATTGAGCCACGAAAGTAGACTTAAGCAACTCAGTGACTCCATGAAACATAATAACATTCGTATCATAGGAGTAGCAGAAGAAGAGAAAACGGAGCAGAAGATTTATTTGAGCAAATTAAATCTGAAAACTTCCCTAATCTGGGGAAATAAATAGACTACCAAATCCAGAAGGCACAGAGAAGTCCTATTGAAATCAACAAAAGCAGGCCAACAGCAAGACATATTGTAGTTAAATTTGCAAAACGTTGAGATAAAGAAAAAAAAGGTTAAAAGCAGCAAGACAAAAGAAGTCCCTAATGTAGAAGGGAAGACAAATAAGGTTAGCAAACACATTTCTCCACAGAAACTTGGAGCCCGGAAGAGAGTGGCATGATATAGTCAATGTGCTGAATGGGCAAAATCTGCAGCCAACAAGGCTATCATTCAGAAAAGAAAGAGATGAGGTGTTTCCCAGACAAACAAAAACTAATATAAAAGGGGACTCCTTCGGTGGGAAAGAAAGACCAAAAGTGACAAAGACTAGAAAGGAATGGATAAAATTTCCAGAAACAATGGCAAAATTATTAATAAGGTAATACTAAATTCATATGTATCAATAATTTTCCTGAATGTAAATGGACTAAATGCTCCAATCAAAAGACATAGGGTGTCAGGACGGATTAAAAAAAAACCCATTTATATGATGCCTACAAGAGAATTATTTCATTTATTTTTTAATTTAATTTTAATTATTTTTCGAGAGACTCATTTTAGAACTAAAGCATCTGCTGACTGAAGGTGGGGGGATGGAGAAACATTTACCACACAGATGGACATCAAAAGAAAGCCAGTGTAGCCATACTTATATCAGACAAACTATATTTTAAACCAAAGACTGTAACAAGACATGAAGAAGGGCAGTATATCATAATAAAGGGGTCTATCCAACAAGAAGATCTAACAATTGTAAGTAATTATGCCCCAAATTAGGAGCACCCAAATATATGCAACAATTAAAAACAAACTTAAAGGAACTCACTGATAATAACACAATAATAGTAGGGTACATTAACACGCCATTTACATCAATGGACAGATCATCTAAGAAGAAAATCAACAGATTATATTCTAACATATGTGTGCATGCAGTATACATATACTTATATGCATACATACATATAATAACAGATATATTCAGTGCATTTGATCATAAAGCATCAGAATAGAAATTCCTTTTGAGTGCACATGGAACATTGTCCAGGTTAGATCACAAACTAAGTCACAAATCAGGCCGCAACAAGTAAAAACAATTGAGATCATGTCATCCATCTTTTCTGACCACAGTGCTATGAAGCTTGAAGCCAACCACAAGTAAATATTTGGAAAGACCACAAATACATGATGCTTAAAGAACATATGACTAAAGCATGAATGGATCAACCAGAAAATTAAAGAAGAAATTTAAAAAATGCATGGAAACTAATGAAAAAGAAAACACAATGATACAAAACTTTTGGGATGTTACAAAAGCGATCCTAAGAAGGAAGTATGTTGCAATAGCAGCCTACCTCAAGAAGCAAGAAAATCTCAAATACACAGCCTAACCTTACACCTACAGAAACTAGAAGAAGAACAAGAAATGAAGCCTAAGTCTGGCAGAAGAAGGGAAATACTAAAGATTAGAGTACAAATAAATGATACAGAAACAGAAAAACCCAGTAGAACAGATCAATGAAACCAGGAGCTCGTTCTTTGAAAAAATTATTAAAATTGATAAACCCCTAGCCAGATGTAACAAAAAGAGAAAAGAAATGACCCAAATTAAAAAATAAAAACCACAAATGAGAGAGGCGAAATCACAACCAAGACCACTGATATCCAAACAGTTACAAGATAATATTATGAAGAAATTGCATGTGAAAAATTTGGGCAATCTGGAAGAAATGGGTAAATTCTTAAAAACTTATAAACTACCAAAACTGAAACAGGAAGAAATAGAAAAATTGAACAGACCAATAACCCACATAAAATTGAATCAGTAATCAAAAACCTCCCAGCCAATAAATGTCCGGTCCAGATGGCTTCACAAGGGGATTCTACCAAACATTTAAGGAAGAGTTATTACCTATTCTTATTAAAGTAGTCCAAAAAAAAAAAAAACCCGAAATGGAAGGAAAACTTCCAAGCTCATTCTACAAGGCCAACATTACGATTTCAAAACCAGACAAAGAGTCCAGCTAAAAAGAAACTACAGGCCAAAATCCCTGATGAACATGGATGCAAAAATTCTCGACAAAATACTGCAATTCAACAACAATACATTAAAAGAATCATTTGTCATGATCAAGTGGAATGTATTCCAGGTTTGCAAGGGTGGTTCAATATTCACAAATCAAATGACATGATACACCGCATTAATACAAGAAAGGATAAGAACTATACGATCCTCCCAGTAGATACAGAGAAAGCATTTGGCAAAGTACAACTTCCATTCTTGATAAAAACCCTGAAAAAAGTAGGAATAGAGGGAGCATAACTCAGCATCACAAGGGCCATATAAGAAAGACACACAGCTACTATCATCCTCAATGGGGAAATCTGAGAGGTTTTCCTCTATGTTCAGGAGCAAAACAAGGGTGTTCACTCTCACCACTGTCATTTAACATAGTGCTGGAAGTCCTAGTCTCAGCAATCAGACAACAAAAAGAAGTAAAGGCACCCAGATTGGCAAAGAAGTAGTCAAATGTTTGCTATTTGCAAATGACATAATATTCCATGTAGAAAACCCAAAAGCTCCTCCAAAAAAAAAAAAATGCTAGCACTGATAAACCGATTCAGTAGTCACAAGGTACAAAATCAATGTACAGAAATCTGTTGCTTTTCTATACAGCAATAATGAAGCAGCAGGACAACTCAAGAAATTAATTCCCTTTACAACTGTACCAAACCCCATAAGATACCCAGGAATAAACCTAACAGAAGAAGTAAAAATCTGTACTCTGAAAAATATAACACTGATAAAAGAAATTGAAGATGCCACAAAGAAATTGAAAAATATTCTATGCTCGTGGATTGGAAGGACAAACATTGTTAAAATGTCTTTGCTGGGGCGCCTTGGTGGCTCAGTAGGTTAAGCATCTGTCTTCACTCAGGTCACCGTCCTGAGGTCCTGGGATCGAGCCCCACATGGAGCTCCCTGCTCAGTGAGGGAGTTCACTTCTCTTTCGCCCTCTGCACAACCTCCTGCTCCTGCTCTCTCTCTCTCTCTCTCAAATAAATAAATAAATAAATAAAATCTCTAAAATGTCCATACTACCCAAAGCAATCTACACACTTAATACAATTCTTACCAAAATACCACCAGTATGTTTCACAGAGCTAGAAGAAACCATGCAGAAATCTGTATGGAGGCACAGAAGATCCCCAATATCCATAACAATCTTGAAAGAGAAAGGCAAAGCCGCAGTCACTGCAATTCCAGATTTCATGTTATCTTACTGAGGTGTAGTGATCAGGTCAGTACAGTACTGGCCGAAAAACAGACACATGGATCTATGGAACAGAATAGAAAACCCAGAAATGGACCCACAACTATATGGTCAACTAATCGTGGACAAAGCAAGAAAGACTATCCAATGGAATAAAGGCAGTCCCTTCAACAAATGATGTTGGGAAAACTGGACAGCGACATGCAGAAGAATGAAACTGGATTGCTTCCTTACTCCAGTCTCAAAAATAAAATCAAAACGAATGAAAGACCTACATGTAAGACAGGAAACCATCAGAATCCTAGTGGAGAAGATGCAGTAACCTCTTTGACATCATCCATAGCAACTTCTTACTAGATACATCTGCCAAGGCAAAGGAAAGAAAAGCAAAGATAAACTATCGGGACTTTATCAAGATAAAAAACTTTTGTACCGAGAAGGAAGTAATCAACAAAACTAAAAGGCAACGTTCAGAATGGGAGAAGATATTTGCAAATGACATATCTGATAAAGGGACAGTATCCAAAAATCTATGAAGAACTTATACAACTCAACACCCCAAAACCAAATAATCCAGTTAAAAAATGGGCTGAAGACATGAATAGACTTTTTTCCAAAGAGAACATACAGATGGCCAAGAGACACATGAAAAGATGCTCAACATCACTCACCATCAGAGAAATGCAAATCAAAACTAGAATGAGATAGGACCTCAAACCTGTCAGAATGGCTAAAAATTAACAGACAGGAAACAACATATGTTGGTGAGGATGTGGAGAAAGGGGAACCCCGTTACACTGTTGTTGGGAACTGGTGCAAGCTGGTGCAGCCACTCTGGTAAGCAGTATGGAGTTTCCTCACAAAGTTAAAAATGGAACTACCCTATGATCTGGCAATTGTACTGGTAGGTATTTACCCAAAGTATAAAAAAATACTGATTCAAAGGGATACGTGCATCCTGATATTTATTGCAGCATTATCAACAAGAGCCAAATTATGGAAAGAGGCCAAATTTCCATCAGCTAATGATGGATAAAGAAGATGTGGTATATATGAACAATGAAATATTATTCAGGCAAAAAAAGAATGAAATCTTACCATTTGCAATGACATGGATGGAGCTGGAGAGCATTATGCTAAGCAAAAACAAATACCATATGTGTTCCCTCATATGTGGAATTTAAGAGACAAAACAGATGAACATAAGGGGAAGAAAAAGAGAGGCAAGCCATAAAAGACTCTTAACTATGGAAAACAAATGAGGGTTCCTGAAGGGGAGGTGGGTGGGGGGGATGGGTTAAATGGGTGAAGAGTATTAAGGCAGGCACTTCTTGTGATGAGCACTGGGTGTTGTATGTAAGAGATGAATCACTAAATTCTACACCCGAAACTAATATTACACTGTGCTTTACCTAACTGGAATTTAAACAATTGAAACTAAAACAAAACAAAACTGATGGTTACGAGAGGGGAGGTAGGTGGGGCGTTGGTTAAATAGGTGATGGTGTTTAAGGAGTGCACTTGTAATGAGCCCCAGGTGTTGTATGGAAGTGTTGAATCACTATGCTGTATACCAGAAACTGATGTTACTCTGTATGTTAACTAACTGGAATTTATAAAATAAGTCAAGCAGAGAGAGTCAATTATCATATGGTTTCACTTACTTGTGTAGCATAAGGAATAACACGGAGGACGTTGGGAGATGGAGAGGAGAAGTGAGTTGGGGGAAGTCGGAGGGTGAGACAAGCCATGAGAGACTGTGGACTCTGAGAAACAAACTGAGGGTTTTGGAGGGGGGGTGTGGGGAGTTGGGTGAGCCTGGTGGTGGGTATTATGGAGGGCACGTACTACGTAGAGCACTGGGTGTGGTGCATAAACAATGAATTTTGGAACACTGAAAAAAAAAACAACATTTTTTAAAAAAGACTTTAAAAAACAAAACCATAAAACAAATAAAGGAAAAGAACAATGAGATATATACGTATCTTACATATACCACATATCTGGAGGGTTGGTGGATGACCAAAATGGATGAAGGTGTTCAGAACATACAGGATTCCAGCTGTAAAATAAATATGTTCTGGGGATGTAATGTAATGCATAGTGAGTATAGTAAACAATACTTTAGTGTATATTTGAGGTTGCAAAGAGAGTAGATCTTAGAGTTTCTCATCACAAGAAAAAAAAATTTGTAAATATGTCCCATGACAGATGTTAACTAAACTTATAGTAATCATTTTACAGTATAGACCTATACCAAATCATTATGTCATGCACTTAAAACAAATACAATATCATATGTCAATTGTACCTCAAATTTTAAAAAGGGATTACATTTGCAATAGCATCTAGTATAAGATTTACATGAATATAAGTGAAAGCCATATTTTAAAAACCCCTCTAAGCCTTATATGAGGAATGCAAAAAGAAATCCTTAAATTAGCAGATGTCCATTAATTTTCAAATAAGAGAGGTTTTGCTAGTGTAAATACATTATATCCTCCCTGTATCTCTCTCTATTGCTCATGCAATTATGGGCGGATAATCCAAGCACGTCTTTAGAGGGAACTTGTAATATTTGATTCTCAAGTTCATGTGGGACAATAAAATAGCCAAAACCCTTTTGAGGAGATTGTAACATAGGTATGCTTGCGTTAACATATGCCAAAAAGGTTTTCTAAACTTGCAGTAGTTGAAAGAGTATGATATAGGCATGAGAGCTGACAAAAAAAAAAAATCAATGTGAGGGAGTAGAGTTCAGAAAATGACCCACAGAACTGTATGGAAATGTTGTCAATGTTGAAACCCTGGTTATAAATGCAATGATCTTGTCTCCAAGATCGTTTATCACTTTATGTCATAAACAGAAAACCTGTATTATTTTGGCCAATTAATTTTGAGCTGTTTCATTTGTTGAAAGTGTTTTCTTATGGAGGTAATTCTTATGTCATGCATTCTCAGTGAAAGCTAATCAAGCAATGCAGATTTGTTCTTTAAACTTTCTTTCACTTTGACCCTATGTCACAAGCACCCTTGCCTGCTTTAGACAATCACCCACAGAGGAGAGAGTTTTTGTGGCAGTCAAGGTAACCAGAGCAGAAGTTACAGCACACCACTGGGGCAAGGAAAACAAAAACAAAATCGAAATGAAACAAAATGCACGTGTGAATGCATTGGAGAAGACTACTGAATCATACACTGCATTGACTGGGTGAGGGGACCTAGAAGACGCAGGGAGAGTAGCAGATGGGACTCCAGAGGGCATTAAAGAAACATGGATCCTATTAGCTGCATTTGTGAACGCCAAGAAAGCCACTCATGAGCCATTAGAAATGTCAGTCATACACACTGACTGGCCCTCAGAAAGCCCCAGTACTCAGTTCACTTCAACCCCCCTCCAATCCCCCTCTCTCTCACACACACCCTATGGTAGGTCTCTTGTGCAAGCTCCTGTTGGCAGTGACAGTGACCTTTAGGAGATGGCTAGGGAACATGCACAGAAAATTGGTCCAAAACGGTGGGCCGGGGAGAGAACACAAACTTGAGCTTTAGTGCCACTTTATGAAAAGGAAAGGGAGACTAGCAGCACCTGGGCTGGTGTGTTGAAAGACCAAGAGAAGTCATAGGAGCTCAAGAAAAAAAAAGAATCTGGAGATACAATTTCATTGTATTTGAGGCTGTGGGAGGAAGGGAGGGAAAACAATACAACAAGATGGGGCTGTGGGAGGAAAGGAGGGGAAAAAAATAAAACAAGATGGGACTGGGGAGGGAGACGAACCATATGAGACTCTTTTTTTTTTAAGATTTTATTTATTTATTTGACAGAGAGAGATCACAAGCAGGCAGAGAGGCAGGCAGAGAGAGAGAGGAGGAAGCAGGCTCCCTGCCGAGCAGAGAGCCCGATGCGGGGCTCGATCCCAGGACTCTGAGATCATGACCTGAGCCAAAGGCAGTGGCTTAACCCACTGAGCCATCCAGGCGCCCCCCCATATGAGACTCTTAATCTCAGGAAACAAACTGAGGGTTGCTGGGGGGGTAGGGGGAAGGAATTGTGTGGCTGGGTTATGGCCATTGGGGAGTGTATGTGCTATGGTGAGTGCAATGAATTGTGTAAGACTGATGATTCACAGACCTGTACCCCTGAAGCAAATAATACATTATATGTTAAAAAAAAAAAAAAACCAGAAAAAGAAAAGAGGCCATAACTTACAAGGGAACACAAATAAGGCTCTCAGAAGGTTTCTCTCCAGAGAATTTATAGGCCAGGTGAGAGTGAGATAATAATTGAAAGCGATGAAAGAAAAAAAACCTGCCATCCAAGAATATTCTATCCACCAAAGTTATTCTTCAGAAATGAAGGATAGATGAAGATTTCCCAGCAAACAAAAGCTGAGGGAATTCATCACCACCAGACCTATGACCTACCTTACAAGAGATGTGGAGAGGAGTTCTTTAAGGTGAAATGAAAGGGTGAAAATTGGTAACATGAAAACATATGAAAGAGCAGCAAAGGTAAGTACATAGTCAAGTTCCAGAATATTCTAATACTGTAATGTGGTGATCTGTTAACCAGATAAACTTAGTATAAAAGGTAAAAAGACAAAAGTAGTAAAAATAACTACAGTTACAATAATTTGTTAATGAATACACAATATAAAAAGAGGCAGAGGGTGACATCAAAAACATAAAAGAAGAAAAGAAAGAGTAGAATTTTGTATGTCATTGAAGTTAAGTTGCTAGCATAAAATAGACTGTTATAAGATGTTTTATGTAAGTCTCCTGGTAACCAGAAAGCAAAAGCCTATAGCAGATTCACAGATGATAAAGAGAAGGGACTCAAAACACACCATACATTCAGTAAGTTGCCTTTTTGGTGTGTCGATGGCTTCCTTCTCCGTGCAAAGGCTTTTTTACTTTGATGTAGTCACAATGGTTTATTTTTGCTTTGGTTCGTTTCCCTTGCCTGAGGGGACATATCTAGAAAATGCTGCTAGGGCTGAAGTCAAAGAAATTACCAACTATGTTCTCTTCCAGATTTGTATGGATTTAGGTCTCATACTTAGGTCTTCAACCCATTAATGTAACATTATGTGTCAATTATACTCAGATTAAAGAAATTTTTAAAATTAAAAAATAGGATGAGGAAGAAAAAAAAAAAACTAAGAGGAAAAGCATACCACTGTAGAACATCATCAGTTCACAAAAGAAGCAGCCAGATAGGAAGAAAACAACCAGAAAACATTAATAAGATGGAATTTATAAATCTCTATCAAGAGTTACTCTAAATACAAATGGATTAAATTCTCCAAACACATGATATAGAATGGTTGGGTGCATTTAAAAACAAAAGAAAACAAAGCAGAAACAAGACTTAATGCATGCTGCCTACAAGAGACTCACTTGTGCTAAAAGGGCACAAATAATCTCACAGGGGAAGAGTCAGAAAGAGATACTCCATGCAAGTAGAATTCAAAACAGAACAAGAGTAACTATACTTACATAAGACAAAATACAATTAAGCCAAAATTGTAACAAGACACCAAAAAGGCTATTATATAATGATTGAGGCTTTAGTTCATCAAGAAGATACAGCAATTGTAAATATATATGCACCCAATATTGGAGCACCTAAATATATTAAACCAGCAGATCTGAGAGATCCTTCAGATACTAAGAGATCTGAAGGAAGAAATAGATAAGAACATAATAGTAGGGATATTGAATACCCTACTTTCAACAGTGAAGATATCATCCAGACCTAAAATCAATAAGGGAACCTTAGACTTGAACAATACTTAGACCAAATGGACCTAACAGACATATGCAGAACATACAACACAAGAGCAGCAGAATACACATTCTCCTCAATTGGAAACAGAACATTTCACATGATACATCATACAACAGGTCATAACACAAGAATAAGGAAATTTAAGATTCAGATCATACCATGTATCTTTTCTAGACATAGTGATGTGAAATTAGTAATCAGTAACAGGAGAAAGGCTAGAGAACTCACAGATAAGTGGAAATAAAGCAACATGCTCCTGAACAGCCAATGGGCCAAAGAAGAAATCAAAAGGGAAATTAAAAAATATATTGAAAGAAAAGAAAGTGGAAACACACCATACCAAAACCTGTGGGATGCAACAAATGTAGTTCCAAGAGGGAAGTTTTATGGCAATAAAAACCCACCTTAAAAAGCAAACGGTCAGATACGAACAACCTAATTTTAAAACTGAAACTAGAAAAAGAACAAACTAAGCCCAACGTTATCAGAAGGTTCAGAAGGTATGATATTACAAAAATCAGAACGGGTACAAATTATATAGAGGTCAGAGAAACAATAAGAAGATCAGTGAAACTAAGAGCTGTTGTTGTTGTTGTTGTTGTTTTTCCCAAAGAGATACACAAAATTGACAAACCTTTAGAAGACCCGGAAAAAAGAGAGAAGACTCAAAAAAAGAAATCAGAAATGAAAGAGGAGACATTACAACTGATACCTCAGAAACACAAAGGATCATAAGAAAGTTCACTGAACAACCATATGCCAAAATTTGGGTAATCCAAAAGAAAGGTTAAATTTTTAGAAACTTTCAACCTACCAAGACTGATTCATTAAAAATTAGGAAATATGATCAGACCAATTGCTAAGGAGATTGAATTAGTAATAAAAAACCTCCTGGGGTGCCTGGGTGTCTCAGTCAGTTGGGTATATGACTCCTGATTTTGGTTAAGGTCATGATCTCATGGGTTGGGGGACTGAACCCTGCATTGGGCCCTGCACTCAGTGGGAGTCTGCTCGAGATTTCTCTCACTCTGCGCCCCCCACCCCCGCATTAGCCCTTGCTCTCTCTCTAAAATAAATAAATCTTTGAGAAAAGAAAAACCTCCCAACAAAGGAAAGCTCAAGATCAGATCGTTTCACTGGTGAAGTATATCAAATGTTTAAAGAAGAATTCACTCCAATTCTTCTCAAAGTCTTCTGGATAATTGAAGAAGATGAAACACAGCCAAACTCATCTCACATTTCCAGCATTACCCTGGTACCAATGCCAGACAGAAGCACTGCAAGAAATGAAACTACAGTCCAATATCCCCGATGAATATAGGCGCAAAAATCCTCAACAAAATATTCACAAACTGAATTCAACCAGATACTGAAAGGATAATCCATCATAATCAAGTGAAATTTATCCCTGAAATGCAAGTGTGGCTCAACATACACAAATCAATAAATGGGGTACACCCCATTAATAAAATGAAACTAAAACTCATACAAAAAGGCTTTTGGCAAAATACAACATCTTTTCATTATAAAAATCTCTCAAAAAACGGGATGTAGAAGGAAAATACTTCAGATCGGTAAAGGCCATACCTGATAAGCCCAAAGCTAACTTCATACACAACGGTGTGAGGTTGAAATCTTTTCCTCTAAAATCAGGAATAAGACAAGAGTGCCCACTGTCCCCATTCTTGTGTAACATAGTATGGGAAAGTCCTAGCCAGAGCAATCAGGCGAGAAAAAAAAGGAAGAAATGACATCTAAATCAGAAGAGAAGAAGTGAAATTGTCTTTGTTTGCAGATGATATAATCTTATACATACAATGGAATATTACTCAATGGAATATTACTCAGAAAGGATGAATACCCACTGTTTGCATCGATATGGATGGAACTGGAGGGGACTGTGCTAAGTGAAATAAGTCAAGCAGAGAAAGGCAATTATCGTATGGTTTCACTCATATGTGGAACATAAGGAATAGCACAGAGGACCACAGGGAAAGAGAGGGAAAACTGAATGGGAAGAAATCAGAGAGGGAGACAAAGCATGAGAGACTCTGGACTCTGAGAAACAAACTGAGGGTTACAGAAGGGAGAGGGATGGGGGAATGGGCTAACCGAGTGGTGGGTATTGAGGAGGGCAGGTGTTGTGATGAGCACTGGGTGTTACACACAACTAATGAATCGTTGTACACTACATCAAAAACTAATGATGTACTATATGTTGGCTAATCGAACATAATAAAAAAATAATCTTATACAGAAAACATCCTAAAGAGTCTAGCAAAACTTATTAGAATTAATCAACTAACTTAAAGTTGCAGGACACAAAATCAGCATACAGAAATCAGTTATGTCTCTATGCACTAACAATAAATTACCAAAAGTAGAAATAAAGAAAACAATCCCATTTACAAAAATCACCCAAAACAATAAAATACTCAGAAATAAACTTTTTAAAGTTAATTTTTTTTTTTTTGCTTAGAAGTACATTTAACCAAGGAAGTGAATGATCTGTACAGTGAAAACTACTGGACTCTGATGAAAGCGATTGAAGAAGGCACAAATTGAAAGATATCTGCATCCATAGATCGGAAGAAGGAATACTGTTAAAAGTCCATACTTCCCAAAGCCAATCATACGAGACCAGTGCTCTAACCCCTGAGCTACGGAGCCCCGCTCCCAAAGCCAATTATAGATTCAATACAATCCTTGTAAAAATTCCTAAAGCATTTTTTCACAGAAATAGGAAAAAAAAACCCAAACAATTCTAAAATTTATAGGGAACCACAAAAGTCCCTGAAGAGTCAAAAGAATCCTAAGAAAGAAGCTGAAATCTGGGCACATCACACTTCCTGATTTCAAATTATACTACAAAGCCATTTTAAGCAAAACAGTGGCATAAAAATGGATACACGGACCGATGGAACAGAATTAAGAACCCAGAAATAATCCCTCCCTTATAAGGTCAAAAAGATTTGGCAAGGGAACCAAAAATATTTGACGGCGAAAGGATAATTCTTCAATAAATGGGGCTGGGAAAACTGGAAAACCACATGCAGAAGAATGTAACTGGATCCCTGTCTCACACCACTCACAACCATTAAGCTGAAATGGATTAAAGACTTATAAAATGTACAGCATGGTGATTACAGTTAATAATGCTGCATTATAGGGACGCCTGGGTGGCTCAGTGGGTTGGGCCTCTGCCTTCGGCTCAGGTCATGATCTCAGGGTCCTGGGATCAAGTCCCACGTCGGGCTCTCTGCTCAGCGGGGAGCCTGCTCCCCCCCCCCCCACACCTCTCTCTGCCTGCTGCTCTGCCTACTTGTGATCTCTCTCTGTCCATGAATAAAGAAAAATCTTAAAAAAAATAATGCTGCATTATACATTTGAAATTCGCTAAGAGTGTGGATCCTAAGAATTCTCACCCCCCAAAAAAGAAAAAAGTAAATAATAATGTGAGGTGATGGAGGTGTAAGACCCAGGGTGGTAATCATTTCTCAATATATAAACGTATTGAATCAACACATCATACACTTTAAACTTCATGTTGTATCTCAATTATAAAATTAAAAATAAAAAGGTTGGCTAACCTAACACCTAAGAACGGAATGTATGTCTACTAATATATAAATTTTGGTAGGTAACCGTAATGTAAGTAATCTCTAGTGGATCTCTCCCTCTCTCTTTTCTTGTTGTTGATTTGTGCTTCAATGTCCATTATGCCCGATATGGAAAGAAGTAAAGCTAGAAAAAAATGCTAAAATATTCGGGCAAAGACCTGAATCACTATTTCTCTAAAGGCAATATTCCAGGGGCACCTGGGTGGCTCAGTCGGTTAAGCGTCCAACCCTTGGTTTTGGCTCAGGTCATGATTTCAGGGTCCTGAGAGCAAGCTCAGAATTAGGCTCTCTGCTTAACAGGGAGTCTACTTCCCCCCCTCCCCCGTCGTTCCCTCCCTTCGTGTGCTCTCTCTCTCTCTCAAATAAATAAATAAACTTTAAAATTATAAAATAAAGGCAATATTCCAGTGGCCAATAAGTACACAAAAAGATGCTTAGTCGTTAAGGAAATACAAATCAGAATGACAGTGGGGTGCCAGTTCACAACCAACAGGATGGCTATAATAAAAAGACAGACAATAACAAAAGCTAGAGAGTATGTGGAGAAACTAGAGCTCTCCCACATTGCTGGTGGGAATGTAAAATGGTGCAACCCCTGTGCAGAACAGTATGGCAATTCCCCAAGTGGCTAAACATAAACCTTATGAACCAATAATTACACTCCTAGGTATATGCCCCAAACAATTGCAAACATAGGTCCACACATAAACTTGTATAGGATTGATCATAATGTCAATATTTAAAATAGCTAAAAGGTGTAAACAACCCAAATGTTCATTATTTGAGCAACAGATAGACATCAGTGGTATATCCAATACAATGGAATATTTTCATCTGGAAAAAAAAACGAAGTACTGATACATGACACAACATGGGTGAACCTTGTAAATATTGTGTTAAGTGAAATAAGCCATCAGAAAAACCACATATTGTATAATTCCATTTACATGAAGTCTCCAGAATAGGGAAATCTACAAGACAGAAAATAGATGAATGGTTTTGTAGAGCTGAGGGTTGGGGGCAATGGAGAATGACTGCTAATGGACGTGGGGTTTCTTTTGGGAATCATGAAGCTGTTCTGAAATTGATTGGTGATGGTTTCAAAGGTCTGAAAATACACTAAAAACCACTGAATTGTACACCTTAAGAGAGTGATTTTTATTGTACGTGAACTATATCTCAATAAGAAAGAGATATATATGTTTAGATATTGATAAGCTCTGGCAAGTGACTGTCCAAAAACGCAATACTAATTCACACTCGTGGGCATAGTATAGGATGGCATCCATTTTTCTTCATCCTTCACATTTGACAATGTCGACATTCTAAAATTCTGCAAATTTTATGGTTGGATTATGGGGAGGTGTTGGTCAAAGTCTCCCTTACATAAACAGTGAGGGTACATAACTGGTCTTCCGTTGGGTCCTTTCACAGGTCAGGCCCTGGGGATACAGAGAGGAATGAAACTCAGCTACTGCCTCAGCTCCTGGACTACAGGGGACAAGAAACTGGACAATTATAACAGAGAGGGATGGAAAGAGACTTTGGGATTCTGAGAGAGCTCAGGCTGAACACTCAGTGTTAGGTGACAAATCGGGGGTCGGTAAAGGTTGCCCGATGGAGGGAAATCCTTAAGTGAGTAAGGAAAGAAGTCAGCCAGGGTCAGTACCCCAAGAAGTCCAACACAGTTTGAGTTTGTGCAGCTGCAGGCAACCAGACCCAGCTTTCTATTCTGTGCATTAGTGGAAGTCGAGGTCAGCCACGGGAGGCAGAACAGGATTAGGAAATCATGGCCTGGCGTGACCCGGAGCACTTTAACGCCATTATTAAAAATCTTGAAGTTCATTCGGGACCAGACGGAACCCTGGGTAACCCTTCCAAGTTCTTTCCCTCTAGGTTGCACCAGGATATATCCAGGGCATTATCTAAAGTTCCTGAAAAGTCTCAGTGTGGCTTAAGGCCATGATATCTGCCTTCACCACCAGAGACCTGGGCTAGGAGATGCCATTGACCCCCAGCTCTGGCCTATGGAGTTGGAAGCTGTGGGTAGGATGAGGAGCCTGAGGTGTCAGTCAGCATTTTAGGAAAAAGACCCAATGGGAAGCCACATGGAAAAGAGACCCCAGTGCAACAGTGCCCACAGCGATTCTATATCAAGTCTTTGTGGCTGACACAGAAGCCAGCTGTGAATGTACCAGTCCTCTGAATGGCATACCATGACTGGTTGTGAGAGTCAAACTGTTCAAGATTTCATGTTACACACGGGGAAACTGAGGCCTGAGTGGAAGAAGGTAGGAGCTTGTCTGAACCTGAACAGGGGGTTTGATGTCTCCCCTAGGCTGACAGAATGAGAACAGGGGTATTTGTAGTCAGATGGTGAGTGAGAACAGTGTGATTCATATTGATAGATGAGACATGTCTTCCTCTGGAGCTGAGAAGCTTCAAAAGCAAAGGGCCTGGGCAAAGAGGTGAGTGGATGGATCCAAATGGGTCATCATTGCAACGAAGGCCTGAGGTGGGTCAGGACAGCCAGGATCCAAATCAATCAGCAGGGCTGTTCCTGTAAGGGTATAATGTGTGATGCGCTCTCTCTCTCTCTCTCTCTCTCTCTCTCTCTCTCTCTCTCTCTCTGTGTGTGTGTATGTGTGTGTGTGTGTGTGTGTGTGTGTGTGTGTGTTTAGGTCAAGCCCTCTGGTGGTGGTGAATATATTTGTTAGGGGTTGCTGAGAAATACAGGTGAAGTCTTATCGCCAAGTCTTGCTCCATTAAATCTCACCATTGCCACTTGAGTTTGTCATGCTGATGCCAAGTTATACCCCCTGTTTATCGACTGGACTGGCTGGAGAGTGGCACCATCACAGCCAAGGGTTCTGCCTCCAAGCACTGTCCTGAACTGAAAGAGGAAGTGAGGAGGCCTAATAACCTTGCTTCTTGGGCCTAGGATCTGTCAGGAGGGCAGCAGCTACATCTATCTCTGCATCCTCCGTGGTCTCACACACTTTGCCCTGCTTACACTTGGCCAGACCACATTCATTTCAGGAATGCAGAAAGGCCTTTGGCACTTCCAGGAAGACTGCTCTCAGCCCAGACTTTGGAAACATCCAGCTTCTGCTGGGCAGGAGGCTCTGGACTCCACGATGGAAGAAATAAAAGAAGGATACTGCTCACCATTGTCCCTGACCAGAGGGTATAGGCACAATAAAGGCTTAAAGAAAACACGCCCACTGACTCATTTTTTTCAGTAAACATTTGTTGGGTCCCTGCTGTATGTAAAATCCCTGCTTCAGGGACTGGTTGTTCCTGCCCCAGAGAAGAGAGTCTGGGTGAGACAGTCATGTAAATTAACCCTCCAGAGGTGACAGTTTAACATATGAAATGCTGTGATGGGGGAAAGGACCCTGTGTGTTTGTGTGCACAGCAGAGGAGGAACAGGTGACCAAGGACTGGGGAGATCTGGTTACAAGGAAGGACTATTTTTATAGGGGTAAGAATACAAAAGACCAGAAGGACAAGTGGAAGGCTGAGTTAGGGAAATTGTGGTGTCAGAGGAGTGCAAAGGCCCTGAGACAGGGTAGAATTGAAAGTTCCTTTGGGGTCGGAAGGCAAATTTTAGACATTTGAGAGAGAGAGAGAGAGAGAGAGAGAGAGAGAAGACTGTAGGAGAGAAGCAGAGTCCAAATGTTTAGGTGCAAGGTCTGAAGGGAGGTCCTGGAGACAAAAATCCTGGATGGAAAGTGGAAAGGGGCTCTTACAGAATTGTCTTATTTTGGATCTGGGTAATCCAGAAAGATGTCTCCCTTCCTGGTCTGGACTGTGTCCTGAGCTCCCATCCCTGTGCAGATTTCTATATTGTGTAAACGGGTCTTTCTAAATGCACCAGCTCTAGGGAATTATGGAGAGGGCCACCTAATTTGAACTGTTTCCCCACCACCCCAAAGCCAGTAACCAGGGACTATCCTCTGTTGCCTGGGGGACCTGGAGACCAGCACATAATGAGAATATTGGTATGAGTTTATCTCAACTAAAACAAGGAAAACATAAGAAAGTACTGCGTATTTAGTAGGTGTGAAGTGTGTGAGAAGAGGCAGAATTGTGGGGATGGGATCTTGGAAACAGGCAACTGACAGAGAGGAAGGGAAGGAGGGAGTGAGGGAGTGAGGAAGAGAACAACAATGGAGGGAGGGAGGGAGAGGGGGAGAGAAATGCGAATATTGGTTCCTTTGTAAAAGGGATATAGCCTTCAGCTGGGACCGCCTCCCTCACATCAGAATTTTTTAGAAAAGTATCCACTCTGATATGCCTCCCTTCCTAGAGAACAAACGCTTTTGTACCACTTGGTAGAAAGATATTTTTGCCTGGGTTTTGTTTGGTTCTTGTGTGTTGGTTGGCTGTTTCGTTGGTTGGTTTGCGTGTTTGCTTGTTTTTGAGTACTGAAATCCTCCTGGATCACTGGAGAGCTCCTATAAGGTGGATGCAGGGTCCCAGATCAACTATGTTAAGACTCATGGTTGCCATTTACTGAGGGCCTAGTATATATCAGACATTCTGTCGTGTGGGTTTTAAATTGACAGGTTTCTTTCCAACAGTCCTGCAAGCTGATTATCAGTCAAATGGTACAGAAGAACAAACTGAGCCAGACTTTACATGATTTGCCCAAGGTGACACAGCTGACTAGTGACAAGGCTGGGACTAGACAGCAGGTCAGACTAGGATGTGAGCACATTCTGTGTCACTCTGGCCCCTGGGAAGCCCTTCCCAGCCTGAGTCAGGCATCTGTCTCTTGCCCCTAGCCTCCAGAGATTGCTGCTACCTTCATTACTGTTCACCACTGCATAACAAATTACCCCCAAACATGGTGCCTTAAAATGATACATGGTTACTATCTCAGGGGCTTGTGGATCAGGAACCACCATGGGTATGACTTAGCGGGATCCTCTACTTCCCATCTTTCACAAGGCTGCGATCAAGTCTCTGCCAGCCCAGGGATGGTGGTCTCATCAAAAGACTTGACTGGGGGAAGATCCACTTCCAAGCTCGCTCATGTGGCTCCTGGAAGGATGCAGTTCCTCGTGGGCTGTTGGTCTGAGGGCCTCAGTTCCTCTCAGGCTGTTGGCTAGAGACTGCCATCAGCTCCTTGCCATGTGGCCCTCTCCATCAGAACAAGAACACAAGAAGAGCCAGGGAGAGAGAGAATGAATTCCAGCAAGATGAAAGTCACAGATTTGGCCTAGCCTAAATTCAGAAATGGCATGCCATCATTTTTGCCAAATTCTGTTGGTTAGGAGCAAGTTACTAGGTCCAGCCCACACTCAAGGGGAAGGGATTATACCAGGGCATGAGTGCCAGGATGTAGGGGTCTGTAGAAACCCTTTTAGAAGGCAACCTACCACACGAACGCTCTGTCCCTGTTTCAGTAGAGTGAGCCCTTGCAGGTATCAGGTGCCTTGATGGAGCTAATGGTTGGTGGGTCACCTTGAACAGTGCTGTGTGGCCTGGTTATCGCAGCCAGCTTCCGGTAGGCCCACTGGATGGGTCTCATCAGGACTCGGGTCTGCCTGGTCCTGCCTTCTTCCCCATCGCCACCACTGGGATGGTCACTGAGCCCATGGGGTGCAGACAGCAGCAGGCAAAAGACCATCTACCTGTGTGGATGGAACACTTGAGCATGGCCAGGACCCAGGGTGGTGTTCCTGGCCTCTCTGACTAAAACAGATGAAGAGCTCAGCTGCCACAGTGCGACAGGGCCCACCTCAACAGAACAAGTTTATGCGTGGGAGAGGGCTGGGTTCTGGGTTATCTGTAAAAGCTGTGGTGGTGCTCTTGCTTTTGCCCTCTGGGTTGGGATTCAGGGGTGTAGAATCCCCCATGTTCACTGGGAGACATCAGGGGGCCATTTCTTTTTTTTTTTTTTTAAGATTTTTTTTTTTATTTGACAGAGAGAAATCACAAGTAAGCAGAGAGGCAGGCAGAGAGAGAGGAGGAAGCAGGCTCCCTGCTGAGCAGAGAGCCCGATGTGGGGCTCGAACCCAGGACCTGGGATCATGACCTGAGCCGAAGGCAGCGGCCTAACCCACTGAGCCACCCAGGCGCCCAGGGGGCCATTTCTAAGGTGATGTGGGGGTCACCCACGCAGGAGGGGGAACTGCTCCGAAGCTGCATGAAGACCTAGGATTATTCAGACACCGGGGAGGGGACCTAATTTAGGGAGGAGATGAGTGAGCATGGGCTGGGGATAATCTACATGTGTCCATGATATTTAACTCAAAGGTGGAGAGGGATCTGAAGCACGTATGGCAAAGGGGTGTTAGGTATGGGTGGTGACTGCTGTATTGTTCTCTCTGTTCTTCTGCAAGTTTGGAACATTATAGGAGAAAATACTCTAAAAGTGGAAAATACAAGAGAAGAATGGACTCTCAGAGCCCCTGCACCCCACATTTCCTCAGTGTGACTCGGAGCCAAATGCAGGAAGTCGAGAGGCCGGTGGGCTCAGGAGTTTCCAAGGCACCAAGTGGTTCCATTAGGCCATGGGGGTATGGACTGCAGGGGGTGGGACTCCCTTAGTAGAGCCTTAGCCAGGAGCAGAACAGTCCCAGAAAATCTCAGGCATTTCCCAGTTCCTGGAAGTACTCCCCAGACTCAGCTCTTCCCCTGCTGATACTTCACTGCAATACTACTAAGAGCAGCTTACAAAGAGACATGGTGTCACAATAGGAGATAACTGACCTGAGGCAATGGACGAATGAGGCCCTGTGCTGTGAGGAACTCTTTCCAAAGGTGCGGTGAGAGTCGTTGTGGTCAGATTAGAACTTAGTGGTGCTCACACCTCTAAAATTTTGCCTTGGGTTCTGCAACAGCTCCTCTCCTTCTGACCCCAACCTCCCTGTCCCTCCACTCACTAGTCTCGTCCCCCACCCCTATGACTGTCAGTCAATCATGGCCCAACAGCCCTCCTTTTTGAAATGTTTGGAACCAGTGGAACGATTACTCTCTATCAACACAGTCCTATCCCAACAGCGGCTGAGAAATAAGCAGTACTGTTCCAAGGCACAGGAGTACCGATTCATATGCCTAAGTAATGGGGTAACTCCCTCTCCCCAACACCACCCTCTCCCAGTGCCCCCACCAAAAGAGGCAAACCATAAACCACAGGAGGCAGATGCTGGTGTGTAAAAGGACAATAGCTATCATGAAGCCAAAGGAATCGAGTGTGCCCCATTTATTTTAAGCCTAGTGACTGAGGAACGCGGAAAATAGGGGCATGTGGCAGCAGAGGGGGAGCTGGATTACTCTTCGTAGGTGTCTGCAGGTCCTGTGGTCTCAGTTTCCGAGTTTCCAGTATTCTCCCCTATAAGGGCAAAGTGGAGTGACAACTGGGCCCTTGGGAGTCCTCGGGGAAGTCAGGCCTGGCCTGGGGGCCCTCTGGCTTGCGCAGGAAGGGGAGGTGTGCTGGCTTGGCTGTGAGCAGTGAGAGAGGCGGAGGCTGGCTCTGAGCTCTCACCCGAAGGACCTGGTGAAACATGCCAGGGCTCTCCGGAGCCAGTTCTTCCAAGACCCTTGGGGACCAGCAGGCTCCCCGGGCCAGGCTGTGCCTTTGAATGCGTTCTGCACGATGCTGACAAAAATACATGAAGGGCACAGTGTCTTCAGCTGAGTCACTCCTGTTCTGGAAAATAGAGAAAAATAATTCTGCCCAGGACTGACACTCCTTCTTTCATCAAGTGTTTGCTGAGGGCCTACCCACTATGTGCACACAAGGCTCAGTTTTCGGCACTGGGGATACAACAGCGACCTCTCTAGAGACCTAGATCCCAGCCCTCCTGGGGCTGATGATCTAGCCTTGATGCTGGAGGGAAATCAGACTCACCAGGTCAGGACCCAGCAGCAGCAGCAGCAGCCACAGACTGCCAGGGAAGTTCATGTTTTCTGAGAGTGCAATGTGCATGGCATGTGTGAAAGGAGTTATTGTCCAAGGCCAGCAGAATTCTTCATGCTACTGGCTGTAGAGGTGTTAAGGGCCTGTCCCCTCCTTGAAACTCCACCCCGCCTCCCTGGCCCGGATTTCCATCATCCCATCCTGCAGATGGGTACACTGTGTTCAGGCATTCTCTGCCACTCCTTCAAGTACTGAGATGCCTCACTGACTAATATCATTGTTTCCCTTTCCCCTCCCTCACTCTCACTTAAACACACTCTAGTCAGGCTTCCAGCTTCCCCACTCTACATTAACATAGATGGTTAGGGGACTAATCGGAAGTGATGGCTCCCAACTTTTACATTACTCTTTTTATGAATATATAAGCCTAAAGACTTAAGGGAAGTCTGATTTGTGCATTATTTTGAGCTCTAATGAAATTCAAACCCAGGTCACTGTCAGTTGCCCTTTCCCCTCACCAGCCCCCTCCTCATATCCAGAAACTCAGTTTGTAGATAGGAAGGCTCTGCCAAATTTCTGAGACCGCCCCTGGATTCGCAATGAGCAGAGCCCTAGCTTTGCTAGGGATGCATAGTCAAGCTCCAGGTTTCTCCTCCATGTGTTAGTGAAAGCCAGGGTAGGACAATTGAAGGAAGCACAGATCTAGAAACCTGTGTCTCAAAGAGAACCCCAAGACCTTTGTCTGTAATTCTTTGAGAGTCAGGCTGCTCCATCAAGGCTCAGGCTCGGCTCTGGGAATCCCTCCCAAGGTCCTGACCTTGAGGATGCTCAAGGGGAGTGTCCGGGGCTCAAAAAATGGCTTACTAGAACACTGGAATGGGTCTAAAGGCCATGACATCCGAGCCCCCAGGGCCCTGTGCTAGGAAGCATCAGTTGTCCCATGCTGCTTCTAGTTTTGGTCTGTGGCAGCAGGAAGAAGGAGACTTTGGTGATGGGCTGAAGGGTAAATATATTACAGTTGGTTATTCTGTGCTAGAGTGACTCTCCAAAGAATCTCCAAAGAATCCAAAGAATCACAAAACATCAGTATGTGATACCCATTTGGCATCATGAATTTTTAAAAATGTTTTTCAATTTGCAATTTGAAAAATGTAAACTCATTTTGCTATTTTGTCTCTGTTATTGCCTGTGCTGTTGAGCTCCCATTCCTTTGGTATTGGCCATTTACAATGCTGTACGTGGCCTGTTCAATTTGTTGCTAACTTTCCTATTGTTGTTTGTGGGTGTGTGTTTCTTGAATTGTTTCATCAGAGTTCTCTGCGCGTCGTAAATATGATTCTTGGTCTGTCCTAATTGAAGAACATGTTTGCTCCCAGGCCCCCACTTCTCTTTGCACTTCTTGTGTCTTTTCATATGGCTGCTTTTCATCTGGGGGTGTACATACTGGCTGCTTTATTTAGTCTTCACCACAACCATGTGAAATTGGTAATACTTGCCCCAATTTTCAAACTGGGGAAGCAGGACTTTGAGAAGGTACAATGAATTGCCCCCAGATGCTAATCTGAGATCCTAACCTTTGTGTGTGCAAGAATCGGAAACTAAGTAATGAGTCGGGCCCGTGGCAGGCTGTCAGCAAACACTAAGGCCCCTCTTCACCCCTGCCTCCTCCCAAGCACAGAGGGAATAAAGTACATAGCAAAACTATCCCCCTTTTAACTGCAAAAGAGTGAGCCTACTTTAGACCCCCCACAACAAGGTGTTGCAGAAGAATGGGACATGACATGGGGCCTGCTGGACAGAAGAACACTCTAATGAGGGTCCGGAGATCTGAAGGACAGATCCAGACCCCTCACTGACTGTGACCTTGGCCAAGTAATGGAGTCTCTCTTGGCCACTTCTCTAACATCAAAGTAACAGTTCTGACCCTCACGTCTTGAGTTGGAGTGAAGGGGGATTCTTGGGCCCCAGCTGGATTGAAAAAGAAGAAGATGTGGTATTCATCCAGCAGTCATTTCGTCAGCCCGTAACCCTCCTCATCGTGAGCTCTCAGCTACTGCTAGTGTCTTCGTGATATTCATGCAAATGGCTGCTGGCCCAGGTCTGGAGGACAAATCAGATCCAAAGCCTACACTGAAGGGCCTGACCTCAAGGAAACTGCTGAGTGTTGGCTCTGGGCCCAGTTCAACACCTGCTGCTCTGTGGAAGGGGTATCCCATTTAATCCTCATAGCCCTGCCCTGAGACAGAAACTATTGTTCCTATGAGTCCCTGTACTCGTTCCCTCTCCCCTCACAAAAGGGTAACAACATCAGTCTTCAACCCCTCAAGAATGCTGTGGAGTTTAATGAAGTAAATCTAACAGCCCTGGGAGATATTAAGAAGCATGGAGCATGATACAATTCCAAGTTGACCATTCAGTTAACTGCAGGGGAAAAAAAGACACAACAGAGCTGTTTCTAGTCCACATGAGATAAATGGTAACTGTTGTCACTGTTCATTATTAAATGCCCACTGCTGATAGTATGCCTGGCAGTGTTATAAACACCACCCCCCGAAAATCATGGTTTCTGTCCTGTAGGGAAATATGGTCAGTCACTGTTACTGGGGGCCAGGTTTTGCCCGGCACTCCTCTACAGGTTTTATCTCATTTAGTTCTCATGGCAAGTAGAGAGCATAAGGATTATGGTTTCTAGGTCTAGCTCCTGCCTCTGTGAAGAGATACTTCACGTTCCCCTCATCATCCCCAGAGGACAATGATGAGCAAGTAATCCAAGGTCAAACCTTCCTAATCCATCCCCCATGGTGTGTGCCATAAATGGTTTATGGGTGCCCCTGGAATACATGGGGTTCTGTCAGCTCTTGGGTAGCCAGTCAGGGCCCAAGGCAGCCTCTTCCGTTCACATCAAAGTTTCATACTAGCATTTCCCCAAATGACTAAGAGCCACCAATATCAAGCCCCACCTTCACACCATACAACAAAACATAACACACTCATTATGTGTGTGATCATGTATGTAAAAAAAAACAAACAAGTGGGATAGAATTCTGTTGGTTTCCTTTGTCATTGAAAGTATACGTAAGGTAGCTGGTCGTCAGCCCATCCGCTCTGTGGATTTTAGCAGAGTCCAAGTCCAGACCTGATGTCTTCTGCCTCCCGCTGAATCCTGCTTCTCCACCTGTGATCCTTATCTTGGTGAATGGCAACCCCAGACCACAGGTCACTCAAGCTGGAAACCTGAGTGTCATCCTTGGCTCCTCTTTGCCCTCCCCGACCCAGGCCCACCTCCAAACTAAAACAGTGCCATCCTACCTATCCTATGTGAAACGTCTCTCAAAGCATGCCCTTTCCCTTCACCCCCTCTCCCACTACTATTTTAGCACACATTTTAAAACCCACAAGTGAGAGGGCATTCTGTGAGTGCAATTTCTCTGTCCGCCTGCCTTGTGTCTGTGACTGACACTAGGAGTGTCTGAAGACGGACAGTGATGAACAAAAATTGGCTGAGAGGGTCATGGATACAAACAAACTCCATGTTGCCCACCCTCCCCCACTGGTGAGATCTCAGTACATATCCTTACACTGGAATCACAGTCACCAGTTATGAAGCCCCTCTTCATAACTGGTGCAGGGAGGATGGTCCCTCAAGAGTGGGACTGGTCCTTGGGAGTGTGCTCTCCCTTGAGAAGGCTAAAAGGTTGAGCTTCCCACCCTGGGAAGCTGAGGGCCCCATGCTGGAAGTCCCAGTGAGATGTAGCATTCCCCATACAGTAAGAAAACAGAAGATTAGTTTGATTTGATGGGGACCCCTGTGACGTTCGCTCTCTCATTATTCTGCGCTTGAAAGGCCCGCCATTCGACTCCATCTTTTGCCCGAGACCAGTGGTTTTCACACCATGCTAGGGAGCTCCCTGGAGGTCTGTGGAATTGCCTCAGGGGACCATAGGGAGCAATAGGTGAAGGGTACAGCAGATGTAGTTCTTTCTCTCATTGGGTTCCCACCATCATTTTATTAGTAGGAATAATTCCCCAGTGGGGTGTTGTATGGGATGAGATTGGCCAGTGAGTGGTGGCAACTTGTCTCTAGGTGACTTTATCACCCAGGAACCCTGAACTCCCTCCTCCGCCACCGGGGCACCAGGGTGGCTCAGTCAGTTAAGCATCTTTCTTCGGCTCAGGCCATGATCCCAGGGTCCTGGGATCGAGCCCTGTGTCGGGCTCCCTGCTCGGTGGGGAACCTGCTTCTCCCTCTGTTCCTCCCCATGCCCTTCCTCTTTCTCTCTCTCTCTCCCTCTCTCTCTCTCTCTCTCTCTCTCTCTCTCTCTCTCAAATAAATAAATAAATAAATAAATAAATAAATAAAATCTTTTTTTTTTTTTAAAGGAACACTGACCCCCTTAATGTTTTAGCTCTGTTGGGTGTAGGACCGCAAGTACAGAATCCCCATCTTTTTTTTTTTATTTTATTTTTTTAAATTTCTTTTCAGTGTACCAGAATTCATTGTTTATGTACCACACCCAGTGTTCCATGCAATACGTGCCCTCCATAATACCCACCACCAGGCTCACCCAGCCTCCCACCCCCCGCCCCTTCAAAATCCTCAGATTGTTTTTCAGAGTCCACAGTCTCTCATGGCTTATCTCCCTCTCCAATTTACCCCAACTCCCTTCTCCTCTCCATCTCCCCGTGTCCTCCGTGTTATTTCTTATGCTCCACAAATAATTGAAACCATATGATAATTGACTCTCTCTGCTTGACTTAGTTCACTCAGCACAATCTCTTCCAGTCCCGTCCCTGTTGCTACAAAAGTTGGGTATCCATTCTTTCTGATGGAGGCATAATACTCCATAGTGTATATGGACCACATCTTCCTTATCCATTCGTCCGTTGAAGGGCATCTTGGTTCTTTCCACAGTTTGGCGACCGTGGCCATTGCTGCTATGAACATTGGGGTACAGATGGCCCTTCTTTTCTCTACGTCTGTATCCTTGGGGTAAATACCCAGTAGTGCAATTGCAGGGTCATAGAGAAGCTCTATTTTTAATTTCTTAAGGAATCTCCACACTGTTTTCCAAAGGGGCTGCACCAACTTGCATTCCCACCAAGAGTGTAAGAGGGTTCCCCTTTCTCCACATCCCCTCCAACACACATTATTTACTGTCTTGCGAATTTTGGCCATTCTAACTGGTGTAAGGTGATATCTCAATGTGGTTTTGATTTGAACCTCCCTGATGGCTAGTGATGATGAACATTTTTTCATGTGTCTGGTAGCCATTTGTATGTCTTCATTGGAGAAGTGTCTGTTCATGTCTTCTGCCCACAGAATCCCCATCTTTAAGACAATGAGCTGGGGCTCATGGCTCCTAGCTGGGAACAGTGGTGCTTGGGCTACACTGCTGTCATGGAAGGGCCCTTGTTGTGGATCTACCAGGGACCAGATCCTGGCTCTGGATCCCATGCTGCTGATGTGACCTCACAACAGAACTCACACCACCCTCCTTGTTTTGGATGAGTGGAGAATA
The DNA here is from genome assembly GCF_902655055.1 of Lutra lutra. Classification (NCBI taxonomy): domain Eukaryota; kingdom Metazoa; phylum Chordata; class Mammalia; order Carnivora; family Mustelidae; genus Lutra; species Lutra lutra. The sequence continues at coordinate 48,140,438 of NC_062296.1, read as the reverse complement.
AAACAGAGACACGTGAAACCCCCGTAACACAGTAGGCTATACAATGTTTGGCGGAGCAGAGGACACACGTTGCCCCCTTCCTAAGGCTGCTCAGGATTCACTGGGATATAGGACCAGACAGAACAAGGGCAGATGAGGTAAAACAAAAACAAAAACAAAACATGCGTAATCTCTTGCTTGCTTGTACACGCCAATGGTCATCTTGCTCACCATAAGAGCCGGGAGATCCTGCTGATCCCATGCCTCCTCCGGAGGAACTGCCCACTTTCCTCACCAATGGAGCCATCCCCTCGGGTTCAGGGTTCGTGAGTTGATGTATTTAAGGGTCGGGGTAGGGATGTAAGCAAAGGAGGGGAGCTCAGAACTTGGGTTCAGTCACATTTTAGAAACAAAGATGGAAAACTGATGACCCACACCTTTCCCTACTGCTGACCTCTCTGTCCCCTTCCACCATGTAATTGCCTTTGTGTGCTCCGACTGTTCATGGGGTTACGGGACCCCTCTGAAAGTGTACAAATTCACTCATTCCTAGTCATGGTGGACAGTAAGGGAAGGCATATTTGAGGGTGTGTTTTGGCTGATTCTGAGTCCTGCACAGCTAGAGAAGAACCAGAAGGCTTAAGGATGGGCACTGCTGGGAGAAGATGACTTACTGAAAATGCAGGCAATCACGTCTAAAAGTACCGAGCTCACAGAAGGGGGGAGGACTTGCTCAAGGTCAGCCAGAGAGATCACGGTTCTCCCAGGAGGGAGAACAGGGATGTTAATGGGGAGGCATAAGGAGGAATATCCTGTGAGTGTGGGGTTGGCAGAGGAAAGTATCTTTTGCTGCGAGGCTGTGGAATCCAAAGGCCTGTACAAAGTGGGAGGCAGGGAAGGCCACGTGGTGCATCTAAGCTAAGAGGGGCTGAAGTGGGTGATGGTAGTCTGAGGCCAAATCGAAAGCAGAGGCACTCTTTCTGAGAGATGATGTGTAGGGTTGTGTCTGGGTAGTCAGTCAGCATCTGGTGGGTAGTGGGCAGGTGGCTCTGGGCCTGGCGGGGGAGGGGGCTTGGAAAATAAAATTCTCGGTTTGGAGAATCCCTAGATAAGGTGGAATTGTGCTGAGGATGAGGAACAGAAGTGAGGGCTCCTTGTTGCCAAGCCCTGCTTTATTAATTCCCATCTCTGCTGCTTGGGTTTGGAGTGTGGCTGCCGAGTTGTATTTATCCATCAGATTTTATCTATCAGATGTTTATCTATCAGATTTTACCGTATCATTTCTTGTTTCCACAAATGTTCATATCCTAAACACACACACACACACACACACACACACACACACACACACTCACAGGGAGGTGCACGTGCATGTGCATGCCCAGACTCTCCCTGACACCCCCAGTCATGTCTGGTGACTTGATGTGACAGCAGCTGTGAAGGAGCAGATGCCCAGCAGTCTCCGCAGCCCCTAAGAGTTGGAGCTCCTCTCTTCTTTTGGACAGGGCTGAGACCAAGGATGTGAGATCTCAATGCCTTTTGAAGAAGCGGTGATATGGAGCTGAGCATTCCCACTGAGTCGGGGGCCACTGAGTTAGGACAGCAGAGGCACTGTGGGAAGAGGGGTGGTTCCTAGGCCATCAGGAATGGCTGCTGAGACAGCAGACCTAAAGCAAACCTGTTGCACTAAGTTAACAGCTTCCTCTGTTCTGTACCTATGGGTCCCACCTTGGCTGCACTTCAGGGATATAGGAAAGGGGCCATGAAAGGGCTCTGAGACTCCCAAATGTTGTTTTGTACCCGAACCCTACCCCACCTGAGCTTCACTAGGGAGTGTTCATTAAAGGCATTGGACCTCCACAACAACTAAAGGTAATGAATTCACACAGCAAGCCCTGTACAAGTACTTTTTCCTCTCCTGGTTTTGTATAGGGGACCACATGAGTTAGGGGGGACGAATATTTTGGTGTTTCTGTGTGCTAGTTAGGCTCTTTGATATTAAAGGACACATCCTGTATCTTTGCCATTGGCCCGGTGATTCTAGGTGTTGCAATATCTAGCGGGGCTTCTACATGTTGCCGGGTTGGAGGGACATACATGCTCCAACCACTCTGATAGACTTCCTGTGCTGATATTATGAGGCAGTACACATCAAGGCCACCTCAGGAAAGGGGAAAGAGAACCTCACCATGAAAATGAACAATCCGTAGTTAGAGAGGAGGTCGCCTGTTGAAGAGGCTCAGTCTTGTGCCTGAGTCGGATGCTTGGGAGCTGACTATACCTATATGGGTCTAAGAGGTTTTCTTAGGCCCCAGAGATTCTTTTTGCATGTGTCCCTCCCTCTCCCCTCCACATAAGCACTGTCCAGTTATTCCCGGATATGAAGACTGTGTGTGGTGTAGGGTCATTCCTGCAGTTATCCCCCTCCCCGCCCACTTAGGGTCAGAGCAGTCTGCTGTGAAACATTCACTCTTCGTGGGCTAAAGGCCATTACAACCGTGACTGAGGAACCAGTGGCACTGCCCCAAGAAGGCAGGTGCACAGCCTACAGAGCTAAGTAAGATGCTAACTCCCTCCCTCTGCCACCTTCCCTCCCACCACCACAACTGACAACCCCCAGTTCACCTGAGGCTGGTGTCAGTGTTGCAAGTTACACTGTTAACAAGTTGAGTCAGGTGTGCCGGCCTTTATTTCAGGCCCAGTGACCGAGAAACTTGGGGAAAGCAGGGGCGGGGGGGATGCGGTAGCAGAGTGGGCTCGACCACCGTTCATGGGTCTGTCTCCGTGGGTCCCATGATCTCGGTTTTTGAGTGTCTGGTATCCTCCCCTACGAAGGCAAAGCAGAGTGACAGCTGTACCCTTGGGAACTCTGGGGAAGTCAGGCCTGGCCTGGGGGCGTTCTGGGTCAGGTAGGAAGCAGAGGCGTGCTGGCTTGGCTGTGGGCAGCGAGAGAGGCAGAGGCTGGCTCTGAGCTCTTACCTGAAGGACCTGGTGAAACATGCCAGCTCCTCCAAGCCCCTTGGGGACCAGCAGGCTCTCTGGGTGAGCCTGGGCCATTGCACTGGATGGGTTCTCTGTGGTGTCAGACAATAAAACCAGTTCCTTGGTGTCTTTCACGTTCTGGAAAACAACAAATAAAGAAACACAAAGAGTAAATAGCCTCATCCCACGTGGTCCTTTCCTTCCCTGACACTCCTTAACTCACTCAACAAGCATTATGTGCATCCCTGACCCTATTCCAGGTGCTGGGGATAGAGTAGGGACCACTATAGTGCAAACCCCAGCCCCTGGGAGCTGACACCCCATGATAACAGGGAAAGCAGACTCATTAGGTCAGGAGGTGGAAGGAAGGGACTGAAGATCATGCTTCCAAGAGAGTGTGATGTGCCAGTAGTGACGGACAGGACTTCCTTGAAGAGACCAGCAGAGCTCCTCACTCTGCTTGGCGCAAAGAGGTTAAGGGCCTGGTCCCTCCACACCCCTCGAGCCCCTCTGGCCCCGCCCTGTCTTTCCTCCCTCCTACAGCTGAGTGCACTGTGCTCAAGGAGTGGATACATTTCTGGTATGTGGCATCCCCCTTGTTCCCGTGTCTTCTACTCCCACCCCTCCTGTCCTTTTCTTTCTTTCTCTCTCTTATTTTCTCTGGACCTCCCAACAGGCTCAAGCCAGGGTTTTGCTTGCTGACCAAAAAAGGCAGAGGTGTTCAGGCAGATGGTGAGTTTTGGGTGGCATTTGGTGGGATTGCCATAGACAGGAGGGTTCACGTGGGCCCTCCCCACATTTAGATTCACAGGATGATGTACATCAAAGCCCTGGGGAGGTGTATAGGTCCAAATGAATTATCAAAGCAAGGAGGGTGAGCTAGGTGATGGCATCCATAGTCCCAATCAACAGCAGAGCTTTTCTTCTCAGAGGGTTGTGTGAGATGCCACGTCTATGAGTCAGCATCTGGTGGGTAGAGGGACGGGTGTTTTGGGGCCTAGTGGGTAGATTGGAAAATGTAAGGGACAGAGGGGAAGGGCCCGGGAGGGGCTAGGTTGAGAGCAAAACAAGTGAGGTAAGAGCTCATCGTTGCCTCGTTCTGCTATATGAAATTTCATCTTTGACATTTGGGTTCCAAGTGAAGCTGTCTACTTATGCCCTCTTTTCACCACTTAAGAGCCATGAGGGTCTGGGCCACTGACTTCAAAGGAACTCCCTTGCAAACAGGACCTGGAAGGAAAAGAGGAAGTAGGCGGCCTCAGAATCTTTTATTTGGTTTTTGAAGTAACAGTGTTGTTTGAGAAAGCCTCTCTTCTATAACTGTGAGGATGCAGGGCTAACCTTCTCTGGGAACCTATCAATGGGCCATGGCCTAGGGTTCTAGGAATGAATGAGGCTTGGCTGCGGCTGCAAGCCACTCTGTGGGAGAGAAGCCAAGAGAAGGATGGTTACAGTGGAGAGCAACGGAAAGAAGTTTACATGGCTATAGGAGGACTGAAGACGGACAGCCTCCCAGCCTCGGGAGAGAGAAGAGAGTCTTAGAGATTTCCCAGAGGAGGCACATCTGAAATGAGTGAGGAAAGAAGTTGACCAGGAAATAGAGAAAGGGGAGTGCTTTGCAAGCAGAAACCCAGGGCAATAAAGTGAGTTTTTGTAACCGAAATGTAAGTAGACCCTGTTCTGGGGATTAAGTAGAAGTCAAGGTCAGTCGTGAGGTTCTGGTACAGGAGTAGAAAATGGTGCCACACAGAGATATCAAACCCTGGTTTTAGAGGAGCAGAAGTGTGTGTGTGTGTGTGTGTGTGTGTGTGTGTGTGTGTGTGTGTAATTTTGACAATAGTCCATTGCTTATTTTTCCTTTGTGATTCATACTTTTTGAATGAATGTTCTACCTAAGTATCTTTGCCTAACTTCACAACACAGAAGTTTTCTCATATGTTTTCTTGTAGATTTTCAGTTTTACAATCTGCACTTAGATCTACGGTTTATTTTGAGTTCATTTCTGCATGCAGCATGAGGTATTGATGTTTGTTTGTGCTTTCTTTTCCCATTGTGGAGATACACCTTTCCCAGCACCACTAGTTAATTATTAGTTAACTAAGTTACCTTAGAACCTCTGTCACAAATCCACTTACCATACATGTCTAAGTCTATCTGGGATTTCTATTTTATCCTTTGATCCATATGTCTATTTTTACAGTAATACCACACTGTCTTGATTACCATGCCTTTATATTAAGTCAGGGAATTTGGTAGTGCAAGGCCTCCATCTTCATTTTTTTTCCAAATGGCCTTGGCTATTTTATATCCTTTGCATTTCTGTATAAGTTTTAGAAACAGTTTTTCATTGTAATTATGATTCTGGTGAATCCCTGAAAGAATTACTAGAAAGTTGGCATCTTAAAATTTTTGAGTCTTCTGACCCATGAACATAGCATATCTCCATTTATTTAGGTCTTCTTTAATTTCTTTCAACAGTATTTTATAGGTATCTGTGTACAAGTCTTGCACAGATTACATTAAAATTCTCAGTAGGTATTCCAATTAGTTTACTGTTATTGTAAATGACATTTAAGAACATTTCCATCTCTAGATATTTGTTCCTAGCATATTGAAATAAAAACAATTTTCTTTATATTGACTTTCTGTCCCGTGACCTTATTAAATTGTTTATTAGATCTGGGAGATGATTTTTGGTTCTTGTTGTTTTTTTTTTCCCCCTCGATTACTATTTTCTTTGTAGACGACCATGCTTTGTGAAAATACAGTTTTTTACTTCTTCCTTTTCTATCTGTATGCCTTTTATTTCCTTTTCTTGCCTTATCTCATCAACTAGGACCTCAAATATCATGTCAAATAGACACAAAAAGAGTGGACATTCTGCCATATTCCTAATCTTATAGGAGAAGCATTCCGTCTTTCACCATTAAGTATGATGCCAGCAGCAGGTTTTTGGTAGAATTACTTTATCAGGTTGAGGGTGTTCCCTTATGCTCTTAAGTTACAAGATGTTTTTTTTTTTTTTTTTTAAATCATGAATGGATGTTTTATATTGTCAAATAACTCTTCTGTCATATATTGTGATAATCATGTTAGGGTCCGTAATCAAAGGAGCGAGACTGATACAAAGCAAAGATCAAGCAAAGCTTTATTTCGCGCCAAGCATGGAGAATCAAACTGACCAATCGGGGCCGTCTCTTGCAAAGAGGCGACCCCTCCCAGCCTCACAGACTAACTTTTATAGAGGTAGTTTAGCCGGGCTATACACAGGTGGCCAATGAGATTGCAATACACAGAGAAAACTGCACAGTCATGTTAGGTCACACACGGGCGGCCAATTGAATTACAATTCACCCTAGTAGATATATGCGTGCCCCACTGATTGGATGTCTCTACCTGGCCTGACCCGCCCTTGTATCTGGGCTTTGCAAGTAAGTTCCTCTGGGAGGGGCAGGGTCAATCTAAGTTTACTGCATAGGGTCAATCTAAGTTTACTGCATAAACAACAAAATGGCTCCCTCTGATTAAGTAGGCCCTTACAATAATCACTGATTTTCTGTCATTCCCTTGGTATGGCAAAATACAGTGATGTATTTTTTTTTTTAATGTTAAAATAACATTGTATTCCTAGGATACAGTCTGCCTGGTCATGGATCATAATTTTCATACATCATTGGATTTAAATTTCTAAAATTTCATTAGTGAGTTTTAAATCTATGTTCATCGGGGATATTGGTCTGTTGTGCTTTCTTTCCCTTGTAATGTAATTTTCTCTCTCTCTCTCTTTTGTGTAAAAGTAATGCTGCCCTCATAAAAAGAATTGGCAAGTGTTCTTCCTGGATTTTCTGGAAAAGTTCTGTGGGACTGTTAGTATTTTTTTTCTTTTAAATGTGAGGTACTGCTCACCAGTGAACTCATTTAAGAATGAAGTTTTCTTTATGAAATAATCTCGATTTCCAATTCAATTTCCACGTATTTGTTTTTCTTCTGCTACTAAGTTTAGTTTCACCCTGTTGTGATTGGGAAAATAAATACTTTGCATGATTTCCATCTCTTCAAATTTATTCAGACTTGTTTTGTTGACTAACTTATGGTTTATCCCGGAGAATGTTCCAGGTACACTGGGGAGAAATGTGTAATTTTTTTTTTTTTTGGAGTGCAGTGCTCTGTATGTCTGTTAGATACAGTTGTTCGACAGGGTTGTTCAAGTGCTGTATTTCCTTTTCAATCTTCTGTGTGGTAGTTCTACCCATTATTGAAAGTGAGTATTGAAGTCTCCCTGTATCACTATAGAGCTGACCATGTCTCCCTTCAATTCTGTCCATGGATTTCTGATATTTGGTGCAAATATGTTTACAATTATTATATATTTCCAGTTCATCGACCCCTTTTATATTATATAATGACCTTCATTGTCTCTTTTGACAGTATTTTTTTCTTAAACTCTATTTTGTGTGATACTAGTTTCACCACTCCAGCTCTTTTGTTGTCATTGTTGTTGTTGTTGTTGTTAGTATTTGCAGGGGAAAATCTTTTCCCATCTTTCCACTTTAATCTTCTGTGTGCCCTTAGATCTTAAGTGGGTTTGTAGTAGAGCGCATATAGATGGATCAATTATTTAAAAAATCCATTCTGCCAATCTGTGTCTTTTAATTGGAGAGTTTAAAGCATTTGATACATTTAAAGTAATTGCTGGTAGAGAAACACTTACTTTTTCGTTTTATTTTTTGTTTTCTGTATTCCTTGTCATTTGTTTGTCCCTCATTCCCTCCATTCCTTTCTTCCTTATGTTTAGTTGCTTTTTGTAGTTTCACATTTAGATTCCCTTCTTGTCTTTCTGTGTGTGTACTCAATAGATATTTTTCTTTGTGGCCACCATGGCGATTTGCTTATAACGCCCTACTAAAGTATGACAATCTCTCTTAAACTGATCCCAACTTAACTTCAATTGCATACAAAAACTCTAGTCCTTTACAGTTTTGCCTCCCTTTTTATATTATTGATCTCACAACTTTTATATTTATATGCTGTGTGCCCCTTAACGTGGGCTTATTATTATTTTTATGCATTTCTCCTTCATATTCTATAAAAGCAAAAACAGTTAAAAGTGCACATTACAATAACACCCGTTTTTCTGGCTTACCGGAGATATTTAGGTCTACCGGAGAATCTATTAGTATTGTATGGCTTCAAATTACTGTCTAGAGTCCTTTAGTTTCAAGTTGAAGGACTCCATTTAACGTATTTTGGATGGCAGGCCTAGTAGTAATGAACTCCATCAGCTTTTCTTTCTTTCGGAATGTCTTTATTTCTCTGTCATTTTGAAGGACAGTGTTCCTGGAAATACTGTTCTTGGTTGACAGTATTTTTCTTTCAGCACTTAAATATATCATCTCACTGCCTTCTGGACTTCAACAGTTCTGCTGAGAGATTTGCTAATAGTCTTCTTAGGGGATCCCTTATACATAATGAATCACTTAGTCTCTTGCTCTTTTGAAGATTCTTCTCTCTTTGTCCTTGGCTTTTGACAGGTTGATTACAATGTGTCTTGGGGTGGACGTCTTTATGTTTATCTTGCTTGGATACTTTGGTTTCTTGGACTTGAATAGTTATGCCTTTCTTCAGATTTGGTAAGTTTTCAGCCATTATCTCTTTGAATAATCTCTCTGCATGCTCCCTTACCCTTCTGGGACTCCTGTAATGCATATATTCTTTCACCTGAAGGAATCCTAGAAGCCTCTTAGTCTTTCTTCATTTTGATTCATCCTTTTCTCCTTTTGCTCCTCAGACTCAATAATTTCAAATCATCTCTGTTCAAGTTCATTGATTGTTTCTTCTGCCTGCTCAAGTCTGCTGCTGAAACCCTCTAGTGAATTTTCCATTTCAGTCACTGTATTTTCCAGTTCTAGAATTTTGTTCGGCACTGTAATTTGTCTTTGTTGCTATGAGCCTTTCTTTCATATATCATCTTCATGATTTCCTTTGGTCCTTTGTGTTTTCCTTTGGGTCTTTGAACATATTTAAAAGAGTTCTTTTATTTTATCTTATTTTATTTTATTTTTTGTTTAGAATTCTTTTTTTATTGTGTCATGTTAGTCTCCATCTAGTAATTTTGATGCATCTGTTTCTTTAGGGACTGTTTCTGGTGATCTCTATCTCTATCTAGCTATCGAACTGTCATCTATCTATCTCTATTCTTTTTAATGGGCCTCGTCCCATTTCTGTGTGACTTGCTCTTCTTCTTTATTATATTTTGGAACCGTATGTTATTGATTTGAGGCCCTTGTTCTTCTACAATATAGGCATTCAATGCAATAAATTTTCCTCTAAGCACTGGTTTATCTGCATCCCTCAAATTTTGTTACACTGTGCTTTCATTTCCATTGAATTAACAATATTTTCTAACTTATTTTGTGATGTCTTCTTTGGCCTATGGGTTATTAAAATTTTTCCTGTTTAATTTACAAGTAATATGGGACTTCTATGCCATGTTTATGTTATTCACTTATCATTTAATGCTGTCACAGTCAGAAAACCTGCTCTGTATGATTTTGGCCCCTATACGTTTCTTGAGACTTGTTTTAAGGCCCAATAGAGATCTTGTCTTCATGGAATATCCAACTTTGCCTCTGGTCATATCCTTCAGTATGATGTGTCTGATAGTCATGTACACACTCAGCTATTCTCTTGCTTATTTATTTCTAATCTATTTGCATCTTTGTATATGCTATCTACAAGTTTTGTAGGAAGTTATGTAGAAAGCATATAGTGTGGTCTCAATTTCTTCCATCTGGCAATCTACCTTTGTCTTCAAGTGTCTAGGTCCTTTAAACTTAGTGTAATTATCAATACATTTTTGCTTAAGACCGCAAACTTGATGGTAGTTTACTATTTGTCACACTCTTTCTTCTGTTCTTTATTCCTCTCATTCAAGTTAGCTAAAACTCTTATTTTACTGTAGTGGTCATTCTTGGGCTTACAATATGCACCTTTAAGTTATAGTCTATCTTCAAATAACAGACACTATTTCATGTACAATGAAATTTCTTCCTCCTCTGCATATATTTTACTTCTACATACGTTGTAGACACCCTTACCCTTTCATATTAATGTTATAAATAGCCAACTGTCTTTTATAATTTTGTAGATGAGAAAATATCATATATATACATATATGTGCATCTATATATGTATACATATGTGTGTATATACGTATATATACATGTGTTTATATATGTACACACACACACACACACACACACACACACACACACACACACACACGTGTTTTATTCAATCATTCCTTTCGGCCAATCCAAGTTTCTGTGTGGTATCATTTTACTTCTGACTGCAGAACTCCATTTAACTAACATTTCTTTTAGTGAAGATGTGCTTGTGATGATCCACTCAATGTTATTTGGTTTTAAGTAGTTTCAATTCCCCATTTTTAAGAACAGTTTGTCAAGATATAATTTACATACCCATCAACTAACTCATTTAAATTTTACAATTCAGTTTATTTCAGCATACTTAAGAGTTGTACAGCCATCGCTATAAAAAAACTTTAGAATATTTTCACATGTTAAGTACTCTGTGTCCATTACCTACTGCTTCCCATTTTCCCACAACCACATTACCTGAAATTTAAGCAATGATTAAATCTACTTGCTGAATCTGCAGATTCAGACATCTCATATAAGTGGAATCATACTATGTGTGGACTTCTGTGACTATATCTCTTCTTTTTACATAGAATAATGTTTTCAAAGTTCATTGAGGTTGTATCATGTATTACTGCTTCATTCCTTTTTAAAAATTTTTATTTATGCATTTTTAAAATTGAAGTATAGCTGACATATAATATTCATTTTGGGTGTACAACACAGTGACTGGACAATTACATACATTACAAAAGGCTCACTCCAATAAATTTAATTATCATCTGTCACCATACAAAGTTATAATGATATTATTGACTGTATTCTCTATGCTGTACTTTTCATCACTGTGACTCATTTATTTCATCACTGGAAGTTTGTACCTCTTCATCCCCTTCAACTACTCTGCTTACCACCCCCAACCTTCCTCCCTCTGGCCACCACCAAGTTCGTTCTTTATGTTTGTGAGTCTGCTTCTATTTTAGTTCTGTTGTTGTTTGTTCGTTTGTTTGCTTTGCTTTGTAGGTTCCACATAGAAGTGAAATCGTATGATATTTGTCTTTTGCTATCTGATTTATTTCACTTAGTATAATATCCTCTAGGGCCCTTCATGCTGTCACAAATGGCAAGGTTTCATTGCTTTTTTTTTTTTTAATGACCAAATAAAGTTCCATTGTGTATGTATAACACAGCTTCTTTATCCGTTTGTCTACTGACAGGTACTTCTATATTGTGGTTATTGTAAAGGAAGCCACGATGAACATGGCAGTGCATAAATCTTTTCAAATTAGTGCTTTTGTTCTCTTTGAATAAATACCGAGAGGTGGAAATTTTGGATTGTAAGATAGTTCCATTTTTCGTTTCTTGAAGAATCTTCATACTGTTTTCCAGAGTGAAAATTTGGAAATTTACCTTCCCACCAACAGCACCCAAGAGTTCCCTTTTCTCCGTGTCCTCACCAACACTTGTTATTATTTCCCGTTTTATAGCAGCCAGGGTGACTGTTGTGAGGCTCTATCTCTGTCTGGTTTTGATTTGCAGGTCTGTGATGATTAGTGATATTGAGCAACTTTTCATGTGTCTGTTGGCCATCTGTATATCTCCACTGGAAGAAACGTCTATTCAGGTCTTCTGCCGATTTTTAAATCAGAGTATTTTGCTTTGTTTTGTTTTGCTTCGTTTTTGGTATTGAGTCATATAAGTTCTTTACCTACTTTGGATATTAAGCCCTTATTGGACATATCATTTGCAAATATCTTCTCTCATTTAATAGGCTGCCTCTTTGTTTTGTTGATGGTTACTTACGCTGTGTCAAACCTTTTTTAGTCTGATAGAGTCCCAGTTGTTTATTTTTGCTTTTGTTTTCCTTGCCTGGGAGACATATCCAGAAAAATATTGTTAAGGCCAATGTCTATGCATGTTTTCTTTTAGGAGTTTTATGGTTTCAAGGCATGCATTTAGGTCTTTAACCTATTTTAACTTTGTTTTTGTGTATGGTGTAAGGAAGTGGTCCAGTTTCCTGCTTTTGCATGTAGCTGTCCAGTTCTTCCAAAGACTGCTTTTTGGAGAGACTGCTTTTATTTATTGAAGAGACCACCTTTCCCCATTGTATATTCCTGCCTTTCTTGCCATAGGTTAATTAACCACGTACATGTGGGTTCATTTCTGGGCTCTCTATTGTGTTCTGTTGAAATGTGGGTCTATTTCTGCGCTGGTACCACACTGTTCTGATGACTACAGCTTTGTAGTACAGTGAGGAATTTGGGGCTCTGATACCTCTAGCTTTGTTCTTCTTTCTCAAGATTCCTCTGACTATCCAACACCCTTGATGGTTCTGTACAAATTTCAGGATTCTTTTGCTCTAGTTCTGTGAAAAATACTATCGGTGTATTTTGATAGGGATTGCATTGAATCTGTAGATTGCTTTGGGTATCGTAAACATTTTAACAATATTAATCCTTCCACTCAGAGAGCATGTACTTCTTTCCATTTATATGGGTCATCTTCAGTTTCTTTCACCAATGTCTTATAGTTTTCAGAGCACAGGTCCTTCACCTCCTTAAGTAAATTTACTCCTAGGTATTCTATTGTTTGGGGTGCAATTGTCTTTGGGATTGTTTTCTTAATTTCTCTTTCTGCTATCCTGTAATTTGTATATAGAAATGAAACCGATTTCTGTATATTAACTTTGTATCCTGCAACTTCAAATTCATTTTTTGGTTCTACAATTTGGTGTTTTGTTTTGTTTTTTGGTGGAGTCTTTAGGGTTTTCTGTATAGAGTGTCATGCCACCTGCAAATAGCAACAGTTTTCGCTACAGTTTTGGATACATTTTGTTTCTTTTACTTGTCTAATCGTTGTGTCTAGGACTTCCAATAGGATGTTGAATAAAAGTGGTGAGGGTAGACATCCATGTCTTATGCCTGATCTTAGAGGAAAAGGTTTCAGCTTTTCACCATTGAATATGATGTTAGCTGTACATTTGTCATATGTGGCATTTGCTAGGTTGAGGTATATTCCCTCTAAACTCAGTTTGTTGAGAATTTTTATCATGAACACATGTTGCATTTTGTCAGAAGCTTTTTCTTCATCTATTGAGATAATCATATTTTCATCCTTTATTTTGTTAATGTGGTGTATCACGTTGCATGTATTGAACCATTCTTGGATCCCTGGAATAAATCCAACTTGTTGTGATAGATGATTTTTTAAATGTATTTTTTAAGATTTTATTTGTTTATTTGACAGAGAGAGATCACAAGTAGACAGAGAGGCAGGCAGAGAGAGAGAGAGAGAGAGGGAAGCAGGCTCCCTGCCGAGCAGAGAGCCCGATGTGGGACTCGATCCCAGGACCCTGAGATCATGACCTGAGCCGAAGGCAGCGGCTTAACCCACTGAGCCACCCAGGCGCCCTTAAATGTATTTTTGAATTCAGAATTCAAATTGCTAGTATGTTGTTGAAGTTTTTGCATCTCTGTTTGTCTAGGATACTGGTCTGTATCTTTCTGTCTTTGTAGTGGGTTCATCTGGTTTTGGTATCTCTGCTGAACTCTTAGAATAAATTTGGAAGCATTCTTTTCTCCTCCAGTTTTTGGAATAGTCAGATAAGGGAAGCATTAATTCTTCTTTAAATGTTTGGTAGCATTCACCTGCAAAGCTCTAGCTGGTCTTGGATTTTGTTTGTTGGATGTTTCTTTTCTTACCAATTCAATTTTGTTACTAGTAATTGGTTTGTTCAGATTTTCTATTTCTTTAGGCTTCAGTCTTGGAGCACTGCATATTTCCAGGAATTTATCCATTTCTTCTAAGTTATCCAATTTGTTGGCATACAATTTTTTTGTAGTTGTCCTTCATGATCCTTTGTATTTCTGTGGTGTCAGTTATAACTGCCCTTTCATTTCTGATTTTGTTATGAGTTCTCTCTCTCTTTCTCTTTCTCTCTCTCTCTTCCTCTCTTTCTCTCTCTCTCCCTCTCTTTGATGAGTCTGGTTAAAGCAGTTAAAGGTTTATCAATTTTGTTTATCTTTTCAAAGAACCAGCTATTAGTTTCATTGATCTTTTTCTCCTGATTTTTTAAGTCTCTATTTCATTTATTTTCAATGTGATCTTTTCTTTAAAAAAGATTTTATTTATTTATTTGGGAGAGAGAGCATGCACAGCGGTAGGGGGAGTGGGAGAGGGAGAAGCAGGCTCCTCACTGAGCAGGGAGCCTGGTGTGGGGCTAGATCCCAGGACCCTGGGATCATAATCTGAGCCAATGGCAGACATTCAACCAACTGAGCCATCCAGGTGCTCTTTCACTGGGATCTTTATTATTTCCTTCCTTTGAACCACTGGGTTTTGCTTGCTCTTCTTTTTCTAGGTTTTTAGGTGTAAGGTTAGATGGTTTATTTGAGATTTTTCTCGAAAACTTTCCTCTTAGAACTGTGTTTTCTGAGTGCCAAAGATTTTGAACTGCAGTGTTTCCATTTTCATTTTTCCCTAGTTATTTTTCTTTAATCACTTCATTGGCCATCCCGTTGCTTAGTAGCATGTTTAGCTTCCATGTGTTTGTGTGTCTTCTAGTTCTTTTCTTGCCATCGACCTCAGTTTTGGGCTGTTGTGGTTGGAAATTGAGGCTGGTCTGATTTAAATTTCTTAAATTCGTGCAGACTTGTTTTGTGGCCCAACACGTGATCTGTCCTGGAGGATGTTTCCATGTACCCTTCAAAAGAATGAATATTCGGGCACCAGGGTGGCTCAGAGGATTAAGCCTCAGCTTTCGGCTCAGGTCATGATCTCAGGGTCCTGGGATCAAGCCCCGTAACAGGCTCTCTGCTCAGCAGAGAGCCTGCTTCCCGCCCCCCCCCCCCATCTGCCTGCCTCTCTGCCTACTTGTGATCTCTGTCTGTCAAATAAATAAATAACATCTTTAAAAAAAGAATGAATATTCTGCTGTTTTGGAATGGAAAGTCATGTATATATACATTAGGTCCATCTGGTCTAAGTGTCATTCAAAGCTACTCTTTCCTTATTGATTTTCTGTCTAAAGGATCTTTCCACTGATGCAAGTAGGGTGTTAAAGTCCCCTACTATTGTTGTATTACTGTCAATTTTGCCCTTTTGTGCCCATTAATATTTGCCTATATACTTAGGTGTTCTGATGTTGGTCACATATTTACACACATTTACAATTACACACATTTACAATTGTTTTAGCCTCTTGTTTGGAGTGATACCTTTATCATTATGTAATACCTATCCTTATCTCTTGTTATAGTCTTTTTTTTTTTTAAAAAAAGATGTTATTTATTTATTTATTTGACAGACAGAGATCACAAGTAGGCAGAGAGGCAGGCTGGAGGGAGTGGGGGGGGGAGCAGGCTGTCCCCTGAGCAGAGAGCCCTATGTGGGCCTCGATCCCAGGACCCTGAGATCATGACCTGAGTTGAAGGCAGAGGCTTTAACCCACTGAGCCACCCAGGTGCCCCTATAGTCTTTGCTTTAAAGTCTGTTTTGTCTGATGTAAGTATTGCTACCCCAGCTTTTTTTTTTTTTCCACTTCTATTTGCATGGAATACGTTTTCCCATTCTTTTACTTTTAGTCTGCATGTGTCTTTAGGTTTGAAGTGAGTCAGTTTTAGGCATCATCTAGATAGATAGGTCTTGGTTTGTTTTTTTATCCTTTCAGTCACCCTGTGTGTTTTGATTGGAGCATTTAGAACACTTACATCTACGGTAATTGTTGATAGGTATGTACTCGTTGTTATTTTGTTAGTTGATCTCTGGTTGTTTTTGTAGTTCTCTGTTTCTCTCTTCTTCTCTTGCTCTTTGTTTGATGCCTTTCTTTAATGTTACTCCAGGATTCCTTTCTCTATTTTTGGGGCATCTATCATACATTTTTGGTTTGTGGTTACCATCAGCTCATATATAACATTTTATGTATATAGCAGTCTATATTAAGTTGGTGATCACTTAAATTCAAACACATTCTAAAAGCACTGTGTTTTTACTCCCCCTTCACACTTTATGTATATGATGTCATGTTTTACATCTTTTTATTTTGTGTACCCCTTGGATAATTTTTGTAGATATAATTGATTATACTTCTGTGTTTTAACCTTACTGCTAGCTTTATAAGCGATAGATCTGCTATCTTTACTGTATGTTTTAACAGTGAAATATTTTCTTTTCATAATTTTTTTTATTTCTAGTTATAGCCTTCTATTTTCCACTTAGATAAATCACTTCAACCTTTCTTTTAAGGCTGATGTAGTTAGTGGTGGTGAACTCCTGTAATTTTTGTTAGTTTGGGAAACTTCTTATTTCTCCTTCAATTCTGAATGATTACCTTGCTAGATAGAGCATTCTTGGTTGTAGAGATTTTTCTTTTTTCCTTTTTTTTTTTTTTTTCTTTTCAGCCTTTCGTGTATATCCTGTCACTTCCTTTAGGCTTGCAATGTTTCCGCCAAAAAAAATCAGCGCTAGCCTTATGGTGTTTCCCTCGTACACAGCTCTTTGCTTTTGTCTTGTTGCTTTTAAGATTCTCTCTTTATCCTTAATTTTTTGCCATTTTAAATATTATGTGTTTTGGTGTGCACCTCGTTAGGTTCATCTTTCTTGGGTCTCCATGCTTCTTGGACCTGGACGTGTGTTTCCTTCCCCAGATTAGTGATGTTTTTAGCTATTATTTCTTCGATTAACCTATCCTCATTTAAAATTTTTTTTTCTCTTCAACTTTGTTGCTTTCATTTACCCTAGCTTCCAGATCATTGAACCTGTTCTTCTACATCCTCTAATCTGCTGTTAATTTCCTCTAGTGGTTTTTTTTTTGTTGTTGTTGTTGTTGTTTTTTCATATACTGTGTTCTTCAGCCCTGGTTTGTTTTGTTTTGTTTTGTTTTTTACATTTTTTTCCTCTTTGTTGCAGTTCTCACTGGCTTCATTCACTCTGCTCTCCAGTCCAGTGGGTATCTTTATAACCATTACTTTCACCTCTATCACGCAGTTTGCTTATCTGTTTCATTTAGCTCTTTCCCATGGTCTTGTCTTGTTCTTTCATTTAGAACATATTCCTCCGTGTCTTCATTTTGTCCCACTCTCCGTGTTTGTTTCTGTGTGTTAACTAGGTCAGCGAGATATTTTGGTCTTGAATGTAGTGGTTTTATGAAGGCATCCTGTGGTGCCCTGTACCGCAATCCACGCTGGTCACCCAAACCAGGGACTCCAGGGGTATTCCCTTTGAGGGCTGTGTACACCCTCCTTTTTGTGGCTGAACCATGACTGTTGCAGGAGCAGTGGTTGGCATGGCTTGTCACTTGTGCAGCTGGCTGAGAGGCCCAGCTGCAGCTACTGTGGGCATGCCGTGGCACAGGTTTTGCCCCCTGGACAGCTGGCTGAGATGCCCAGCTGCACCAGTTGTGGGCTTAATGGTTGGCAAGGCTGGCCTGCAGCTCAAGTATCTGCAATGATCAGCTGCAACTGCTACATGTGCACTGGCAGGCAGGGACTGCCTTTGGCACAGCTGGCTGAGAAACTCAGCTGCACCTATGGCAGGCAGGCTTGTTGGGGGCGGGTGTTCATCTCCCCTGCCCTACTTGGGGCAGAACTGTCTTTGGCAGTACACCGGTCCTGGCTAAGTACGATCCCTGGATTTTGTGGGGTGGTACTCTCCTTGGGGGGATGTTGGTTCCGGCTGAGGCTGCCCACCAGTGTGGTGGTGGTGGGGGGGGGTGCCTGCTAGGGCAGAATGATTGGGTGGGGTGGCCTACCGGTGAATGCTGGGGCAGGGCAAGTGGTACTAGCAAGGTAGATGGAGAGGGTCAGATTGGGCTTTTGCAAGTGTCCAGCTCTCTAGGCTGAAGGAGGGCAAGAAAAAAAAATGGTCACTTCCGTTCCCAGAGAGAGCTCCTACAGATCCTCGTGCCCCCAGCACACATCCTCACAATTAGTCAATAAATCTCCTTCACACATAACCCAGGTGCTTTGCAAAGCATTGTTTCTGTGCTTGGTCTCGTGCCAAGTGATATAGTGTGCTAGCTGTTTAGAGGATATACTCAGTTTCCCAGAGCTACTTTACACCCCACTGGAATATGTTAATCCCATAGTGGGAGTTAAGCCCCACCGATTTTTAAATCTCCCAGAGTTAAGCCCCACTGACTTTTAAAGCCAGAATTCTTGGGGACTAGTCTTCCTGGTGCACGTCCCAAAGGCCAGGGGTGCCTGCTTTGGGGCTTGATGCCCTTGCTCCTTTGCTCCTCCACCCCTCTGTACTTGTGATATCCCCACCCCAACCCACCCCCGCCTGTGAGTAGCCACACTGGTGGTTTGGTTCCTGGCTGCATCTCTGCCCTTCTTACCCTTTTCAATGTAGCCTTCTCTTTATGACTTTAGTTGTGGAAGAACTGCTCTGCCAGTCTTCAGGTCACATTCAGAGTGAGTTGCAATACATGCAGTTGCCTCAGTGCATCCGCAGGAGGTGGTGAACTCAGGATCCTCCTACACCACCACCTTCCGGAGTGCTTTTTAGTACTTTGTTTCTGTAGCCAAATAACATTCCGCTGTGTGGCTGTTTCATATTTTATGTATCCATTCATCAGTTGATGGCCTTTTGGTTTGTTTCCACTTCGGGGGCATTATAAGAATACTGCTACGGACATTGCTATGCAAGTTTTTGTATGGATATATATTTTAATTTTTCTTGGGTATATATCGAGCACTGGGACTGCTTGGTTATATGATGGCCCTGTGTTTAATATGTGAGGGAATGGCAGACTGTGTTTCAAAGCGTATGCACCACTTTACATTCCAACCAGCTATGCCCAAGGGTTCAAATTTTTCCACATTCTCAACAGCAATCACCTTCCCTCTCTGATTTTAGCTATTCTAGTGGGTGTAAAGTAGGTTCTCGTTGTGGTTTCTATTTGCATTTCCCTTAGGATGAGTGCCATCAAGGCACTTTTCATGTGCTTATTGGCCATTTCTCTATCTTTGGGGGAAAGTGACTGTTCACATCTTTTACCCGTTTCTCAGTGAGGTTATATGTTTTATCACTGGTTTGTAAAACTAATTTATATCATCTGGGTACAAGTCCCTTATAGTTATATGATTTGCAAATACTTTCCCCATTCTTCAAGTTCTCTTTTCACTTTCTGGATGGCATTATTTGTGGCAGATAACGTTTTTAGAATCTGACAAAGTCCAATATATCTCTTTTT
Organism: Lutra lutra; assembly: GCF_902655055.1. Taxonomy (NCBI): domain Eukaryota; kingdom Metazoa; phylum Chordata; class Mammalia; order Carnivora; family Mustelidae; genus Lutra; species Lutra lutra. Next base: position 48,121,124 of record NC_062296.1, on the reverse strand, counting down.
ATTTAGTTCCTTGGCCTTAAGAAAACACTGCCTAACCCAACGTCATGACAATTTACTGCTATGCTTTCTTCTAAGAATTCTACACTTGTAGCTATTTAGATCAGAGACCCATTTTGAATTAATTTTTGTATGTGCGGTGAGACACGGATTGGGTTCAATTTCATTCTTTTGTGTGTGGATATCCGGTTGTCCCAGTAACATTTGCTGAAAACACTCCTTTTTACCCCATATAATTATCTTGCCACCTATTTAAAAATCAATTGGGTGTAGATATGAAAGTTTTTTTTTTATGAACTTGTAATTCTATTCCATTAATCTATTTAAGTATCTTTATGTTAAACCCACACTGTCTTGATTGCTGGAGCTTCCTAGTAAGATTAGAAATTGGGAAGAATGAGTCCCCCAACTTTAATCTTCCTTTTTAAGATTGCTTTGGCTATCCTCGAATCCATGAATTTCCGTGAGAGTTTTGGGATCAGCTAATTTATTTGTGCAAAGAAGTCAGCTGAGATTTTGTTGGAGATCACATTGAATCTATAGATCAGTTTGAGGTATGTTGCCAGATTAACAATATTCAGTTGCCCAAACAATGGGCAGTGGATGACTTTCCTTTTTTATTTTTTCCTTTTTAAAAATTGTGGTAAATATGCACGATGTAAAATTTAACATTTAACCATTTTTAGGCACTCACCTCTGTTTCATTAAGTAATTAATTGTTGTGCAACCATCAACATTTCCATCTCCAGAATCTTTTCCTTTACCCCAAATGAAACTCTGTACCCATGAAACACTAACTCTTCTTCATTTCCCTTCTCTTCCCACAATCCCTGGCAACCACCATTCTGCTTTCTATCTGTATGACATTCTGCCAATAGCTGCTTTGCCTTCTAGTGTTCATTCCACTTACATTGAAAGTAATTAACGGTATTGGAGGATTTATGTCTGCCATTGTCATTTTTTTCTCATGTTTTTATGTTTTTCTCTCACACCATTGAGGTGCCATTTTGTGTGAAAAATATTTTCTCCCTTACCATTTTTGTTCCCTTATTGTTTACTACAATGTTGAATTATTTTCTTAGTGGTTGCCTCACAGATTACAATTAAGATCTTAATTTAAAAGAATCTAATTCAGATTAATACCAACTTAATTTCAATATTATGTAAAAACTTTGATCTTAAATAGCCCTGGAACTTCAAGCTCCTTTGTACTACTATTGTCATCAAAATTGCCTCTTCATACCTTTTAAGCCCATCCAGGTAGTTCTATAATTATTGCTTCATGCACTTGTATTTGATGCTATTTATTTCTTCACGTGGATTTGAATTATTCTCTAGTGTCTTTTGGGGACTTCCCCTTAATATTTCTTGTAAGGCAGGCCTGTTAGCGATAAATTCACTCCATTCTTCATAACCTGAGAATGGCTTTATTTCACCTTCATTTTTGAAGGATGGTTTTGCTGGATAGAGAATCCTTGCCAGATAGAGAATTCTTGCCAGACAGTCTTTTTCTTTCAGCGCTTTAGAACATGACTTCCCACTATCTTCTGTTCCCCATGGCTTCTTTTTCTTTTTTCTTTTCTTTTTTAAATTTAAATTCAATCAGCCCACATGTAGTACATCATTAGTTTCAGAGATAGTGTTCAACGATACATTAGTTGTGTATAACACACAGTGCTCATCACATCACGTGCCCTCCTTCATGCCCATCACTCAGTTACCCCATCCCCCCACCCACCTCCCATTCTGCAGCCCTCAGTTTGTTTCCCAGAGTCAAGAGTCTCTTGTGGTTTGTCTCCCTCTCTGAATTCCTCCCATCCAGTTTTCCCTTCCTTCCCCTATGATCCTCTGCGCTATTTCTTATATTCCACTTATGAGTGAGACCATATGATAATTGTCTTTCTCTGGTGTCTTCTTTCACTTAGCATAATTGCCTCCAATTCCATCCATGTTGACGAAAATGGCAGGTATTCATCCTTTCTGATGGCTGAGTAATATTCCATTATATATATGAACCAAATCTTCTTTATCCATTTGTCTGTTGAAGGGCATCTCGGCTCCTTCCACAGTTTGGCTCTTGTGGACATTGCTGCTATGAACATTGGGGTGCAGGTGCCCCTTCTTTTCACTACTTGTGTATTTGGGGGGTTAATACCCAGTAGTGCAATTGCTGGGTCATAAGGTAGCTCTATTTTAACTTTTTTTTTTTAAATTTAAATTCAATTAGCCAAGGTGTAGCACATTATTGGTTTTTGATATAATGTTCAATGATTCATTAGTTGAGTCTACCACCCAGTGCTCATCGTATCATGTGCCCCATGGTTTCTGATGAGAAGTCAGCGGTTAATCTTACTGGGGAATCCCTTGTATGTGATGAGCTGCTTTTGTGGTTCTGCTTTCAACATTCTCTCAGTGTCTTTGGTTTTTAGGAGTTTGACTAAGCTGTTTCAAGGTACAGATCTCCTAGAGTCTATCCGCCATGGAGTTTCAGATCTTTTTGTTTCTCTGGATTAATAATTTTAACAAAATTTGGGAAGTATTGCACCATTAATTTTCTAATCTTCTTTCTTTCCCTTTATCTCCTCTCCTCTCCTCTCCTCTCCTCCAGGGACTCTCGTTATGCATAAGCTGGTGTGCTTAATCATGTCCTACAAGGTCTCTGAGGCTCTGTTCATTTTTCTTCATTATTTTTTCTTTCTTTTCCTCAGACTGTATAATCTCAGTTGGCTTTAACTTCCAAGTTCGGTGATTCTTTTAAATCCCAATTGCGATTTCTGTTGAGCTGATCTAGTGAATTTTATATCTCATGCATCTCATGCAGTTATTATACTTTTCAAATCCAGAATTTCTGTTTGATATTTTTAAAGTGATTCCTATCTCTTTGATGGTGTATCTACTTAATGACTCATCAGTCTCATACTTCCCTTTAATTCGTAAGACATGGCTTCGATTAGATGCTGAACATATTTACAAGAGCTGATTTAATGTCTCTGACTAGTAAGTCCAACATCTGGGTATCCTTATGTATGTCCCATACTCCCCTGTTTCTTTGCATGTCAGATAGGTTTTGGTCAAAGGCTGGACATCTAGTCTAAGTAAGAGAAAGTGGCAACTCTGGAATTCAGATTCTGCCCCCTTTCCAGGTTTTGCTGTCACTGTTTGGTTTCGGTATTCTTGGTGTCATTTGTTTGTTTAGTGACTTCTCTGAACTACTTATGTAAAGTCTGTATCCTCTGTTGTGTGTGGCCACTGAATTCACTGCTTGGCTAGCTTAGTGGTTATCTAATGATTGGGCAGAGAGGCCTTTAAATGCCTGCATAACTGCAAAGACTCTCAGTCATTGACACGGAGCTCTGTGTGTATGTTGGGCATGCCTTCAACACTCAGCCAGGCAGTTGTCCACTCTGTAACAGCCTTCATTTCTGCTGTCACAGAGCCTCAGAATAAGCCAGAGTTGGAAGCGTGGGGCCTTTTTGAGTCTTTTCAGAGCATGCTGTAGTCTCGGGAATGTGTCTGGCCTTCGGATTCATAGGGATAATGTCATAGCTTTTTATTTATTCATTTATTTTTTTAAGATTTTATTCATTTGGCAGACAGAGATCACAAGTAGGCAGAGAGGCAGGCAGAGAGAGGGGGGGGAAGCAGGCTCCCGGCCAAGCAGAGAGCCCAATGTGGGGCTCTATCCCAGGACCCTGGGATCATGACCTGAGCCGAAGGCAGAGGCTTTAACCCACTGAGCCACCCAGGTGCCCCATGTCATAGCTTTTTAAAGTCCCTATGGACATCTCATTCCTCAGTTTTTCCCTTTAAGGTTTTGGTTCACCTGTTGTTCACCCCAAGTGTTACCTACTGCCTGAGGCAGCTGCAAGGTTAAACTATTGCCCCTAAATGTTTTTGACAAATGCTCCCAGGGAAAAGGCACTTTAAATGGGCAAGGTCTGAGTCAGTCCAAATACTGACAGCCATGCAAGTGGGGTCATCCAGGGAACAACCAGACAGATCAAATAATGACAGCTCTCTGGAAATGAAACTTTGCAGGAGCCCCATCTCCTTTCTGCTCCTTCTGGCCACTGCCGGGCTGCTGGCTTTCCCTGCAATTGCAGGCTGTCCATATTCAAGGCTACCACAGAGTTGGATAGAGGGGCAAGGAATAGGGCCAGTTAAAATGCCACATAGCTCACTCTTCCTACTGGGATTCACCTGTTTCTCTAGAATAAACGTACAGAGGTTGTTGCATGCTTTTGGTGACTTTCCAGAGTCCCCAAAACATGGATTCTGAAATTTTCTGCCAGTTTCCGCATGGCTTTCAGGGAGGGCAGACTTTTCAGAGGTTCTTCCTCCCTGGTTGGCTAGCTTCCAGTACAACCTTTTACTGTGCTTGTCTATCATGGTGTTTGTTGCTGTGCTTACCACTTACATGTTTCTCGAGAAATAATTTTCGTTGGTCACTGACCATGTGAAAGGGACTACAACAGGAGCTGTGGGAGCTAGGATGTGTAAGATACCATCTTTGATCTCAAAGTTGTCACTCTTGAAAAAAATCAATTTAACTGGAACATTTGAAGCATACTGATTGCCAAGCCTGCATCTGGTCACAAAATCATATCTTTTTTTTTTTTTAAGATTTTATTTATTTACTTGAGAGAGAGAGAGAGCGAGAGCAGGGGGAGGGACAGAAGGAGAGGAAGTGGGAAAGAAGCAGACTCCTGCTGACCACAAAGCCTGCTGACCACATGGGCTCAAACCTATAGCCCTGAGATCATGACCTGAGCCAAAAATCAAGAGCGGGGCAATTAACCGACTGAGCCACCCAGGCGCCCCAGTTACCAAATTATATTTTAATTCAGTTCAAGGGGAGTTCTTTTTGGCCTTCATGTCTTAAATATAACCAGGTTTTCACCTGGATATTTGGCAGCAAGCCTGAACTAATATCTCTGGTCACAACTAATTTCACTCCTAATCCCTTCAGGAAGCTGAGAGCCTCAAGTGAGTAAGAATGCAGATGAAGGACTGCAGAGATCTCCCATATGAAGAGTTAGAAACAGAGATTCATTTGAACAACCCAGCTTGGTTTTCATAATTCCATAGTACCAAGTTAGCATTTTCCACTGAAATGGTTTATTTTTATGTCCGTGCAGCCCACCACCCTGATGGTTATTGATAGACTTCTTGGGTAAAACATAGCAGAGACCCAAAAGACTACTCCTCACACCACAGTATGGGAATATAGCTCCATCTTACTCCTTTTGAATCAATCTCTGCATATTCGACGAATATCACTTGACAATTGATCAAAGATACCCAACAGTAGCCTAAAATCTGAGTTTATATACAATGTCTACTTATGTGAAACCCTCTGAACTGCAAGAGATACCTGCTAGCATACAACCTGTCTGTTCAGGGCTTGATTACTCAGGGTACTCTGGAACCTTGGGTAAATATGTCTATAAAGATGTCAAGAGCCCACAACTGTTGATTATTTAAGGTAGACAGTTTTTCACTTGAAACTTGGCTTAGCTGGGCACATTACTTAGTTCTCCGCAGCCTCAGATTCCAGTTTGCAAAACTTAGGATAATAATGGGGTGGGTATTAAATGTGACAATGTCTGTAGAACATTTAGTACATTATCTGGCAAATAGCAAATGCCCCCCAAATATCAGCTCTAATTACTATTGACAAGCCTCTGAAATGCCACAAACTTGCAAAATCTATTACAGTGATCCAAATTAAAAGATTCAGAATCCATTTGACTCATTTGGCCAACGATGAGTTCCTCCCTCTGTGTGCTCGCACAGATGGACAGTGGACAGTGGCCAGGAAAAGAGCCCCCCACCCCCGTTTGTTCAGGCTTCTCCCTGTTACGCTTTGTGATGTTGGGTGACAACAAAATCAACTCACCTAAAATGAATGGATTTACTAAGTGATGAATTTGCCACATCTACTGAATTTCCTAATTGGCATTGTAACAGCTTTTATAGGAATACTTATATTTGGTTATTGAAGCTGAAGTATGTTTCTGAATATTAACTCAATGAAGTAGATAGACCTTAGAAATTGGGAAAAACACCAGTTTTGGGGGGGTTGGGGGTTTGGGACTGAGAAATTTCCCCATGAAACTATTATTCCAACCTAAAATTTGAGTGTTCCCCTATGATAGAATTGCTTTCATTATTCCTGATTTACCTGGTAATCTTTGAATGCCAATTTCAGTTTCTTCAAAGCAAGTGCATTTTAGGTATACCTTTCAAAAAGCTTATCAGATAGATGTGCTTATTTCTTGCAATTAGAGTTTCTAATCAAAGACAAATATATTGAATTCAAAGCTGTATTTAATTTTAATTTTCATTTAAAATTCAATGATTTTAATTTGGATTAAATTGAACTTAAATTTAATTTTAAATCCAAACACATGCTAAAAATCAGGACTTATAATTAAATTCATATAGAGACTTTTGCCTTCTGGGAGGATAGGGTAGAAGCACATTTCCCTATTCTTCCCTCTAAATACAACTTAAAACCCTGGGCACCATATATAAAATAAACATAGGACTCTGCAAAGTGAAGAGGAGAAGGCAGAACAACTAGGGAATTCAGAAGCAAAGGAAGGACAAAATGGTGTGTTCCCTTGGTTTTCTTTCTGTGTCATATATCCCAGACTTTGAGCTGAAGAAGCCAGGTACCCAGAAATGCCAAAAGGCACAGGCAAACCAATGATGATGACAACCTTGACAACGACAGCAAGGACACCGCCAACAAAACCGCTGCAACAGGGGCCCTGGGTGGCTCAGTGGGTTAAAGCCTCTGCCTTCGGCTCAGGTCTCGATCCCAGCGTCTGGGATGGAGCCCCGCATCGGCTCTCTGCTCTGCGGAGAGCCTGCTTCCTCTCTCTCTGCCTGCCTCCCTGCCTGCTTGTGATCTCTCTCTCTGTCAAATAAATAAATAAAATCTTAAAAAAAAAAAAAACCGCTGCAACAAAAAAAAAGCCTGCTCTCTCTAGCATAAGGGTCAAAAAAAGTGGCAGCCTAGCCAGAACACTAACCGCTCCACTTTACTAACCACCACAGAACAAACTATGGCCTCGTGCCCACACAAGCCAGTAATGGTCTAATGGAAGGCCTAGAATTCCACATTTGACTGGCAGAAGCACGGGCCATTCTGCCCCTCCTATGTTAGTGGAAATCAATCATGTGGAAATTCTGGAATTATACCCACCAGGCAGTAAGGAAGCAACCTGCTCTATCCCTGCTGAAATGATTTCAGGACTTTTAACAGCACCCAGTGGTAAGGAGGCCACCCAATCTATGGACTACAGGGAAAATGCTCCAGCACATCAAGAAATGAATTGAACTGAATGGAAATGATTATAAGACATATCAAAATTAGTGGGATAAAGCTAAAGCACTGCTGAAAGGGAAATTTATATTATTAAGGGCTTCCATTAAGTAAAAGGAAAAGCCATCGAATCAATAATCTAAGTTCTCACCTCAGGAACTAGAAGAAAAGCAAAAGAAACACAAAGTGCGCAGCAGGAAGGCAATCTTAAAGACTAAGTCCAGAAATCAATGAAATAGAAAACATAAACAATAGAGGAAACCAATGAAACAAAAATCTGGCTCTTGAAAAGATCCGTAAAAACTTACAAACCCCTAGCTAGTCTGACAAAATTAACCTACAATGAATCACCACATTTGCACATATTTATTGAAGGACATTAATAACTCTATCCATGACAGTTGACATATAGTCTACTTTAGAAACATAAAGCACCCATGTTTTCAATATGTATCACACAGTGAGAAGAAGAATAAGAGAAACATTAGACTCTGGATTTAAAACAACAATGAAATTTGATTTCCAGCATAAGAGCTAGATTGTTGCCCTTCATGACAGAAACTGTTGTTTGTAATTAACTCAAATTCTTTTGTAAGCGATAGAACGGATTCCACAATACCTGTGCCGTGAGTTCAATTTTTAAGCTATAAATCGTGTCTTTGCAGATTGGAAAGTCCTTGGAGACAAAATGACTTAAAGCATTAATTAGCCAGGGTCTCATGTCTCACAACTCATGTGATGGTGAAAATAAGGTATTTGAATTCTTTTTCAGTTTGAATCAATTCCTCTTTCACCTTGTCAGAAGGGTCTTGTATTATATAGACTTAGTGGAAGATATTCTGCCTTTTGTAAAATGTAATACATGATGCCAGAGTTTTCTAACGTACATTCTGAACTGAAATAGTGTTTTTTATTTATATGTTTTAGCATATTGCCCATCTAAAATGTTTGTGTGTGTGTGTGTGTGTGTGTGAGAGAGAGAGAGAGAGAGAGAGAGAGTGTGTGTGTGTGTGTGTGTGTGCATACACAAAGGATCCAAGCCATTTTACAGCTGACTAAATTTATAACTCAGGTCCTCTTAATCATTGTTAAAAACTTTGTTGTTGTTGTTATTTCAGGCAATAGATTTTGTCATTATGTTCGGACTGTTAGAGAAATTCTTACCAAATTCATCTTAAACTTGTTTACATGTCTCCTAATATTGTCCACTTTATTTTCTTTATGTTCCTTTGAACACAACACCTGAATGGCTCTCATCTTTCTCTGCTACTACAACACAACAGCAGCAACAGCAACAAGGTGGGGGTTGGGGGGGCTGGGATGTTCATCTTACAGCAAAATGTCCACCAGTAAATGTAGAAGTATGAAAGCAAATAAGAAGTCGCCATTTTTCAACCACAAAGTAATAACCCAATCCGACAAGAAGCAGGAACAAAAACCAAGGCCAAGAGGTGAAATTCTGTGGGGACGAAACACAATATACCCACATGGTATCAAAATACCATGCTACTGTCTCCTTGTAAGTCACAGAGGGACAAAGGGATGTTTACAGTGGACTGATCTATCCAACGATACCATAAATTAGTGATCAAACTGAGTAATGCCAATAGCAGCACCGACTGTTAGACAAACCGACCTTAGGAACTCTCAGATGTGATGCTCATGTGAACTACGCAGCACCTATTTAACATCCTTGCCAAAAATGTTAAACAGAAATCATCCGAATGGGAGGAAAATATCAGGCAAAGCCATATTGTGGACACGTTGGAAGGCAAACAGGCCGAGGTGCTTGGACAATGTCATGGTCATGGAAGATTTCTTAAGTTGAGGGCCTGTTTGGGACTAGAAGATGCTAAAGAGACATGACAACTGAATGCCATGTATGATACTTGATTGAACTGTTGACCCTCAAAGGGATATCATTGGGGCAACTGGGGGAAATTGGAATATGGACCGTGTATGGACTTAGATGATGTTATCATGCCACTATTAAATTTCTTCAGTGAGACAATAGTAAATATGGTTAGGAGAATATCCAAGGTCTTAGGAGCTACATTTGGGAGTAATTGCATGAAATGTTTGGAACTTGAGTGGTTAGGCAAAAAGAAGAAAAAGGAGATAGAAGCAACGGACAATATGAAATTCTAGGTGAAAGAATGTATCACGTCTTCAACTTGTGTGTTTTGAAATCTATTTTCAAAGAGACAGGTGAGGAAAATGCATTGCTCATATTTTAGAGTTGTGTGATGAAGTGTTCCACAATAAAATGAGATGATTTCTGGTATCTTCTTGAAAATAATCTGGAAGAGACAGAGGGGAGAAGATATAAATGAAATGAAATTGGCTGTGAGTAGTTAAACCGTTGCAGCCCAGGGATGGATACTTGGAGGTTCCCTCACTATTCTCTCTCGTACAGTGTTCTCAAAGTGGTGGTTCCCCCAGCAGCAGCATCTGAATCACCAGGGAACTTGCCAGAAAAGCAAACTCTGGGTCCCACCCCAGGTTTTTAATCTGAGACCATAGATGTGGAGCTCAGTAATCTGTTTTCACAAGCTTATTTGGATTCTGATGCAAGCTAATGTTCCAGGAGCACAGCTCTACTGTGATGAACCTGGAAATTGTTAGGTTTATATGCAAACCCTGTTTGTATGTGTTTGAAATTACCCACATTTTTAAGGGGAAAAAAAATGAGGAAAACAGGTACATCAGCTGTTTAGTAGTCAAGTTTTAATAAAGTCACCAGACAGGCAATCCCAATGTTATACAAAAACTTCCAGAGGATAGAAAAAGAGAAACTATTGCCCAACTCAGGCTGTAAGACTAGAAAACCTTGACGCTGGAACCAGCAAGGAGTGTATGAGAAAGAGGAACTTCAAGTCGATCTTGCTCATGAGCAGAAGATGTAAAAGTTCTAAACAAAATTTTAGCAAACTGAACCCCCCCAGCATCTACAAAAGATGATCCACCATAAGGAAGTTAATTTATCCTAGGAGGGCAAAACTGGCTTCGCATTCAGATAGAGATAGATAGATAGACAGACAGACAGACAGATAGAGTCATGAGAGAGGTTGTGTGTTGCCAACATATTCTGTGGGCTAGCTCTAGGTGCTAACTGAACGTGTATGTTTAATTTTTGAAAACTCATTAAGATACACACTTGTGAATTTTGTCCTTGTGTGATTATAAGCTTCATTTAAGATTTTGAAAAAAGCATCTACAATAACACTGTATTAACAGAATAAACAAATGGACTTTTGATCATTTCAATAGAGACAAAAAAACTAAAATTCACTACCTATTCATGATTTTAAAAACAAACTTATTAAACTGTAATATAAGGAAAACTCCTTAATCTTATAAAGAGAAAGAAGAAAGGAAGGAAGAAAGGGAGAAAGAAAGAAAGAAGAGAGAGAGAGGGTGGGAGGGAGGAGGAAGGATGGAAGGAAGGAAGGAAAAGAGGGAGAGAAAAAGAGAAAGAAAGAAGAAAGAGGAGCGAGAGAGAGAGAAAGGAAAGAAAAGAAGAAAAAAAGGGTAAAAAGAAAAGAGAGAAGGAAGAAAGAAGAAAAGAAAGGAAGAAAAGAAGAAACAAGAAAAAGACAGAAGGAATGGAGAGAGGGAGGAAGGAATGGAGGAACAAAGAGAGGAAGTGAAGGAGGTTGAAAACAGTGAAACACAGCAAACCCCTTTTATTATGGAAATGTTGACAGCATTCTATTTAATATTAGGGACAACCTAAAGAGGTCGAATTTGGTCATGTCTGTCGGACCTTGTAGTGGATGTTCCTAGCCAACCAGTACAGGTTTAAGAAACCTGTAAATTGATTATTGGGCTTCTGTAACTCACAGATTCGTGAAAAACTGCAGAACATCTATAACAAATGATTAGATATCACAGAGTTTAGCAGGGTGGCTGGCTTTAAGGTCAGTATAGTTTTTAGAAAAGTCAAATGGATTTCTCTAAGTTAGATACAATTAGAAAATGTCATTTTAAATGGATAACAAGCACAAGAGCAACAACACTCTAGCACATCTTGGGATAAATGCAAGAAAAGATGTACAAGATCTGAATGTACAGAAAGACGATAATTAAATACTAAGGATGAAAACGTTAAGGAAGTCCCACATAAACGGAGAGACATGCCATGTTGGTGACTAGGAAGGCTGGGTGTCCTAAAGATAGTCAATACTCCCCTAACTTATCCACAGATTTAATGAAAATGCAACTCAAATCTGAGGCAAATGAGTTTTCAAGGAACAAGGCACGCTGATTCCGATATTTATACTGGAAGGGCGAAAGGCAAAGGATAAGGAAGATACGTTCGAAGGTTATGAATAAGGTTGGGGGACCTGCCCTACCGTAGATCAAGATGCCTTATCAAGACGTAAAAATGGAGATGATGTAGTAGTGGCACAGAAATAGGCAAATTTATCTGTGGAACAGAAGAGGGAGCTCAGACACAGAGACACGCAAAGATGGACCAAAATAACTCCAAGCACTGCCAAATGTTCCCTGGGGTGCAGAATTGCCCCGCCCCCTCCCATTGACAAACCCTGACATAGAAATATGGTTGAATCTTAAAAACACATGCTGAATTTCGTAAAAGTCAGTTACAGGATACCAAGGACATGAGTTAAATATGCATGCACATATTGTATTTCACACCCAAAGAGAGCAAAGTCTGGGAAACAAGGTTTAGGGAACACAAAGTTTCACTTCACTTCACTTCACTTCACTTCACTTCACTTCACTTCACTTCACGAGTTACTGACTGTCTTAGTAAAGCCAGCACACGGAAAAGTGGGAGGAAGGCGAGAGGGGCGGGGCTTTGGTAGGTGCACTTCGATGGAACTCGAAGCTCATTGGTCACTGGTCACAGCCGTGGGAGGGGGGGAAGGCAGCGCTGGAAGCTCATTGGCCGTTGCGGGAAGGGCGGGAAAGGGAGAGAGAGCTGGGTCTTCCCTCCCGCCTTCTGTCCCTGCTGTTGGATTTCGACTTGCGGGAGGCTGAGGTAACCACAAGTTGGCATCAGGAATAGGACCCTCGTTCTCCACACATCTTCTTTCCTCCCTCCCTCCTGCTCGGGATGACCAACTCCTTCTCCTCTCCTCCAACCTCAGTGGAGTACCTCCTGATGTTCCACTCCGCCCCATCCCCTCTCCACCCCCACCCCCCAGGCAACAACCACCGAATGGCTGTGGGAGGAAAACCCTTGCCTCAGCACCTGAACCCTGGCCTCTGGAACCTAAGGCAGGACTCATGCCCCTGCCTTTGATCCTTTGAATCTGATGTGGCAGTGGCAGTGAATGACTGGGTGGCCTGAGATGAGGTGGTACACCCCAGGTGTGAGGGACGGGGAAAGTGTACCCAAGCTTAACCGTTGAAGTGTGAAGAGGAGCATGGAAGATTGTTGGGAGGCTGAGCAGGGAGTACATGGGTTTGCATGAGAGCACAGAGGGTTCTGTTGGTGGAAGAAAACAATTACTGCAGTGAGGAGTTGGCTGTTGACTAGATCAGGGTCTGGCATTCGATAGGGGGCTCAGCAAGGATCTAGTCAATGAATAATCGAAGGGATGCTTAAAATACTTATTGAAAGAGGGGCTTGGGGTCCAGCAGCTTAATGAAATTTCGCAGGGGTACAAAGGGGGTGTCAGATTAAAGTGTTGGGGGCTGAGAGAAGAATTAAGATTACAGTGGGGTGCAGGAAGAAAATCAGGATGGGGTGTGAGAGGAAAGTTGAATGTAGGACATACTAATAATAGAGTTGAATGGGGGGAGCTAGAATCATGAGTAGGGAGTGAATGAATGCAGGAGGTTAGGAAGGTAATTGTGGAAGTACATGACAGGAAAAATCATGAGGAATGGCAGAGTACAGGATGATACACGAGAAGGGGAAGGCAGTAATTGAAGAAAGGGGGCACACGAGTGCGTGCGTATGCCTGAAAAGGGGGTCTATGTAGAGGGAAGGGAAGCAAGGAGAATGGTGATTCGATTGAAAGTTTACAGGAGCCATGCCAAGAGTTCCTTAGAATGAGGCTATGCGTGAGTGGGGCTTCCTGGGAAGGAGGCTGCATGAGTGAGAAGGGTGGGTGCGATCTGATTTCAGCGATGAGCTGGGTGAAGAAGAATCCAGCACAGGTGGGGTTTTCAAAGGGCAGAGGAAGTATGTTCAGGGTAGGGGATCATGTGGCCATCCTGACCTCCACTCCTGGCCCTAGGACAATGGATCCCAATGAAATGCCTGCTGTGCCCTGCTGCCCCTCCGACCCCCCTATTGGGCTTGAGACTGGAGCCCCATGGGGATTGAACTTGGCCCCAAAAGAGTGTAAGTCGCTGTGCCCGCTGCTACAACCACGGCTTCACTGACCAAGTCAAGGACCAGGATCACTTCTGCCTCTTCAAGGCCTGCGAGTGTCACAAGTGTGCCTTCTTCTCGTGAGTATAGTGTCTGACAATGGGGGGGTAGGCCTCCCCAAAATGTGACTGACTGTAGACCTGCTATCCCCCACTTTAGGGAACACCACAGTGTCTTGCCTGCTGAGAATGCCTTGAAGAGGGAGCAGGGGGCAAACCTAAAGAGGCACCTGGCTCAAGGACAGACAAGGAGTGAGGCCTCCCCTCCCAAAGCTCACAGCCATGTCAAGAAGTTGACCATTCAAGCCGGAGCCCTCAGTGAGTGTCTCTGGCCAGGGAGGGTGTCTGGGTTTGGGGATAGGGAGCACTGAGCTGTTCTGTCACCAGTCCTCCTACCCAATTTTGATGTGGCCTTGGCAAATTACCCCTCGGGCCTTTAGCTGCCCACCTATCCAACTTCATCAATATTATCTACCAAGTGTTGGTGGGAAGGAGAGCTCTGGGGGGTCAAAATGGTCCACGGTGAGATGAGACCTCAGACTGGGGGTGAGGAAGAGTGGGGTGAGCTCAGAGGGAAAGGCTCACCCAAAGTGTCCCCAGCTTTCCATAGCTGGGAAGGAGAACATCATGTCCCAGCTTGAGGCCCACCCAAACCTGCCCAACCCCTAGGGAGATAAGGAGAGTCTAGGGCCTGTGGGGGAAGTTCCCATCTCACCCACTGCCCAGACCCTTCTCTGTGTCCTGAAGACATGAGTTCCCTCCCTAATCCTACTGCAGCTTGCCACCTTAAGGAAATAGTACTTGTCCTCTTGGAGTCTCCATTTCACCAGGTGGAAAATAAATAGTAGGAACTGGCTGGTCTTCAAGGTCTTCTCAGTTCTGACATTTTGGGCTCCTATCCTCATCCCAGTACATACCCATACACATCTCCTCTCCATGGCCGGCATGGTGCCTGACTCCATCCTGTGCTCTCTGCCTCTGCAGGCAAGCGCCCAAGGAGCTCTGCTGACCGGTCCTACCCCAAAATCTTTGTCTCTGTCTGGACTCCAGCCCTTGAAGACGCGACTAACAATTTCTCTTTCCAGGAAGACCCACAGGGCTCCTGCCCTGCCCAGGATGTGAGTAAAGTGAGAGGCCCATGGAGCTAGATGTATATTGTGTGACCAGGTGCCCAACCTTTGTGCTTGATGCCATGGGAGATAAAGGAAGGAGTGGAGGAGGCGCCGATGAGGAGGAGAAGGAATGGGGTTGGGGGGGCAGGGAGAGGGCAGGACAAGAAGTGGCGGGGGAGAGGGGTTCAGGGAGGAGGAGTGGAGAAGGCAGCATCTCAGACTAGCGGCAAGGGCAGGGCTCCCAGCCTTGCCATCCTATTGTGAACTTTGTGCAAGTGACATTCCGTTTCCAAACCTCCATTTCCAGTGTACTAGCAGTACTGATAGGGACAATATCCCACACCTGACATAGCACTGACAAGAGGACTAGGTCCAGGACTGCCACGTAGCACTTCACTGATGGAGGCTGTTATTCCAAGGGGAAACAGACTGATGGAGAGAAGGTCCTGTGGAAGGGGGTGGGCAGGACGGTGAGTGCCACAGGGCCTAGAGGGAGAGTCCAGAGGTCATTAGAGAAAGCTCCGAGGCCATTAGATGAGCCAAGCTGGTCCTTCAAGTTCCATGGGGGGGGAATATGGGGGTGAGAAGCAGTCCCTGGGCAGGGACAGTGATCCCATTTCTCCAGGTGCTTTGCAGATTAGACCACAGACACCTGGGATTTTCCATACCCATCACTGTTGGCCTGGGAGTTTTGAAAATCCTGGCAGGAATTAGGGTCTCAGGAGAGATGTTGAGGAAGGACATAGAAAGGAAAATAGGCTAAACAGGGGAAAGGACTTGTGCAAGCACACCGACCAATGGCCAACAGGCATTCAGACTCCCACATCCGGATAGTGCAAGATCCTGGCCCTGTTTCTCTACTGGTATTATGTATCCGTCAGAGGGTTTAATCCCATGGCCCCTCTTCCTTGTCTCTAGAGACTCAGCTCTGGTCCTCCAGCCCTGTGCCGCCCTTGGCCCTGTCCTACTGCAACCGCAGATCCTGGGAAAATAGCGGGGTCCAGAACCCTGGCAGGGGCCAGGCTTAGTGAATGGGAAAGGATGAAGGCCCCCGGGGTGGGGGGGGACCTTCAATGGAACTGGGGACTGAAGGGCCACTGGCCCCATGAGGTGGGGAGGTATGGGTTTTCAGGTCCCATTCTCTCACACCCTTTCCATTGCAGGCTCCTGAATCTTCTGACCAGGACTCGGATTCTGCCAGAGTGGCAGCGGAAACTGGAAGCGGCCGAGGCTCTGCTGATTCTGAGAGACTCTCCCCAGGCATCTTCTGGCTCCAGCTCCGTGCTCCATCCCTGCGTGGCAACAAGTAGCCTTGTCCTTGAAAGGAGAACACGGGTGGTGGGGATGGTTGGGAAAGGGGAGGGCGTTGTGGTAAGCAGGGTCTAACTGGGAGGCCGGGGTTGGTGGGTTGAACCTCCTAGGGCTCAGGTATGCAAGCTCCTTGGTCTGGTGCCGGTGATGGCTGTCACTGGTTGCTCAGTGAATCATCAGTTTATCCAGCTCTGTGCTCAACAAGCAAATGCCCAGGGCCCTAGCGTCGAGAAACAAGGTTACTGAGGTCCTGCTGGTGGCAGGGACTTGCCTGGGGCATGCAGCCTATCAAGTGGAACACCCAGGTCTCCTTACTCCCAGCCCAGAGCTCTCTACCCACACCCTGCAGTCTGCTGTGGTGGGCAGCATACACATAGGTGATAAGAGCCTGGGCTGGAGGGAGATCTGGTCTTTGATTCCTGTCTCCAGGGGGAGCCTGGATGCCTTCAGAGTTCCCTTGTGTTTTGTGGCTAAGTTTCAATGATGAGCCTGGAGAGGAAGGACCAGAGGGAGTCTGAGGAGGGGTAGAAGCCTGGAAGGCTGAGAGGGAAGGCTGGGCATTCCCAGACCAAAATGTTGGGCGCAATATGATGCTTGAGTGAAGCAGCAACCTGAGTGAAGGAGGAACTTTGGGAACAGAAGGGGATGAGGCTGGAGAGGCTGCCAATTACAGGGGTCCTGAATGCCAGGCTTAGGGGCTAGACCAGAAACTGTGGGTGGTGAGGAGCCAGGGAGTGTGTGAGCTGGGGGGGAGCATACTCAGAGATCCTGGGCTCCACAAAATGAAATGTGGTGGCTCTGATGGAGGGATTGGAGGAAGCAAGACCTGAGATGGGCAAATCAGCGGGGAAGTGTGCTGTGCTGCACTCTGTAGTCCAGGTGACAAAGCCTAGATCGGGTGAGACAAAAGAGAGGGGAGAGCCTGGAGGGGAAATGGATGTGACCTGGCTCTGATTCCTTCCGTTCTCTCTGCAGATCCTGCTGAAGATAGAGGACCCCAGCCTCCTAACCCTTCTCTGCGACCCAGGGAGCCAGCTCCATTTCTATGCCTACTGGGCATCTGGGGTGCATCTCCCTCTTGACCTAGAAGCCCAGAAGAGGAGGCCTCACTAGAGTGCTGCCTATTTATGCATTTGCAAAATGTTTAATACCCAATACGCTTAACATTTTCTTAAACCTTCACTTTCTTTTACAAGCCTTTCAGACCCTTTTTTATGTGGGGCAATTCCTTGGCTGAGGGTGCGTATTCTTGTACCTCCATTTCTTACTGCTTTGTATTTTGGGGCCTTCTATGTCTCTTATAAAATCAGGGTTGTGCAATCTAAGCTGGTCAGTCTCTAAATAGGGTTCTGTAGGAGGTCATGTGTTCATATGCCAGAGTTTTCATTTGACTTGTGATTCCAAACATAGCTGTGCACTCACGTCTATATCCATGCTTGTCAAAATCTAAGGGTGTTTTCATTTTGTGTCCACGTTTATGTGTGTGAACAAATAATAAACCCTTGCTGTTGTAAGGCAGTGAGATAGAGGCGTTGTTTGTG